>NW_026294413.1:60570070-61865070 GCF_007827085.1 Peromyscus californicus insignis
AATATGAAGCCCTTGCATAGAGAGGGGACTGCTTTCCTGATGAGGGGGAAGCCATGCTGGAAAGCGCTTGCCTGGCATGCACTAGGCTCTGGATTCAATCCAGGCACCACAAAGTGAAACAAAACAAGGCTTCCACCCAGGCAGGTTCCCTCTCTTCCGGAAAGCCAAAAGAATACTGTTGTCTTTTGGGCTATTGGATGGTAGGAGAACTCTGCATGTGACTGATGACTGTCAAAAAGAACCGTTGTTCTTTTCTTTTCATTCAACTCTGTCTTTGAGACAGCATCTCGGGTATCACAGGGATCAGTAAGAGCCTGCGCTCTGGTTCCCCTGACTTCGACCTCCCAAGGCCGGGCGATGGCCGCACACCAACACATCTTGGCAACCTCTGCTCTTTTTGTCATCTCCTCTTCTGCTTTGTGCCAGCTGCCTCCGGAGCAGGTACTTTCTGGGCTGGACTCTTCTGACCTTTGCAGGAAGCTGTGCTTTCTGGGCCACACAGGGCCACAGCTATCTTGCCTGCAGTGATTACCTTTTTTTTTTTTTGGCCAGGATTTTAGCTTCAGCAGTCACAAAGGCCAGCTACAGCCTCAGGGAACAGATGCATTGTGGGAGAAGCCTTCAGGACATCTGCTTTTTAGTTTTATCTATCTACCTATCTACCTACCTATCTATCTGTCTATCTATCTATCTATCTATCTATCTATCTATCTATCTATCTATCTATCTATCTATCTATCTACCGATCTACTGAGATAGGCCTTGTGTAGCTCTGAATGGCCTTGAATTTTCTGTGTATCACTGGATGAATGTTTGATCTTCCTGCTTCATCTCCCAAGTGCTAGGATTACAATCATGTGTTACCACACATAGTTTTATATGGTGCTGGGGATCGATCCCTGGATCATGCCCGTTAGGCAAGGACTCTACTAACTGAGCTACATCCTTTCCCCTGTCCCTAAACCTCCTTTTTGTTTACTCTGTCCCCTGTTCCCTTCACCTTCCTGACTTTGAAATGGTCGAACTCTGTCATCGTGGTTGTGGTCATTATTTTTCTGTTGCTGTGACAAGCCCACAGCGGAGCGCAACTCAAGAGTTTATTTTGGCTTGGGGTTCCAGAAGGAGAGTCCATATTGGCGGGGTTGGCATGGCAGCAAGCTGCCAAGGCAGGATCACTTCTTCAACTTCAGTCATGAATCAGAGAGCAGACAGGGAGATCCGGAAGTCCTGTGAGGACACAAGCTCTCAAAGTCCGACCCCACGATACACTTCCTCCATCAAGGTGCGCCACCTCCCAAGCTCCACCTCCCAAGCTCCACCACCAACTGCAGACCAAGTGTTCAAACACATTTCTCATTCAAACCACCATAGTGGCTCTCCTTTCTCTGGCCTGGCTTCAATCTCACTGGCTCCTCCCCATCTCTCCCATGCTTCAACAAATAGTCGAGTAAGAAACGACTCAAAGGTCCAGTTTATGTTTTAAATTAGTGTTTATCAATTACGCAAATAGTGGATTTCATGATGGCATTTTATACATGCATGTAAGATTCTTAGGTAATATTTACTCTCTAATTAACCACACTTAAAAAAAATATTTTAGGGCTGCCACCAATCCTGACTACCTGAGTTTTGCAAGTTGTCCTCTGATGTATATATACATGCACATTAAATGAATAAATAAATAAATAAATAAGTGTAATAAAAATCTTGCCTATTTTTATCATTACTATTTTTAGCTTATAAAGGATTAGGCTTTATTATGACAGTTTTAACATAAAATTTCTTTTTGGTGTTTCTCCCCTTTCTTCACTCCCCTCCTCCCTTCCTATGCCCTCCCACCCCAGAAACCTCCTTTCCTCTCACAGGTTTCACGCCCTTCCCCTTCTCAGCACCCTTTGCTCCCTTCTCATGGTCTCATAGCCCCTTACTTGCATAAATGCAAATATTAAAAGTTAGGATCTGCATATGAGAAAGAACACAAGGTGTTTTTATGATGCTGGGGTACCTCCCTTAATAGAATACTTCCCTATATAGCAAATAATTGTTTCAAAATAAAATTTCCTTATGATTTATTAAAAAAATTTATATATATTACTTCCCAGTTCCATCATGTTCTTACAAATTTCATCATCATTTTTTTTCTTAACAGCAAGTAAAATTCCACTGTGGATATATCCTGCATTTTCTTTTTTTTTTTTTTTTTTTTTTGGTTTTTCGAGACAGGGTTTCTCTGTGTAGCTTTGCGCCTTTCCTGGAACTCACTTGGTAGCCCAGGCTGGCCTCGAACTCACAGAGATCCGCCTGGCTCTGCCTCCCGAGTTTTTATTAAAGATTTTTATTATTTTAAATTATGTCTAGAGTGTGTGTCTGTGTGGATGAGTGCAGGTGCCTGCTAAGGCCAGAGGCTTTGAGTATTCCTGGAGCTATAGTTGAAGGCAATTGTGAGCTGCCCAGTGTGGGAGCTGAGAACTGAGCATAGGTCCTCTGCAAGAGCTAATAAGCATGCCTAACCACTGGTCTCTCTAGCCCCATATGTGGTACCTTTTCATATGTGCTCTCTACAGAAGGAGGTCTTCTGCCATGCTTGTCCTCTAGTCACGGTGTGGGACCTGAGGATGAAGTCAGTGAGCTGCATGCATATGAAAGGCGTAGACTGTCTCCTACACCACAACCCAACAACCAAAGCCCTGTTTTGACCAACGTTATAATCTTGACCAGTTTTCTTGTGTGAGGTAGGGAGGAGAGGTAGGCCATCTATTCAGCTTCCTTGAGATGCTGCCACACCCTGACAGTAGTACTCAGTGGGAAGGAATGGCATGCCTAATCATGACTCCTGCTTTATTTTGTTTTTAAAGATTTATTTTATTTAAAAAAATACATGTATGCTAGTTGTTATATACTCATGAGTGCAGGTGCCCATCGAGACCAGATGTATCAGATCGCATGGAGCTAGTGTTATAAATGGTTGTAAGCCACCCAAAGTGGATGCTGGGAATTGAACTTGGGTCCATTGGAAGTGCATTATGTGTTCTTAACCACTGAGCTATTCTCCAGCTTGATTCCTACTTTTCAGATGTTGGTTTCATGGGCTGGCAAGATGACTCACAGGGTAAAGGCACTTGCTGCCAAGCCTGATGGCTTACCTGAGTTCAAACTTCAGGACCCACATGGTAAAAAAAGAGAATTAACTCCCACAAGTTGTCACCTGACCTTCACACATGTCAATAATAAATAAATCTAATTAAAAAACCTTTTAAAAGAAGACATTGGTTTCTTTTAAAAAAACGTGAACCATCATAGAGAAAGAACCATCATCAGAGGTTGTACTTTGGGCAACTGGGACTCTGGGGCACACTTTTCTGTTTTGAAGACTTTCTGGCCAGGAAGCCCCTTCCAGCATTTGGGGAGATGGTGGGCTTCCTCACAGTGACAGCCTCTTTCCATCTGTCACTGGTAGAACCTGTTCACAGCTTCCTGAACAACTTCTAGGCCTGGGATCCTCTTTGTCCCACCCCAGGTCCCCTTGTTCTGATGGCTCTGCCTTCTGTCCTGCCATCTTGGTACCAAAGTCCTCCTGAGATGGCCCAGGTCAATATACTCTCAATCTCCAGGAACACACTTTTGCCCTGATAGCAAGGCTAAATGGTTTTGTCTCCAGCTTGAGAAAGCTGCTGGAGCGAGCCCAGCCCAGAGTTGCCAAATCACCGAAGGCAGCCAAGAAGTCGACCAAGATGTTTAATTTTATTTTACTTTCCTTGTTCTGGGATTAAATCCAAGGTCTTACTCAGGCTGAGCAAATGCCCCACCACTGAGTTCAGTTTTTTATTTTTATTTTGAGGCAGGGTATAGACAAATTACTCAGGCTGCCCGCGAGATCCTCCTGCCTTAGCTTCCCAGGAAGCTAGAATTATAGGCCTGTGCCCTCAGGTCCAGCTTATAGGTTTCTTGGAGACAAGTTTTTGCTACATAATCCAGGCTGGCCTTGAACTTCCAATCCTTCCATTTCAGCCTCCCTAGTGATGGTGGGTTTTTGTTTGTTTGTTTGTTTGTTCGTTTTATTGATAATTACAGAATTTTTTAGAAAGACCATAATTTCATTTTTTCATGCATTCATAAAATCTCGAATTTAAAATATATTGTCACCAGGCGGTGGTGGCACACACCATTAGTCCCAGCACTCGGGAGGCAGAGACAGGCAGATCATTGAGAATTTGAGGCTAGCCTGGTCTACAGATCAAGCTCCAGGACAGGCTCCAAAGCTACAGAGAAACCCTGCCTCAAACCCTCCCCTCCCCCTAAATATTGCTCAAAGTCACAGTAAATAGCAACTCGGTATTTATGGAGTGACTGCGATTTGCTAGCTGTCTTTCTGGGAGCCAGGGATATATTCAGAGCAGAAACAAATCTTAGATCCACAGATCCCAGAGTGCATAGTCAGAAATGGACAAGACAAGTAACCAATAGTCTGTCCGGTCAAGATGATAATAAACAATGGAGAAAATGAAAGCCGAGGGTGGGTGGGAGTCCCAAAAGCGGGGAAGGCGGCCTACACTTTCGCTCTTTCATTTTCCCCTTACAACTTTAATATGCATGGAAAGTTTCCTAGGTGAGGGGGTGGGCAGCTGAGCAGCATCCAGTTTGGAGGAAGAACATTTTGGGTCAAGTATTAGTACGATGAAGAGCAGAAGCCCCGATGCCTACTGCGTTTGAAGAACATGACGGAGGCTGTATGGCTGCCCGCAAGGGAGAGGGTTGGGAGGGACAGGAAGAAGGTGGCCTCAGAAAAACATGAGGGTCCCATAAGAAGATGGCTGGACACTCAGGAGGCCGCCTGTCTGGCTCTGATGCTGGGAGCAGCCTCCTGACTGTCTAGACATCTCAGCAAGGAGCTTGGGGTGGCTTGTAGGTCAAAGCTATCCAAGAACTGAGACCCTCCGTCCAGCCTCCTAAAAGGAAGTGACTGTCAGCAGCCACACAGGAGAGCTTGGAGGTGGATCCCTTCACTGTGGTCAGCACCATGATGGGGCCTTGTGAAGGATGGAGGGGCAGAGAGGGCCCCGCCGGTCCTGGTCCAGATTTCTGACCCCAGGAGCAGATCACAGGCTTGTGTCCTATCCAGGCAGGAAGCTCATTCTCAACTGTGACTCAGCAGTGGAAAAACAGCAATCCTACACCCTGGAGATATAGCATACTCCAGATCCCAGCTAGCCTTGGTGTGAGAGGAAGCCCTGACCACTGTCCCCCTCCCAAGTGCCTGACTGCTGAAGCAGGAAGGACAGTTCTCCACGATCTTTCAGTGGAATCTTCCCACCCTCTCTCCTGTCACTGGGAATTGAACCTAGTATCTCACACATGCTAGGCAAAGTGCTGTGTCTCCGAGCCATACTCTCAGCCCATGATGCAAATTTCCTGCAATATGGCCAGGTCAACCTGGATTGCTTGCCTGTGGGAGCCCATCCATGTCTCCTTTTAAAAACCAGCTTTTGGTATTTCCAATAGTTGCATCAAAGTTGTGGGTTCAACGGGGTAGAACACAGTCTGTGTCGGCTGCAGCTTCCGAGAGTGACTGCAGATTCAACTGTGATCATGGCGGGTTACGGGGGACCCACAGAGAACACAGAGATAGGTAGAGGCTGAGGCTGGTCAAACGTGGACAGCCCCACAGCCCTAGGCGTCCCACGGACTGTCACCAGAAAGAGAGGTGAGCAAGGGTTCTGTTTGGGAGTTTTTGAAGGGAGCATGATGCTTCATCAGATGTACTTCAAGCCTTCAGAACTGAAAGAAAAATGTTTCTGGGGGCTTAACCCACCCAGTTTGTGGAAGTGTGTTCTGGCACCCTGGGAAACCTTACTTATTTTCTTTTAAAATTATGTGCACTATGCAGAGTTAACCAGGACCCTGGGCCTGCTGTCTCTCTCTCCCCCTCCTTCCTCCCCTCTCTCCTCTCCCTGTTTCCTTCCCTCTTCTTTCCTGTCTTCAGTTTTTTGGTGACAGGGTCTCACTGTGTAGCCTAGTCTACTCTCAAACCAGTGATGGACCCATCTTACCCTTTCAAATGCTGGGATTACAGGTTTGTGCACACCCAACTCCAGTTAAATTTCCTTTTATAGGATTTTTCCTTTCCTCACAAGATCTTGTTAGGTAGCCCAGGCTGGCCTCAAACTCACAATCCCACCCCTAAGTGCTAGGACTACAGGTGTGCACCACACCAGTGCTTTTCTCTCCCAAATATGACATAAACCTGATTTTGTGGCGTGTGTTAGGCCTGTGCTCTACCACGGAGCTGCGTCTTCACTTCCTACTTTTATTTCTTGATTTCTCTGTTTTCTGTTTTGTTTTTTGAGACAGGGTTTCTCTGTGGAACAGCTCTGGCTGTCTTAGAACTCAATTTGTAGACCAGGCTCACCTTGAACTCACAGAGATCCTCCTGCCTTTGCCTCCCAAATCCTGGGATTAAAGGCGTGCACCACCACTGCCTGGTTTTTGGTTTGTTTGTTTGTTTGTTTGTTTTTTACATGTTTGTTTAATGGAAAGTATTATAGGAAAATTGGATTTAACAACTCAGATTTTGAAGTAGAATTTCACAGACCAAAACTTATGGTTTTTTGTTTTTTTGGTTTTTTTGGTTTTTTTGAGACAGGGTTTCTCTGTGTAGCTTTGTGCCTTTCCTGGAACTCACTTGGTAGCCCAGGCTGGCCTCGAACTCACAGAGATCCGCCTGGCTCTGCCTCCCGAGTGCTGGGATTAAAGGCGTGTGCCACCACTGCCCGGCCAAAACTTATGTCAATAGCAACTTTTCAGCGTCCTTTGATGAGGCCACGGTCATTTTCTCTCCTCTTTCTGTCCCCAGTTTGCAGAGGCCCTTACTGGACATCAGGAAGTGATTTAAGAGGGTCACTTGCTTAATCTGACCAGAGCTACCTCACAGGCCAGTCCCCAAGCCACAGGGACTCTGGGGCAGACAAAGGGGAAAGACAGATAAGCCTGGAACTGTGGACTCAGGGCTACTCTGCCCACAGCCCCAGGAAGGGGGGTGGACACACAGATTTCCCAGTACAGCAGAGTTCAGCGTATTTCTTCAAGCGTCATCACTAAAGACCTTTTACTCTGGGGTTTTTTCTTCCTTTCTAGAACACCCCCAGTGAGTTCAGCGTCTCCTGACTGTTGGATCACATGCCTTATCTGCTTTGGAGTTTGAGTTTTCAGTAGCTCAGCTTTGTGGCTACAGATGGTCCTTGGGGTGGGGAGCAGGCTTCCTGCTGCTTTCCACCCACAGCCCTGTGATACCAGTGGCAAAACAGAACCCTAGTAGCCCCTACCGTTAATCTCCAACAGAGGAAGTCATGCTGGCAGAGTCCCTCCCCCCCCCCCCTCCCCGGACGGACGGACGGAGGCCCTCAGATGCTAACTCCAGCGTGATCACAAAGTCCTCCAGGAGTCTACAAGCCTGCTGACTGTTGACACAGATTTCCATGAGGCTCTCACAGCAGCCCTAAGGGCGGATAGAAAGACCCATCCCACAGTGAGAGAGTGATAACAGGAAGTGTGTGCCTAGCAGGATCAGTGCTGGTCCCTTCCCTGGGCCTAGCGCTGTGGCAGGTTCTTGTCTGTTTGGTCCTGTAAGTATATGTGTGAGGCAAATAGCATGCTCATGCCTCCACCACACACACTAAGCGTATGCTTTAGGGCTGAGCTGCGCCCCCAGCTCTGTTTTGTTTTTTAAAGGCAATTGAGATTCAAAGACATAAAATGACACAGCAGTAATGGTGGAGCAGGAACAGAAACTCAGTTCCAGGAACTCAGTTCTTCAGAGCTTGTGTCTGCTCTGTGTGTATGTGTGTGTGTGTGTGTGTTCTTGTGTGTGCTCATTCATACGCACGTGTGCACACGCGCACACGCTACTGTTGATGTATGTGGAGGCCTAAGGTTGACACTGGGTGTCTTCCTTGATCTCTCTCTGACTTCTACATGTAGGCAGGGGCTCTTGATGGACCTGGGGCTGTGGGCAGAGTAGCCCTGAGTCCACAGTTCCAGGCTTATCTGTCTTTCCCCTTTGTCTGCCCCAGAGTCCCTGTGGCTTGGGGATTGGCCTGTGAGGTGGTTCTGGTCAGATTAAGCAAGTGACCCTCTTAAATCACTTCCTGATGTCCAGTAAGGGCCTCTGCAAACTGGGGACAGAAAGAGGAGAGAAAATGACCATGGCCTCATCAAAGGACGCTGAAAAGTTGCTATTGACATAAGTTTTGGTCTGTGAAATTCTACTTCAAAATCTGAGTTGTTAAATCCAATTTTCCTACAATACTTTCCATTAAACAAACATGTGAAAAACAAACAAACAAACAAACCAAAAACCAGGCAGTGGTGGTGCACACCTTTAATCCCAGGACTTGGGAGGCAGAGGCAGGAGGATCTCTGTGAGTTCAAGGCCAACCTGGTCTACAAATTGAGTTCTAAGACAGCCAGAGCTGTTCCATAGAGAAACCCTGTCTCGAAAAACAAAACAAAAAACAGAGAAATCAAGAAATAAAAGTAGGAAGTGAAGACGCAGCTCCGTGGTAGAGCACAGGCCTAACACATGCCACAAAATCAGGTTTATGTCATATTTGGGAGAGAAAAGCACTGGTGTGGTGCACACCTGTAGTCCTAGCACTTAGGGGTGGGATTGTGAGTTTGAGGCCAGCCTGGGCTACCTAACAAGATCTTGTGAGGAAAGGAAAAATCCTATGAAAGGAAATTTAGGTCCCGGCGGTGGTGGCGCATGCCTTTAATCCCAGAACTCGGGAGGCAGAGGCAGGAGGATCTCTGTGAGTTTGAGGCTAGACTGGTCTACAGAGCAAGATCCAGGACAGGCACCAAAACTACACAGAGAAACCCTGTCTCGAAAAACACCAAAAAAAAAAAAAAAAAAAAAAGGAAGGGCACAAACCTGTAACTAGTCGATTCGCTCCAGGGATCCCCTGTCTTGGCTAACAGGGCACTGGGATTGCCGGTGCTCATTTGGGGTTTTATTTTGTTTTGTTTTGGCTTTGGTTTTTGAGACAGAGTTTCTCTACATAGCCCTGGCTGCCCTGAAACTCACTATGTAGACCAAGCTGACCTCGAACTCACAGAGCTCTCTCTGCGTGCCTCTGTTACCTAAATGCTAGGATTGAAGATGTGTGCCTACAGGATGCCTGCCTGGCTTTTACTTGGGTTCTGGGAACTCTGAACTCTAGTCATGCTACATGGCAAACACTCCATCTGCTGAACTATGATGAGCAACAACTTACTCCCAAGCGTAGCTTCGATTATCAATTCATCATTTAAGATTTCATTAGTTATTTTTCTCACAGAAGCAACTCAAGGCTCACAGTTTAGGGCACTGGGGTTCATCGTGATTTGGTTAAACCATGACAGATAGAGAGGCTGGAGCCTGTAGCTGAGCTTCTCAAGTGGTAACTGAACCAGGAAACAGGGAACGTATGCTGCAAGGGAGACTAAGCTTCAGGCCACCAGCAGCCCCATGTCCAGAAGTTTCCACAGCCTTGGAAAACATTGCTGCCAGATGGAGCCCAGGTTCTCAAATCCACGTGCCTGTGGAGGACATTTTCTACTCAAACTGGATCAGTGATGGAGCAGTTCTGCAGAGTCTAGAGTCTGGGGCTAGAGGGCAGGCTGCTGTGGCTCAGGGTCTCCAGGAATCCCACCACACTGCCTCTTCTGCGGGAGCACCAGTTCCCAACTGGGGCTGGAGATCTGCTTCCAAGGTGACTCACTGCATGGCTGGCAAGCTGGTGCTGGCCGCTGGCAGGTGTCCTCAGCTTCTCCACAACAAGGTGGCTGACTTCCCCACAGTGAGTGACCTAAGAGAAAGCAAGACAATGTCTTTAGGACCTGGTCTGTGAAATCACACCATCATTTCTGTGACCGGTTTTGCCGGCAGCCATAGGCAACAGAGGCCACGGAATAACTGTGACTTCAGGAGGCAGGGGCCATTGAAGACTCTCTTGCACGTGTTATAACACTGCCCGCGTTCTAGAGCCGAGCAACATGAAGCTTTAGGCTTTCCAGATTAAATCCCACCCGCCCTTCTTTTCCTCAGTGTGGTGGTGCCAGGGAGGACTGCACAGTGAGAGCTACCCCTGAGCTACACTCCTCAACCTCCCTGTTTTTTATTGTTTCTGGTTTTGCTTTGTTATTTGGTTCTTCGACATAGGATCAAACATAGTCCAGGTGGGCCTTGAACTTGCTATGTAGCCAAGGATGACCTTGAACTCCTGATCATCTTACTTCTGCCTCTCCACTGCTGAGGTTAGGGGCATACACCACCACGCCCAACCTCTTTGATTTTGTAATAAAAGTTGCACACAGGGATTTTTGCCACCAATAGTGTGAACACTGGGGAGGATTAGTGTAAACACAGATAGTTGTGGTTTGTTTTGGGGGCTGTCTTAGGAAAAATAAAAAAAGAATAATTTCTGAGTAAATAGATGTGTTTAATGTGATTTAAACATTATAGAATGTGTATATGCATCAAAACATCACACAGTACTTCCTTAATATGTACAATTGTATGTCTTTATGTATCAGTTAAAAATATTAACCAGAGCTGGAGAGATAACTCAGTTGGTAAAGTGATGATGATGTTGCACAAACATGAAGACCTGAGTTTGGTCTTCAGAGCTCAAATGAAAAAGCTGAGTATGATAACAGTGCTTATAATCCCAGCCCTGGGAAAGTGGAGTAAGATTTGTTGGATGTTGTTGGCCATCTACTCACTCTGCCAAACTTGAGGCCAGTGAGAACCCTTGCCTCGAAATAACAAGGTGGGTGGCTCCTGAGAAAACACACGCGCGCGCGCACACACACACACACACACACACACACACACACAGAGACAGACACACACATCCGCGCACATACACACATGCTTAACAATCTTAGAAAAATACTTATTTTTATTTTATAATCTCTTTGTGAGTGCAGTTCCCAAGGAGGACAGAAGAGGGCATCAGGTACTCCTGCAGTTGGCGTTACAGGTGACTGTGAGCACCTGACTGGGTGTTGATGACTAAACTCAGATCCTGTGCAAGAACAGTGAGTACTCTCAACCCCTGGGCCTGTTTTCTGTTCAGTGCTGGGCCCCTACATGCTGCACAAGTAATCTACCACAGCCTTAAAACTCCAGCCCTTTGGCTGGTGTGGTAGTTTGAATGGAATTGACCCCATAAATTCGTAGTGAGTGGCATTATTGAGAGGTATGGCCTTGTTGAAGGAAGCATGCCACTGTAGGGACACTCTTTGGAGTCTCTTTTTCTTAAGCTTCGCTCAGTGTCACAGTCCACTTCCTGTTGCCTTCGGATCAAGATGTAGCCAGCATCATGTCTGCCTGCATGCCACCACGCTCCCTGCCATGATGATAATAGACTGAACCTCTGAAACTATAAGCAGCCGCCTCAATTAAATGGTTTCCTTTATAAGAGTTGCCATGGTCATGGTGTCTCTCCACAGTAATAAAAACCCTAACAAAGGCAGCGGGGCATGATGGTGTACAGCTTTAATCCCAGAACTCAGGAGGCAGAGACAGTCAGATCTCTATGCGTTTGAGGCCAGCCTGGTCTGCAGAGTGAGTTCCAGGACTACATAGAGACACCCTGTCTCAAAAACAATGAATCTATCAAATTCCTTTTTGAACCCTATAGTCTATTTTTGTCATCTATAGTCACCCTACTGTGCCAATGTCCCCATTTAACAGGCACAGGGTTCTGAGAGGATGGAGAAAAGCCACGCCTCAGTCAAGGCCTTGACCTTGAGCCCTTCCTAACACTCCCGACTTCACTTTTTTGAACTGTAGGTTTCCCAGCTCTGGGGTCACGTAGCGTGTCTTCCTCTTCCTCACTACCGGAGGTCTGTTGGGGACAGCTTGAGTTAACCGGTTCCCTGTAGACTCCCCCATATTGTTTACTGCACACACATGCCCTTTCCTAATCAAACAGCGGTGAGTCAAGGAAAGCGGAGTAGGTCCCATAACCTCAAGAGCCCCGTTTCCTGGCCGTGAGACAGACGGTCCTCATTCCTGCTCCGTCTGCCTCCTGGTGTCTCACAGGACCTCTCCAGATCTGCATTTGTTTCTAGCTGGAGCCTGGATGTAGGCTGGGCTCCTTAAATTGCCACTAAGCCTTTTCCCCACAGACTGGTTGACTGACATCTTCTCCTTTCATGCTCACAGCGCCACCAAGTGTCCAATCTGGTGTAGGAACAGTCAACTGAGTGAATGGACCCATCCCAGTAGGTGCTTTCTTCTCACATGGATGCCAGAGTTCCTGCTAGAACATTCCAGTGCTGTCTGCCTGTAGCATGAATCTTAAAAGTTCTTATTAATAAAATCAAACCTGAAGCCAGTTATTGGGGTGAACACTGGATGATCAGAGAACAGAAAAGCCACAGCTATCTCACCTGGCCAATTCCTCAGTTGGTCCTGTTTCCTCAGACTGGAAGCTTCTGTGTCCTATTCCAATGGCTCTCAGCTGAACTGCTGCTAGAAGCCTGAAAGCTTAACCAGCCAAATGCTTAACCAGCCAAATCTCTTAGTTTCTGGTCCTCACGCCTTATAAACCTTTCTGCTTTCTACCACCACTCCCTGGGATTAAAGGCTGCTTTCTGGGATTAAAGGCGTGAGTCACCATGCCTGGCTGTTTCCAATGCGGCCTTGAACTCACAGAGATCCAGAGGGATTTCTGTCTCTGGAATGCTAGGATTAAAGGCGTGTGCTAACATTTTCTAGCCTAAGTATCTTGTGGCTTTTCTGTTCTCTGACCCCAGATAAGTTTATTAAGGTACACAATATTTGGGGGAACACAATACCACCATAGTCTGCCCTGACTTCTTCTGCCACGACTTCGGTGTTCCTCCTTTCCCGTTTCTGAGGGAACGGGGTCTGTAGACCGGGTTGTGTTTGGAGAGTGAGAAATCCTCTTGTGAAGTCAGTCTAATGACCTCTAGTTTGTATGGGCCTGCAGCACATTCCAAGGCCAGTGCCTGGTTTCCATCCCCTCCCCTCCCCCTACCCATCAGCCGAGCTCCTCTGCTACCTGATCCTCCACCTCCAGCTTCACCTGTGCCCTTCCTCGTACCCCCACAGCCAGCACCTGCCCATCCTCCACTCCATCTGCACCTACCACACAACTCTACCTTCATCTCCTCCTGCACCCCCGACCTCCCCCCCCCCCCCCAGTCTTCTGCATCAGCCCTTCCATGCCGCATGCACTCCACAGCCCTGTCCACACACCAGCTCCGGAACCTGTACCTCGCCAAACTCTAGGTGTCTGGACCCCTGGGTCCTTTAGCCCCAGACTGAACCAGGGTCGGGTGACTTTGAGCTAGACCCCACTGTGTTTATCCTGAATGTCTTGCCACCTGTGAAAAGAGATAGAGTGATAGCAACACTGAAAGCAGGGCCTCCTTGCTTAAGCACTGCCCTGAAACCACCAAACCTGTAGATCAGGGGCCCCAAGCCTCACCAGCCTCGCAATTTCAGGGCCAAGAATCTCCGAGTCTTAATTCAAACTACTCTGTACCCAGACAGGTGGGCTCTCCCTGTCCCCCCAAAACACTCCCATGCTTCCCCACCTCCACACTGTGGGGGGGTATATTCCCTTGGCCTGGAAGCATGCTCATCAGCTGCTCATCCTGAAACCCACACGTTCTTCTGTGGGTGTGGGGATGAGGCCTGTCACTACCTCCACAGTTTCTAACAGTAAGGACGATGTGGATCTGCCTCTGTACAAAAGCCTGTGCAAGCCCCTGGGTCCTGCAGGGAGGAGTCATGTGGCCTAGACCTGAAGGATACATGAGAGTTTGTACTTCTAGAAGCTCAGGAATTAGAGGCAGAAAATAACTCCATCTTCAAAGATTTTTTTTTTTTTTTTTTGGTTTTTCGAGACAGGGTTTCTCTGTGTAGCTTTGCGCCTTTCCTGGAACTCACTTTGGAGACCAGGCTGGCCTCGAACTCACAGAGATCCGCCTGGCTCTGCCTCCCGAGTGCTGGGATTAAAGGCGTGCGCCACCACCGCCCGGCCTCATCTTCAAAGATTTTATCAATGTACATGATCCTTGACATCTAGAGCAACTGACTTCTTTTTTTCTGTTTTTCATGTGGGGGTGTGTGTGTGTGCATGCACGCGTGAGTATGTGTATTTTCACAGGAAAAAAAACCCTTTAATCTAGAAGGATATATTCATTGAAAATCAAGTGGGCTCCACGGTAGTGCAATCAAAGGATAAGACAACATTCCACGGAATTCACCCTAGTCCCTCAGCTCTCACGGTCTTTCCATCTCCTCCCCTACCATGTCCCTGAGCCTTGGGGTGGGAAGTTGATACAGATGACCCAGTTAGGGTTGAGAACTCAATGGTCACTTGTTCTCGGCACTTTGATCAGTGGTGAGTGAGGGTGTAAAGGTAAGTATTCAGTGGGCAGTTGGACAGCATTTGATCACGCGTTTGCTGCACGCTTTGTGGTCTTGTATTTGTTTATTGATCTCTGCATCTGAATTCCTCACTGATTGGAACTCTGAAGTCAGGGCTCCTGTCTAATTGAATGCTGGATTCCTGTTAAAGAGAAGTTCTTCTTCTGGCAGTTGTCTAAACATCAGGAGACAGTTTAAGACTAGTTCAGTGAGTTGAGACTATTGGGTTCCAACTCCTACTACAACAAGGCCAAGAGGGAGCATTTATAGCCAAGGACAGGGTGAGGAAGCCAGTGGATTGAACATTATTAAAGGGTCTTGAGGGCAGAGGGATTCTGGCTGAAGGCAGGCCGAAGACTTAAAGAATGAGGAATGCGGAACTTGATCACATCTGGAGAGGGAGGGTGGTAGGTATCAACACTCAGGGATTGTTATTAAACTGACCTGATGGGATTCTTTGCCAAAACAAGGTGGGCGAAGCTGAGACAGGACAGAGCAGGAGGGCTGAAGAGCCTGGCCGAAGCTGAGTCATCACACATAGTGGCTGTGCGTATACGCTGACTGATGTGAGCATTCTCACTGTCTTCCAGGGAGCAGAGCTCAGTGGGTCCTTGATGGGTTTTGTCCATTCCAAAGGAATCTTGCCTCACCCACCTTGTGACCTTCCTGTCAGAGCTCTCTAGAACAACGAAGCTTTAGGCACACACATCTTTCCCTCCCCAGCTTCTCTCCTGAGACCTGGAAACTACCCAGTCCATTATCCCTTCTCCAAGTGTTTGTGGAGCTCCAACTGTACGCCAGATTCTGTTAGGAGCGTAAATTACCTAAGAATGTGTCAGTAAACAAAGTGCAAGATCCTCATCTGCGTGGGGGCGTGCAACAGGCTCTTTTTCGAGGCCAGCAGTTCACTCAGCTTTAAGCTCACAGGGCAGGTCTAGGAAGTCAGGGAACTTTGAAAGCAGGGGTGAGCTGGGGGAGTAGCTCTATAATTCTAAACAGAATGATGCTGTAAATAAAGCCTTGTTGAGGAAGTGACATGAGGAATGGACAGCCGCAGAAACCTAACTCCAGGCAGAGGAAAAAAATCAAATGCAAAGGTTGGATGCAGCAGTGCACCTGGAATGTTCAGGAAACATAAGCCCCGGGGCCAGGCCAGACGTGCGTGTGTGCACATACAGCGACAGCCCCTTAATAAAGGCCTTATTGGATGAGTGAAGGACCAGCCTCCTAGAGGAATCCCAGCAGCACATGGACTCATCTTCCTCTGTGATCCTGTGAATGAATGATGGTGTTTCCGGGACAGCTCTGCTCTGAGTCAGATGACCAGGAACTACTGTTCCGCAGCTCAGGACTTCCCCAAACTTCACTGTTTTTAAAAATAGGACCCTCAAGGCTCCCCCCTTATCACCTCTACCTTCCTGTTTTCATCACCCCGTCTCCTTTTGCACCCTCCGTCACCCCACAGTCTTCCCAGGAGGCTGCCTGCATGTCCATTAGCCCTGGCCTGGGAATTCCTCCGAGGCACCAGTACGGATACGGCAGCAGACACTGAGCCCGGGCAGCCAGTTCACAGGCTGTGGGGATGGGACTGGAGAAGAGCAGTGAGCTCAAGCCTGAGGAAGAAGGATTCAGGGGTCACCTGAGGGGAAGGTGGAGTTACAGAGATAAGAAGAAAGAACTCTCTGGAAAAGAGCCCTGGAGAAAGCACTAAGAAAAGACACCCGGGGTTTCAGAGCAGAGCGGGTTCTGGGCTGCTGTTCCGAGTACATCCGGGTGGGGGTGCTGCTGCGGGCCCTGGATGAGTCCTTGATGGGTTTTGTCTATGGGAGAAGGTACCACAGCAGGAGCTAAGGTAAACAGTGGTATCGCACAGCCAGGAAGCAGAGAGCGATGGATGTGGATGGATGCTCACCTCACGGTCTGTGCCCTTTTATGCATCTGGAGATCCCAACCCGTTGACTGGTGCTGCCCCAGTTATAGGAGGGCATCTTCCCACCTCAGTTAACCCAATCTAGAAACCCCCTCACAGACTGGTCCAGAGGGTTGTCTCCTCAGTGACTCTCAAGTTGACAATCAATACTAAGCCCTCCTCTGTCATAATTTCGGAGACAACTCTGCTCTTTCCCACCTCCCCTTGCATAGGTAGCTCTTCTCTCATACCCACCCTTCTCTCTGCAGCCAGACCACTCATTACCTGTGTGTATTTGAGACTCAGCCTAGGTGTCTCCTTCCCTGGGAAGCCTGCAGTGAGGTAGGTAGAGCACCCTGACCCAGTTTCTACAGCCCTCCCACTTCTTTGTTTTGAAGGTTGTTGCCCTGGGCACACCTGGCTCATGAGCTGACTTTCCTCTCTTGGTGGCACAGGTCAAGAGCCCAGCCCAGGATGACATGCAGAGCTGGTGACTGATGGGTGTTTTAACAGATGGGTGAGAAAGATATGAAAAAAAGCTCTGGAAGTTTAGTATATCCTAGTAGGCATCCAGTAGTAGAGGGGACAATCACTGCGGTAACATGGGGACAGGATTTAGATTTGAGTAGAGTTCCTAGATAGACTCTGGGAGCCTAGGTCAGTCTCACACCAGGGAGGGACCAGAGACAGGCAAGCGAGACTTAATCCAAGTTTGGAAAATGCTTTAGGAAACACACTGTCAAACTTGCCACCTACTAGGACTACCAGTTGGTCTACCGGTAGGGGAGGCAAGGGAAGGGAGAGATGTCCACCAGAGATGAAGGAACAGGGTCAGACACGTGACTTGGCCCAGCTAAGCTGGTCATATCAAACTCTGGATCAGGGTGCGCCAGGCTCCTTCATCCTTAGCCAGGGCTCTGTCACACCCTCTCTGGACATCTTACCTCTCTACATAGCCTCCTCTGGTGTAGGCCTGGAGCTGTGTATCATCCAGTTCCCCCGAACTTGTGCCTGGCTTCTGTGTGACTGGTGCTATTTGCCAAAGGAGAGGTTTGGATCAGGTACTGCTGGGGCTTCTTGTAGCTCAGAGGCTAAAGCTTCCTGCTGTGGAAACATCTTCACAGAAGCGTCTCCTTAGGAGGGTCCTGCTGAAGGGCGACTGGGGAAGGTGATGGAGTTGGCACCTGTCCCCATCCTTACTTTTGGGATCTGTTTCATACCTGCATCGCTGTTGTGGAATGCTGCTCCCAAGCACATCAGCTATTACGACCTTAATCAGAGTAGTTGGGGTTACCCACAAAGGACCCTCCATCTTGGGCCTGCTGACGGTCCCTTGAAGAAGGAAGTGGTGAGGGTCATAAGATCTTCATCTGAGGTTCCAGCAACTCCATACACCTCAGAGGTTAAGAGCACTGGCTGCTCTTCCAGAGGGCTTGAGTTCAATTCCCAGCTCCCACATGGTGGTTCACAACTTTCTGTAACTCCAGTTTAAGGGAGTTCCATGCCCTCTTCTGACTTCCACAGGTAGCAGGCATGCACCTGGTACACAGACGTACATGCAGGCAAAATACCCACATACATAAAATAAAATGAAAAATGTTTCAAATTATGGCTTGTATTTGTTGAATATTTGTATGCAGCAATTAAGGTCTCTATAAACATAAACTTGTTTGTTCTCTACAGACACCGTAAGAGAGGGCGCAGATGGGGAACCGGGGCCACAAGAGGCCAGAGCGGGAAGGAGGCATATGTGGAATTCAGGCTGGCTAGTGACTCTAGAGTCTAGACTGTCTTTGCAGCCAGAAGGACCCACATGTGGAGAAATTGAAGAGCCTTGTCCCATGTAGCTCATGGCTTCTGAGCTGGAAGAAACCAGGCGGGCAGGTCCAGCACCTCGGGGCAGCAGGGGAACACCTGGGCATAGACTCTTCCAAAGCAAACACAAATCCTTCTCAATTCATTGTGCTGTGTGCCATTCTAATAACCAGTCTGCATGATATCGAAGTGGATGCCCTGGTGGTTCATGCTTGGGGAGAGGTGCTTTCTAAGCAATGACTTGACCTGCCTTGGGCCATTGCTGACTAGAACTGAAGAGGCTAGATCAGCTCATTGTGGGCTTCTCCTGTTAATGGAGTCACACGGTGAGAAGACTGAGGAGCCTCATCTCCATGTTGGGTTTTTTTTTTTTTCCTCAAAATTTTTTGTGGTGATGCTTGTAGTCTTAGCATTGGGAAGGTGGATAATGAATTATAGGCCATCCCTAACTAAATAACAAGTTCAAAACTAGCCTGGGCTACTCCTACCTAAAAAAAACAAAGACAACTATAGAAGTTTCACCATGGGGGTGTGGCTACGTGGTATAGTGTGTAGTATGTGGTGTGTGCTCAACCAGTGCAAGACTGAGTTCAATGCTGGCAAACGTCACACACACACACACACACACACACACACACACACACACACACACACTTGCCATTTTTAGAGTGTAATCAGCAAAGTGAATTTGCTGTATATTGAATGTTGTCTTGGATGCTTGAACATCTATGCTCAACACTATTTCACTGATGTTATTTGAGACATTCAGGATGGGCCTTGTGGAGCTAGTGCAAGGTGGGGTGACTCAGGTCTTCAGGGGAGCTCCAGCTCCAGCTGACAGTTCGTCACGTTGTGGGAGACCCCAAAGAGAGGACCCAGCTTGTTACTCCTGGATCCCTAACCCACAGAAATGGTGACAGTAAGTATGTGTCATCGGCAGCATTTTGTTACAGAAACTTGCCAGCATGCCATTTTTGGACATTATCCCCACAGTTGATGGAGAATGTGGAGTTCAGTGGGGATTCTGAGGCAGGGATTAAGACTCAGGATGGCCAAGGGACATTCAGGAGGCTGGAGAAACTAGGATTTTGCCAAGTAATCTGTAAATATTTCAGTACTGTAATAGCATAAGGCTGTGATGGTGCATGAGCTTTGGGAAAGAGAGGGGAGTCATTCATTATTCTAGTTTCAGGGAGGTGATTTGCTGAATGCAAATCAATGGTTGATAGTCAAGACTCTTGTGCATAAAGACTTTGAAATGCAGCATCCTCTAGACAGAGAGGAGGTGTCCCATGGGACATTTTCAGGTCTAGGTTGATGTCCACACCTAAGAGTCTCTCCAGGGATGGCTGTGCGACCAGTTTCTGAGTGTCTCTGGGAGTCCTAGCTGTCTGGAATTCCCAACCCGTGAATTCCCACGGTAGCTCGCTTCTGGTTAATTTAGCAACAGCCACAAGAGGGGTGTCACTTGTGTGATTAGATCACAGGAGTTTGACTTTGGTCTTGCTGTCAGACTGTCCCTTGATGGTTTTGACAAGATAAGATTTGAGGACCACGTGGCAAGCACAGGAGAATCACTGGCCCGGAGCCAACTGGGAGCTGAGCCATCATGTCACCATGCCCAAAGGAACCCCCTCCCCACACACAACAGTCAGTGGTGGTGACTCAGAGGCCCTTCCCTCCATAACCAAGCCTTCAGAGGAGGCCCTTGTGGGAAACTGGGAGCACAAATTTTAGACTAAGAATATTCTCGCAAATATTTGATTACAGTCATTAACATGGACCAATTCAGACCCAAACCCCAGTCTCAACAGGTCCCTAGAGATACCAATAGAATCTAGAAGCCACTTCTGCCTGGAGGACATTTGTCATTCCTAGCCAACTGGAGTTTTGTTTTGAGAGCCTCGCGGAGAATGAAAGACGGAAACAAATCTGAGCTCGGATCAGTCAAAAAACTGAACAGAAAAATTTCCCCACACTATGCAGGTGTCCTGATGAGCTACACCCCTACAGTCAGGTTAGACCCGATGTATGCCAGTTTCCCAGGGGTGGGAATCACATGGTGTGGGTGGTCCAAGGAGCAGTAAGCTTTGAACTTGGTTTAAGGCAGTTCTGGAGAAGCATAAGCAGACAGAATTCTCTTTGAAGGAAAGTGGTTCCTGGGGTCTGAAATAATTTCAGTAGGTAGTTTTTCAAGTAGAATGGGCCTGACCCAGGAAAGGTAACTTTGTACCCAAAGAGATGAAACTGTGGCGAAGAGAACAACTTTACGATTGTTTTGGATACTACACAAGGGATTTCCTCAACATGCTCCACGGACTATCTCCCACTCCTGGGCTCTGTTTACCTCACCAACCCAGGCAAGATCGTCTCACCAGCATCCTTAGTGCATGGGGGAGGGCATCCAAAGGCATTTTTTTCTGCCTGAGGAAAAGCATCCTTTAGCCTGGGTTCTGCAGGGCTATGGAGGTACCATCTTCACATTGCTACGTTGGGAACGAACTCGACCTGTATGCTCATGTCCATCCCAGGAGGGCTGCACCAAGGCAGAGGGAGGAGGGCGAAGTGCTTTTCTGAATGGAGATTCGTCAATGTACTTCTGTCTGCTGCAGTTATCAGTGTTGCTATTTCAGTGAGGAATGGTGGAGCCTTCACCAGGCTCATGCCAGACGCCGGGGGTGGGGGTGGGGGGGATGTCTGAGCAGTGATAGGGTAGGGACCCTCTCTGTCGTCAGAAAGCATGAGCTCATGCCAAGGTTTCCGCAGGTCGCTGAGATAGGGCCCGGCTCTCTGGAGACAGGAATGACCTCGGGCGGGCCCCTCGTCATTGAACTAAGAGGGCTCGGTGTCAGCCTGAACTTACTGCTGATAAGGGCCAGATAATGGCAGTCAAACTCCCACGGCCTCTCCAGGCCTTCTCAGGCCGGGAGGCCAGAGAGAGGGCAGGTCAGGGAGGGGCCGGGAGAGGAGGTGGTGCGGGGCGGCCACGTCTCTAAGCCTCTGGGGTAGCTGTTGGGAACCCGAGATTTCCACAAACCCCAGGGTCTGCTTGTGGGTCCACACCCCAACCTTGAGCCCGGAGACCAGGACCCGGGGATACGTAATGGTACACAATGGCCACCAGAAGTCTCATCAGGGTGGCTGCTCCATTTCCTCAGTTTTACTGTATCTGTTGGCTCTTTCCATGGGTAGGGTTAGGAGTGGATGCCTGTGTCCTGGCTGCCATGGATTTGGGGCTAATCTTCAGGAGAAGCCAGACTTGATCATAGCCCACACAACGCTGGGGGAGTTCCAGTGTCTGTGTTCTCTGACTTTGAGTCTTCGGCCTAATGCCTCACCTTACTACACCCTCCATTCATAACAGCTAAATCTGTGTGTGCCCAAAGGGAAAGATGTTCGAAACCTTGGGCTTGTAAATCTGTCCCTTACTGGCACATCAAGAGGGCAGGAGGTGGATTCCAAACTGGAGACTTCCAGAACCATCTCCTGTCTGTCTGCTCAGAACCGTCGTCGGGAGGGAGCCACTGTCATGTGCCAGGGATCAGAGGTGCTATGCGGTGGTGCTTTGTCCCTTAGCCAGCCTGTCTTTGGACCAGGGCCTCAAGCTCTCAGCTTGACTCAAGCATCTTGAACTACAGCACAGCAGTCCCATACCTCTGCTCAGGGCCCTATCCACAGAGCCTTCTGTCTAGGGAAAGAATCGGAAGAAATGATTCCAGGTTATTGTTTCCAAAACAGAACACGGAAAGCTTTGTGTTCTGCAGGTAGTTGCCTTCAGTCTGCAAAGCTTAGCTAACTACTAATGAGAAATAAAGAAAAATTTAAAAAATTCCTCACTGATAGAAACTCTAGTGCTACCTACTGGAGTGTGCAGGTACTGCATAGGTGCCTGTAACACGCCAATGCTATTGAACTTAAGTGAAAAATGTGAGTGTGTGTCGCTCTGTCTGCTACTTATAAGTATATGTGCAGAAATAGCTCACAACGTGGCTGTAAATGATGAACAGAGCCTCCAGATGGCAGGCTCATCTGTCTCGGCTGGAATAGAGGTTCTGACAAAGGTCTCTGCTGTACTGCAATAATCGGCTTTTTCTCTGCAGGTGTCTAAAGCCAACGTGGCAAAGTATTAACATCCATTAAAACGCACAAGTGCTCATATTGGGACCCGGTTTTATGTACTTGTCTTTGTGTTTAAAATAGTCTGCCATATTAGCAGTAATAATCAGGTTATATCGCATAACCCTCTTTATTATGCTACATGAGATTCTGAGTCATCACATGTTATATATCTACATTCATAGAAGGGTAATAAATAGCAACAATATAGAGGGCTGGAGAGATGACTCAGCAGTTAAAAAGTGCCTTCTGCTCTTGCAGAAGACCTTAGTTCAATTCCCAGCCCTTACATGATGCCTCACAACTCTCTGTAACTCCAGTTCTAGGGGATCAGACATCTTCTCCTGACCACTCTAGGCATCAGGCACACACATAATTCACATACATACACATAGGCACTCACACATAAAAATGAAATGAATCTTAAAAGCCAAAACCAATGACAAAAATGTAAAATGTGTAATCTGGACTCCTGCATCACCTGGGTTAATAGCAGGAGTCCTTCAGGCTTCCTGGAGTGGATCCGAGGAACTGAGCAGCCATCAGACTCACGTGTGGCCAGGAGAAGAATGGTATCCTTCAGCAGAGGGGACAATACAGAGATATGTGTGACAGATTCATTTACCTGCTGTCGCAAACCACGCTCCTTTCCCCAGGAAGATTCTGCCGGAACCATCAGAACATCAACAGTGTGGGATCTGGACTCTGCAAGGAAGAACTCACGTGAGGCAGAAGGAAGTTGCTGAGATGATCGCATTATGTCAAGGCTATGGCTGTAGACACAGTCACACACCTCCCACTCCACTGTGTGGCCTCAGTTCAGAGACAACCTGGTACAGGTTCATAATATCTTAAAAAAAAAAATCCAGGCACATCCTGCACTTTTATTTACATCATAGCTGTATTTTGCTAAGGTTGTTTCTATACATTTAAAAAATATAGCTGGGTGGTGGTGGCACATGCTTTAATCCCAGGACTTGGGAGGCAGAGACAGGCAGATCTCTGCGAGTTCGAGGACAGCCTGGTCTACAGAGTAAGTTCCAGGACAGCCAGGGATACACAGAGAAACCCTGTCTCGAAAAACTAAACAACAGCAACAACAAACAAAATAAATAAACAACAACAACAATTAGGAAAAAAACCCTATGCTACAGTTTTGAAAGTGATTGTTTTGACTTATGTCTTGGTATTTAAAAAAAAAAATGTCTTCATGCCTTCAATTGCTTTCTTCAAAGCAAGATGAGAATCCTGAGGTTCCAGGCATTGAAAGAGGGAATTGAAAGATTGTATTAAGTACGAGCTGGTTTTGGTAGCTGGAGTTTGGACTGGACAGGTTTTGAGCACCAGGAAGCAGACCCTGTTGACTGGGAAGTAGCTATGCTGTTGACCAGGAAGTAGATCCTGTGATCCAGATGCCTGGGTGTTACATCTCACAATGTGTGTGGTGGGGTGACGAGTTCTGAGGTCTGTAAAGAATAGCGGGATCTGAGGGCCCTCGTAAGTTAGGGCTCTTGAAAGGCAGAATGCTCAGTGGATGGAGCCTCCTTGAAAAAACCCACCTGTAGGTGAGGGAGACTTTGTCTAGGGCTCTAAATGTCACAAGCATCTCCCATGTTAAACACTGGTCCCATGCAACCCAAAAGTCCACCCAGGAATGAACTCACAGACAAATGCGATATATACGTAACATTAAATATTACTTTGCCTTAAAAAGGAGGAAACTGGGGTTGGGGAGACGGCTCGGCAGGCGAAGGGCTGGCTGTACACACATGAGGACCTGAGTTCAGATCCCCAGAGCCCGTTTGAAGAGCCAAGCACGTGCATGTGTCTGCAGCCTCGGCACTGCGTGGCCAGAGAAGGAAGGATGACTGGAGCTCGCTGGCCACGGGCCTGGCTTCAGGCTCCGTGGAGACCCTGTCTCAGGTGACTAGAGTGGAGAAAAAGAAAAATCAAGAGGTTAGCCAGCCTGAATTAGACTCTTTTCTGGATTTGCCTCTGCTGGGGCTGTTGCTTTCCAATGAAGCCCTCTCTACCAGGTGTGTGAGGCAGACCTGGTGTCACGTGACTGAGAACCTTCACCACCTCATGTCTGCGCCTGCCTCCTTTTTAACCCCCAGCACATATTTGCCACTGAAAGCAAGGTCTTGAAGAAACATCTTTTTTTTTTTTTTCTGATTGTGTTTGGATCATCAGATCTAAAGCTGGTGAATTACAATCCTGTGATTTCTTTTCCACAAGTGATAGATACACTTATTTCTCTTCTAGAACAACTCAGATCACGTGTCTAATGCAAAAGACACCTTTTTCGCCTTCATTCCAGTCCTGTCTTTGAGAGAGGCAGGAGCTGGAGAGATGGCTCAGCGGTTAAGAGTACTGAATGTTCTTCCAGATGGATCCGGGTTCAATTCCCAGCACCCACATGGCAGCTCACAACTGTCTGTAACTCCAGTTGCAGGGCACCCAACACCCTCACACAGACATACATACACTAATGCACATAAAATAAAAATAAATTCTTGCCGGGTGGTGGTGGTGGCGCACGCCTTTAATCCCAGCACTCGGGAGGCAGAGCCAGGCGGATCTCTGTGAGTTTGAGGCTAGCCTGGGCTACCAAGTGAGTTCCAGGACAGGCACCAAAACTACACAGAGAAACCCTGTCTCGAAAAACCAAAAATAAAATAAAATAAAATAAAAATAAAAAAAATAATAAATTCTTAAAAAGAGAGGGGGGGCAGCCGTTGCTGTCATTTTTGCTGTGTGAACCTTCCAGATCCTTCTCTAGTCCCTGACGCTTTGGTGGTCTTATATAGTGTCATTGTTGGCTTTCATTATCAACTTGACCCAGCCTAGTGTCATCTGAGGAGGGCGTCTCCGTTGAGGGATGGCTGAGATCAGACTGGCCTGTGAGCATGCTGCGGGAGGGTGTGTATTAATTGTTGACTGATGTGGGAGAGTCCAGGCCATTGTGGGCGGCACCATTCCTTGGGCAAGTGGTCCTGGGCTACATAAGAAAGCTAGCTAAACATAAGCCCAAAGAAGCCAGCAAGCAGCAATCCTTCGCGGTTTCTGCTTCAAGTTCCTGCTTGCATTCCTCCCCTAACTTTCTTCCATGATAGACTGAGACCTGGAAGTATAAGCCGAATAAATTCTTTCTTTCGCCAGCTTGCTTTTGGTCCCAGTGTTTTACCACGGCAGCAGAAAGGAAACTAAATGATAGGCATACTCCACAATGATATGCAAAATCCATAATGATATGCATAATCCATAATGATACGTATAATCCATATGAATTAGGGGATCTTCCTTTGTGTATAAAGGTGCTTTTTGTTTCTGACTGATACACAGTAACCCACAGGCCTGGTTTACAATACTTTAGGACATTCTGTGTCACTCTGTCAAATGACATTTGGCTTGTTTGTAACTTTTGCTACTATGAACAATTCTGTAATGAAATTCTCAGGCTTATTTCTTGTGTATACACAGAGGTTTTTTTGTCTTGGGGAAACAGAGAAGGGAGGCTTTCCAGTGATGAGAAGAATTATTTAGCTTTGTAATGTTTTAGTATCTAGAATTGGCTCTCCAAGAAGACCAGGCTCACACACACTTTCGTGACCAATGAATGACCCGGGTTTTCATTCTCTCAACCAGAATTGGTTAGCTCTTTTAAAAGGCTGGCCCTCTGATTGCTGTTTTCTTTCTTTAGTGGGGCCAAGATGCATGGAATCAAGCATGCTCCCCCCATCCCTTTCTCTCTACCTCCCTGCTTTCCATCTACTTCTCTATAATAAATCCCACAGGCATACTTCGTACGCTCACACTCTGTATCCAAGTTATACAGTGTCTCAGATATACATCTACATGGTCAGAAGTCCTAGGATGAAAAGCACTCAGGAGAGAGAGACCCGGGAGTTTGTAAGCTCACACCCACATGTCACTACACACAAAGAGCATCCTTTCCAGTGGAGATAAGAATATTAATGGGAAAAGTGCTGTTGGACTATCTCATTTCCCCATGTGGGCGGCCCAGATAAGTGGCAGCCGAGATCTGGACAATAACACCCAGGCTGACAGCCTCTGGGAAGCTTTCCCCATCCTGGGACTTCCACATCAGGGCTGTGTTGGACAGGGATACAAATTGGAGTAGGCCAGGGGAGTGGACAGTGACAGGCACAGTGCAGGGGTTAAACCCACAGGTAGGGGTACCTTGGAACTCACAGCTGCCCTGAACCATCAGGAGGAGACAGCAGGAGGTTAGAGTCTCTAGTGCAGTGCTTCTCAACCTTCCACGGTGGAAGACGGCAAGGGACTCAACTCTGAGCAGATGGAACACAGACTCACAAGGCCCCTTCCTTTCTTTATCCCATTCCCAAAGAATGTGAGGGATGAAGCCTGCTTCTCTTTCCCCACTCCCTTTCCCGTACCTCACCGGCTTTATGATCTGTATCCTTCCACAGTTCAGCGAGAGCTACATCTGATACTGCGGTCTTAATATCACGTATCTAGGCCACTCTCGATACCCACTTTAAGTCATCCCTTCCACGTGTCAGTTCAAAGTGTGGGGAAGGTACACTGGGGACCAGTGGTTGTGAGTAGAGCTCTGCTTTCTGAAGCTGGTAGCCAATTTCACCCTGAGCAGAGGCCCCATGCGCAGCCTACTTCTCATCTCTGTAGTCAGGGCTGGAGAGACGGTCAGGGCCTGAAGGACTCCCTGTAGACAGAAAACTGAAGGCTCAAGCATGGCCGGGAATGGAAGAATTCAGGTACTTCAACTTGAGAGCTGGTGTGATGGCTAATCTTGGTTGTCAACTTGACATGCTTGGGAAGAGGGAACCTCAACTGAGGCACTGACTCCATCAAATTGGCCAGGGGGTATGCCTGTGGGGGCATTTTCTTGGCTGCCAATTGGCATAGAAGGGCACACTACCATTTCTAGGACCGGGCTGGGCTGTATTAGACAGCTAGCTGGTCATGAGCCTGGGAGTCAGCCCGTGAGTAACATCCTCCATGGCCCCCACTTCTGGTCCTGCTTGAGTTCCCGCCCTGACTTCTCTCCATGATGGGCTGTGACATGGAAATGTAAGATGTAACAAACCTTTCCCTCCCTAAATTGCTTTTGATCTCAGTGTTTATCACCATAACAGAAGGCAAACTAGAGCAGCTGGTGTCCTGGCCACAGGCCACACTCATGGGAACTTGTTAAGAGTGATCCCCAAGGCAGTGCTCTGGGTGGAGATGGCCAGGTGCTTGAGAGTGAGTGTGTGCGTGCATGTGTGCATGCATGTGGTGGTGGTGGTGGTGGTGGTGGTGGTGTGTGTAGCTGGTGTCATGGCAACCAGATTCTGGGGTACACCTAGAGAGGCATGGACACAGAGAGTTGCATTCCTAAGGCCCCCATGCTCTCTGCTCCCTTTTTCTGGGAACACTCTGAGATTTTTGCTCTCCAGTTCAATCTAGACCTCAGACCAGTTTTACTTTCTTACTGAAAACTCCCTTCCCAAAAGAAGTGAAAGCCTGGTCCCTGTCACCTTGTGCTCAGTCACCAGGAGCTGTACCTGATGATGATACATAGTAGAGGATGATGCCCTGTACAAAACACACCAGATTCAAAACGAGGTGTTCCCTTAGCAAGGCTGGAGATTCAGACACTGGTATTTGGAATTTAGGATGCAGTCCTTGTTTTGGGGTGGACCACTGGGTGTTGGGCACAGTCTGTGCTTTTAACCAGATTTGAATAGAAGAAATGGCCACCCGACTCAGGTAGAAAGAAAGTATTTGGTTTCCTGTGCCACCAAAGTTTTTTGTTTTTTGTTTTTTTCTGGAGCTGAGGACTGAACCCTGGGCCTTGTGCTTGCTAGGCAAGCGCTCTACCACTGAGCTAAATCCCTAACCCCAGTTTCTTTCTTTCTTCCTTTCTAAAGATGTATTTATTTATTATGTACACAGTGTTCTGCCTGCATGTATGTCTGGCACCAGATCTCATTACAGATGGTTGTGAGCCATCATGTGGTTGCTGGGAATTAAACTCAGGACCTCTGGAAGAGCAGTCAGTGCTCTTAACCTCTGAGCCATCTCTCCAGCCTGCCACCAAAGTTTTGCCCTACAGGAAGGGTTGTAATTTCCTGTCAAACTCCTTCTCGATATGGGTGGCAATATCCCTTTCTATGTTATACTTCTCCAACAGTTGAGTAGCACAGTCCACAAGTCTTGAGTTCTGTTGCAACTCTTCTGAAATGTCTACATTTTGTTTTGTTTTGTTTTGTTTTTCGAGACAGGGTTTCTCTGTGTAGCTTTGCGCCTTTCCTGGATCTCGCTCTGTAGACCAGGCTGGCCTCGAACTCACAGAGATCTGCCTGGCTCTGCCTCCCGAGTGCTGGAGACATCTTGTTGGCCCGACGTGGTGGTTTGGAAGAAAATAGCCCCTATAAGCCCACAGGGGGCGGCACTATTTGAAAGCATTAGGACATGTGGCCTTATTAAAGTAGGTGTGGTCTTGTTAGAGGAAGTATGTCACTGGGGGTAGGCTTTGGGGTTCAGATGCTCACGCCAGGCCCAGTGTTTTTCTCTTCTTGCTGCCTGCGTATGCCGATGTAAAACTCTCAGCTCCTCCAGGACCATGTCTACCTGCATGGTGCCATGCTTTCTGCCGTGCTGATAATGGACTAAACCTCTGAGACTGTAAGCCAGCCCCAATTAAATGCTTGCCTTTGTAAGAGTTGTCCTGGTCATGATGTCTCTTCACAGCAATGAAATACTGACTAAGACACCCACTATTTTTTTTTTTAAATAAGATCCAAGTCAGCAACTGAAATAGCAATTTTGAAAATCTAACATTCTAACACAGTACTGAGTAACAGTGGGGAAATATTAAGTCTTTGTTTTTCGAAATCAAACCATTATGTTTCTATAAGAGCAGAAAGCTGAGTTTACACAGTAGCTGTGTGTCCGTGGATGATTGCTGGCCCTCCTCAGCTAGCACCTTCCCCACTTGAGTGTGTGGTGGGAGGTGGTACCTGCTGACGTCAGGATGTGGAAGGAGAGAAGCCTAGCAAACCTCCAGGAAGCTCCTGCAGGCCTTCAGGAGCTGGGTGAGAATGTGGGATCTGGGGGGAGCCAGTGAGTCTCCAAGTCCCCTCTGTCTCAGGTTAGTGTCTGACCAATCTGTCCCATGGTACAGAGGCCAACCTATGGTGACGCTTGCTGAGAAGAGGTGTCACTGGGTTGGAGTGTCTGCCAGAGCACAGGGACTGGCTGGAAGACTGGCTGGGGACACTCTTTCCTTGGGGGAGCTTCCAAGGTGGCAGTTTCTTCACCTGCTGCCCTCTGGGGGAGGGGAGACCTAACACAGGTGTTTTCTGATGTTGAACAAAATCTACATCTTGCCTAATGATTACTTCCTCTCCCCCTCTTCTCTTCTCTTCCCACTTTCCCCTTCACCTCCTCTTTCTTCTTGAGATAAAGCTCATGTATCCCAGGCTGGCCTTGAACTCACTGCGTGGCTAAAAAGAATCTTAGGGTTTTGATCCTCCTGCTTCCATCTCCTGAGCGCTGGGACCACAGGTGAGCACCACTGTAGTCAGTTTATGCTGTGCTGGGAATGGAACCCAGGGCTTCATGCATGCTAGTCAAGCATTCTACCAACTAAGCTACAACCCCAGCTCTCAGCTAATAATTCCTAAAGACATGAGATGCTTGCAATGTACACATAGTCACAAGGTGTGCTATCCTGGGTAAGGGCAGAAAGGCCAACATGGTCCTGTGCTCCAGCATACAGGAACCCCAGCTGCTTTTGGGAAGGTCACTGAGTCCCTGTTCACACACTCAACAGGTGGTACCTTCAGATTGATGGGGGTAAAGAAGCCAGGTAGAGCTGACCACCTTCCCAGGCCACCACCAGATGGACCCTGGTAACAAACATGTTACACATTTATTGACTGCTTCTTCTGTAGTTGGAAGTTTCTCAGGTCCCACCCGGTTCCCATGTTTCTCTGGTCCCACCTGGTCCCATGGTCCTGCAGCTGCTTATAAAATAATCATTCAGAGGCTTATATTAATTATCAACTATATGGCCTATGGCAGGCTTCTTGCTAGCTAGCTCTTTGATCTTAAATTAACCCATTTCTATTAATCTGTTTTGCCACGTGGCCATGGCTTTACCTGCATCCTATTACATGTTGCTCCTTGGAGGGTGGTTTGGCGTCTCCCCCCACTCTCCTTATCTTTCTTGGATTTTCCCGCCTGGCTCCATCCTGCCCTGCCATAGGCCAGTACAGCTTTATTTACTAACTAATGGGAGCAGCATATATTCACAGTGTACAGAAAGACAGCCTACAGCATCTTTCATGATGAACATGGAACACTGATTTAGATGTTCACTTGATTCTTTTTTTTTTTTTTTTCTTTTCCGGAACTGAGGACCGAACCCAGGGCCTTGCACTTGCTAGGCAAGCACTCTACCACTGAGCTAAATCCCCAACCCCTGTTCACTTGATTCTTACAAAAGGACTTGAAGACAAGAACTGTCATACCCGCTTTGGTAGATTACCCACTGAGATCTAGAAAGGTTATAAAACTTTGCTTAAGGTCACATACTGTTGAAGGCTCTAAAACCTGCCCCGTATGAACAATAGCATGAGCACCATCCTTAAATGCTGGACCAGATTGGAAAAAGACACCAGCATCAAAGCCACCAGGGTAGTCACATCATCTGATGGAGCATGGTTGCCTCCGCATCACTTGCAGGAGCTTTCTCCTGTATCTGAAGTACCAGTGTGGAATGCAGGGTAATCGGACCACGGAGCAGTTAGAGTCCTAGACTTCAATTTCTGGACTGGCTAAAATGACTCTGTAGGACAGACTGAAGGCATTGGGGCTGTAGTTCCTGTGGCTGAGGTACCTATGGGACCTTCCAGCAGCAGAGGCTGTTCAAAGGGAGCCTCCTGGGGTTGGGGAGGTGGTCAGTCAATAAAGTACCTGCTTTGCAAGCAGCAGGGCCTGAATCGGATCCCCAGAATCCATGCAAATAAAAACTCAAAACTCAAACCACAGTAACAACAAAATGTCAGGGTGGTGTGTATGTGTGTAATCCTAGCGTGCCCCTGATTTGAAGGCTGCAGCTGATGCTCTACAGAACCAGGTCTGTGCCAAAGTAACCTGTGCCCAGTGCCGCCTCTGCTCCTCCTGGTGCGCCCTCTGCCGGCCCGGAGCCGCCTCTGCTCCTCCTGACGCTCCCTCTGTTGACCTGCAGCGACATGGCTGATTCAAGTCGGCTCCTCAGATGAGGTCATTTGTTATGGTGGCACGGGAAAGGAGGCGGTGGGAGCAGAGGCCATGCTGTCTGCTGTCCTCTTGCTGGCGCCACAGGGTGGACAGCCTTGGTCTTGTCTGGACAGTGCCTCATGCAGGGAGTGACGAGAAGGTACCGGGACTCCCGAGGTCAGGGAGCTCCAGAAGCCTGTGCTTTGTTGGGAAGTCTGGAAGAGAAAAGGGAGCTCAGCTGAAAGCCTGAACCTCCTCTTCTGTGGTTCCCTCTGGGGTCTAGTTGGCTCTGTGTGGACCCTGAACTAGCCTACAACGTGCAGAGGGAACCATTATGGCCCCCAGACATCTGAGCTCTGCTTTATTCTTCAACACTTCCGCTATTTGTCATTATCCTAGGAGGCGCTTCATTTTTTAAAATTTCTATTTATTTATTTATTCATTCATTCATTCATTCATTCATTCATTCATTCATTCATTCATTCTAGGTTTTCAAAGGCCAGTCAGGAAAACTTGGCTGTTAGATCCATTTTTTTTTTTTTCTGGAGCGATGTGACCCACTTCCTAGTGCTGCTTACTGATATCAACATACGCCACCCAGATCTTCTGTGTGCACGTGGACTGAGGAGCTCTTAAAAACGCCAATTTTCATATACATGTTCCTAGAGTGTTTTCAAAACTCGTCATCTCCCTCATCGCCCACCAGAAACAGCCACTTCCCTGCTGCTGGCACAGTGCTGTGCTCTTAAAATCCAAGTGAGTGGCGGCCAGTGGTGCCACTGTCCTGTCTCACTCTGTTCCCCATTGTTTCCTCGGGGAGGTTGCCTGCCATGCTGTGCTGTGTGAGTAGCAGAAGCCACTCTTAGCGTGGGTGTGTTCCATTGTAACAACATCCCAATGATGGGCTCAGGGGGTCCCCTCTGTCCCACCCCCAGAATCTATGAGCACAAAGATGGAAGGGAAAAAAAACTGTACAAGATTGTCTTCTGACCTCCACACATGGACTATGACACACACACACACACACACACACACACACACACACACACACGTACACACACACTCGAAACACATATGCACATACACACGTGTACACACACACACCAAACACACACGCACACACATGTACATACAAACCACACACGGGCACATACATACCACACACACATACCCCAAACACACACACATGCATACACATGCACAACACCTCAAATACATATGCACATGCACAGTACACACACACACATGCATATACATACCACACACATACGTGTGCACACCTCAAAGACACATTCACATGCATACACATGCATCACACACACCCCAAACCACACACACACATGCACATACACACCACACACACACACCCCAAACTCACACAGCACATGCACATGCTCCCCAACACACATGCACATGCACAATAGACACACACACATACACACATACATATACATACCACACACATGTGTATTCATACCCCAAACACCTGCTCACATGCATACACACCCCCCCCAAACACACAGGCACACATACACACACGCATACACACACACCACTTACATACATATACACACATGCATATACACCCCAAATACACATTCATATGCACACACATGCACCACACACGCACATACACACACACCATATCTTCGTAGAAGTAACCTCAAGGGTTTTTTATTAATATTTGAAAGGTTTTACTTGGAACTATCAGCCTGACTTCTAAAATTTTGTTATTTGTTGTGTTTCCTGATTATTTTCCTTCTTCATGAAGAAAGGATTCTTCTGCTGTAGTCTATGATTTTTTTTGTAGTCTATGATTTTTTAAATGGCATTTGTGTTTTATTTCAGGTAGAACAATGATAAAGTAATCCTACAGCTTCCTCTTTGTAGCTTGCTATCTCTGCCTCATTTTGAGTTTATTCTAGGGTAATGCGTGCAGGGAGCCTCCAACTTCATGTGCAGAGAGTCACCAAGTGTCCCTGACCCTAGTTATTGAGTGATCCTTGACTTTTTCCCACTTGACAATGCATCCGGGCATGTGCGGCTACCCGCCGCTCCCTTCGTTCAGACTGAATCATGGGCTCCAATGTCTAGAAGGGGGCATGGGCTCACTCCTCATCTTCAGAAGTTCTGATGACAGTCTTATTTAGAAGCTTTCCTGGGGAGCTTGAGGAGGAGTCTGTGTGATCGGAAGCTTTCCCGGGATTACACGCGATTGCTAAATTGACAGGAAGGGGAGCCGCAGCTGCTGCCTGCCGATGTCTTCAACCTTGCGTCTGTGGACATCTTTTGTGGATTCCGTCTCCAGAGTTTTAAAGCCATCTTCACTGATGCTGGCCTGTTCCTTGTCACGCTTCCTTCCGTGTATTATCTTCTTTGTTTACTGTGTGAAGAGGGCTTGTTGTTGTTGATGTTTGTTTGCTTATTTTTAATCTGTGCAGCTAAACAGAGCACGGAGGGTATTTGGTATTTTTATTCCCCCACTGTCTTTTAGCTCGTGGTTAAGTGATCAGACTCTGAATAAAGGGTATCTGATGATCCAGCTGGGTGTTTGGAAGAAATATTATGCAAAATGGACCGAGCTTAGATGCTCATCGGCTGATGAAGGAATAATGGAAATGTGATACACACACAATGGAATTTTATTCAGCTACAAAAGCAAATGAAATTAACAGGAAAAAATGGACGGAACTGGAAAGCATTACCCTGAATGAGGTAACCCGGGTCCAGAAACACAAATGCTGCATATTCTCCCTCATATGTGGGTCCTGGCTTTGAAGGAATTGTGTGTTTAATTTGGAAGTGTCTGCAGAGCCCAGGAAGCTAGAAAGGGGTCATGAGAGGGAGATGGGGGGAGGCCTGAAGGGGAGAGGGCAGGGTACAAGAGTGCAGGTGGTGGTGGTGAGGAAAACTGTGAGTTAGAGTTAAGCAGGGATGGCAGCGGGGGTAAGGGAGAGGAGAGGAGAGGAGAGGAGAGGAGAGGAGAGGAGAGGAGAGGAGAGGAGAGGAGAGGAGAGGAGGAGAGGGGAAGAGCAGCCAATGCTAAGGATGTATGACAAGCCCTGGGAAAGTCCACTACTCCGTAACGTAATTAAAAAGATATATAAAGAACGATTGTGTGAGAAGGCACGCGCATGGGTTTCAGAAGTCATTCTTTCTGACCTCTTATGCGGTAGAATCTAGGACCGGGCCTGAAATACTCCAGTAGCTCTTATTAGTGGACAGATTCAGTCCCACTCAACATCTTTTGCTCATCTGCTTACGTGTGGTCTGTTATGTGGTTGTTATTCCCCATTTACAGATGGGCAACTGGAGTTTGGTAAGCACCTTTTCTAATGTCATTCAACAAAGAGTGGCAAGGAATTGAGCCCAGACAGAGGGCTTCCAAGTCTACGTTCATGTGCAATTAAAATAAAACTCCCATCAACACATTACTTTTGCTAAGGGTCTTCATTACCATAGACAGCTGGAAATGGATTTTGTCCTCACAGTCAGTATTAGTAAGCCCCCCATCCCCACCCCCATTGCTCTCCTCCCCAGGCCCAGTGTAAAAGCCCCTGTCTGTGAAGTTTGTATCCAACCTCACACTTTTTCAACTCTGTTCAGATCTTACAAACTTCAAGCTGGAAGTGGGAAGAAGCCCGAAGCCTGTGCTTGCGCCCCCTGGTGACAGAAGCAAAAACTAGGGGTTGGCCTTCCTACCCTGGTAGTTTTCGTTCGCCCAAGTCTCCAGGGCTGAGGGATCTCTCAGAGATCTCTCAAAGGCAGACACAGGCTGGGGATCACTCGTGGATCGCATTGAATTTTGGTCTGTGTTCTTTTTAGTCTTACCCAAGTTGGCATGTGTCCATTTTCCCAAACAATGAAGTTTGAAAAAGATGAAATGATTTTTAATTGTGGCCTATCACCAGAAGTGTGCTTGACAAGCATCGTTATTATTAACGAGGCAATTCCAAGTAATAAGGGGTCGGTTACAGGGTCTGGGAGAGATGAGGTACAGTCCAGCCTCCAGGACCACGAGGGATCAAGAGAGAGAGAGAGAGAGAGAGAGAGAGAGAGAGAGAGAGAGAGAGAGCCAAGCACGTACACACCTCGGGTCTTAAGGGGTCTCCTCTAGGCCACGCCCCAGGGGTAGATCATAGGCAGGTGTAGCAGTTTCTTGCTGTCACTCTAGGGGCAGTATTTCAAGGTCAAGGCTGGAACAGCTACCCACTACAGACAAGCCTCTCCCCTCTCTGAACTCAGCTTTCATTGGTCTTCAGCCAGATGGGATGGGTGTGTGTGTGTGTGTGTGTGTGTGTGTGTGTGTGTGTGTGTGTGTTTACACATGCTGACATGTGCTGGTGCATGCATAAAGGCCCTCTCCTTCTACCATGTGGGTCTTGGGGATCAAGCTCAGATAGTCAGGTACAGCAGCAAGTGCCTTCACCTGATGAGCTGTATTGCAAGGCTCCCTCCCAATTCTTTTTTTCTTTTTTTTTTGGTTTTTCGAGACAGGGTTTCTCTGTGTAGCTTTGCGCCTCTCCTGGAACTCACTTGGTAGCCCAGGCTGGCCTCGAACTCACAGAGATCCGCCTGGCTCTGCCTCCCGAGTGCTGGGATTAAAGGCGTGCGCCACCACCGCCCGGCCCAATTCTTTTTAATTATACAATTCAGTGCCATTTTAAGTTGAAGGGTCCAGGAATATAGAAATATAAAATTATTAGCTTACTAAATATAAGCAGACAGTCATCAGCTCTAAAGGTTAACTTCTAACAATGGCCCTTGGCTTTACAGCCAGCTCCTCTGTCAACAGTCAGGGGTTAACTTTTAACCCCCTTGCCCCTTATAGCCATCAACTGCCTGGACCAAAGTTAACTTTTTTTTTTTGGTTTTTCGAGACAGGGTTTCTCTGTGTAGCTTTGCGCCTTTCCTGGAACTCACTTGGTAGCCCAGGCTGGCCTTGAACTCACAGAGATCCACCTGGCTCTGCCTCCCGAGTGCTGAGATTAAAGGTGTGCGCCACCACCGCCCGGCCAACTTTTAATAGTTGTGTCTACGTGACTCCTAGCATGCACCCCATGCCTGATGCTTTCCCCTTACTGTAAAAGGGGCTCGTAGCCCCACTCCATGGCCACAGTCTCAGAAATCCCAAACATTGGCTGTGGCCTCAGCTAGCTGATAAGCCTTTGTGCCCAGTGGTCACTTTTTTTTTTAAATCCTGGTTTGATCAGACACTGGATGGCCTGGGAATTGAACCTGGGTCTTCTAGATCATCAGTTGCTGCTCTTAATCATTGAAGTACCTCTCTCCTCCCAGGGTGATTTTTTATTTTTATTTTTTTTTTTCTGGAATAAAGTTTGCTTCCGGTTTAATAGACTTTGATGGTCTGTCCCCCATTATTTCGAGACCCCGAACCCAACAAAGTCTGTGCACGGATACGCAACGAGTCTCTAGAACTTTCTCTAATGAAGTCTATTCTATTATTGAATTCTGACTGCATGCTTAGCACTGTGCGGCCCTTGACAAAAGAGAAGGAAGCAGCTGACAGGTAAGACCTTAGAAAAGCCTTGGATTTCTCGAGAATGTCCAGCATGGACTGGAAGCTGGTGTGCAAAGACTGTGAGGGAGTCTGTGATGGCAAGAAGGAGTCATCTCTGTAAAGCATGCTGTGTACAGCCTCCATGCAAGCCAGGAACTAGAAACAAGCCTTGTTCAGTAGTATTTCAGAACAGCAGGACTAGTGGGTAGATGTAACTTTTTGTTATTTATACGGATTGGTATCCACCAAACTTGTAATTGTTTGGTTTGGGTCTTTATGACTGCTCATGGTCATTCACTCCTCAAGGGAAAAGATGAGGCTGGAGGGCACTCCAGGGCTCCACACAGGCAGCCAAACAGTTGTTTACCCCCTTGAAGGAAAGGACAAGCAGCGTGGGACTTTTATTACACTCCCGTCTCCTCCCTCCCCTGCTGGGACCCATTTCTTTCGTTCCAGTTGTATATGTCAGGGATGAATGTGTAGACACCAGTACCATGGAGGAGGAAAAAAAATCACTTGTAGGATCCAGCTAAAATATCACCAAGCTTCTTAAGCCATGGCTTGACCTTTGGAGGAGTCCTTGACTTTTCCAAGCGGTAGCTTTTGTGATAGGAGCTGAATTCCATGACGGTTTCCTGTGGCTTCCAACAGTTTTGTGGCCCTGGGATTGAACCCGGGCTCTTGTACTTGTCAGCCAAGTGCTCTCATGCTGAGGTACACACTAAGGCACTCACTCTCTGAGAACCATAATTTTGAAGATCTAAGTCCTCTTTGTTATCTGCTGGAGAGAATTCTGGGTCCTTTGTTTGCACTTAACTATCAAAGTTAGAGAAACACTTTTGTATTATTGGCCAACATTATTAGGGCCTTGGGGACCATAAGGAAAATATGAAACCTGATGAAAGAATTTTTTGCTTTTCTTTTACCTACTTTTCATTATTATTTATTATTATTATTATTTTTTCAGACAAAATGTCATATAACCCAGGTTGTTTTTGGACTTCTTGTTACCCTGCCTCTGCTGGATTATAGGTGTGTGCACTATGCCTGGCTTGATTTTCTATTTTTATGTTAATTTTATCACGTTATTTTATAAACTTTTGTACCACTCCCATCCTTTCTTTTGGTAAGGGGATAGATAGGCTTTAAGGAGCCAATACAGGTTACCACACACTGTAGATGCTTCTGGAGGGGCTCCAAAGGGCTAACCAAAGCATCATGTCATTAGAGTTTAGCTGCATGACCCCATCATGACCTTTAGGCTGTCTTTTTTTGCAAGAAGTTTGAGAGTCAGAAGCTGAAGACATATGGGCAGGGGGTCCGTCCTGCTGTCCCAACAGAGTGTTCCTGTGGCCACAGTTTTGGGAAAGACCACTCTTTGGATGAGGCCGTCAACCACTCTCTTTGCTTTGCAGTGAATTACAAGGATCCTGATGGATCCCCATGGTTCTGCCTCCCCTTGGGGAAGGGCACTTGGGAATGGATGGTAAGGTAGCACCCTAGCACAACCCAGCTGTGTAGATGGCTTCATCCTGAACACGAGGGGGAGGATGCATGGCAAAAGTAGGGATGTCAGGTGTGTGGGAACTTAAGGTCAAGGGCCTGTGTTGAGAGCCAGAAATGGAACTTAGAAAGAGCCGGGCGGTGGTGGCGCACGCCTTTAATCCCAGCACTTGGGAGGCAGAGCCAGGTGGATCTCTGTGAGTTCGAGGCCAGCCTGGTCTCAAAGCGAGTTCCAGGAAAGGCGCAAAGCTACACAGAGAAACCCTGTCTCGAAAAACAAAAAAAAAAAAAAAAAAAAAAGAAGAGTTCTGAACGGTTAGTATTTCAGGAATCTGGTTGGATTCATGACTTCTTGTTGAAACTACAGCCCAGCCAAACTCCTGTATTTCCCAAGTGAGAAGCAATTCAGTGCAACCAAAAGCAGCAGACTTGATCAAGATAGACTGGATAGTGTGTGCGTGTGTGCGTGTGCATGTGCGTGTGCATGTGTGTGTGTGTGTGTGTGTGTGCGTGCGCGTGCGCGTGCGTGTGCGTGTGCGTGTGTGTGTGTGTGTGTGTGTGTGTGTTTTGCATGTTCCCAAATATGTAAATACATCTGTTCAGTTTGTATATTACTTGTATGTCTATGTTTTTTCAGGGCTCACTTGGTATTGGGTAATCAATTGGTGTGCTCTTCCCTGGGGAAATAAATAGTAATTAATAATAATGATAATGATGATGATGATAATGATGATAGCAAGAAGATAAAAAAACAAGTGAAGATGGGCTGCGTTCAAATCCAGGACAAACTAATTTAATACTTGTGTGATTTGGGGGGGAAAATTCATCATTTGAAGAAACCAGATTCTGTTTTGAGGATTAAGAAGTTTGATACATACAAAATTTTTTAAAGACTGATAGCATCATGGCAGCTACTGTTTCTGTGCTTAGAGAATGACATTTCCTTGGGCCTGTGGACTTGTATGGAGCAGCTGAATTTATTTTATTATTTTTGTTCAAATTTAATTGAATTTCATGTATGTGGTGTCTATCTGTGTACTACGTATGTGACATGCCTGCAGAGGCCAGAAGAAGGCATCAGATCACCTGGAACTGGAGTTACAGATGGTTCTGAGCTACGATGTAGGTGCTAGAAATCAAACCCAGGTCCTCTAGAAGAGCAGCCAGTGCTCTTAACCACTGAGCCCTCTCCCCAGCCCCAGGCAGGAATTTATGATTTAAGACAAGAAAGAGAAAGCAGGAAGTACCGTTCACTGCAATGCTTCTTCACAAAGTACATCTGGGATCCTACCAGGAAACAGCAAATTGGCCAGTATGATCCCCATCTGCCCCCACAATCTCTCTTATTGAGCTCTCAGAACTTAAAGACAGATTGGGAACTTTTAATCGTTCACACGGCCTTTTAACTGGAGCCGTGAAGCATAGGTCAGACAACTTTGGTTTGAGGAGGTGCAAATAATTTTTCCTCTTTACAACAGGACATTATGTTGTTACAGAAAGCCATCCATGTCCATCCTGGCCTACAACCGAAGAAGCAAAGGCCATTGATTGCAGTACATGTTCGAAACTCTATACCTCTATGCCCGACCATACAGTTGCCTGAAGGAACAGAGAAAAAGAGAGATCAGTTTTCAGGAGGCTTGGCGCAAAGCCAGTCTTGTTTTCTTTTGCTGGTGGAGGGTTTGGAATCTGTTCATTCCCCTTCTGGGACCCGTCCTCTTACTTCCCATCATGTCTCAGTGAGACTGGAGGGTCTAGGTCTAGGAAAAGCTGGTTGTGGTAGCACACGTCTTTAATCCCATCACTCTAGAGGCAGAGGCAGGTGGATTTCTGGGAGCTCAAGGCCAGCCTCGTCTACAGAGTGAGTTCCAGAACAATCAGGGCTACAAAAAGAGATCCTGTACCAACGAACAAACAAAACATAGTTTAGAGGAAATAGGAATCTGGTGGCTGAATAGGGATGCGTGCATCATGAAATGGGCTCCCCTCTTTAAAGATCCTGGGGGTCTTCAGGAAATAGTGAACGATATCTAGTGTAGAGAATGACACCCCGACACCCCTTACTCACAACTGACCTAACCCTAACTGACCTATCCAACTGACCCATCTCCTATGGGTGGAACTTCCCATGCTGGGCTTATATTATTTTTTTGTTTGTTTACTTATTTTAACTTTAGGATCTGAGCCCTTAGGAGACCTTTTCATATTCAGACCTCCTACCTGCAGGCAATGAGATCACCAGGTAGAACAGTAAGCCAGAAAGATGCAGGTGCATGGCTGGAGGATGCAGAGCCCAAACTGCCCAGAGAGCTGTCTGGGAGCCTCTTTTATGGAGATGCTCTGGGCGAGGTGGGGCTGGATTCTGTCTCACTCTTCCAGGGAGATCACAGCGTCTATAGGGTTTAGAAGAAGAGGAGACCCTGTATCATTCAACACTACCTTCATCTCTTCAAACCACATGACATGAAGGTACTCAGCTAAGGGCAGAGTGCTTCCACCAGCAGAGCAGGACACCCCACATCAGGCCTAAGCACCTTCCCTCTCACCCCTTGAAAATTCAGGGAAAAAATGGCTACATTATTTGCCTTCAAGTCACATTGGAAGCCCAGAGTCCCAGAAACACTATTACAGAGCACAGGCAATTCAAGACTGGGTAGGATACAGGTAGGAATGCTCACAGAGTTCCAAGAAATAAAAGGGTCTTAACATGTCAACAGGGCTTGACTAAGAGTACAGGGACTACTCAGGTAGTAGAGAAGAGAAGTGTTTCACTCACCTGGCCAGAGACTGATGTAGAAAAGTCCCCAGATGAGCTTTCTTTCAAACTGTTGGCTTGAGATACCAATCAGGGCCTGAGGCCCTCATGGGTCAGAGAGAAGCTCCCATTGGGGAGTGGTTGAGTTGGAACTCTTGCTGCTTTCTCATGTGCTGTGTTCAAGGTTGAATGCCTAGACTCAGAGGTAGAACTGAACAATACTTCCCTGGAGCTAAAACTGTGGCCCTTGAAAGGAGCCGTTAGGCTTGCACTCCTTGGGGCCAGTGATGGACGATTGACACTGACTTTGATTTTATTCTGTCCTTTGAGGGTAGGCTTGCTGCCAAGTGGCCCACACACCACAATCTGTAAGATGCTAGTAGAGCGTAGTTTTATTGGTTACACTCTGCTTTGAAGGCACCCTCTCTTGAAGACTTTATTTAGCATCTCAACTCCAGCTTCATCTTCTCCAAAAGCACATGCATTGCAGGAAGTTCTTTTTGGAGGATATGAGAAGAAAATGAAAAATGTATTCATGCTGGTACACTTTATTTAAAAAATACTATTAGTGCACATGTGCCTGTGTGCGTGTGTGTGTGTGCATGCGTGCGTGCGTGCGTGCGTGCGTGCGTGCGTGTGTGTGCGTGTGTGTGTGTGTGTGTGTGTGTGTGTGTGTTCAGCATGCATGTATGTGGAGGTCAAAGAACAACTTTGTGGAGTTGTCGCCTTCTACCTTTATGTGAGTTCTAGGGATCAAACTCTAGTTGTGAAGCTTGCAATGCTAGTACTTTACCAGCTCAGGATCTTGCTGGTACTCATGCTGGTGTTGTGCCCGTGTTGCCAGACCCCCCCCCCCCACACACACCATGCCCGAGCAAGACCACCACAGAGCCGATATCCGATGCAAGCACACAGGGGCTTATTAATAACAAAGCAAGCCCAGGATTGGTCCGTGTCCAACACTCGACACAGCAGGTGGAGGAAGATGGCCCCGAGCACTCACTTCAAGGGGTTTATATAGGAAAGGTTACATATCTCGGGATTGGACAAGGGGGCTCAGGGTGAGGTAGTTCTTTGAAGTTATTGGCTGAACTATAAGTGTGAAGTTACCAATGGCTAACAGGATGCAGGGTATCTACAGAGACATAAATTTTTTACTCCCTATATCCTGTTTTTGCTGAGCCCAGGATATATACATTCAGATTTATTGTTCCAGTCTTATTTTCCCATGAGTTCAATCTCCGGTCAGCTCTAAAACTGCTGGTCAACAAATGCCTTTAGAGAAGGGAGGATAATGTCTCTTAAGAGGGCTACTGATTTTTCCTTTTCACTGGTATACTCTAAATTCTCATTATTATTATTATTAAATAATCCATCATAGTAGCTATCTTCCTTTCTCCTTCAGAGACCTCCAAATGTCTTCTTGGTAAAGGAAAACTGCTGAGAGAATTTTGCTCTTGCCTCTGCTTTGAGTTAAACTCGGGGTGAGACCATGACAGTAGGTTAGGCATTGAAGTGTTTGGGTGGCCAGTGATGAGATGTCTCTCCCAAGGAAGGCTTCTTTGCCATGAAATGCTCCAGGGTATCTTTCATTGGACTCATGGTCTCATGGAGCTTCAGTCTCATCCCAAACACCTACTATCACAAACACAGCAAAGAGGCTTGTGACAGCATTCAGACCCACTTCTTGGAATCCTGGCCAATAAGCAGATGATACCCTGGCCTGCCCAGGATCCTGACACCATCCTACCTTCATTCCCTTTAAGAAAGGACTCCTCCCCCTTCGGGCTCGCTCTCTCTCTCTCTCTCTCTCTCTCTCTCTCTCTCTCTCTCTCTCTCTCCCTTCTTGCCATGAGGTAGCACGCACCTCTCCCCCTTCTCTTCTCTCTCTCTCAACCTATCTCTCTTTCCCTCTCCCCTCTCTCTTCCCCCCACCAAATAAAACTCTTCACTGAGCGCTGTCTGCATGATGTCTCTGTCTCTTGCCTGCCTTCGGTGGGGCACCTTGGCTCCACCCACCAAGGCCTCTCTCTTGCTGTATCACTACAGCTTGGCCATTCTTTTTTTTTTTTTTTTTAGAATTATTTATTTATTATCTATACAGAAGAAGGTGCCAGATCTCATTACAGATGGTTGTGAGCTACCACGTGAGAATTGAACTCAGGACCTCTGGAAGAGCAGTCGGTGCTCTTAACCTCTGAGCCATCTCTCCAGCCCTGGCCATTTTTTTAGAGATGGAAAATCAAGGCTCAGAGGGGTTGAAAGGACTTACCTGGATAAAGTCAGCACTGCCTGAGCTGTGTTCTTCTTGTGGTATTTGTTAGTCAACAAACCTAAAACTGTGTCTTTGTTTTGAATAGATGTTTGTGTGTCAGACCACCTTCCCAAGAATGATGGATATCAGTATAAGAGAAAGAAAGGATGCTTTTTATAAAACATTTTTCTCAGCATTACTAATTATCTAGAAATACAAATGAAAACTGGAGTTATATAGTTATATATCTGGTCCAGTAAGAACGGCTACTGTAGAAAGACTAAAGGTAACAAGTGTTGGGGAGGGTGATGTTTTTTTTTTTTTCAGCGCTCTTGTCCCCAAGGAAAAGTCACAACACACAACAGAATCCACTAACAAGAGTTTTATCAAGACAAAGAGAAAAGTCAGGCCTGTGGAAGGACACATGTGAGAAAGAGGGCAGGGGAACATGGGGCCCGCCTTATAAAGGCCAGGACACACCTGAGCACACAGGCCCACGTGGCTATTCCACGAATGTGCATAGATCACATGGTCATGTCCGTGTGACTATGTGACTGCGTAACCATGGGGCATGGGTCGCACAGGACCTATGACCTGGAAATGACTAGGCGAAGATGACTAAGTGTCCCACTGGGGATGCCCGACCATGGGGGCGTGGTAGGAATTCCTATCAGAGGGTGTGGAAACAAGGGAACATTTGTACACCATTGGTTGGGATGTAAATTAGTGGAACCACGCAATAACATGGATGGTCTTCCTGAAATTAAAAGAGAATTACCTCATGATCCAGAAGTGCCACTAGTGGGGATTTATTAAAAGGAAATGAAATCAGCATGTCAAAGAAATATCGGAACTTCTATATTAATTGTGAAAACTCTTTACAATATCTAAGAAATTGAAACAAACTCTATGTTTATCAACTGATGACCAGACAAAGAAAATGGAGTGCCTGTATTTAATATCAATCACCCAACATGAATGGAACTGGAGGTCATGTAAAGTGAACTAAGAAGAGGAGTTCCACATGATCTTGAGTCTAAAACACTGACAAATTGAGAGCAGAATGGTGGTTATCAAAAGAGAGTAGGCAGAGAGGGTGTGAGATATCCCCTCAATGGGTACCAGGTTACAGTTAGAAAGACACAAGAAGTTCTGGTGTGCTATCGCATGCTAGGTTGACTAGAGATAACAATAATGCACTGTGCATTTCAAGAAGCTAGGAGAAGGGTTTTCAAAGTTTTCATCAGCTGGGCATGATGGTTCATGCCTATAATCCCATCATTCAGGCAGAAGAGGACTGAGGATCAAGAGTTCGAGGTCAGCCTCAGGGAATGAAGCAAAATGAAACAAAGTTTTCACCAGAAAGAGATGATAAATGTTTGTGAATTTGAATATTTAATCTGACTTAAACATTGCACAATGTCTGTGTGTTCTTTTAATATGTAAGATTTTAGTTCATTTTTTTGGGACCAGGTTTTGCAATGTGTTTCGGCTGGCCTTGAACACCCAATTCTTCTCCCTTAGCATTTTTATGCTAGTATTGCAGGTATTTGCTTCCACATGTGAAGATTTTCATGGGTTTATCAATTAACAAAAAGGCAATGAACCACCCAGACTAGCCACCTCCTAGAGAAGTGGTTCTCAACACTGGGTTGAGACCCATTTGGGGATGTTGAACAACCATTTTACAGGGGTCGCCTAAGACCATTGGAAAACACAGATATTTATATTACAATTCATAACAATAGCAAAATTATGAAGTAGCAACAAAAACAATTTTATGGTTGGGGGCCACCACAAATGAGAACTATATTAAAGGGTCTCAGCAGTCACAGCATTAGGAAGGTGGAGAACCACTGTCCTAGAAGATCTTTGTTGACACACGCCCTCAATCCTTTGAGAATCCAGGGAGATGTTAGGTGTGAGGAAGAGCTGATAGGTGTCCCCATGTCTCTGCTTGACTGGTACCCATTCCTACTAACTGTGTAAGGTTAGATTAGTCATGCAAGTTGCTACCTTCTCGTGTCTGATGAGGAAATCCCGGAGCCTAGATTATCTGGAAGGAGGTAGGGGCATCTTCCTCACTGAGCTGGGTAGGTCACTGCGTGAGGCTGCTCTAGGGCTCCATTCAGTCCCACAGAGTACTGGGTGGGGGGTGTCTGTGAATAAGAGGAACATGACTTCCATCATCACTTCTTGCTTCTTCAGAACACTGGGTTTTTAACTCACAGGAATTGAAGAGCTTAGTATAGCCTTTCCTCTGGTTATGACGAAACTGAACATATGTCCTACCTCTAGGCCTTATCCAGAACATTCTATTCTCTAAGTATGTTCCTGTAGATCTGTGTATTAGGATAAGCCTTGGAATTGCAGAGCAGCTAAGGTCGCAGGTACAAGATCTGCACATGATTAAGCCAGTCAGAAGTCTAGCATAGAGGAAGAGGGATTTACAAATCTCTACCCCACTCTAGGAGCCATTGTTACTGCTGGGGGAAGAAGGGTCCGTTTTCTCTGGGGAGGTGATCCCTGGTAGGTTGCCCATGCTCCAGGGGGTAGCCCTCCACCCATGCACGTGCTGGCATCACTAAATGAACTCAGTAAAAAAGAGAGTGCCTATAATTAGGAGAAAGATACAGTAGTGTGGTTCTGAAGGGAGTTGGAGGAGATGGAGTAAGGGATGCATTTGACCAAATGCTGAACATGTATGAAATTCTCAAAGAATAAATAAAAATATATTTTAAAAAGAGTTGGTTAAGAGTATAGTTTCAGGATCCTTGAGAACCTATGATCACTGAGAGGTGACTTCAGACCAAAAATCCAAGCCCAAGCTGAAGAACCTGGCTGGCAACACAGAACATTTCTCAGACACAAGGCAAATCAGTCAATCATTCAATCATCAGTCAATCACTTTCTGTGCCTGGTCAAGTTCAGGAAAAGATTGTAAGATCTGGTTGTCCAAGTGATCAGGAAATATAGCTGCCTTAAGGGACTGTGTAACCAGGTGAAACCGTTGTTGCCTTTGATAAGAGAAGAAAGTCCCTGGCACTTGCTTTCAAGGCTTCATGCCCTCATACTCTAGGACAGCTGCCTAGAAGTCCCCAAGGCTCCTTCCTGCTTTTCTTGGCTCCTGCCAATTGTCCACAGTGCACTGTTCTTCCCATGGACATTTTCACATGTGCCTTGTTCTCAGAGTTCTTCGAGCAAGTGTATCCAGCAAGGCTATGCCTATTCCTTGGATTTCTGGGAATGATGAGGGCTGTAGAGAGGGGCAGCTCCACGGTGCAGGACACGAATCTGGCTTGAGTTGTCAGCTTTACTTAGATTTCTGAGCGGACCCCTGGCCCATTCTTCTTAGACTCAGTTTCTGCAATAAATGAGACACAGAGCTAATGTGGAAAAACTTAAAAGGATGAGGTTCAGTATGGATGTGTGAGAAGGAAAAGCCAGTAGAGCAGATGAAAGAGAGTGCTCCAGAGGGCGGGAGGAGATTTGGTTCAGTTCAGTGGGGTCAGTACTTGGTCCATTCTACAGTTCGTTACCCGTATTTCCAGGTGTAGAGAAAATTCACTTCCAGTAACATGGCTGGAGGAGACTTATAAAGATATAATCTTATTTATTTATTTGTGTGTGTGTGAGTGAGTGAGTGTGTGTGTGTGTGTGTGTGTGTGTGTGTGTGTGTGTGTGTGTGTGTGTGTGCTGTGCTCTCACACACATTCTTGGGTACAGTAGCTCACATGTGCAAGCCACAATGTCATGTGGAGGTCAAAGAACAATTTTCAAAAGTCAGTTCTCTCCTTCTACCAATGTGGGTTCTTAGGATCAAACTCAGTACCTTTATCCACTGAGCCATCTTGCTGGTCCCAAGGCTATAATTTTAATATAGTTAGATAAGACCTACAATAGTTTTATGTATGGAATATTATAGGGCAACATGTTTATTATGCTTAGGAAGAAGCAGGTAAGAATTTCTGAAGGTGGTTATAAATCTTTAGGAGTAAGTATAAGAAAATATTCTAGAAAGTCTGGAGGGGGTGATCCCAAGAATACCCACTAAATCTATCAGAGCACAGCACAGGAGTATGGGGTATGAAGATGCATTTGTCATTGAGTATGGGATACTGTTGCAGGTGAGGTTGGTGAGGCCGATAGACTCAAATATAGAAGACTACCATGAAAGTTCCACAGATGCAGACAGAGGGCATTATAGGGGAAGTGGAGAGGTTGGTTTCCTATCTGCCTATGTCTCCTGAGCACTTCTGTGCAGGATGTGTTTAGGGATAGGATGGAGTTAATGGAGCTTGAGGGCTTTTCTGTCACTCCATCAGTTCTTAGGGCAACACCCCTGTAGGATCTTCTTGCATAGAAGGGCTCCAGCCCTATGGAACTGTTAATAAGAACAATGATAACACCCAAGTTAAGGCTGGGGATGCCAACATCTGGAGAGAGTCACAGGACTCTGGAGGGCATGTTAGATTATTTGCCTCAATCCAGAGTCTATCTCTTCATTTTTTTTTTTAACTTCCTTGAAGCACATGGAGGATTAGATTAACATAAACCAGGTCTGCAGGATTGGTTTATAAAAGTGCCAGACCAACTTCTGATGAGAAATACTCATCAAGGGGTTTCTGTGTTCTTCTGTTATCTGGTTGTAGAAGGGGACTATGTAATAGTCCTTGGGAGATAGAAACATGGAGATTTTTATGCTCATAAATTTATTGGCAAAGGCATGGATAGAGGATGTTTTTTAAAACAAAACAAAACAAAACAAAAACAAAACATAGCCTTTATTTACCTCCCTCCTTGTCCCTAAAGAGTCCCCCTTTTCCATTTCTCCTGACCAGATCACTTGTATCCTGTTTCTCTCTCCACTGCTTCCCAACCCCCTATCCTGGCAACGGTCCCCCAAACTGATAGAGTCTTGAAGCCTGCCTCTCTTACCTTGATCTTCGCAGTGTTCCAGTTAATTCTGAGGATTTTCTGATGGCCAGAGTACATTTCCACATCATGTGTTGTCTTAAACACAGGAGGGCTCCTCACTGGGTCCAGTAATCACAAAGTGCTGTGGAATGCAGATGGTTTGCCCCCGGGATGTTTTCTCTGTTAGTGTGGCAGTCTTTTCAGCTCCCTTCTAGGTCTCCTTCAAGTGAGAGACAGATAAGACTCTACCATTTCTATCACTCTCACTTGGGGCCTTTCCATGATTCATTCCATACTAGGTCCCAACGATTGCTCTAAGCAAATTATATACAGCAGGGAGCTAGCAAAGCCAAATAAATATAGAAACAAAGAAAAGGAATCTGAAGCAGGAACTTTATGAATTTTGGAGAAAACCACTGCATTTTGTTAATTATTTCCTGAATATTTTGTAGTTCATTTTTTCCCCCTTCTTTAAGGTCTTCCTTTGTAGGTCTGTTGGGTTTTTTTCATATTTATTTGTTTGTTTGTTTATTGGTGGTGCTGGTGGTCCTGGTGGTGGTGGTGGTATGCCTTGATTGCTTTCTCTTTCTGTTTTCTGTTTGTCCAAGATGCTTAATCTTTGTGGTTATGACAAGACTTATTTAAAGCATTTTATATATAATACTGTTATGCCCAGATTGTGACCCCAAAGAGACCACCGATGACCGTGGATTTCCAGAATGCAACAGCAAGGTTTATTCTGTAGATACAAGTCTAGACAGGGAACTCATTCCTACACCCAATACACCCAAGGGAGGAGTTGCTCTTTCTTTGTGAGGCTAGCTTTTTAAAGGCAAAAACTGCAAGCCCTTCAGGGCGTTTGGGGGGGGGGGGTTAGGGGGGTTTGGCACAGGTGCAACTTGGATTGGTTTTTTTTTTTTTATCTCTGTTCTCTTTTAGTTGGGTGAGGGTATGTAACCTTTGAATTTACTGGTTGGGGGTTACAATTATCATTTTGGGGGCTGTCCAGGACAAGTTCCAGGCTCTGTCCTTGAGCTGCCATGGGGGCTGGCTGGCCTAGCATGTACTGACTGTGGGGGCTGGCTCAGTGGTCTAGGCTCTGTCCTTGACTCATGCACATAACTCTAAGTTGGTGAGGGGTCCCAGACAGTAAACATCTGGCTGAACTTTGAGCAGTCAGAGTACGTGCAGAAAGGGAGCTACTGCAAGGCCTATGTCTTTTGTTCACGGCCCTCCCAGAGACTGCTTGCTCAGTCTCAGGAAACTGAAATTGAGGCCTGATCTCTGAGAGAAGACTGAGCAGCCTGTTATGGCATCTGCTTGGTCCTTTTAATACCTTATTTTAAATGAATAGCAACTTCCCAGTGCTAGGAGGTAGAGATGGGAGGACTGAGGCAGCTCATCTGGTCAGTCAATCTAGCTGATTTATGAGCTCTGGGTTCAGTAAGAGACCCTGTCTCAAAAAAAAAATGGTAGAGAGTGATAGAGGAAGACTCTAGAGATGGCCCTCTGGCCCCCAGGAGTGCAGCACAAGCATGCCCCTGACTCCCACTCCAACCCAAACAGCATCCTGAATTGCCTGTCATCACATACAGAAATTTTTTTTTTTATTTTGGTTTTTCAAGACAGGGTTTCTCTGTGTAGCTTTGCACCTTTCCTGGAACTCACTTTGTAGCCCAGGCTGGTCTCGAACTCACAGAGATCCACCTGCCTCTGCCTCCCAAGTGCTGGGATTAAAGGCGTGTGCCACCACTGCCCGGCCAGAAATTCTTTATTTTTGCTTATCCTAAGTGTTTTTATGAGGTTCTTTGATGAAGTTCTGTATTTGGATACACAGTGGCCATTTCCAGTTTAAGGAATTAGGGCAGTTTTTTAATATATACAATATATAGTCCCAAGCCATTAAGTCATGGAGGACTGATTGAACTTGGTAACTGGGTGTATCAGGAAATAAAATTGTTCTTCTCTGACAAAAGTAAATATTTAACCATTCCCTGGGTGAGTTTTCTTTTTTCTCCCTGACGGTGTGTTTCTGAATGACTCATCTTCTGACGGCAGGTGCCTCTGCTTCCGGCTCTGCTGCTGCTAATGCTTGTTGCCTCAGTTTTATTCCATTCACTGGGTCCTTTAGCTCCAGGATTTCTGTTGTTTCAAAAAAATTATAATCTCTGTTAAATTTGTAGTTTGGGTTATTCTAGTCCTTCATTTTCCTGTTTCCATTGACTTGTTTTACTGTATTTTCTTCAGGCTCAATAAGCTTCCAAAGAACAATTAATTGGGGATTATTGCAGAGAAGCTGATATATCTCCATTTCTTTGTGGTCAGCTACTGGGAAAGGCGTGCATGCATGCATGTTTTTCTTTTCTCCTTGGTTTATTGTGTGGCATTGTGTTAGTATCTGAACATATAAAGTGGGACTTATTATTCTTGTCTTTGAATAACAGTTCTGTCTGTGAGAGGGCTCCACCAGAGAGCTGGCATGGCATGTAGGTACACTTGCCCTTGGAGATCTCACATAGGCAGGAAGTGGCAGCCAGCAAGCATTTGTTAGTGATGAGATGCCATATTCAAAGTCCGATCTTGCATTTATTGGGCTGCTCAATGGAGCAAGCAGATGTTCTTGTTCCAGAAGGTTCACTAGCCACACAGCTCCTCAGGTCTCAAGAGCTACATATACAGTGACTTGCCTCTTCCTTCCATCCCTGCTGACTCTTTGCTCACTGGTTTGGCCATGAAGAGCGTTCCATTGGTCCTTGTGGTCTTTGTCTTGCTCTCCTATGTTCCACCAGGTAACATGGATTCCTTTCCTTATGGAATCATGGTGTGGGGTTCTGTAAGACCGAGATAAGGGCAGTGCTGAGAGACCAGGAATAGAAATAGAGATCTCCGGAGACTGCCCCGGGTCTCCTCTTGACTCTCTGTCCCCAGAGGGGTGCTCCGGGGCTAGGGAGCACACAGCAGGCAAGTGTGCTTCTCAGGAGCAGCTGATCATACACTATTGATCATTTGCACACATTGATTCTTACTGCAGATCAAAGCCCAATCCATGGTTCTACGCTGGCAGCTAGTAGAGACACCAAAGCTTACCAAAGAGGAGCAGGATGACTCAGGCTGCACCCAGTCCCATGAACTGCACCCTACCTCCTGCCCATTATTCCTTGGCTTCCAGGGGCACTTAGATATTAACATTGCTAGATTTTAGGTATGGGTTTTAGGTACTTGAAGCCATTTCTTACCCATTACCCCACAGGATACCTCTGAGTACCCTGTCATTAAGCTAGGACAGGTAATGGGGCACTTAACAAAAAGTCATCCAGAAAGGTATTGGACACATTGGAATGGAATTAAAGACTTCTGAGTTCTAGGCCATTGGTCTTCCTTTCTTCAGACTGAACTTTTGACAACCAAAAGCTCCCTGGGAGATGCTTGCGTCTCCTGATATGGAGTCTCTGCAGACACCTGGAACTTCTCTGTCTTCCACGTAGAAAATAGCAGCAAACTGAACCTACTGTGCTGTTCCATGCAGAGAAATGACCAGTGGGTCGTGTAGTTTTGGACCATAGGAGCTAATGGCTCATAACGGGGCCCCTGAAAGCTGGAGTCAAAGCAACTGGAAGGAGTGTGTAGCCATAGATCCGGCGGATATATTTGATTATGTAGAGTTTCTTATAAAAGTGTGTGAAGGGCCTGAAGTCTAAATTATTCATGACACTGGAGGTCAATAATTGGACATTAACCTTTTTCTCCTTCTTTACAGTTAGGAGTGGACTGAATATTTACATAAGACAAATTTTTGATTCATGCTGGCTATTCAAAGGCGTTTGCAAGGAAGAATGTGACAGAGAACAAGAAGAAATTTTTAACATTTTGTGTGACACTAAATTCTTGTGCTGTATAGACCGTAAGGACATGCCCACTCTGTTTGTGAAGTAATTGTGAGTATCTGGGGTCTCCCACTGGTTCCTCTGGGAAATCTGAGAAGCTCAGTTTCACTATTAAAATGTTGGCTTTAGTCTGTCAGTGTTTCTGTAGGCTGTGTTTCTTGGTTGTCTTTCTTCAGGAAATACTTTAAATTAAATTCCTTGTCACCAGTATTTTTCTCATTACCCTACAAGGGACATTTCCTAAGGTGCTTCTAAAGGAAAAGTCCCAGCATCCATTTTCATTTTTAACCTTATATCAACAGAATTATCCAGTAGTTACTTTTTTTTTTGAGACAGGATTTCTCTGTGTAGCTTTGGAGCCTTTCCTGGAACTCGCTCTGTAGCCCAGGCTGACCTCAAACTCACAGAGATCCATCTGCCTCTGCCTCCGGAGTGCTGGGATCAAAGGCGTGCACCACCACTGCCTGGCCATACTTTTGTGGGGCTTCAAGCAGAGCCCAGATCTCACCTACGCTAAGCAAGGACTCTACAACAGAACTAGATCAGCCCCAGCTGGTCCTTCTTCAGTCTGATTTCTACTCTGAAATGCTTTTGTGAATGTATTCCATTGTGTCATGTAACTGTACTCACCACTCTCAATGTAGTATTACGTTGGAGAACTATTCTTGTGTAGTTAAATGACTGTATCTATAGTTTGTGACAAACATTGCTTTCTTCCTTTCTTATAGGTCACATTTGTTTTAGTAGATCAACGTGTAGTTGTGGACCCAGAAATCTCACCTCTGTCTCTCAAATTGATTGTACCGATTTATGTCCTCAACCATGTTGTTACTTCTTATTCTGGATCCCGGCTAGTGTTTTCTATCCCCAGTCCCGCTCTGGGGTATGTATACTAATAATACATAGTAACTGAATTTGTATTTTACCTATGACTAATAAATGTTTACAGAACGGTCAGATGTCCTTGTTTGTGACTGGGGTACAGCTGGAAGTTAGAGCATTTGCCTATGTATCCCTATTCACAATGTGTTTATTCAAGCTTTAATGTAGAAAATAGGAAAATAAAAGTCACCTGGAAAATACCTAAATTGAAGTGTTGAGCATGTTTATAATACCCATGGGGGTTTCCTACTGCTTAGTGGGACTACATCATTTAAACATTTCTGTTGGGTGGGGATGTAGCTCGGTTTGCAGAATGCTTTCCTAGCATGTGTGAAGCCTTGAGTTCATCCTGCCAGTCTCTGTTGCCAAGTAATGATGAAGACATAATGATATACTCCTGTTTGTACACACTGGTGGAAGGGTGTGCAACAACTTAACCTTATGTATCATCATGGTTGTGTTCTTAATGGCCGTGAGTGCTACTGGGGTTGACTCCCCAGTTCTGACAGGCTGATTCTGGTTCTCCCACCTCCCCATCAGCCTCACCTGGCTGTTGGAAGGGCCCCAGGCCATGCAAACAACCCCCTCCTCCCCAGTATATGTTTTTGGCAGAGGAAAATTTACATAGAATATTCTCTGTGGGAAATAACTGTTCACCTCTAGGACAAGCTTAATCTTTTTTTTGTTTTCTCTAACTTGAACTATTCTGCCATTCACTTCCTCTCTCATTTCCCTGGTAAACTGTTGCCCAGGCTTTGAGGCCATTCAGACACTTTTGGTTTCCTGCCAAAAATTTTCCTTGGGAACTCTGACTCGGTGCAAATCTTATCACATTTGCTTTTGAAACCCAGACAGATTCCATCATCTACTTTCCTGCCCCCACCTCATCTTGAATTCTTTAGCACCTAAAACCCAATTTAAAATGCCAGTCCAAATCATTCCAGGGTTCTGGAGCCTCTCATGTCTTGTGGTAATCCTTCCCCATCATGGGCCTCAGCAAAGTAACTGAAGTCCTCTACCACTCGAGTCCCCATGAGTTAACTTGGGTCTCTTGCTCTACAGGCTAGGTAAACTGGAAATCAAGCACCCCCTCTTTTCAGCAATGCCCACCCTTCCCGGGGACCACAGGCAGCACTAAGCAAGTGTTCCCAACAGCTTCTCTCACGTTAGATCCCATTACACAGCGTTGGTCTCAAGGAAGGGAAAGCAGCCACATCTCTCCGTTTCTCTACTTCTACAGTCCTCAGACTGATCCCATCTGGCCCCATGCCCCATGACCTCACGGGCCACGCTGCAAGGGACTCCCTCATTTCTGTTTAAAAGGCTTCAATTTGCCGAGCAGCTTAGATGCAGACTCTTGTTCGATTATAGTTTCCTATACTGGGCCATTATCGAGGCCCCTGTATACATATGGAATCATAGATTTTACGTCTACATATTTGTGTGGTAGACTCCATTTATTAAGAAAGCATGACACTCTCTCTAGAGAGCATTCTATGCTTTACTGAGTGGATAAAACAAAAGTCGGGACAAGGAGAAAGTCAGACTTCTCTTTGTCTGCACCACCGTGAGAGCAGGACTATGTTAGGTGTCTCCATGCCACCCTGGGACACTTCACGTGCAGATGACTTGACATTGGTTGCATGTCTTCTCCCTCACAAGAGAAATCATACACTTGCCACTTGAGCAACCAGCCGTAACCTCCAAAACCACGTGGGAAAGGCGGCCACATTGGGATTGGGCTCATGACTGCTTCACCTTCAAACAGATCAGTCTTAGCTGCATGCCTTATCGCCCTCATCAGGGCCATGCAACTGCTCCGCTTTACCCCGTCTTTGCTCTTTTGTCTGTCCGTGCTCAGGCTTTAACTGTGCTGTGGGACATTTTCTAGGGATATCCAGAGAGGGCACCAAAGACACAACCAAGAGATGGTTCTACCCAAGTTTGTCTTGACAAACCAATGAGTTTATTGGAGTTACTTACGGGGTGAGGTGTGCATAGACCCTCAGGCAGGTGCATCATTGAGAAGCCCATTCCAAGATGGGTGGTGACTCATGAAAGATGCATTCCTGCAGCTTCCTGCAAAACTCGAGAAGAGCTCCACTAAAGCATCTCCTGGAATGTTTACTGCACATGTGACCTTGGAGACAGGCTTTGTGAGTATCATAATTTTCTTAGCTTCCAGAGCCTTGAAAGCTTTATGACCTCTCTGTTTATGTTACACCAGCTAATGCTACTGTTAATGGATGTTATCTAGGAATACAGTTGACCTATTTATCTGGTAACCTTACTGAACTCATTTTTATTATTTTTCTTTTTTTTTTTTTTTTTTGAGACAGGGTTTCTCTGTGTAGCTTTGCACCTTTCCTGGATCTCGCGCTGTAGACCAGGCTGGCCACGAACTCACAGACATCCACCTGCCTCTGCCTCCCGAATGCTGGGATTAAAGGCGTGCGCCACCACCGCCCGGCTATTTTTCATTTTTTAAGACAGAGTTTTTCTGTTTAGCTGTGGCTGTCCTGGAACTCGCTCTGTAGACCAGGCTGGCCTGGAACTCATAGAGACCCACCTGCCTCTGCCTCCTGAGTGCTGGGATTAAATGCATGTCCCACCATTGCCAGGTGTGAACTCATTTCTTAATTCTCATAGTTGTTTTCAATAGATGCCTTGAGATTGTCTACATAGCCAATCGCACACCTTAGACAAGAGACTTTTCTTTGTATTTTTTAATTGGTGGGCTCCGACTTTTCCTCCTCATCATACTGACTAGTAATCCCCCCAGCAGGACACTAAGAGTTTTGAGAACAGGTATTTCTTCTTAGCTTTTAACTTTTTCTTTTTTCTTTTTATTATTTGTGTGTGTATGAGCTTTTTGCCTGCATGTATGTCTATGCACCATGTGTGTGCAGTGCCCAAGGAGGCCAGAAGAGTGTGTCAGATACCCTAGAATTCAAGTTACATATAGTTGTGTCCTGTGGAAGAGCAGCCAGTGCTCTTAATCTCTGAGCCATCTCTGGAGAGACGCCCTCTTGTCTTCTTTTTGATTCTTGTGGCAATGCAGTATTTCACCATTAAACATAATGTCAGCTGTGGTTTTTGTCTGTTCTTGTTTGTTTGTTTTTAAATCGCATTGAGGAAGCTGCCTTCTCCACCTAGTTTCTAAGAGTTCTTAGCCTGAGTTATTTTTCTTTTCTTTTTTCATTTATTTATTTATTTGCCTGGGTTATTTATATACTTATTTCTGCTAAACAGAGTCTGTCACTCACAAGTGGCACACGCACTATACACTGGCAGACATGGTGCTTCCCCCAAATGCCATCACTTAGCCATTTGTAATTTATGTTGAAAAAAACTAGAAGGGAACGACCTTGGAGTAACTTGAGGAGATGACAGCTGAAGTTTGAGTTTCTTGAGATGTAAGTTATTTGGTGATAAACACATTATCTCCATAAATATTAGACAGTAGGAAAGATATTTCCCCATATCTATCACTTATACTGCTTTTGTATTAATTATTTATCAATTATTTGTGTGTGTGTGTGTGTGTGTGTGTGTGTGTGTGCGCGCGCGCGCGCGCGTGAGGAGCACCATGGTACATGTGTGGAGGTCAGAGGACAACTTGTAAGAGTTGGCTCTTTCCTATTCTTTTAAAAGGATTTATTTTATTTTTTTTTTCATGGGGTGGGGGAGCTGCAGTTACAGGTAATAACTGGTTGAGCTCAAGCCCTTTGAAAGAACAGCAAGAGCTCTTAACCACTGAGCTGCCTCTCCAGCCCCTTCTCTCTCCTTTCGCTGTAACGGATGGAACCCATGTCGCCAGGTTTGGCAGAAGCGCCTTTATCCACTGAGTCATCTTCTTGGCCCTATTTATGTCATTCACGTCTTTCATAGTGTGCAGTGACAGTTACTATTGTCTAAATTGTTCCTTCCGTGGTTTCTTTGGCTTTGGAAATCATGCTTACATATTTTTATGGCTCTGATCTGAAATGTTCCCCAAGGGCTCATCTGTTGAAAGCTTAGTCTTCAACACAACAGTTTTAGAGGAGTAATTAGCTAGTGAGGGCTCTGACATCATTAGCCCAGCATGTGCTGCTGAGTTGATGGACTTTGGGGAAGTGAGGGAAACTTTGGAGATGGGTGCCAGTTGAAGGGCGCTAGTCCTGACTGAGCATGCGCCAAGGACTACATACCGCCCCAGGCTTCCTCCTCACAAATTCATCTCGTTACTACAAGGTTGGCAGCTTTGCTCTGTCACGTGCTCCCTGCCCTGGTGTTCTGCCTGGTCCTGTTCCAGGAGCAAGGATCCACATGACTATGGACTGAAATCTTTTGTGAGTCAAAATAAACATTTTCTCCTCTAAGTGACATTCCTTGGGGATTTTGCCACAGCAAGGAAAACTAGTATGTTAATACAGGCATCTTCTATGCTTAACTACATCTGGGAGCCAGTGACTGAATGTTTTCTAGATTAGAAAGACATTTAAAACTGGAAAGGTCAACTTACCTGTGAGTTTGCACCCGAATCCTTCCTCGTTAGAACTCTAAACAAGGACTCCGAAAGAAAAATGAAGGTGTATTAAGGGCTTACCAGTTTTAGAGTCAGCCAGTAGAGCAGTTAAGCTTCCGTGAAAGACCGCCGACCCAACACATCATGTCATGTATGTGGCTCAAACGATTTTTAGCCCAATTACTTTAACTACTAAGACTCGCTTGGAAGCCTAGGGCTAAAATAGGCAAAGGTTAGATCATTGTCTTGGTTAAATAATAAGAACGTTGGACAACACTGACTGAAAGAACGTCCCCAGAGACACACCACATCCATGTCCACCCACCAGAGTCTCTCTAGTAGTCAATATACAAGTTTAAATGACATTTGAAGATAGGAAGCTTGCTATAAAGAGTCTGGGACCGTCTGCCCTTGGGCTAGAAACCTTGCACAATGGAATTTGGAAAAGCTGAGCGGCGTGAGAGGAGTTTGTCAACACCATGGAGAAGAAACTGCTAAAGGTCAGATTGAAATCTACTCCTGTCCCAGGAGGCTGAACGCGGTGCCGACCCTATGACTTAGGTATTTTAAAAAAAATCTACAATAATTAGACTCCCCAACTCTAAACTCATCCAACAAATATATATATATGTAAATGAGTTAAATATATAGTCATCAAAAAGAAATCCAAATGACCAATAAAATTCTGAAAAATGTTCAGTCTTTTTATCTGTCAGGAAAACGAAAAATCAAAACTACATTCCAGGGGCTGGAGAGACGGTCCATCCACTACCTGCATTTCTCGTGCAGAGGATCCTGGTTTGATTCCCAACTTCCTTAGCGTCTCACAACAGTAATTCTGGTTCTATTGGGCCCGGCTCCCTCTTCTGGTTCCCACCAGCTCCTGCACCTAAGAGGTGTATATAAACTTAACTGCAAGCACAACGCACATTCACCACTCACATATAAAAAATAAATTCTTTTAAAAAAATGATTAAAAGGTCTCCAGATCCCATCTCACTCGTGTCAGGGTAGCTATCATTAAGCAGTCGCACAGCAGTGGGGGTGGGGCCGCGGGAGCCGGGGACAGCTGTGAGCGTGGGCCTTGGGAGGAGGCGGCGCCCGGCTCTCCGACGATGGCCGGGCTGCAGGCGCTGGTGCAGCGGGTGCTGCGCGCGCTGGTGTGGCGGGCACTACAAGCCCTGCTCTGCCCGCACCACGCGCTCATCTCGGCGCTGCGCGCGCGCCCGGGCACCTGGAGCTGGATCCGGTGGCTCCCCAAGCCTCTGACGAACTGTGGGCACTCTTGTCGCAGTCCGCACCGGCCCTTGCACCGGCACTCGCAATCGCAATCGTACTCGCCGGGAGACCCGGCGCTGGCCATAATGCACCCCGGGCTGCGCTGGCGCGCGGACTGCGGGACCCTGCACAAGCTGCCCGTGCACCTGGGTCTGCTGATCACGGAGTTGGAGCACAGCTTCTCGGACGTGGCGAGCATCGTGGTGTGGTGCGTGGCCGTGGGGATCTCCTACGTTAGCGTCTACGACCACCAGGGTATTTTCAAAAGAAATAATTCCAGACTGATGGAGGAAATTTTAAAACGACAACAGGAACTTTGGGGCTTAGATTGTTCCAGATACTCAGCAGAGTTGGCAGAGAGTAATGGCAAAGACGGTCTCGTTTTAATCTGCCGGTCGGCCGTGCAGGTGCTGTCCCCAGAAGACGGGAAAGCAGACGTTGTGAGAGCCGCCCAGGACTTCTGCCAGTTGGTGGCGCGGCAGCAACGGAGAGCCACGGATCTGAACGTGGATGTGTTTGACCGCTTGCTTCGTTCCCACGGCTTCCCTGATCCGGATTTAGTACTGAAGTTTGGTTCTGTGGACAGCACATTAGGCTTTCTCCCCTGGCAAATCAGACTGGCTGAGATCGTGTCCTTGCCTTCTCACCTGAACCTCCGTTACGAGGACTTCTTCTCCGCCCTTTGTCAGTATGCGACGAGTGAACCGCGTCTGGGAAAGTAGTGGTCCCTGTTTGCGTCCCTTTTGGAACTAAGGACCCGAGGGACTCTGATGTTTACAAAGTATCTATAAATACCCTGTGCACACCTAGTTCATATTCCTCATAATTTATCAGCAGACACAAAGAATGTCTTACTCGAGTGTGTGTGTGTGTGTGTGTGTGTGTGTGTGTGTGTGTGTGTGTGTGTGTGTGTGTTTGGGAATAAACCAGGGAGGCAGCCGGGAATGGAATAGCAGAGGATATGAGCCTTTAGATTTAAAGGTCTCAGCCGGTACAACTTTCCTGATTTTGTGAAGTATAGGAAGTGATTAAAGCTGGTCGTTTGGAGTGGGGTGAGGGTAATTTTTATTCAGTTTATCCTAGTGACCAAACTTTAATTTTTAAGAATAGTATATTGACTTACTAAACAGGAGTATTCTCATTTTTTTTTTTTTTTTTTTTTTTTTTTTTTTTTGGTTTTTCGAGACAGGGTTTCTCTGTGTAGCTTTGCGCCTTTCCTGGGACTCACTTGGTAGCCCAGGCTGGCCTCGAACTCACAGAGATCCGCCTGGCTCTGCCTCCCGAGTGCTGGGATTAAAGGCGTGCGCCACCACCGCCCGGCAGTATTCTCATTTTGAGGGCGATTCAGAGGAGCAGAATCCTGTACTCACATGTTGAAAGCTTACTTACATTCAGAACATCTCTCCTCAGATTTCTGGCCATATCCGTTGCATTATTCTGTAAGCAATGTGACTTTGGAGTACTGATTTGGTGCCTGTGTTCTGGGTTGTGAAGATCATTTGAAAAAGAAATCGCTCTGTATTGAAGTGCTGAAGATAACAATTTTAAATGTTGAATTATGCAGTTAAAAACTAAATAAATAATCGTCTTAAAGGTGGAAAATTTCCTAAAAAGACAGTTTTGATGCCTTTGCTGGTGTGAAGACTAGCGTACCACATGGTACCCAGAAACATTTCCATTAGCGTTTTATTTAAAATGAACATTTGAGAGAAGCAACCAAGGTAGCCCGTTCCTCCTCCCAGTAGTCCCTGGGTAGATTCTCCCCCTCCCCAGTAAATCTCAATAACAACTTTGCATAGAGGACTGAGCAGGACAGAGGTCTGTCTGTGTCACTAAAGTCTATGAAACTAACTTAACTTGATCATTTGTGTTCTCTTGTGTCAGAGAACAGCACTGGCCCTATTATTTTAAGAAGAAGTCAATTCTTAACAGGGATTTAATGTTTTTCCCATACTGCTCACGTTTTGATGGAAACCATTCTTTACATGTAATGGGCAGTTTTCAGAAAGCTCTTACCAGCACGAGTCATGTACATTTAGTGTGGAGCCATTTAAATATCAGGCCCCAGAAATCTGAAAAACAGCAAAGACAACTGGGTTTGGAAAGTAGGATCTAGAATAGCATCTCAGACTCTGAGGGGAAGAATGTGTTTTCACTTGGGATTACAAACCCCATTTATGATGTTAAAAAATACTTATAATAGAAATTATTAAAATGAAATTTGGTCCAGTGATATTACTTTACACTTAAGGTTTTTTTTTTTTGTACAACTTCTTTTTTAAAAGGTCTTAATTATTGCCAAAACTTTGTGTGAGGCTACAACATATGTAAACATTGTTAGAAAATCCCCCTTTTCTGGCGTCCTGGGCAGCGATCCATGTTCCATTGGTTTTTATCCTCCCTAGGGAGGTTAACTTAAGAAAATTCAGTGCTTTTTATTAGCATGATATACATGTTCTCAATGGACCTTTTGGAGTTGGTATGGCTTTAGTGAATTAAACTTAGCTTAACTGGAGTAAAGCGATTTAAGATTTGTTAGCCGGACGTGGTGGTGCCCACCTTTAATCCCAGCACTTGGGAGGCAGAGGCAGGTGGATCTCTGTGAGTTTGAGGCCAGCCTGGTCTACATAGTGAGTTCCAGGATAGCCAGGGCTACACAGAGAAACCATGTCTCAAACAAACAAAAAACAAAAACAAAACCCCCAAACAAACAAAATTGTTAAAATGAAGTTAAATTGCCTATCAGAACAGAACCAAAATCCTAAGTCTATTGTAGTCTTAGGAAGAATTGCCTCAGCAAGTAACTAGGGTCTGCATTTCAATGTAAGCATTCTAGAACCTTCACACGTGATTGCTAATGCAATCTGGACAACATGAAGTGTACTGTTCTTTCTGTAATTCTTGTCAGGATCATCACAAGCTGTACATCATCCAAACCCCTTGGAGCTTCCTACTCACTGATGGCATCTTGGACTGTGTAAAGAAGTTGGAGGGTTTGAACTCATTCTGAAGCTGGACTGTGGATTGCTTCTTCAAACTGACTGGTGGTTGCTTGAAGTTGAAAAGCTGATTAAAATGTGAATAGCAAATTCTGGTACTTTGTGACTGAGTCTCGAATGCCTGTTTCTGACAAGGAAATGCTACAATATTAATGAACAGTGCCAAATAAATGGTGCATACCTATAATTCAGTCTTTGAATGTATGCTAATTAGCTCCTCCCATCTCTGTGATGGTTCCACTCTTAGAATCAGTGAAGTTTTTGTGATGCTTGGAGTGGAGATTTTGACAACATGTAAACAATGTATACAGCAGGTTTTTATGATTAAGGAATCAAATTTATTGAATTTTATTAATAAAGGTTGAAATATATATGAATGAAAAAAATCAATAAAAGAATATACTTTCTTCATGGACCATAGTGGCTATGTGAATATTATATTTATTCTAAACAGGGACTACAGAAGAACTGTTTATTTATTTTGCTTCTTTTTTGAGACAGAGACTTTTTTTTTAGCTAGTATGTTCTTTTCTGGAGCATATTCTCATTTTCACCATTTGCAGTCTTAAATAGTTTATTATTTATTTAAACCAAAAGGGTCAGCTTCACCTTTACCAGAACTGTTGAATTCCACAGTGACTAAAAGCTGAATTTTCACTGAATCTAGAAACGGTGACTTGGACAGTTCTTATAAAGGAAGAGATGGAAAGGTGAGAAGTGTGACGGGCCTAAGCACAGTGTTCTCTTCCGAACACAAGACCCAGCTGGAGACAGCTTTATACCTGCTGCTTTCCTCGAAAACCAGGACCCACCAAAGGCCGGCTCCGACTCTGGGATCTGCCTTTAGCAGAAGTGACTGTAAGACGGTGTGAAGGAAAACCTAGGGCCTGCATCAGCACTCACCCAAGATTCTAACTGATAGCTGTGAATGGATAAAAGTTACAGAAAAGGAGAACGTGAAAAGAATTTCCTGGAGGCTTAAAAACATTTACTATAAGTAATAACAACATTTAAGAAAATTAGAGGGTTCGGAGAAATAAAAATCAAGAGGCCTTGATTACATTGTGATGACCGTCTTTCCAAGATTTTCTTTTATTTTAAAAAACGCATGATACTATGTCAGTGGGATGAAAAGGATTCTTTTAAACAAGAAAGAGAGAAATCAAACAGCAAGTGCTGGGAAGGTTGTGGAAGAAAGGAACTTCTGTGCTCTGCCAGGGGGAATAAACTAGTGCAGCTGCTATGGAAATCAGGCCAGAGGTCCCGCAAGACACTAACTATGGGATGACCATGTGATTCAGCTGTTCCACTCCCCGGGGCTGTGCCTTACGGAATCTAAGTCAGCAACACACAGAGATACTGCACGTCCTTGTCCACTTGCAGAACTAGTCACCATAGCTGTGACACAGATGCCCACCAAGAGATGAATGAATCAACACAGTCTACATCCACAATGAAACTGCGGACAACCATTAATAAAAATGAACTTCTGTACAAGATGGTGAAGTAGCGGCCGCCTCTGTGCGAGCTGGTGAAGGAGCGTGTCAGAACAAGACAAAAGAAGACCACATTAAAAGGGAGAAGTAGAGGAAGTGCATCTGAGAGCCATGAAGGGAGGTGGGGTGGTAACTGGGAATGAGCAGAGAAAATAATGCAGGACACAGAGAAGCAAGCCAAACTGTGTCAGCCAGGTAGTTGTCTGGCAGAGGGAGGGGAGATAGAAGCCACCTCCAAAAGGTGAGCCAAACGAAAGCCGTGTAGTCCTATCTCAATCAGCCGCAGCCCTTGAAAGCCTCAGATCCAGTTGGAGGTTTCGGTGAGAAAATGATTCATCTGCCAGGTGGGTCAGCAGTGGATGGAACAGCGAGGGGGTGTTTTGTGAGATAACTGTATGTTAACAACTGGGCCTGATGGAGGCGCCAAGATTAGGGAACATCCACAGGCAAAGGAATCTCAGTTTGGCCTGCCATATTTTTGGGAGAAGAAGGGCCCAAGTGAGGCGGTCATTGAGAGCAAGAGGGCTGAAAGAGGGGAAAGCATGGCTTAGTCTAGCCGTGTATAAGGAGAGAGGGTTCTGCCTGCAGTGGACAGGAACAGATCTCATCAACTGAGAATCTACCTGCAGTTATATAGCTCTGAGCCTGAGGGTCAGTGTGTGGTTAAAATTCTGGAGCAACCTGTCGGTTACTGCTGCAAAGCCTGAGAGCTCTGAGCTGGGGGGCGGGCTACATGACACCCCTAACTGCATCCTTCCTGCAGAGTGATTATTATGCAAGAGGTGCTCTGCCTGTTCTGATCTCAGTGATGTGGCTGTTTCCCTCACGGCCAGTACACTTGAGAGGAAGCCCTTAGCTGAAAGAGTCACACCTATGGGTATCATCTGGGGAGTCTTGCCCAACCCGAAGGAGGAAAAGCCAAGTGTGGCCAGCAGAGGCCTCTGATACACAAAGAAAAACTACTGCCACAAAAAACATCTCTGGTGGACATCAACTTCTCTTGTTCAGTACAGACTAAGCAACTATAGGCAAGACAGCAGGTTCAACTAACCCTCTCCCTATACATAATGGCCTAGCACAGACGCCCCCCCCAACATACAGTTTAGCCAGAGATGTTAAAGACCTACACAATGAAGCTATAAAGAACTGAAAAATAAGTTTAAGGACGCATTAGAAGGAAAGAATTAGTTCAGCAGAATTAATACTGTTAGAAGGCAAATTGTCCTATAGATCCAGAGAGGTAATTGCTCTTTTTTACCTCCTCCTCCTCCTCTTTCTTTTTCTCCTCCGTCATCTTCCTCCTCTTTCTTTTGAGACAAGGTCTCACTGTGCAGCCTTGGCTGACCTGGAATTTGCTATGTAGACCAGGCTGGCCTCAAACTCATAGAGATCCATCTGCTTCTGTTTCCTGAGTGCTGGGACTAAAAGCATACTCTGGCTTCTGCCTGATACTCGATATTCTTTTTTTTTTTTTCCCCAGAGACAGGGTTCCTTTGTGTAGTTTTGGTGCCCCTGTCCTGGAGCTTGCTCTGTAGACCAGGCTGGCCTCGAACTCACAGAGATTCGCCTGGCTCTGCCTCCTGAGTGCTGGGATTAAAGGCATGCGCCACCACTGCCTGACCTATACTCATATTCTTTATTGGCTCAAATTCTATTATGGCTGATCCCAGGCTGCTTGCTGCCAGGAGCTCAGTAGTCACCACACATAGCTCAGAGCCCTAGAGCCCTGATTGCTGCTCCACTGGGCCCTTCAGTTGTTCTATCTGGCTTTGAGACCTTGGACTAGTCCACACTGTCAGGAGAAGCTTGTTCCAGGCTCCTTGACCAAACAGATAAAGGCACCAGGTGGTAACAGAGATACAAGACCTTTGAGAGAGGCCATATCCCCAAATACCAGATAAACAGAGGAAACCCACATCTTAACCCTGCTGTGAGTTAGCCCCCTCCTGAACATTGCAGACATCTCTGCTGAAAGAAGAAAGGTGATTGGAATAAAAAAAGAAAGAAAGAAAGAAAAGAAAGGGAGGAAGGAAGGAAGAAAGAAAACTCAACCAAAGAGCTAATTCTAGATGCACAAACCCCAATGCAGAAATAAAAACAACAAGCAAAAGAATTTGTCATCCCCAGAACAACACAAATCCCATGGTGACATGCTTTAATGAGAATAATCTGGAAGAATGCCCAGACAAAGAATTAAAAACATTCCAACCCAAAGAAGATAAAAAACAAAACAAAACAAAGAGATGGGTGAAATGAAGAAACCCAAACTGAAATGATGTTGAAAACGGAAAAACAACAAACCAACAAAAAAACCTCAGTGGAAAGTCTCAGCAACAAAATGGACCATGTCAAAAACAGAGAGGGATGGATTTAAGACAAAGAAGAGGCACTAGATCACTCAGAAAAGTTCAATGAGGGAAAACAGATGAGTGGAACATGGGCAACTTCTCGGGCATCATGAAAAGGCCTAGCCGCCACATTGTGGGCGTAGGAGAAGAATATCACAGTGAAGGCACAGAAAACATCTCCAATGAAGTCATAGAAGAAAATTTCCCAAATCCAGACTGCTTATCCAGGTAGAGGTCTATAGAACACCAAACAGACAAGACCAGAAAAGAAATTCTCCATGACGTATTATTGTTAAAACATTGAAAGCTGGTTTCTTACAAAGGTATTAGATAACACTGGACTCCTTGACAGAAACCTTTAAAGCCAGAAGGGCCTATAAGAGTGTAAAAAGATCACAAAACACATTCTAATTTATGTAATCACCATGATAGCTCATTACAGGTAGTATTCATTATAATTTAAATTTATTCTTTGACAACTTCATACTTGTATATAATACATATTGATCATATTCACCCCGCTCCTTTCTCTTATTCCTCTACCCCTCCCGCTGAGCCCTTCTCCTCCCCAATACTTCTCATCATACTTTTATTTCTTCTCTTCTTCCTCTTCTTCTTCTTTTAAATACCCACTGAGTTTGATTAGCATTGCCCAGGCCAACCCTGTATACATGATGGAGTATATAGTTGAAAACACAATCTAGTAAAAAAAATTATAGATGTGAAAATAGACTGTAAGATGTGATAAAGCATGTATTTATTTCAACGTGGCCATGTAAGCATGAAGTTTCTTTTACTCGTCTTATCATTTATTCTTAGGTGGACACGGAACTTTTCACTACTTTGGATGTCTTTTCCTAAGAAGATGAGTTCAACTAGTCACCACAACCTTTTCTTCTTTGCTTCTCTGCTCTTTGCTCCACAGCAGATGGTCCAATCCTCACAATATCTGATGGCATATTCGGTGGCGTCGCACTTCATTCTGCAGTGGCGGTACTCGGAGGAGCACTCCTGTCCCTCAAGGAAGCTCCTGGCTTTGAAAAGAGAAGACAAAAATGTTTCACTGTATTGCTTATTTGTTACCACTTTTAAAAAGATTCAACCGGGCGGTGGTGTTACACATCTTTAATCCCAGCACTCGCAGAGGCAGACAGATCTCTGTGAGTTTGAGGCCAGCCTGGGCTATACAGTGAGTTCCAGGAAAGGCTACAAAGCTATGCAGAGAAACCCTGTCTCAAACCCCCTCCCCCCCCCCAAAAAAAAAGAAAAAAAATTCATTTCTACTACTTTAAAAATTTCTGCATGTGTGTATGTCTGTCTGCCATGTATGTGAATGTCCATGAACTCCAGAAGAGTGTTGGATCCCCTAGAGCTGGAGTTACAGGTGGTTGTGAGCCACCTGACGTGAGTGCTTGAGAATTAGACTCGGATCCTTTGCAAGAGCAGTATCTTAACTGCTGAGTCGTTTCTTCAGCCCCTCTATTTGTTATTTTTAGTATTACTTTAAGTTTTGAAATTTTACTTGATATGTTTTGCCTGCACATATATTTGTGCACCACATGCATGCCTGGTCCCATGGAGGCCAGAAGAACTGTCAGATCCCCTAGAACTGCAGTTACACTTGATTGTGAGCTACATGTGGCTTCTGAGAATATGAAGTCCGGTCCCGCGCAAGAGCAGCCAGGGCTCTTAACCACCAACCTACCTCTCTAGCCCCTTCTATTTGTTATTTTTATCGTTAGAAATAGTTTATGATTTAAGAAAAGAATAAAGAACCTTCCCAGAATGTAAGAAAAACAGCATTAAAATGAATGCAAAAGAAGACAAGAAGGTGATAAGTACAGGTGGATGATAATTTCTTCTGGAAAGAGAGGGCAAATGAAGCAGCCACTGAGAAGGGGCAGAGAACTACTTACTATACATTTCTGCCTATGGTGCAAAAAAAATAAAAAAGGAGGTTAATTCCTGAAGCAAAATTATTTCAAATGTGTTCATAGTAGCTACATCATGGGATCAGTCTACGTGCTCATCCATAGATGAATGGATCAAGAAATGGATCGAGCTATAAAGAAGGATGAAACATGTCATCTGCAGGAAAATAGATGGGACTAAAGATCATCACAGTAAGCAAAACCATCTGGACCAGAAAGAAAGCATAGAATGTTTCCTCTTTTTTCCTTCTTTGGATTTTGAAACAGAATTTTACTATGTACCCTTGAATGGCCTGGTACTTATCATGTAGCCCAGGCTATCTTTGGACTCACGCCAATCCCCCTGGCTCAGCCTCCCAAATGCTGAGATTTCAGGTATATGTCATCATGTTTTCTGTCATATGTGGAATCCAGAATAAATGAAAACATCTAAGTAGGATGGAGACTATCAGAGAAGAGGGAGGAAGAGTTGGGGAGGATGCTGGTGCTGGTGGACACTGTTGGAAGAACTGGTCCTTTTTTCCAGCTTTTAAAAAATTTATTATTATTATTATTATTATTATTATTATTAGTTTCTCAAGACAGGATTTCTCTGTGTAGCCCTGGCTTTCCTCCAACTCACTCTGTAGACCAGTCTGGCCTTGAACTCACAGAGATCCACCTGCCTCCGCCTCCTGAGTGCTGGGATTAAAGGTGTGTGCCACCACACCTGGCTAACAAATCTTAAAATCCCTTTACTTCAATTAAGCTAAATTTAATTCACTAAAGCCATACAAACCCCAGAAGGTCTATTAAGGACTGACCGATCATGAGCACCTTCACATGTATGATGACATGTTTTTAAATTCTTTAAAACTATTGAGGCTGGCCTGTCTGTACCATAACCCTGAAAACTTAATGATTCAGACAGTGTGTCCAATAAAATATTTTAAGATAACCATCTGGAGGGTGGGAGAAAATATTTGCAAACTTATGTCTGACAAGGACTTAGGGCTGAAATACCTAAAGAACTCACAACTCAATAAAAAAAAAAAAAAAAACAATTAAAAGTGGGTAAAACACTTAAACAGATGCTTCTCCATGAAAGGTCTAAAAAGTGACCAAAATGCTAACGAAAAATGCAGCCGTGATTGCTGATAAAGAAAGTAAATGGTAATTACAACGGGATATCACTTCACCTCCATCACACGCCTGTAAAGAAGGACAGAATGACAGACACCAGCAGGTGCTGACCCTGCGCACCACCGTGGGAGTGTGAAATAGGGCAAACAGCCACAGAGTGCGGCAATTCCTCAAAAACACAGAATACCCACACAACCCAAGGGTTCAATCCCCAAGTTTACGCCCAGGAGGACCGGACATGTCCACATAAGACTCGGGTACATGTGTTCATGGAATCATTCTTAACCTGAAAGCAGGACAAATAATTCACCAATTGATAGCAAACATTTTTTTTTTTTTAGAAATTAAGAAATTAGTAGGGTGGGCGGTGGTGGTGCATGCCTTTAATCCCAGCACTTGGGAGGCAGAGGCAGGTGGATCTCTGTGAGTTGGAGGCCAGCCTGGTCTACAGAGTGAGATGCAGGAAAGGCACAAAGCTACACAGAGAAACCCTGTCTCGAAAAACAAAAAACAAAAAACAAACAAAAAAACCCAAACAAACAAACAAACAAACAAAGAAGGAAAAAGTAAATAAATCTTAAAAAAAAAAATAATTAGCTGGGCAGTGGTGGGACACGCCTTTAATTCCAGAACTTGGAAGGCAGAGGCAGGTGGATCTCTGAGTGTGAGGCCACTCTGGTCTACAGAGTGAGTTCCAGGGCAGCTAGGGTTACATAGAGAAGCAGTGTCTCAAAAAAAAAACCAAAAATGATTTTTAACTAATTTTTAGTAGACAGAAGGTGCTGTGCAGGCTTCCAGGGAAGGTTGTCACCAACAGTCTTACTCAGCCGTAAGCTCCGTGTACCTTACAGACAGCCCTTGGTGCATTAGCAGCAAGCCTGCCACACAGACAAACAACCACTTGCAAATGAGATTTGATCCTGATCCCCAGGAAGTCTAGTCCTGGGAACATATCTGGTACTGGAAACCCGGACAAAAGCAAGCCAGTGGCCGGGGAGATCATAGGCTCTAGCGGAAGTGATGCTGCTGTTTTGCTAATGGACGTGACCGATCCATCAACACCCTCTAAGCAGGTGCTTGTGCCCACAGGGCAGCGATGTTGTCAGAGCCTGCCAGAGAAGCTTCTCTCTGCACTGGGTATCAGTGCCTGCAAAGGTGGTCTCAGTGCAGTCTAATGAGACTCATTGGATCACACACACACACACACAAAACACACACACACACAAAACACACACACACACAAAACACACACACACACACGAAAGGAAGGAAGAGAAAAAGGCAAAACAACAATAACAATAACAACAGACATAAATGGAGACTGCTATAGAAGACCACAAGGGGTTGGAAAGATAAGAGCCAGAGGAGCGGGGAGTTTGCTGTGAGATTGTGTCTCCTAGTAACGTCAGAAGCAACACCCATAAAGTCTCACCAACATGACTGCCTACACATGAGCTGAACAAGGACATGACAAGAATAGACGTGCTAATGTGTAAGAGAGAAAGCTCAGGAGAGACCTCATCCCTACACAAAGAACTCCGGGCAACTAAGGAATGCTGAGTGTGGGAGAAACAGTCTTCCTCAGGGAAGAGCACACCAACTGGTTATCCAGTACCGAAGGATCAGCCCTGAAAACATACACACAAGTAACATTATGCAGACTGAACAAGTTATGTTTTCATCTATTCCTAATGTGCGTGCAATAACAATTAATTTTAAAAAGGAATGAATTTGAAAGAGAGAAAAGGAGGGATGTATGGGAGGGTTTGAGGGAGGAAAGCGAAGGGGGAAGTGAAGTAATTATATTATTATCTAAAATGAAACAAAACGAAAACCCCAAACCCACAAACAAACCCAAGGAAATCCATCATATCAAAAAAAAAAAAAAAAAAAAAAAAGGACCTGAAGCTGGAGGTAGAAGGTCAGTTGGGAAGAAGAAAGGGATTAGGGGGTGGGGGATGAGGACAAGATGGGGAATTGAATATAATCAAAATAGATCATGCACAAGTATGAAAATGTCACAATGAAACCCATTATTGTGCATAACTAATACATGCTAATAAACATTAAAAATGAATTCAGGTGGAGCCGTCATTCCCACCTTATGTAATACCCACACAGATTAAGTAAAACCATATGAGTGTCAACCAACTTTAAAGAAATACAGCTGGGTGGTGATGGCGGCGGTGGCACTCGCCTCTACTCCTAGAAGTTGGGAGGCAGAGGCAGGCGGATCTTTGTGAGTTCAAGGTCAGCCTGGTCTATAGAGCGAGTTCCAGGACAGCCAGGGATACACAGAGAAATCCTGTCTCAAAAAAACAAAAAAGAAAAACGAAAGAAAGAAAGAAAGAAAGAAAGAAAGAAAGAAAGAAAGGAAGGAAGGAAGGAAGGAAGGAAGGAAGGAAGGAAGAAAGAAAAAGAGAGAAAGAAAGAGAGAGAGAGAGAAGAAAGAAATGCATGGCAGGGGCCTTTGCCAGGGCTGACAGCATTCTGTGAGCCCAGGAAGAACGGTGGTGGAGGATGTGCCTCTTCGCCTCTCTCCCATTTTTCTTTTTCCTTTTTTTTTTAGTTTTTTCTAGACAGAGTTTCTCTGTGTAACCCTGGCTGTCCTGGAACTCACCCTGTAGACCAGGCTGACTGGAACTCAGAGATTCTCCTGCCTCTGCCTCCCGAGTGCTGGGGTTAAAGGCGTGTGCCACCACCACCTGGCTTCCCACTTTCTTCTAATTACCCACTTTCCTTTTCTCAATTCCTCAAATTTCTTACACAGAAGACCCTCTCTTTCACCTCTATTTTCATATTCCTGGAATAAAAAGCTTTTGTCTTACCCAGAGGAGCTATGGACAACAAGGTGAGGACTCCCAGGACTGAGAGCAGGACCCTCATAGCTGAGTAGGGAGGCTATGAGAATCAGATGCCAGGATGAGAAGAGCCCGTGTTTGGCCCTGGAGTGGTGAGCTGCTGCATGGTTATTGAACCTTTCAATAGCAAGAACATTTCTGGGTTCCGATGAGGCTTTGTACCAGGAGGCAGCAATGGACATGACTGTTGTTCACTTTGAGCACATTTATCAAATGCTGGCTGGGTGTGGGCACAGATGGTAAACACAGCAGAAGGAAGGGTCAGTCCTGGAGAAGGTGGGGAGACGTGCAGCTAACAATCTGTTGCCTTAGGGTTTCTAGAGCTGTGCAAGTTAAGCTCTCACTTACCAAGGGGAACTATTCACCTCATTTCCTGGTAATGGGGAGAGAAACCCTTGATGTGATATCATGCTGATTTGTCAGTGTTTTAAGGGAATAGACACTTAGATTTGAAACTATACATAGGCTAGTGAGATGTGGGGGAAAAAACTTCGGTTATTATTTCTGAGTTAGCTGAATGAGATTAACTAACTTCTCTGCTGCAAGTCTTATTGAACACAAGTTGTTCACACTTCTCAGTTGTGAAGTAATGTAGGAAAAATTAAGTAATGTAGGAAAAATTAAGACGTTATAAAACACACAAAGGTATATAATGCAAATGGAATGGCAACATGGGCGTATTTCTGACGAAGTAGCATGACTTACCTGTTGGGCTCTGATGAGGCAAACATAGTGGATACCAGAGTAGTCTGAGGGGCCCAGGGAAGGTTTACAGGAGACAGAAGTACCCCAACTTTAGAAAGTATGCCCATATCCTTGATACTGATCTTTATAACAAAAACAAAACAAAACAAAAAAAGCCAACCTCTGTGTGTGTGTGTGTGTGTGTGTGTGTGTGTGTGTGTGTGTGTGTGTGTGTGTGTGTACAGGAATGTGCACATGAGTGTAGGTGCCTAAAGAGGCCAGAAGAGGGTGGCAGATTCCCTGGAACTGGAGTTATAGGTGATTGTGAGAAACCTGATGTGGGTGCTGGGAACTGAACTCAAGTGCTCAGCTATTGAGGTGTCTCTCCAGCCCCAAGATCTTCATTGCTTTCCAGATGGACTCATTCCACATAGGGAACTTTTCATCAATAAAATGGAAGTTCTTTTCCTGCCAAGACTTGCTAGAGTGTTCCTTCTGTTTGGCGGTTTCAGAGAATACAACATGTAGTTATTCTATACATGCAGGTTAGTCCTGAATATTGAGACTTTGGAGATGCCATTGTCAGGATGATGGATTAACCAGGGTACGTGACTAGAGGTCCTGAGAGAGTGCACACATTCTAGACCAAGGGAATAAATGAGGGGAAGGAACTCTCTAGGGGTGTCCGTCTCTAAGCCGAGGTTCAGGTCCTTCCTCCTTGTGAGTTGCTGAAACAGAGGCACGTGGGCCCCCACTTCTCCAGCATTCTAGAAAGTCCTTGCAGATGCTACTTGTTGATAACTCTTGCATTCACTCAGGGGAGTCCGGCTTGAGTTTTTACCATCTTTGATCATGAGTCCAGAATATGCTGAGTTTTGTCTCATATCTTCAAACTGTTGGCTTCTTGAAGCACAGTTTATGTGGTAAAGTGATATAAATTTATAAGAAGAAATAGAAGTTCTTTATGGAACATTGAAAGCAGAATTTTTAGTGACTTTCTGACATTTTCAATCAATGTGTTTCCTTGTGTGGTAGATTTGAAACGAGATGGTGCTGCCTGGAAGCCCAGGAACACTGTGTGATGCCCAGCTGCCAACTGCCATCATAGACATCAAAGGACCAAATCCATTCTGCTCAGGCTCTAGGCTGGTGAACACCGGGGCACTGCCAGATCACCCGGGGCCTCTGTGGGGACAGGCCTCTGTGCTTTGACAATGGCTCTCCTCAAAGGTCAGAGGGCCATCAACCATCAAGCACAAGCTGTTACAGAGGAAGAAGAGAGACGATGACTTACTATCAGATAGGAAACTTGGCCCAGGAATCACGGGTTTTATTGAGTAGAGCTTGTCAGAAAGCCACTAGTTAGGAGTTCCACAAGAAGACCAAGCTATACAACTGTCACATATGTGCAGAGGGCCTAGGTCAGTCCCATGCAGCCTCCTTGGTTAGTAGTTCAGTCTCTGTGAACTCCTATGAGCCCAAGTTAGTTGATCCTGTGGGTTTTCTTGTGATGTCTTTGACCTCTCTGGCTCCTACAATCCTTCCTCCCTCTCTTCGGCAGGATCCCCTGAGCTCAGCCTAATGTTTGGCTGTGGGTCTGCATCGGTTACTCTGTGATGACAATTGGGCTAGGCTGTAATCTATGAGTAAAGCAGAATATTGTTAGGCATCATTACATTGACTGTTTTTTTTCTCCAGTCGTGTTTGGTTCTATTCTAAGTCTCTGGGCCATCTAGCCTCTGGGTCCTGGCACTCCAGGCAGTGTGAGGAGTGAATGCACTCTCGTGGCATGGGTCACAGGCTGGACTAGTCATTGGTTGGCCACTTCCACAATCTCTGTGCCACCCTTACCCCAGCACATCCTACAGGCAGGACAGACTGTAGGTTGTAGGTTATGTGGCTGGTTGGTGTCCCAACCCCTCCACTGGAAGACTTGTCTCGTCACAGTAGATGGATAGTTCAGGCTACATATTCCCTATTGCTAAGATTCTTATCTAGGATCATCCTTGTAGAATCCTGGGAGTTTCCCTTATACAAGGTTTCTACCTCACCCCAAAAAAGTGCCCCCTTTCCAGTCATCTCAGTACTTTCCCCCTTTACACCCCCCCCACCTATCCCTCATAACATTCATTTCTTACCCCACAGGCTTCTACATCTTTCCTTACCTTCGTATTAAATTACTAATAATTCCTATGTGGATAAACAGACATACACGTGTGAACTTTTGCCTCTATACTGTTTATTTTAATTTATTTTGAGACACGGTCTCTCACTATGTAGCCTTGGCTGGCCTGGAACTCAAAGATGTAGGCAGAAGTTTCTGTTCCACCAACTCCCAAATACCCAGCAGATACCTCCCAAATTACCACACAGAATCTTATATTAAGTAAAACTACTTGGCCATTAGCTCAGGCTTATTACTAACTAGCTCTTACACTTAAATTAACCCATAATTCTTAACTATGTTTAGACACGTGGCTTGGTACCTTTTCTCGGTTCGACATTCTCATCTTGCTTCCTCTGGATCTGCCTGGTGACTCCTGACTCCACCCTTCCTCTTCCCAGCATTCTTAGTTTGCTCATCCCACCTGTACTTCCTGCCTGGCTTCTGGCCAATCAGCATTTTATTAAATCAATTTCAGTGACAAATCCTTAGAGTGTACAAGAGCATTATCTCACAGCATTTCCCCTTTTTCGTTTAATTAAAAAGGAAGATTTTAACCTAAATATAGTAAAACAAAAACAGTTATCAAGAATCATACTAACAATATCCAATCCATTTGCATTTGACAAAATTAGAGAAAATATTTAATTATCTATCTTATCCTGGTAAGTCTAAAGTTTTGTATCTAATTATCTTTTATTATAACTAAAGAAAACTATAACTATCTAGTCTTCAACTCCATCAAAGACTCCAGAAAGATGTAATGTTACCTAATGATAGAGACATCAGGCTGCCTAGACAGTCCATCCAAAGTTCCTCTGCAATGTTGGGGCATCCATCTTTGGCCTACAGGCCTAGCATATCTGTGTTTGTGATTATAGACTTATCTGTGAAGCAGGATTTTTGAAGGATTGTCCCACCTTGTTTCGGCAAAATTCTGCAGTCACTTTCTTTTGTGTCCTTCCTGCTTGTCCAATTTGTACAGCATACTGTCAGCAGTTGAGGCAAGGGTACTTTCTTTGCCCACATGGCTAGCTTTTGCCATAAAGAAAACAAACTCCATATGGAGTTTCTTCGATGCCCATCATCTTCTTTGAAGTAATTGGTGCTGCCAGGAGCAGACATGTCTCACTGTTGAGAAAAGTATAAGCTCTTAAAACATTTTAAATGCCATATTCTATAGGTCTTTGAAGTGTTTGAAGATTGCCTATGTATCTGAAATATATTTCTGTATGGCCTTGAAAACATGCCTAACATGACCATAAGTTTGTGATTATAGATAACTATTACTCCCTATTTCTTAATTTTATATTACATTTTTAAATGAGCTGCATAAACTTAATACCCTAAACAAGAGTAGAAATATACATACTGTATAACAAAATTAACTTTAAATTTGTATCAATAAACTAAAATCCATACTGATGTAAAATATGTAAGATTAATAGTTGTTTTTTGAATTAAAGTATATTAAATAATCTATCTTTTTTCCCATCATTTCTATATCATATCCCCCTTTCTTCTTTTAGAAAGAGAGATTGACTATGACCAATAACAATTTGTAACCAACCCCCTAAACAAAGACAAACATCCATAATCCATTTTTCAGGAATGTGGGCATCATTTTCTAGGCTACTTCCTGCTTATTGGGGGCACTGTTAATCTTATGGGCACCCTGAGAAAATTTAGGATTATGGTCAAGTCCTGACTGTAGTAGTCTGTGAGGCTGGATCATCTCAGCCAGCAGCCTTGAAACCTTTCTGGATGCAGAACTCAGAGGAAACTGCAACAGAGGTGCTCTGAAACACTGGAGTTTTTTTAGGGGGTCTTCCCCAATCAAATCTGATTTTTTTTAACACAGAATGAATCCACAGCCTCTCATTTCCCATGGAAATAAAAGCATAAACTCTTCTCCAAAGTAACATATCTTTTGACTTAAATTTTGAAGTTAAGGCATTTTCAAAATATATAGGTTGGATTAATCCAGTAACATTTATAATCCAATGTCTTGTAGCAGCTGTTGCTCCTTCCTCAGCTGTCAAACAATTCAACAACACGATAACATACAGTATCCAGACTCTCTGTGTATTTTACATCTTTACATGGCTTTTTTTCTTTTACTTTATTCCCTGTTAAGGACTTTATATATATTTCTTTTTTTTTATGACTGTCTATACCTTCTCTTTACTCTCCCAAGCCTACACATATTTTTAAACATATTGTGTGTGAACAGTTTAGAGGTTGGGTTTTTTTTTTTTTCTGAATCTGTCTTTACTGCATATCTTTATCTTTTTCTGACCACTTAAGCATTTAATATGCTAAGCTTCCTGCCTGGCTACTGACCAATCAGTGTTTTATTAAACCAGTTTGAGTGACAAATCTTTACAGTGTACAAGAACATTATCTCACAGCACAAAGAGATTCACCTGCCTCTACCTCCACAGTGCTAGGATTAAAAGCATGTATCGGCTCATCTAGAATACTCAATATTTTTATTCTTACTCATAAATAGTATATTTTTATCTGAAAACCAGAAAGCTAATAAGATTCTCTACATAATGATAAATATATTATAGCATTCTACAGTTAAAAGATTCTTACTATTTTGGTTTATCTGTTTTTTGGTCAAATTTCTCCCTTTCAGGATCTTGTGATGGTTTGAATGAGAATGGCCTCCATAGGCTCATATGTTTGAATGATTGGTCCCAGTTAGTAGAACTGTTTTGAGAAGGATTAGGAGGTGTGGCCTTGGTGGAGGAGGTATGTCACTGGAGGTGGCTTTGAGGTTTCAAAAGCCCACATCAAGCCTGGTCTTGCTATCCCTCTGCCTGTTTCTTGTAATCAGATGTGAGCTTTCAGCTACTACCCCAGTATTGGTGGAAGTATTAAGGCAACTCCATGTAGATAAAAGGGAGGTTTATTTTATGAGGTAACTTACAAGTGAAGGGATAGGTTACAGGGTCTGGGAAAGGTGTAGCGCAGTCCAGCAGTGTTCTCTGGAGAACTCTGCTCAGTCTACATCCAGTGTCCAGAATCCAGGAACCAAGAGAGCTGGCATATCCAGATCTTGGGTCTTAAGGGCTCCTGTCTTGGCCCCACCTCATAGGCGTGGCAGTTACCAGAAGCCTCAATGGGGGTAGTACTTCCAGGTCAAAGCTGGAACAGCTACCCACTACACCCCAGCGCCATGCCTGCCGACCTGTCACCATGCTCCCTGCCATTTATAATCAAATGTCTCTTAGGACTTCCTTCCTCAGCTGTCAAACAATTCAACAACAACACAATAACATACATTATCCAGACTCTCTGTGTATTTTACATCTTTATGTGGCTTTTTTTCATAGACTAACCCTTTGAAACTGTAAGCAAGCCTCTAATTAAATGTTTCCTTTTATAAGTTGCCTTGGTCATGGTGTTTTTTAAAATAATTTATTTATTTTATATGCATTGGTGTTTTGCCTGTATGTCTGTGTGAGGGTATCAGGTACCCTAGAACTGGAGTTACAGACAGTTATGAGCCACCATGTGGGTGCTAGGAATTGAACCCAGGTCCTCTGGAAGAGCAGTCAGTACTCTTAACCACTGAGCCATCTCTTCGGCCCTGGCCATGGTGTTTCATCAGAGGGATAGAATGGAAATAACACAGATCTATTTCTAGTTTTTAATTTTGTTCCAAATATTTCCCCCATTCCATTCTTTCCATATAACACTCTGACATTATGATGACTAATGCATATTAATTGCACAGGAGCCATGCTAATAATCTCTGTATGAGTCCAATGTTAGCATATGTGCTGCCAGGGTAAACAATGCATACTAGCTGTACAAAGTACGTTTCATTATAACCTTTCCAGGATGCATATATCATACTTCTGTCATGTCCAGCCTCCCTTCAGAATAATGTAAACAAAATAATTTTAATGGCTACAGAATGAACTTCACAGATATTCCATAATACCTTTACTTATTCTTATTTTGTGTTTTTACTTTCACTATTTAAATGCTATAAAGTTACTCTAGGGATTTTGGTTACTCATCCATCAGTTTCTGGCCAAATTTTCTTACCATGTGACTCCTGGGGTTGCTGATACACTTCACTTAGGTGGCGTGATGAAAGGAGGTCCTTAGTATGCACTGTGCTCAGGCCAGGAGGGTGACTCATGGACTTTGTCTGGAGGTATGTGAACAAACGTTTGTTCACCCAGATAGCACACTGACATTATACTAACAAGACGATTTCACTCAAATCACTGAGTTTATTGGGGTGACTTTAGGTGTTGGTATTGCTTGTACTTGTCTGTAATAGCAAAAGCTAAATCCACCAAGCAGTGTGCTGCGTGGCTTGGAGATGCCACTGTGTACTGCAGTGGGAATCTGCCATGCTGCTTAGCTTATGGCGGGTGGCGGCCAGCTCCATCTCAAAGGCAGCTGTTGAGAGACGAGACTCTACCCTGCTGCTAGCATGAGACTGAGACTAGGAAGCCCAGTGTGGCTCCATTTCTGTGCGTTCAGAATCTTTAAGCTTTCTTAGGTCAATGTGGATCAATGCCCAATGGTGAGTGCCCAATGTAGCTGGAAGTTTTCCTGTGTCCCACCCAGCCGTGCGGTGCCTCAGCTGCTTATAAAATAATCATTCAGAGGCTTAATATTAATTACCAATTACATGGCCTATGGCAGGCTTTTCCCTAGCTAGCTCTTATATCTGAAAATAACCCATTTCCATTAATCTATGTTTTGCCACATGTTCCATGGCTTTAACAGTCTGCTGGCATCTTGTTTCTCCTTTGGTGGCAGCTGGCGTCTCCTCCTCTCTTTCCTTTCTTCTTCCTGTCTATCTGCTTGAATTTCCTGCCTGCCTCTAAGCTGCCTTGCCATAGGCCAATACGGCTTTATTTATCAACCAGTCAGAGCAATACATCTTCACGGCATACAGAAAGACATCCCACAGCAGAGGGGCCTCCTAGATCTTGTGGCTTTCTGAGCTTCCTGGGTCTTACAGGTATTGTAAGAGTTGTGTGTCTTATGAGTCCCCCTCTTCCCTCTAGCATGAAACATTTCTGTTCTGAGGAAGTAGTTACAAAACAATACACCTGGGCCCAGAGGCCCATCTCCCTGGCAATTCCAGATCACATCAAGTTGACAATTAACACTAAACATCATAAGCTCTAACAATGTCTACTTTTGCTTTGTGTAATTGGGTACTCCAGTAGTGGTTGTATATAAAATTGTTGTTTTCCTCATATTGAACTGACCTGTTGATCTCTTCTTCTCCCATCCCCCTCGATTTTAGCTGACTGAGTATAGCGGCTTCTGCGTATATCTTTTTTTTTTTTTTTTTTTCTACTTGCAAGAATAGCTCTTTCCAGTCCTTCACTTCTGGTGTGTCTATGCTTTTACTGAAGTGAAGAAGGAACTCTGTCAAAAGTGTTGGCACTTGGTGAAGGCAGCAATGGACACCACGGGTGTGGGCAGGGGGACCAGTCTTGGAACACAGGGGTCAAGCCTCCAGCCATACCTCCCACTATGCCAAGCGCCGGTCCCTGTATTGTAGGGCACTGTCGTGTCTTGGGTTCTGCTTTGTGGGTCTATGTAGGTTTACGGGGTTACAGACTTTAGAGCAAGTGTGGTGGGATTCCAGGGATGCTTGTACACTGAAATTAGTGTTCTCCCAGGAAGAACGGATCCTCACAGTGGCTTCTGCAGACAGTGTGTAGTGGCTAAGCCCGATCTCATGAACTGGGGGGAGGGCACGGCAAGTTTCTTTCCTGAAGCGGAGCTACTGTGGGGATTCCAGGTCTCCTAATTTGGCTTGCAGCCTGTGATGAGTGGGGCACTCTCTTGTAGCTAGGATTGATGTTGTTCAAAAGAATGGAATTCACCTAGGCTATGCTAATTGCCCTTTCTTCTGTGGGAAGTCCCCTGGTCATGACTCTAGGGTCAGCATCCCAAGCATCCATGTCTGAAGGGGTTCCCATCTCTTGGGGACTTGCTGAGTCCAATGGCCACTTACTCCAGAATGTCATCATTTACTTCCTTTGCTTCCTATCTGCAGAGAGGAGAGTGTAAAGACTTTTATTTTGCCTCCTTTTGATCTTGTTTCTTTTTATTTAAAAAACTTTTCAATTAATCTTATTTTTATTTATTATGTGTGTGTGGTGTGGTGTTGTATAAGTGGGAGTGCACACACATATGTGTGGCGATGTTTTATTTGTGCTGAAAGTGGTGGTATTTTATTTCTATGTTAATAAATAAAGCTTGCCTGGAGATCAGAGGAAATAGCAAGCCATTTTAAGTAAACACAAAAGTCAGGCAGTGGTAGCACTCACCCTTAATCCTATCACTTAGCAGGCAGGGTCTCTGTATGTTCAAGGCCACACTAGGGAACAGAGCCAAGCGTGGTGATACATGCCTTTAATCCTAGCACCAACCATAGAGACCTGGAGGTCTGTATGGACAGGCAGTGATAAGGAAGTGAGGTAACTGGGCTAAGAGCCAATGAGAGGGCAGAACAGCAAGGCAATAAAAGCCTGGGCAGACAGGAAGTCGTGGCACTTTGGAAGCTGCAGCGTGGTGAGGTAAGGTTAGCTGGTGGCTATTCCTATTTCCCTGATCTCTAAGGCTTTCACCCCTATATTTGGTTCCATGTTTTTTATTTAATAAGACCGCTTAGAAATTCGTCTACACACACGTGTGCATGTGTGGGTGGAGGTCTTGTCTTGATTGCCCTCTACGATTTTCTGAAAGCATCTCTCACTGAACCTGAAGCGCATCATCAGTTGTTAGGATGGCTGGCCAATGAGCTTCAAGGATACTCCCAGTTTGCCCTCCCATCCCAAGACTGGGGTTATAGCCACGTGGCTCTATGCTGGGCTTTTAAACAGAACTCTGGCGATCTAACTTCCGGTCTTGGTTCTTGTGTGGTAGGAACTTTGCCAAAAGAGCCGTCTCCTTAGCTGTCTGGTATAGTTTCTATTCCTCTTATCTGATCCTTTGCTCAGATGAAACGTGAAGACCACGGGAGACCAGATACTGCATCAATTAAAGCTTCCCAAGTCACTGCAGGGTCTTTGTAACGAAGAATCCAAAACCGATGCTGAAGTTTTCAGTTATTTAATTGAAAACTTTGGATCCCAGTGTGGGAAAGATCAGTTCAGGAACTAATTCATATGGATTTTGATGTCTTTGGGCTTTGCTATGTCTTTAGAGAGATTTGTTCTTTGAGTTTGGGTTTCAGACTTTAACTTCTCCCTAGACATTTGGTAAGGAGGAGCTGGAGAGTGGCTCAGAGCACTTGCTCTTCTGTCAGGAACTCAAGTTTGGTTCCCAGCACCCACATCAGGCAGCTCGCAAGTGCTTGTGACTCCAGCTTTAGGGAATCTGGTGTTCTCTTTTGTCCTCTGCAGGTACCTGTACACACTTAGGCATACAAGCACACACACACAAACAACACACCCACCCACACCCTCTCCTTGGCCTGCATTGGCATCCCTCCAGCTTTGATGAGATTCCAAGAGCTTTCAGTGAAGCAAAGCTCTGTTTGCCTGAAGAAGCCTGAAAGTTACTGTATACTTAGAAATAATCATGTGACCCATGAGGTAAGAAGACACATATGAAAGATGCTATCACATTAATTGGATTATTTTTGTCCAATTTAAGTCTGTATGCGAGGGCAAGAGGAATGGATTTTTGTCTTAGTTAGGATTTCTAAAACACCATGCCCAAAAGCATCCTGGGGAGGACAGAATTTATTTCAGCTTACAGCTTGTAGTCTGTCATAGAGCAAAGCCAGGGTAGGAATTCAATTCAGGGACTGGAGCAGAGGCCATGGAGGAATGCTGCTTACTGGCTTGCTCCTCATGGCTTGCTCAGCCTGCTTTCTTGGAGAACCCAGGACCACCTGCTCAGGGGTTGCACCACCCACAATGGCCTGGACACCTCCCACATCAAACATTAATCAAGAAAATGCCCCTCCCTACAGGTCAGTCTTAGAGAGGCTAATGTCTCTCTACTGTCTAGATTTGTGTTAAGTTGACAAAAACCAACCAGAACAGATTTTCATGCACCAAAAGCAGTGCACAGAGTATATAACAAGGCATCTTTATGTTTTGATATTGTGCATATGCACAGAAATGCTGAGACTTTTTCAGTTAATGAAGACATGCCATTTTTTTTTTTTTGGTATTTCTTCACTTGTGGAAGATAAAAAGGTTTTGGCTTGTTGGGTGGTCACCGATGGTGAGAATTCATAGTGTCTTCTTGCTGGTTTTGTTAATAGACTTCATGTATCTGTCATGATTTTTTAAACTACCGTGGTTATAAATGGAGAATATCACAGTGGTATGCATTTGTATATCTCACTTTGGCTTATTTATGATATATCTGACCTGTTCATAATTGTTTTACCTGTGCAACCATTGTTATTATGCAAAGCCATGTGTGTTTATCCTAAGTATTTTGCTGTACATACTAGTCTGTAAGATGGTCTGTCGTGTTTTAAAGTTCCACAGATAAATTACCCTTTTACATTAATAGATGTATTGTAAGGAAATTTAAAGTTATATTCTCCCAGAATTATATGATTTAGGAATTTTTTAGTCTTTTGTAATAAACACAAAGAAATGTAGTCTTTTTTTCGATTTTAAGGATTTGGATTCTGTTACTTGAGGTTGTATTCTCGGGGAGGAAGTAGGGATTACAGCCTGATTCTCAGGGGCAGTGTCAGCAAGATCACATGACTGACAGCCTTTTACCCATATGCATGCTCCAAGTAGAACTCATCAGTAGTGAAAAATTATATTTATACTTATTGGTTCAAGCCAGGGCTAGTCAAGTGCTTTGGTTCTGAACTTCACTCCCAGCCTAGAAAAATGCTATGTTTTCAGGAGCAGATGAGAGAAAGGGTTTATATTCCAGTGAAGGCAATCCATCATTGTGTACTTCAGATTCATTACTTCACATGTTTAAAGTTCTACCTTAGCCGGGTGGTGGTGGCGGCGGCGGCGGCGGCGGCGGCGGCGGCGGCGGCGGCGCACGCCTTTAATTCCAGCACTTGGGAGGCAGAGCCAGGCGGACCTTTGTGAGTTCAAGGCCAGCCTGGTCTACAGAGTGAGATCCAGGAAAGGCACAAAGCTACACAGAGAAACCCTGTCTCAAAAAAATAAAAAATAAAAAAAAATAAAGTTCTACCTTGATTTTTTTTGGAAGCTCACTTTGCTTAAATATTTTCAAGATATGAGGTTCTCGTACATTTTCTTCTAGTTGTATTATTATTATTATTTTATTATTATTATTATTATTTAGAGAGGAGAGTATTGCTATGATAAATCCCAAATAATTTCTCAAACCTGTTTTTAAAGTGATGAAGTTGGACACTGAGCAGAGGTGTTCCAATACATCCTGAAGCAGTGTGGGGATTTCCCCTCTCAACTCTTTTTACTAACTTCCGGAAGAACTTTAAGAGGCTTGCAGAGACCAGTAAGTATGGACTCAGGACATTTATTTACAGGCAAGAGAGAAGGTGAGTGTGGTTAAGCAGAAGTCTGCAAAGCTTGTCCTTGCTTGCCGGAGTTTGAAGGACTTGCAGTTGTCTCCAGTCTAAGGAGACTTCGCTTTGGGAATGGGTGTTGGGTAGGGCTCAAGCACCCACCATCTCCTACAGCACTTCTTCTCATCGTTACATTCGCCGATGGTGTCATCCGTGGATGTACATGCTATGTCTTTGCATACCCCTTTCAGAAAAATGCACTGCTTTTCCCCTGGGAGAAAACCAGCCTCTCCTGTGCAGAAAGACATTGGACAACACTGTTAATTCACTTTCAATGTACTGTAAATATGGGTGAAGCCCCAACACCAGAAGGTGGCTTTGGAATGGGAGACAAATATTGTCTACACAGGAAGATCATGTGCTTATACAGAAGTAGTGCCTTTTTTTTTTTTTTTTTTTTTTTATAGATACCTTGGAGTTAGCAGGCTAACTTGTGGGATTTTAGAGATGTGGTCCTCACCCTGGGCAGCACATCTTAAGTGTGTGGAAGTGTTTACTGTTAACATGATGGAGAAGGTGTCTTTGGAACTTTAGTGGACACACAATGTCTTGTTCTGTTTCCTCTCTATTGAATCACCCTTCACTGAAGGCATCAATACCTCCACCAAGAAGCAGTTTCAACAGCATCTTTATTAGATGCGTATGTTCTCATCTCCAACTCACTTTGTAGAAAATCAGCCCATCCTTCCACTTCCAGCTCAGCACCCCCTTCAGGACTGCATAAGAAACACCTTTATTGAGTTACTCGATGCCACTTGTGTGTCGTGCGTGGAAAGACTTTTCAGAGCTGAAAGTTTTCTTCAAGTATATCCACATGTTTTCTTAATTCATTTGGCTGTTGAGGAGAGCATGGCTAAGGCTGCATGTCAGTGCCCTTCCGCTAGCCTTTTCAGCACCACAGAGGTTCATTCTTTCCACTGATGATGAAGGTGGATGTTACATAAAAGTCATGCATCTGCTTATGGTCCTTAGGAGAAGTTGACTCAGTGGTTTTAAAAACAAAGCACACAGGGGCTAGGGTACGGGGTCCAGGTTCCAGTGTAGATAACCTTTGGCCCTGGCCTTGACTTGCTTCCCCAACAGCTTTGTCCTCCCCACCTCCTTGTGCACCCCTCCGCTGTCTTTGCAGACACTCACACTGCATTTCCACCTTCCCTGCTGCAGCATCTCCAGACCTGTGCTAGAGTGTCCACCTGAATGTCAAGAAACAGCAGCTGAAGCAAAAATCAATCAATAAAAGTAAAACAAAGCACATGACACTAAGAGAGAAAAGTGGTGGAGGGACGAGAGGAAGACCTGGAGAAGAGGGACGAGAGGGTGGGTTTCATCGAAACACATTATATGCATGCATAAAGCTCTCAAACAATAAAAAGAATTTAAAAAAAAAACACAATAAAAGTTACATGCTTTGATCTTTTCCTGCGTCTTTGACATTCTGGGTTCACAAGAGACCTGGCCATGTGAAGTGCTCCTCTCCACTGAGGAACTCTGTCCTCACAGTGCAACCGATTTGGGAAGAGCAAAGGAAAGTTGATCTCCAGGGTCAGGGATCTTGAGGTCAGAGGCCTCTGAGTTCCCTGTCAGCTCTGCAGAAGGCCAACTCTCCCCTCCTCCTCCTCCTCCTCCTCCTCCTCTTCCTCCTCCTCCTCCTCCTCCTCCTCCTCCTCCTCCTCCTCCTCCTCCTCCTCCTCCCCCTCAATAGCCCTTCAGTACTCCATTTTATTACCATAAGAATACTTACTGTGAGTTCCAACCTTTTCACATTTTTAAGAGCTCTGGTCAGGAGGTTTTAGAATTCATCTATAAAATTTACTCACCGAATTGTCCAACTGAATTTTTATATCAAATCCCCCTGTCCTCTTCACCTCCCAGCCCTGATAACCACCATCATAGTGTCTGTTCCGATTTTGATTAACTTATATAGCAGAATGACACCTTTGGTTTATCCCACCCAGCTTAGTAACCTCTGGGTTCTTTAATGTTGTCACACATGGCAAAGAATCTCTCTAGTTGCCTCAATACTCAGTTAATAGACCTTGAGGGAAAAGTCTGGCAGAAATCAGTTGCCATTTTTATGTCCGCGTGGATTGGTGGAAACGAGAATGAGCCAGAGGAAGAGACACAGGGTTCAATGTTGCAACCACATGTGTGATCTTAGTTAAAGCATCTTATTCACATGATCATGGCTTCTGTTATCTACAGTGAAAGATATGACCGCTAAAGTGCCATCTACGTTCAGATAATTACCATCATATTTTACATCACAAGTTCCTGCGAGTCTGTCCACCTGAGCCATGCTTTCTGACTAGGGCTGAGAAATAAACTGAGGATTGTATCAACTCCTCTGTGAGAGTGCAGCTATGTGCCAGGTTAGATATGAAGATGTTCATAAATTAGGCCTAAAGCCACAAGTGAGAGGCTTTGGCTGTGCTCTAAGAGGATCTCAGAGATGAGCCGAGAAGGGTTCTCTTGGTGAGGACAGAGAGATGTGGGCACCCTGCTGGTGGTGGGCAGTGCTGTTACTACTGTCCAGCCCCCTGCTCCCTCAGGTATGCTCAGCAAGCCCCCTTTCTTCCAAAAAGTAGTAGGGAATGAATTTTGTAAGTTCTCACCAGAATCTGCACGAACCAGCCAAAAGAGAACTGGAGCAGCTTTAATTTCGATTCTATGAACTAACATTCAAATGTGTGAATTGTGTGTTTCAAGGATGCAACCAGATTCTTACGCACTTCCTGTCACCTTACAATTAACATTTTTAAAATTGACACTTCCCATTATCTTCACTTTCCCCATAATTCCTCTGGTCCCGAGTTTTCTTATTTGCTTCTAGTGTTTACATGCACGTCTCATCAATAGACTGTATGTCTCCATCTACTCAGCAATATGAGTTCATTTATCTCCGCACTCCCTTGAAGACTAGGGTGCTGGTGGTAGCCATTTTTTTAAAAGTATATTGACTTAAGTTTTTAGTCAAGTAGTTTCTCAGCCTCTGTTTCTTTACCTTGGCTTTTCCCTCTCAGTGGTGGGGTTCTTGGGCCCCATTTTATGTCGATAGGATTCCTCCACTCAATTCTGAATTTGAACCTCATCAGTTCTGAAAATGTTGGACTTTGGGATACTCAAGTCCACGTGCTGACATCTTAGTTATAAGGGACAAAGTATAGCTGTGTACCTCAGTAGACCTCCTAAGAAGCCCTGCTCCTGCCTTCATTTCCAGGCTTACCTTTCGGCATTATCATTACAAAGAGGAAGAGGACAGACAGGCAGGAATGAGGTCTCATGGTTGAGTGGCCAGCAGTGTGGAAGGTGGTCAGTGATGGTGAAGTGCAGAGCTTTTATTTATTTCTGGGGGCCTGAGGTTCTGTCTGTTCAGTGAAGCTTAACATGCAAAGAAGAAAAACTGCTTTTGTTGGAATATTTCCAAACCTTAGAGTTTCTAAATTTGGTGACAAATTAACCTAATAATAGGAAACCAGATGGTCAATCTTTTCCTTCTGCTATGTGCTCTCAGTTTCACCAGAGGTCAGTATCTTTAGCCAATTCTCTTTTTGGAAAACACAATTCATGATTAAATTTTTCACAGGGCATATACTGTTTATGTCTGTTTGTGGAGGGCTGTTGTCATCAGCTACGTGGACACAGCATGTAACAGTCAAATGACGATAATTAGCAACTCTCTTCCTGCGAACATGATCAAACATCCCCTAGCGCTTTGAACTCTTTAATTAAATATTACCCATCTTTTCTAATAGCCCATCACATTCCCTTTGTGCTGTCTGTATACTTACAGTGCAAGGTTTTCCACCTACCCCGGGCCACACCTTTAAAGAAAACAAACTCCCCCTCCCCCAGGAGCTGTCAACTCCCCACAGCTCCTCAGTTAGGGTGGGGCACTCACGAACCCCTTCCCACTTTGTGCTGAAATACTGACTGGCGTGATCTCAGGCAGGTCTTATGCAGGCAGATCACAGGGGGCATAAGCTCATGAGGACAGTTCCTATCATGTCCAGAAGACATGATTTGCCCTGCTCACCCCTGACCCCTGGCTCTTAATATCTTTCCTTCCTTTTGGGGGTGCAATGGTTCCTGACCCTTGTAGTGTGTGTGTGTGTGTGTGTGTGTGTGTGTGTGTGTGTGTGTGTGTGTGTGTGTGTTACACAGATGTTCCATTTGTAGCTGAGCACTCCACAGTCATTTCTCTGCATTTTGACCAGTTGTGAGTTTCTGTATTAACCATTGTCCACTGCACAAAGAATCTTCTCTAATGAGGTCTGACAGCTGCTCTGATTTATGGGTAAAAAGAGGACAACATGATACCTTGGTATTTTTTGACAAATAATAGCAGTAGGTTTACTCCTGAGGCCTATGAGCTCCCCAACTCTGGTCCTTGGTCAGATTTACACAGTAGGCATGTGCTTCTTTCTTAGGAGGGGTCTTAAATCTGAGCAGAACACCATAGAGTGTTCTTTCTTTGTGTGTGTGTGTTTGGTTTTTTTATTTTTGTTGTTTCATTTTGTTTTTTGAGACAGGGTTTCTCTGTGTAATGATCCTGGCTGTCTTAGCACTCTCTTTGTAGCCCAGGCTGGCCTCGAACTCACAGAGATCTGCCTGCTTCTGCCTCCTGAGTGCTGGGGTTAAAGGTGTGCGCTGCCATGCCTGATCCTAGAATGTTCTTGACACTGCTGTACCTATGGGCATATCTTGCAAAAAAGAAAAAATAGAAGATACAAAATTGGGAGTGGGGGAAAGGAGGGGAGGGGCAGGGAGGTGAGGGGCAGAGAGGGGAGGAGTAGGTAGAGGAGGTAGATCTAGGAGGAGTTAGAGGGAGGAGGGGTGGTAGGCATGTATGACAGCTTCAAAAACCGACATTAAAAGTATGGCATGCTGTGTAACAGAACTTCTTCCCCCACTGGTATTGTCTATTCTCCACTTCCTCACTCCTCACCATTCCCTGCTCCAGCTGATCCTCCAGTGATGGCTAATCTCCTCTCCTCTCACAGATTATCAGCCTCCTTAAGCTTCCACTAGTGAGTGAGAACACACTATTTGCATTTCTGGGTCTGGTTGGTTTCACTTCATACATTTTCCGATTCTACCCATGTTGTCACAGATGAAAACAATGTTCAGACACCTTTCAAAAGCTTCATGAAGAGAGGAGCTCACTAGAGAGTTGCCAGTTGGGGGGGGGGGGTGTCTATGTCCCGGAGAGAACAGGGTAGAACGGAATAATGTGGTGTTGGTCTTCCTGTGGTTGGCGTCACAGAACATTGTAATTAATCTCCAGCTCTACCCACATTCCTGACAATGGTAGGATTTTGTTCCTTTTAAATGATGGGATGCTATTTTATTGCATTCATGATACCGATATCACATTTTCTTTATCTCCCCACGATAGTTAGGTGTGTTCTGTTTCTTTGCTAATGTGACTCGTGTTGCAGTAAACACTGGAGTGCAGACAGATGGCTCCTGAAAAGAGTGTTGCAGTTGTGTCCAGCTGTGCCACTGCTGGACCCAGTGGCTCTGCCTGTAACTCTGAGCAGCCTCTACTCTGCTTTGTACTAATTTCTATCCCCATTGGCATCGTGTGAGTCATTTTCCCTCACCATCTCACTGGCTTTTGTGATTTTCTTTTCTTTTTGATAATAGCCGTCCCAACTGGGGTGACGGGACACCCTAGTATGCACATAACTTGCGTTTTCTGGTCACTTACAATTTTTCTATATACTTTTTTGTAGAAGTAACCAACCGTTTTAAGATTCCTGCTACACTTTTTGGCTATTTGTATGTTCTCTTTTGAGAAAGGTCTATTCAAATAACTTTCCCTTTTAAAAAAACATCAGGGTTTCTCGCTGTATCCTGAGTTCCTGGTATATTCTGGATATTACTTCCTCATCAGATAAATGGAGTGCAAATGTTTTCTCCCAGTGAGCAGTTCGTCCTTTGAGTCTGCTGATTGCTTTCTTGGATGCCAAGATGCTTTAGAGTTTGAGATTATTCCATTTGCATAGTTTCACGTTGTTGCCTTTGCTTTTGGGGTGTGATTTAAAAAAAAAAAAAACCCACGCTGTCTACCCAACTTGTTAAATTCTCCACCATTCTCTTCTAGCAGTTTGTTGTTTCCAAGCTAACACTTAGGTTGTTGGTCCATTTTCAGTGAGGGATGGAGGCCCCTTGCATCCTTGTGAGGATGTGTATTCCCTTTGCATGAGAGGGAGTGCATTTTTGCCGTGGGAAAAGGGAGTCGACGCAGAAACAGGGTGAAGAAGGACTGAGATGCTGGACAAAGGCCATGGCTGTGATACCCGTTTTCCCACTCCACAGGGGACACTGGGAACCAGGAGTTCACCTAGACCAGGTAGGAGAATAGAATACCCTGGGAACCCAACCACAGCAGAAGATGAGGTAAGATACACACTTTAATATTTTTATGTCTTTTTATTTTCTTTGTATGAGTGTTTTGCCTGCATGCCTATCTGTGTACCACATGCATTCAGTGCCCACACAGGCTAGAAGATAGCATCAGATCCTCTGGAACACACACTTTAAGAAGCAGCCTTCTCAGGGAGAGACGGCTCAGTGGCTGCTCTTTCAGAGGACCCAGGTTCAATTCCTAGCACCCACATGACAGTTTGCAACTGTCTGTAACTCCGGTTCCAAGGATTCCAACACCTTCTTTGGCCCATACCTGCACCTGTAACACTTGTGGTGCATAGACATACATATAGCCCAAACACCCATACACATAAAATAATAATTAAAAAAAACCACAGCCTTCTCTTTGCTATTTTGCTTTATTATTTATTGAGTAATGAACAAGAATTTATAATAAAATACAGAAGAGAAAAATAGAGGAAAGGAGAGAGAGAGAGAGAGAGAGAGAGAGAGAGAGAGAGAGAGAGAGGCGCGAGGGTAAGCAGACTATGAAGGATCCAAGTGAAAGACTTCAGCTCTTGGTTGTAGCATCCTCACCTCTGGGTTGATGCCCTGTGGGCAGGCAGCAAGGTCATTTATTTAAACACATCCCAACATAGACTTCTGTTTCAATGCAGTGTGATTGGCAGACACCATTTAGAAGTTAACAGATTTCCTTGAACTTGCCCCTGACTACGTCCAGAGAGGGTTATTATAACTATTTACTTGACTTGATGAATTTTTACTTAGTACACAGATTGGGAGGAGGGGGTCACATCTGGAAATAACTTTGTACGTATGTTCATTGTTACTTGATTTTTTACACCAATACTTAAAAACCTGATTGTAATGATATTTGCTCTGCCCATGACCTTGGCCTATAGGGCCAGAAGGAGGCAGTGTTTCTTGCCATTTACATGACCTCTTAAAAGGAAAGGGAGAGGGATCATGAGTCCTTCTCCCTGCTGCCTGCTTCCTGATGTGGATTAGCTCCCAGTCAGATCAGAGAACAACTTCAGCTGTCTACTCCATTCTATATTTGTGAGTGTATTTCCTCACTCTAATAAATTTCCCTAATATTCCTTAAACAGACTCCAGTAGATTTATCACATTACATGGCACCCAACATGGGGCATGAACCAATGACCCTGAGATTAAGAGTCTCATGCTCTACCAACTGAGAGAAGGGACCACATGACCCCTCTCTCCTCTCCAAAAAAAGAGGAGAGAGATGGAGAGGAGAGAGATGGCTCAGTGGTTAAAAGCACTGACTGATGTTTTAGAGGACCTGGGTTCAATTCCCAGGCCATCCAGTGTCCAATTACATCAGGAAGCAGGAACCAGGAAGGGAAACCTTGTGAACCCTCTCTTGTTGCGGGCTACAGGAATATATCACAAGAACTCAGCTGGTTATGGCAAAGTCACTGCCTGGAGGGATCAAGTAATTCCTCCAGAGGAAGCCAAATTCCAAGGAGCTTTTGGTGTTATTTGGCTTGTTATATATCAGCTGTATTCTGTTATGAAAATCATGTGTGCCTTCATAGTTTTCCCAATTGATTTTTCCCTAAGGAAGGGCTAACAGTGTGGACTGATCACTCTCTGGACATACACATTCCAGGTATTTGGAGAACAGCCTCAGGAAAGGCTTCCTCTGGAATCAGATATCTCCCTTAGCCACTTTCAAGGACTAACAGTAATAACAGTCCACATGCAAGTCTCCTGATTTAAGGTAAATTCCACAAGGAGACACCACCTAGGTCAGGTGGACATTAAGTAATAGCTTTACACAATTTAGCTCAGACCCTCCTTTCTTACAGCCTTACTAACTTTATAGACCTCTAACTCCTTACCTAACCACTCCTAGGAATATTTAGATAACCTTCTGAGCTAATAACTATGCTCAGTCCAAACCCCAGTTCAAGCCTCCCTGTAATTGTCATCATTGACAGCATCCGACCAGGTCCATCCCCAGATGGAGGAAAGTACCTTATCAGAGATACCTCTGTACTCTCTAAGAATGGACTTAAAGATCCAGGCTACCTGTATGAGAAAGCCTGGTGGATGTGCCAATTAAGCTTAACTTCCTTCTTTTCCAAATCTTACCTCTAGTTCCAGATCTCCCTTTAACTATCACCAGAGGCATCTAGCTGTACACAGGTTGCCTAGCGACCAAGCACACTTTCCCCCACCCTGCAGAAAAATGGCAGATAGCTTGGACAGATAGGAGCCACAGGAAAAAAGAAGGCAGTTTTGTTTTCTCCCACTGACCTAGCAACTTACAGATTCTTAACATTTTCTACCAATCACATTTAAGACTATTAGTTGAGCACATAAGATCCCTCTTTTTAGATATTACTTGAATTTAGCCTTTAGTTAATTCATTTCCCCATTGGTCACTTCCCTTTGGGGTTGCAAATGATAATTAATGGTTATTGCCCCTCTATGTGATTCTTATCACCCCTTCATTTGACCCTGGAAGCCTGGCTTTACACTGCCAAGGGATTACTGCTTGTAAGTGTATATATACCAGGACTTCCAGGGCACAGGGGAACGGAGAAGAGAAAAGAGAATGGAAGAACTAGATGGGTAAGAACTTGAGAGGAACAAACTGAGATGGGGAAGAACTAGATTGAAGGGCTAGAAGAGAGTACTAGAGGAATGAGATGGAAGATGAGGAAGAGCCAGATGGGGAAGAACAAGATGAAAGAGAAAGGAGATGGAAGAGGAGCTGATATGGGAAAGAACTAGATGGATGAGAACCTAGATGGGGCAGAACTAAGATGAAAAAATTAAGATAGAACCTGGAGGGGACAACAGATAAATGTAAGGAGAAATTGGGCAAGAAATGAGCTAAAAATGAGAGCAGAGTATAAGCTTGTAGAGAGAGAACCAACACAGAATAATAAAGTTTATGGACTAAGGAATTTCGTGTACATAGATTCATTTCTTTTCTTCAAAGATTAATTATCAGCTGGTTGTAGATTCTTCCTGGACCCTAGAAGGGGACTCTCGAGGTCCTGGATCCCCTTAGTCCCCAATACTCTCTCTTCTCTTTTTAAGAGGTCATGTACAACAGCAAGAAGCACCACCTCCTTCGGGCCTTATCGCCCAAGGTCATGTGCAGAGCAAATACCACTACACCTGATGTCACAAAACATTTGGAAATTTCTTCTTGAGAAATCTGGCAACATTGGGCATATCTAAGTTAACAGAAGGCTGAGGCTGAGTAGTGTTCTCTACTTCATGAGTTCTAGGCACGCACACAGTACTTTATTCTTTCTCTTTCCTATCTTCTAACAACAATGACAAGAAAGAGACAGGTTTTTAATACCATTTCTTCACTGCTGATTCTTCTAGAAGGTTTTTAGATAACTCTCTAGATATTATATGCTATCTATCCATCATCTATCTATGTACCTGTGTATGTATGTATCTCCCATATTTACATATTTATCTTTTATTTTTATTTATTTATTTATTTATTTATTTATTTATTTATTTATTTATTTATTTATTTTGGTTTTTCGAGACAGGGTTTCTCTGTGTAGCTTTGCGCCTTTCCTGGGACTAGCTTGGTAGCCTAGGCTGGCCTCGAACTCACAGAGATCCGCCTGGATCTGCCTCCCGAGTGCTGGGATTAAAGGCGTGTGCCACCACCGCCCGGCCCATATTTATCTTTTAGAAGTAGAACTAAAATATTGACCTATAAGAAAATACACCTCAGGGACATTGCTAGAGAGATGATATTCTTCTCGGGAAAGAGAACTATATGTCTACACAGCTCATGGACACATACATTCTCACTGTTATCTGTCACACCTTGGTGTCACATCATTCATTCTTTGCTCTCTGATTCTAGTTGTGGTCACATCTCTGCTTTAGAAACCATTGCATTAAGAGTGAATCATTCAAGTTCCGAAAAAGATAGCCAGATTCACTTGTTTGAAACATTGGATAGTATTTGTTTTATGGCCTAAGATCTGACTGTCCCAGAGGTTGGTCACATGCACTCATATGCTTTCAGAAGTGGCTTTATTCTGAGCAACAAAACCTGTGTTTTCTTTGACAATTTCTTAAGCTATTTATTAAGAATTAAAGAAGCTGGGGCTGGAGAGATGGCTCAGCAGTTAAGAGCACTGGCTGTTCTTCTAGAGGTCCTGAGTTCAATTCCCAGCAACCACATGGTGGCTCACAACCATCTGTAATGAGATCTGGTGCCCTCTTCTGGCCTGAAGGGACACATGCAGGCAGAACACTGTATACATAATAAATAAATAAATCTTAAAAAAAAAAGAGTTAAAGAAGCATCAAAGCATTTTTTTAGTATTCTGGAATACAAAGGTCAATGCTTTGTTTTTCTTCATTCTATATCAGTAAACACCTTATTTATTTTTATTCCTTGAGAATTTTATACATATATATAATGTGTTTTGATCAAACACACCCCCATTCCCTCCCTTCAGCTGACCAACACTAATTCTTGAATCCCTTCAAATCAGTGTGGGCTATTAAATTGAAGTGAACTGACATTCAAATGTATTAAATTGCCTTTGTGGTTCATACAGAAAATACTTAATGGATGAGAAGATAAAACATGCAGGCAATAGCCCATTTTTATTTAGAATGTAAATTGGGAAATAATTTTAAGGGTATAGTTTTGTCTTGTTTTAAGCCAATGGACCTTTTAAGTGTTGAGTGCTAGGCAGAAGCCAATTGAAATCTGAATTGACTGATTCTTGGGCTTTGCATCTTTTCATTAGCTAATTACTGTAAATACAGGTTCCCCTTCTATTAGGCTGTCCCATAGTAGCAAGAAGGTTCACCCTAGCTTAGAAGACTGGGGAGGATGACCACTGTACTGAATCACTGAGCATCTCTCCATCTCAGTACCTCTTGCCTCCTACCATGGCTGTGTCCTCATCTGACGTCACTCTCTGGTGATGAATTGCTCAAGGGCAGAAATCTCAGAACACTCAGTGCACCCAAGAGCCAGGCTCGAATCTTGGCACACAGAGGGAATTCAGGAAATGACTGTGGAACAATGGCTTGAGTTGCTGATGTTTCCATTCTGTAGCAAATAGGTGAAGGAATTTGCTGTCATGCTCAGTTCACATGCTTTATGCTGCTTTGTACAGCTGAAGATATCAAACATTAAGTCCGCATGTGACATGTCATGTGGACTCCTAAGAATTGAAGTGACATTAGGGGCTTTTGTAAAATGAACTTCTTGGCTACTAAACCTTGTCCATTTCACAGTGTGGACTCCTGTCATTTCTATCTACTTGGAATGAGAACAGAATCTAGGCTCAGAACAGAGCCACAGATCCTCCTGCCAAAGCACTGGTGGAGGAGGAAATGGGACCAAGGGAAAGGATTAGATCATCTAGGGACCCAGTGTTGGAGGTATGAGGACAGAGTTGCAACTTATGTCCCAGCCTTCTCTATTTCCCATCTGCTTTCTCTCTCTTCCTCTCTCCTAACCTTACCTCCCAAAGCCGCAGTTGGAATGCAGATATCTACCTAAGGACCATGGGAGAAGACCCACCTTCCTGTGGCTTCTTTAACATCGTTTCTCATTCCATTTTGGTGACAAGAAATGGCCTTTCCTCTGTTCATTTTGTGACATCACACGTCCTGTATTTTGTTTGAATGGCAATGAGAAGGTGAGTAAGGGGGGTGGTGAGGACTTGGTTCAGTCACCAGAGTACTTGCCTAGCGTGCAGGAGGGTTTGACCGGAATGAAGCACCACAGGCATGTGGCAGTGCATGCCTGGAATTCCAGCACTTGGGAGGTGGATGCAGAAGGATCAGCAACTCAAGGTCAGCCCTGATTATGTAGCCAGTCCAAGGGCTACAAGAAACCCTGTCATATTCCTAAAAGCAAACCAGACCACACCAAACCAAAATGATAAACACACACACACACACACACACACACACACACACACACACACACACACTCAAAACAGAACAGGTTTTCCAAATGTCAAGGGTTTTTGGAAACAGAGTCTCGTGTAGCAACCAAAGTTGAGTGGTGTATGACTTTCTGTGAATCAGAGGTCACCGGATGATTTTGTTCTTTGTGTGCTTGCTTTCCAGCAGGGGGTCAGTGCACAGTAAATATCTACAGTGCTAAACTGGTTTTTGATCTCCGTTTTCTTCCCACTTTCATCTCTGCCTTTTCCACTTTGTATTTCCTGAATTGGAATTGTGCTCTAAGCCGTCCCTCCCTCCCCCAGGATGGAGTACTGTGAACTAGCTAGCTGTAAGCAGTCTTTAATTGCACATACTTAGAAAAGAAACTCGATTTATCAAGATAATCATACCTCCATGACATTTCTGCTGGACACTTTTAGCAGTGACTCTTTGCACATATAAAGCACGCAGCCAAAGTAAGCGAGATAAAAGACCACTTTCTGACTCTACCCCATCCATCCCTGAAGGTCCATCCGGCAGGCACCAGAGAAGAAGAGACTGGATTCCTTCTGCTGTAAAGCAATGTGTTGCTTAGTATCTCTTGCTCTACATCTTTAGGAAAGAGATTTTTCTAATTTGTTTTCATTGGCAGGTTAAATCCAGGAGCCTGTACACATTACTCCAAGCAAAGTGCTGCTTCTTACGGTTCATGCTGAACGCCAGACACACTCTCTGATTTCCTTATCTCAGTTCTACTTTAACAGGGTAGGTGTTGAAAAGGAAGGGAAAACCAGGGCTGCTGGACTGAAGCCTTCAGGTGTAGCATCAAGGCCAAGGAAGCAGGCTTTTACAGGGATGGATTAGGGATTTTGTAGGCTGCAGCAATCTCTCAAGGTCACAACTCCCACAATCCCTTCTGCTGGGCCCTACAGAGCAGTAACTTTTCCGAAGGGAAAAGAGAGCTCTGAAGATAAAGATTTATTAGAATTGCCCCAATTTTTTTACTTATTCTGATCCAGAAACTGCTAGTAACTTTGTCCAATTAAATTCACACTTACAATGGAGAAAAGAGCGTTGCAAGCCCTTGAAACAGTCTTGGTGTCATTTTCTCTAACCCACAGTTGTAGAGGAAAATACATGAGTCAGCTGACTACAGGCCTCTCCACCATTGGGTCTTCTGGATTTCTTGTGAGAATGCCTTTTGGACCTCGGGTGAGCATTATTTTCCCTGCAGAGTTTATTTTGTTACCTGGTAGAACCTGCGTCGTGAAGAAGAGAGTAGGAAAGCAGAGAGTGATCTTCATGGTGGAAGAAGAAAGCCTGGCCTCGCTTCCGGGAGGCAGGGAAGACCTCTACCTGTGGCTTGATGGCCTCGCTTCCGGAAGGCAGTGAAGACCATCGGTGAGATGCCTTTGTCTGGACAATGAGTGTCCCTCTGTACCTCATTAGGGCTGTTTATGGATGGCAGCGTTCTGTAGAGTGATCTCTATGGGAAGACTGAAGTCCTTGTTTTGTGGGTCCCTGGACTCATCAAGGATGTGGTTGCATGCACAGTTTTGATCAGAAAACCTTGCTAAATAGGAACATGGTCTCCAAATATTTTGGCTACAGATGAAAGTTTGTGATCACACAACCATCGATACTAAGTTACAGTGGGTTAGAGTCTGCTAGGTGCCTGCTGGCTTACTAAGTGACTAGATATTTGACTAGTGACTATTTCCCAGAATTATTAGGCTTACTAATAATTAATCACCCACTGAATTCTTGCTTTGAACTTCCACAGTGCTTTGGTCATTGAGGACAGCTTACCATATTGCATGGGTATTTGCTTCCAACGCTGTGCTGTGAACCTTTTGCTTTGAGGGAGATGTTGAATGACATGGTCATTTAGTCTCAAGGTTTTTATCATCAGTGGAACAACACCAGGTAGTAAAATGCTGCTGTGTGTGGGGGGGGGGGATAGCAAGAGGCCTGGATTTGAGTTCTAAGCCTCTGGATTAGCTAGTGTCTTGAGATATGGGTTAGGCAGGAAAAACGCCTTCTTTAAATGCCAACACCACTTCCATAGCTCCTGAGGTCTTGATTCTGCATCAGGTGATTCCTAGTCACAGCTGTGCACAAAATTAGTTGAGAGGGTTGGTTTAAAAGACACTTAACCCCATTCCAAGAAGTTTTATCATTTTAACAATTGATCAGGAATTCCGGAGGCCAATGAGATGGCTCAGTACAGACATGCAGGGGGCGTCCTCTGTTCTGCTGAGGGATGTAGCATCGCATATGAAGACACTCAGTTATTTTATATTTTTAACAATTTGTAACCTGTAAAATCTGCTTAAGCAGAAAAAAGTACACGCTGAATCTGAAACCCGGAAAGTCACCCCCACACAGTGTAATAATCCCAGAACAGGATGTGTGGGGTCTTTATATCTCAATAATGAAGTGTCCCTGATTCATTATTATGTGGTCAAGCAGAGGGTGAAAAGATCCATGGGACTGCCTTTACCAACAGGATGTTCTCCAGTCTGAATGGAATTAAATAGGAAAGAAAGAGGGGGAGGAGATGAAGGAGTGCAGCAAATGTCTGAAAACCAAACAATGTGTTTCTAAATAATAGACGAATGAAACAAAGAAGAAATGTATACTGGGAATTAGTATTTTGAATGTAAATGAAATCAAAGCATATAACCTTACAGAACCTTGAGTCAGTGTGAAGAGGGGTGTGTATAGCCTCAGGTGCCTATTGAGTCAGTGTGAAAAAGGGTGTGTATAGCCCCAGGTGCCTACTGAGTCAGTGTGAAGAGGGGTGTGTATAGCCCCAGGTGCCTACTGAGTCAGTGTGAAGAGGGGTGTGTATAGCCCCAGGTGCCTACTGAGTCAGTGTGAAGAGGGGTGTGTATAGCCCCAGGTGCCTACTGAGTCAGTGTGAAGAGGGGTGTGTACAGTCCCAAATACTTGTGTTACACAACAAGGAAGCACAGGCTGCTAGCCTAAGCTGTCCTCAAGGATACTGAGGAAAACAGTAAGCCATGTTCAGAGCAAGGACAACAGAGGAGGAAACAATGAAGAAAGAATGAGAGTTGAAGGAATACGGAGCAGAAAGAGTGAAGCCAAAAGTTGATTCTTTCAAAAGTCCAAACAATGGATAAAACTAAATACACTGACAAGAAACCTAAAGAGGAGACTCAAATTACTAAAATCTGGAATAAAATGGAGCATAGGACTACAAAGTCCGAGAAATGAGAATTCTGAGGGAATGAATGCTAAGGACAACAGCGGCCCATATAGAAGCAAATGGACACATTCCTATGATGCAAATGAATAGAAAAACATAGGTAGACCTACAAAAACAGAGTAAATAATCGTAGTAGTAGTGTTTTTGAAGCACTGTGGAGCTTTTGAAGACATTTTAATATGTATTTTTAAACCCCAGGACGAAGCAAAAGCACAGTGTTCAGGAAGAGCATCTGGAAGCATTCCGAACATTAGACCTACGACATCTTTAAAGATGCACGGCCCTTCTCACAACATGGAAAAGAAGCTGTTGTGTTCTCATGGGCAGGAAGCTCAGGTGTCTGGGCTCCTGCTCTTTGTTGACCCCCAGCCACAGCCTGCCTACACTGATGACCTTTAGTCTCCATCAGCTGCTTGAGGTTTGGACTAACTGTCAAGTCTCTAGTTTTTCCGGATGTGAGCACCGAACACAATGTTCCCAAATCTTATCCTAAAACACACAGACTATCTTGTATTAAGGCCCCAGAAAAAGAAAGATATTCCTCTCAGGGGGAACATTCCAGAATTCCTCTAGTAACCCAGGGCAAAGCCACACTTCTCTTTGGGTAAAGCTTATTCTTTCAGAAGATTTTGTTGTTTTGTTTCTAAAGTACATTTTAGCTGTACAGAATAATGGTGAGAAATCCATGCAGAAACATACTTTGCTCATATTCACTGCCCCTACTTTCTCTCCCATCACTCCAGCTCTCTTTCTTTTTCATAACAGGACTTTTTGTATCTCTAAGTCTTATCTATTTATTTAATTTAATTTATCTGTGCTTTAAATGACTTATTATTATTATTATTATTATTATTATTATTATTATTATTATTTGTGTGTGTGTGTGTGTGTGTGTGTGTGTGTGTGTGTGTGTGTGTGTGTGCATGTGGGTGCCAGAGGATGTCAGATCACCAGAAGTTGGAGTTACAGGCGGTTATGAGCCATTTGATATAAGTTCTGGGAACTAAGCTGGGGTCCTTTGCAAAAGTGGTAAGTACTCCTAAGGTGGGGCCACCTCTCCACTTCGAACTTAGCCTTTAGAAGCCATGTGAAAGAATACATGGGATCGTTATCTTCCTGAGCTTGGCTTGGCTCCTCCAACACGAGCATCTCAAGTTCCATCATTTGCCTTTAAATGACATGACTTCATTCTTCTTTATGGCTGGTAGTACACCATTGTCTCTCTAAATTACGTTTTCTTTATACATTCATCCACTGATAGACATTGTACTAGTTACTTCTCTTTGCTTCGATGATACACCATAAGCAGAAGTGACTTATCTATGGACGGAAGAGTTCTGGAGACATAAAAATACATCACTGCAGGGAGGCATAGCAGCAAGCCTCATGGCAGGAGCAAGAATCTGAGTGCTCACATCTTCAATTACAACTGGGAGCAGGGAGAGTGAACTGGAAGCGGCCCAAGGCTTTAAAACTCTCAAAGTTCGCTCCCCAGTGGAATACTTATTCAAGTAGGGCTATACTTCCCACCCTCTCCCCAGTCAGCGCCACCAACTAGGGACAAAGCATTCAAACACCTAGGCCAAAGGGGGACTTTCTCATTCAGACCATCACAGACACGTAGGCTGTTTCCTTGGCCAGTATGAGGAGTGTTTGAAGACATACGTATTCAGGCATCAACAGCATCTGCTGATGTTGATTCCTCTTGGCACATGCTACAGCTGGGTCATGTGGCAATTCTATTTTTGGCTTTTTTGTGGACCCTCTGCTGGCATCCATCACAGCTATACTAATTTCAATTCCCAGCACTAGTCTAGGAACACTCACCCCTGCCCCACCCCTGAGTCCTCTCTAGCACTGCTTTGTTGTTGTGTTTGTTTTGCTGTTGGTGGTCGTGACTGGGTTAAAAAGAACGTCAATGTAATTTCAATTTGTCTTTTCCTGATGCCTAAAGATGTTGAATGTCTCCTCATGTAATGATTGGGCATAGACAACTATTTGGAGACATGTCTGCTCAGTACTTGGGTCCATTTTTAGTGGTTGGATTGTTTCTCCTTCTGGTGTTACCTTTTGACATTCTTTATATACTCTGGTTATTAATCTTCTGATGGATGAATTGCTGGCAAGGATTATTGCCCATCCTGCATATTGTTTCTTTTTTTAATTGAAAATAAGTTTTAAACTATTATTTTTTGGCAGAAGTTGGTTGTTTTCTTCCACCATGTGGGTCCTGGGGGTTAAACTCAGGTTGTCAGGCATGGTGACAAGCACCTTTACTTGCTGAGACATCTCGACAGCCTCAAGGCTTTCTCTTGATCCCGGAAATGGATTCCTTTGCTATGCAGAAGGTTTTGAATTTGATGCAAGTCCGTTTGTCAATTCCTGTTATTTCCTTACTGGTGTCCTGTTTAGAAGTATGCCTTTTCCTGGGCCAATATCACGAATATTTATCCACGCTTTACTTTAGAAACGTCATGTGTGACATTGAGGTCTTTGAGCCGCTTACGAGTTGACTTTGTACAGGAGAGGCAAGCATCTTGTTTTGCTCTTCAGTATGTTCAGAGCCTGTCTTCCCAGGTAGCTGTGTGTGACCTTGTTTATGGGTCTTCTATTTTAATATCCGTTTCATTTGTCTGTATGTCTTCTTTGTTCAGTGTTTTGTAATTTTCTTTGCATTGATTGCTCATCTCCCTGGTTAGGTTTACTCACAAGTCTTTTTTTTTTGGCAGGAGGGTTAGAGTTGTGGCCCTTATTGTTAATGGGATTGGTAGTCATCTCAATTCTTTCCCGGGAGATTCATGTGCAGTAAAAAAGCAATTGGTTTTGTTATCCTCCTGTTCTCTGAATTATTATTTCTGTTATGCTTGTTTACTTATTTATCTAGTCTAAGTGTCTGCGTGCACATGTAGGTTCCAGGGTGCCACCTTGATGTGTGAAGGTCAGCGGACAACTTGTAGTAGTCTGTTTTCTCTTTCCGCCATGTGTGACCCAGGGATTCAACTCGGGTAATCAGGCTTGGCAGCAGACACCTTTATTTGCTGAACCATTTCATCAGCTCTTTCCCTAAGATCTGGAGGGAAACAATAGGCTATTAATTTGATATCTCTCTGTCTTATAAATTTAAAAACTCACGTCCACAAGCCTTCATCTTAGGAATGTTCTCACTGTATCTCACAGGTTCGTGGTATATTGCATTTCCATATTCCTTTGATCCTGGGAACTTCTCATTTCTCTCTTTTTTCTCCAGTGACACTGTTCAAGGAGATTTGTAATTGTAATTCTCATGCGTTAAAAAATTCTGTAAGTTTCTCTTGCTCTTTATTTTTAGTTTAATTCAGTTATGACTCAATAAAGTGCAAAAAAATTATGGCTTTTTTTGGGGGGGGTATTTGTTTAGATCTAATTCATGGTTGAAGACCATGATCTGTTTTGGAAAAAAGTTCCATGAGCTGATGACTAACTGGGACTATGGAAGGGGATATTTTGTGGATGTCTGTTATGTCCTTTTAATAGTGTGTTTAACTTCAGGGTTTCCTTGCTATGTTTTTTTTTGTTTGGTTATCCATCTGTTAATGAAAGAGGAGCATCAAAATCACTCACTAGTAGGAAGAGAAAACTGTGGTTGGTATGTAAAATAAAGTTTAAAAATTTAATAATAAAAGAACGCAAAAAAAATCACCCACTAGTATTGTATTGAGCCTATTTTTTTCTTGATTTATGCCCAGTATTCTATTTTTATAAAGTTGTGTAGTCTGACATCAGTTGCATATACGATACATCAGTTGTAGATGTATACACACACACACACCCCTTCTTGGCCTATTCTTCTATCTACCAGTATGTAGTGACTGTCTTTGTCTCTTCTGACTGATTTTTTGCCTTGAAGCCTGCTGTATTAGTTATGAATATGCTTCCTTCTGTTTACTTTTTGCCTTCTGTTTACCTGGATACAATTTTCTATTCTTTCCATATTCAGTCTGAGAATATCTTGACCAGCCAGGTGAGTTTCTTACAAGCAGCAAGTTGTTGAGATTTATTTATTTAAAAAAATCAATCATTTTACAATTTTTAATTAGAGAATTAAAACCATTTATAATCAAAGTTATTATTAAAAGATATGTACTAGGTTCTGCTGTTTTTAAGTCTTTCTTCTTTTTTTTTTAGTTATGTCTAGCACAAATCTTAAAAGGTCTTATTAATAAAAACAAACCCAGGAGCCAGACATTGGGATGAACGCTGAAAGACCAGAGAAACAGAACACGCCACATCCAACCTCACCTCGCCAACTTGTGCGTCTTTTGGAAAGTCTCTACTTCTCATTCAGTTTTGAAGGGTATAGTATTTTAGCTTGGCTGTCATCTTCTAGCAGAGCTTGAAACACATCATTCCATGTCCTCTGGAGTTTTTTTAGCTTCCGGTGAGAAACTAGGTTTTGTTTATGAACAGTTTGTCTTTATCTGTGACTTGGATTTTCTTCTTCAAACCTTTAAATTTTCTCCTTTGTCCTGAATTTTTGTTATTTTAATTATAATATGTCCTGGAGTGGTTCTTTTTTAGTCATGTCTCACTGGACTCTAAATGCTTCCTGTATCAGGATGTATATTAGAAAATATCTTGTTAGCTTTTTAAATTTTGAACAGTTATAAAAAGTTGCTATTAATTATAGTTCATGTGCAGGTTTTGTATGGGTATAAAACTTCCTATTTAGGTAGATTCCAAGGATTAACATGGTAAAAATAAATTTTGCTAATCACTTTCACTTAATGGCAAAGTTGTACTGGTGTCCTATAATGAGTGAAAATTCCTCTTTCTTCACACCATTTCTGATATCCAATAGGGCTAGTGTTAGAGGTTTGGGTCATTTGGTCTGTAATGGGATTCTTCTTTAATATCACAATTACAATAAAGTATGATGCTGGGGGAGTTTTCTTTCCCTTTTCTTTTTAGCAGATTTACTTACTGCCCATCTCTGGCAAGATTCCTCTTCATTCTTTTGATCTGATTTTGTGTTTCTTGCTTTCTTACCAATTTGTAGGCATTGTTTGTGTAGTTTGGATACCAGAATTTTATTAGGTATTTTATAAAGGCTTTCCTCCCAGTATCCTTTCTCCTCACATCTTCTTAAGAATGTCTTTTACATAAGAAAAGTTGTTAATTTTAATGAAGTCTAAGATGTCAATTTTATCTTTTATAAGTCATGCTTTTGAGATTTTATCTTTTAAAAAGTCAGCGTTAAATTGTAGGTCACCTAGATATTTTCCAACATTATTTTCTAGGCACCACACCACTCTGTGTTTTATGTTGAGCAATGCCATTTATCTTAACTTAATTTTTGTGACAGTTCTAAGGTATGTACTTAGATACATAGTTCTAAACGTGGGTTTCGGGTTTTGCTGTAGCACTATTTGTTGAGAAATGTATTTTTTTTTCCCACTGAGTTACCTTTGGTTTCTGTCAAAAAAGCAACCATTTTTTTCTAAGTCTAATTCTGGGACTTTCATCTTCTTCTATTGATGCATTGATGTGCTATTTTGTGATACATCTTGATTATTGTGAATTTATATTACAGTAAGTATTGAAGTTAGGTACTGTTTGTTTTTTGACTTTGTTCTTTCCCTCAGGGACTATATTGGCTATCTTGGATCTACTGTTTTCTCACTCATCAAGTTATTGCCACATTTATGTCCTTTTGTGTGCCTGAAGATTTGATGTGGGAGAATGAGTTATTCTCTTTTGGTTAGGCTCTGCTAGCCAAGAACAAACCACAGACCTAGGGCCATCATAAAAGCTCTGCATCTGCCATACTCCAAGACCTCAGATTTCACCAGATCTCTACATCATCACCTCATGGACCTTTCAGCCATGAGATTCCATCTGCTCCTCCATACTCTCCTCTTCCTTTTGGCCCTCTTACCTCCAGGTAAGTTGATGGCTAATTATAGAGGGTAAGGTCTTCAGTTTAAATGTCTCTCTGGTAGGTCAGAAATTAATTAATTTCACAGGTTCAGAAACCAATATCAACAGCTCCCCTAAGATTATGTCAGAGTAAAATAGACATCCATTGCCATTAACCCAAATTCCAAATGCAATCACATTGTACTATATCCTTTCTTTGTGTCTCTGGGTTCCTTACAAGGCATGGGGAGTTCTCTGTAGATGACTAGATCTTCTAGGACACTGGCAGGAACATCCATGATGACATCTACTCTGTCAGAAGAGAAGGATGGAATCTCATCAGGTAGAGGGTCACAAAGACCTAGAAATTTGATGGAGGTGGGGGTTGGGGGGCGGGGGAGACAAACCTACCAAGCAATTATTATTGCCAAACAAGTGAAAAGTCAGAGTCCCTGTCGGCCAATAGGAAGTTAGCAAGGGGGCTTATTGGCTTTGTAAAATGGGTCAAAATATAAACCAACAACACCCTAAGTAATACGCTTTGTAAAAGTTGTTATCCATGAAAAATGCTTTGCAAAATAGACCATGGGATGAGAAGGGGGACAACTACAGACTAATAATAAACAAAGACACAATGTTGCAATGACTTAGTGTGGAATGGGTTCATATGCAGTAATTGAAAACATAAGGATGGATGTAAAGAATGGCAAACGACTTCAAAAATTTAGTAGGCTGAACATGCATTATAGGGATGTTAGAAGAGATATCATGATACATCCAAAGAATAAATCAGAAAGGAGCTAACAAATACAAGAAAGGAAACAAAAGATCAACAAGACAGAAAAGGTGTTTATTGAAAGAATAGCATACTTCATAGTAATCTGGTAATATGGATCAAGAAAAGATTAGAACATACTTAAAATAGCTATTTCACAATAAGTGTTTCTAACACTCAAAGAAAAACTAGAAGATTTATTATAAATGTGTGTAATATATCCACCTCCTCTTGTGTATTTGGAGATCTTTCTGCTGCAGTTCATTATAGCAGTGATTTTACATTAATCATATTCCTACTGGGTTATCATCATTAAGATACAAATACTTGAATGTTTATCTGATCTTAAAAACAAAACTGTCATTGCTTTTCCTGTTCCATTTTGTGGAAAACGCCTTAAAAATCATGATCTGTATTCTTGCTCTTGAAATCATCCCTTTTCATTCTCTCTTAAACCTATCCCCATCAAACATTCTCCCTAAGCCTCCCACTCTGCTATTGAAATTGCTTTTGTTTTTACCCACTCATTTAAAAAAAAAAAAAGCTTTCTCTTCCTCCCCACAGAAGGCATTAATAATCACCTTGCTGTTGGCCCAACCGGCCACTTATCATTGTTAACAGACTTTTCCAAAGTCAGCCCCTCCCCTCTTTATAATATTCACCCGAATGTTCCAGAAGGGAAGCTTCACTTGATTCTCGGTCTACCTCATGGACGGCTCCTCTTCAGTTTCTGTCGCTGCTTCCTCATCTTTTCCGGTGATTCTTCCTGGAGGAGAGCTCCAGGGCTCAGTGCCCGGTCCTCTCCTCTAGTCCACAGCCATTCACTTGTTAAAGGACTTAGCTAGTCTCCCTTGAACTTTTCTTTAGAACTCCAGTCTTGGAATGAACGATCCAATGTACAAAGAGGTTCTGTTGGAGTTCCTGTCTCTCAGGCTATTTCGGGCACCAGGTGCCTCATACCCACAGTGTGTCCTGTCTTCTGCGCTCATCAAACCTTACCAGTCTGTCTATGTGCCTATTTGTAACTAAAGAGAGAGGAGTTTTTTCCCTCAGCCCCCATGTTCCCTTTACAGGGGTGGAGGTTGTGATCTGAGACTCCAAGTAAGGTCTTAATAGTCTCCCATTAAGACCTCAAATTGGAATAGCCCCTGCATGCCCACCACATTGAGTTGCCCTATGTATCTTATGAATACTCTCTAGAACAGTGGTTCTCAACCTTCCTAATGCTGCAACCCTTTAATACAGTTCTTCATGTTGCAGTGACTCCCCCAACCATAAAATTAGTTTTGTAGCAAGGCAATTGTAGTGCGTGTCTTTAATCCCAGCACTTGGGGGGCAGAGGAAGGCTGATCTCTGTGAGTTCGAGGCCAGCCTGGTCTACAGAGCCAGTTCCAGGACAGTCAAGGCTGTTACATAGAGAAACCCTGTATTGAAAAAAAAAAGCCAAACAAAAACAAAACAACAACAAAAAACACGTCGCCCTCTACCTTCAGATGTTCATTTGAAATTTAGGACTCTCTTCTCATTCCTGCCAACAGGAGCTGCTTCTTTCTCCTACCAATCAACCACACATGAAAACATCTGCCAGTCTCTTCCCTTTAGCTGGACAAAGCTCAGTTAGTTTCCACTAAGTCCTCAGCTCCTGCAGTGAGCTCTAAACCCCAGGATCTATTTTAAAAGCACTGTCCAACTTGTGCTCTTTCTTAGGAAGAGAACAATTGCTTTTGTAACTTTTTATATCCCAAACTGAGTAGCATTTATTTCTGCTCTTTCCAGATCTACAAATGTTGGAGAACACTTGTTAATATAATCAATTTAGTGGTATTAACACAGAATTTGAACTCAGCTCTGAAGACAGTCTACATTACATTGTTTCCTCCATAAACATTCTTTAGTGTTTTTTTTTTGCAGATGACTTTGTAAAACATTTCAATTTTATTAAAAGATGTATTTATTTTTATGTTATATATCTGAGGGTTTGCCTGCTTTTTTCAGAACACCATGTGTATGCAGTACCCACGGAGGCCAGAAGAGGACATTGAATCCTCTGGAACTGGAGTTACAGATGGTTATGAGCTACCATGTGGGTGCTGGGAACCTAATCCAGGTCTTTGGGAGGAGCAGCCAATGCTTTTAATGTTGACCCACCTTTTTAGGCCCCTACTTAATTTTTTTCTTGGAAGGTGGAATTTCTGAGAACCCAATTCTACAACAATAGATAGATACTTTTTTGACATTTCTTTTACGAGCACACTTATATTTACCTTCACTTTTGCTGGGCCCATGTTATAAATTATGTCTCAGAGTATTTGCTACCTTTTATTTGGTTTTTCTTTTTTATGTTTATAATTAATTGCCATTTATAGAGTATCTCCTAAAGTTCTGTCTTGATTGACTGGGGTTGTGCTTCTACATGACTTATTATTGAAAACCCCTGGAAATGTTGACCTTCTTATGCTTTCCTTTTGTGATTTGCTATAGTTATGTCAGTCTTTGGTTTCAGTGCTGCTGTCTGTGTAAATAATTTAAATATGTCTCTTTCTTCACAAATTCTCCTGTCACCATTACATAATTTGTCATTAACATTTTGTTTGCTTTTTCCACATTTTCTGTCTGTAGTTTATATTCTTCATGCTGCCTATTCTTCTCTCATCTATAGTATTTTCATGTTGTTTTCAATGCCACCCCTGACACACGACATGCACAGAAAACTGGTAGTCTATGACTAAGATACACTTAACCTCTGAAGTAGATAGTTCAGGACAAAACATGGAGAGAAAAAGCAGCTCCTCCTTCCTTCCAAATCAAACAAAACATGAGGAAATTGAAAGACCAGAATTGTAGCTTAGAGCAGTGATTCCATGAAGATGGAAGAGTAGGAGATACTGGCTTCCATCCCACTCTCACACACGAGATACTTATAACAATTGTTTAAGCAAAGTATCCTGTGAGGGCTCCAGGGCCATTGAAGGATGCCCAGGAGCACAGTGGAGAAAAAAGGAAAAGAAAATCTTATTATTCACACAGAGCAGGTTTCTGTGAGATTGGCATCCAAAGACTGCAAGAGACGGCTGTGAACGAAAATGAAAAGCAGACATTACCGTTATTAGCTGCACCTGTGGTCCTCAAGCAGCCTGCTCTGCAGAGGACACTGGGATCTTCTGCCATTGGGGTAACCAGTAACCAATTCTCCCAGGGATATGGAAACAGGGAGATGATGCTCACCTTAGCCACCTCTACAAAGAAGTAGGCACCATGGTTTCACTCCAAGACTGGAGCTACCAACTCTCCTACCAGGATCATGTCTTTGATCATCAGTGTTGTAAACATTCCAACTGGGCCCAATGCCAGAACCCAGCTCTTTTTCTTACTCCTCGAATACTGAGCCATTCACATACTGAGCTTCTTCACAAGCAGAGTCCATGAACTAGCAGCTCTCTGCATATGCCTATGTGTAGTCAGAAGTTTTCCTGTGTCCTGCCTGGTCCCGCAGCCACTCAGACCCAAGTAAACACACAGAGGCTTATATTAATTATGAACTGGATGACCTATGGCTCAAGCTTCTTGCTAGTTAGCTCTTATATCTTAAATTAACTAATTTCTATTACTCTATGTTTTGCCACATGTTCCATGGCTTTACTGATTTGCTGGCATGTTGTTCCTTGGGTGGCAGGCTGGCCTCTCTCTCCTCTCTTTTCTTCTTCCTGTCTATCTGCTTATATTTCCTGTCTGCCTCTAAGCTACCTTGCCATAGGCCAATATAGCTTTATTAATCAACCAATCAGAGCAACACATATTCACAGCATACAGAAAGACATCTCACAGCACCTCTGCACCAGTTACTAAATCAGTCACCATAGTGAACTCACTCATGCACCGGATCCTAGAGTCACTGTGGCCAGTGTCAAATGTACACCAGTGGTCAAAGTCTACCTGAAATGTAAAGTCCATAGTCACTGCTATAAGGAGTTAACTTTCTCCCAGTGTACATCGGTACCACAGATACCAGCTCCAACACACAGACAGCCTCACCCAATGGAAACAGTGATTCCACAATATGGACTAATGATATACAACCTCATGCTGTATAGCATTATATGCATGTATCAATTAAAAATAATAAAATAGGAATATTAGCTTAGCATAGACTAGCACCATAACTGACTACCTTATACTGTTTTTCTATGAAATCTTGATTCTGCCCTCTCAAAAGGGAGGGAGGGAAAGAAGGAAAGAAAAAGTGAGAACAGTAAACATTGAGACAGCTGCCATAAGCGTCATGAAGGGAGATCAGGATCAGGTCTGGCAACCACACATTAGAGGTGTGAATCTTCACCCTTACCATGGTCCATAAGCCTGGTACAAGCTTAATCCTGTGTTTAATCTTACCTGACTTATTCTGATCTGCTCCATCCATCCAAGTCTTAGTCTGGGGATTCAGTCCTCGCTGTCCTGTGTGTTCTTTGTACTTTGACTGGGATAATTGCTTATTGTTTTCATGACCTCAGAAAGCGGTCTATGTCCATCTTACCAGCTCTATCCCCCAGGCTATCTCTGATTCATTACTGTATTATTTTGTCTGAAACATTTGCCACTTTTTGAATCACCTCATTACTCCAGGGTTTGTTTGTTTTTTGTATGGTTAGATTTCCCAATCAATTATAACCACTGTGTAAATAAGGGACTCTTTATGTCATTTGTACTGTTCTATTATTATAAAGAAAAGTGTTTGGTGAGTGAATAGCAAGAATGTGTTGACATTTTATATAAAGGAGTAAAGCCATGAAGACATCAGTATACTTAGGGCATCTATTTTGTCTTTGTCCTTCTCATTTCGGTCTGATATTTAACAAAGTAACGTCTGAAGCTTTATCTAGACTTTTCACATATTAATAAGGAAATCAAGGAGAAAGCTGTGGATAAGTGAGCTGTTAGGAGAAGGGGAGAGAGGGTCAATGCGGAGGAGCTGCTAAGGGGATCTTTGATCTGGCTCCCTTTCCTCACAGAAAGAGGTACTCCGCCCAGAATTATGATGTCCTCCCATGCAAGGTCGTTGATGCTTTGGCGTTCACACACTGGGCTAACTGCTCCCTGGTTTCTTCTCTGCAGTTAGAAGTGGCTTTGGTGCTTCTGAGAAACACTGTCTCCATCTGGAGGGCATTTGCAGACGAGACGTTTGCAAAGTCATAGAAGATGAAATCGGTGCTTGCCGAAGAAAATGGAAATGCTGCAGGATGTGGTGGGTTCTCGTACCGATCCCGACACCAATTATCTTTTCAGACTACCAAGAACCCCTCAAGAGCAAGATCAAATAAAGCCATGGTGAACACCATGCGGAGAGGCTTGTGCCCCCAAAGCAATAGAATCTTCACACTGAACGCTTCCAGCTCTTTAACCAGATTCTAGTCAGCTTGCCAATAAAACCAAATATAGGTTTCAAATATGCTCAGATATCATTTCTTTATGACATTTCCAAATTTAAGCAAAATATTTAAATATGAGAAACTCCCTTTGAGCTGGAGAAATGGTTGCTCTCCTGGAGAACCTGTGTTCAGTTCCCAGCACCCACAGGTTGGCTCATAACCATGTCTAACTCCAGTTCCAGGGGATCCAACACTCTCTTCTGACTTCACAGGTACCAGACATACACAAGTTACAAATGCATACACGCAGGCTAAATACAAATAACCATAAAATAAAAATAAGAACAATTTTTAAAATCCTGTTTCCGGGCTGGGCAGTTGTGGCACACGCCTTTAATCCCAGCACTTGGGAGGCAGAGGCAGGCGGATCTCGGTGAATTTGAGGCCAGCCTGGTCTACAGAGGGAGATCCGGGATACCTGGGACTATGCCAAGAAACCTTATCTGGAAAAACCAATACCTTTTTTTTTTAATTAAAAATGTTTTTTCGCTGGGCGGTGGTGGTGCACGCCTTTAATCCCAGCACTCGGGAGGCAGAGCCAGGCGGATCTCTGTGAGTTCGAGGCCAGCCTGGGCTACCAAGTGAGTTCCAGGAGAGGCGCAAAGCTACACAGAGAAACCCTGTCTCGAAAAAACCAAAAAAAAAAAAAAAATGTTTTTTCAATGATAGTCAAAACTCAATAGATTAACAACCGGCAACAATGAAGATAAAAGACATCGTTAAATCTGCACAAATGGAACAAATAAATTAAAAGACAGGACATGGAGGGTTTCCAGATCATATCAGAGTGGAGAGAAAGAGATCACTAGGGAGAGGGGAGAGGACTGGAGTAAGGCTGGGGGAAAATGATTTGGTATAATACATGAAGACGTCAAGTGTATAAGAATTAATCAGAAACATAGGAAAGCAGAAAAGAAAACAGAGAGGATGGAGAGAGGAGGAGGAGGAGAGAGAGAGAGAGAGAGAGAGAGAGAGAGAGAGAGAGAGAGAGAGAGGCTGAAAACTAATAGAAGATGCTAAAAAAAAAACCTTCCCGCTTCATTAATCAATAGAAATAGAAATTTTAAATTAATAAATAGAAAAATCAAACTTCTATTGATTAATTTAAATTTTTTAACTCATTTTTTATTTTAAATTTTTACTTTTTAAATCCTTCAAAAGTAGAAGTTCAAAGCTAACAGTTTGATTTTGCTCCTCTGAACACATGGCATGGTCATTTACAGATTATGTATGCCTTACACTTACCCAGACAAACAATTTTCCCACCCAAGAGCTAACCAATTTACTGTAACTCTGGTAAAGTGCTGTAGGCACAGGCTGTCGGTGCCCCTTCCTGATACAGCCTCCTCCTTCTGACTGTGTCTCACCACAAGGTCTCATTTACCTTAGCTGAATGTAACAACACCTTCCCTCTGGCTCAGGCCTCAACGCAGAAGGGGGTTTGTAAAGGACTCCCCCCGGCTATTAATTAGTTGATTGATTGATTGATTGATTGATTGATTTTTATGTGTGGGGGTTATTGTCTGTGTGTATGTCCATGCATCATGTGTGTCCAGTGCCTGCAGAGGCCAGAAGAGGTAGCTGATCCCCTGGAACTGGAGTTACAGAAAGTTGTGAGGGGCAGTGTGGGTGCTGAAAATCAGATCTGGGTCCTTTTTCTTTTAAATTTATTTTATGTGTTTTTGTTGTTGTTGTTGTTTTTGCTTTTTTTGTTGTTGTTGTTTTTTGGTTTTCCGAGACAGGGTTTCTCTGTAGCTTTGGACCCTGTCCTGGACTAGCTCTATAGCCCAGGCTGGCCTCGAACTCACAGAGATCCGCCTGGCTCTGCCTCCCGAGTGCTGCGATTACAGGCGTGCGCCACCACCGCCCGGCTATTTTATGTGTTTTTAACATCATGTATCTTGATTCCATTCATTCATTGTCCCTTCGCATCTGCTCTCTGCCACTGCACACCAATCTCCCCCCAAATAAAAAAAAATTCAAGAGAAAAAAAAGGGAAGAGAATAAAATGAGAACATTTTTAAAAGGGAAGGAATTAAAACTTTTGTTATGGAAGCTGCAGTGTAACCCAACAAGTTACTCCATATACCCCTTTGACCATACCTGCAAGTGTTCATTAGTCTGGTTTGAGGCCCCTGGTCAACATTACATGTTCGATGCTGGGACCACACTAGGAATCTTCCTGGACATCCAGCTGCTGCCCTGTGTTGTGGAGATCCTGTAACTTCGGGTCTGCGGGTCATAACCCTGGGCCTGGGCATCTGTAGGGTTGGTCTGCCAGATGGGAAATGGGGACAGTTCTCCCACGGTCACAGTTTCAGGACTGGCTCACCTACACCTGCGCTAACCGTGTTGGCTCTCTCGTGTGGTCAGTACTCTTAATCTCAGAGCTGTCTCTCTAGCTGCCCCCTCACGACCAGCATCTTCAAACACCCTTCCTCTTTCCTCTCCTACACCCACTTTCCCCCACTTACCCTTCATAGCATCAGAGTGCCTGTGCCCTGCTATTCCAGGACAGACATTCTTTAAAGCACAACTCGAATCCTCTTGCCTTTCTTCACATTATTTCTAACAGGTAAACTCTTCACTCATTGTAATTCATGTCTCAGAAATATACCTATCTAAAGAAAACCACGGGCAAACATCTATGAGGCCAGGATCAGTTTGCATTCACCGCAAAATCTAAAACTGGCAGTGTCAAGTAGCGGAATTTATTTGGTCAAAAGAATAGCATTTCAAGTACAATGAATCAAAAAAAAATCCCTATAATGTGTTCTATACAGCAAATTCAAGAGAAAAATTTTACAGGAAATATTTATCAAACCTGGATTTGGCAAACGCGTCATTGGCTGAATCGAAATCCTGAATCAAAAGCTTGTGGGCGGTAAGTCTACCCTGCTCAAAGCCGATGAACTCCAGCAGAGGGCGCTGCAGACTGCTCCCAAGAATCCTGGAGCTTTCTAGGGTTTAACTTTTATCAAGACCCTGAGCAGTTCCTTCTACATTCAAATTGTCATTCTCGGGGCTCAGCGGGGAGCAGGCAAGTCCACAGCAGACGAATGGAGACCACCTGAAGGGTGAGACAGTCTGTCCTGCCTGGTGGGCGAATCCAGTTCCTGCTCCAAGGGTATCCCCTCTGTTTCTCAGGGTGTCAGCTGGAGGAATGAGAGCTAGTGAACAGCCAGGACCCCCGCCCTTGTTCTTAGTCTCCCTACCTGACCCCACCCCCCAACCCCCAGCAGACAGGAGCCTGGAGGAATTGCAACAAAGGTAATTCTCCTTGTCCCCGAGTGCCCTCTGGGTCTGCACTGGTGAACCTGTGGCGGGCAGAGCGGTTTCAGTGAGATTCAGCACAGGCTTCGGGCTGCTGTGTTCCTGGAGGGCTTTCCAGCGATCCGAGGAGATTTCTCCGGTCGCTGTATTCTCCGGGTGTCCCTGTGGCTCTGCAGTTTCCATGCGAGATCCTCCGTTGATCTTACTCTGCTGGGTTTTCTCAACCTGATATTCAGGGGCCAAGAGCCTTGTTTACTCTGCCAACCGGCGCAGTGACACTGTCCTTTTTGAGATCAGTCTGCTGGACGTCGAAGAGCACACAGGCAGGCTCCCTCAGGACAGAAGTCACATCGCACCTGGCCACCTTAAAATCATCCGTCTTATACCACCGGCCTTTACCAGTTTTGACAAAACGGAAGTAACGTCCTCTGGGACAAGTCACACGACATGGACCATCACAGCGTAGAGGGTATACACCAACGGTCTTCTATTAGGTTCTGACATGAATGGCTGCAGGTCAAGGTACTCAAGGTACCTCGCTCCCCTGACACTTTGTCACCCGTGAAGTCTAAGAAGCCATTCAACACCAACAGGAGGCGCTTTGCACAGACAGGGTCTTGGAAGCAGCATCATTTCCTGACAGCTGCGGCAAAGATAGCATTTTTTGCACACAGCTTTTTAGGCTTTGCTAACTTCTCCAAGGCTTCGTTCACACTCGGAGCCGCTTTGATATCCAAGTGGAGATTTAGGAAGGAGTCGAAGGTGCTTGAAGGCAGAGGAGATCTCAGATCTGAGATCTCCAGGAGCCCCCAAATATCTCGCAGATCAGTGTGCTGCCCTTAGAGGCCGGGTCCCTAGTGCTTGCTCCCTCGAGGCAGGATGCGCGCATGGCATTCAAGCTGAATATCAGAAACACATGAGCATCTTTCTGCTTGTGCTTGTGAAGGAAGGCAGTCAACTTGAGTGAGTGCTGGATGACATCCCTGGAGTGGAGGAGACTCTGGGTCACATGAGTGTCCATACCACACATCATGCAGCCTCCCTGATGACAGTAGCCCTGAGAGTGCTCCTGGGACAGCAAGTAGTTAGCAAGAGATGGTGTGTGTGCTATAATATCAAACATTCAGCCAAGATTTAATTCTTCATGTAAAAATAAACAAGCACATCCATCTCAGTATATAAATTTGCTTTGTCATTAATAAATGGTAATATATTATATATTATATATGTATAGACATAAAGAATTGCTTTTAAATAAATTTCTTTTTAAAAATGTTCTGGTTGGTTTTTGTCAACTTCACACACTCTAGAATCATTGTGGAAGAGGAATGTCAATTGAGAGATTGAGGCCATCACATTTCCTGTGGGTAATTCTGTAGGGTGGTTTATTAAATACTGATTGAGATGGGAGGGCCAAGGCCACTGGGGGCAGTGTCGTAGTGTACTGGGGAGATGACCCTGTGTGGTAAAAAAATGGTGAGCAAGTCCAGGCTAGCCAGCCAGCAAACGGTGTTCCTCCACGGCCTCTGCTTCAGTTTCTATGCCCAGGTTCCTCTTTACGAGAGTCTGTAACCTGTGAGGGGGGACGATAGACTCTTTCCTCCCCGGTAAAGTTGCTTTTAGTCATGATCTTTATCACAACCACAGAAAGTGATACTAGGAGAGAAATTGGTGCCGGAGAGTAAATTAATGCCATGGCAGACCTGACCGAGTAGTCATGGGAGGATCGTGAAGGATTTTAGAACTCTGCGCTTGAAAAGCTGCTGTGTGTTCAGAGCTTAATGAGCTCTTGTGGGAATTTGGAAGATTAAAGCTGTGAGCAGAGCAGACGATGGAGGCCTGGTTGTGAAGTTTCAGAGAGAGACTTGAGAGGCCCTTAAAGACTCTGCTGGGGCCTCTCATGTGATATTTTGAATTAAGGATCTGTCTTCTGCTCACTGAGGCCGGAGAGTCAGCTGTGATTAAGAAGAGCCCAGCATCATAGGAGTGAAATCTTCTGGGAGTTAATTCCTCATGGTCGGCACGCAGAAGCCATGGTCCAGAGTGGGCCAAGGCTGTCTCTGGCTGGCATCTGAAATTGGTAACATGTGAGAGTTCCCCAGGTGGTACTGATTTTGAAGGCATGAAGGGGTCATGGAGATCAGCTAAGGCTTGGCACTGTGAGAGGCCATTAGTGAAGGTGCAGCCTCAGTTGGAAGCCCAGGATTGCAGGGAACATAAAGAGAAGTTGAGACTTAGTACCACCTGGCCAGGTCAGAGTCCCTGAAGAGAGTGCAGGAGCAGTTACTGGTTAAGGCCGCAGTGAAAAGCCCAGCATTTTGGAGATGCCAGTACCATTGAAGAGCAGCTGTGGTGTGGAGATACCCTAAGCTTATGTGATGAGGTATATGTACTGTGGATGGTAGAGCCAGAGAGGTGGAGCTGTCCAAGGCCTTTGGCTCCCAGAAGACGCTGCGTGAATTCCAGAAGTGGGACACTGAGCTACAGTAATTAGCATTGTTGGAGTTCTGCTTTGCTTTGCTTTGATTGTAGCTGTGCCTTGGTTCTTCCATCTTGGCGTAAGAAGTATGTAATTTATTTTTATTTTTTGTTATTTCATAGGAGCCCACAGTTAAGAGACTTTGAAGTTTTAGAGACACTTTGGATACTTTATTTTTATTTATTTATTTATTTATTTTTTGGTTTTTCGAGACAGGGTTTCTCTGTGTAGCTTTGCACCTTTCCTGGAACTCACTTGGTAGCCCAAGCTGGCCTCGAACTCACAGAGATCTGCCTGGCTCTGCCTCCCGAGTGCTGGGATTAAAGGCGTGTGCCACCACCACCCGGCTCGCTTTGGATACTTTAAAGAGACTGGATTTTTAAAGCATTTCAATTTTTTTTTTTTTTTTTTTTGGTTTTTCAAGACAGGGTTTCTCTGTGTAGCTTTGCGCCTTTCCTGGAACTCACTTGGTAGCCCAGGCTGGCCTCGAACTCACAGAGATCTGCCTGCCTCTGCCTCCCGAGTGCTGGGATTAAAGGCGTGTGCCACCACCGCCCGGCAAGCATTTCAATTTTTAAAGACAGTGGTGACTCTTAAAAGTTGGAATTTTTAAAATTTTTTTTTTTTTTTTTGGTTTTTCAAGACAGGGTTTCTCTGTGTAGCTTTGCGCCTTTCCTGGATTTTGCTCTGTAGACCAAGCTGGCCTCGAACTCACAAAGATCTGCCTGCCTCTGCCTCCCAAGTGCTGGGATTAAAGGCATGCACCACTACCGCCTGGCAAAAAAATTTTTAATTAGAAGATTTTCTATTCATTTTACATATCAACCACAGATTCCCCTGTCCTCCCTCCTCCCACCTCCCAGCCTTCCCTGCTAAGGTGCCCCCCCCCATTCATACCCCCTCCAAGGCAAGGTCTCCCCCATGGGGAGTCAGCAGAGCCTGGTAGATTCAGTTGAGGCAGGTTCAATCCCCTCCTCCCTGCACCAAGGCTGTGCAAAGTGTCTCACCATAGGCCCTAGGTTCCAAAAAGCCAGCTCATGCACTAGGACAGGTCCCGGCTCCACTGCCTGGGGGCCCCCCAAACAATTCAAGCTAAACAACTGTCTCACCTATCCAGAGGGCCCAGTCCAGTTCCATGCGGGCTCCTCAGCTATTGGTCCACAGTTCATGTGTTTCCACTAGTTTGACTAGTTGTCTCTGTACTTTTTCCAGTCATGGTCTCCATATCTCTTGCTCATATAATCCCTCCTCTCTCTCATCATTTGGACTCCTGGAGCTCCGCCTGGGACCCAGCCGTGGATCTCTGCATCTGCTTCCATCAGTCACTAGATGAGAGTTCTATCATGACAGTTAGGATATTTGGCCATCCGATCACCAGAGTAGGCCAGCTCAGGCACCCTCTTGACCATTGCCAGTAGTCTATGGTGGAGTCATCTTTGTGGATTCCTGGGGACCTTCCCAGCACTCTGTTTCTTTCTATTCCCATGGTGTCTTCATTTATTATGGTATCTCTTCCCTTGTTCTCCCACTCTGTTCCTGATCCAGCTAGGACCTCCTGCTCCCCTAAGCTCTCTTTCCCCTCCGACCCTTGTCCTCCATGGAATGTTTTTACATTGTGGATATTGGCATTAACATGAAACCCTGAGGATAGACAAGAGAGGAAAGGTTGGTATGATGGCGATGGGCTGGGTATGTTAAGTTGACAAGGGGGTTGTCCTGGTTGGTTTTTTACACAAGCAAATGTCAGCTGGGGAAATAAACCTCAACAGAGAGAATGCCTTTACCAGATTGATGGCATTGTGATTAGGACTGATGGGGGAGGGCCCAGTTCACACTGGGAAGTGCCACCCCTGGGAAGGTGGTACTGAGTGGTACGGGGAGGCAGGCTGAGCAAGCCATGGGGAGCAAGCCAGTCAGCAGCACTTCTCCATGGTCTCTGCTTCAGCTCTTGCCTTGAGAAGGTCCTGCCTTGACTTCCCTCCATGATGGACTACAAGCTGTAAGGTGAGATAGACCCTTTCATCCCCAAGTCACATTTGTTCATGGTATTTAGCAGAGCAACAGAAAGCAAACTAGGCCAAAAATTAATACTTATTTTTGTGTGTGGCACATGTACAGATGTGTACATGTTCATGCATGTGCACATGTATATACAGGTATACATGCACGTGGAGGTTGATACAAAGTGTCTACCTTATGAAATACATTTCTTTATGACTTCTTATCAATACACGTGTGACTTGCATACCTACTTTTATACCTCTGAAGCCATGTACAGATTTCTAATGTGAAAAGGGTCATGAGTGGGCAAGTTTAAGAAGCCATGCCCTAGGTGACGGCTTCTCTTCATGAGGCCTGTAGAGGTTGGATTCCCCCAGCCCTATCCTGTTCTCTCCTCTGCCTCCTCTCCCACACTATCATGTGTCCTGGGGCCTCTACCCAACCCAGATTTCTTCTCTGAACTTCAAGTCTAGATCTCAAATACCCCAAACTCAGCATGGCCAACACTGGCCTTTGTCACCCCTCTGAGACCTGCTCCCTAACTAGCCCCGTGGTGGGAGCTGGCCTCACCCTTGTGTGCCCTGCTCACTCATCGCTGATATTCCCCCTCCTGGCCTCACCCACTCCATCCACAGTGCCTTCCAGATACCGCTGAAACTTGCCTTCAATCTGTCCCATCCCTTCAGCTCTGGTGCTGCCACTTTGGTCTCAAGACCCTGGCCGCTGTGTGCTCTTAGAGGACTCTTCTTCCCACTGACTCTCACCAAAGGCTTCTTTAACAAAGCTGGCACAGACGAACACATCTGCTTGATTGCTTCAGTTTGTCGCCTCTTGTGTCATACAAGCTGACAGTGTTTGCTGGCCCTGACCCTGGAACTTCCGGTTTGCTCACTAACCGGCACTCTCTGGGTGAACTCTCCCTCCCCACACTCCTTCCTTTTTCTGGCCTTCCATCTGCTTATTCTTGCCTCTCTCCTATGCCTTGGCTGAAACATCCCTTCACCGGTGCATGAGCCACCCTGCCCCACCCCCATGTCTTCATAGCAGCTTACACTATTTCAGCTTGGCCATGCCCCCCGCGGAGGTGGGGGATGGCTGTCTGCTGCCCGGTGCTGCCTGGTGAGCACTGGGCAGCAAGGAGCCTTTTTGCTGGCCCTTGAGAAGTATTTGTGAAATGAATGGAACTGGATAAGGGAGTGTTGGAGCTGAGGGTAAGATGGAAGGACCCCAATTCTTCTTTGACCATGCCAACCCTATGGCCAGAACCTCAATGACAAGCTGGTATCTCTGGATAGACTTTCTAGGGAGACTCCACCCCACTGGCTTTGAAATTCCCTGAGTATAATTTGTAAGGTTAGCACGTGGGTGCCCAGGCTCACCAGATGGTGTCAGCCTGTGCAGCAGTCTTTCTGTCTTTCAACACCAGGATCTGCCCAGGAACAGAAGAACAGCAGTGTTCCCTGGTACACAGTACAAGGGGCAGAGTATTCAACCCAGTGGCCAATAACCAAACTGACGTTTAAAAGTTAAGCTAAATTTTTCAATTTTTACTTAAACAATTTTAATTTTAATGTGCATGCACACACACACACGAGTGTGTGTGTGTGTGTGTGTGTATGTGTGTGTGTGTGTGTGTGTGTGTGTGTGTGTGTGTGTGTGTAAGTACATGCATGGAGATCAGAGGACAATATTTTGGAGTTTGTCCTCTCCTTCCCTTGTGAGATACAGGGTCAAACTCAGGTCCTCAGGCTTAGGAAGCCTCCTCACCTGCTGAGTCATCTTGCCAGCCCCAATTTTAGTTTTAATTCAAGATGGCTTTAAAGGTTTTATTTTTTTTAATTTGTTTATTTTATTGGTATTTTGCTTGCATGTATATCTTTGTGACTGTGGGATCTCCTGGAACTAGAGTTACAGACAGTTGTAAGCCACCCTATGGGTGCCGGGAATTGAACATGGGTCCTCTGAAAGAGCAGCCAGTGCTTTTAACTGCTGAGTCATCTCTCCAGCCCTAAAGGTTTTTTTTTTTTTAAATCAAAAATTTCAAACCAATTTATTTACTGGTTTATTAGTTAATTTATGTGTGTGCCTGTTGTGCACGCACCATGGCATGTGTGTGGAAGTCAGAGGACAACTGGGGAGTCATTCACTCCTCCTTCCACTTTGTGGGCCCCAGCGATGGAACTCAGGTCCCTAGGCAAGGGTTTTCATCTCCGGAGTCATCGCACTGTCTTTTTAAATGCATGCTCTTCATTTTTCTATACTGGGAATTGAACTCAAGGCTTTGTAAGAGATAGAAAAGTGATTTCTACCCCTGAGCTACATCCCAGGTCCCTGTAGGTATCTTAAGGGAAATGTCAGTCAGTATTCCTATGCTATATTTAAGAACTGTGTCTTAGTTATGGTTGCTATTGCTGTGATGAAACACCATGACCAAAGCAGTTTGCGGAGGAAAGGGTTTATTTGGCTTACACTTCCATATCACTGTTCATCATCAAACAAAGGCAGGACAGGAACTCAAGCAGGGCAGGAACCTGGAGGCAGGAGCTGATGTAGAGGCAATGGAGGGGTGCTGCTTACTGGCTTATCCAGCCTGCTTTCTTATAGAACCCAGGACCACCAGCCCAGGGCCCTCCCCCATCAATCACTAATTAAGAAAATGCCTTACAGCAGGATCTTACGGAGGCATTTTCTCAATTGAGGTTCCCTCCTTTCAGATGACTCTAGCTTGTGTCAAGTTGACATAAAACTAGCCAGTACCAAGTGCAGTTTGTACTTCTCATCAGATAGTCGCCTTTAATGCTGTTACAGTTGATCACACCTGAGACAATGCATAGTTTAAGCATCTTTAGGATCTTCTATTTTAGTGATAATTTAAGAACATGGCATCTCTCTGTTACCATTCCCAGAGCATGGCTTTACATCCTTTCTTAATTAGTTTATTGAGAGAGATTTGCTCCAAGTCATGTACCCATATAATAAAAATCCTTGCTGCTGTATTTAGAAGACTGTGTCCAACATAAATTCCACTCCCAAATCTCCTCATAATGAGCCTCCATTGAGATAATGAGTTTCTTGGGAGGACTTGTGTACATTATAAATACTGATGAGTATTTTTATAATATATACAGTGCTGATGAACTATTTTCCCTGTTACTAGGAGCGAGAGGAATCTTGGGCAGATTTTCCATAGCCGACAGTACCTTCCCCACCCCAGGCCTGCCTCCCCTGGGAGTCTAAACCCTCCTCATTGCTCCATCCCCCACCCCATCAGATTCTTGACTGTCCCCAATATTGGATAAAAGTCTTAGTGGAAAGAAGCTCTTGGATTGGATCATGCTGACCTATGATGACTGAAACCACTCATTACCATTTCCAGCCATGGGTGGCCCACATCTTTCCGGAGAAATGTTCTTTTTTGTTTGTTTTGTTTTGTTTTGTTTTCTTGAGATAGGATTTCTCTGTATAATAATCTTGGATGTCCTGGAACTTGCTTTGTAGACCTGGCTGACTCTGCCTCCTGAGTGCTGGATTAAAGCTGTGTGCCACCACACCAGGCTCCCCAGTGAAAGATTCTTATTTTGAAAGTTAGTTGACTATTCCAGGAAGACCTCTGGACTTCCCATAACTTATGAGTGTCCCAGAGATTGTTTATGAAGAACAGAAACCTACTCAAGGACGCTATCAGCATGAGGTGAGCAGGTAGCCTTGGAGAATACAGAGGCAGAGCTGGGCCAGGCCAGAAGAGAAGGGGTCATTAACCGGGGTCAACTTTGCCCGTGACTGCTGTCCATAGACTCTCATCAGCTGCTCAGCTCTTTCCTTTCATGCACAGGGCCAAATGCGGCTGTTGGTGTGCCCGTCCAACGGTCTCATTTCTACCTTTAGGGGAGGGTTTCATTGGCACAGTTCAGATCAGGCGGCATCCTGGGCTCACTCCATTCTGCCTGTGGGGGTCAAGGCTACATGGGACAGACACAGCCCCTGGTCCAGAGTAAAGACTCAGGTGTGTGTCTGTTGCTGTAAACTGGATGTGGGGAGATGATTGGGAATGTCTTCAGAAATGGGACTGAAGAGTTCCCTTGCTTAACTTATCAGGGGACTCAGAATGTTGAAGGACCCTGGGAAAAGGAGAGCGACACTGGCTCCTATGTCAATGGCTGGCCCGTGGGTGCACCTCACGAACTGGGTAGGGATCAGTTGGCACCATGGTCTCTCTCTAAGGGAATAAAATCCCTTCTTACAGCCTCGGCTCAGACTCATCTTGTAGCTGGAGAGTTTTCTCTCTGGGTCCTGCCAAGCTAGGGCAGTCCGACAGCCCACTTATAAAATAAACACACAGACGCTTATATTATTTAAACTGTTTGGCCTAATGGCTCAGGCTTCTAGCTATCTAGTTCTTACATCTTAAATTAATCCATTTCTATAAATCTATACCTTGCCACATGGCTCGTGGCTTACTGGCATCTTCACATGCTGCTTGTCATGGCGGGCTGCTGGCAGTGTCTCCCTCCGCCTTCCTATTCTCTCAGTTCTCCTCTCTGTTAGTCCTGCCTGTATTTCCTGCCTGGCTACTGGCCAATCAATGTTTTATTTATTGACCAATCAGAGCAACACATTTGACATACAGACCCATCCCACAGCACTCATCTGGTTCCTGACTCAAGAAAAAGGAGACTTCCTGTCTGTTGTCCACTCTGTGGGAACTTGGATAAGTGATAGAACCTCTTTGAGATGCTTGCTATATGACGACTGTTAGATAGACACACATGTCCGTGGCATGTATTTTAATCTTATTTTGTGCTGCCATTTGCTGGTGCGCAAAGTCTCTGAGGACACACGGGAAGAACCTCCAAAGGTGGAGGCTCTTAAGTCATGTGAGGTAACCGGAAGCTGCTCCCTGTCTTCAGGGCGGGACAGTCCCTGCTGCAGACAGTGGGAATCATCTAAACCTGCCTTTCTGGGAAGCAAAGGCAGAGAGAAACATGGCATCTCAGGCTGCTGTGCAGTTTCATGACAGCGCCCGCCCTGGGTTCCTACCCCGGCACCAAAATCACAGCACTAATAATTCAAAAGAGAAGCATGCCACCATGGCTCTAAAGGGCGGGAAGGACCCTTGTAGACTTTGGATTAAATTTTTTAATTAAAAATATTTTTTAAGATGGGATTTCACTCTGTGTCCCAGGCTGTCCTGGAACCCACAGCACACTGGCTTCCTGAGAACTGAGATCACAAATTCAAACCACAAAGGCTAGTCTGCATTTGGGGAAAGAGGGACTTAAAAAGCTCCAGAAGGCCTGTTACCAGCAGCAACGCCGTTTCTAGATCGCCCTCGTGGAATGTCCTTCGGGAAGAACAACCCAACCGATCCTCCTCTGGGCCTCTGTAAGCATCTGAACTAAGACAGGCATGTTTCCACAGAGGAGGCAGCGAACAAATTGGGAACACCCCCAAGAGGAGGGGGGAGGGACTGTGAGCTCACACTGGCTTTGCCTGCTCTCATAAACAGGGATGCCCAGCAGGGAGAGCCAGACTTTCCACAGGCTTCATTTCCTTTCTTCTAAGGTGTCTTCATGGCGTTCCCTCGGAGCAGGCGTTCCCTCAGAGCAGGCAGAAAAGGCAGCACAAGTCCCTTCCAATTCTCTCACATGTAGCCACAGAGGAAGCAATCAGTAGCAAACATGACAAAATGCTTACAAAGCAGCAGGCTGACAGCCATCAGAGACCAAGGCTGAAAACCCCCAAGTATGAAGAAGGCAGACGCCTCCAAAACTCACCTGGACCTAGGCAGTTAAGCACTGGGTCTCGACCCCTTTGGGGGTTGAACGACCCTTTCACAGGGGTCACCTAAGACCATCGGAAAACACAGATACTTACATTACAGTTCATAACAGTAGCAAAATTACAGTTATGGAGTAGTCACGAAAATAATGTCATGGTTAGGGCTCCCCACGACATGAGGAAGTGTATTAAAGGGTTGCAGCATTTGGAAGGTTGAGAACCACCAGTTTAGATGGAGGGCATACCTCCCAATAACAGACGAGAAAACAGCAATGCAAGGACAACTGGCTGGCCCAGTGAATTCTCCAGGCATCGTAGGACATATAACATGTTTTCATTTCAGCACCCATATGGTACTCTGGCTGGCTATGAGTTCTCCTCCATAAGTAACTTAGGCCAAAGTGCTTGCTGTGTGAGGGGCTAAAGGTGTAGCTCGGTAGCAGGGCACTCGCCTAGCATGCATACAGCCCTGGTTTCAATCCACAGCACTGGAAAAAAGAAAAAAAAGCAGCGTCAGTTGCCTATAGTAACTGTTTCCAGGTCCCAGAGCCAGGTCTCAAATCAGGCCCTGCCCCACCTCCGGCACTGAGCTGGGTACAGATGCGGTAACAGGAGGCACATGAAGCTGTGGTGGGGAAGGGGTTCGATGAAGACATCCCATTCAGGTCTGGGTGCTCCAAAGTCTCTCACTCTGCACATTGTCCATTCATAGGTCTCTGAGTTAGCTGCCATCTTCTACTGCAAGAAGCAGCTCCTCTGATGAAGGCTAAAAGATGCACTGATCTGTGCAGAATGCCATTAGCTCATTTATCACTATGTTCCTCTAGCAGAAGAAGAGGATTAGGTTTTCCCCTAGGGTCATGACTTACCTAGTCTCAGGGTTTGGGGCCACGTTAGCAGTGTCAGATATGAGTTCCACCTCAAGGAGTGGGCCTAATCAGAACGTGGATGGAGATTCCATAACATCTGTGCCGCGATTGCACACGTATATCTTGTAGGCAGGTGGCTACTGTGGGTCAGAGTTGGTTGTTGGGTGATGTTGATTACTTTTCTCCTGTAGTAACATGTAGAGACATTTACAGCATCGTAAACACTAGTCAGTGGGGATGAAGCTGCCACTTGGGGCACCCGCTTGACTTCGACATGTTCAGTGACGTTAAGTACGTGTTGTCTTCCGCAGAAGGATCCTGCCACTAACTGCCACCAGATTGTGGAGAGTAACCAATAACCTTGGCAATGGCCTATGGTGTTTGTAGGTGTGAATATCTATGATACAGTGATAGGATGAATATGAACATATATTCATATTCATTGAATATATTCAATGAATATTCATATTCATATAAGATGTTGAATTCCTATTCATAGAATATATATTCAATTAACATTCATACTCATAGAATATGTTACATTCATATTCATATTCAATATTTGATGAATATGAATATATATTAGTTTTATCAGTATATTCATTTATCAGTTCTGTTCCTCTAGAGAGTCCTGACTACAGGAAGCATCTATTCAAGACCTTTAATAGTGTTTTCCTCCCCGCATCCCTCCTTTAACCTGCCCCATCCTTCTCCCCCATTTAATCCCCTTTATCTTTTATAACACTATCCTCTATTTCCCTTCCCTTGGAAGATCCTCCACCCTCTCTGACCCCTTACTAGGTACATAACCTCTGTGGTTAATTGGATAAGCTTAAAAGGAAGCATCCATATATAAGAGAGACCATACACTATTTGTCTTTTGAGTATGGGTTGCTTCACTCATGATGATTCTGTTTTTACACAATATCATCATGTAAATGTACACCATGTTCATTATCCATCCATCAGCTGATACACATCTAGGTTGTTTCAAATTCCTATTATGAATACAGCAGCAATGGACATGGATGAGCAAGTGCGTCCGTGGTAAGCTGTAGCGTCCTTGGAGCGTATGCCCAAGAGTGGTGGAGCTGGACCTTGTGGTAGATTGATTGACTCTTGGCTTTCCGAGGACCCTCCACAGTAGCTGTGCAAGTTTGCACTCCCACCAGCAAGGAATGACTGTTCCTACCCTCATCCTCGACAGCATGACCTGGCTGTCATTTGTTTTATTGATCTTGGCCATTCTGACTGGGATAAAATAAAGTCTCAAAGTAGTTTTAATTTGTCTTTCTCTGATGGCTAAGGATGTTGAACATTTTTTAAAAAGGGTTTCTCAGCCATTTGTATTTCATCTTTGGAGAACTCTATTTTTAGTTGTGTATCTTTTTTTGTTTGTTTGTTTGTTTTTGGTTTTTCGAGACAGGGTTTCTCTGTGTAGTTTTGGCTCCTGTCCTGGATCTCACTCTGTAGACCAGGCTGGCTTCAAACTCACAGAGATCCGCCTGGCTCTGCCTCCCAAGTGCTGGGATTAAAGGCATGTGCCACCGCCGCCCAGCATGTATCCCATTTTTAATTGGCTTATTTGTTTTCTTAATGTTCAGGGTTTTTTTTAGTTCCTTATATATTCTAGATAATAATTCTCTATCAGATGTATAACTGGCAAAGTGTTTGTCCCATTCCATTTGTCCCATTTAGGTGCCATTTTAATGACGGTGTCCTTTGCTATACAGTATTTCAGCTTCGTGAGTTCTCATTTATTAATTGTTGGTTTTAATGTCTTCATTTCATTCATTCTGCTGTATTTTAATTGTTGTTTATTTCCATTTCATCGATTTTAGCCCTAAATTTTATTATTTCGGGTATTATTTCTTCTTGTTTTTCTAGAGTTTCCAGGTATGCCATTAAGTTATGAATATGAGAGCTCTCCAATTTTTTTTAAATGTAGTGCTATGAACTCGCCTCTTAGACTGGCCTTCACAATGTCCCATAGTTTGAAAATGTTGCTTTTTCATTTTAATTCAACTCTAAAAAAGTTTTAAATTTCCTTCTTGATTTCTGTCTTGACCGAACTTTCATCCAGTAGGGAGTTGCTCGGTTTCCATGGGTTTGTCCGCTCTCTGCTGTGTCTACTGCTGATGTCCAGCTTTACTCAAGAGTGGCCAGAGAGGACACCGGCGTTATTTCAACTTTCTTCTCTGAGGCTTGTTTGTGTCCTAACGTGTGCTCAGCTTTGGGTGTTTGTGTGGAATGTCCTGCAGTTGTCTGTTAGGTTGCTTTGATTCATGACATTAACTCCAGCACTTCTTTGTTTAGTTTTTGTCTCTGTGTTGGTGAGAATGGTGTGTTGATATCATCCACAGCACTGTGTTAGGGTCATCATGGGATTTTAGCTGTAGTAGTGTTTCTTTTATGAACACGGGTGCTCTCATGCTTGGCACATAAAGGTTAAGAATTGTAATGTCCTCTTGGTGGATTTTTTTCCTTTGATGAGTATGTAGCATCCTTCTCTATCTCTTCTGATTACTTCTGGTTTGAATTTTTGTTGTTGTTGTTGTTGTCAGGTATTGAAACAGCTATGCCTGCCCGATTTGTGGGTCCAGTTGCTTGGAATATCTTTTTCCATTCTTTTCCTCTGATGTGATGTCTGACCTTGATGGTGAAGTATATTTCTTGGAGAGCAAAAAGATGGGTCCTGTTTTATAATCTAACCTGTTAGTCTGTGTCTCTTTATTGAGAAATGGAGAGCATTTGATTCCTGATATTTTATTTTGTGGTACTAATCTCCTTCCTCTTTTGATGTACTGTTCTGGGATTGTTTATTCCTTGTGTTCTCTTGGATGCAGTTAACCTTTTCTGCAGACTGAAACTTTTCTTCTACTGCCTTCTGAAGAGCTGGATTGGGGGACAGAAACTGCGCAGTTTGCTTTTATTGTGGAATGTTTTTATCTGTCGATTGTGACTCATGGCTTTGCTGGGTATAGTAGTCTGGGCTGGCATTTTTGCTCTCTCAGAGATGTAGAACACACATCCAGGCCCTTCTGACTTTCAGACTCTGTTGAAAAGTCAGGGTTTTTTTTTTTTAATGGGCCTGCCTTCATATGCTATTGGCCTTTACCCTTGTAGGTCTTCTAATCCTTTCTCTGTTCTGTAACTTCAGTGTGTTGATTATTTTGTGCTGTGGGGATATTTTTCTGGTTCTGTCTAGTTGGTGTCATGCATGCTTTTGTATCTTGGTAGACACAGCCTTCTTCAGATTGAGGAAATTTTCTTCTGTAATTTTGTTTAAAAATATTTGCAGTACAGCTGGTTGTGGAGGCTCACACCAGTAGGATTTGCTGAAGGAAGCAGAGGCAGGAGGATCAGGAGTTCGAGGCCATTTTAAAAAAATTGCTGTGCCTCTGACCTTGGTTTCTTCTATACCTATTATCTGTAGGTTTGGTCTTTTCATAATGTCCCGGATTTCCTGGATGTTTTGTGCCCAGAACTTCTTAGATTTAGCCTTGTCTATTATTAGCTATCTATCTATCCACTTCTACGTCTTCTTCGAGACCCGACATTCTCTCTCCCGTGCCTTTCAATCTGTTGGTGAGGCTACTTCTGAGGCCTTTGTTCAACACACTGAACTTTTCACTTCAGTTATATTTCAGTTTGGGTTTTCCTTAGGGATTCTAGTTCTTTGTTAAGTTCTACTTTCACACCTTGAATTGTTTTCATTCTTTCAACTCTTTGTTTTTACGGTCTTCGTTAAAGCATTTATTCATATCCTCTTCAAGGTCCTTGAACATACTCATAATTGATACTTTGAAGTCCTTATCTCGTGCTTCAGCAAAATTGCTTTTCTCAGGGCCTGTTACAATGGGGTTGCTACCTTCTGGAAGAGGCATCTTGTCTCGGCTTTTCATGTATGTTTTGCCCTGAGATCTAGGCATCTGGAGTTACGATATTTGAAGTTATGATGTTCTTGGCATAGATATCTGTTGTCTTCTTTGTTGGGTGGGTGTTCTGTTCCTTGGTTGTTGTTAATTACTCTGGGTCCTATCCTAGTGTGGCCGTGGGGTCCCTGATAGGGAGTGTTTCTGTGGGTGACCAGTTATCACAAAGGACTAGAGTTGGAATAGAAGGAAAGGCTGGATGGGGTGACAGGAAAGAACTAGGGGGACCCTGGGTCTGGATCAAGAGTCAGAGTCCCTAGGGAAAAGAGGAGAACTGGACATAGGGGCTTCTGTGGGCAAGCTACAGCAGGACCGAGAGAATGAGTGGAGGGACCAGAATAGAGGTCAAGAAGGGTAGTAATGGTTGCCTCCCAGAGTCCAGCCTAGAGTGGCCACTGGAGTCCCTTGAAGGGAGTGTGGCCACTGGAGTCCCTTGTAGAGAGTGTGGCCACTGTAGTCCCTTGTACAGAGTGTGGCCACTGGAGTCCCTTGTAGGGGTGTGGCTACTAGAGTCCTTTGTAAAGAGTATGGCCACTGGAGTCCCTTGTAGGGAGTGTGACCACTGGAGTCCCTTGTAGGGAATGTGGCCACTAGAGTCCTTTGTAAAGAGTATGGCCACTGGAGTCCCTTGTAGGGAGTGTGGCCACTGGAGTCCTTTGTAGGGAGTGTGGCCACTGGAGTCCCTTGTAGGGAGTGTGGCCACTGGAGTCCCTCGTAGAGTGTGGCCACTGGAGCCCTTGTAGAGAGCAGTTCTGCAGGTCAGTCAGTGGGTGTCACAAATGAATGAAGACGGGCTAGATGGGCTGAGAGCTGCAGTGAGAAAGAACTTGGGGGACCCTATGTCCACTAAAACTGAACACTTAGACAAACCTTGATTGGATATATGTTCTTATTATTTAAGCCAGTCTTTGTAACCACTACCAAATGTAGATTGATTTAAGTAGAGGTTTGGTGTTGCTGAATTGGACTTCAACCTCAGAGACTCTACCGTGTATTAATTAAATATAATAGTTACCTCTGATTTCTTACGCTACGGACTAAGACCTTTGTAACTTGCTTATACTCATGTGGACAGAGGGATTTAAAGGAATAATGTCAGTGCCTTCTGAGGTCCACTATGTCCCAGGGGTCTATGGGGCTTCTCTCAAAAATGTCCTATAACTGTGACAAGGCACTTGTTCCCTTGTTCAGGGGACCATGGAAACCTTACCTGGCAGACTCTAGCCTGTGTCTAGTCTACAAAGAGGAGGAACATTACAGAAAAAAAATTCCTCCATGTTTCCAAGTGAAGCCATAATTAAGCAAGGTCCTTAATTTATCCTCACACAGATAGAACAGCCAATAAGAGGGTAGAGGGAACAGGGATTCTTTCCAAGCCCAAGTGACGCCTGAGGACCAGAGGCTCAGTTGGCTTTGACAGTAAAAAAAAAAAACAAACAAAAAATAATAATTCTGGCTACCTGCATGGTTTGAAATATCTAACAGGAAAATATAACCCAAGACTACAGTGACTAGTAGTTTTTTTTAACAGTTCAGGGGAATCATACTTCCAGACATGAGCCTTAAATCCATATGAGGCGCAGTTTAGAAACCTGTTTCTCTCTAGTGATCTTCTTCTTGGTAAGGGAAATATTTCCCAGACATTGGCTCAATTCAATGCTGCAGGGCTTACTTGTAGCCAAGAGAGACAAGCCCACCATTGATTTAACCTAAATATCAAATGATGGTTAAATGTCTTCTCTTTTTCTAGCAGCCATCTGGTGGAAGGGACCTCACACTGTAGTTCCAGCCACTCTGACAGTTACCATAATGCTTGAAACAAGATAAAGGGTTTGTCACACTAGAGTCTAGTTTTGGGGACCAACAGCAACAAAGAGAAACCCGCAGAAGCCCTGTGAGCCCATCAAGAGATTTTAATGGGCTTTAATTTGGACATTTAAATAAATAATGTACTCTGGAGGGTGGAGAGATGACTCCATGGTTAAGGGTACATACAGGCTGCTTTTCCAGAGGCTCACATGACAGATCATAACTGTCCACAATTCCAGTGCCGTGGATCTGACAATTCTCTTCTGACCTCTACAGGGCAATGGACATACACATGATGCACAGACATACATGCAGACAAAACACATGAAATACATACTAATTTTAGAAATACTCTCCACTCTGCCTTCTCCTTGCTCTTTCCCTAGGTCTTGTAATGCTCATAACTCCTGCCTCTATTTCTCCCTCACATCTTTCCAGACACCACCCAAGGTCTTCCTTTGCCCCTATACCTGGAAGTTATACCACTGATGCACTTCGGGGTTTTTTTTAAATTGGTCATCACCCCAACTCTATGATGACAGTTAGGGTTACCTCTTCAGAGGGAGGGTGACAAGAACAGGAGGTAGAAATTGGCTAATTTAGGGTAAAGACTCCAAAGAAACCAACCAGGTTTTTTCTTGGCTAAAAGCAAGTAATGTCCCTGGGCCTCTCGGAAGCTTTATCTCTGCTAAGGCCAGAGATGCCAGAAGCGTGTGGGGGCTCTGATCATCCATCTGGTTTCTAAATTATTTTAGGGTTATCTTCTCAGGAAAGAACTCTTAAAGTAGCAACCATTAAGGGAAGACTCCTCCTGGTCAAGAGGAAAAAACAAATCTCTGGCCTTGGTGGAGACCTAACATTCCAGTGGAACAGGGTCGATGACCTGGCTAAAGACCAGCCCTGGGGAAGATGGATTCACCTTAAGCCATTCTAAGAGATGGGCAGGAATAATTATTCCTTTAATGAGGTTCGTATTTTTCTTCCCAGAGTTCCCACCCCCTAGCACAGTCCCTATGAGTTCAGCCACCACAAGGTTTGGCTGGGTCTGTCCACCTTTCACTCAGAAAGGTGCAGTTTTTCCATTTTCTTTTTTTCTGTCTCTTTCAGATAATGACCAGAACCAAAGTATGCTTTTCTGACACTCTGGGCTTCCTGACTCTTTCTCTGAAGCCTCCTTCCCCACCATGCGGCTGTCTGCCACCTCCATGCCAGGAACTTAAACAGCTCGTGAACCCACACACGGTGTTGTGACACACAGTTACCCCCCACCCCCCCACACCCCATTCTCCTCTGGGTGACATCTAAGATTCACAGCTTGCCTGCCCTCTTTTAAGCTCTAATAAATTGTCCAAAATTTAAAACAGACCTTACTCCTGTCACGCTAAGCTGTCCCACATTTGCTCACTGACCCTATCCTCTCCTATTAGGCAGATTATGTCTCAGCTTCAAATCTGAAAGGCCGAATTTCTTTAGTTTTCCCAGAGAACACGCAGTGCACTAACGGTCACACCTTGGTGCACTAACGGTCACACCTCAGCCCAGAGCTGAGCTTCTTTGTGGAGCACGGTCAGCCGGGGCAGGACAACAGCCTGAATATAGCTGAGGTTTCATGAAGGAGGTGGGGAAGTGTCTGATGATGTTTGCCACTGACACCTCCAGGCACTTGGGGGGCTCTTTATTCTACTCGACGGCAGAAGCGAATTTCCACATTAGCTGCCTGCCTGTTCCATGCCAGCCTGTCCTGGGGCTCCCGGAGAACAGCAAGCTAGGCAAATGCTCCCGCTGTCCTCCATGCGCAGCAAAGAACAGTCACAGAAGCTACTGAAGAGGAAGTCATCCAGGGAAGTAAGGCTGAGGAAATCCTCAGAGGCAGCAGACAAGCTGCCTTTGTCTCTTAGAACCGGCTCTCATTCCTTATTCTTGTTTCCTATAGAGAGGACAGGACCCAGTACTAGACCTAAGTCTAACTTTGATGGGTAAAGACGATTCAGGAAGAATGTGAAATCAAGGGGAAGCCTGTACCAGAGTCCTTGCCAGGCTGTGCTGAGGTTTACCTCATGCATTTGCTTACAGCCCCCCCCCCCCCTCCACCCCCCCCCCCCCCCCCCCCCCCCGTACCTCAGGGAGCCCTCTCTCTCTCCTTAAGCTATGGACCCAAGTGAACCTGACTAGCCACTTTTCCTCAGTACCTTCTGGCTGGGTGACACTTACGGATGCTGTAGCCTTTCATGGATGAGCCACTTAGGTTTCATTTTAAAATATCTGCACAGCCACAGGCTTGACTCTCCCTGGGATCACCTAAAACCAGCGGAATCAGGACTGATGAGCTGTTTCCTCCCCATGGAGTAGGGGCCTGGACCCGGAAGGGAGAACCTCATCCTCAAAAGCAGAGCTTTGCTTTCAAGTCTGCCTTGTGCACAGCCAAGAGCAGGCACACGGGGTGTCTCTGTGTCCTGGTGAGCATGGTTATTTTTAGGGTAGAAGGATTGCACACAGCCTGAGATGATGGCGGGCAGGTCCAAGTCATCTGGGTCACCTCAGCACCACCCAGAACTTGGGAAATTATGGGTGCACAGAGGAAATGAGAGCACTGGAATTATCTGGAAGCACCTGGAAGGCTGGTGAAGCAGAAGTGAAGGACAGCATAGCTTTCTTCTGGATCTGCCACCAGCTATGACCTCATATAACTGTGACCCCAGGCAGCTCGTGGAGGCTCTCTGCACCTCCCCAAAGTGGGAAACGCAAACCATCGGCAGGCACGTGACCATACCAGACATCCAGACACTGTTTGTCATCACACTGTTGGCAAATGAGGGAACTGAGGCACAAGAGGCTATGCCCTCCGAGATGCTCTTGCTGCAGCTCTGGAGAGCCAGGCTCTCTCAAACACACTACAGGTGCCTTGTCCGTCAATGTGTGTTAGCAGATTTAGCGCCTGTACAGACACTCCAGGATTCATCCCAGGGGATGGAGACATGGAAAATAACGCTGTTTATCACAGTACTGGTAAATGGAGATGGGATTATTAATCACAGAGCACCAGCACAGAAGACATCTGTTTGCCGCACTCTCCTTCCACTGATAAACGTGCATGGCAAAACAAAACTGTCTGCACCATACCATCAAGTGAAGACACCTGAGACCATTTTACTTTTTGAGGTGGGGGTCAATAGGTAGCTAGGCTGGCCACAGATCTATGGGCCTTCTGCAGCAGACTTCTCTGAGTCCTGGGGTTATACAGATGAGAGCTGCCAGGCCCATAACAAACAGGTTCTAAACAGTACACACAGGTCCTAGGATCTCCTTTCTGCTCCAACCACATTCCTCTAGGAGAAAGTAGGCATTGGTGCTGGCCGCATCCCAGAGACGCGGTGTTGTGGCTTTTCCTGGGGAGGGACATCCGTTCACTCAGATGGGGCACCAGCGGCCCAAAGAAATGTGTCTATGGAATTATTCATGGCGGCGTGGGTGACTCAAACACAGAGGCATGACCAAAAAGCCCACCCTAGCCTGGGTGAAGACAAAAGGCACAGTAACTGTCCTGGAGCTCCTGCATGCCTTGCAAGCAGCTCGGCTGGCAGGCAGGAATCTTCTCTCTCCAGCTGCCTTGATAACCTTGGGGCCAGGTCTTGTGACTCTGGGGACTTATATGACTTTCTCCTCCTTTCAGGAAGGGTGTCAATTGGGAGAAAATGGTTCCACAACTAGCTTAGGGGTTTGCCAGTCTAGGATATTGACAGCTTCCTATCGTGTGCACAAGAAAGGCGTTCTTGGCTATCAGGGAGACTAGGTGTGGGGCTCTGTCCTCTGGGCATGAAATGAAATTAGAGCAGGTGTGATTACTTCCAGACTCTCCTAAGATGGTTCCATTAACATCACCTTATGGGGAGGAAGGGGTTCTGAGCTTCCCCCAGCCTCCAAGATACATGAGTCAACAGTTATTGGGGTTGGGGAGCACCTCTGTGTAACTGCCAATAAGTTCTCATGCTCCTGTAAGTAATACCCACAAACTCACTGGTTCACTGGGTTTGGAGGGGTCGTTTCTCTGGTGTGCCATTACCTTCTTTATATGGGGTGAATAGAAGTGGATTTTCTAGGGAAAGTCACACGACGCTGAAACTAGGTGAAGGGGTTGGGACTCTGAGTTTCTCAATTCTTCTCTTTGTGTAAAACACTCGGTTCCTCCTCTGCCGGACCCCCACTTCCTCAACTGCAAGTTTACCACCCTGAAAATGCCAACAGTAACTCATGTCTACACATTCTGTATCTATGAAGGCCACTGCTGGATCTGACAGCTGAGTCGTGCATGTGGCCATGTGTTGTCCCTGTGTGAGAGGAAGTACAGATCACTGTTGGTGCCTGTCTGTCCAGGGGTTCTAGAGGACCGAGTGGACCCCAGTAGTGGTCACCTGTAGTCTGAGAAGCCCAGTAGAAAGTTTCAGATTTCTTTTTAAAAGCTCAATACAGCTTAAGTTTTCCATAACAAATGTTTTTCTTTTACCTGTAATGTAGAAAATAAGGCCTGTCTTGGATTAGATGAACTTTCTCTAAAATCCTAAAATCCTGAGACCTCTGTGGGGCCTGCCCCCCCCCCCCCAGTTTCTCTTCTGCTCCTTGGCTTCTTGAGGGATCTGATTTGTTCCCCAATACCTTCCACTTGGTGACACTGCTCTGGGGGCTGATGGGAACAGTGCTGGCAGAGAGAGTGCTGTGGGACCCCTTGTGCATCTGGAGTGCTAAGGGTACCAGTGGGACTGGGACAGGGACAGGCAGGGCAGACACCAGGTGGGTGCTGCCTCTAGCTTCGGAGCTAGGTATGCTGAGATACAGGCGAGATGGGGGAGTTCTTTCTAAAAAGAAGCAGATACCAACAGTTCACGAAGTCCACAGCTGGATCTGAGAGGCTAGGGCATTAGGGAGGGATGTTAATGTAGGAGCCTAGGGTGGGAAGCTGATGAGTTTATTGGAGTTACTTGGGGAGCATGGGCAAGTCACTGGCAGCTGCAGAAAGAGGGGCGACCTTTCAGGCATGGGCTGATCCAGGTACAGGTGCCCAGAAACCTGGGGGACACGGGGACCCAACACACTCCCAGCCCTGACATTCAGCATTTTCAACTCAACCACACTTAAGTCCTTCAAAGAAAGGCTTTCTGGAATCAGTTCTGAACAGCTTAGATATGTGCTGTTTTGAAATAGAGAACACTTTATGGTTCCACTTTATTTATTTGGTATTTTTGGCATTAAGAAGTCAAACCATACAAAACCCCTTCCTTTGCAGACACACACTCTAGCTCACCTCCTCCTCCCAGGTGAGATGTCAGGGTTCCCTGCCAGGCTGAGGGACAGACATGCCCACAGCCCGTCACTTGTAGGAACCTCACTCCCCAGAGGGTGATTTCTTCACTGTGTCTTCCTTCTTGGTAATGAAGGAGGTGACGCATGGCTGAGACAGCAACTTGGCCTTAATGGTGTGCCCTCCTGACCATGACACCTGGTGATGTGACTTTCTCCTGTCCTGACTGTACCTAGAAGCCCTCGTGAGGCAACCCCTTCAGCTGTTCTGGCTGAGTGTTTGGAAGTGATTGAGCCTTAATCCCTTTCTCATTTATCTTGATGAACTTGATGCGTCCTCTGAACACGTGAGCTGCCCCTGGTCCTACCTTGGTGGTGGATGTCTGGGAAGCTTACCAAGTCCCGTGGGAGCAGCACCTGGCCAAAACAGGAGTTCAAGGGCAGTAACTGACCTTGTTCCTGTTCAGAAGCTCTCACTGTTCAGGTTTTGTGTTCCTACTGCGGCAGGGTGGAGATGGGGCTGAAGAGAACATGGCCTCAGGCACAAGCCAGTCTCTTTTCTTTGGTGCCCTCTGGGTTCTAGGACGATGGAACTGTCTCCAAACGTCCTGTCATACCACCCGGCCCCGGCTGCGATCTGCTGGTCCCTAAACCTACCTTGTTCTGGCCGATGGAGGAGGAGTTCATGGAAATTCTCAAATGGGACTGAACTAGGCCAGGCCACACCAATGGGACCAAGAGCAACCAAGGAAACGCCAGCACTGTGAACTAGAGGCCTGAAAAAGAGGCTCCTTTCCCAGGGGTGCCACCAAAGCACTGAGGCACCAGGGCCTTTCATGTTTCTCGTTTATTTGATTTTCTAAGATATTGAAGTGTAAGACTCACTAACCCCGAGTGTGAGGGGACTCCCAAGCCCACAGGCTAACTCCTGGACAGCTGCTCCTGCGCCTGGACAGAAGGTTGTATACTGTTTGGCTGTGCATGTCTCTGAAAGACAATCTACACTTTCAACGGCAATTTACATAAGGCCTGGCTGTAAAGTTTTGAGGACCACCTGGCCTTTGGGTGATACACTTAAAAAAACAAAAATAACAACAACCCAAACCTCTGCATGTCAGCTTCTCTTGGTAACTCAGAGTTGGTACAAAATCAGCCAATGTGTTTGGAATCTGCTTGGACATGTTCTTGGTAGTCAAGGTAAACTGAACGAGCCTCTAAACTCAGCTATGTTCCTCCATGCAGCTGGAGGCATTCCCATGCTGATCGACTGCTAGGGAACACCGAGGAAGGGACTTCTCTGTATGAGCCTGCTTGGAAGGTATGTGCCAGACTAGCAGAAGGGGCACAGCTGAAACCATCTGTCTACTGCCTCATGCCTTCCCATGGGAGGAAACCTGTGCTTCCTGCTGGGCTGGGCTTGGGTGGCACTGTCAGGAAGGACAGGGACAGGAGCTTTGGAGTACTCAGGCCACCCAGCCACACCCCTCCCTAGCTCTTCCTCACAGGGGTCCCTTATTTCTTAGTACCTATTTTCTTCTCCATAAAATGGACCTCAAGAGTTTTCGTTGAGGTTCCTAACTCTATTTACCTCAAGGGTTTTCAATGAGGTTCCTGACTCTGTTTACCTCAAGGGTCAGTGAGGTTCCTGACTCTATTTCCCCTCAAGTTCTTGGTCTTTACTTGGAAACTCTACTGTGCACAGAAAATGCACCCTACATTAAAGAGAAACACATAGCTGCAGCCCACGTGCTGAGCTCAGGCTGGCCAACAATGGCTAACCTAAGATGGTAACTCTTCTTGAGGTCTACACATAGCCAGGTGTGGAGTGATCTGGAAACTTCCCCATCCCTCCTTGATGGGTCAGAACCATCACCAGTTGCTAGGTTTATAGTTACATTTGACAGTGATGGGACCAGGATGGTAGGCAGGTGTTCGGCCATTTATTCTAAGCCACAGAGGCCACTGCTCTGAGAGCCGTACATCGGAATAGGCTGCACATACATGAGAGGCTGGGGGCAGTACAGGGTAAATAAGGAGAGAGAAACATTCACAGTGCCGAGCAGCATTTGCACCGGATACAGTCATCTGAATGTCACAGAACAGTCTTACTCAGGACTACCTCATCACATTCAGGAGGTCAGGATCAAGAGTGGTGGGTCTGGTTGGTGGAATCCAGTGGCACAGAGCCCAGCAATTGCCAGAGGGGTTTGGCTAGAACCACTATGGAGAGACCTGGTCTAGCCTCTAGCTCCAGGCTCTATATCATGCTTAGCTGAGCCCTTGCCTAACCTAATTCCTGATTTTTCTGGAAAAAAAAGATAACCATAAAGTAACAGACCTATGGCAGTCACATCCAGATGTGGCCCCAGGGGGCAGCCGTGCGTGCAGTGGGAAGAAGCCAAGCCCTGGTTACGGTGTAGCAATGGGCAGGCCCGGCTGAGGGGTTAGTACCTTCCCTGCTGTTCAGTTAGTAACAGTTTCTTTTACAATTGTCACGAAAGACTTTTTCCCTCCCCAAATGACAACACCTTGAAAACACCACTTGAAATGCAAGGCAAATGGCATAAATCTCAAGCACACACAGAACAGTGGCAATGGTGATGTGAGTGTTTTGGTCCATACTTCACATTGGCATATGCTATGAATGAAAAGGCTGCATACCCATCAAATTGATAAGACGTACACAGAAGCAAAGAGCTCAAACCGATTTCCCTTTAAAAAAAAAAATCACCCTCTCATGGATCCCAAAGAACCAAGAAAAAAAATAAATAAATATTTAAATCAGATTTGAAACCTTTTGAACCAATCTGAATTTCCTAAATCCTTTGTCTCCCTAGTCAGATCCTCTCAACCCCTAAAGGTGAACACTTGGAGGTATCTTTTAAATGAGATAGAAGTTCACCATTTTTTCTAAAACCACACCGACTAGGTCCTGGGTGGCAAAGGCCAGAAAGCAACTGCCCTAGGACAGTGTTTTCATGTGCCTGAGTGAGGCTGCCTCTGTGCCTGGTGACAGTCAGGGTTAGTCCCGTGATAAGCAACACTCAGAGTCAGAGTCAAGTCTAGAAGGGACCCTAAGCACTCCAGTAGCATTCATGCCTCACTCAGAGATCTGATCTCCTTTGACAACAGGCTCTGGCCTGGGAAGTCCAACAGCACACACTGCTCTCTGTGTTAGCCTAGAGGCTTCCTGGTGGGAACCCAGGGTCAAAAGGTGAAAATGTGATCCAAACCCCGCAAAGCTGCTGTGTAGTTCTTGGTTGTCAAGCTGAGCTACAGTTTACAGGAGCACACGGGCATTCCTGGGAGGACCTTACGGCCTGAAAAAGTGGCAAACCGATGAACTTAAGTGTCATTTCATCAAGGTATTGAGTATCTACCTTTATACCAGCAAAAATTTAACCTAACATTATTTTAAAGGAAAAAAATAGGAGCATTTGAAAAATGCTTTTTTTTGCTTTAAAATATAAATCTTAGTGAACAAGCTCACTTATATACAAATACATATATATACATATATATATATTAAATATTATGAAAAAGCAAAACCAAAGGCCCCATTAAGTGAATATTTCTGTGTACTAGCTGTGACACATAGTTCAGAGCTATTCTTTTGCTTTAAAGTTAAAATTCAAGCTTTTAAAGGACTGATGTTAAACAAAAAACACAGTATACTTTTAAAATATGACTCTGAGATGCTAAGAAGGTGGTGTCTCACAAGGACGGACGTTGTAAGCCTGGATTCAGTGGAGCAGCCCTTAGGCAGCAGGGCAGTGGGAAGTCTAGGGCCCTGAATGTGTGATTCAACTTTGTCCCCGGGGTGGTAGGTGTGGCATGATATACAGGGCTTGTTGATATACAGATAAATGGGACTACCCACCTTTGGGAGAACATGCACCACTCAGAACCACAGGCAGGCACTGAAAGTTACGTCAAATTTGCTCAAAACAGTATCAAACCTGATTCCAGAGACTTCCTGCCCCAGGCAAGGGGGTTGCCCCTTGTGCCTACTCACCATGCTATTGGTAATATCAAAAGCCATTGCTCTTGAGTGTTCTTGGAGATTCTCTTGTTTACACCTCGGCTCTATCTAACTGCCTGGTGTGACTAACCTAGGACATCCTAGGACTAACCTAGGAGATCTCAAGATTCCCTTTCAATGTTATAATTTCATGAATAATTCAAACAATTAAACGAGAAACACATTATGTTGACTGGGCTTTTATAAAATGACACAAAATCCCAAGTAGTTATTTCTAAAACCATTTTTTTGCTAATGTGGAGACCCAGGTGGCTCTGTTAAATGCTTTCCTTTGGAGAAACTAGCAGTGAGATGTTTTTCATCCACCAACTAGGAACAAACTCCGTGCACACATGGTCTCCCGGCTTCCCAGCATGGCTGTACTCACTACCATCACCAGAGCTGAGGTTTCCACAGCAGAGAGGGAGAGGAAAAAAAAAAAAAAAGCAAAGTGAATAGATCTGTGATTTTTGACTCAGAGGAGAGACAAGCCAAGTGCTGAGCCAGCGCTCATGCCTGATGGATGAAACCTTCTTTTTCAGAGAATGCTTGGAAATCTATCAGCACCAGCAAGCCTTTCTTTATGGGTTAAGAACGCCAGGCAAACACAAGCATTCACAGTGCATTATTATGTGCATACATAGTTGTTCTGATACACTCTTCTCAACAAATTCAGCAGCCACCTGCCTAAGAGGAAAGGGCTGAGCTGTGGAAACCTTGGTTATCTGGGGTGTACAACCATGATTTTCATCACTGGGAAGTTTCAACCTCTGGGGACTCTTTGGGATGGGCTGTAGCTGGAGGTGACTAGAGAGGTGTGGAGGGCCATCCAACAGTGTAAAAAGTGTTCTAACGAAGGCAATCCATTTCCCAGGAGTCTGAATTCATCTATACATAAGTGGAAATCCACACAGGTTTGCTGGGTGCCCTAGCCTCACTTTCCGAATACTGTATTCCCTCTCCGTATACAGTCACGCTCCAGTTCCAAGAGACTCACTTCCATTACTGATTTCCAATATTCAGCTCTCTACAACTTGCCAAGTGGCTGTAGACTCTAGCAATCAACTCTTCCATCGATATTTGAGTATTTTAGCTCTGATTCCCTTTGCAAAGTTCTGTGATGAAGTGATCATGCAGAGAAGACCCAAACCAGTGATGGTGGCCTGACTGAACCTAGGTGGCACTTCATGGAACAGACGGTTGAACCACAGTGGCGATGACTTCCTGCAGTGTGTACAGAGTTCTGCTCTCACATCATAGCTGCAAGGGACATGGCTCTGGGAGGTGTACACCAGCCCTGCTTCCCAGTGCCAGTCAGCAGAATTGATTCTGGACGCCTTGTCCTAGGAAGCACTCTGAGTTGTTAGTGCTAAGGATGGTACCCAAGAATGGTTACTACTGCCTCCTCCAGAAAGAGAAGCAAGAATGACAATGGAGAAGCCGCCTTTCTAGAACAGGACTGTAATTGCATTTAAGTACTTCCTGCCAGGAAACACCTGTTAATCGGAAGTGAAGAAGACACTGTGACGTGGAGAGTCAGAGCAAGCAGTCAGCCTGTTTACCCACGAGCCTTTCACCTGGCAACCTCACTGGTATTCCTGACGGGTGAGCATGTGTGATGTGCTTGGATGGGCCAGTTTCCAGGCACAGGCTTGCTACTACTTTAATGTACCTTGACATTCCAAAGTGAGTCCTTACTGCACCTTAGCAAGATGGACTGATTTCCTTAGGAGAATACTGTTTGCTTCTTAGTACCTCTGTTTAGATCACACGCTGGCTTCACAGAAAGTATACATTATCATAAAGATGCTTAAATACCTGGTTTTAAAAGGGAAACTAAATATGGATGGTGAAGAGAGCAGGATTCTAATCTTAAAGTAATAAACGTTCACATTCAGAGGCAACACCGTGTAGAAAGATGCACCTTCATGACACTTACTTCTGGAGCGTGGACATTTCTGTTTGTCTTTCATGTCATGAATAAAGGGAAGCTACAAAAAACAAAAAACAAATCAAAAAACCCAAATCCCCAAAGTCCAAAATGCAAAAGGCTCAAGCAGCCCTCATTGAATTCAGAAAGACACAGGCACTGCAGGGTGAGGCTGAGTCACTTGACCGGTGCCAGGGCTGACAGTGGACAGCAGTTTCCAGAAGCCCTTCCTAAGGGGGCGATGCTGAAGCGGAAGCTCAGGCACTTCTGACAGCACTGCTCCCCAGAGGTGACTCAAGAGGCCCGCATCAGACGGTTTTCCAACTCCTGTCTGGCCACGAAAGCAGAACACCAGAATAAACCGGAACCGTCCACTCTGGTGAGAGGCAAGTGTGGCCGGTGAAGGAAGAGCAGAGAAAGGCTCTCTCTGGGACACGCTGAGGTGAAGAAAATGTCTTACACGACACAATACCTTCAACAGATAGTTCTCTCTCTTGGGTTTTTTTTTTTTTTTTTTTTTTTTTTTTTTCTGACACAGAAAGCAACAAGAACAATGGAGGCTGAAATACAGAAGCTTAAACATCCCACACAGATTTTCCAATAGACTCAAGACAATGCAGCACAGCCAGGCTGTATAAACCATTTGATAAAAAAATATCTTCTTTTATGTTGTAAGGGCAACTGAAGAGTCATGGGAGTGCTCTCCCACTGGTTCATTGCAATAGGACAGGAGGCTACACATCCACTTTGAGCTCCTTCAGTCTCTCTTCCTGCTCATATGTGTACTTTGCTTCTCCTGTAATGATTTTGGGCTCAAACAAGTGTCTCTTTAGTGAAAACTATCTTCAAGTCCCTGGGAGAGACATCAGGACACTACTGGGGTCATATCCCACAACTGAAAAAAAAGAGAAAAATGCCAAGGATGAATTAAGATCAAACAGTGCTGAGGATGAACAATGCTTAGAACGGCCTCAATTCAAAGTGGGCCTTTGTCTTTTCCCAGTTAGCACACAGCATATAGCACACAGCACACAGCACACAGCATACAGCACTAGCCTGACTTCTACATGAGGGCAGCTACATGTCGCTCCAGCTAAGGAACATAAAGGCAGATCAGATCCACTAAGGAGAGGAGCTAGCACACCCCAGGTATCTTTCCATAAACTTCCCAGATAGCCTTCCAAACAATTCTCTAAGACATCAAAAGGGAAAGGCCAAGGCCTCAGACCTTGAAGTTACTCCTAACAACTTCATCCTGTTGCTGCCCCCAAAGTAGGACAGGATGACAGAGTTGGCCCTCTGTCCTGGGCCTCTGCTATGGCCGTGAATCCATGTGGCTTCAGAGTCTTGGATAAACACTCTTGGAGTAATTCATCTCAACAGGAAAAAAGCTTCTGTATGACTTGGTGACTGATTCCAGGTCTGCCTTCCAACCTACATTCAGTTCAAGACCACCTGCTTCCTAGAGCTTCCCAAGCAGCTCCCCTCCCTCTGGGAATCCTGGTTATTGTCACTCATGTTACGTTTGTGACTTTTGCACATGCGACTTATTGTCTAGTGTGTGTGAAAATTATAGGACAACCTCAATCACCGTTCCTCAGGAGCCATCCAACTTGTCTTTTGAGATAGCATCTCTCACTGAGACCCATGGCTCGTTGACTAAGCTAGGCTGCTAGGCTAGTCCTCTGGGAGACACCTGATTCCGCCTCCCCAGCTCTGTGATTAAAAGCATTGTCATCATGCCTACATTTTTTTTTTTAAATGCTCAGGTCCTTGCAAGCACTTTATCAACTGAACAATCTCCATAGGTTCCTAGTATTGGTTTTTAAAGATCATATCCTAAGGAAATTATGCTGCAAATCAGAGTGATGAGTGCCGTGGGCTCTTGACAATGCTCACTTCCGCGGATAACCCGCACACAGACAGCCTCTCAGATCCTCCTGTCTGTATACAAGGCCCACAATAGGAAACTTAACAAGAGGGCATCTTACCTTAATCACTTTGTCAGTTCCAGAAGTCAGTAACCATCCCCTGGTTGCATCAAAATGCACGTGCACAATGTTGTGCTTACTGTCATGGAAGGTAGCTGTGGGCGCACGTCTGGAAGGAGCAATACCAGAGTAAGAGGGGGGCACATGAATGAGAGGGATCTGGGATGACTTAGATCCTCCTTTTTAGTGTCCTGGCTAACACTGCTTCACTGTTAGAAATGCTCCTGCTCTCACTCCTGGGTGATCTGTTACACCGTTTTAGTACTCAGTGTGTGTGTGTGTGTGTGTGTGTGTGTGTGTGTGTGTGTGTGTGTGTGTGTGTGTGTGTGCACGCACGTCCAGATCAGAGGACAACTCTCAGGAATTGGTTCTCTCTTGTCAGCCTGTGGGATCCAGGGACTGAACTGAGGCTCTCAGGCCTAGGCATGAGCACCTCCATCCACCGACCATCTCATTAGCCATGACATGATTTAACAAGGAAAACAAGGGAAAATGATTCTTCTGGTCTCCAGAATAGGGAAGGTGAATGCCCCCAAAAGCCTTCAGGAAAGCATTCTGTTGTGATGGCATCCATGCAAATCTCTACCTGTGCTCTAAAGAACTCTTTCAAAGACCACAGCACCTTTGCCAAGTCTGTGCTTAGGAGGAGGGAATATACTCTAGCTTGGCCTACTGTTTTCAAAGGTGTGGCTGTTAAAATGCCCAAGACACCATTGTCTGTCAAACTGAAAAACACCGATATTTTCTTTCCTTTCCCACTGCTGTAAATGCGAATACAAGTTTTCAAAATGGTATTCGAAAATTCCACTAAGCAATATATATGAACGTGTTCATGTGTGTGTGTGTGTGTGTGTGTGTGTGTGTGTACATGTCCAAGCAACATAAATAATATCTTAACACATACACACACACCACTGCTTGTTCTGTGTCCTTGGGCCTGTGGTTTTGCTGCTGATTTTAGTGATGAGGCCCACTGGCTGCCTCAGCACTCTATAGGCAGGTCTAGAGTGCTTGCCAGAGATGAAGCAGAAGAACCAGAGGTGCAGCTGGGCAGGCCAAGCAGACCTCCTCATCGTGGTTCAGGGTCTCTACACTGCTGTGAGCACTCAGAAGACAACTGTCTTTTGGCTTTAGTTGAATCTACAGGAAAGACTTTCAGTAGTAAAATGATCACTGTAAATGATTTCAGCTTAACTTGGAATTTCTTAGACTCAGCTCTGTCTTGATAAAATGAAGAATTGGATTCAGCCATCTTTAAGGCCCCCCCTCAGTTCTCTTCAATGATTAGAACTCTCATTAATCTCATTATGTGCTTGAGTGGGCAAATAATCAGTGCACATGAACAAGTACTTGAGCAAGGCCATCTTGATGTGTATTTGATAGGGTGATGTGACCTGACTGTACCACAGAGTGCTGGGAGGACTGGAGACTGGTTATCCTCCTAAACTCATGGGGGCCAAAACTTGTTTCTGTGCATCTCGATAGTGTCTGGGGGTAGTTTCAATTTTTAGTGTTGCTGATTCCAATTAGAGCTAAGGTCTCAGGACACCAGGCAAAATGCACCAGCTGAGTGGTGGGCACCTGGAATTATTTCCAGAACCTAACAACTGCTGGAGCCCTTGAGACCCAACATCTGTAAAGACAGCAGCCTGGGCACCAAGGCAAATCCTGGCCTTAGCTCCCCGGGGAGATTCTGTGGGTGAGCAGGCAGCTTTACCTGAGAGTATCTGCAATAGATTATTGAGAGCCCAGCAGGTGGTTCTTTGAGCCTATGCCCTCTTCACCTGTCTCTCTCTCTCTCTCTCTCTCATGATCACAGAAACCTCTTGGTAGTACAAGGGCTTTTCCTGCATGATCTGTCTGTACTACACCCCCGGCAGACTAGGCAGGTAGACTAGCTCTGGAGTGGGACGCTTAGGCTGGGCTTTGTCCATGACCCGGCAGGGCGCAGGGCGTGGGACTTACTCTTCATCTGTGATGGCCTCGTGGCAGCTGTCGCAGACCCGGACTTCGAACTCAAAGCCCATGAGTGGGATGGAGGAGCGCTTGGAGCTACACTTGCCGCACACGGCCTTCCCACATTTCCGGCAGTGGTGCTGGAGGAAAAGGAAACAGGCTGCCATGGCTCTGGCTGCAGCCCTGGCACACCAGTAAACCAGCTGCTCTCGGGTGAGGACACCAGGCCAGAGTGCCCCAGAGCTGGCCATAGTAGGCCATTATAACAGAGCCTTACAATCCCAGCCCTGGGGAGGCTGACACCAGGCAGCCAGACTGGGACTTCTTCGTGTCTTAGGTAAAAGGGCTTAATTTATATTTGACGAAGGTAAACCAGAATACTTAACATGATTTGACTATGCTACAAAGTGCTAAAAGGATTAGAAAAATAGTTTTCCCCCAGTAACTCACCGAATAAACAATATACATGATATCACATCATACCACCCTACATACCATACACATAAACACACTCACACAACACAACACAACACAACACACAACCTACCACAACACAACAGTGTCCTGAAGCCCACCAAGGGAATATCAGATTTCTACTCCTTTTAATTTTGTTCTCAGATCAGAGTAGGGCTTCTGGGAAGCATGCCTCCTTCTTCTGTTTCCCGCTCCCCAACCTCTTCACCTACCATTGCTGTGAGCTGCACGCAGCGGAAGTACCCAACGGCCAGATCTTAAAGCTGGCCGAACTGAGGAAATGCTACCTTGAGAGATTACAAATCTGCATGACCTCTGACTAGCCATTTGTCTTCGACTCTATCAGTGTTCAACCCAGGTAACCTAACATTTGATTTCCATGGGGAAGAGCAACCCAAACCATAGAATCAGACTTTGAAAATGTTGTTATAAACAGGTCTAAACAACTCAAACCAAGTCAGAAGGAGGGAAAGTGAATAATTAAGAAGTAAACATCCTCACGTATTTCATGGTTTGGAGCCAACATGAGCTACTGTGACACCTCTAATATTAAGGCATACCTCAATAGATGCCATTAGAGCTTTAAAGTTGTACCACTCAAGCACTTAGAACAGACCACTAGGAAACCCAACCTCAGGGAGGGGCTGCGCTGCAGTAGACTTTAGGTGTCACGGCTATAAAATCCCTGGGTCCACTACAGCTCCCACCCAGGGGCTACTACTTCTATGATTATGTGGTTAAGCACTTCCAGATAACCGCACCTTAAGAGAGCACACATCACCCACCTGTCTTAGGCCAATTTTCTTACTGTCCCACATTTGCTTGAAGTTCCAGAAGAAAGGCTGGTCACATTTTTGGCAGGAGTCACTGTCCAACCACTCAGGGGTCTTGTCAAATAAAGCAAGAGCAGCCACAGTGAGAAGCAGTATGACAAAGGACCGTGGACACTGGTTAGACTTCCAGAACCAGGACTTATGTGTCAGAGACAGCTGATCCTCAGTCACAAAGGTAGTTACAGAAGGGTTGCTAACTGTCAGGCCCTGAGGATGGGATACAGTGCTGAATAAAGAAAACCTAAAATCACAGAGATTATTATTTATTAGGGAAGATGTCACGAGGATATTGTTAGTCATCAAAATGTCTGAGAGTTTGAAGGCCTAAGGGAAGCAGTGTTCTGGGAGGGAACAGAAGCTCTGGCAGGCTAGGGCCGGTGAGCTAGACCAGAGGCTCTGACATAGGCTGGGATCTCTGTAGAAGGAAGTCGACTGAGACCCAAAGCAGGAAGGGAGGAGAAGAGGCGGAGGGGGCTGAGTGCGATTTCAGGATGGCAGAGGGGAAGCTGGAGGAGTGACACATGTCATTCTTCGCAGGCTCCTGAGCATCATGCTGAGAACTTCAGTCCCACTTCTCTAATGACATATCCGGATGTCTAATTGATATATGTGTGTGTGTGTGTGTGTGTGTGTGTGTGTGTGTGTGTGTGTGTGTGTGTATATATGTATATGTATACATGTATGTATGTATGTATCCCTGACGTAAGTAGTCTAAATTAAGTCAGACAGGGTTCAATAGTATGTTCTGCGTAAAGGTATTCTTTAGCAGATCTTTTGTGTGTGTGCTGTGTACGTGTTACATGTGTACATGTGCATACATGCTGAGTGCATGTGTAAGTGTAAGTGTTGTATTGGGGATTGAACCTAGGAACTCATGCATGTTAATAAGCACTGTATCACTGAGCTAGAGCAGGTTGGGAAGAGCTCAAAATGGTTCTGGGACAGAAGGTGGAGAGAGAACTAGACTTGTAGTACAGTACTATTTGTGCATATGCCACACACACTCATATGCATCTACACTTTTACACATTCTTCTCACACACACACCATACACAACCATATATATGCACGCACATATATACCATACACAAACATATATTCATACATACACATACCACAAACATATACCCCACACACTCACACACAGACACCATACATACTCATATACAGACATACACACATCTTACACATATACTACACACTGACACACACACCTAGACATCTGACGATACACTAATGCTCTAATACATGCACATTTCATACATACATCATAAACACACACCCCATACATATATACCACCCTCCCTCCACTCACCATACATCACACACATTCTCTCTCTCTCTCTCTCTCTCTCTCTCTCTCTCTCTCTCTCTTTCTTTCTCCACACATACTTTCATATATACACTCACACACATCTGGGTGTGAAATGCATCATAGTAGGTGTCTATGATGAAGGTATTCAGAGGGGAAAAATTAATACATTTGATAGGATTCCATTTTTTGTGTAAAGAATTTTTGTTATTGTAGAGAAAACAGAAGGATGGCTGTTTGCCAACATGGAGAGTCTTAGATAAGTTATAGATTCTGTAAACATGGTATTTCTGGATGGTGGTTTCATGATTAACAAACCTGTTTTCTATTTGTTAATGAGTATTTTCCAACTTTTCTACAGAGTATGTACTCTACCTAATAATACATAAGCAATTGATTTCATTAGCCATATAGACAAACACGTTTAGCACCTGCATCCGGCTGATGTCGCAATGATCTGCATCCAGCCATGCAGAGTAATCCCTCACCTGCCCCACACTGTCTTCCATCTGCAACTCGTATGCCTGACTGCTGCAAACTTCCCATCAGCACCGACACACCCCAGCAGCCTTTCACACCCACCCTGCTTACTCCTTGTCTTTCTTAGCCTGTAAAGCCCATGACTCTCCAAGTAATAGCATGTGCTGGCCCACTGGACCCTCCTTTGACAGCCAGTCCTAACATCCCTTCCCAATACCCAGCACTGACATTCCGTCTTACTAGTGTTAACTGTAATTTCATTACTTATACCATTTAATAGACTATGAACTTTCTAGAGAGCCTGTCAGCACTTCAGGTTAGAACAAACTTCATTATTGTTAGCATCCCACAGCCTCTGTCATAACTAGGAAGCAGTTCCCAGATGCTTACGAAGTATGGTATTTGTAAAAGATGGATGAAATCATTCCCATTGCTCATCAGAGCTTCTAATTAACAAGATCTTAAACCCCTCAGCAAGTACTGAATGTTCATATATATGCATGTCAAAATGGCTCAAAGCTGGCTCCCAAACGCCTACTTTCATCTTTGGAAACAACACAAATTTTATGTTCCTTTGGGCTGTCCTTCCACTAAAAACAAAACAAGGCCCACAAAAGCCAGGCCTGAATCAGGCCTGATTGTCCCTAACCCAAAGCAAGCCAGGACACAATCCCCAGCTCTAGGGGAGCCTGCTTCACATGACCAGCATGTGCTGTAATGGTCCCCCGCCAGTACATGGATGGTGCCAAGTGTACTTTTCAAAAACAATATTCTACATTTCCCTGCTTCCTACCACTAAGGAGCACTTTAATTAGTTACTAATAGAACTCCTGTGGATTTATGGTTCCACAAAATAGAGCTGTGATCTTCCTAAGCATTTAATTACTGGCATCTGAAGGCATAGCATTGTGGGTAATACCAGTGACTCTCTTGGGATGAGTGAGACTGGGGTGAGGGGATGGAAAAAACTGGGGAAGTTTTGTCTTTATAAAGTGTGCTTTTCTATTTAATCTCACACCCTTCAAGAAATAAATGACAAGAATGCTGACTGTCAAAGGGAAAGCTGACCTAGAATAATTCCACATCGACAGGAAATGGTTAAGTTCAAAATACTTGTCCAGGCAATGTCCAGTCAACATATTAATTGCTAAAATGCTTATAGATTAAAAAGCAAAATTAGTTTCAATAGTGGTATGGCAAGATTTGAATCTGTGCTTAAGAAGACAAGGCATGGTGTTTGGGACTATTTAGAACACGACAAACAATCACAAGAATATTGGTTCCTGTATTTCCATTAAAACCAAACTGAGTGCTCTGACTCCTCAGGAGTTTTCTAACGTATGACATACTGCATCCTAGTTGGGGGTTTAATCATTACAGAAATAAGCAGGAAGGGGCAGAGACAGCGCTGCAGGCCTCACCCAGAGTACTGTGCCACTTACCTCCTGCCTTTCCACATCCATGTTCCAGACGACAATGCCACCGTCTCCGCCACATGAGATGAGCTGCCTTGTGTGCTGTGCATAGGAGAGGGCTTGGACTTTGTCACTGTGGAGGAAACCAAGGGTTGGGGCCCGCTCGGGGCAAACAACATGCTCCACAGGGGAAAGCCCATCAGAGCCAGACAATACTCGGATTCAACAGAGCTCCAGCGAGTAGCTGGAATCTTTACAGACTCTTCAACACACAACAGTCAGACCTAACATGAGTTTAAACATTGTTTTAGTCTTCTCAGGTTCACGAGAAAGTACTTTTGGTCAGTTACCAACATTCAAATAAGAGATGATTGCTGAACTGACTATAACATCTTGTTAATTCTCCCTTAAGGGAGTTTATATGTCATAGTGGAAACTCTGGTGCATTTCCTTGCTAGTCTCTAAAATGCTTATAGAAGGCAGTTCTCAATTGTCTCTATCCTCCCTCCTCCCGGTTTTCTCCATGAAATATCGGCTAGTTACTTTGGTAATTATTACAGTGAAAGTGAGTAGTTAAGACTCTGTCAGCGGGGGCTGGCTGTGGCAATGCAGACTTGTAACCTCAGGCCTGGGAGGGAGATGTCCTAGGGTCAAGTCCATTGTCCGGAGGCCTCCCTTTACTTTTAAAACTTACTTGGTTTAAAACACGGATAAAATATTTACTGTATTTTTAGATTAAACTGAGAATAAAACAGATTCATTTCAAATTTGCAATGAGGAATACATTCCACTTGGACATTATGCATATTAAATGGAAAAATAATTTTCCAAAACAGAAAATGTGATGAGAAAAATCCAATGTTTGATGTTCTTGAGATTCACCCTACTGTAGAGCTCAGCAAAAGTCAGATACTCACAGTTTCCTGCATTTATTAAGACCACTCAGCATCTAGCTCAAGAAAACCCGATGTACACTTTGTAGAGAAGAAGAATGCCAAATGGTCCAAGGGTGGGGTGGGGTGGGGGGCTGGAAGGAAGGGGTGGGTTCTGTTTTACAGTATCTGAAGAAGTCCATTACAGGGCTGGGCACATTACTCAGCTGCAACTGCTTCTCTGATGTGCTGATTACTGCCCTTGACCAGTGTGAAAGGGTACTCTTTACCTCTGTGGAACTGCCTAGATGCAGTCTGTTTTCAGAATTATGTCTGGATCTTTGTATTACCGTGACTAATGTCCTTGATTTTATTTTTTTAAAGAAAGGAGGGAGATGAGGGGCATTCACTTGTGAAGAAGGCTCCATTCTTTAAAATGGTGTGATTTTCGGTATTAATGTTAAGGTACTTATTACTACTTTATTTAGATAGCCAGTGTTCCTATCTTAGCCTAGGACCCCAGATTCAGCAGGTTGATTTTTACTTTTTACACTGAGTCACTACTCAGAAAAAGTAAAATCTTCAAGATGTTTTATGTCAAAGCTCTCCCAAAAGACTTCCCGTGATATGTTTATCTAATTATTCTTTATCAATAAAAATCAGGAGTCAAATATCAAAGAACCTGAATGATCAGAGAAGAGGCAGAGAAGCCATCAGTGACCTCCTATCTCTTCCATTCCTTCAGCCAAAAGCCTAAGCTCCTCTCTGAGCCCAGTCTTACTACTTCCTGTATCTCCATCTGTCCTCAGTCCTCCAAAACCTCTATGGTTAATTTTGGTCAGCTAGTAGCTAGCTCCACCCTCTGATTCAAAGAAAGCTTTATTGTCAGAATGTGATCAAAATAGCACACAATAGTCCTGGAAAACCATAAAGATCTGATCCTTCACCTTAAAATGAGATACTATGTACACCTGCATTAAACATTACTAACACACAATTGCATTATATGTGTTACTATTTATTTGTAGAATCAAGGTCTGGGCTGAGACTAATAGCAGAATGCTTCTGGTATGGGTGAGGCTCTAGATTCAAAATCTAACATCACAAGAAGAAAAAACAAAATAGAATTCAGGCATAGTGCCTCATACTGGTAATCCTAGCACTGAGAGGTTGAGGCAGAACTGCTATGAATTTGTGGATGGGATCGGCTACACCAAGTTCCAAGGCAGTCTAGGCTATCTTGTGACATAGTAATCATTAAGCCCTTAAGTCTCTAGAGGCTACAGATATCCTTTGTAGTACTCTGATGTTCGTCTGAAGGTCAAGTCAGACTTCCAAAAAGGATGGCTACAGTACTTCAAGAAAAAGAACACATCTATCAGTCTTTGAAAACACTGACATTGTGAAGAACAGATCCTACACAGGCTACTGGGTGTCATCACGTTGATTGACAGTGTTTAAACTGTGCAGCGGACTAATCAGGATTCTCTTATATTACAGGAGCTCACTTTGTTCTGGTGACAGATGGCATCATGAACAGTCACCACTAACCCAGGATCCAGCAGAGTAAGAATTACAGCTTATTCACAGAACAAAATGAACACCAATTGTGGATGTGTTGTCTAGAATCCCATCGGTATTTTAGTATTTTATTTTCTGGATATGTAATAATGTCTGTGCTTTTCCTTTAAGCCATGTCTAATTTACAGTCTAGTAAATTCTACTTTTATAATCTAAATCAAAACATTAAAAAACAGTCCATCTTACACTGTCCACAACTTCAACCTGTTCAGACTTCCCTTAATGTTCATGGTAACACAGCCATTCCATGGGTTCTACAACAATCAATCCCCAGGGAATGGGGGGATTTCCGTAAAGTACTTAGCGCACAAACATGAGGAGCTGAGCTCAGGTCCCAGCACCCACATAAAAGCTAAGGAGGCAGAGAGAGGAGGACCCCCAGGACTCTCTGGCCAGCCAGCCCAGCTGGATCAGTGAGCTCTAGGTTCAGTGAGAGACTCCATCTTAAAAAAAAGTAAGAAGCAATTGAGGATGACACCCAATATCAACCCTTTGTCTCCACATACATTGCCTCCCATGAACATGCACACACCCACACACACCCATACACAACAAACCAACCGCACAACCAAGCCTCTTTCACATTTGAGAATGATGCCCACTGAATCAAAAGTGCCCTGCCACTTTAAGAGTGTATGAGGCCAAGGTCTACATAGCCCTCCTAGGAACTGGTCAGGACCATACAGTACAAAGCCATGTAGTTGACCAGGAACTGGGATGCTGGACACCAGGAATTTACCAATGAAGGAGCCTTAGGTGAGGAGTTTTCGGGGTGGCTTCTCAGCCTTGGCAAAGCAAGGAACAGAGGAAAGCTCAGGAAAAAAAATCCATCTAACAAGTTTGTAACAATAACCAGGCCGAAGTTAGTATTTTGTGTGTGAACAGAATGCTATGTGGATCTAGGCAGGCAGAGCATGCCTCAAAAGGAATGCATGGTTCACTGGTACTCACTGCAAAACTAGAAATAATTAGGCCACACTTTATGAGGACAGCCTGCCTTTCTCCCTATCTTTCTTGTGATCAAAAGTAACCCTTCATAACCAGGAGTTGTGGCAACACCTGTAATCCCAGCACTAGAGAGACTGATGTAAGATCATCTGAGTTCAAGACCAACCTGGGCTCCACAGCAAGACTTTCTAAAAGTCAGCAAGTAAAAACAATTTTAAAAAAAAGAGCAAACAAGCCAATGTTTGTGAGCTTTATACATTATTCTGGTCACAGAGTTGGGGCAGACGAGCTGTCAAGTAGATCAACAAGCTTGAAATAGGCAAAATGAGATGATGGCGTCTATTTTCACACTGTGTCAGCTGGGAGCTCGCACACTTTTCTGGGCTACTGGATTCTACAGGGTCTGTATGAGTAGTACATTTGACCGCTGCTTTACAACCCTGCATTATACAAAAACGACAGTACCAAAATCTTGCCCAGTGAAGATGGCACTAGCCCCAGTCCCCACCCAACCCATGAAAAAGCCAGCTGTATCTCCACACACAGATGAACTTGGGCATTCCATGTGTACACAGCTGTGGGAAGGGTGTGACATGCATGTGGAGGTCAGAGGTCAACTTCGGGATCATTCCTAAGAAGCCTTCCACCTTTTGTTGTTGTTGTTGTTGTTGTTGTTGTTGTGTTTACGGCTACACTGGCTGGGCAGCGATGCCACCCATCTCTCTCTGCTTCGCCAACACCATGATTACAAGAACACATTACCACGCCCAGCTCTTTAGCTGGGTCCTAGTGACCAAACTCGGGCCCTAAGTTTGTGTGGCCAGCACTTGACGGACTCAGCCTGGCCCCAGCCTTCACTTTAGCATTTTCTACTGCTTATGGATGGGTTTCCCTTCAGATCAGTTGTTACATCAAAGCACTTCTCTTAGTAACTAATGGCTGATATCAAATAACTCACATTCATTCATTTCAAAAGTCAGGATTTTAAAGGTAGGGAGCGCCTCCATTCTGATTTTCAAGGGCAAGAGGGGGAATCCATCCTCTACCTGGCCGAACAGACTGGAAACTATGATTGAACTACATTTCATTTGTTAAGGCAATGCTTCTCAACCTTCCTAACACTGTGACCTTTTAATACAGTTCCTCATCTTGTGGTGACCCCCAACCATAAAATTATTTTGTTGCTAGTGCATAACTGTAATTTTGCTGCTGTTATGAATCGTAATATAAATATCTGATATGCAGGATATTTGATATGTGACCCCCGTGAAAGGGTCATTGAACCCCCCAAAGGGTTGTGACCCACAGGTTGAGAACCACTTTGTTAAGGCATCCTGAGACATATGTCAATGATCCTGCAATGCCAAAAGGTCCTTCAGAAGGAGTGCTTCACCACTCACAGCTGGTGGCAGCATTCAGCAACAAATGTGTTAGGAGGCTCCAGGGCTGTTAATCTTCCAGCCCAGGAGAGTAGAACCCAGTGATAAACGGCAGGCCTCAAGCTTTATAATAATCTGCTTGGGGATTTGCTGATTTAAGGATTGAAAATTCAACTACCTCACAATTAAAAACTAGGGGAGAGAATGAAAAGAAACCTTCTTCTCTTCATGTTTCATCTGCTACCACCAGAGTGCTTATACTAGAAAGCATTTCAAAGCTGATTATTATTTTGTGGATGAGGGCCTCCACATACACACCGTATGTGTTCTGATGAGTACATGAAAACCGTGCTTCCCTGAGCACGGAGATCCGCCTCCTATAAACACTATACTCAGAGGGACAGTCTCATGCTTCTCAGCAGTTCTAGAGGAAACATGGCCCACCAGACCCAGCTATGTAACATGATTGCATCAGTGCAAAATGAAAATATAGGGCTGGCTTCTTGTCAAGATTCATAAAGAAAGAGAAGGCAGCAACAGCAGAACATGAAAACGGAAGTGGGCCTTTCAAAGAATGAGGCCTTCTGGAACCTTAATTCTTTAAAATATTTGTTCAACTTCATTTTATGTCTGTGCACTCCTTGTGTGCCTGGTACTTGCAAAGGCCAGACGAGAACATCAAATATGGAACTAAAGTTACAGACTGGTTGGGCCACCAAGTGGGTGCTGGCACCAGGTCCTCCAGAAGAGCAGCTAGTGCTCCTAACCTTAGCCTGAATGCTAACTGATAAACACAGTCCTGCCGCCAGGGGGCAGTGGTGCACACTTCTAATCCCAGCACTTGGGAGGCAGAGGCAGGTGGATCTCTGTGAGTTCTAGGCAATCTATAAAGCAAGTTCCAGGACAGCTGCTAAACAGAGAAATCTTGTCTCAAAAAACAAAACAAAAGATAAAGGAAAACACACACACAAACAAAAACCACAGCTCTGCCTTCTACGACAGGATTCTAGCCTGTTATGCATTTAGTGAAACAATCAGAAACGAAAGACTGCTCCTTCTAATGTTCCCAGCATGCAGTGAGATGCTGCCCTTACATCCCAGGGACTTAAAAGGAAGCAGTTGTGCATGCTGACCTCACCCTCACTGGCTCCTCCAACGCAGAGGGCAAGTTGAGAACGCTTCTCTTTTCATAGCCTCAGGTGCAATTTACTTGATACGGGGTGGGGGGGGGGGGGGTAAACTCAAATCCTCCACATGTATTTTTTTTTTTTTCTTTTGAGTAGGATCTCAAGTAGCCCAGGCTGGCTAAGGATGGCTCTGAACACCTTTTCCTCCTGCCTGTCTCCCATGAGCTGGGATTATTGGTAAATCCCACCATGTCCCACCACACTGGACTCCCAAAAGGCTAAGGGTGCTCAACAGGGAAATCTTACACATGGTGAGAGAAACAGGAAGTAAAGTAAGAGTCGGAATTATGCAAAGGGGAAGAACATGAGTTGTGTGTACCTAAGAATCCTGGCTGTAATTGGCCTCACGAACCCTCCTGCTCAAGTCCATCATGGGTCCCAACATATAAGGGCAACACAAGCTCTCCACTGCTTGAAATCAAAGTACATTAACTCTCCCAGAAGTTTTAGGTCTAAGAAAACACTACTAGCAAAACTACAGTCCTAAGGCTGGTCAGGAAACAATAGGTATTTTTCTAAGAATAAGTAAAGACCTAAAGCAAAAGGTGGCAGCAGCACATACTGTAACCTCAGCACTCAGGAGCTGGAGGCAGGGGGACTTCCATGAGTTTGAGGACAGTCTGGGTTACATAGTGAATACCATGCCAGTCAGAGGTACATAGCAAAACCCTGTCTCAAAAAACAAACCAAAAGGTGGCATTGCTGTATAAGATACAGTGGGCCTGGCACAACACACCTCCAGGTTACGTGTCTGCAGTATGTGTGAAACTAACAGCTGACACTTAGGAATCTGAACTGCCTCCCAAACTGGAGCCTCGTCCTTTGTCTTTCCCTGCACAGAGCTAGCCTGGAACACGACTGCATTCCACTTGCCACGGGGACTCAAAACACCAAAATGCCTGAAACGCAGATAACATTACGGGAGTGTCTTTTCTAAGCTTTCTTCCTTTGGACACGAAAACTCGTCAACGTCAACAGTCACTTTCTCTGTCTTGACAAGACCTTTATAAAGTTTGTCTTAACGATGGAGACAGGCTTTTGAAAACAGGTGTGTCAGGTGATTCCGTCAGTGAGTGTACAGACCCAGAGGGTACAGCCCGGTTTACTTTGGCTACACAGGACACAAACCTGTGTGGCATTGTGTGTTTAACACAGTGACACATCAGAAAGGCACAGTGGAGGGACTATGCCTGGGATTTTGTCAGCCCCATTACGACCTTCCAGGAACAATGTTGAGCTGCTGCAAGAGGTGGTGAGAACTGTAACACAAAAGACATGAGGCACTATCTCGATATCCTGACTGGACAGACCCATGCCAGTGTGCCCAGTCCCTAAAGTCAACGGCATCCCTGATTTGCATCAACACTGACCCAGTCATCCTGGGGCAAGGAAGGAAAACCAGGAATGGTTAAGAGAGGAAGAAGAAAAAGGCACATTGAGTCTAAGCAGAAAAGAAACAACACATCGCCAGAGCTCATCAGCTGCCACAGGCTGGCCAAAGTTCACTTCACAGCTGTAGTGTCTAGCTAGCGCCTGCTGGTCAGCAGCAGACACATTAGCTACTGGTCTAACCCAACCACACAGGAACCAGGGCAAACTGGACTAAAGTACTGGGCGAGGTACTAAGCATGGAAGGATATCAATTCTGCCCTCCTCAAGCTGCCAGAAGCCTGAATTGTACAGAGACTTCACAGGCTTCCAACTCGTATTTCACAATGTTTTGTCTCACTCTCAACATTCACTTATATTCTTTATGGCTTTAATTTTTGCTCTGAGTTTATTTACAGCTGTTATTTCACTGTGTGCATTCAGAAGCACGCTTGGGTCCTCAGTGGCTAGAAGCAGCCTTTGTACACACAAGTCAAATTGGCTGATACGGTGTCCCTGACATGCACCTTCTGGAGCAAAGGTCCCGCAGCAGCCTGCCCTGTGCCTTTGTCCACCTCATCCAGGAGCCTGCTGTGAGATTTTATGGAAGACCCGCCTCAGCCTTACTTGTGTCCTTGGAGCTCGATGGCTGTCCCTTTTCTCCCACCGATGTCCCACATGATGACGGAGTGATCGGAACTCCCTGAGAACAACACGCGCTGCACTGGGTCCCAGCAGAGCGCTGTCACCCCTCCTAAGAGAACAGACACACCAGGGTTAGTCAAGAACAACAGCCTCACCACGAAAGGGGGTCTTGACGCCATCAGGACCCACACAGTTCCTGAATTAAGTATCTGTTAAATGAGTGGGTAAGTAAGCCCCAGAAAAGTAAAACTGCTCCAAAAATAAAAAAAACTTGGCCTGTAAACAGCACATCCATTGTAATATAGCATAAAATCAACTACTATAAACAACAGAGGGCAATTCACTGGTAATTCTAAGGGAAATATCGAATTGTTTGGAAGTATTAACTACATTTTCTTAGCTACTACCTACTCCTCACCCTGACAATAACGAACGAGAAGAAAATGAGAATTAAAATGCTCAATTAGATCTCTTCCTTTCTTGACACATAATAACTATACATATTTGTGGGGTTCAATGTGATGTTTTAATTTAGGTGTACATCATATAACAAGCAAACCAAAGGAGTAATTAGCATATTCATCTCATCAAACATTCATCAATGGGAGCATTCAAAATCCTTCCCAGCTACTTTGAGATATACAATACCATTCTGTTTTCTGTGCAACAAAACATCAGAGTTTACTCTTTCTAACTACAATTTGGTATACACTGACCAACTGGGGACCACTGACCTATCCACTACTTCTTTGAGGCCAACGTCTTAAAATTCCATGTGATATCACATGGTACTTATTTCTGTGTCTGGCTTATTTCATTTAACATAATGTCCTCTAACCCATCCAATCTGGTTGACAAATTTCATCCATTTTTATGGCATGATAGTATTCAATCATATGTGTAGGCATATAACAATTTCTTTATCCATTCATAATACATTAGGTAGTCTGTTCCCACCCCTTAGTTATATGAGGAATTCTACAATGGGGCAGCTATCTCTGGTATACCGACTCCATTTTCTTTGACTATAACCTTAGTAGCTAGATCATGTGAGATTTTATTCGTTGTTCATTTGTTTTTTAGACAGGGTGTTACTGTGTAGCCTAGCCTGGCCTTGATCTTTTGATGAACCTCCTGGCTTTGTCTCCTGAGTTAACAACAAGCATGTACAGGATGTACAAACAAGGATGACAGGCATGTACCACCATGCCTAGAAGTAAGTTTAGTTTTAGTTTTCGGAAGACCCTCCACAATACTTTCTATAAAGGCTGAAATAATTTACAATTCTCCCACCAGTGTGCAGTACCTTCCCCCACACTTTGCTCCACTTGCTACTGTTTATCAATACCATTTGTCTTAGCTAGGGTTCCTACTGCTGTGACACAGCACCAGGACCATGACCTACAGCAACATGGGAAGGGGAGGGTTTCTATCATCTTCCTCTGTCCACAGTCCATCTCTGAGGGAAGTTAGGGCAGGAACTCAAGCAAGGCAGGGACCTGGAAACAGAACCTGAAGCAGAAACCTTGGAGGAGTGCTTTTTACTGGCTTGCTTCTCATGGCTTGCTCAGTCAGTCTGCTTTCTTAAAGCACACAAGGCCACCAGCCCAGGGAGGCATTGCTCCCAATGAGCGGGGACCTCTCACATTAATCATCAATCAAGAAAATGCTCCCCTGGCTTGCCCACAGGCCAGTCTGGTGTGGGCATTTTCTCAATTGAGAGCGTCTCCTTCAAAATGACTCTAGCTTTCATGACGCTGACATAAAACTAGCCAGCATATCATTTTACCTGCAGAGAGAGGACACTACACTGTGGTTTTGATTTCTCTGGTGATTAGTGATATTGAGCATTTTCCTTTGTAACTGCTGGTTATTTGCATGTCTTTATTTCAGAATACTGTGATATGTTTTTATATTTGGATATTAGGTATAATTAGGGACAACATTAGAGGTAGAAATTGTTTCTTTGGGAACTTGAACTTACAAATCCTGTATAAATCACTTATTTCCTAAGTGCTAGTATCCTTGTTCTACTTAGCTTTAATTGTCAACTTGACAGAGTCTAGAGTCAGCTGAGAGGAGATGCCTCAACTGAAGACTGTCTGGACTGAACTGGCCTATGGGCATGCCTGTGGAGGATTCTCTTGTTTGTTAACACAGGGGACCTAGCCCATGGTGAGTGACACCATCTCTAGGCAGGTGGTGCTGAGAAGTATACAACAGCTGGCTGATCACGAGCCAGTGAGCAAGCCAGCAAGCAGTGTTACTCCAGTTTCTGCTTCAGATTTATGCCTGGGTTCCTGCCCTGATGTCCCTCAATGATGGACTGTGATCTGAAAGCATAAGCCAAATAAACACTTTCCTCCCATAAATCAGAATGTTTTATAGGGCAGCAGAGAGGAAACCAGAACAACACTCCCCTACGAAGTGAGGAAGGTGGTACTACTCTGATCACTACCACTATTCACTACCTACTGGATGAGAACTGACTGGACCAATCACATAGGACTAAGCCAGCCGTTCTCAACCTGTGGGTCAACTGACCCTTTCACAGGGATTGCCTAAGACCATTGGAAAACACAGATATTTACCTTACAGTTCATAATAGTAGCAAAATTACAGTTCTGAAGTAGCGATGAAATAATCTTATGGTTGGGGGTCAGCACAACATGAGGAACTGTATTAAAGGGTCGCAGTATTAGGAAGTATTGAGAACCACTGCCTAAGCTTCAGGTGCTGTAGTGTATAGCTACCCAATTAGGGAAGTTTCTCTCCTAACTGTCCCAGCAGACTCTTTTAAGGTCACAGGGGCCCCCTCGCTCCCACTGCTATGGATTTGCTAACCAGCCTCTTCCGCTCCGTGCATTGCATTTTGCTTGCACACACTCCTGTTCACAATGAACCTCACTTCCCCTAGCAATGTGTGGTTAACCCGGCCCTCACCCTTACCACACTCCACCTTCCCCCCAACAGCAGCCAAGCACATCACCAGGGCAGAATGAGGGGCAGACAAATGAAAATTTGAAACCTTTTTTCTTCACTTCATGCCAAACCTTACCTAAATCCCATGTCATTAGAGGCAAGCCTGCCACTGCCCTCATTGCTCACAGACCTCCTCCCCCGGAGTGGCTGTCACTTCATAGACAAGAGGTTCTGGAGGCCAGAGCTGTGGCTCGTTCATCAGCACCTCCGCCTGGCTTTCGGCAGATACCCAGTCTGCATGGGCAGATGAGCCAGCAGCTGTGTGATGATGAGGAGGAGGAGTGAATGCCCTTGGCCTTCCTCCTAGATGAAGCTGGGCTGAGACACCTCTTTCCTGGGTAAGCAGTGTTGCTGATGTGACGCCTTCACCCAGCTGACCTTTTCATCATGGGATGCTTGAGAATCTGAAGTCAGGCCATTTGTTTCCCAATCAGGGAAACAAATAAAGCAAGGTGACAGATGTGACTTTTTCTATAAAACATGTAAAATGGATAGCTCGATTTTTTAAAGAAGCACATCAAATTTAAACAACTGTGGGCACTGTGAGAAAGGATGGTTTGAAAAGATCCATCAACTCAGAGACTTAATGGATGATGGGCTCTGTTATAAAGTTAGGTCATTACAGAAATATTTCCTTGAACTACTGTACACTGAAAATGGGATGAAATGGCCAGGGATGCGACCAGTGGTAGAGTACCTGCCCAGTATGCACAAGGCCCACAGTGCAAAACCAAACCAAAACCAGCACAGGAGCTGAAACGTAAAATCTATGCTGTATATGTTTTATGAATGTAATTGTTACTGGTGGGGTAACATCCTACAACGTGTATGCATCCTGAGTTACTTTTACTTACTGGATTCCTCAACTTTTAAGTGAATATTATAAATTTGCAGAGATAAGCATTTCAATAAAAACTATTCACATTTCTTTCACTATTGTTTTCAGCTTTTAAAATTTATGTGCATGAGTATATATGTGTATATTCATGTGGGCTTCTGTGGAGGCCACAAGGAGGAGTCAGATCCCCGAGGTGGAATCACAAGCGGTTGTGGGCGTGAACCTCCTAACATGGGCGCTGGGAACCAACTCCAGTCCTCTACAAGAGCAGCAAGCACTCCTAACTGCTGCATAGACATTTCTCTGGCCTCTCTTTACTATTATTTTTTGAACAACAAGGACTTGGTTGCTCATGCTGGTCTCTAGCTGGCTAAGTGATTCCCCTGCCTTAGCCTCCTGGGTAGCTGTGTAACTCCACCCCCTTGTTCCACATTTTTTATTTTACATAGACAAGAATATCAAACGTGGAACTGGGTCAGAGTCTAAATGTTTTTAGAAATTTAATACCTGTTACCAAAATGCTTAGTGAACTATTTTTAAATTAATTAATTTTTTTGAGATATGTACAAAAGCCTTGCAAAACTGAACTAGAGTTAGAAACTGCTGGGTCTGCCCAAGTGTGATGAAGAACTTCCTCAGAATCTGGTATCACACCCTCCACAGTAAGTTGGGCAGGCTAATAACTGGCTAACAGAGGGCCTGCTCAGACCACTGTGCTTCTTACATAAAACGTCACCAAAGTTACTACTCCAGGTCTAAGTGATGAGGATTTGTGAGCTCCCCCTGTGAGCTTTCCCCTTTCTCTTTTTTCCCCCTGTATAACTTATTTATTCATTTTATGTGTGGGTGTTTTGTCTGCATAAATGTCATGTGCAGGCCTGGTGCCTGCAAAGGCCAGAAGAGGGCAGTGGATCTGCTGGAAGTGGAGTTATAGATGGCTATGAGCTGCCAAATGGGTGCTGGGAATTGAACCTGGGTCCCTGGAAGAGCAGCCAGTGCTCTTAACTGCTGAGCCATCTCTCCAGCTGCACAAAAGAGGCTCTCTTACTGCTTCCAAGCAGCCCATCAGGGCTTCACAGCACTTCTGCCCACAGAGCATCTTGAAGAATTACCTGCAATTATCGGTCTGATGTGTTTGCAGGCTACACTGTAGGTGAGTGGAGGCAAAGACTACATTTGCTTTACTGACCTCCACACACTGGCATCATTCACACAGAGAACAAGCCAATGTTCATCAACTAAGGGGCAGTCTCCACACACTGAGTCAGACCTCACAGAGAGATCTGGGTGCAAGTGTACATTTAACAAGGTAAAGTTCTCAATGTAATTGTTTGAAGATACAAATGTGCACAGGACTTTCTTGGTTTTCTCTGTTGCTTTTGTAACAGCCACACTACTCCTTTTTTTTTTGGTTTTTCGAGACAGGGTTTCTCTGTGTAGCTTTGCGCCTTTCCTGGAACTCGCTTTGGAGACCAGGCTGGCCTCGAACTCACAAAGATCCGCCTGCCTCTGCCTCCCGAGTGCTGGGATTAAAGGCGTGCGCCACCACCGCCCGGCTCACACTACTCCTTTTGGTTCTCCTAAACAGTGAATGAATAAGGTGGTGTTTAATTATTTGTGAATTAGATGACTTTGACAGATTACATTCAGACCCTCCTGTCTCTCATATGTTCATGTTAATTAAAACAATTCTTGGACTAGGCATGGTACATTACTCACACTAGTAATTCCAGCATACTTGGGAGGTTGAGGCAGTAACATCGCTATGAATTTGAGACCAGTCTGAGACACACGGCAAGACCTTACCATATAAAACAAAAATCATACAAATAAAGATGTTACTGATGCTATTAACTTACAGTGGTCAAAATAGATTTTCCCGATTTGTTCAGCTCAATTTAGAGCTTTTTAGTAGACATGTATATGAAGAAATTACTTCAGAAAAGAATCATGGTACTTGACATTTAGTTCCAGAAAGAAATCCAGCAGAGGGAGCTAAGAACACAAAATTAGTTTCCTAACTCTCCACTGATGAGAAACTACAGCTATTTGCTGGTTCCATCACTACTCCACATTTCTGTATGACTTTCTACACCGTAAGAGAATGATGGGGCAAATGCCACAGCTCCCTATGAAGGAGAACAATAGGACCAATGGCCAGGGCTCCCCATGATAAAACAATGGGACCAGTGGCCTTGGCTCCCCATGAAAGAGAACAATGAGACCAATGGCCATGACTCCCCAAGAAAGAAGAGAATGATGGGGAGAATGACCATGGATCCACCCACAAACATTGAAGACCTCTATGTGTGAGTCAGGTCTCAATTGATGAGACACCTTCCTCCTCTGATGGATCTGGCTTTGGTCTTTGTTTGGTCCTTATAAAAACCCCTTTCCAAGACTTTGGACTGCCTGAGGCACAGAAGAGGCCTCCTACATAGGAAGAGCTTAACACTGTGAACTGGGTGTTCAGTGAGCTGAGCAAACTGTGCTGCAGCCAATGATGAGGCTCCTCTCCGCATTCTCCATCTCAGTGACTACCTTTGCCCTCCTGTGAGCTAGAACCTTCCTGAGCCATGCAATCTGCCTCAAAGATGCTGCATGATAAAAACGAGATGAGAATGCTTTAAACTATAGAATGATTAAGACCCAACACCTAAGTAACTCTCTACATTACAGCAAGCATGCGAAAACACAAAACTCTCAGCCACATCCAGCCAACAACTCGGAGGGCAGAAACAGTTTCTCACACCTGCTGACTTGGTGATAATGACAAAGAACTCAGGGGACCCCTGACTGAGTCAAGTGGCCACTTCTGCCTATTCCAATCTGGTTAGTCAGCAGGCTAACTCTCCCCACAACCCCCTGCTCCCAGAGCAGACCCAGGCCTCACTAGTACTAGTAAGTACCCTACCCACTGAGCACACTCTAGCCCCCACTGTGATGATCTTCAACTTCCTATATTTAACCCTGAATCTACCCGCTCCCCCTTCCTCCCATCAGCACCTCATTTTAAGAGACAGTTTCTGGAGTTGGGGAGATGGCTTTGCAGTTAGGAGTGCATGCTGCTTTTACAAGAGACCAGAATGTTGCAACTCCAGCTCCAGGGGATTGGATGCCTCTGTTTCTTGGCTTCAAACTCATTCACGGTTTCTCAAGGATGTCAAAGTAAGTCGGGAGGGTGAGCCTTAGGGATCTGAAGTGACTGTGGCTTTCTTTCTGGCTACTTGCCACAACTGCCTCCACTCCCGCTTCAGACAGAGACGTGCAGCCTCAGAGGGGTGAGCAGCCGTGGCAGTGCTCAGATAGGCTCTTGGAGCTCTGTGCTCTCACTGTGCTGGCATTCTCCCAGACATCCTCTGGGTGCTCCCTAAGAATCAACACTCACTCATTCCCTAGGATTTCAGGTCAAGCAACAGCTTCCCTGAATGCCCCCTCCCCCATCAATCAACACCCCCCCACCCCACCCCCCACCCCGCCAAGTGAGCTGCCTGGAAGTCCCTGGTGCTTCTTTCCCAGGCCTCTGTTACCAGGCACCATTACAGCATAGCTTGGCTCTCAGTGGGCTCTGAGGAATCTGAGAACAACAACTGTGCTTTTCTTTCTGACTGAGAGAATCCATTGAGATCCACACCATGGAGCAAAGGGTCAGGAGAGGAGGACCCGAGGCAGATGTGCAGATTCTGAGAGCAGCCAGAGGCAGAGGGAAGGTGGGAGAGGCTAGTTCACAGATATGAACGGAGGCAGCAAGAGCAGCGAGGAACAGGAACAGTCACCATGGAAAATGCTGCCCAATGTTAAACACAACAAGGTCTCAAACACATCCCAGAAGACCAGGGGCCACCTCAGGGGGAGCAATTCAAATGAGATAACAGAGACAAACCAGATGTTTGCCTCTAGGCTGGAAGGGAACTAGAAGGCGAAGGCCTGGGAGCAGCCAGGGAATGGCATTCTTGTAAGAACTAGCTGCTACAGTCTGCATGCAAACAAGCCCTTTGCAAGTGGAGAAGTACTAAATGATCCCACACGAGGAGTAGTCACTTTAACAGAAAGAACCAGGGGTGATGGGGAGGGGCTGCCATCTAAGGGTGGAGGGTTGCAGCTTCACAAGATGAAGTGTTCTGTGATGGATGGTGATAATAGCACTATGACCAAATGTACTCAGCTCCACCAAACAAGACGGTTAAAATAGTAGCTGCAAGTTTTGTAACTTAAGGACAGAATTAGAAGAGTAATGGGAACGACTACAGGAGGGTACGGATTAAGAGGGTTCCGTTGTTTCCTCAACAGAGAAGCAAGAAACTTAGGTGGAACAATAACTGGAGAGGAACTGTTGTCCAAAGGGAGTCCATTTTGGTGTGAGGATCCTGAGAATCTGCCTGGGCCCACAGGAAGGCTGCTCCCATACAGAAGAGAAAAGAAACAAAAGACAAGTCTGTTTCAGTTTCTAGCAGAGGACAGAATAGGCAAGAAATAAACCACTGAAAAGCTACGGCAGCTTTTGAAGAAGGAGGCTGGAGGGGGATGGCAATCACGCCCTTGCAATGGCATCGATGGTCTAAATCTCAAGAGTGACTTGTAGATGGGGCTCCTGGTTCTCGAAAGCAAAAAAGGTAGACAGTCAGCCTGAACCTTAACACTCCAGATCACCAAGAAGGAGGAATGCTATCAGCTGAAGACATGGTACACTGGGAAGCAGTGGGAGGAGCTACTGGAGTCTAGACACACAGGTCAGATCCCTGGAGCTGGAGTTAAGGGCAGTTGGGAGACACCCAATGTGGATGCTGGGAACTGAACTTGAGGCCTCTGCAAGAGCAGCAAGCACTCTAAAACTGCTGAGCCATCTCTCTGGCCCCCTCACTCCCCCACCCCTGCAAATCCCTTATGACTAAATGGACACTATTCAATTAAACATCCTTTCCTATCTACTTTCATTTTTCTATGACATCCAGATGGAGTATTATCTTTACACTAAAGCATGAGTTAGTTATTTACCAAAAAAACTGAAAACAAACAAACACCAAAGCCCACTAGCAAACATAAACCAGGCAGTGGCACATTTCTCCAAAATCAACATTTTCTGGAGCCAATGCTATTAAAAAAAAAAAAAAAAAAAAAAAAAAGCCTGTATCCATTACTGCCATCAATTCAGGCCTTTCCAGAATTATGGATGATTATTTTTTATCTTATGTAGATAATCCTGAGCACACCAGTGCTGTAAGGGGTTATACACTTGAGGCCCACTAGGAAGACCAATCTGTCCCCTTTCATGTAGTCTGGCTTTCTTTTTCCTCTCTCCGGGAGGGGGGGAATATTTCTTGCACACTGTTTTCTTACTTCAAGCGTGAAAAGGACAAGTGTCCTAGCAGTCTCCTGGGGTTTGAACCATTGCCACATGGTCGCAAGCACCCCTTCAACACACTCCAGCACTGGCTTTCTCCACAGCAACGGGAAAGGCTTAACATTCTCAAGAGAACGGTTTCTCTTCTGTTTGAATCGTGGAGAAACTTGTTTTGGTGTTACCTCTTACTGAAGCACTTCACAATCAACTAAGTGTACCTGTATCAGCTGTAGTTTTGCCCAAGCCCAGGTTGTTCTCTGCCACCTTCAAACATGGAAGGACCAGACTAAGCTGAGGTGATGGCAGCCTTTTCTCAGATCTTACCTGTGTGCCCTCTGAAGGATGTGAGCAGTGTGCAGTTTTCTTGTTCCAGTTTGAGGATAGTGACTTGGCCCGAGTGATCACCAATAAACACATGACGGGTTTCAACATCAAATCTATCATGTAATCATTAAGGAGTATAAAGTGGGGATTTATGAGAGTAAAAACAGAACACTCTACATTAGTTTAACCAGGAATATGCAGTGCCATGCTAGCAGAACTTGAAGACAGGTCCTGGAAGACATGAAAGGGACTCAAGATAATGAAGGATGTACAATATTGCTAGACAGATGCAACATGACTTATCGTATTAATTTATACATTTAATATAACCACAATAAAAACATCAACATTCTCTGGAGCTCGGCATGTTCTTTCCAAAGTCCATACAGAAAAATAAATAAGCAAGAAGATACGGTAATACTTTGAAAATAAAAATAACATGCAATAGGAAGCCAATGCTACCAGATATTAAAATATACTACAAAGGTTTTTTGTTTTTTTGAGAGGGGTGTTAAAACATGCTTTAATGAAAACACCTTCTCAGCACCTTGAAGTTTCAAGGCCTTCACGTTCCCACCTGCAGCTGCTGTAATGTCAGGGCTGCCTCCTGCTCGTCGGCCTTAGGTGCTGCTGACTGCGAACTCCTCAGTGCTGGGCACATGGCAGGAGCTCTGTGCTGACAGCCCTGTAGCAGCCTGACCAGCCACTGCTCAGCCATCTTCAGTTGTGCATGCCTGAAGGCAGTCTGGTGAGAGAGGCGTGCACCTTTCCTGATTCAGGCATGCAGACTGCATCTTTCCCCCGTAACTCTGTGTGGTTTATGTGGGTGAGGTGGACCCTCACCATACTTTTCATGATCTGTAATTAAAGGTGAGACATTTCATCTAGATTTGTTGTTGTTGTTGTTCTCATTTTTTAAAATTTTTATTATTATTTTCATATAATTTATTTTGATCAGTCTTTCCCCTTATTGATGTGATAAATTTGTGAGGAATGTACAGATGAGATGCTATGACTTGGTTACAGCATGTAGTCTGCCCAGGAGGGCTGCTGAACTACTGAGTGAAAAATTCCTGTCTTTTATATGGTGACTGCTCTTTTTAGAGGCAGCACCTGCTAAATGTCTGGCTTATAAAATTTCTTTAAAGTGTGAGTACTGACAGAGAGACAAATGGTCTATGATAGGAGTCTACAATCAGATACTCAAGACACACAGAAACCTAGCATTCATCCACTTTATTCTGTTTTCATTTTGGAGGATTTTTATCTTCTAATACTGTATTTTTCATTATTTTAGTATGTGTATCACACACACTTGCATGCATGTGCACCTGTGGAGACCACAGTAAGTCATCAGATCACTTGGAGCTGCAGTTACAAGCATCTATGAGTCCTCCCCTTGACAGCTGGTATTGAGATCTGAACTCAATCCACATGGATGAACGGCAAAGCACTCTTCACTGATGAACCATTTCTCCAGGACTACAGACTTCAGAAAGAAAGCAGCCATTTGGCATAAGCCCTCTCATTTGTGTGGTTCCAGCACAGTAGGCCACTCTTACTGGTTAATGATGGGAATTCTTACCAGCCCAAGTCCCTGAGACACTTATCTAGCAAAGGAGACTTGCAGAGATACACAGGCAGGCCTCGACAGCACAGTGAACTGAACTGGGAGAGCTAAGATAAACCTTTCTGCCCTAACCTGCTTTTGTCAGAGTCTTTTACCACAGCAACAGGAAACAAAACTAATGTTAGGAGGGGGCTCCCAGGGTAAGAACACAGTCCCTTCGGTGTTGCAGAACACTAAAGGAATTTTAAGGCGGTGAAACTACTCTGTAGGACAACACAGTGGTGGACACCTTTGTTCAGATCCACACTCCACACACATACAACAGCAAAAGTGAACCCTGAAGAAAGCTAGGGATTCTGGGTGATAATGACACACATTAGTTATTTGTTTCACCTCATTTGTAACAAAGTATCTGACGAAAGCAACTTAGGAAGGCTTTACTGTGACCCCAGGTCCAGGGGGTACAGTCCACAATGACAGGGGCAGGAGGCAGCTGGCCACACTGCATGCAGTCAGTAAGCCGACAGCTTTGACGTGCACAGCTCACTTTCTCCTTTTCATTCAGTGTATGTGTGTGTGTGGGGGGGTGCAGTCCATGAACTGGTACCACTCGAATTTAGGGTGTGTCTTTTCATAGCAATTAGCCTACTCTAGAATCCTTCATAGGTATGCTGCTGTGTAACCATTCTGAAATCTGAGAAGACCTTCCACATTACAGAGAAATTCCTTATGACAGAGATGCTGTAAAGGTGAAACATTCCATCCTTCTGGGATGTTTAAATGTTTAAAATCTTGGGAAGTGAAGATCCTGGAAGAATCTGGAAGACCAGATTCACTCAGTCCCTCCCTCCCCAAGCATACAGAAGCTGAGAGGACTTCTGAGCAACACTTCCAGACCAGCTGCATGATAACACGATGGACACAATTGTGTCCTAAAAGACGTCCAGACCTCTGAACTGCCCAGAAGAAACAGGAACTAGCTAAGCCACCTACAAGAAGCAGTGACCAGTGAGCCACCCGGAAGAAAGAGGCTCGTCCTGAGCTGCCTGAGACAGCCTCCGACCTGCTGAGCTGCCCGCAGGTTGCACAGTGTGCTCCAGGTTTCCAACTTTCAGGAGATGTCATCTGGCTGGAATGGATTTTTGGTACGCAGCTGTCTTTGAGTAATTTCTGGTCCTGTAAATAATCCCTGGCCCAATAAAACTCACTGGTTCACCAAGCTGAACTCTGGAGATATCCTCACTTTGGTCTATCGTCTGCTCCCTACCTGGATCGAGTAGACAATTGCTCATATCTCCCCAGGAATAGTGTCATATAACATATGATTACATATTTGTTTCCATGGTGCTTTTAAAGTCCACCAAGTTGATACAAGTTGCACATGCCAACATAAGTGTATTAATTGTAACAAATGGGGAGTACCAGAAATCTCAATATTTAATTTTTTTCTATGAATCTAAAACTGCAATAAAATATCCTAGAAAAATAAAAACTATGAAGTGACATGGAGAGAGTCAGGAATGTAACTCAATGGCACTGCTTGTCTATCATTTGTGAAACCCTGGGTTTAGTCATCAGCAATACACACAGACACAGATACACACACACACACACACACACACACACACACACACACACACACACACTCCAGTATATGACTCCTACTAGCCAAAGATGGGACAGTTTTAATATTTAAAATGACATTTATTAAAATATGCTAAATATATTACTTTAAAAAACCTAAACAACAGCCGGGCGGTGGTGGCGCACGCCTTTAATCCCAGCACTCGGGAGGCAGAGCCAGGCAGATCTCTGTGAGTTCGAGGCCAGCCTGGGCTACCAAGTGAGTTCCAGGAAAAGGCGCAAAGCTACACAGAGAAACCCTGTCTCGAAAAACCAAAAAAAAAAAAAAACCCTAAACAACAACAAAAAACCCTAAGAGTTCCTAACAGTACAAAAAAAAAAAAAAAAAAAAAAAAAAAGGAAAAATCTGCTCTGCAGGATACGAACTCTCTACCTACATTAGCAGTTAAGGAAAAGGAGTTGGTCAGGTGTGGTGGTATAGGCCTGTAGCCCCCAAATACTCAGGAGGCTGAGGCAGGAGGATGGAGATTTGGGCCAGGCTCTACTATACAGTGAGTTCCCGAACAGCCTGGGCTATGTATGAAGACCTGTCTTAAACAAGCACCAGAGCACAAAACGAAAATTAAAATGACAAGGATGAAGACACCTGTTTCCTATGACATGTCATACAAGAGTAGAGAGGTGGCACTGGACGGTAAGGAAGTCTTCCGTTTTCAAATACTTCCAACCAGCACACGCGGGGAAAACACGAGAGGATTAGAAAATGGCCACTCTGCACCTCCATGAAGCAAGTGACTCAGCTAAAGCTTGGCCACTGGACAGAACTGGTAACAGAAATGCTGCCAGGGGTTAGGAGCTAACTGACCCAAGTCACAGACTGTGCCTGCGACAGAAGAATCAGGAATCCCATTCACTAAAGTCACTGGACAGTCCCCAGAGTCAGGAACTGTGTGAATGGAGGATGATGACCCAGTTCCCCGGGCTCCTGACGGGCGGGCGGGTGGCAGGGTGAAGGACTCAGAACCATCTCCATGAGAAAGTACAAACGTACACAGAATCGAGGGAGCAGGGAGATGAACAAAATCCGTGATGTCAGTAGAAGTGGGGGGGTCAGTGTCGAAGGATGACTGTCTAGAGAGCAAGTTCAGAAACTTCCAGAGACAGTAGGAACTGCTCCAGAGGAGGAACCAAAACATGCGACAATGTCTGGACAAGGTGCAGTGTGTCTACATCCAATTTCAAACAATTCTATTACAAAAAGTGACTTGCAAAACAAGCATTATAAGCTGAGAATAGAGGATTTAGAAGTATGAAGCAGTATTAATTTCCAGAGGTAACTGTATCTTCATGATTATGAATAAATATTTAGTTTTAGAAGTTCATAATGAAATATGTTGAGATAAAATGACATTAAGGTCTAGAATTTGCTTCAGAATACTGTGGCAAAAAGGGACAGAAGTATCAACAGTGGATGCGAGTTATGGATAAGTGTCATTAAAATATTTTTTTCTAGGGGCAGTGGTGGTGCACACCTTTAATCCCAGCACTTGGGAGGCAGAGGCAGGTGGATATCTGAGTTTGAGGTCAGCCAGAAAGCAAGATCCAGGACAGCCAGGGCTACAGAGAGAGATCTTGTCTCAAAAGTAAAAAACAAACAACAATATCAAAAACAAAAACCCAAACCAAACCATGGTCCCAACAGGGACTTAGAAAGGAGTTTAAATAAAATCGTAGTACAACCGGATGCTGGAATGCTCAATATTGACATTAAGTGTTCCATTAAAAGACTAAGATAATCTTATCAGCTTTTCAGAGCTCTTGACTTGACTGGGAATATACCTACGCAATGACACTTGTAGGGCGACATCTCACTACACAGGGTGACATTTTAGAAATACCTTCAATGCTCTTGAAGAAAAAGCTAAAACATAAAGAGTCTTGAATTATTTTGTGGAAGCATAAAAAAATGGTTAAAATATGGTCAAATGGTAAGATACTGAGAGGGGAAGGTGGGTAAGGTATCTCCTGAACTAAAGACTAGCAAGTACAGCCCAAGGAAAATACTCCCACTTCCTCTGCCCTGCCTTGGGACCTTTGGGAAAGAGTTCACCCTAGACTGGGCAGATGTGCAGAGGACAGCTGAGAAATCTTAGCCCCCAAGTTCTAGCATCCTGCTGTGCCAGGACCCTGAACAAATAAATCAATCCCTAGGCCTTTCTGGGCCTCTAAGTCTTTGCTGCTCCATAGGAACTGAGCATATAGTTTTACTGGTGCATGGCACAGCGAGTGCAGGAGCACTCCGAGTTCTGAGGAAGGCTGAGCTCACACCTTCTTCCTTTTCCTCTCCTTCTGCATGCCACTGTTACTATGATCGGTCACTTAATATCTGACATTTCATGTATACAGCAAAATAATCGAACACTTTGATACTGCTTGGGAACTGATAGCTCAACAAGTAAACTGGTTAGTCTCTTTGTCTCCTTGGTTTCTTGGCTTGAGTTTCAGTTATTGACACCACTCTTCTCTACTGAGAGGCCTGGAGGAAGAGGACATTTGAATGTGGTCTGAGATGTCTGTCACTTGTTAACTCGGATAAATGACAGGTGGAGACAGGACAGTATTGTGTCAGCCATCTGTGGAGGGAATGACTTCCCTCTCCGCGTTGATGTTGCTTCCTGAGATCTTCTTCCATCCCTGTTACACACACACACACACACACACACACACACACACACACACACACACGACTCTCTTAACAGTGGACAGTGACAGGAGGAAGGCAAAGAAACATGTGCAGGAAGGACCCTAAGAGTGCAGTCATTTGCCTAACAATCTGCCTATTCACCAGGCGGTTCCAGGGAGTGGCTGGGGGTGGAGGCTCTGGCTTTACAAGAACCACAGGCTTCTTGGTAGACCACCTCCCTTGGCAAAGCCAGGACTGTCAAGCCACCCGTGTTTAGCACTAAAGATACTCAGGGGTAAGGGTTGGCATAACAGCTTGAAAACAAGAGCTGAAAAGATGAATTTGGTGGAGCGCGCATCTACTGGAAGGGGCTGTCCAAACACAGACACACACACATTTGTAGCACGAATTGTTAGAAGGTCTTATTAATAAAAACAAACCCAGAGCCAGGTATTGGGGTGAACGCTGAAAGATCAGAGAAACAGAACTAGCCACAGCTGATCTCGCCAATTCCTCAGCTGATCTCATTTCCTCAAACTGGAAGCCCCTGAGTCCTCATCCAATGGATTTCTCAGCTAAACTGCTGCTCGAAGCCTAAAAGCTTAACCAGGCTTAGTTCCTGGTCTTCACACCTTATATACCTTTCTGCTATCACTTCCTGGGATTAAAGGTATGTGTCACTATGCCTGGTTGTTTCCAGTATGGCTTTGAACTCACAGAGATCCACACATATCTCTGCCTCTGGAATGCTAGGATTAAAGGCGTATGCTACCACTGCCTAACCTCTGTGTTTAATATTATGGCTGTTCTGTTCTCTGACCTCCAGGTAAGTTTATTGGGGTGCACAATATATCAACACTCTCACTCAAATGTACACATGGGTTTCGGATAACAAGTAACGTGATTCTCTGCTTGGAAAAGAGTCACAAAATGAAAGTGACTTTTGGAACTAGTGGTTATAATCTTAAAGAAAGGTTAATATGGTCAAGGCAGGTTTAATTGTAATTTTTGTTTTTCATTTTCAGATAGTTTGAAAAGTTATCTTCTTGAGGGCATATGTGTGTCTTTGCTCACACTGCGTGGTTTGGCTAAGCAAGACACAAGATAAATGGAAGATGCACCATTACACTGGTCAGTGGTACTGATGCCAGCACCAGTACAAGTCACAGGATGCCATTAGTTCTGGTACCCAACAGTAAAGGGGATAAAAAGCAGAAGTCCATGGCAGAATACCTCAGGAAGAGCAGTCCCGTTCTTACTCACTGGCAGCGTGGCACCCTCTAGGCTTCAGCTGGATCATCTGAAGCCTGAGGACGTTTCCTGGACATACATGTGGTGCTGCCCTGGAAAGAAGAAGCTCCCCTTTCTTGTTGACTTTGTTCTGGTCCTGGTCCCTCTCCACCTTTATAACCCTCACTGCGGTCACTTTGATCCCTTCATCTTGCTCTTCTAGTGAGACATTAACAGCAGCATTAGCCTCTGCATACTCATAAACATACCCACTGCCACGCAGGTGCAAAGAAATTGTGGCGTACTATCATATTATTAACAACTGACTGGATACTTTATAAATACAGAGATAAAAGCAGGCCCTACTGTTCCTGCTTCTGTGGATGGTGTTGGTTTCCATGTTCTGCCTCACTTGTCAGAAACTGGAGTACTCCACTTTTTTATACAGGAGAACTTTCCTCCTTGCTGTAGGAGAAACAGGTCACACACCAATCGATGCTAGGCTTGTCAGAACCTGGGCAGCAAGAAGTGAGGCTTCTTTGGTATTCTTTGGTCCTCACCACAAGTAAATAGGCTGACAACTTGGGAGACAAGATCACACTATGGATTCTGAGAAAGTTTCATGCCTGGAACAAAGTTTGCAGGATACCACCTAGAGACAGCTAGCTCACTGGTCCTTGGCATGGCAGCCTGCCAAGAAATATTTAAAATTTAATTTACTGTTACTAGTGAGTAGCACAGTGTGCATGTGGACATGAGAAGACAACTTCCAGCATGAATTCTTGGGACTGAACTCAGGTTCCAAACTGTGCAGCAAACACGTTTACCTGCGAAGCCATCCCACTGGCCCCCCAAATCTTTCTATATGAACAGGAAACTCATGGCCCACTCTCTAAGCACCAATGTGGTATTTATAATGTTTGGAGGGATTTCCTGTAAGGGAAATGACTGGTCTATCAAACCAAATGTGTTTTGTTGATGATTGTATGCCCATGGACTGCAGTCCTAACAGTTGAGGATCACACCGTGTCCTGTCTCGGTGTCGGAACTGTGTCACAGCAGTCAGCAAGCCTGCCGCTTGAATGGTGTCGCCTCACTCCGCTCCATTTACACAGGAACCCCCAATAACTTGTACCTTAGGGTCTCTGAGCATCTTTTTCACACAGGAAAAAACATAAATCAAAACTAGAAAACAAAACCTATATACCAAATGTTCATGCATCAAAGAGAAAGGGATTTGTCCAGCAAAGGATACTGCAGGCCCGAGGCCACAGCACTGGTGCGGTAACATCCCAGGCGCTGCCCACTCTCAGAGCAGTGCCAGGCGAACTGCTTGTCTTGCCCTGTGCTCAGCACCCACTCCAGTTCCAGGACAAACAGGACCATCGTCACTCTGCTCTGATGTGCTGAAAAAAAAAATATCAAGAGATGAGAAAATGACCAATAAAGGAAGCATCCTGAGGGAAATGGAAAAATGTAGCCCACCATTACATCCTTCTCCCCATCCCAGAAGAGGGTGAAGGACAAAGCCATCAGGGCTGGGACAGAACAACAGCTCTTCTTGGACACTCTTTTTTTTTTGTTGTTGTTGTTGTTTTTGTTCTGTTTGTTTTTAAATCATCTCTCTCTTTACACCCTTGCTTGTGTCCATCCAAGAATTACTGCCTTGGAGAGCTCCCTACCCCAAGGCCTAGCCAAGCTTACTTGGGCTACTGGATCAGTGTGACCACAAGGCACAGTAGGAATAATATTTGCAACACAGTCACTGTGGTCACTTTATACTCAAAGGAAAGATATATTGTTCTTTGTTGTTGTTGTTGAAATCTGATTTTTAAACTCATAACAAAATTTCTGACAGTTTCCTTTCAGAACCCAAAAGCTTGCAGAATAATTACAAAACAGGAATGGTGGATGTTTGAAGGAGAATCTCCACCACCACCACCACCCCCACACTCAATAGTCTCATATATTTGAATACTTGGTCTTCAGTTGGTGGAACTGTTTGGGAAGGATTCAGAGGTGTGGCCTTGTCGGAGGAGCTGTGTCACTGGGGATGGGCTTTGATGTTTCCATAGACTCATGCCATTCCCAGTGTGGAATCTCTCTGCTTCCTGCCTGTGGATCAAGACATGATCTCTCAAGCTGTTCCTGCCTCCATGTCTCTACTCTGCCATCACGGACTTTCCCTCTGGAACTACAAGTCCAAATAAATGCTTTCTTTTATAAGTTGACTTGGTCATAGTGTTTTATCACTGCAATAGAAAAAAGTAACTAAGCTAAGACTGAAACACCTGCTATGCAGAAGTAAGTACATATGTGAGAAAGGGGAGAGTTCCTATGGTCACTCACATACAAGGGCAACCCTACTAGAAGAATTTTGCATCACACAACTTCAGAGGAAGGAGAGACTGCTCATACCTTCTAGCTATCTCTCTGTCGCTCACCTGGGCAAACTGAGGTGCAGTGAAGCTGCTGAGTGGTTTGGCGAAGGGCCCACGGCTTCTCAGTTACTTAATAAACTCAGGCAGGAAGAGTTTTGCTTTCTTATTATGTGATGCCAGGCAATGAACACAGGGTAACAGGATGAACAGACACATTGTGCTCCTCCTGGCAGTGGTCTGGTGGGCCAGGAGTATACTCTCGAGTATGGTGAGGTGCAGATTTTCCACCTTGATTACTGAGCAGCGTTAGACAGTGTGGGTGGCTGTCTGCAGCCTCCCCGAGGAAAACCATCTGCCGATTTCAGGGTGTTTAACACCCTCAACACATTCTCTTAGTCACTGCAGAGACTGAGAGGGGGATGTCTGAACCTCTCCCTCCCTCTCTCTCTCTCTCTCTCTCTCTCTCTCTCTCTCTCTCTCTCTCTCTCACACACACACACACACACACACACACACACACACACACACACACACACACACACACACACCAGCAAACCTTGGTTTCTATGGCAGTCAGTTCCCTGAGTGTCTGGCTGTCAATGGGAAAACAAAACAAAACAAAATCTCAAAACTCAAAACACACAGTCCAAGGAGAAGGAACTCTTTTACTAAACAGAAAAAAAACTCTTTGAAGGCGGACACTTATCATTACACTTTAGAAACTCACAGGAAAGCCTGGACTTGATGTCTGGCTTCGTGACTAGGAACCAGGGGGAGAGGGACGCTCGTTTTATCAGGGGAACGTGCTTTCTCACCATGATGCCCTCAGCCACAGGAGCTGCAGGCATTCCTCATCCTGCAGTGCTTTTCTCCTCCCTGGTTTCTGAGTTGTGATCATGCTTTACCTGTGTTGCCTTTTCCTACCCTGGTGGTGGTGTTGGGGGTAGAGAAGAGCCCTGTGCATGCCAGGAACTACTTCATGTACTACTGAACTACATCCCTACCCCTTTTCTGCACTGACTTATGAGAGAGGTTTTCTTCTTTGGCTTGTTGATGTGATGGCTATGTTGATTTTTGGTTGAACAGCTCTGCAGAGCTGTAATAACTCTCGTTTGGTCACACTGTGTAACTCATTTATGGATTGGTGCATTTGGACTACTAAGTTTTAGGAGAGATTACATATTCTCTAAACTTGTCTTTTTTTGTAATGTCCAAAGGAATTAATACCTTTGGTATTGATGTCAGGTATCATTGGTTGATTTTTAAAAATGAATTTATTGAGATAAAACTCACTACACTTCTGACCTTTTTAGAGATCAAGAATTCAATAGCTGATAACATATTCATGTTACATGATCATTGCCACCATCTACTTCCAGAGTATTTCTTTCACCCCAAAACAATTCAATTCTCCCTCCCCCTAACTTTGGTCAATATACTTTCTGTCTCTATTGAATCTCCTATTCTTGACATTTCACATAAATGTTATTCATATGATGTGGCCTTCTGTGTCTGGCTTCTTCCACTTAGCATGTTTTTAAATTCACATGTTATAACATGTATTATCACCACTCCATTCTCTTATACAAACACACACACACACACACACACACACACACACACACACACACACACACACACACACACACTTCCATTCATCCACTAATAAGAGATCAGGATTATTTCCCTTTCTTGGCTATTATAAATAATGTTTCTAAGAATATCTGTTTATATATTCTGTGTGAATATATTTTTTTCAATTCTAGCTATACAGGGATGAGTAAAAATGCTATGTCACAAGATAACTATTTTAACTCTTTGAAAAACTGATGGAATATTTTTCAAAGAGGCTATGTCATGTCATATTCCCATCAGCAACTCTAGTTTATCCATATTGCTTTCAAAACTGGTTTATTTGATTTTTGTTTTATTCTTTTAGATAGGTTTTCCTTATATAACCCAGACTGGCCTTGAACTCACAGTTCTCCTGCCCTAGGTATGTGTCATCAAGAATGGAGTAATTTTTCCAAAGGAATTAATAATTATTGACATATTGAACTATGCTTCAGGTATTTCATCAAGCAATTTATACATAAAACTTCTCTAAATTTTTTATAGAAAATGTGACATATAATTTACCATTTTAACCACTTTCAAATATACATTCTGTAGAATTAAGAACATTCAAATTAATATATGATAGTCATCACCTCTCTAGAACTTGTACATCTTTTCACATAAGTCCCTTCCTCGCCAGCTCAGGGTAACTACCATTCCATTTTCTGTCTCTACAGATTTGATGTAGTGAATACCACATGTATGTGGACATAACATGTTCTTTTGTGATAGGCATTCAGTATCCTGGAGTGTGCTGAAGTTACGTCTTTCTGAAGTTTCTGTGATATGCCTTCAGATATATGTATATATATTTATTTCACTCTATCATTCCATTCCATTCATGATGCACACCTAGTGGTTTTCATCCCGGGCTTTCTGTGATTACACTGCCATGACCATGAGCACACAACTATTTGCCTGAGTTTTACTTCTCTTATTTGGGGAAGACAGCACTGAGTTTTTGTGGTTTTGTTTTATTTGTTTGTTGAGACAAGGTCTCTCTATCTAGCTGTGACTGTCCTGGAACTTTCTATGTAGATCAGGCAGGCCTCAAACTGAAGAGGTCCCACTGCTTTTGCCTCCCATGTGCTGGGATTAAAGGCGTGTGCCACCACCGACTGGCCACCATTTAGTTTTTAATGTGAATCCAACACTACATTCCTGAGATAAACCTCACCTGACCATAATGTATTCGTTTGTACATATTGCTGGATGTGGTGAAATTTAGGTGTGTAGCATGTCTGTATGGAGAAAGGCATCCTAGTTTTCTCATATTGATTTGTAGCGCTTTAGTATCAGGAAATACTGATTTCCTACAATGGGTTGGGAAGTCTTTCATTCCTCAATTTCCAAAAGAGTTCCTGTAGTTTCACATATTTTCTTCCTTAATGTTTCATAAAATAGAACCAGCAGAACCATCTGGTCTAGGAGTCTAAAGGGAATGAAGAAGGGAGCTTTTGCTCTTGGCCTGCTTGCTCTTTCTTGCTGGCCAGTCCATTCCTTACAGCCACTACAGCCTACTTCTCCAGGATTCTGTCACATACTGAAGACCAGCTGAGACATCAAACGTCATGGACTGAACAACTACTGCATTCTTGGACCTTCCACTGGTAGAGCCATTGTTGGACAAGCTGGACCACAGCCTGTAAGTCATTCTAATAAATCCCACCCCCTCTCTTTCTCTCTCTCCATTCCCTTTTCTTTCCAATGGCATAAACCAAGGTCACTGATTTGAGACCCTGATTCTTTTATGATGCCAATGTTTGAGCTGTCTATATCAGAGAGAGATTCATTCTCTAAGTGCTGGTCTTCTAGAGCAGCTGTTCTCAACCTGTGGGTCATGACCCCTTTGGAGGGCAAATGACCCTTTCACAGGGGTCACCTAAGACCACCAGAAAACACAGATATTTACATTACAGCTCATAACAGTACCAAAATTACAGTCATGAAGTGCCAACAAAAATAATTTTATGTTTAGGGGTCACCACATGAGGAACTGTATGAAAGGGTCTCAGCTTTAGAAAAGTTGACAACCACTACTGTAGAGAATCCTGACTAACACAAGCTTTCTTTAAGGGAAGGTTTTAAACTAAAAAGTTGGCTTCTTTGGACACATATAGAGCTATTAGGACCATCTATTTCTCTTGAGTGATCTGCAGCTTGTGACTTTCAAAGATCTGTTGACTTCATCTGTTCTATACACCAACACATAACAATACAGTATTCACACATGGAGCTTCTGGAAGAGCATCAGGCCACTCTTTTCTGATATTGATAATTTCCAATGTTTCCCCCCTTGCTAGTCTAGCTAGAAGTTTATCACTCAGAAAACAGCCTTTGATGGCACTGACTTCTCTGCACTATCCGGTTTATACTTCATGAACTGCTGTAATAAACTGTCTTCCCTTCCCTCTGGGTAGCTTAAGTTTCTTTATTCCTTTCCCTTTTTATTCCCCCCCCCCAATGGCATAAACCAAGGTCACTGATTTGAGACCTCGCTTCTTTCATGACATCAATGTTGAGCTGTCAACCTCCCTTAGATGCTGCTGCAGATGTATCCTATAAATACTGGTATCCTTGTTTTTACTTTTATTCTCTTCAGAATGCTTTATGATTCCTTCTTTAACCCATAGACTATTCAGAAGTGTATTACTTACCTTCCAAATATTTTAGGATTTCCCAAGGGTCTATTCATCATCAAATTGTACTTTAATTCCATTCTTAGAACATATTTCTAAGTCCAAAACTTATCGAGACTTGCTTTATGGTTTTAATCATAGCAGAATCATTTCAGTTCTGTGTGCACTTGAAAATTGGGCATAATCCCATTTCCACTGAATGGAATTTCTACAGGTGACCATTGGGAAAGACTTGAATTGCTCTTGACAACTTTCTGCATGCCTGTTCTATCAGTTAGCAGGAAGAGAATGTTAATTTCTGACTACAACTGTGTATGCAGCCATTTGTCCCTAACATTTCATTGTTAACCTTATTTCAAAGCTATGCCAGTATCGTACAAAAAGGCTCATTATGGCCTTCTGCTGGACTGGCCCTTTATTTTTGCTCTGAAATCTGCTTCCATATTAATAAAGTTAGCTGAGCTTCATTTTGGTTAGTGTTCTCATGGTATGACTCTACCCTTCTGCCATCAACTTGCTTCTCACATGAATGACAGCGTCTTGTGTACAGGTTACATTTGAATCTCAAATCCTCACTCAATGGACTTAATTAAAAGTTGCCAGCTTCTAACTATCAGTTTTACTTTATTAATATTTAATGTGTTATTGATATTTTCAGTTTCAACCCCTTCCTATGTATTCTCTTTTTTCCATTTTCTTTTTCTGTTTTTCTCTTGCTTTGGCCTTCATTTTTACTCCTGAAAATCATTTCCCATTTCTATTTTATTTCATTGGTTAGTAGCTGTATTTGTCACAGTACCAGTTGCTTATGGTGAACAGTATGTACCTCTAATTTACCAGTTTTCATGTTGAGCATAACAACTTCACAACAGCATATTTCTATTTTTCCCTACCTCCTACTTTTATAAATATCATCATTACACATTTTTTTTTTTTTTTTTTTTTTTTTTGGTTTTTCGAGACAGGGTTTCTCTGTGTAGCTTTGCGCCTTTCCTGGAACTCACTTGGTAGCCCAGGCTGGCCTCGAACTCACAGAGATCCGCCTGGCTCTGCCTCCCGAGTGCTGGGATTAAAGGCGTGCGCCACCACCGCCCGGCTCATTACACATTTTAATTCTATATCTGATACCACTTCTATGTTGTTGTTATTTTGAGTTAAATACCCAAGGATCCTTTAAAGAGACTGTATTGCAGTTACTATTTTGTTCTTCTTCACTCTTTGAGTAGATGCACATTTCCCATTGGCATAACTTTCTTCCTGAAGATTTTCCTTTGATGTTTCCTCTAATGGAGGTCTATAAGAAATGAGTTTTTTTGTGTTCTTTATGACTGAAAAAGTTTTAATTTAATTTTAATTTTTGAAAGATGCCCTCTCAGAGTATAGAATTCTATGTTTAAACATTCCTTCAGCACTTTAAATATACTGTTCCATTGATATCAAATCTATCACTAGCTTAATAATTTATGGTCTAATCTACTTACCCATTGTGTTTTAGAATTTCAGTAATATTTTTCATGTTTTTAAAAGTTTGACTTTTTAAAAATATGATTTTTATTTATAGTGCTTTTGTTTTGTTAGCTCCTAGTTTCTATACTTTTTAAAAATATTATTTTATTTTATGTGTTTCGGTGTTTTGTCTGCATGTAGGAGCACTGTGTGGGTCAAGGCCTATGGAGGCCAGAGAGGGCTTTGTATTCCCAGGAACTGGAGTCCCAGACAGCTGTGCGTCACCACACAGGTGCGGGAACCAAACCGAGGTCTTCTCCAAGCACACCAGGTGCTCTTAACTACTTAGCCATCACTCCAGCTCCCACTTTGACTTTTCGTTTGTCTGTTCTGTTTTGGTTTTTAGAAAGGCTTTGCTATGTAGCCTAGGTTGGCTGCAACACTTAGCCTTAGTTTTCAGGCAGATGGTGGCACACACTTTTAATTCCAGTACTTGGAATCACATGCCTATAATCCAAACACTTAGTAGCATAGTGTCTTTGGAGGTCATGGACGGGATGCTGGGTAACCACAAAGAATGAGTGAGATCAAGAAATCTGGATAAAATGACATCTGCGTCTTAAAGATCTAATGCCTGATTACATACTATTGGTCTGAATACAGGCCCCTTCCAGACACTACTTCTGATTGACAGAATGAATTTGGCCAATAAGTCAATGTTGAAGATGCAATAGAAATTGACCCCCCCCCCCACCCTCACACGCATGTCAAAGCATTTCACCAAACATGGAACAAGGCTCAGCTGAAGCAACCTGAGGCTGACTCCACTTTTCCTGAGCCTGCTGCACCATTCCAGGAAGCATGGTGTAGAAAGACAAAGCTGTGGGCTTGGCAGTCACCCTGACTTAGTCTGTGTTGCACTTGACCTTACAAGTAACCCAGGTTCTCCCAGGCTCAGCAACTTAATTCACAACTGGGATAATACTGACCTCACAGGGTTCCTCTTTTTGTTCCCCCACGTAATTTAAGTGTTCTTAGTGAGAATGAAAACTACCAAAACATAGTTCTGGAGGCAGTTAACAATAGTCCTTTGACTCCTACCTTGATAGTTTTTCACAGGTGTCATCTTGTTATAATCTTCAGACAAAATAAATTCCTACAAGACAAAAGAAAAGCATTAAGCAAAGGGAATTTTTTCTTGAGATTTTATTTATTTTTATTTTATGTGTATGGGTGTTTAGCTTGCATGCATGTCTGTGCACCATGTGCATGCAGTGCCCACAGAGGCCAGAAGCGGGTGTCAGGTCCTCTGGAACTAGTTACAGACAGTTGTTTGATGTCGAGTGGGTGCTGGAAATTGAACCCAGTCCTCTGGAAGGACAGCCAGTGCTCCTAACAGTGGAGTCATCTTCCAGTCCTCAAGCAAAAGTAAAGTTTTTAATGAACAATTATGCTTTGGTAAACAGACTGCATAACAAAATTACATGCAACATTAGCGGCTTGTCAATCAACTCTGCATGTGTGATCATCTCCAACAGCAATCCAAACTCTGATCCATCACAAGAGCAGAAATTTTACCTCACAGCTCTCAAGCTGGCTTTTCTTATATGAGGAGAATCATATGAGATTATTTTCCAAGTCAGGGTTCTGGTCAATGTCAATCCTAACTGGATTCAAAATCTCACTGGTGCCACAGCAAACACTGAAAGACTTTAGCAGTGAGCAAATACTGTTAGGTATTTGGAGTCTGCTGTTAACATTAGCAATTCATTTTCCTTACAACAAGCTCCCTGTTGCTCTTCGTGCTCAGTCCCTGTATTTCTAGGGCCATGGCACAGTTCCCTGGCAGAGTGAATTGTCAACATGTCTGTTAGTTGTGTTGACAAATCTAGACAACAAAGGCACAGAAGACATTAGTTTCTACATAGCACACCTTGTGGGGGCACACAAAAGGGTCTCACCTAAGCACCCATGCAGTTGGTGATGCCCGTGTAGACACCAACCAGGTATTTACAAGGCCTGGCCAAGGGTTGAGCTCTTCCACTTTCTCAAATGCAAATCCCCACATATCTTTGAAGGTGAATTGCGGAGCAGAGGTGAAGGAGTAACATGAGATAAAGCAATGCTTTCATCTGGGCTTACAACAGAACAATAAGGCTTTTCACAACAGCTGGAAGCATCCAGAATTTTTCTCTGGTGACTTATAGAGTGGGTGGGAGGACAGACATGGACACTCCTTTCTTGCTAGTAGGTGCTTATTGAGTTCACATAGCTTATGTAATTGTTTAAGTGAAAAGAGTGTGTTATTCTTGTGACAGATGTCACAAAGGTAAAATAGGGCAGCATGACAGAATACACTCGTTTCTTTGGTTCTGTGTTTTGGTCACAGACCCCATAAGAAGCTTACCTACAAAGGGATTTTCTTTAGAATGTTTTTCTTGGGAAAAACATTACTCAGCTTGCCAGTTTAAATTCATATCGTGAGTCCTTCAAGGAGCAGCACCATATCTACTCATTTCTGAAGAGTTTAACTCAAAACGTGACAGATAAAGTTGAAAAGAAGCATACAGCTCCCCTCTGAAGAACTGACAGACATGTCTGGCTGACTGACCGTGGGAGCCTCACACAAGACTATCTCCCCAGAGCCTCCCACACAGACAGAGAAAACATGTCTGCTGTAAACACAACTGATAACGGGGCCAATTTGTTTAGTTCATGTTGAACATACTGAAATGGTTCACTGACCTAGTAAAAAAGACCCGAATTCCTCTTGGAAAAAGGCAAGGCATACAATAAAACAATTTGATGCAGGTTTTCACTTAGGATTAAAGGCATGCGTAAAAATAGAAAATTACCAGCTCACTTTGTACTAGTAAACTAATTTTTAAAAATACTTTCTTCCCATTGATAATAAAAACACATAGACAAGAAAAATTTGGGGGAGATCTTGTCACTTTTTATTGATGTGCGTATATATAACAATGGAAACCACATGCTAGTGTAAGTATACCAAAGATAAATATTTAAAGGTCCTTTTGAGATATCTATCATACTGTTATTATACAGTGTAATGATATGATCTATGATAAAATGGAATGTGAAAACTAATTGGTGATGCTTTTTAATATCAACAAATCCGGCAGTCATCCTTTATTCACCAATTTTATTCTTTTTTTTTTAATGAATTCACAGGATGCTATAATGTTCAGAAGGTATGTTACATGACAGTGTATGCCTAATGAAGAAATGATAGATACTGACTGGTCAGAATTTTATATATATATAATATATTATTACTCACAAAAAATCTAATGTGAAATTCTGGCTAAAGTTTAAATTTATTTCCTTAGAAGTGACCTATCAAAATCAGATTACACATATTTTAAATTATTTTAGAAAAAAACTACCCTCTTATTTTCTCCATCCTACTGTCTACCTATTACCTAATTAATTTTAATGCATATTATAGTGCATCAAACACACAAGGGAAACACAGGGGAAAGTTAGTAACTGTCTGCACATTCAATCCTACTTTTTAAGCAAAGAGACAGACTATTCAGTGTATCCTTGTATATCTTGTTTAAAAATGTAAACACTTTTGGAAACATACACAGAGGGAAACACACACTTGGGGTTTGTTTAGTTAGGTCGTATAAAACTAGGATAATGGCTATTTCCCTTAAAATATATCGGAGCTATCTTTCCAGGATTCACTTCGTTTAACTTACTCTTTCTAATGAAGGAGCAAGGTATTCTATAAAATGGGTGTACCATTTATTTTTCAAGTCCCGCCCTTTTTAAATGGTCACTTAGTCTGCTAATTTGCACTATTATAAAACAGCATGTAGACCCATATGACCTGATGTATAGAGGAGATTGCCGACTCAAAGACTGAACACTGCCATATCACTCTTCATGAGGCATAAAGGCACTCAGTCTCTACCTTCACATGACAGTGATTTACTCAATTGCAGCAACAGACCTGTTCATCTTTTCACTTTTGCCAAACTAATGTGCAAGAAAATGGCATCTCAATGTAATTTAATGTGCACTAATGTTTACATATACCGATTCTTTCTTTTTCTTTCTTTCTTTTTTTTTTTTGGCACACTCATGTTTTGTATAAATTTTTGTTTAGATGTTGCTTTAGATTGGTGCCATACCGCCCCCCCCCCCCAAAAAAAAAACTAAGACAAAAAAACAAAAACAAAAAACTGACTCTGAGGTAGTCTTTAGTTGAACCCTAGATCTGGGCGTGAAGTTCCAGCAACATAAGCAAAGGACCAACAGAGAGAAACCAAGAAAGATGCTGGCACATCCCCACTGAGCTGGCCTGAGTCTCAGAGAAGGCCAGCCAGATCTCCAGCACACAGGAGGTTGTTGGCTGGACAGACAGAAGTAAGGACACGGGAGGGAAGGAAGGGGACAGGATTTCCCTGTAGCTTTCTCTGTCTTCCTTTGGACTGTGATATTAGTTCACAGGACTTTAGCATCTCCTTCTGCCTGGGAAATAGCTTCACCTAGCCCCATATGCAGCCTGGCGAAGTCAGATCTCAGGACTAGCAGAGTAGTGCTTCTAGAAGTGAGAAAGCGGCGAGGAACCAGGCACTCTGGGCTGTGGTTAAGAGTGTAACGATAAACCCCAAGGCATCTGGGTAACAGTAACTCCTGAGGCCATGGATACAGTGGCCATGCCATTTTGTATTCTGTAATTTTCTTACTGAAGTATAGAAAGACTTTGACTACTAGACTTTGTAACCCACTGTCTAATAATTAAAATCTTTCTCTCTCTCAATATCCTGCCTTTGTTTTTACTTACCGGAACTTCTGTATTGAAAAATTCACTGATAAACAAATAAGCAATTGTGGCATCCTGAGTTGAAATTGAAGTTTGGGGAAGTTTTTGAGTGGGGTTGCAAGTAGCCCAGGTTGGCCTTGAACTCCCTATGTGATCCAAACCCTTGCCTCCACCTCCAGAGAGCTGGGACTGCAGGCTTGTACCACCATGCCATTTATGAAGTGCTGCAGACGGAAGCCAGGCCCGCATGCATGCATGCATGCATGTGAGTTGAGAACACTCTGCCAACTGGGTTACATCCTCAGCCTCGGCGCGGTAATTTTAAAGTTTTTCTTTATAAAAATACTTCAATTGAAATGTCTTCCATGGAGAATACACTCAGATCTTTCTAAACTCTTTAACTGGTTGAACATCTGCAGCCACTGTTTTGCTTTTCTTTGTCTCTCAATTCCTCTGAAAACCAAGCCTAGCAAAATCAGTCAATCAGATGGTAAAATTACTTTAATTGGACTGTATTACTTTTTTTTTTTTAAGTTGCTAACATGTCCTGTCATTTTAAAAAGTTCTAAAAAGTCCATGCTTGGCTAAACACATGCCAATCACAACACTCTGGAACACTTCACAAGAACTGTTACCACTTTCACTTGACATACATCTGTCAAATAGACACCATGGCTTTTGTTCGGTAATATTGAGTTCCCTCAACTAATCACATTTGTTAATGAGTTTTTGTCAGCCTAAGAAGGATGCCAGTAGGTGGTATAATGTGTTTTTTCCACTGGAATGAAACATACCATTTTGTTTTCTGGTCACCCTTAGACCCCTACACATCACAAGTTCTTGGTCCTGGAGTCATTCTGTCTCTCTGCTCTGGTGTGATCAATCAGTCAAGGAATATTACACAGTTCTAAGCATGGTCCACCACCTCTCCTGCTTTGTAAGGATCAACAAAACAGATCCATAAGAATCCTGAAGATGAAGCCACAGCACCTTACACGTTAAAAAACCTACTGGGTAGCAAGATGGCTCAGCAACTAAAGCCCCTGCCATGGTCTTAGTTTAATCCACAGAATCCATGGCAAATAAAAAGGAGAAAGTCAATTCCACAAAATTATCCTCAGCATGTATGTACCCCTCCCCCCAACATACATCAGAAGCACAATAATAAATTTTTAATCTACACTTTAAGTTTCTTGCTTTATTTGAAAGCCTGCCAACAACTCCTCACTCTTTTTAAAATCTAACACTACTTCAGATTAAACACAGAATCTAAAATTAGATTATTAGCTACCAACTGTTTGTGGTGTATCAAAGACATATGCTGACTAGAATGTATGATAAGTCTACTTTTATCAAGAAAACAAAACTATAGTTACATTCCCTAAAAGGGCTTTCTTCTCAGAAAAAGGAACAAAAGCAATCACCAAGGTCACACCCAAATAAAGACTCAGCCCAAATTACAAAGAATGAAGGGAGAAATAAGGGCATATGCTTCATTACCTAGCGAAAGGTCACAAAGATCCCCAGACTCAAAGCACTATGTGTGCTACACAAAGCCATCCCTGAAGAGGAGACACATTAAGAGTTTGCTAAGCTGGTCCACACCGCCACTGACTTGGGAGTCTGCTCCCTCATCTGCAGCTCTGATGTGAAGGTTTGATTTGTTCATGGTCTCCCACATTTCTTTATGTTCCTTCCCTATGTTTTTAGGTCTGATTTCAATGTTCCTTGATTATTTCGCCTAGCTCCTCTACTTCATCTTCGAGTCCTAACATTCTGTCTTCGGTGTGATTCACTCCACTTGTCGCTTTCCTTGAAGTTTGTAGTGCAGCCATTGGGTTTTTCAATTCCAATTCCATCTCTGTTTCAGCTGGAGTCCTCTTCAATGTTTATCTCATTATTGAATTCCATCTCAAGTCCTGGGCTGCCTTTGTCCTTTCCATCAGCCTTGTGCTTGTGTTTTCTTGGGCATCATTCGGTGTTTATTGTCCTTAAGTTCTTCCTCTTTAATTTCACTGAGCTGTTTGTGTTTTCTTTAAATTCCTTGATTTTTTTTTAATGAAGTTTATGATGGTTCTTTTAAATTCTGTATCCTGGGTTCAACTAGGTAATTCTCATTGGCAAGTATTTTTACAGAAGAGTGGATTTTGGAGGTGAAATACTGGCTTGACCTTTCATATTGTTTTTAGTTTTGCAATGAGACCTGAGTATATGGACTTCTTTTGTTAGTCTGCTATGGACAGAGTAGTTGGGGCATAAGAGAGGATGTATGGGCAGGTTAAGCCTAGGAGCTGGAAGTGGCTTAGGTGGAATGAAATCAGGGGGACAGAGAAGACTAGGCTAGTGTGCAGGATGAATGCCCTGGTCCAAGCTTGGAGTGAAGGGTTAGATCTGGCTGGGTGGAGAAGTTGGATGTGGTATGGGATGGGCCTGTAAGGAAGCCTGGAAGTTGGTTGTGGATGGCAGGGATGCCCATCTAGGCTGGAGCAATGGATATGAGCACCATGCAACCTCCAAAAGAGGGAAGCAACCAACAGTCCTACCCAGCACACCTATGAACCACAATGACCAGCATGGCATGATAGCCCTAAGGGTGCAGCAGTGATACATATAACTTGAGAGTAGTCAACAACTCTCTAGATGGACTTAAGACCTGCTCAACAAGAAGGAAATCCGCCTGGTACTGGGCTCGTTTAGTCATGGATCTTAGGGGGAGAACCTATAACTGCTCTTTTACTAAACTGGCAGACTCCCTAACTACAGTATACATGATTTATTCTTATACCCACAGGTAAGTATAATCCTCAAGCCCACATCAAGGAAACTGCAACAGATAAGAGACCATTACAGAAAATCATAACCAATCAAAATGCAGAGCTATGGAGTCTAGTCCCAATGGATATATTCAATACAACTACTCTACCTAAGGCTCGGGGATCATTGTGAAGATGGGGTGGAAGACTGTAAAACTAGAGGAACAGGGAGTTTTATGTGAGCCTATGCCTGCTAGTAATGTCAGAAGTCACCAACATGACTGTCTAACATGAGCTGAACAATGACACCAACACTAGGCATGTTAATGTGGACTGGAGAAAGCCCTCAAGACCTCCACCCTACACAGAGAACCACAGGAAACTAAGGAACATTGAGAATGGGAGAAATAAATCTTCCTCAGAGAAAAGCACACCAGAGGTCACCCAATACCAAAGGTCAGCCCTGAAAACATACATACAAATACCATTATACAGACTGAACGACTCATACAACTAACATTATACAGACCGAACAGTTATATATATGTTACATACAGGTAGTACATAACAATTAATAAAAAATGAGGACATGAATTTGAAAGAGAGCAAGTATGGGTATATGGGAGGTGTAGAGAGAGAGGCGAGAAGAAGAAACAACAATGCAATTACATTATAATCTCAAAAAATGAAAGAAAGAAAACATTAAAAGGATTAATGTCCATAATATGACCTTACAATTTTAAAGAAAACAAGTAATTTAATTTCTATTGTTTCCAATATATTTCCCCAGATAATAATGCAAGTTAGGTAGTGAACTCTTATCCTTAAAAGCAGCTCACCCCAATTCTGTAATACAGAAATGACACGGTAACTCTTCTTCACAATTATAAAGGCTGTCCTTCTGTGGGAATCATTTCTCTGTCAGGGTTCTAAGTGAGTCAGCAGCTATTTCCTGGAGACTTTTTTCTTTCCATAACACCTGCTGAACACACACACACACACACACACAGGTTTGATGGCCACAGAGACAGAGGAGTGCCACTCTACAACTCCACTCATTAGGTATTTACAGACGAAGTCCAGTTGGGAATGTGATATTAGTAAACTTCTTATTTTATAGTAGCTGAGTCTGTTTACAGAAGCATCCAGAACACTGTCAAATACGTTACTCAATGTTTTGGTTACAACTGAAGGTGAATGGGTACACATGTGTGAGCATGAGTGTGAAGACATTCAGCCCTCGACCCAGGTCCTGCTTCTCCCTTCCCCAGCTCCCGGAGCCACCCTTCTAGTTCCCTTACATTAAATATTCAGTTCTTACTTAGATTTTGGGTAAACTCAGCATTAAATTTAACAGTAGGAAAACAAAACCTCTCAACTCCTTAATCACTCAATGTACTCCATTGTTGTTGAGTTTAATGAAACATACAGGTGGCTTTTAGAGCTAGTTAACCAGAGATTAGTACTACTGAAAGCAGAGGGCATCCTCTCCCACCCAGGGAGAACATGCTTACATACTGTATTTTACTTTTCTAAAAAGGAACTTATAGTCAAGATTTCAAGGTGTAAATCAAACATGGATGTTGAACGTTTGGGATTCTTTACAAGGAAGAATGTAACACAAGGAGAGAGCTGAGCGCAAAAGATAGTATGTGTTCATACAGGTCCTCCATGCGAACGTTTCTTCTCTCTGACTATGATTTCCTGAGATGTCTATGCAAGTGAACTTGACAGTGCTGTTTGGTTTGCAACTGCAGAACTGTGCTTATTTTACTGAGCATAATGTCCTTGGGTTTACTGATATTTGTCACATGAAACAGGATTTTCTTCTTCCTTTTAAGGATGCAAAATATTCCATCGTGTGTACACACTGCATTTTCTTTATTCATCTCTTGACAGATACTTAGCTTATTGCTGCCTCTGGGCTACTGTGAATTCTGCAAATATCTGCTTTCAATTCCACTAGACAGGCACCCCTAAGTAGGACTGCTGGATCATACAGTAATTCTAGTTTTAATAATCTGAGGAACTCCTACATGAGTTTGATTTAAAATCAGTATCATAGAAGTATTACCACCTTTAAAATTGCCTTCATTTTTATCACGTACCTTCCGAATTAGTGGTGTCGACTTTTTGCCTCTGTTTTCAGGGATTTCAGAATCAAATTTACATTGTGACCCATGCAAATTGTGCTGTTCCTAACAATCTGCACATATAGTTATTCTAGGTTTCATGCACGCTCTTTTGGTTGCAAGGGAGGATGTTCCAAGACGAGTCAGAGCCTGTGAGCAGAGGCCTTGCAAGGAAGCTGGGCGGGCCAACCTGTTTCATACATCCCTTGGGATGTCTGCTGCTCTGTAAGGAAACCCAATGAATGCAAAACAACTCAGCTTCCATTCTCTCATCACTGGAGCATCCATGAAGTCATCGCAGAGCACAGAGGACTTGCAGGGCGATGGCACTACTCTGTACGATAGATACAGTGTTGGCTGCACGTCATTGACACTTGTCTGTACTGAGAGAATGCACAGCGTCAAGAATGAACCCTGAGCCATGGACTGTGGGTGATAATGTGTCCACAAGAGATCATTACTGACCATAAACATACCTCTCTGGTGGGAGATGTTGATGGCAATCGGGGGTGGGGGGAGAGTGGCAAGGAGCTGGGGCGGGGGCACGGTGAAACGTCTACACCTTCATCTCTACATCAGAACAATACTCAAGATGCCCACAAATAGAACTTCAAATCCTAGAATAATGCTAAAAATGACCTTCTAAGATTGTTTGGTTTTGTTTTTTTCCCCTGAGAATCTTTTTACTAAAGCTTGAGAGAAAAGCAACAAAGCAGGTAAGCTGAAAACCCCAACAAAAGGGAGGTCTTTGGAGAAACAAGGAGGAAGCCCAGGTGTCAGGGAAGGCACGTGGAGGCTTTTGGCAGGTATCCAAAAAAAAGAGGAAAGTTAGACTTTTTGAATTAGAACTCAGAAAAGTGGGCGGGCTTGGTGTGAGGTACGCAGTCTACAGGCTTCACAACAGTGTCCTGGAACTTGCACGCTTCTGAAAACTACTCAGGACTCTAAAGGACATTCGTTTACTTAGGTTCTATAAATTGATACCTATTATACTAGAAATAAAACCTGATGAAATTATAGACTATTTTATAAACAAACTTATATTGGCTAATAAAGTCCATGAAAAGTGGAACTTTTTATAAACAAAACTTAGTGACAAGAGTTGTACTGTTTTCCATTTTAACAAGTCTCATTAATGTCTGGCTGAAGAGAAGACAACTGGAGCCTCATGCTGCTTCCGCATCATCAGGAAGTGGGAGTGGAAAGACCAGGTCTCAGAGCTGTGATACAGTGGCTTCCGTTCACTGACCTCACTTTGGGAGCGGCTGGCTTCAGTGACTCAGCTGGCCTGAGGTTTGCTCCCCTTGACTTCAGATCCTGGGGCCTGCCTGCACTGCTCCTGACCGCCTGCAATGGTGAAAAGGGGCTTTGCTGCCTATCACGTATCTCACACCCAGGAATTGAGAGGTTAGGTGCCCTTTTCTGCCTCTGTCGAAGACCAGGGACCCTCCTGACCAGGGGTAGTTTAAGAAGTGGAGGGAAGAAAAAGCTTTAGCTTCAAACCCCTCTCAGTTGTGTAGGAAACCTCTAGGCACATTTCTGACTGATATGCATGGCACACAGAAGCACGTGGAATAAGGGAAGGAAAGAAAGTTGGGGTGTGTGCAGTAACAGCAGCCAACTGTCTTTCCATATTGAAAGTATCATCTACAAGAAACTGCTAGTTTGGAGTTTTACTGTTGCCCAAGGCCCAAGTGTTGAAGTCTCCTTGGTCATAGGGTGTTACTACTGGTAGAATCTTTGGGGGATGGGGCCGAGTGGGAGGAAGTCATTGTAGTGTGCCCTCCTAAAAATGGCTCAAAACTTTTGAGAAAATTATTCAGAACACACAAAAAAAGCTGCCTCATGGAAGTGTAAACTTTATAAATGATGTCATGATTGGTACACTAAAAACTTCAGCTAGACTATTGTTTCACTTAGGAGCAGCTCATGAAAGGCATTTCATTTCCCTTTCTTAAGTGTTGGATGTCCTGGAGTTGCAGGGTCTGAGGCAGCAAAAAATGCTACTGTGAGTATGTTAATTTAGACAGAGCAGTTCTCTATTAATGCTAACACATTTGGAAGGACATAAAATAGTAACATGCTATACAAAAATGAAGTTAATTTTTTTCCTGTGAGGCCTACTGTAAATAAGTGCGACAGATACTAACTGATTTACTATTTAAAGAACCCACCAGGGAAGAATGAAATGACTTGCTACACATCAATAGTAGACTTTGAAGTAGGAAATATGACTTCTCAACTGGAGGTTCAATGCTTCCCACAGTCCAATTACATAAAAATGGGTGCAATTAACAGGCAGCCCAATAATTTAAGAAGGAACAGAGCCTATTACTATGGTGTTGCTTCTCCTAGTCAGTCTGAGAATTAGAACAATAAATGCCTTTGACTCAAACCTCAAGACTAACCAATGTTCACTTCCTGGGTCAGTTAAAACCACCATATCCTGCATCTCACGGTATTCATAGCCAAGATGTCCATTCATACTTGCTTTATATCTTTTTCTGGCTTTAAGCCCACAGTTCTTTCAGTCCTGAACACTATTTAAGAAGTAAATATGGCCGGGGGGTGGCGGTGGTGCACACCTTTAATCACAGCACCAGGGAGGCGGAGGCAGGTGGATCTCTGTGAGTTCGAGGCCAGCCTGGTCTACAGAGCTAGTTCCAGGACAGCTAGGGATGTTACACAGAGAAACCCTGTCTCAGACTCCCCCTGCCCAAAAAAAAGGGAAAGTTAACCTACTACTGAAATGAAAACCATTTCTGCCATATAAGGAATTATTATTACTGACACATGACTGGGAGCCAAGACCTTTATGTTGCTCATTGGCTTGTCTGTGTAGCCTAGGCAATCCTTGAACTAGAGATCCTCCTTCCTTGGCCTACTGCATGCTGGGATTTGAGGCTGTACCTGGCTTGGCTAGGTTTTTATTCACTCAAAAAGTATTTCCCAGAATCCAATTTCACAATGTTCTCTACAGAGTATGGGAAATGCCACTGCATATATTTCCTGCCTTGAAGCTACTCATGCTAAGAGAAAACAAAGGAACACCACATATTAAACTCCTCTGATTCCACAGACACTTTCAGTGACTTCATGTGTCATTTATTAAATACAAAAGGATATAAATGGAATATACAGAAATGTTAACGTAGAAATGTGAACTAAGAACCTTCCAACAAAGCTGTGCAGATGGCCTCTGACTGGGATGGCTCTGGGTCTCCAGGTCTAGTCTTAAAAGCAGGGTAAGTCCTGGGGAGGTCTGCGAGAGGGGGTCAGGTGTGAGGGCTAACATCTGATTTTAGTAATGTGGCTCCTCATTCCTGGTGTGGATGTGAACCACACGTCTGATATTTGGTAGTAGAACTCTGATAGGTAGATTGACAAGTAGGGGCAAAAAAGTGCTTTGAATTTTATTCTTCCTGAAGTTGCTGAGAACTTATACCCTAAGGAGGGGTAAAATTAAACTATAAGTTTGAGAATGAGGAAAAAGAGGGAATAGGAGACAACAGACAGCAAGGGCAGTCTAGTGGATTACTGCAATGGGCCACAGTCAAAACTGTAAGGGATAGAACATTTTTTAAATCTAGTGAACAGACTGTAGATAGTTCTGGGGCTGAGGGAAGATGTGGCTTATGTTTCTGGATGGGGCTCTGCATGATGCCATTTACTAAAGGAACAAGGGACAATGGGCTAAATCTAAAGTATCTTTGAGACATCCAGGTTGAAGGCACAGTCAGTTTCTGCAGCCTGAGTCCGGGGCTCAGTACAGCAGCAGCCTGAAGCACAGTCCCGAGAAGTGGAGGAGCAGGACAGTGAAGCTACAGGGCAGATTAACAGGAAAGAGTGGGCAGGAGGGAAGGAAGCTCGAGAGAATATCATCCCAGAGTGTCAAATGGAAGAATCAGGAGGGGGATCCGGAGGAAATGCAGAGACTTAGAAAAAACCATACCAAACACCAAACCATGACTCCATTTAGTACCCTGGGAGGCACCCTTCCCATCCTACCCCAATCAGAAAGCTCAAGGCTAAAGGACCAGCTCCACCCCTTTTTTTGAGGTGTGTGGGTCTCACTAAGTAGTCCACACTGGCCTTGAATTGAGAATCCTCCCATTTCAGCCTCCAAAGTAGCTGGAATTACAGGCATGTACCACTATGCCTGGCTTGCTCTAACGTTTTTTGACTTCTCTCTAATCTAGGAAACCAACTGGACCCATGTGATGGCTGCTGATGGGAAAGTCATGCTGGTCTTTGTGTCAATGTGGTAAGCAGTCCCTCTTCAATCTTCTCTGAGATGAAGGTCTAATATTGATAGTATATGAAAATGTACAGTCGTTCCTTGGTAACTGGGAGAACAGCTGCTCCTGCATCTGCAATGGGGAGGAGCTAGAGATGAGTGATGTGGAGCATGGATCCAAACTGGTGTGTGTGTGTGTGTGTGTGTGTGTGTGTGTGTGTGTGTGTGTGTGTGTGTGTGTGTGTTGGGGTTGGGTGGGTGCATAAACCGCAAGAAGCACACGCCTTGGAAAGCAAACCTACCTTTAGTTACAACACCCTAGGTCACTGCACAGCTCAGCAAGAACCCCAGAGACCAGGGCAGACAAGACATACCACCACACCCTTCTCTGATGACATAAGCCTCATGACTGCCTGGGATCAAAAGCAGCTGACAGCCATTCCGTCATGACAGAACCTGCTCCCGCCCCACACTTTGGCTCCATGAGCTCTGAAGCCTTACAGCACAAACACAAGCATCAGAGGGCTCTTTGGGGACACCACTCGTGGCTCTGCTGCTGTCAAGTACGAGAGAGAGGAAGACTTCACCAGTGATTAACATGGGCTCTGAACAGGACTGGAGAAACCGGCATGACTCTAACTTCTCCAAGAGATGAAGTCCATATGGAAATTAGCAAAGTATCTTATGTCTACAGAGAATATTCTTTTATTTGATGGGTATAGTAAAGAAAATTGATTCCTATTGCTGAAAAACAATGTAGGGGCCTGGGGAGATGGCTCAGCAGGTAATACACCTGTTGTTACCCCAGAATCTGTGTAAAAGCCAGTGGCTGAGGTAGCTGACCTGTAACCCCAGCACAGGATATAGAGACAGAAAACACATTCACCCCTGCCAACAAGTTAGTCAGTCAGACAGGTCCAAAACACTTGTAGGACAATTGAGGAAGATACCCAACACTGATCTCCATCTTCAGATTCACAAGTGAATACATATCCATCCACACACACAAATACATACATGCATATACACTACACCCACCCACTTTGACCTTGGGTCACTCACTGAACCTGGAGTTCACTGATTTGGCAGTAATAGCTGCCCAGCAATCACCAAAGATGCTCCTATCTCTGCTTTCCCTCTACTAGGATCACAGGGGCATGCCACTACATCTGGCTTTTTATCTAGGTACTTGGGATTCTAACTCAGTTCCTTGGGCAAGCAATGTACCAACTGAGCCATCTGCCCAGTCCCTCCTTTTAAGGGTGATGAAGATGAAATGGCATTGACTTAAACATGTCTACAGAAAAATACGGCTTTTGGTGCTCTACATTTTGTAAATTACTGAAGAATTACTATGATGATTCAGCAAAGACAAAAGATGCTTCTTCTAGGGCATTTCTTCCCCCGGACATGGCCTACTAAATCCACTTGACATGGGTTTGGAAGATTCATGGATACTGGCTACAGAGCCTGCTGCTGCCGCCAGCGACATTGGCAGGAGCTAATATTTATCTGTGCTATGCACAGGCTGTTCTAGGAGTTTTCCATGTGTCATCCTGACACACACTATATAAAATGAATACAATTATCATCCTCACTGATGACTGAGACAGAGAGCAAAGAACCTTGTGCAGCGTGATAGAGTAGAAGGCGGAAGTGCTGTGACTCAATTCCGGCAGTGAGACTCCAGAGTCTGTGTTCCTAGCCACTATATGTCAGCTCCATGGATCTTACAGTCATCCAACCACTCACTCACTCATTCATTCATTCACTTGTTGATTCTGAGTGTTTACAAAGCATTTAAAATTGAAGAGTCCTGGGTGCTAGAGACCCTGAAAAACAACCAGACTCAGTCCCTGCCCTGTGAAAAAACACGGTGAGCAGAGAAAAGAGACCTAGGCTGCTAAGGTGAACTAGTGAGCAAAGTGGCACGGTACAAACCAAGGCTGTAGTTGTGGGTAGGGCGAGACCTTCAGGGTCCCATTGGCTATCTAAAAACATTTACCCTGTTTCCTAAGCATCAGGGGAAGCCATTAAAGGTTCCACTGGTAGACAAGATTACAAACTCATCTCTATAAAGCTCCTCTGAGTCCTAATATGGAAGACAACTTGGTCAGAATAACTATGAGGTGGCAGTGAAGGGACAACTGAGGAAGGTAAGGAGGAGAAGAATAAAGGGATGGGGTGGGGGGTGAGAAGGGGCGAAGGAGAAGAGTAAAGGGATGGGGGTGGGGATGACAAGGGGCGAAGGAGAAGAGTACAGGGATGGGGGTGGGGGATGACAAGGGGCGAAGGAGAAGAGTAAAGGGATGGGGGTGGGGGATGAGAAGGGGCGAAGGAGAAGAGTAAAGGGATGGGGGTGGGGGATGAGAAGGGGCGAAGGAGAAGAGTAAAGGGATGGGGGTGGGGATGACAAGGGGCGAAGGAGAAGAGTAAAGGGATGGGGGTGGGGGATGAGAAGGGGCGAAGGAGAAGAGTAAAGGGATGGGGGTGGGGGATGAGAAGGGGCGAAGGAGAAGAGTAAAGGGATGGGGTGGGGGGATGACAGGGGCGAAGGAGAAGAGTAAAGGGATGGGGGTGGGGGGATGACAAGGGACGAAGGAGAAGAGTAAAGGGATGGGGGTGGGGGATGAGAAGGGGCGAAGGAGAAGAGTAAAGGGATGGGGGTGGGGGATGAGAAGGGGCGAAGGAGAAGAGTAAAGGGATGGGGGTGGGGATGACAAGGGACGAAGGAGAAGAGTAAAGGGATGGGGGTGGGGGATGAGAAGGGGCGAAGGAGAAGAGTAAAGGGATGGGGGTGGGGATGACAAGGGGCGAAGGAGAAGAGTAAAGGGATGGGGGTGGGGGATGAGAAGGGGCGAAGGAGAAGAGTAAAGGGATGGGGGTGGGGGGTGACAAGGGGCGAAGGAGAAGAGTAAAGGGATGGGGGTGGGGGATGAGAAGGGGCGAAGGAAAAGAGTAAAGGGATGGGGGTGGGGGATGAGAAGGGGCGAAGGAGAAGAGTACAGGGATGGGGGTGGGGGATGACAAGGGGCGAAGGAGAAGAGTAAAGGGATGGGGGTGGGGGATGAGAAGGGGCGAAGGAGAAGAGTAAAGGGATGGGGTGGGGGGATGACAGGGGGCGAAGGAGAAGAGTAAAGGGATGGGGGTGGGGGATGAGAAGGGGCGAAGGAGAAGAGTAAAGGGATGGGGGTGGGGATGACAAGGGGCGAAGGAGAAGAGTAAAAGGATGGGGGTGGGGGATGACAAGGGACGAAGGAGAAGAGTAAAGGGATGGGGGTGGGGGATGAGAAGGGGCGAAGGAGAAGAGTAAAGGGATGGGGTGGGGGGATGACAGGGGCGAAGGAGAAGAGTAAAGGGATGGGGGTGGGGGGATGACAAGGGACGAAGGAGAAGAGTAAAGGGATGGGGGTGGGGGATGAGAAGGGGCGAAGGAGAAGAGTAAAGGGATGGGGGTGGGGGATGAGAAGGGGCGAAGGAGAAGAGTAAAGGGATGGGGGTGGGGATGACAAGGGACGAAGGAGAAGAGTAAAGGGATGGGGGTGGGGGATGAGAAGGGGCGAAGGAGAAGAGTAAAGGGATGGGGGTGGGGATGACAAGGGGCGAAGGAGAAGAGTAAAGGGATGGGGGTGGGGGATGAGAAGGGGCGAAGGAGAAGAGTAAAGGGATGGGGGTGGGGGGTGACAAGGGGCGAAGGAGAAGAGTAAAGGGATGGGGGTGGGGGATGAGAAGGGGCGAAGGAGAAGAGTAAAGGGATGGGGGTGGGGGATGACAAGGGGCGAAGGAGAAGAGTACAGGGATGGGGGTGGGGGATGACAAGGGGCGAAGGAGAAGAGTAAAGGGATGGGGGTGGGGGATGACAAGGGGCGAAGGAGAAGAGTAAAGGGATGGGGTGGGGGGATGACAGGGGCGAAGGAGAAGAGTAAAGGGATGGGGGTGGGGGGATGACAAGGGACGAAGGAGAAGAGTAAAGGGATGGGGGTGGGGGATGAGAAGGGGCGAAGGAGAAGAGTAAAGGGATGGGGGTGGGGGGTGACAAGGGGCGAAGGAGAAGAGTAAAGGGATGGGGGTGGGGATGACAAGGGACGAAGGAGAAGAGTAAAGGGATGGGGGTGGGGGATGACAAGGGGCGAAGGAGAAGAGTAAAGGGATGGGGGTGGGGATGACAAGGGGCGAAGGAGAAGAGTAAAGGGATGGGGGTGGGGATGACAAGGGGCGAAGGAGAAGAGTAAAGGGATGGGGGTGGGGGGTGACAAGGGGCGAAGGAGAAGAGTAAAGGGATGGGGGTGGGGGATGAGAAGGGGCGAAGGAGAAGAGTAAAGGGATGGGGGTGGGGGATGAGAAGGGGCGAAGGAGAAGAGTACAGGGATGGGGGTGGGGGATGACAAGGGGCGAAGGAGAAGAGTAAAGGGATGGGGGTGGGGGATGAGAAGGGGCGAAGGGAGTGGGGGAGGGAAAGGATGTTGATAAACAGGTAAAATCAGTTAAGTGATAGACTAGAGAAAGACCAAGTCATTAGAGGGCCAAGACCCTTCGCTTGTGCAACACGACACAGGGGCCTCAGTCACTGTAATGGGAGCCCTGGGGACAGGCATGAGGAGGAATGGGTTTATGTTAGACGTGCTAAGTTTGGGGTTCACTTGGAACATTCAATTAGAAACATTAGGAAGGAAGTCAGAACCCCAGAGTACAGTCTAGATAGAAACACAAAGCTCATCTTGTCACACGCATAGCGAATGAAGTCATGGTGTAGATGAGGCTGTACAGAGAGAACTGAACCAAGGCCTAGAGCAAATGTGGACTGACTCCAGCACTGGACCAGAGCTGCTTAGAGAACAACCAAGGACAGAAGAGCTGGGGAACAGAAGAAAGCCAGCACAATCTTACGCTAAGGGTGCACGCACAAAGAGGCCATTGCCGAAACCCTGAGTGATGCTACACACTGCAGGGAGCTCGAGCATGGGAAGGCAGGACCCAACAGAGCCGGTTTCAGAGAGACGCAGCCAGCACTGCTGCAAAGGTCAGACCCACTGTGGATAAGCCCACACGGGCCTTCCTAATCAGCCAGTAACCTGAGCAGGCTGATGGTCCTAGAAGGCTGACTGCAGTGGTTGGAGTTTTGTACTGGATGGTTTTATGTCAACTTGACACAAGCTAAAGTCATCTGAGAGGAGGGAACCTCAATTACGAAAATGCTTCCATAAGATCAGGCTGTAGAAAAGCCAGTAGGGCATTTTAATTAGCCATCAATAGGGGAGGGCTCAGTCCACTATGGGTAGTACCATCCCTGGGCTGGTGGTCCTGGTTCTATAAGAAAGCAGGCTGAGCAAGTCATGGGGAGCAAGCCAGTAAGCAGCACTCCTCCATGGCCTCTGCATCAGCTCCTGCCTCTAGGTTCCTGCCTGGTTGAGTTCCTGTCCTGACTTCCTTCAGTGATGGAATACAATGCCAAATAAATCCTTTCCTTCCCAACTTGCTTTTTGGTCATGGTGTTTCATCACAGTAATAGAAACCTTAACTAAGATAAGTTCCAAGGGAAGAACTATACTATGGTGACTGTAAAGAACTCTTTTGAGAAGTGAGATCATAAAGAGGGAAGGGGCTGAGAGTTACAATGTTTCAGTTCTTGTTTTAAGAAGCCTGAGACTCTCCAAGCCAATAGGAAGGAACCAAGGGAGGAAGAATCATTAGGGTACAGTCCTAAGATGAAGAGGAGAAAGTACCTGACCATGTATTTATCATTTCCTCCCCATTGCCTTTCTGAAACACAGCTGTGGTGACTGGCCAACCTAACTCCTGCATATACTATGTAAATGATTTTAACCCATCCTGAACAGCAGGGCCTCCTTCTAACCTAATTTATGTGACAATCTGGGTGTTCCTGTAAATACTCATGTTACAGAATCAGTCTTAAAATTTGCGTCAAGAAGGTCAGCTAAGCCAGGTGTTGGTCATACATGCCTGTAATCCTGGTACTCGGGAGACAGACACAGGAAAAGTTCAAAGCCAACTTCAAATGCAGAGCAAGTTCAAGGCCAACCTGGGCTACATGAGAACTTGTCTCAAACAAAGGTCTTCTAAAAATCCACAGCTACAGAATGGAATGGAGGCCCAGTGTTTAGGAGTTTGAGGCAGGAGGATCAAGACTTTGAGGCCAAACTCAGCAACATGGTCCTATCTTGTTCCCCCTAAAATCCAAACAGATAAAACCCCACAATTACAACGCAAGTTCTAGAAAAGAATCTCCACTCAAAGAACATGGTTGGTACTGAATGCATGCACTACTGCTCCCCCAGTATTCACAGCCACACACAGTTACTAAACACAAGGTGAACAACTAGACAGGTAATGACATTAGGGAAGAAGACAGGTTTGGTCTTGAGAAGTTCCAGAAAAGTCCACCACCCCCACAAATGCCAAAGGTACAGTAACCGCCAGTTTTCTTTATAAAAATCCCCCGTGGGGAATTAACTGTGTCAATGAACAGTAAGCCACTGGTGTGTCAGTCCTTAGAACTATTTCCTCCTGAGCACAGCTCCAATGCCTGGGTTAAGTTCACTGTAACTCAGCACAAGGGCAGGAGAACATGGTTACCTTTATGTTAGAAAGAGCTCACATCGAAAGTCCAGTGGCTCTAAATGTTTAAAAAACAAAACTCAGAAATTTGTGGGGGGGAGCACATGTGCATGCATGGATACATGTGTGTGCCATATTTGAAGGTCAGAGAAAACTCATGGGTGTCAGTTTTCTTCTTCTCCCATGTGGGTCTCAGGATTCAAGCCCAGGTCGTTATGATAGGTGACAAAGAGTCTTTACCAGCTGAGCCATCTCACCAGCCCTGACAATGGCTTGTAGTGGAAGGAGCCGTGAGGATGTCATCGCCATCTGGTAGTGTCGGTAACTGAAGGAAGGCCCTGAAGATCCCAGTTCCACATTTCTGTGAATACAAGACTTCTGGGAACTTCCTTTAAGACCATCTTAGGCTCTCACAATTAAGGTTTTATTCCTAGATGGAGTCAAACTAGAAATCCCAGAAAGCAACCTCAGTTCTAGAAGTACAAAACCTGCCAGCTAGAGAGCAGTGCTGTGGCTAAGCTAGGAGAAGAGTTAAAGGACTTCCGTCAGCAGTCATGGACTGACTGTAGACTTGACTTGGACTCAGCTGAAACGCCGTCCTCCCAAGCTGCCAGTCATTACTGCACAGCATGACCCCACCACATCGGTATGGTGGTGTGGGGTGTAGTCCATGTAGGTTCATAGTAATCCATGGCAAGCACTAATAATAAAAATCTACTCAAAGCACTTGTTAGGATGAATGTTTAAATTTTTCCCTCCTCTCTTAAAAACAATGACTAAACATACAAGTTTTGGCCAAATGCTCCCAATACCCTAGTAAACACTGTACACAGCTCCTAGTAGTTGGACTGCCCTTATGGTAAGAAGAAGTCCACCTGGAACAATACTCAGAAAAATCTACCCAAGGTCAAGGAGGCCAGCTCAGCTACCACTGTCATGATCTACCCAATGCACCTACCCAATGTAACCACCCAATGCGCCACTTAACCAGAGGAGGACTGCACTAGTTACAGAAGAATGTTCTTTTCAATTTTGATCTTTCTCTCTCCCAAGAGGAATTTTGGCTCATCCTCTAACATTTTGGATATTTCTTCCTAAATCACACCTCATGTCAAGCAACCTTGTAAGAACACTGTAAGAGAACACCGCAGATAGAGTAGGTGAACTGAGTTGAGTAATACCCTCCAAATTCACAACTATCTGGAACCTCAAAGTATGACCTTATTTAGAAAAAGAGTGAGTTAAAATGTGATAGGTTAAGATTTGAAGATGCAACAAGTGAAGACGAGGCCACACTGATTAGTGTTGACTAAGCATCCTATAAGGTAATACAGACGGGAAGTGACAGAAGGATACAGGCTAGTGCAAGTGGGGTGAAGGTTCAAGCCACAGAACACGGGGCACTGCCAGCTAGTCCTGGAGGCTGGGAAAAAACAAGGAAGGAGCCTCCCCTGCCGGCGTCAGAATGAGCACAGCCTTGCCAACGTCTTCATTTCTGTGTCTAGTTTCTGAAACTGAGAAAATGAATTCCGTCGTTTTAAGCAATCCAATTTGTGATGCTTTGTTGTGCAGTCCTAGGAAAGTAACAGGCTAGGTATTAATACCCGGAGTATTACTACTGGTAATGACCCATTTTGCTCCTCTTTCACATCTATAAGGGATGCCTTCCAAGTCCACCAATGGATGCCTATGAGATTGTTTTGTTTTGTTCCCTATACACACTTATGAGAGAGTTTAGTTTATAAATTAAGCACAATAAGAGATTAACAATTACAACTAAGATAAATGATTACTTAAACTTGGGAGTCATTTATTTCTGGAATTTCTGCTTACTGTTTCGGACCACAGCTGTTGGTGGGTAGATGAAATTGCAGAAACAGATGCAGACAAGGGAATGCTGCTCATACGGGTCACTACAAACAGTGCCCTGGCCTGCACATTCTCAGTGCAGTGAGACACTGGCCGGGGGGATGACATCTCTAAAGATGCCCAGATTCCTTTTTAAAGGATACAAAAACTTATTTTTCAAAGGCACAATTTTTCCCTTTCCTAAGGTAACTACATTCTTTTCCCTTGAAGCCTCTGAAGGATCAAGAGAATCCACCTGGGTATCTCCTGTTACCGGGAAAACAAACTCTGTCCCTGGGGGTTTCCATGAAAACACACAACACTGTGATCTCCATCATGCGACACAACATCAAGCTAGGCCACCTGAAGAACACCACTAACGAAACAGAAGCAAGCAGTGACATTTCCATGAAGCTGTTCATTTAACTTGCAAATATGAATCCCTACAGAACACTATCTGCAACAAGACAAAGTTTATAAGACTTCCAACTGCATAAGAAAACGATGCCTTAAGTTCCCTCAAACTGTCAAGAACACATTCTGTTTCTACTTATTGCGTCCTGGTGTCCATCATGCTGCCCCCTCCCTCCTCCTCCTCAGCTTTTCCTATGTTAAGAGCACCCTCTCACTGAGCTAACTCCCAATCTTACTTAGGTTTTCTACTTGACTGCTTAACACAAGTCTGAGGATTCCAAGAAGTGGAGTCTGGTGTGCATCTATAGGCCTAAGCTAACCACATAAACACAACACCTGCTCACATGTCAACTGAGAGCATATAAACACTGATGGTGCAGTGCAGAACTCCTTTTCATATCCTGGTGAGATGAGCTCAAATCCTTTCTCTCTTTTCACCGTGCATGTGGCAAAGCACCATGGTGGTCCAAGGATCAGCTTCAACACAAACTGGAAGCAGACTCTGTCTGCTTTCACAGCCGAGGAAGGAGACGGACTCACAACCTGAGACTATAACTCCCAAGTCCACAGACAGGCTCCCCGTGTCAGCCGACTGCTTCTTAGCTGGGTAAACTCTCCAGGCTTCATTCTCTTTATCTGAGACATGAGCAATACTACCCACACCTCAGGGTTAATGTGAAGTGTAGATGTATCCAACCTTCCCATCAAACAATAAACACAGAACCAATGCAAAGAAGAAAGCCAAGAGGTCAGAGCCAAGAGCCAAAACCTTACCCTTCCTCCTGCAGTGGTCCTACCTCTCCGAACCAGAGCTACCCCTGTGTTAAAGTCTTTATATAGAGTTCCTGTCCTGCCTTCTCATTGGTTGTAAACCCAACCACATGACCGCCTCCTCACAGCCTGTCTGTATAGGCCTCCAGGTTTTCCATGATTGGTATTAAGATTAAAGGCATGTGTATCCAATAATGGCTGTATCCCTGAACACACAGAGACTTACCCAGCTCTGCCTACTAAGTGCTGGAATTACAAGCGTACGCTACCACTGCCCTGCTTTCCTATGGCTTGCTAATAGCTCTGACCCCCGGGCAACTTTATTTATTAACATACAAATAACATTTTAATACAAATAAAATATCACCATATTTCCCCTTTTCTATTTTAATAAAAAGGAAAAAAAAGAAAAAGCTTATAACTAATATAAGAAAAACTATATACAAAAGGACAATAACTATATACAATATATACAAGTAATAAATACCTAAACAATGTCTAGTCCATTTGTATTTGACAAATTCAGAGAAAATAATTTCATTATCTATCCTATTTTTGTAAGTCCAAAATGTATCCTAATTAATCTTCAACTATAACTAACTAACCTTCAACTATAACTAACTAATCTTCAACTCCCTCAGAGACCCAAGAAGGAAATAATATTAGCTAACAAAAATAAAAACAGGAAGTGCACATAAGCAACCTCCAAAAAATTTGTGAGTTGACAGAAACAGACAGCTGTCTGGACAGTCACCTGAGGTTTCTCCGAAGTGCTGGGGCATCATCTTCAGCCTATAGGCCCAGCATATCCGACAGACTCATTTGTGAAGCAGGATATACACAAGGTCAACAGTTCAACCTCACATTGAGTGAGAGTAGTCCATGTACCAGAAACACCTGAATTCCACCAGTGTCATGTCATGATTCAGGATTTCAAATTCTGGAAATTGCTGATGGTTTTCCAACTCAGCTGTCCATTCTTCCTGGCTGTGTATATATGGCTTCATCTCAGCATCCCATTCTTCTCCATATCCCTCCATCAAATGCCAGTCTACTATTGAGTGGCGTGAGCTTAGTTACTCTTCAAGAATAACTGTTTCAGCTGCTGTTCCATTGCACATCAGAGGCCATCGGCCCACTGCCTGTTCAGCTGCCTTCGAAGAAAAGGGCACTGTACCTTTTTCGAATTGCGAAGGCCACTTCAGGGATGGTGCCATATTGTCCTGGCCTCTGAAGATGCCTTTTGATAAAGCCATAACCACACTTGTTTTGGCAAGAATCAGTAATCCTTTGTTTTATGTCCTGTTTGTCCATTTTGTCCTGTTGATTCGAGGATACTTTGTTGTCCAGTGGCTAACTTTTGCCACAATGAAAGTTAACTCCATATGCAGTTTCTTCAATGCCCATTTTTTCTCTGAAGTAGATTGGTACTGCCAGGAGCCGACATGTCTCATAGTCATAACAAAAAAGAAAAATTTTCTAAGTTATTAAAACATTTTAAATGCCATATTCTGTAGATCTCTGAAGGGTTTGAAGATAACCTGTCTATCTAAAATATATCTACTCAATCTTGAAAACATACCTAATATAACTACAAGTTCTATTATAATATCTAACTACTAACTTTCATTTCTTTATATCCTAATAGTTGGTAATAACATTCAAGGATCAGAAAATTGCATTACATTGTTAGATGAACGGTACAATTAGAAAAATATATATAACATTTTCTAACAATATCAATTTCAATATATATAATTTGTATACAATATAAAACAATCCAATCCAATGTAAAGTATTTACATTTTTCTTTTCTTTCTTTCTTTTTTTTTTTTAATAAGAACCTTAAATCTAATCTCCTTTGCTTAGCCTTTTTCCTAACCCTTGACAACAACTTGTAACCAACCCCCCTAATCAATGAAAATTATCCCAGACCCAAAACCCATTAAAAGACCAAAAAAACCAACCGACCCACAGTGAAGTACGGATGAAGCAGCGTGGCAATGCTTAGTGTCTTATACAGGGGATATATTTGATAAACTTCTAGTTCTTACTCCTTTATTTCCTTAACCTATGCCAACTAATAAAAATATATGCAGTAAGAATATGATAGGGTCGCTGGGCGGTGGTGGTGCACGCCTTTAATCCCAGCACTTGGGAGGCAGAGCCAGGCAGATCTCTGTGAGTTCGAGGCCAGCCTGGTCTACAGAGCGAGATCCAGGAAAGGCGCAAAGCTACACAGAGAAACCCTGTCTCCAAAAAAAAAAAAAAAAGCCGGGCGGTGGTGGCGCACGCCTTTAATCCCAGCACTCGGGAGGCAGAGCCAGGCGGATCTCTGTGAGTTCGAGGCCAGCCTGGGCTACCAAGTGAGTTCCAGGAAAAGGCGCAAATCTACACAGAGAAACCCTGTCTCGAAAAACCAAAAAAAAAAAAAAAAAAAAAAAAAAAAAAAAAAAAAAAAGAATATGATAGGGCCAGGGAGATGGCTCAGTTAGTACTTGGCATGCAAGCATGAGGAACTAGTTTGATACCAATGCCCATCAAGAAAAAAATAGGGCAGGTGTTACAGCACACACACAAAATCCCAGCACTAGAGAGGCAGAGACAAGAGGGTCCCTGGGGCTTGATGGCCAGCCAGTCTACTCTAATTGGTGAGCTCCAGGTTCAGGGAGGGACCCTGTCTCAAAACTTAAGGTGGAGAGTGACTAAGGAAGGCATGTGACCTTAACCTTTGATCTCCATACACAATGTATACATGTGCAGGTATGTATGTACACACACACATAGGAAAACCATGACCCAAACCACAAATCCATATATAATCAATTACATTTATTTTTACACGGTAATAACAATAATATAGATTAATTCTTTCTTCCTGTCTGAGCCAAACTTCCTCTAACATATGTATGCTTAACCTTCAGGTGTTTTTTGGTTGGTTTTTGTTTTGACTGTTTGTTTGCTTTTGAGAAAGATCATACAGAGCCGCAGCTGGTCTCTAATTCACTATGTCGACAAGGGTAACCCTGAACTACTGGTTATAATACCACTTCCATTTCCCAAATGCTGTGATTACAAGTGCATGACACCGCATCTGATCCAAGGGCATTTTGATATTGTTTTGAGAACTTGTTTGAGGGACAGAAAGATGGCTTGGGGGTAAAGGCACTTGCCGCCAAGCCTGATAACTTGAGTTTGATCCTCAGGACCCATATAGTAGGGAGAAAGAACTAACTCCCACATGGTGTCCACTGATCTCCAAACTCATGCTATGGAGCAAACATCCCCACAAAATAAATACATAAATAAGTGTAATTTTTAAACCTTTTTTTTTTTTTTTCCGAGATAGGGTTTCTCTGTGTAGCTTTGCACCTTTCCTGGAACTCACTTGGTAGCCCAGGCTGGCCTCGAACTCACAGAGATCCGACTGGCTCTGCCTCCCGGGTGCTGGGATTAAAGGTGTGCGCCACCACCGCCCAGCTAAACCATGTATTTTTAAAAACAGGACTTGTTTAAAAACTCTTTAAAGACAGGAATTCATCTTAATAAAATATTAATAAGAATGTTGACTTTATAACAGTTTGGTGAGGAAGATACATTTTTATATAGATAAACATATACATATGACTATCCTATAACCATTATTCAGTAGGACTGGTGAAAAATCCTTCAGTAAAAACTACTTCTGTGTTGACACTTCCTCCCCATCAATTATGAATTATCCACATGTGATGGCTATTTTTGGTTATCAACTTGACTACATCTGAAATTAACTAAAACCCAAGCAGCTAGGTATAGCTGTGAAGGGTTTTTCTTGATTGAATCATTTTGAAGTGGGAAGATACACCCTAAATCTGGATCTTTTGAGGTGGGAAGACCCACCTTAAATCTGGGTCACCTTCTGGTGGCAGTCTATATAAAGAACATGAAACAGTGATTCTCAACATGTGGGTCATGACCCCAAAAGACTGAAAGAAAAAAAACAGATATTTACATTATGAATCATAACAGTAGCAAAAACACAGTTATGAAGTAACAAAGAAAGTAATTTTATGGTTGGGGGGTCACCACAACATGAGGAACTGTATTAAAGGGCCACAGCATTAGAAGGTTGAGAACTACTGACCTGGAAGAAGAGCTTGCTCTTTGCTTGCCCTTGCTCTTGCTGGCAAGTCCATGCCTTCACTGCCATTACAGCCTACTTCTTCAGGATTCCAGCATATACTGAAGACCAACTAAGACGCCCAGCCTTGTGGACTAAACAACTACTAGATTCTTGGACCTTCCATTGGGAGACAGCCATTATTGGAACAGTTGGGATCATAACTTATAAGTCACTCTAATAAATCCATATATATGTGAATATATGAATATATATTAATTTTACCAGTATATTCATTCATCAGTTCTGTTCCTCTAGAGAGTCCTAACTACTACAGGAAGCATCTATTCAAGACCTTTAGTAGTGTTTTCCTCCCCGCATCCCTCCTTTAACCTGCCCCATCCTTCTCCCCCATTAACCTTCCTATTCTAGTTCCCCTTTATCTTTTTATAACACTATCCTCCATTTCCCTTCCCTTGGAAGATCCTCCACCCCCTCCGACCCCTTACTAGGTACCTAACCTCTGTGGTTAATTGGATTGAAACGCATTTATGATTAAAAACTAACAACGTGTGTGTGTGTGTGTGTGTGTGTGTGTGTGTGTGTGTGTGTGTGTGTGTGTATAGCAGTGTAGTAGTGGTGATTCTGATGTTGACAGGTGGCGAGGTCACAGAAGAGTGGGAGGTGATGGACTGAGGTCATAGTATAGAGACTTGGTGGGAGCTGGATGTTTAAGTAGATAAAGGTAAGAAGGCAAGTATTTAGGCACACAACTAAAAGAAAACAAGCAAGGAGGTAACCAAGTACCCCCCCCCAAAAAAAAAGGATTTAAAAGGAAATCAACCATTGAGGAGAGAGGACTGGTGAATACTGTGCAAGCCTTGGACTGAGGCTGAATAGTTAGCCTATGTTAAGGAGCTAGATCCCTAATACGGAAGAAGATTCCCTCTCTCCACCTGAATACTTTCCACCATATTTGAGGGGGTGTCTTAGTCAAGGTTCTCTAGAGAAACAGAACTGACAGAATGGATATAAGAATATATATATAGAAGGTGGCATGATGAGAACCTACTGACATTTGATTGCTGCTGGGAGAGGGAAGGCCAGTTTTCTTTAATGGTGTCACACTCAGTATCTTAAGCACATTTGAGGGCAGGCCCCATGCTCAGGAACAGTCAGCCCACACAAAATGAACTTGTTGATTGGGGTGGGGAGGGGGTGAAGCTGGGTAGACAGGGAAGTGGGGGAGGATCTAGGACCAGTAGGGGACAGGGGATGAATAAGATCAAAATATACTGCATGATGTTGTCAAAGAATAAAAACATTTAAAAAAGACTGGTCAAGTCCTTAATACTCAATTCTTTGATAGAAGAGATAGATTTTTTTTAAAAAAAAAAAATCATTTAATGAAATGAAAACAAAGTAGGCAACAACATAGCAAGCTTCCTAAGCATTACAGGTGATTAATTCTAATTATTGGGGTCCAGAAACAATCTGCATGAAACAACATCTAAAATAAATGTGAAATATAACATCTGAACAACATCTTAAAAGATGGTTAGAGCTTTGCAGCCCAACGTGGTGAACAGGGTTCCGGGCTATTTGAAAAGAAAGAGCAAAAGGGACAGGTGAAGACAGCCTCCCCACCTGCAGCTTCTCTGTCAGTTGTCACTTCAGGAGAAAGAATACAAGGCTTTCCTTGTCTACCTCCCACAACCAAGGGATGCGTCTGTCTTTCCCCTCTGCTTCGCAACTGCCCCAATCCTTCCCTCTGCTCATATCTCCCAAGCGTCCCGCTTCTCTTGCTGCCTGTCCACACTTGGTCCGGTGGTCAAACAGGATCTGATCTTCCTTCTCCATCTCGACCCACTGTGCAGTGACAATGGGACTGGTTCAGTAAAACAAGGATCTACTTTCTGACTTTATCCTTCCCTTGATTTAGAATTTAATCATTATTTGGACACATAGTCTCAGAAAAGGATTTCTTGTGTCTAGAGAGTACACATACTACTGAACTGACAAGATTCTAAGCATTTTCTGTAGCAAGGAATCTATTATTACAGCAATGAGAAGCCAGAATCTTAAACATTCTGGTCTCTCAATATATCTTTCCCTAATATATGAGAATTTTATAAGGCTTCAGACATGAATCAGTAGGATGAGCAGTTAATTTTCCTCATTGAGACAAAGGAGGTACTTTTAAGGAAGTTCTCACACAAGCCAGCGCCCTCAGTCCTTTAGAGGAAGGTAGTCTGGCATCTTGACAATGTAGTAAATAACCAGAGAAGCAGAAGAGCCCTGTCCCTGACTGATGCTCCTGTTACCTGGAAGTTCCATTTAATAAGAGGACTAATGGTTCTGTGGTTTCCCTTCCTCTATAGAATAAACAGCTACATCTGTCCATAACTTGTCCATGCCAATTAACCATCTGCACTGATTTCAAATGTACAAAGAACCACTATATGTAACACAGATCCAAGACTCTGCAGAGATGGTGAATGTTCTACATATAATTCAACGAACTGGTAGGCAACACATGGATCTCAGCTCATCTTTTCTTTTCCTTTATAATGAACCTTCCCAGTTCACTAAGCAGTCCAGTTATTTCTTATATCTTTTAAAAATAACTGACATTAGAGAGATGGTTCAGCAGTCAAGATCTCTTGTAGTACTTGTTGCTCTTAAAGATGGCCCGGGATCAGTTCCCAGCATGCACACAGCAGCTGACAACCTCTTATAAGTAATCTGATGCTCTCTTCTGGCCTCTGCAGGCATCAGGCACACACGAACATACATACATGTAAGAAAAATACACTTACGCGTAAGATAAAAATAACAAACAGTAAAATAACCTATCCTATACTCACCCCTCCTTTAAAAAGTGGCTCTCCTTAAAGTGAACGAGGATCAGTATATAATCTCTGCTTTTCTAAGGAGAAGCTTATAGAACTACAAATGCAATCTCAAAATCCTACTAAGTAACGGGCATTAGAAAAGTCCCATAAATACTGCTGATAAGCTGATTATGTTTAGTAATACTATTAATATTTCCCAAAGGCCATTAAACAACTACTTTGAGATTAAGAAGTATCCAAACACACCTCTAATGCTTGTAAGGGCTGAGGTAAGACTGTAGGCATAGTCTTATCTTCTACTATGTATACATTTTAAGTCAAGCTATTAAATAAAATATGATTGTATAGTCTGATATTGACCTTCACCTACCTGGAAGGACAGGTTCTTAGATTCTTTGATGTCTCATACCATAGTGTGGTGGTTTACAGGGCAAGTCTATCCCTTCTCTTCCTATCCCCAGTTCTGTCAACATCTCTGCTCCCCTTCCTCCTCATCTCTTCCTCCCCATCTCCCTCCTCCTCACCCCCTTCTCGAGCATATCTTACTCTGTCATCCATGCTGCGCTTGATCACAGTATCTTCCATCTTTTAAGCTTTGCCTGAACTACCACCACCTGCCTAGTACCTGGAGTTACAAGGTTCACAGCATTTCAATGTAGGACCTTTCATTTCACACGTACCAAAGCAGAGCTTCTCTTGCTCAGGACACTGGATAATTTTTTGTTTTGTTTTTTCTAAACAAGGTTTCTCTATGTAGCCCTTGCTGTCCTGGAACTTGTTCTGTGGACCAGGCCGGTCTTGAACTCAGAGATCCACCCACCTCTGCTTCCTGAGTGCTGGGATTAAAGGTATGTGCCACCACACTCAGCTTGGATAACTTATTCAATGAAGAAATGGACAGATCACATTTGCTACCAGTCAATATACTAGATGAGAGTCAGTAAGTAAGACGATAAAGATAATACCTAAACTTCCAAGCCCTATGCACTTCAGTTCTCTCAAGATCTATAACCAACGGCTCTAATATTTACCTGGATCTAGATCTAAAATCTTGATCTTAACAAACTCATTCAAGTTTACAGCATTCTATTCCTATTACAAGAGAGTTGAAACAACAAGAAAAAGCCAAGAGAACAGAGAGTATCAGAACACAAGATCAGCCGTGCAGATGGAAGAGAAAGCATTTCCCTTATGTGACTGTCACTAACACTCAGATGGTGCAGCGGTCCAAGTTCAGTATCACAGTTCAGCAAGTTCGGGATCTTCGTTCTCTCTCAATGATGCAGATGCACACAGCTACAGTGTTTGCCTGCTAAGGTCCATAGCCTAGCAACCAGCAAAGCGGCAGGGCACGCTGAGCCACAGCACATAAGTAAAGACAGCCTCGCCCTACACAGCACCTCCCCCTCACCATAACTTACTGTGCTCCATGCACTCGCTTAGCCAGAAAATGACTGTTTACTTGAAAAAGCTATTAGATAACTTGTTAGCGCAGTTCATAACACTCCACAAGAGGGCAAGTATTTCAACTGGAAATCTTACTTATTTGTACTTACTGAGATTGTACCATTGTCTAGACCTATGGACAGTCTTCTTGTTTCCGGGTTAAAAGACATGCATGAACATGGAGCTGAAAGAAATGAACATGTTGATGAAATTAACAAAACAATGATTCTTATTGATTCAGGGGTGTCTAATGAGCTAAGTGTGTGGCTAGGTTCACCCCACTGCCTCCTGAAACAGCTCATTTAAACCACACCCATAACAAAGTAAAAACAGCAATTTCACAGCTAAACGCCTAGTTTTTAAGTTGCCCTTTTAATGAATATACAAGCAAGACATTCTCAAATGTGGCAAGTCCTAAAGGCTGGAGTCTTAGCTTGTGCTAGCCATACTGGATCTAAATTTGCTTGTCTAGAAGACTGACTCTACTTTGTGCTATGCAAACTTTGACCCTTACTCTCTTAATCCCACTCAAATCCCAATTTAAACAGGAGTAAGCAATGTTTTCTGAGCTGGAGAGAAAATAGAAAGATTTTACCCTTCACTGCCAGACATTCAAATACACACACCAATGCAGAAAAGTGTGTTGGTTCAGAATTTATGTGAGGCAAATTAACTACCAGGGGGATTTTACCCTGAGTGTTCAAGAGATTACTGGAACTCACTAGTTGAAAATAACTGTGGAGTCATTTTCTTCTGTATGAAGTTAAAAGAGACCTCAGTTTAAATGCAAATAAACCATATAGGCCTGTGGTGGTAAGAATCCGGTGATTTTATTTGTGGGTGAGTTGTAGGTTAATAGCAAAGATGCAGCACACTGAAGTAGGGAGAAGCCCTTATTCAGCATCACTGATGTCTTTGGAAGAGCAGAATTCAGACACAGACACGCACACAAGAACAGCATGTGAGGTGCAGTCAGAGCTAAGGGTGAGACCTGGAAGCCACCAGAAGCCGAGAGCAGCAAAGCTCAGGCTCCCTCACAGCCCTCAGAAGCCGCCAAAGTTGTGCAGGACCCCCTGAGATCTCAGCCTCCAGAACTGGGAGACAATACAGACAGTCCTGCTGTTGAAGGGACTCATTTTGTAGTACTTTCTTACAGCCCCAGAAAACTAACGTAGGAGTTATTTCATTGTGTGGTGGTATTAAGAATAAAAAAAATCCTTTTAAAGTCTCTCTCTCTCTCTGCATGTTGTCCACTTCTGGGTCTCTGTATTAACTGCCATCTACTGCAAGAAGCAGCTTCTCTAATGGAGGTTGAGAGATGCACTGACCTATGGCTATAGCAATATGTCATCAGGAGTCATTAAACTGCTATGTTCCTTTAGCAGAATGACAGTATTTTCTCCACTCCCTTATAAAAACAGAACTGCCAAATTCATCATTTTATTTTATCTTATTAGAATGTGTGCATGTGTATGTTACAGGTGTGCAGGTGGGTGTGCTTATGTTCACACATCCAGAGGCCATTTGGCATGTCCCATTCAAATGTCCAGTTGTCATCCTCTACTCCTCTGCATCATACATTGCCTTGACAAGGGTCTCTCACTGTCACTGCACAACTGGAAGTCTGCAGTGGAGCAGCCATTTCGGTGGTTTCTTTACTGCACCCCTTGTACACAGTACTAACAACTTGTCAAACCACCTTACAGGATGAGAGTAAAAAGAAAGACTCATCAGACAACAGTGGGCATGGCCGCACTTTGACCAGGACTGCTTGGGGAGTGTGTGTATCCTTGGCCCTCTAGTTAAACTTTGATCTTACCTGAAGGACCCTAAAGATGGAGTCCAGGGCTTTGCTGGATCTATTTGCTTCCCCCAACACATTCTCAATGTGACCACATAAATCTCCTTTTTCTGCTTCCCAGTTTTGACTCTTTTAACTGGCTTGATAAGGAAGGGTGGCCAGACAAGACTTGGCACAGGTTTTGACCACCAAGTTAACTCCTAGAATGCAGGTGGAGCACAGTAAAATAACAGTCCCCTCAGCCATCTAGAGACAGGGAAAACCTTCATATGACTAACTTTACCTTTGATCCTTTGTATTAAACCTTTCTCTTATCTTAAAAAAAAAGAGAGAGATAAATTTTCTACCCTTTTCTTTCCTAAACCGAGTGCACCTAATTTCATGTTATTTGTGTCAGAAAGATTTTTTTTAACAAACTATGGCCACTTCAGTTCCTTTTTTTAAAATTCATGTTAGTTGTATTATAAAATTATTATTATTAGATTTTTGGTATATCCAATTAAAGTATGTGTACAGATTTAAATTTCAATATTGTGATCATATTTTAAGGCCTAATGAATACATAATACTTTATACATCTGGGTACCCTAAACATCTTAAAATCTATTACATAATAGCTTTAAATGCTAATTGTTTATATAAAACAACATTCGTTAAAGTCATAAGATTTTATTAAGCTATAAAATTGAATGTTATATTCATAAATTCATATTCATAAATTTAGATAAGGATTTCCTTCTAAAACAGATTCTAAATATATAGTTAAATAAATTTTTATCCTGTTATATAATGAGTGATATAAAATTCGATGAATGATTTCTTCAAAATACTCTTAATATAAATATATATATACATATATATATATATATATAAAATGTTTAATGTAAGACTTTCATACAATATAATCTGACAGTGGTTTCCCCTTCCTGAGCTCCTTTCAGAGCCTCCCTACTTTATTTATGAAAACTAAAGTTCAAAGGATAAAACACCAGGTGATTTCATCAACTGAAAGAAAAGAACATCACCTCAGAGACTCCTTTCTGACTTAAAGCTCACGACTGTCCAGGCACTTCTAACTCACTCCTGGGAGGCAGGAAATGTCTCACATCATCTAAGAACAAATTCATGTGGATGTGGAAAATTCTGGATGTACTCATCTTCAACGCCACTGATAATGGAGTACCCTGAGAAACTAAACACTTATCTGTTTATGCTTCTTAAATATTTTGTGATTAGATTTGAAAAAATTCTTATGATATCTAGTATTCTATCTGGTAGATTTCAAATGACAAAGTAATACTAATCTTGGTTTTAATGAAGCTACAAATGAAGATATTATGTCCTTTTATTTCATCTTGCCTTTTTGTTAGGACTGTTTGCTTACCCTAAGCCCCAAATTATTTAAAACTAATGTTTGAGCGGGTGGTGGTAGTGCACACCTTCATTCCCTGAAGGCAGAGGCAGGTGGAGCTTTGTGAGTTTGAGGTCAGCCTGGTCTTGAGTTCCAGGCCAGCCAAGGATACACAAAAAAACCCTGTCTCAAAAAAAACAAAAAAACAAACAACAACAACAACAACAACAACAAAAAACTAATGTTTGAAAGAGTCAAGATTTTCCATTGTCTTTACACACACACACACACACACACACACACACACACACACACACACACACACATTCTTATTATCCAGTGTGATTTAGCTAAAACAAAAAAAATAGTTTCTAATTTAAACTTTAATTCCTTTATTCTAACTAGGAATACCCAAAGATTTGAGTTTACTCTTCTTATGCAAATTATACAAAGGACATCAATCTCCAGGAACAACATCATCATGGTTTATACCTTAAGTACTGGTGTTTCTTGACTTAATTAGCATCTAAAATGTTCTATAGTATAATTAGCCAGCATTTAAAAATTGAACAATATTTATCTTTTACAAATTTAAAAATGTGTGTGGGTGGGTTGACAACAGTACAGTGACTCCTTATCTTGGGCAAGTTCTAGCCCCTGGGACAGCCATTCCTTGCCCATGTGTGTCAGAACTAACACCCTGTGACTAATAGATAAAAGTCTTTTGGACTCTACTAACTTAGCAGACCACTAGCTTCAGAGAGCATCTTGGGCTACAGAAAAGCTTCCCCCATTTCACTGTGCCTGCCTCTCTGATGTACCCACCAATGTGTTGTAAACTTGGCTTGATTTGTGACTTTGATCTGAAAAACTATAAACCTTCATCAAACTGCTTCCACAATAGAACATGGAGTTTGGGGTAACCTAAATCTACACTCCTGGGCCATGGTCACTCAAAATGGCTCCAAAATAAACTCTTATTCCCTTAAAAAAAAATAGCCACAGAGAATTTCACATTGATGCCCATGTAAGTGTAACATGAGGCATTTATGTAGACTTTATGTAGAATAAAGGTGCTTATGTAGAGCAGATACAAGTGCACAGTTCAGAACTTAGGTGAAGTCTCAAGCCACCCATCACAATCAGGCTCGCTCTCAACTTGGCCTTGAATAGATCTGGGAAAACAGATGGTTCAAAATCAGTGTTTCAATAAGGGCTCAAGTTCTCACATTTGTTAACAGAGCAGATGGTTTGGTGGCTGTACCTGTGTAAAATCTGTGTGGCCTGGCCACAACCTCACACCCAAGAGCCAACACAAGAGTTGGGACAGACAACAAAACAAGTTATCTCAGTGATTGATTGATTGATTGATTTGTGGTTTTTCGAGACAGGGTTTCTCTTTGTCGTTTTGGTGCCTGTCCTGGATCTCACTCTGTAGACCAGGCTGTCCTCGAACTCACAGAGATCCACCTGGCTCTGCCTCCGAGTGCTGGGATTAAAGGTGTGCGCCACTGCCGCCCAGCTAATCTCAGTGATTTGTAAGCTGTGCCCATCTTTGTATTTGTAATTATCTTTGGGGAAAAAAAACCAGTCTCCTGTTTTGTTTCGGGGACAAAGTCATAAATGCTCAGGAGCTAACGTAAATTCCACCTGCCTGTCCTGAAAAGAGACCCCACAGTGGCCCTGCCTGAGGCTTGCACCCCTCAACCTTCTAGTTACTATACCTCTGGCAGCCCAGGGGGTTTACCTGTCCTCTCTTCCCAAAGGAGAAGTTAGCGCCAAGGGCCCAACTGTGACACCCAATCCTCTCACACAACCATCTCCACCACCTGCTGCCCCGGCTGACACTTCAGTTTCCTCCCTGTCTCTCTTCTGTCTTAAGCCCACGAGTGACAAATCTAGTCAGTAAAGTAAATCTAAAGTATGTCAACCATGGATAGCCGTGACTTTCACGTGCTATTTTGTCTGCAGTATAATGAGAATGTGATGGTTGAAACAGTACCCATTAGACACATGGATGGGGGCAATGAACTCAATCCTGGGCCCTGAGGAAGGTCCCTCTGCAGTTAACAAACTTGGGTAGAAGGTCCCAGCTTAGTAGCCTGTAAGCTGACAGGGCCACAGCAATCAGTAGCAACAGCATGGAGACGCCAGGGAAGAGTGAAAGAATATTTGTTCCAATTTCTCTTTTGCCCACAATATCAGCTGGTTTACAGGAAACTTCAAACAAGGCGACAGTCACCCTAAACTCTCTGCAGAGGCACTGGCGACAGAGTTCAGTAACAGAGTGTGTTTAGTAGGCAGGCTCATGGCCCTGGATCCGATTCCCAGCACAGATATATGCAAAAATTCTGCTGCGAAAAGTTTAAGCAGACTTTCTTCAGGGAATGCCAGTGACAAGGTCCTTATCACTTTACTTCTCAAGATGTCATCCTCAGTGAATTGTAGGCAGTGCTCATCTAGTACCTGCCTTCTTCACTCGGTGTGAGCATCAGGAGTGCGGGAACCAAACGCCATATTTACCACCCCATCCTCTGGACATTGCACGTAGCTGAACTGTCTGAAGAAACTGAAGAAAGGATTCCCTGTTTCCATGGCTTCACTCCTCCGAGACCACATTCAGCTTAACACCACAGTGACACCAACAGGGACCCTAAGTCAGCCCTTCTCTTTAAGGGTCACAGAGATCCAGGAGGCTGTGACAGGTAGGCTAGCCACATACTTGCAACTACAGCCAGGGAACTATAAGCACATGTGGTGCACGTGGTAGCAAAGAGGGCTTGTCTTGGTCTCACAGGCAGAACCCTTCCAGGATTCTGGGTGGACTAGGAGGATGAGGAAGGCAGCCTTTCAGCATCACCATCTGGGCTTCTGTACCCTCAGGAACCAGAGTGTCCCCTGCCTGGCTCATCCTTCCTTCTCTGCCATCAGCTCCTACTGCATCTCCATGCACAAATGCCTAGAAGCTCTTGGCTTTAATGTTGCCAGTTCTAGGGGCCTGCCAGGACCAAGACCAGCATTTCCTAGTCAAAGTGCTAACCTGGGAAAGCCAGATGGATTCAGGAAAAACAACCTTAATTACACACGGCTGGATTCTCTTGGCTTTCTTCCTCCAGGTGAAGGAACGGCTTAGAGAAGAGAATGAGGACACCAGCAAGGACAGCGGCTGGGATTACAACGATGCATCTGCTGTTCATCACTCACCTGCTTGTCACTCCCCTAGGTCACTCAGCATGTCACACACTGCCTTGCTAGTTGTCAGCATCGAACTCAGCCTCCACCACTCTTCTCACCCACTACCTCCTCCCCACTTTCTGGTGCTGAACTTCCACTTCTTACTAAAGGTACAGAACATCTACTCTCCTGCCAAACACAATATTTACTCTATTTTGAAAGTAGTCCGAAGGACAAAGTCAAGAAGCTGCTTTCTGCATTCGGAATATTACTCATTATGTGCTAGTATAAACACACAACATGGTCACAGCTGCCTTGTAGCATACATTCCATAGCCATTCACTTGGTTTTCTTTCTTTTTCACTTATTTTGTAAACAATACCACTTCAACATTAATTAGGGATAATACTAAGTAATTCTCTCTCTCTCTCTCTCTCTCTCTCTCTCTCTCTCTCTCTCTCTCAATACTCAAAAGGTAAGTTTGCAGAACAGTTCATTAGAAGGACCACTTCAGGTCCTCTATGATCAATTATAGCTTATTTCCTTATGTGAAATGACTCTTACTCAAGTTGAACAAAGCTGAAATACTTGCTAAGCAGTTAGTTCCTATGTGCCCTGAATTTGTAAGATTCCAAGAACATAAAAGCCAAATTCTGTTTTTTCCACTTATTTTAAAGTGATTATATAATGTAATGGGTTTCATTATGACAATAAAAGCTAATTACTGATGACTATGGAGACTATATACATGGCCTTTTCCCCCCCTTTAACCTGTGTGTGATACTGAAAGCATACAAGAATGAAAAATTTCAGAGATCTCCTTGCTCTATTAACCTTCTTCATCTGCAAATCCCTGGCACCCATCATTGGCCTATATACAGTAGATACGTTACGTTTGACTAGCTTGATTTACATATTTATAAATCAATACTGTATATGCACAAGTCTTCATCTGGGTTCATTTAAACATATACATATTGCTCAGTAACACATAAGCAATAATGTTACAAGATCATAGACGCAGCTTTAATACACATTGAAATCACCTGGAGATTTTACTACAACGCAGATTCTGGGCCGGTCGCTTGGGGCAGAACCTGATAGCATAATTCCAATAATTGGTCAGGTGACACTGAAAACCATCTACGGATCTAAGGAGGCCAGTTTTAATTCCCTTTAGAAGACTGTACAAATATCTAAAGTCTTACTTCTCAAAGCCACATACCACTATTAGAGAAGCAGAGCTCATGCCCTTGGGAAATCACATCTATTATTAGATGCCATCATTCCACGGGTGTTTACTTAGTACCCATGTCATACTGCCCAGGGGTTTCCGCTGCCTGTTCTGCACAACACGGGGAGCTGTAACTCCCTGCTCAGTTACAGCCACTCCTTGCCTCTTCTTAGTAACCATATGTCAAGTCTGATGAACAGGCAAGACCAGAGAAAAGACTGGTTATTTTACTTAAAGCCGGCGGGGTGGGGTGGGGGGTGGGGGGAAGATCAGAATTTTCTTTTTTTTCCCCATGCTCCTAAAATATCATTCCTACCACAGCTTAATAGTTAATGCCAGTAGGGGGAGGGAGCTAAACTGGCAGGCCTATAACCTATAATTGTGTCTGCTAGAACCAAAACAGGTAAAGCACAGAACCTAAAAAAGTTTCTTCTTCATAGAAAATGGGTTGAAAATCAGGTCAGCTTTGTGGCTGCCACCTATCTAGCAGAAAATTCTAGAGTCATTTTGACAGCCTCTAAGCTAATTTGAAAATCAGTGAAAACCACTGTATCCCTAATGATGCATTTGTTGCCCTTTCAGCATTTCTAGCTCATTTCCACTCCTTTATAACACCTGCTGACCAGCAGAACCACTCTCTACAAGGGACTCCAGTGGCCACACTCCCTACAAGGCACTCCAGTGGCCACTCTAGGCTGGACTCTGGGAGGCAACCATTACTACCCTTCTTGACCTCTATTCTGGTCCCTCCACTCATTCTCTCGGTCCTGCTGTAGCCTGCCCACAGAAGCCCCTATGTCCAGCTCTTCTCTTTCCCCTAGGGACTCTGACTCTTGATCCATACCCAAAGTCCCCCTAGTTCTTTCCTGTCACCCCTTCCAGCCTTTCCTTCTATCTCAACTCCAGTCCTTTGTGACAACTGGTCACAGAAACACTCCCTATCAGGGACCCCACGGCCACACTAGGATAAGACCCAGAGTGGTTAACAGCAACCAAGGAACAGAACATCCACCCAACAAAGAAGACAACAGATATCTATGCCAAGAACATCATAACTTCAAATATCATAACTCTAGGTGCCTAGATCTCAGGGCAGAACATACATGAAAAGCCAAGACAACATGCCTCTTCCAGAAGGTAGCAACCCCATTGTAACAAGCCCTGAGAAAAGCAATTTAGCTGAAGCACGAGATAAGGACTTCAAAGTATCAATTATGAGTATGTTCTAGGACCTTGAAGAGGATATGAATAAATACTTTAACGAAGACCATAAAAACAAACAGTTGAAAGAAATAATGAAAACAATTCAAGGTGTGAAGGCATAATTTACCAAAGAAATAGAATTATTAAGGAAACCCAAATTGAAAATGAAAACTTACACAAGTGAAACAAAACCTCAGAGATAAGTCTCAACAAGAGATTACAAGACATTGAAGAGACAACTTGTCCTGAAGACAAGGCAGAAGACATGTATAGCTCAGACAAAGAAAGTGTTGAATCAAAACAAAAACAAAATATAGATACAAAACATACAGGAAATCAAGGACACTATAGAAAGACCACAGGTACAGAGGAAGAAGAAGAAACCCAAGTCAAAAGCACAGGAATTTTTTTTTTTAATCATAGACTTAATAGCTAACGTAACATAAAAGTGAATACATACCATGTATGTCTTTCTGGGTCTTGGATAACTCACTCAGGATTTTTTTTTTTCTAGCTCTATCCATTTACCTACAAATTTCATGGTTTTTTTTGTTGTTGTTGTTTGTTTGTTTTTTCTTAATAGCTGAGGAACACTCCATTGTGTAAATGTACCACATTTCTTTATCCATTCTTCTGTTGAGGGACATCTAGGTTGGTTCCAGTTTCCAGCCATTATGCATAGAGCAGCAATGAACATGGTTGGGCAAGTGTCCTTGAGATAGGATGAAGCATGCTTTGGGTATATGCCCAAGAGTGGTAGAGCTGGGTCTTGAGGTAGACCGATTCCCATCTTCATGAGGAACGATCACTGATTTCTGTAGTGGCTGCACAAGTCTGTATGCCCACCAGCAATGGATGAGTGTTCCCCCTTACTCCATATCTTCACCAGCATGAGTTGTCACTTGTTTTATTGATCTTAGCCATTCTGACTGGGATAAGATAAAATCTCAAAGTAGTTTTGATTTGCATTTCCCTGATGGCTAAGGATGCTAAACATTTCTTTAAGTGTTTCTCAGACTTTGAATTTCCTCTACTGAGAATTCTCTATTTAGAGCTGTACCTCATTTTTAATTGGGTTATTTGCTTTCTTGATATCTAGTTTTTTGAGTTCTTTATATATTTTGAATAATTGCTCTCTCTCGATGTGTAGTTGGTAAAAAATCTTTTCTCATTCTGTAGACTGCCACTTTGTCTGAATGATGGTGTCCTTTGCCATGCAGAAACTTCTCAATTTCATGAAGAACCATTTATTAACTGTTGATCTTATTGCCTGTGCTAACAGTTTTCTGTTCAGAAAGTATTTTCTGTGCCAAAGAGTTCAAAGCTATTTCCTACTTTTTCTTCTATCAGGTTAAGTGTATCTGGTTTTAAGTTGAGACTTTGGGTTCATTTTGAGTTGAGTTATATACAATGTGGTAAGTATGGATCTATTTTCATTCTTCTACATGTAGCCATTCAGTTGGACCAGCACCATTTGTTGAAGATGCTATCTTTTTTTCCAGTGTGTGTTGCTGGTTCCTTCATTCATATATATATATTGAATGTTTTATATATATATAAAATCAGGTTTCCATAGGTATGTCGATTTATGTCTGGGTCTTCAACTCCATTGATCAATGTGTCTGCTTTTGTGCCAATACCATGCTGTGTGCTTATATGTGAATATTAACTGTTAAGTCAATGATAATCAGGCTACAATCCATAGAACCATATGATAGGTACAGATAGGTCTTATTAGGAAAGAAAAACAGAATCAATAGTTATGGATGGATGGAGGGACTGGAACCAGAGTGAGGAGTAGAAGAGGAGGGAGAATGATAAAGGGAACGCAGAAAGAGACAGCTAAAATTAAGAACCATTTGAGGGGTAGTATGGAAAGCTTATACAGTAAAAGCTTCCTAAAATATATACATAAGTGAAGGCAATCTAAATGAAATTGTCAAATAATGGGGGAGACTCAGTCCCAACTGGCCATCTCTTGTCACTAAATGAAGCTTCCAGTTCCAGGTCTGAGTTACATCTAATTGGATTGTTGGCCAAAGGGGTCCCATGAGAAACTCCAAACAACCCAAGTCTGTTGCCAAGGCAAATAGGTTGCTCTCCACAAAAAGACAGCAAGGCCCAGTTGGCATGCACAATACCTGCACAACTCATTTAACATGGAGAAGTCAAGCTGGTGCCTACATAGAGCCTTCACTCCTCTGTTTTAGCATATTTGGTACAGGAAGGTACTAGGCATGATACCAAAAGAAAAACTTAAAAACCAAACCAGTCACAAACCCTCTGCTCTACAATGGTGTCCTGCCTGTAAGATACACTAGGACAATGGTGGCACAAAGCTTATGGGAACCAACCAATATCTGATTAGACTTTAAGGCCCACTCCATGAAATGGAACCAATACCCAACACTGGATGGGTAACCAAGAACCAGAGACTAGATAGTCTGGGCACCTAGGGTAAAACCAATACTACTGGTCTTAAAAAAACAAAACAAAATAGTGATAAAAATGACTCCTAATAACACTGTACTATACTCATAGATCAGTGCCTTGCTAAGCCATCATCAGAAAAGCTTCCTCCTGCAGCAGATGGGAACAATTATAGAAGCCAACAGCCAGATTGCAGAGTGAGAGACCTTGGAACACTCAACTCTAAATGGGATGGCTCCATCAAATATCTCCACTTGGGGGCTCAGAGAACCCTGATGAACTGGAGGCAGAAAGAGTGTAAGAGTCAGAGGGGATGGAGGACACCAAGAGAACAAAGCCCTCTAAATCAAAACGATCAAAGCTCACGTGAACTCAGAGACTGAAGCATCATGAACAGCGCCTGCACAGGCCTGCACCAGGTCCTCTGCGTACATTATCATGGCTTCTAGTTTAATGTTTTTTTTTTTTTTTTTTTTTTTTGGTTTTTCGAGACAGGGTTTCTCTGTGTAGCTTTGCGCCTTTCCTGGAACTCACTTGGTAGCCCAGGCTGGCCTCGAACTCACAGAGATCCGCCTGGCTCTGCCTCCCGAGTGCTGGGATTAAAGGCGTGCGCCACCACCGCCCGGCTTAGTTTAATGTTTTTATGGGATTCTTGAGTGTATGGACATGTACATTTCTGAATCTTGCTCCTTCTCTTGGGCTCTTTTTCTTCTGTTTGTTTGTCTTGTCCAATTCTGGTATGACAGTTTTTGTTTTATGATATTAGATTTTATTGTTTTATTATTATCTCTTAGAAGCCTGTTCTTTTCTAATGAGAGACAGAAGGGGAGCAGATCCAGATGGGAGGGGAGATGGAGAGGAACTGGGAGGAGTAGAGGGAGGGGAAACTGTAATCAGGATATATTATGTGAGAAAAGAATCTATTTTCAATAAAAGGAAAATAATCATAGAAGAAAAGTACCCCAACCTAAAGTAAGAGATGCCTATCAAGGTACAAAAATCATACAGAACACCAAACAGGCAAGTCAAAAAAAAAATCTCCACAGCACATATTAGAAACACTAAATGTACATCAGAAAGAAAGGATATTAAAAGCTACAAGGGGTAAAAACCAAGTAACATATAAAGGCAAGCTTAGAATAACCCCCGACTTTTCAATAGAGACACTAAAAGCCAGAAGGGCCTGTACAAATTCTAAGAGACAACAAATGGAGCCCAGACTATTATATCTTGCAAAACTCTCAATCACAATCAAGGCAGAGAGAGAGAGAGAGAGAGAGAGAGAGAGAGAGAGAGAGAGAGAGAGAGAGAAATATTTCATGATAAAACCACATTTAACAAATTTCTGTACACCAATCCAGCTCTACTGAAGTCAATAGAAGAAAGCTTCAGACTGAAGAGAAGGTTAATAACACCAAAGAGGACACAGGATTATTTAATCCCAGAACAGTAACATCAAGGGAGACTGAGGGAGGACACACATACCATCATCACATCAAATAACAGGAACCAATAAACACTGATGACTCTCAATATTAGTGGCCTCAATTTCCCCAATAAAAAGACACACACTAACAGACTGGATTAGAAAACAGAATTGATTTTTTTGTTGCATCCAAGAAATCCACCTCACCATCCAAGACAGACAGTACCTTAGGGTAAAGGATGAAAAGGGTATTCCAAGCAACTGGAACCAAGCAGCAAGCACGTGTAGCTATTTTAACCCCTGACCAAATAAACATCAAATCAAAAGTAATCAGAAGAAATAGGGAAGGACACTCCATACTCATTAAAGGAAAAATCTACCAAGAGCACATTGCCATTCTAAATATTTATTCATCAACCCATAGTACCCAAGCTCATAAAAGAAACACTTCTACAGGAAAAAAAAAAAAATCACTTACTGACCCTAACACAGTGATAGTGGGTAACTTCAATACCCCACTCTCACCAATAGACAGACTATGCAAACAAAAACTAAACAGAAAAAATGCTGGGTTTAAATAGCATCATAAATCAAAAACCTAACAGACATTTACAGAACATTCCCCCCAAATATTAAAAAAAAAAACCATTTTATTAGAAATTTGTGGAACTTCCTCCAAAACTGACCACATATTAGTAAACAAACAAGCCCTAACTGATAGAAGAGAAGTGACATAACACCCTGCCTCCTATAAGAACATCCTCAATGAAAGCTGGATATCAACCACAATAGAAATAGCAGAAAGTATACAAACTCATGGAAAATTAATAACTCACTAGTGAATGAAAAATGGGCCAAGACAGAAATCAGGAAGGAAATATAAAACTTTTTAGAATTGAACGAAATGAAAACACAACATACCCAAACCTATGGGGCACAATAAAGGTGGTTCCAGGAGGCAAGTTATAGCACTAAGTGCCTACATCAAAAAGCTGGAGAATCTCATATCAGCAACTTAGCAGCACATCTGAAAGCTCTAGAACAAAGAGAATAACACCCAAAAGAAGTAGATGCCAAGAAATAATGAAGCTGGGGGCTGAAATCAACGAAATTAAAAACAAAAACAAAATCAAAGAGTCAGTAAAGCAAAAAGTGAGTTCTTTGAAGAGAAGCAACAAGATTAACAAACGTTTAGGCAATTCACCAAAAGAAAGGGAGAGAAAATCTAAATTAATAAAATTATAGATAAAAAGGAAGGCACAGAAACAGACACCAAGGAAATTCAGACAATAATAAGGGTATACTTTAAAAATCTGTATTTCACCAAACTCAAAAACTTAAAAAACATGGATGAGTGTTTCTACATATACAATCTACCAAAGTTAAACTAAGATGAAATAATTTAAACAGACCTATAACTCCTAATGAAATCAAAGTAGTAATTAAAAACCTCCCAACAACAACAAAAGCCCAGGAGATGATTCAGCACAGAATTCTACCAGACCAATACTCCTCAAATTATTCCACAAAATAGAAGCTGTAGGAACATTTTTTTTTTAACAAACCCACTATTACCTTGGTATCTAAACCACATAAAGACCCACCCAAAAAAAAAAGAAAGAAAGAAAAAGAAAAAGAAAAAAGAAAAGAAAAGAAAGAAAAAAAAACAAAAAAAGAAAATTACAAGCCAGTTTTTCTTATGTAAATATAGAAACAAAAAACCTCAATAGAATACTTGCAAACCTAATTCAAGAACACTTCATTAAGATCATCCACTATGAACAACTTGGCTTCATCCCAGAGACGCAGGGATAGTTCAACATACATATATCAATAAATATAATCCACTACACAGATAGACTAAAGACAAAACCATATAATCATATTCATTGCAGAGAGGGGCTTTGACAAAATCCAACATCCCTTTATGATAAAAGTCCTGGACAGACTAGGGATACAAGAAACATACTTTAACATAATAAAGGCTATTTACAGCAAGTCCACAACCAACATCCTCTTAAACAGAGAGAAACTCAAAGTTTTTCCACCAAAATCTGGAACAAGACACGGTTGTCCACTCTTTCCATACCTATTCAACATGGTACTTGAAGTCTTACCTACAGCAATAAGACAACTAAAGGAGATCAAGAGCATATAAATAGGAAAAGAAGTCAAAGTATCTTTATTTGCAGGTGATATGATTTTATTTTAAAAAAAAAAGACCCTAAAAATTCCTCCAGGAAACTTCTACATCTGATAAACATTTTCAACAAAGTAGAGTAGAAAATTAACACATAAAATTAAGTAGCCTTCCTTGATACAAATGAAAAACATACTGGGAAAAAAATCAAGGAAACAGTGCCTTTCACAATAGCTGTATATGTGGATAACTCTAACCAAGCAAATGAAAGACTTGTATAATAAAAACTTTAAGACACTGAAGAAATTGATTAAGACACCAGAAGATGTAAAGATCTCCCATGCTCATGGATTAGGAGGATTAATGCTTTTAAAATGGCCATTCTACCAAAGCAATCTACAGATTCAATGCAGTTCTCATCGAAATTCCATAATTCTTCACAGAAACTAAAATGACAATCTTCAACTTCATATGGAAAACATATACACAAAAAAAGAAGAAAAGAAAACATAACAGCTAAAATAATCTCAGCGCCTTTAATCCCAGCACTCAGGAGGCAGAAGGCAGGCAGATCTCTGAGTTTGAGGCCAGTCTGGTCTCCAGAGTGAGTTCCATCCAGGACAGACAGGGCTGTTACACAGAGAAACCCTGTCTTGAAAAAACAAAACAAAACAAAAACTCAAATAATAAAATAACTGCTGGAGGTGTCATCACTCCTGATTTCAAGATGTACCATGGAACTATAGCAATAAAAATAGCATGATACTGGCATAAAAATAGACACATTGATCAATGGAATTGAATCAAAGACCCAAACAAAACCACACACCTGATTTTTGACAAAGAAGACAGAAATACACACTGGAGAAAAGACAGCATCTTCAACAAATGATGCTAGGTAGTCAAGTTGGGTGGCTGCATGTAGAAGAATGCAAATAGATCCATATTTATCACCCAGAACAAAACTCAACTCCAAAATCAAGGACATCACCATAACACCAGATACCCTGAATTTGGTAGAAGAGAAAATAGGAATAGGCTTGAACTCATTATTATCACAGGAATGGACTTTCTGATCAGGACATCAATACTGTAGGCATTAAGATCAACAATTAATAATTGATACCTCATGAAAGTGAATAGGTTCTGTACGGCAAAGGACACCATCATTTGAACAAAGCAGCAGTTCATTTGGACAAATGAACATACTTGCTCATCCATGCTCATTGCTGCTATACTCATAATAGCCAGAAACTGAAAACAGCTAGATGTCCATCAACGGACAAACAAATGTGGTGCATTGATACAATAGAATACTACTTAGCTGTTAAAAAAAATAAAATTTGCAAATTATACACCTAATAGAGGGTTATTATCTACAATATATAAAGAACTAAAACAACTGGACATCAAGAAAACAAGCCAGTGTAAAAATGGGGTACAGAACTGCCTTAGTTAAGGGCTCCTCTTGCTGTGAAGAGACACTATAACCACAACAACTCTCATGAAGGAAAACATTTAACTGGGGCTGGCTTAAAGATTCAGAGGTTTAGTCCATTATCATCATGGCAGAAAGCATGGCAGCACTCAGGCAGACATGGTGCTGGAGAGGAAGCAGAGAGTTCTACATCTGAATCAGCAGTCAGCAAGAAGAAGAGTAAGCAACTGTGCCTGGCTTGAGATTCTGAAACCTCAAAGCCAACCCCCAGTGACACACTTCCTCCAACAAGGCCACACCTCCAAATCATGCCACTCCCTGTGAGCCTATGGAGGCCATTTTCATCACAAGAACTAAACAGAGTTCTCAAAAGATGAAACGTTTAGTGGCTGAGAAATATTTAAAGTAATGTTTGACATCTTTAGCCATCAGAGGAATGCAAATTAAAACTATTTTGACATTTCATCTTACCCTGAACTCAGAATGGCCAAGATAAATGAAACAAATGACAGCTCATGCTGGTAAGGATTTGGGGAAAAGGGAACACTTATTCATTGCTAGTGAGAATGCAAATTTGTACAACCACCATGGAAATCAGTGTGGAGGTTCCTTAAAAAGCTGACAATCAATCTTCCACAAAAACCAGCTATATCATTCTTGGGCATATTCTTAAAGGTCTCTACATCCTACTCCTGACATATTTGCTCATCCATGTTCATTGCTGCTATACTCATAATAGCCAGAAACTGAAAACAGCTAGATGTCCATCAACTGACAAACACATGTGGTACATTTATACAATAGAATACTATTTAGCTATTAAGAAAAATGAAATTTGCAAATAAATGAATGCAGGTAGAAACAATCTTCCTGAGTGAGGTAACCCAGACCCCCCCCCCAAAAAAATCATATATTGCATTACTTCTTTTATACATAGATGTTAGCTTTTAACCTTTAGATATGTGTTTCAATCCAAATAACCACAGATGTTAGGTACCTAGTAAGGCACTAGGGAGGAACAGAAGTAGATCTTCCAGTGAAGGGAAAATAGAGTACAGTGTTACAAAGAGATAAAGGGGAAACTAGAAAAGAAGGACCAAGTGGAGAGTAGGATGGGAGAGCAAGGTAAAGAAAGGAATATGGGGAAGGATAATTCATAATAAAGGCTTTTTGAAAAACCACACAGAAACCTACAACCATATATATGTGAATGGAAAAAAATTCAAATGGCGTCATCTCATAACAGAGGAGGCAATTGTCCTAACTAGACATTTTATGCCACTAAATAAAACCTCCCATACCAGGAATCTTGTTGAGTTACTGGCCAAAGTGGTGTCATGAACCCCACCCCACCCCCGCCCCCCACATCACTGGCTACTACCAGGTCTAATGGTTGTTCTCCACAACCTGATGAAGACTATTGCTGAAAACAACACTTAAGTCATAGAACATAGAGAAGTTGAGGTGTTACCCAACTAGAAGCTTTCCCCCTACTGACTAGTACTCGTGGTATTAAAAGGTACTCTGCACACTACCAGAGGAAAAAGGAATCATCAATATCACTGACTATAATAGCAACAAATATATACTGGTACAACCACGGCATGAATGTTATGAGAGTAACCAAGAACTTTTTTTAATTGGGTTTGAGGCCCACTCATGAGATGGAACCCATCCCTGACACTGCTAATGTGGCCAAACACCTGAGACTGGATAGGTCATGGGCCCAAGGGAAATCCTACTACTATTATTCTAATAAAGGAACATAACATAAAATATCTCCAAATGACATACTGGTATGCCCATAGAAGCTTTTTCTTGCAGTAGATGGTAATTAACCGGGATCTACAACTGGACAGTGTGCCTAGTGTGAGAGACTTTGGAGCACTCAGTCCTAAATGGGATGTACTCATCAACCCCTACCCTCAGTTCTCAGGTATCTATACAGAAGAGGAAGTGGAAAGAGTATAAGAGACAGAGGTGATGGGTGACCCCAAAGAAACAGTGTCTTGCTGACACAACGAGACCAATTCACTTATGAACTCAAAGAGACTAGCAGCACAAACAAGCCCTGCACAGATTCAAGCCAGCCAAATCCCAGAAGGCAAGAAGACACGAAGTCCCACCACTCACCAGGAAGCTATTTACAATTAATACCTGTGAGGAAAAGGAAAATCAGGTTTTTCCAATGGATTTATCACTGCATATATCAACTCTAGGGCAGGCCCATGTCCAGTAGTACTTGGCCAACACAATGAACTCCATGAGTTAAGTTTTGTTTTATGTGTGGGTAAGTGGGGAGGGGGTTATTTGTTTTCTTTTTCCACTTTGGGTCTTAGTGGGGTTTGTTTGTTTTGATTTTCATTTGGGGGTTGTTTTGGTTCTGTTTCTTGAAACAGAGAAAACACGAATTTGGGTCAGTAGGGAGGTGAGGAGGATCTAGGATGAGTTGTGGAGAACACAATCAAAATATACTATATAAAAATTACAAAAAATAAATCATTCAGTCATCAACAGGCAAACTCTTCTGCTAGAGGCATAAACAAAATCACCTAGAACCTACTTTGGCTTGGCACAGTGTCATGTACTTCTGAAGGTGGGATACCTCTGAAGGAATGAGACACACACTACAGATAGCCAAAGATCGTGTGAGTCCTAACAAACCAGGGAGATTTTTCTACAATGCCAACTTTAACTAAGATTAAATGGACGCCAGGCATGGTTGCACAGGCCTTTAATCCCAGTACTCCACCCCCCACAGTGGGGATATAGGGGGAGACAAAAGCAGACGGACCTCTGCGAGTTCAAGGCCAACCTGGTCTACATAGCAAGTTCTAGACCAGGCAAGGCACACAGTGAGACCCTATCTTAACAAAAAAGAAAAGAAAAAAATGTTTACTATAATAAATTCAAACAATTATTTTACACCAAAACAAACAGAATAAACCTCATTAATTTTAAAGAATGAAATCTCTAGAGGAACGATCTGGGAAATTCTCTGCTTTCCTGTCCTCTCCTCCCCTTTCTCTTTCAGCTCTATGGTCTCCCAGAGGGGAAAACTGGCCCTTGATTTGAGTCCACTACTGCCTTGACGGCTTATGCTGATGACGGCTTATGCTGATGACGGCATGGTTGGTCCAACTCTTGTACCCATCAGTATAAGGACATATTTCTTCGGAAAGAGCTTGGCGAAATGAGACCCACTTCTAATTAGAATGTTTCAAGCCTAAGCAAATCTTTGAGAACTGAATGCTCAATGCTGAATGTCTTGAATTTTGAAAAGATGCTTTAACAATAATATAAGGACAAATTTACTCCATAAATGTAACCACCCGACAAAACCCTAAATTGTCTAAGGACACAGATTCCAAAGTTAAAGCAAAGTTAGAAAGAGGAGGGAGACTGCTGTCATCAGAGAGGCTGTGTCTTTTTCCATTCCTCTCACTCAGAACCTATGAATATAGAGTCAATTTCCAAACCATATCTTACTTTTCACCGTGAGAGCCTAGAAAACTACAGAATTATTTAATCTGGGACTTTTCGGTTTAATGAGATCCCCAACCTTTAGTCTTAGTTACTCAAGAAAAATATACAAAAAAGGTAAACAGGGAAGGAAGGGCCATCGGGGTAAAGATCTGGGTTCTCAGGAGACCAAGATACTTACAAGGCATTGCATGGTATATGCTTGGCCAGTATTGTCCACTGTCCCTCTTTAACCAAACACGAACTGTCCTACAACAGAGGAAAATGTATACATGAAATCACAGCATTTGGAGTCATGCAAAGATAGTAATACACAGAAATCAAACGGTTTTTTTTCTTTTTTTCTGAGACAGGGTTTCTCTGTGTAGTTTTGGTGCCTGTCCTGGATCTCGCTCTGCAGACCAGGCTGGCCTCGAACTCACGGAGATCTACCTGGCTCTGCCTCCCGAGTGCTGGAATTAAAGGCGTGCGCCACTACTGCCCGGCTCAAACTTTTTAATATTATATATGTACAGATTCATGACAGGTATAATAGATAGAGATGTATACTACACAAGCCCATCTAAAAATCCTATATTCCACACATTTTAGAAAATAGTTTTATAGATTCTTTGAGGAATCCATACAATGTAGTTGCAGTCCTTAAATTTAAGGGTGCTGTACACTCACTCACAATTACATAACCCTCAAAATGCCACCCTCACGTATGAATGCATACATCTACCATGAGAGTTTTTGAAAATGGTTTTCACTTTATTGTTTTGTCTTTCCAAGTACCTGGCCTTTGCACTAGTGACCTGGAAGCATCCACTGTTCTAGGGAATCGTAGGTCTTTACTAGTGAACACAGAGAAACTGCTCTACAAAGAAAGTACAGATATCACATAAAATAATATTTAACATGTGACAGGAAGAGGATACGACAGTTACGTTCACATCTTGTAAGCCAGGCCTTTATCTCAAGAAACAGGTTTTCCAGGTACACAGGCATGTGTACACACACACACACACACACACACACACACACACACACACACACACAAAACACCTTTTAAATTAAAGAAATCAATACAGGAGTGATATCCTAGAAGATGTTGGGATAAAACACACTGAAAAATCAGTCCCTCAACCAAATCAACTACTGAGTTGACAAGAACTGTTAAAATCAATTATTTCAAATTCTGAGGTCTACTACATGTTTTCAGCACCTGGAGAAATACTGAACTAGGAACAAGACGGGGAGGGGGTGGCACTGAATTCCAGCATTCAGTAACTTCCAACATCTGTGGTGATATATTGTGTACCCTAATAAACTTGCCTGAGGATCAGAGGACAGAGCTAGCCACTAGATTAGACATAGAGGTCAGGCAGCAGTGGCACACACCTTTAATGCCAGCACTTGAGATCTTATGCCTTTGCTTGGAAAGCACACACACCTTTAATCCCAGGAAGTAATATGGTAGGGCAGAGAAAGGTATATAAGGCATGAGGAAACAGGAACTCACTCTATTTAGGCTGAAGATTTTGTAGAGGTAAGAACTAGTGGCTGGCTGCTCTGCTTCTCTGATCTTTCAGCTTTCACCCTGGTATCTGGCTCTGAGTTTTTTTATTAAAAGACCATCTAAGATTCGAACATCAAACATCCAGGCTCCATCTGGCAGGCAGCCATGGAGAATGGCTTGTTTCCTAGAGTAGCCTGCTGGAGCGAGGGTGGAGACAAGTCCTCTACAATGTGAAGACATGTGTTCTGATTTACCTGACTGTTCAGTGAGTGACCAGGACAGAGGCTGACCATCGACTCAACCCTCTCAGGGTTGAAGGGCTTCCCATGCAGATTCCTTAAAGAAATGAATGACAGCAACATTCCTTTCTCTTACTGGACCCAGATAGTTAGCTGACAGAGACATCAGAAAGAGTTTTCAATGATTATACACAGGGAACACAGTCCTTGTAAAAATCACACACTAAGAAAGATAGCTACACTCCAGAGAACCTGACTTCCAGGGTTACTGCATTCTTATCTGCTCTCAACAGGAAACTGTGAAGTACACAATGAAACAGAAGGTATTCCCTCCCTCAAGGAGGGAAACAAAATTGATAGAACTATCCAGGAAGAAGTGCAAGCATTGGGCTTACTGGCAGACTGCCTAAGAACTCACAGACAACAAAATAAAACCAGGATGAGAATGTATGACTGGACCGGGAACCTCACTTCTGAAGACTGCTCTGTAAGGAAACTGGGTAGAAATACTGCAGAGCACAGGAATGGGAACTAAACATCTGGGGAGGGCCTGCAGGAGGTCTGAGCACAAAAGAGAAGGGGCAGGCCTGAAGCCAGGACGACTGAGTCCAAATGAGAAGCTCAACTGAAAAGAATAACTAACCAGATAAAATAAGCAACAATGGCAGCTTAGGAGAGCCGTGCGGCATCATTTACGTTATCAACACACAAATATGGGAGTCCTGCAAGAAGAGAAAGGGGGAGAAAAGTATTTCAGGAAAAACAGACAGAAATTTACCAAATTTGATGAAAGACATACACATCCAAGCAGCTCAAAGAACTCTAAGAAGATAGACTGAACCAGATTTAACAGACAGATTAAAATCAAATCATCAAATGCAAAGGAGAAAAATCTTAAAGGCAGCGAGAGAAAAACAACTCATTTCACACAATGGGGCATCAATAACCAATTTCTCATAGAAGCAACGGGCAGAAAGGTGAGGGGCTACAGAAACAACTACCATCCAAGAACTACCCGCTGACCCACCGTGCAAAAATGAAAGGAAGTCTAAGTGGGGACTCAATGTCAATGCATTGCTGAACCCCAACTGAAGCTCCCTCCCATTTGCAGTAGATGGTGGTTAACACAGGGCCCAAAGCTGACCAACATGTCGGGAGTAAGCGACTTCTCAGCCCCAGTGGGAAGTTATATCCTTCGCACACACAAACACCCCAAGACTCCGGGATCACTGCAGAAAAGGGAGCAGAGTGTCAGAGCCAGAAGACGTGGATGACTACAGAGAAACATCTTCAGGACACAGCACAACAGCTGCACTATGAACTCACAACGACTGTGACAGTGTGTACAGAACCTGTGCCAGATCGAAGCTCAGCATGGAGAGGGAAGGTGGACACGCAATGTCGCCCCTAGCAGTGAAGCAAATGACAACTGTTAGGTACTGGAGGAAGAGGAGCCGGTCTTCTAAGAGTACATCTCCTGCTAAGCTGACCATGCTCCAGGGGAAGACCACACAGCCAAGAATATCTGGGCAGCACAAACTGGTCTTCAAGGGGGCTGTTTTATTTTCTTTAAAAAAGAGGGGGCACGAAGTTCAGTGGGGGACAAAGTGAAGTGAATTTTGGAAGAGGTAGGGGAGGGCAAATATGATATATCACTTGTATAAAACCAAAAACTCTCAAAGAACTAATAAAATAAATTTAAGACCTTAAAACCCAACCCTTCCCATAAATGAAGGGGAAAATTAAGATTATCCCAGATAAACAAAAGCTAATAAAAATGAAGCGGTGTATAACTTTCAATTACAGATAAAGCATCTAGACCAGTGGTTCTCAACCTTCCTAATGCTGTGACCCTTAAATACAGTTCCTCATGTTGTGGTGACCCCTCAACCATAAAATTATTTTCATTGCTACCTCATAACTGTAATGTTGCTACTGTTATGAGTTGTAATGTAAATATCTGATATGCAGGTTATCTGATATTCGACACCTGTGAAAGGGTCGTTCAACTCCCCGAAGGGGTCGCAACCCATATGTTGAGAACGCTGATCTAGACAGAGGATCAACAAGAAAGTCAAAGGCCTGAGTCACACAATCAATGAGATCTCCAGGCACATGATATCCCAATGGCAGAACATACAACTGACATGCACAATACCTAACCCATTCTCTAGCCAGGATAGAATGAAGCTAAAATCAGCCACAGAAGGAACAGTGGGAAAAAGTCACAATGAGTTGAAAAAGAAAATCATTACAAAAATTAGAAAACACTGTAAGATAAACTTAAATGAAAGCAAAACACAGCAAAATCTAAGAGGTAAAGTAAAAGTTTAGATGAAAATTTATGGCAGTCAATGTCTATGTTAAACAAGATCACAAGGCAACAACCTAACTATATACTAAGGCACCAGAAACAGAGCAAACTAAACCCAATGCTAAGAGAAGGATGGAATAGTAGACTAGATCAAGAAAACAACAACAACAACAAAAAAAAACACCAAACACTAATAATAGTGAATGAAACCAAGTCAAATTTGACAAACTGAGAGGCAATTGAACTAAATTGAAAATGATGGCGTTTGAAGAGCTCTAGTAGGCCCAAGGCTGGCAAGCATGGCTCCGGCAGGTCTTGCCCTCCCCCTTCCTCTCCCTTGCCGACTGTTAGATTACAGTCCTAAAGAGAGCCACCAGGTCCATTCCCTTATTTGCCACTTCCTCCTCCTGAGGCTGACCACAAGGTCCAGCAATCAAAAGCCCCCTTTTGGTTACCCTAATTAAAAACAACTCATCCTAACACAGGTGTGTGTGGGGGGGGGGGGGGTCCCCTTTTCCCTTTATAAACTGTCATTTGCCCAAGTCTGTCTCCTCTCCATCCAGAGGCAGCCCTTTGTCCCTCTGGGGCAAACATCCCTTCCCCTTGTCCCTTGTTCCCTTCCCCTTCTCCCTCTTCCTCTGTCTTCTGTCTTTGTCTCTTATTTCCTGCCCTCTGCCCCTCTGGGGCACATAAATCTCCTTTGTGCTGAGAACTTGGTCTTGGGGTGTCCTGTACTGACTCAGATTCTTTCATAGTTACTAAAAAAAAATTGAATATTCTAAGATAGTTCTTATATGCTTGCAAATGAGATAATCTGGAATAAAAAGCCACATTTCTGAGACATACTAGCTACAGGACAGACTGCAGAAGAAACAGATAGCCAGCAGAGTATGAATCTATAATCAAAAACTTCAAAATAAGAAAAAGTGCAGGGCCAAAGTGGCTTCCCTAGCGAGGTCAACCAAATATCTGAGGGGAAAACAGGGTCAAGAGATAGTAATACACATTATGCACATGTATGAAAATGATACAATGATACCCATTATATATTAGTAGGATATGCTAATAAAAACATAAAGAAAAAATACATGTCAAAGGTTTAAGAGGTAGTCAAAAGGATTCAGGCCAGACACCGAAGTGGGCAACAGGCTTTCAAAGAGACTAAAAAGCAGTCCCAGATAACTGGCTCAGTGAAGGGTTAATGACCTAAAACAATGAACCTGAGACAGCTGAGAAACTCCTAGAATATTCAAATTTTTTTTAGTAACTATGAAAGAATCTGACTCAACCTAAGAACACCTGCCTGACAAGAAAGCAACATCCAGAACATCTGCTGAACTCATTCAGCCTTGGAACTATAAGGAGCACATCCATTGAGAAAACTTTCCTCTCCAATAGTTCCCTCCTGTGCCCTATGAAGCTCCAAGTCCCCTGCACCTGGGTGCAGACTCCACTACCAGGGACAGATTGGTGTCCTTCAAGCACTCTGTTTCTGTTAAGGTTGGCTTACTCTTTCTTTTATTTCCACATTGCCTTGATCAAGCCTGACCTAACACAGAGAGAGCAAGGGGGTGACGGTACAAAGGGGTAGAGAGAGAGAATGCCAAGGGTCTAAAACAATGAGGACTGATTATTAGTGGTTGGGACGTGTACCGTCAGGTTTGGGTGCTGACTGGGTGTGGGTATCCGTGAACAGTGGTGCCTTTCATTAGCAAGGGATTATTTTTTTGTGGAAGGCAGTGTTTACCTTGGAACCCGCTGGGTTTGGGGATAGTTCACTCAGGGCTGTCACAGCAGGAACTGCCTACCTGGTATTCAGTGTAAGGTGTGAGCTGGGAGTCACAGCACACAGGTAAATAAGAAGAAAACGCTGTGCACTGCCCGCTGAATAGCACCAATGGCCAAGGGGTGAGGAAGAAAAACAAGTGCCGAGATCTCTCAGGATAGGTGACTGAAGAGCAAAGGAACTGCCCTTTAGACGCAGAGTGTGCCCTGACTTTAGATCTAGAAAGTAAGGTCATTGTCATCAAGATACCTACGAACTACACTAAATTCACAGTGAACACACGATTAAGTACTATCTTCAGAGCTCATTTTTCTGAGGAGAAAAGGGAGGGTTCGGGTTGTCAACAAACATTGCACCACAGGTTGCTAAGCTACTAGAAAAAGAAAAAAAAAAGACAATCTACCCATGTTGAAATCGAGGCTTTTAAAACTGTGCCTGAGAATGAGGCAACCTTCATTAGTTACCATGGCAACGAGCTTCAATTCCCTGAGGACAACTGTTTTTGCAGTGCTGAAGTAACTTGGGGTGAGGGGTAGAGAGCAAATTCCACTGTGTGTGGTAAATCTGGATTTCCAGGGAATGCCTGTCCAATAGATGACTCACACTGCAACAGCAATACCCAAGCGAGGAACATGCCTCCAGCAATCTGTTAACAGGAAAAGTTTGAGCCATGGGCTGTCAGTCAGCGTCTTTTGGTAGTTTTTACAGTAATTGGTTTAAAGGCTACACAATGTTCCAAACGCAAAGACAACTGCAGAGATTCTGAGAAAGTGTATGTGAAAGATTAACTTAAAGAAAAACGCTCTCTCTCTCTGATTACTAGATTTCTGATTACTGTGTTGTCCCTAATACTGCATTCTGCTCACACAGTAAATAAACTAAATCTAATCTTCATCAATGCCCTGTGTATTTTTGGTGCCCAGAAGCTGCCAGTGCATAACGACAGTTAAAGCTGGGTGCCATCCAGTCCCTGGTCATTTCTGCCACAGAGTTCAATTCCTCCAATCAAGGACCCCACCATGAAAGCCCTACACCACTTTGCTGACTCACAGACACCAGTCATGTTCTTGGATGCAGCAACCCTCAGCCAGCGCCATCTGTTGGTAGCTGGAGAAGAGGTATAGAGAGAGAGCTACAGCCCAACACCTTGAGTGGAATTACTGCTCAACAAACATTATCAGTCTTTGGTCATTTGAAGTCACACAGCAGCCAGTAAGGTGTGCCCATGACAGCCACCTTCCCTGGGCATTTTACCATCGGAAGCCTGTCTCTTTCACTCCAAAGTCTGGGAGAACCTCCACAGTTTACGTTGACTACAAAAATCACAAGCAAGAGGCATGCTTGTCAGGTTTGAAACTACTTTTAAGTGGGTAAAATGGAGCCTAAAAAGGAAGATAAAGGGACCCATGTGACAGGTGCACATGACGAAGATGATAGCCACAACTGCCCTATCACCCATCACCACTCACGTGTGAGGCCACATGGATTAGGAGCCCTACGGGAAATACCATGCTGGGAATGGGAACAAACTCTGGCTCCAGCTCTGGGAACCAGATCACAGTTAACACGCCCAGCACTTCTGAGCTTCCCTGCCGCCTTGTTTGTAAACTGTAATAGTGCTGGGGACAAAGGAGAGACAGACTAAGACTTTTCTCTCCCCAGTTTTAGGTAAAACTACAAGTAAATTCATTTTTCTGTTTCTCTCTATTGTGTGTAGTTTTTTGGTTTTTTTTTTAAACTCTTTCACAACTGAGATTTTACTGGTTGAGTACACAGACATTTCAATTCTTAAAACATGGACCCAAACTCTAAGAGTCACACATTGTGTTCACGTACCCAAAAGAGCCATGTGTTGTTTCTCTTTGAACTTATTCCAGCGATGTTCCATCCTAAACTTGGCAAGTTTTCCCTAAGACCTCACATAACAATCAATGCTCACAATCCTTAATTCCACTGACTCACAATTTTATGCCACATACAGTACATATTCAAAATTTCAGTCTTTCACAGCACATTATCACAATTGTTAGGAAAATGGACTGCCGTGACCAGAGACAGTTCTGACAGGGCAAGGACCGAGGAGTGGTTTTTAGGATACAGTTCTACTAGAAACATGAGACCAGATATAACTGAAAATATTCCAGACACAAATGCACGACCAAGACTCCAAATTACCATTCAGTATGCTTTGCGTTGTAGAATATAAAACTAGCCCCCTCTACGGAATGTTAGGGTGACCCCGAGACAGTCACAGCCTCTCCTGATTCAGTACCCTGCTATTTTCTGGTTGTACCAAAAAATAAACAACCAGCAAGTGATTTAACCTCTTAAAAAATCATTTACACTTAAAATATGGGATGAGGCGGGACTTCCTCCCACCTTTTAAAAATGTTTCTAGAGCTACTAAAAAACTCGCATTTACAAAATAGTTAATAAAAATATTCCTCTGGATTGTACAAGAAGGGAGGCGGGGACACTGACAGACACAATGGTGGGTCGGAGGCTGGCAGAGCCCCGGTTGTCAGCAATGTTGTCTCTTCTCACAGGAGCCCTCCCAGCAGGGGAAATGGGAGCAGAAACCTCCAACCTAAGTGACTCGCTCATGCTTATCAGCACTGCCCAGAAGGAAGAATCTGGATGTCACTGGAGGAATGGTCTAGATCTACTGTTGGTCCTGGCTCCATCCACTCTGGGGAGTTGGGGAGGACAGGGTCTGTTTCATCATACCAGTATATTTCATCACACCACTGTGACAGTGGCAGGCAGGGGATGAAGGCTTCGGTGGAACTTCATAAAACACTGAGAAGCAAGAGAAGTCACTCAGAGAAAGTCCTGATTGTCAGTATCCCAGATCAGCCAGTGGAACCAACTGCTCTCCTGTCACCTTAAGTCACAGCAGGGCTCCAGGGAGAGGGAAGGACAGCTTCTGTTGATGATGAAATGTTCCTGAAGTAAACAGTGTTAATGGCCTTACAATACTGGGTATATATGTGACCTAAAGCATACACTTGAAATTGCAGATGGCTATTGTAAAAAAAAAAAAAAAAAGCAAATGGAACACAGCTGTAGTCCCTGCATTCAGGAGGTAGAGGCAGGAGGATTAATGTAAGTACAGAGCCAGCTTACAGCCAGCTTTGTCTATGTAACAAATTGCAGGCCAGCTACGGTTACACAGAAAGAACCTGTCTTTAAAAATAAATAAATACAACTCAGAATTTCTAAAATTGTCATTTTCGTAGAGTTGTCAGTAACACAGCAATTAGAATACACAAGCAAATGACCCAAAGTGACCCAGGAGTGACCCAAAGCCATCCTGGCTAACGTGATAACAGAATCCATTTGGCCACTCCAGAGCAGGGCAGCATTTAAATCCAACTGAAACTCAGGCATGACACCCTAAGAAAGAAAGAAAAAGAGAGTTTCTGAACCATGTTTGCATCGTGAGAAGAAATGTCTCCAAACACTGACTGTGACAGCAGTAACAAATGAGGTACAGGTAGGAAGAAGGACTTGAAGGACGAAGGAGCCAAAATGGCTGCCATTGTTCTAGTCTGGAAGCTTACCACAACAGATGTATTAACCCATATTTTAAAAAACAAGAAAACACAAAAAAGCCTCACGAAGTCCAATCACTCTTCTAAGAGAGAAAAATTAGGAAACTCAACGAGTTGCAGTAGTGTGGCAGAGGAAGACCTGGACTAAACCATCAAAATACCAGTAAAAATGGAGGAGTGTGTGTTTAAAAATCAAACAAAACAAAAACCACTGCCAACTTGCCCATAAGTCAGTAACCTGAAGATCCCCAAATCCAAGGGAATAGGAAGGATTTTAAGAAAGTTTACCTCTAAGTTTTAGTTCGAAGAGCCCCTTCTGAGCTCTGAAGGCCCATCTAATGCCACACTGGGCTTAGAACATAGAAGCAATTCTGGTCAAGGTACCTGGAGATCTCAAGAGTGACACACTGAGGTATGACAGTGAATGACAATTAAATCCCACTCTGCAAAAAGGTGATAGCAAAGGAAATTTGTCTGGATAAAAAGAAGATATCTAAACAACGAGGCTACCAGGGCCAAATCTAACTGTATCATCAAAAAAGTCTCAAGTGGTCCAATCTAACACTGTCCTCAGAAAACACAGGAGCAAAAGCAAATCCAGGCTGCTAGAAGCACCCAACTTTAAAGAGGCCCCCAAGAATGTCTCCAGACAAAAGAAACCTAGACAAAAATGTATGAGTTATAATTGGCAACAGATAGGTGACATTAAACAATCATATTTATTTCGAGAATAAAACCTTTTAAAATATGAATAGGGTAAGTAAACTATATTTTAAAAATGAATAAAACTAACACAGGGAATATGCACCAGGTGTGGTAATATACAACTATAATCCCAGCATTTGAGAAGTAAGGACAAGACCAGTGTCATTCAAAGACAGCCACACATGGAGACCCTGTCTCAAAAAAAAACCTTCCAAAAAATGAAACATAAAATTACGTAAGAATCTTAGTGGGCAAATGAAATTTTAGACACAAATCTTTTAAGTTTTTATTAAAACTTTGTTAGAAAGAGCTTGCAAATTAAAAGCCTCACACATATTGAAATTAACCCGTCTACACATGTCAATGAACTACTGTCGTACTGCCAGTTAGAACAGCTCCATTAATAAGATGGACCTGAGTGGAACAGAACTTGGTTTTGAGAAATATATCTACTAACAAAATTAAATAAAGCAAGAAGAAAACAAGAAGACCATCATCCATTCTGCTTGTCTTCCTGTATTCTCTAAATCCTTTCACAAATCACCTTCAAATGAGCCAAACAAAGGCATAATCACACTCCGTGGCTGTGGGAAGGTACTAGAACTCTAGAGGAGTTTAATGCTTTGATGGAAGTTGCACAGGTAGATGGGGCAAGGTCATGTCCCAGTCACACTGTCTTGGATACAGTGTGAGCCTTGATTAGATACTGCCCCAGACTGCGACATGATATTAAGACATTATTGTTACCTTAATTCTGTATGACGGTATACAGAACAAGTTGTCCTTTACTGGTACATGCTGTGGGTTATCAGATGAAATGTGTGTGCACACACCAGAGAATGAGCGCACCCGCAGCACTGAGCTACATCCCAGCCCTAGGGTCTGTTTAAGAGAGCCTCACTACTCCTTCCCAGTGAGGGGTGGGGACAGCAGTTGCAGGAACAAGAATGACAGAGGTTAATAACTGAAGCCGGGGAGTGATGTCGCACGATATTTATTCCTTGTATATGTAGATTATTTGAGCTCTTGATTTCTATCAATAACTATATGTGTATATTCTATCAACAACAGCCTCCTCTGGGATCATAAACAGGGAACTGTAGTGGATATTATTCCGAGTGATACTAAGCACTTGTCATGCACTTAACGATTTGAATTGGTTTAATATCCTTTGTTGATATTAATAAATAGCCCACAGACAAAATACTTTTACTATTAGGTAACAGGTTCTATGCTTCTAAAAAGAATGAAGACTCTCACATAGGTTATATTTTTAAAACTGACCAGTTAGTGCTAATTATCTAACATATGTACCTAAACGTTTAAAAAAAAATTGTACATAGTGCCAAATCCTCCCACCAGAAAAAAAAATCTAAGTTCTCACATCAAAATGTCTCAAGATATTTCTATGACAGAGGCAACAGTGGAGGGAAAGCAGAGAGCAGTGGAGCATAAGCTTCCTGGAAGCTCGGAGAACTGGGAATGGTTTCCGCAGTGCTGTGAATAATTTCTTAGGAAAAAACTTCTCCCATCAGAAAAACAAAAGAATTCCACTGTAAATAATCTCATCATTCTGAACATATGCCTGCTCTCTTTTATGACAGAGAGACAAATACTGGGTGTCAGGTGGAGTCATGGAAGCCCTTACAGTTCAGCCTAGTTCAGAAGTAACTGGAGCAGGTGGGGAGATGGCTTAGCAGTGAATGGAGCTCAGATCCCAGCACCCATGTCACATGGCTCACAAACACTTGCAACTCCACCTCCAAGGACTTGCCTGCCACCCACTTCTGGACTTTGGCAGCACCTGAACAAATTTGTTAAGTAAATATTTCTTACAGTAACTAAAACTAATCATATTTCTGACAAATTTAATGCAAATCTGATGTTCTGTACAAAGGAAGCATAAACCATGAGAATCAGAGGCAATGATACTACATCTTTACTCTGCCTAGTCAAATGAACATACAAGAGTGGCCACTGCCCTCTACAAGGTTGTTTGATATGAAGTGATGAATTAGAATAAATGGTTGAAAACAACAAAACTCTTGCCATCTTGAAAAACCAAGTCGGGCATAGTAGAGCACACCATTAATCTCAGCACTTGGAAGACAGAAGCAGGAGGATCTGAGTTCAAGGCCAGCCTAGCCAATACAGTTCCAGACAGCCATGGCTACTCATTGAGACCATTTCTTAAAAGAGGAGGTGAGGAGAGGGAGAAAAAGGAAAGAAGGAAAGGAGAAGGGAGGGAGGGAAGACCAAAGCATCAAAGCATACAGATCTCTCCCCATAATTAAGCTCTTGCTGTGGTTTTTTGTTTGTTTGTGGTTTGGGGGTTTTTTGATGTTGTTGTTTTCTTTTTCAAGACAGGGTTTCTCTGTGTAGTCTGGGCTGTCCTGGAACTCACTCTGTAGACCAGCCTGGTGTCAACTTCAAGAGATCCTCCTGCTTCTGCCTCCTGAGTGCTGGGATTAAAGGTATGTGCCACCACCTACCGACCTTACTGTGGGCTTTTAAAATAATACATATTCATGAATGTTAATACACCTCAGAGTCAAATCACATTAACTTTTTTTTCACATTGAACCTTTCCTATAATGTGCAAAGAATTATTCATCAACATTTCCTGATGTGTCAAATGCACAGTACAAAGAAACAGAGACGGATTTGCAACAGTAAAATTTCTCTATACATTGGCTGGAGAAGTAGCTATTAGCAGAAAGAATTGATTACTTCTTGATACCCTTGATTTCAAGTTGTACTTACCAAAAGGCATAAAAGTAAACTGGTTAAATGAACCAAGAAGCTGGAGAAACGGGGCCTTCATTTATTAGTGAATTTATGCTTCTTGGGGTGGGGGTGGGGAGCAAAGGAGCAGCTACAGTTTAATTACTAAAACTCCCAAGAATTCACTAAACTACAAAAAGATGTGAATGCCTAAGAGCCTTGAGTGAAAGTTAAGAAGGCACACAATCCCACGGCACTCAATGCCATTCTATAATGCAAGCTTGTTGGGGAGATCCTGCTCTATGGAGTATGCAGAGAAGCCCTGCGGGGATCAAGTGTGGGCAGCTTAGCAGTCCCAGCGTTACTGTCAGCCAGCACTGTTCCAAGGAGTGATGCATGTAAAACAATGAATGAAATCCGCACTTTCTGAGTTACACAGCATAGCTTTTCATGAATGGGTACTTAATGGGAAGATGGATTAACTCTCTGATAAGACTTTAATGAGTTTCTCTTTGTCTTTGAGAGACTACACTGCACAGAGCTCAATCACTCCAGTTATTTCGATCCATTGCTAAGTTTTGACTTGCACTCATTCAAGCATATTAAATTAACCAAAAATTAAAGTCAAGGGATAATTTGAATAATAACACCGTCTCTACCATCCAATAAATTACTAACCTCTGTCAGTTCTACCTCCATCCTTAATCTGAGATCAGTCCTGTCTGCAATCTACATTGCCTCATTACACTTTCATTGTTATCTGTGACATGCTCCTAGCTGGATTCCTAGTTCCTAGTTCACCCTTCGCTGGTCCTTTGCACAAGCCACTGAAATAACCTGATTACATTAGTCACTCAACATTGTCAGGACAAGTACAATCCCATGGTTTACAAGTCTTCCAGCACCTCACCTATGTGTGCTGCTCCTGCCCTGCACAGCCCACTCCCAATATGCCCTGTACTCTGCTAAACTACTCTTAGTTCTTTTACTCGGCAGTTGTCAATTTTTAGTTTCATACATCAGGAGGAACAATAACAAAAACTGCCGATAAGGTAAGTTACACAGAAGGCCACCACCAAATAAAAAATATTTCAAATAAGAAAAAAATGTATATATATATTTTTTAAAGCTATGAAAAATATAATCCTAGAGTTTTAGAACTTGCACAGATCAAATTTTAAGAATTAAAATCTTGACTGCATTGTTTTCTGTGTCACTGCATGCACACTTGCAAACCTTCTGTATAGACCATCCACCAGCTGGCTGCCCTGACTCATTCCTTTGTGTCCCCGTGCACACTGGCCTACTGCTGAAACATCGTGTCCTCCCCAGCATCCCCTATCTGCTTAGCTAGTGCATCTCAATACTCACCTTACAGCGGACCTTCCAATTTTAACACTTAGAAAGACAATCTGAGCATCTTAATAAAATGCAAATCCCGGCAATGTGTGTAAGCATGTGTATGTTGGCACACTGAGTGCAGTGTTAGCAATCCAACTCAGGGGTGAGGGTAGCGATTTTGTACTTGACAGGATTTAGAATCACCATGGAAATGCATCTCTAGGGGTGTCCATGGGGTGGGGGGTTGAAGAAAGATTTAACTTAGGAGGAAAGACTCACACTGAATGTGGGTCGCACCACCTCAAGGATGAGGGTCCTTGATTGAATAAAAATGAGGAAGTGAACAGAGTGCCAGCATTCCCATATGATCCTGCTCTCATGACTTCCCCACCATGAAAGACTATACCTTCAAACTGGGCCAATGTAAACCCAGCCAGCCAGCCCGCCAGCCCACCTGCCCTCCCTCCCTCCCTCCCTCTTCCATCCCTTCCTCCCTTCCTTCTGTTGCTCTGATCCAGTATTTGTAAATAACTAACCCACCAGAGCTATATATAATGCTAGGTGAGTATTTCCCCACCTAACTGAAACTCTAGCCCTTGTTCTTTTAAGATAGGCATGGTCGGCCTTGAACTCCTCATATCATCAAGGCAAGTTCAAAAACATCCTCTACCTAAGCCTTCTGGAGTGCTGGGGTCACAGGCATGTGCCACTGCATGGAGCTCACATCACAAATATTTCGGCCTGTACTTCCTCTAGAAGTTTTACATTTGAGTCTGTAACTTGTTCCATTTCTGGATGTGGACGGAGTATAGAATGGCTTCAAGTCATTTTTCTCACAGGTGGATATCCAACTGTTCCAGAACCATGTTTAAAAGAATATGCTCTCTCCACTGAGTTGCCCTTGTTCTTTTTCCTAAACTCAAACTGACCATGCGTATGTGGGTCTCTTTCTGAACTGTAGTCTGTCCTTCACCTGTCTGCTTATGCCAAGCTCACATCTCTCTGCATGTCTCCGGATCCAAGGACAAACATCTTCTGGAAAATGAAAGAAGACCTGGATGGGGTCCTCTGCACTTCCTCCTCTACCTGTCTGTCTGACATGAACACACTCCACAAAGCCTTCTGAATCCTTCCAGATTTTGCTTTCCATGTTTAAAAAGATCTTCCTTGGCACAAAGCACAAGTACTAGCTGGTTTCTATCATACCAAAAGATGTCAAGATCAATTCCCTCTCTGCCCTCTCTGGTAGAAACGGGTGTGGTAACAGCAGGCAAAATACCTTGCTTGCTGTGGAATAATCCTTTTGTTCACTGTGAATATGTATTACTCTCACTGGCTAATAAAGAGCTGACTGGCCAATAGCTGGGCAGGAAAAGGTTAGGTGGGACTTGTAGACAAAAAGAGAGCACAGGGAGGAAAGAGGGCAGAGTTGCCAGCAAGAAGCTGAGAGAAGCAAGATGAACATGCTGTGCTGAAAAAAAGTACTGCCACATGGTAGAGCATATATAAGAAATATGGGTTAATTTAAGTTGAAAAAGCTAGTTCGTAACAAGCCTAAGCTAATGACTGAGCATTTATGATTAATAATTAGTCTGTGTGGTTACTGGGAGACAGAGGTCCCAACGAAAATCTCTGCCTACACTTGCTAACTATAAAAGAGAGACCTTTTAGTCTAAAACATGTTTATAAGTCAGAGTATGTGAACATACCATGTATGGATGTTAAAAATGAGCAAAACTCAGGACAAACTTCTATCCCTTCCATTAGGAGCTAAAAGACTAATGAGGGTGTATGAGGCACTTCCATTTAAAGGGGAACTTAGTCTGTCCCACCCAGATACGGGAAGAGAAGCAGAGCGTGGTGACGTGATCAAAGCTGCCACTTCTCCTTCGGCTTGTGATTAAATATTTGAGATAATCAGTTTAAAGGAGGAAAGGCTGATTTGGGTGCAGTCTCCATCCTTGGTTGCTTGGCCCTGTGCTTTTTGGCCACTAGAGGCACCATACATTAAAGTGGAAGTATGTGGCAGAAACAACCTATCTCTTAGAGCCAAGAAGCAAAGAGAGAAAATCAAAAGGCTAGGCCCCAGTGGTTCCCTTCAACGGCTAGTGTCTCTCCTTCTAGACCCACCTCTTTTTTCTTTCCATCAACTTTTATTGATTCTCTGGATTTCACACTTACCTCCCAGCCCCCCAATTCTACCCTTTGCCCATGTAACTCTCCCCCTAAATCAAAACAAAATTTAAAAGAAAAACCAAAAACCAAACAAACAAAAAACAAAAAGAAGGAGAAGAGTCTCATCTCGGAAGCTGTAGTGTAGCTTGGTAAGTCATACAGTTCACTCTTTAGTCCATTCATCTTTTCTTGCAAATGTTCATTGCTGTGAGTCATTGATCTGGCTCGAGGCCTCTGGCTTCTGCTACACCATCGATAACAGGCTTTCTCTGGGGCTCCTCTTGGATATCCTGTTGTCCTGTGTCATGGAGATACTGCAGTTCTGGATCTGTAGGTTCAGCCAGCCCCTTCACATGTTTCAACATGTGAAGATGAGGTGGATGCTGGGGTAGGCTAACTCACAGCCCTGGTTTGGGACCTGGGTGGTAGCTAGGCTGGTCAGCCCGCCAGCTTTCCCTCATGGTCACTACCCAGGCGAACTCTCTAGCACTGCCCAGGCTATCTCACCCAACGCAGCAAACAGCAAGGAGCAGGACCAGTTCTCCTGTTGTCACGTCCCCAGATCTGGCCCACTCACACACACACTCACACCACTAGGGCCGGTTCTATTATTTTGCCCAGGTAAGGTGCAGAGCCCCCCCTTGTAGCTAGAGTTTTCCTGCCTGGCCCACGGTCAGGGCAAATCTCTCTCACCCGCCAGTCCCACAGCCACTCAGACCCGACCAAGTAAACACAGAGACTTATATTGGTTACAAACTGTGTGGCCGTGGCAGGCTTCTTGCTAACTGCTCTTACAGCTCAAATTAATCCATTTCCATTAATCTATACCTTGCCACATGGCTCGTGGCTTACCGGCATCTTCACATGCTGTTTGTCATTGTGGCGGCTGGCAGTGTCTCTCTGACTCAGCCTTCCACTTCCCAGCTTTATTCTCCTCCTTGTCCCGCCTACACTTCCTGCCTAGCCAATGGCCAATCAGTGTTTTATTTATTGACTAATTAGCAACACATTTGCCATACAGAACATCCCACAGCACCCCCTCCCCTCTCTCTCTCCTGCCTCTCTCTCTCTCTCTCTCTCTCTCTCTCTCTCTCTCTCTCTCTCTCTCTCTCTCTCTCTCGACTGCTGCAGGGGGTATGTGGGTGTGGGTGTTGAGGGGGGATCAGCTCTCCTGCTCTCACGCCCTCAGGTCTGGCTCACCTGTGCCCCCAACAACAGGGTCAGTGCTAGTGTGCTGTCCGGGTGAGGTGCAGAGCATGCCTTCCTGTGGGCTGCAGCTGGTGAGGGGCAGGGCTAACCCTCTCATTCTCATGACCCCAGGGCCAGCTCTCTCACCTGCTGCAGGTGGCAACGGGGAAGCAGGGGGAGGGCATCTTTCTCTCATCCATGCCACAGCATGGCAGATAAGGGGGGGCAGGGTCAGCTCTCCTGCTCTCACACCCTCAGAGTCAGCTCACCTGTGTCGTCGACAATAGGGTTGGCTCTAGTGTGCTGCCCTGATGAGTTTCACATCTGTGGTGAGGAGTGAGGCCATATTTTCCAAGTGGAGGGTAAGGGGAGTTGGGGAATAAGGGAGAGCAGCTCTTTCCTGAGAGGCGGGGCCAGCTCTCCTGCCACAATATCTAGCAAGGGGCAGGGCCATCCATCCCAAGGCTAGCTACTGAAGGGCAGGGCTGGCCCAGCACAGCCCTTGGATTTCCACACCTATGGTTCCAATGACCCTCGGTACTAATATTGGCCATGGGCATCATCACAGACCCCAGCTGCAGTAGGACCACAGACCTGGCCCTTGGCAGCAGCTCAAGCCAAGAAGTCACCATGGCTGAGGTTGCAGCATAGGCCACTTAGATCAGTATGGCCCTGGTGGCAGCATGGCCCTCGGAACCAACATGGTCCCAGGTGGCTGGCCAGACTCAGGTATCCACAGAGCTCTCAGTGGTAAGAGGAGCTATGGACATCACCCCAGACCCCCACTACTGCCGGGTCAGGGACTCAGACATGGCTCTAGGCTGCAGCCCTGGCCTGGACGACATCATGGCCCCGGGTAAGAGTGCAGGCCACTCCAAACAGCATGGCCCTGGCAGCAGCCCAGTCCTCAGACACCCTTCTGGCCACAGGTTGCAGCCCAGACCCAGGGCATCTATGTGTAGACCCCCACATCTTAAAGACTATCTCCTAATAGCACTATAAACTGGCAACACACTCCCCTTGCCTACCACTTCCAAACCACAGTATTCTACTAGTAGAGAGAGTTACATAAAATAGAAAAATAAAACAAAAGGGTGACAATGACAAAAGGGTGTCATTTAGGACACACAGTGACTTCCCTGGTTTACATCATTTAATCCTCATATAAGTTCTAGGATGGAGAGCCTGTTTATAGTCCCATTTCAGAAACAATGTGGAACAGGAAAGGCCAACTCTTACAGACTGAAAGTCTCTTACCAGAATGGTTAAAGTGGGGAGTGACGCCCAGGTGCTAGAGCGCTTGCCTGGCATGAATGAAGAAGTCCTCGGGTTTGATTCCGAGCACCACATAAAACAAGATATGGCTGGTGCATGCCAACACTTGGGAGGTAGAAGCAAGAAATCAGAAAGTTCAAAGTCATCCTCAGCTTAAGAGTGAATTTGAGGCTAGCCTGAGCTACATGAAAACCTGTTTTAAAGGGGGAAAAAAAGAGATGTGTAGGACCAGAAGTGTTTCATATTTTAGAATGCCTATGTATATATAATGAACTAGCTTAGGATCACGACTCAAGTCCACACACAAACCTCATTGTTTTACACACACAGCCTGAGGTGATATTATCTACAGTCTCAGTGCATTTGTGTTTTGACCATGACTCACCACATGAGATCAGTGATAGCCTTACTTGGTCCTCAAATGTCCTAACTTAGAGCATTGCCAATTTCAGATTTTGGAGATCCTCAACCTGTGCCATGAAATTGTTCCTGAAGTTGTTTAATACTCAGAGAAGAGAAAATCAGACCAAGAGGACAAAGGCGGGAACAGAAGCATGGCAGCAGGTTTGCTGCTGAGAAGCCACCGTGGAAAAGCTCCTGGGCTTCCGGGCACCTAGCCCCACACATCCTAACCCAAGCCTTCAGGTACAGGAGAATGCATAACAAAGCCCATGCTGCCCTGTGGCTGTTACAGAGCTGTGTTCTTCACGGGTTGACAAAAGAAAATGATGCTCACTTCATAATCCATGTCAACCCCTTGTAAGTCACTCAAAACCTTTGGGATGTATCTCTGGGGTCGGATCTCTGGAGGACAGTCCTCAACTACGCTGTCCTCCAGTTTTCATTCATTGTGGAGGAGATTCGTTTAATCCAGATAATGTAATCAGCTGGTCAGCACATAAATGTTTCAGCAAAGGAATCTTCCTTGATCTAGTATTTATTTCTCTGTAGTGAATGTATGAGGAAAAAAGTCTTTTGCAGTCTTTTTGTTTTGTTTTGTTTTTTGTTTTTTGAGACAGGGTTTCTCTGTGTAGCTTTGCGCCTTTCCTGGGACTCACTTGGTAGCCCAGGCTGGCTTTGAACTCACAGAGATCCGCCTGGCTCTGCCTCCCGAGTGCTGGGATTAAAGGCGTGCGCCACCACCGCCCGGCGCGTGCGCCACCACCGCCCGGCGTCTTTTGCAGTCTTACTGTGTAACAGGTATTATATGTTTACACTAGCTCAATTAACTCTTGCCTGGATTCATGATATTTTAAAACCCTGAATGTTGCTTGTCTTCTTCCTTCCTTCCTCTTTCTCCTCCTCCTCTTTTTTTTCAGCCTACAGAACCCTGAATCTCCAGGCAGTCTCCCATCCAAGTACTGACCAGGCCTGACCCTGTTTAGCTTCCAAGATCAAGAAAGATCGGGCACATTTAAGGGTAGTATGGCTATAGACTTACTGCTCATTTTCAAAAGCATATATTAAAGTGGGTCTGGCAGTTTAAGCCTATAATCCCAGCAGCCCGGCTTCCATGCCTTCCCTGCAGACTGGACTTCCTCTCCAACCATTCTTCTCTAAGTTACTGTAGTCGGGTGTGGCTCTGTGACAATACAACAGGCATTGTCACTTACACACAATCAGCTATTGGTGTTATTCGAGTCTTTTAATGGTCGCTGCTTAGAAATGAGAAGGAAAGACAACCATGAAATTCAAGAATCTACATTCTGCTGCTCTTTAGGTATGAAAGCTAGAACCAAAACAGAAAGTCCACGATGAACAGGGTAGCAAATCTTAAAATGTAACGGCAAGCTTTATTAAGTCCTTACACTGAGCCAAGCACAGTTATAATTACTTTAAAAGAATTACCTGTTTTAATCATTATTACAGTTCTATAAGCCACCATTATCACCATGCCCCTTTTAAAGATGATAAATGGCAAAGAGAAATAAGAAATTTATTAAACCTCTTAGGAATTAAAAGGAAGCCTGAAGGATCTACACCCAAGTGGCCCTCCTTTAACCGTTAACTCCTGTTAACTCCTGCCCTCTCCTGCCACCGAAAGACACAGATCCAACCAGCAAGCATACTGAAAACATACTAAAAATAATGAGTGGAATGTGAATTTAATGATAGCTATATAATAATTATGGACCCTTTACTCACTTCAGGTGATTCGAAAAATGGACTTCAGGTAGTTTTAAAAAATTATACATGAACATTTGGAACCAAGACACTTAAAACTCTACTTCTCACAACTTCATGGAAAGATGTATCTCTGATTTAGTAGGGAAATTTCTCTACCAACAAGTAACCACTTAATGAGTTCCTGTCCACAAACCTAAAGTCTCAGAAAAGCCAGTAAGAAACGGTTTCAAAAGGGCCGGCAAGATTGCTCAGGGGTAAAGGCATCTGCCAGCATGCCTGAGTTCCATCCCCAAGGACATACATGGTGGAAAAGAACTAATCCCCACAAGTTGTCCTCCGATACATATGTACACTCTCTCTCTCTCTCTCTCTCTCTATATATATATATATATATATATACACACACACATATATAATGTTAAATCATTTTTAAAAAATAGATGAAGAAAGGGCATGGTTCACTCAGCAGCCAGAACTGATGGTACAACTCCCATTCATCAGTTATGAGAGCCAGACACCCTACTAAGCACCTTAAGAAGCTGTTGCAAATTTCAGATTACCACGCACATGAGGAAACTGTTGCTGAGAGAGTCAACAGACAGTCCATGCCACACGCTAATAAGAAACAAAACTAGGATAGGAACACAGTGGCCACTGGAGTCAAGCTTACACTCTCCATCACGCCACCATCCACAGAGTGCCCAACTCCACCACGATCCGCCCTGCGGTGCCTTCCGATTGCTCCTGTATTGTAGGAGGGCTGGGGAACGAAGCAGCTGTGTAGGCACTTCTGCCTAGATGCCAAGGCCAGGCCTCAGCAGGCCTCAAGGGGCCAAGGGGCCACAAAAGAACACTGTTTTTGAACAAAGGTCCACTCTGTCCTGCAGCTGCCTCCCACTACTTGCAGTCCCATCCCTGTCCCATACAAACTATTAGAATTCCAAGATCCACCCCCCAATAAAGACGATAAACCATAACTCTTCTCCCTATTTGTGCCTGGAGGAGAACTAACAACGACCTACACCATCTCTGACAATGCAATATCAACTACTATAATGAAACAAATACCACTCACTTGGCAGAAGAGAACCTAGCAGGTCAGACAGGGGAAAAGACTAATTATGAGAAGTGGAAAAATCTGAATAATTAGGGTAACTGTAAGAACTGCTTTTTAAAACACATTCTCTGTGAACACTCTCTGTGATCCATAAAGATACTGCAATCGCTGATACAAAAGTTACTGCAAGAAAAAATGAAAACCAAGCAACAGAAAACAATATTTGAAGGCAAAATGCAGAACTGTTGGCCCAAAGAACCGTGGCAAAAAGGTGTAAGCTTGCTAGTGCAGAAAATCTGACCTGCTGCCTTTGGAGACCAGTTCAACCTAATCCTGAATGCACAGCAAAACAAGAAATTACATAATGAGAAGAGCTGACTGTTGTGTGATATTTTGATTGCATTCTGACAATAAAGTTTGCTTTGAATCAGAGGGCAGAGCGAGCTACTAGCTGACCAAAATTAACCATAGAGGTTTTAGAGGACTGAGGACAGATAGAGAGACAGGAACCCATCTCATACACCACACTGTCCTGTTTGATACAGATAATGATCTATGATAGCTGTATCTTCGGTTTGAATGAGTGAGTTTAGTAAGTGTGATACTAATCTTGATTGTCCACCTGACATGCCTGGGAAGCCTCAATTGAAGAAGTGCCTCCATCAAACTGGCCCGGGGGAGTGTCTTGGGCATTTTCCTGATTGCTAATTGATGTAGGCGGCCCCAGTCCACTATGGGTGCTGCCATCGCTAGGCAAGTGGACTGCACTGTATAAGAAAGACAGCAGAACGTGAGCCTAGGACCAGTGTTCTTCCTTGGTTTCTGCTTCAGTTCCTGCCTTGGGCTCTTGTTCTGGCTTCCCTTGATGATGGACTCACCAGTAAGCTGGAATAAAACCCTTTCCTTCTCAAGGTGCTTTTGGTGAGAATGTTTTATCAAACCAACAGCAACCAAACTAGGACATTAAGAATATAGCAACCAAAGCAAAAGAATGAACAGCAAGGGTTGAAGGAAACAATCATCAAACGAGGTGCTAAAAACATCCAGCAGAAGTCCACTGTGGAAGCCTCCCTAGGGCAGCAGCTTGAGTTTCCCATAGAGAGAAAGGGACTCAGGAAGAGAGGCGTGTCCTATTGGGTGTAAATAAAACAGTAAAAGAACAAATAGCAGCTGATGATGTTATCAAACTGGATGTTCACAACATCCAACAGCCACCAGCTGAGTAAGCGGAGACAAACAGCTGGAGTTCTGGCTGAGCTTTCTCTACACTACACTTCCAGCTTCTCTTTTCCCTGCAGGCACTTGTAAACAACAGTAGCCTCTGCTGAAGATGGTTTAACTATCAGTTTTTAAGGGCACAATGTTTTACTCTTAGGCGTTTTTTTACTATTCTCTCTTTTATGGGGTCAAATCATCCCCAAAGCCCTGGAAGACACTTTAAGACAAACATGCTTAAATCTGAAATGGAGGAAGAGGCAACCCTGATTCCAGAGCTAGCTTCTAGATGAGCTCAAATAAAATATGATAATTTACTAGCATAATATACATAATAGACACAGAGGAGTAAGATAGACTTTGAGGGGTTTTATTTTATTTTCTAAAGTTGTTTATTATTATTTTTTTTTTTTTTTTTTTTTTTTGGTTTTTCGAGACAGGGTTTCTCTGTAGTTTTGCGCCTTTCCTGGAACTCACTTTGTAGACCAGGCTGGCCTCAAACTCACAGAGATCCTCCTGCCTCTGCCTCCCGAGTGCTGGGATTAAAGGCGTGCACCACCACCGCCCGGCCAAGTTTATTATTTTAAAAAAACTGCAAATAAAAAAAAAAATCACACACCAAAATTAACCAGACCCAAAGTCTCTCTCTCTCTCATATATATATGTATATATATGTATATATACATATATATGTATATATATGTATGTATATATATATGTATATATATATATATATATATCAATGAACATCTATTGAGTTGAATAGCAATTCTGAAGCTGTAGAACTTCACAGTGGATTTTACACTTTCACTACCAAACATATACTTATGCACTTATCCACCATCAAAAAACAAACAAAAAATCCATGATAGAATTAGAACTAGAAAAACAATTAGCTTTATATTCTCTTTTATAATTTGTGTTTATTACCTGCATTCAGGGATTTTTTTTTAAGTTTTATTTTATTGTAATTATGTGTATGTGAGGGAGGAGGTAGTGTGCACAGTCAGAAGAGGAAGTCTGGTCCTCTGAAACTGAAGTCACAGCAGCTGTAAGCCACCTGACAGGGTATGAGGAACCAACCTGGAAGTGCAGTTTGTACTCTTAACCACTGAGCCATCTCTCCAGTGCAACCTTAGGTTTTTCATTTATCCACACAAAGTGTAAGAGACAACGGAGTAAGACTTACTCCGTCACTCCTATTAGAATTCAAAGCTTGCACTGGGGAGAACAGGCCCTGCACCTCACCTGGACAGCACAATAGAGCCAACCTGTTGGTGGAAGTATAGGGGAGCCAGCCCCAAAGCTGTGAGTGTGGGAGAGCTGTCCTCACCACTCATCTGTCATGCAGCAGTATGGGTGGGGGAGAGATGACCCTCCCTTACCCTTCACCCCTCACCGCCTTGGACAGTTGAAGGAGTTGACCCTCCCATTACTAGCTGCAGCACTCAGGAAAGGAGGCCCTGCTCCTCACCTGGGCAGCACAGTAGAGCTGACCCTGGTGGCAGAGGCACAGGTGAACTGGTTGGTCTGAGGGTGTGAGAGTGGGATAGCTGGCCACCTCCCCCTTGTCTGACAAGTGGTGGTGAGGGAGAGGGAAAGATGCCCTCCTCCTCATGCCCTGGCCACCTGTGGTGGGGAGGGAGCTGACCCTCCCCGTTACCAGCTGAAGCATTCAGGAAAGTGGACTCTATACCTCACCTGGGCAGCACAGTAGGGCTGACAACCCTATTGGCAGGGGTGCTGGTGAACCACCCAGAGAACATGAGCATGGGAAATCTGGCCCCGCCCCTCATCTGCCACATTGGGGGCGGGGAATACCATCCCACCCTCACTGGTCAAAAGAGCAGGAGAGCTAGCTGTCCCTGTCCCTCACCAGTTGCAGCACTTGGGAGAGTGGCCCTACACTTCACCTGGATAACACAGTAGAGCTAGCCTTGATGGTGTAGGTGTGGGTGAGCTTACCCTGAGGATGTAAAAGAAGGAGAACTGGCCCCACCCCTTGCTCATTGCTGCAAGGGAAGAACTAGCAAGGGTAATGCTGAAGAGCTCACCCTGGTGGTGAAGACAGGGGAGAGCTGGCAGGCTGACCAACCCTGCAACTACCCAGGCACAGAACCAGGGTTATGGAGTTGGCCCACCCCAGCATCCACCCCATCTATGATCTGCTGGAGCATGTGAAGTAGCCAATCCTGCAGACCCAAAGCAGCAGGATCTCCACCACACAGGGCAGCAACAGGATATCCAAGAGGAGTCCCAGTGAGAGCCCAGCATTGATTGTGTAGCAGAGACCAGAGGCTTCAAATCAGACCAATGCTCTTTGCAATGAACACTTGCAAATAAAGATATATGCTCACTATGGCACACTAAAGCTTCCATGATGAGATCTTTTTCCTTTTTTTCTCTTAAATTTTATTTTATTTTGGGGGGAGGTTGCAAGGGCAGAGGGCAGATATAAAGGGACGGGAAATGAATGGAATCGAGATGCATGATGTGAAAGACAAAGAATAAATAAAAAGAAAGTTAAAAAAAGAATTCAAAGTTTGAGTAAATCATCAGTTCTGTAATTATCATTAGTATAAAGAAAAAACAGCATAAAAGACTCAAAAATATGCTTTCTGTCTATTCTCTCTGGAAAAATGTTCTAATGGAAGATACATAATCAAGTGGAAAACAGACTGAAGAACCTAAGTAGAAGATACACAGAAGAACAAAGAAATAAGAGTGAGCAACAACGCTCAAAAGCTGCGCTGTCTACACAATGTGGATTCATGGCTGGAAGTCACAATGCAAACATTCAAAAAGGGCGCACTTTGTTAAAAACCATATGGTAAAATATCTCTTATTACTTCAACAAAACTTAGGAGATGAAAGAAAGGCAGGAAGAAAATAACATTCTAATGCTCATACGGCTTGGAGAAATCCCACAGGCACTGTTAAAATGATAAGTTCAAATTCTAAATGTACCTACAATAAGATCAAAAACTAGAACCCCCAACTCATAAAGAACATTTTTCTTCTTTAAAAAGGCAAAACTTATTCAAACAAACAAACAAAAAAACAGGCATGGTACCACATGTCTTCAATCCCAGCACTTGGGAGACGGAAGCGGGCAGATCTCTGAATTCAAGGCCAGCCTGGTCTACAAAGAAAGTTCAGGACCTGTCTTGAAAAACAAAAAAACAGAAAAAGAGAAAGAAGGACAAGAAAAAAAAAAGAAATCCTGTTTAAACAAAGAATTTACTAAACCAAAAGAAAAGTGTTGCTGGAGGCCAAGGGGGGAGCACACATAGTCTTGAGTCATGGGCCCCCTACTGAGCCCACCAGGCCAAACCGGATACCTCCAGACCCATGGTCACACAGACAGCCTGGTTAAAGTCAGTGTGTCACAAACAAAACAGAGATATAAACGGGGGTGGAGGGGAAATATGTAGGGATTAAGGGAGGGGGTAAAAAGGACTGTGGGGGTCCAGAGAAAGTGGGTGAATAATCATTAATCAGAATGCACTATATACATGTATAAAATCCAAGATCAAATTCAAAAAAAAGTTATAAAAACCAAAGTAAAAGTCTCAAAATAAGCTGGCAAGACAAGAAGTTCTACTTGTATATTTATTCCACTGTTGATTGAGTTCTACTTGTATATTTATTCTACTGTCGACTGTTGTGAAAGTAAGAAATCAGGGCCAGGGAGATGGCTCCACTGGTTACCCACAAGAAAGTCAGGCACATGCCTGTTCATCTCAGTGCTGGGCAGCAAAGATAAGAGGATCCCTGGGGCTTGCTGGAAGCCAGTCTAGCTAAACCAGTGAACTCCAGAGCCAATGAAAGTCACTGTCTCAAAGAAAAATAAAGCAGAAACCTATTGAAGTGATGCCAACATCAACCTCTGGCATACACAAGCAAAGGCACCACATGCACATGCACCCTCAAACACGTATGTACACACACACATACACATATAAGAATTTCATACATGGGAGTAATTAACAAATGCAACATAGTTTTCTCTGTTTAGAGTGCTATTTAGCTGCCACTAACAGAAGATTGAATTAAAATGATTTCAAGAAAAAAAGAACTGATTTAAACAAAAGAATGTAAAGATGCGTGGTTCCAGGTTGAGTGAACAAACTTAATTCCTTCATAATGGTAGATGCTATATTTCTACTCTATTACCTTCAAATTTATAGAGAACATCATGTTAAGCAAATATAAACTTTTTGTAAATTTGTTTTTTGTCTTGCAAGACAAGGTTTCTCTGTATAGCCTTGGATGTCCTGGAACTCACTGCAGCCCAGGCTGGCGTTGAACTCACAGAGATCCACCTGCTTGCCTCCCGAGTGCTGAGATTAAAGGCATGTGCAACCACCGCCTGGCAGCTTTTTGTAATTTTTTAAATACACATATACTAATTTTTTAAATACACATGTACATGAATTCTAGGCATTACGGCTCGTGCCTGTAATCTCAGACTGGCCAGCTGAGACAGGAGGATTGCTATGAGTCTAAGGCCAGCCCAGGCTACATTCTGTACTGCAGTGTGAGACAAAGACTGTGCATTATGTGTGTATAGATACACAGATATGAAAGTTTGTGGACACATCATGGTTGCACACAATGGTAACATCATGGGTAATTTGTTATCTTTTGATTCTTATGATTTTTTTTTTACTTCTCATATTTTTCCTAAGAATACGTGTATAAACAAAAAAGGAAAAACGTGTATAAATCAAAGAAATAAAAGGGAAGTGATTCTGAAGGAAAGAGGAAGATCAACTTCCTTGGCCATCTCTCATGGGTTTCTTGAGAAACCTCTGCTTCTCAGGTAAGGCTTCCAATTCTCTACCACCATAACAAAAGGAAGTTCATGGTGCTGCTGAGGTTACACGAGTGTGGAGTGTAACCCACGTACAAATGCACAGTTCGCAGGGCACTGTGCATGCCTTGATTATATTATCCCCCTCACTGAAAACAGGGCCGATAGTTCATCTTCTGTGTCAACGTGTGACTAGATTTAGAATTACCTAGGATACAAGCCTCTGGACACCATGAGGATGTTTCTGGAGGGGCTCAACTGAAGGAAGACTCATTCTGAATGTGGGTGGGCACCATCCTATGGGCTGAGAACTCCTAGAGAATAAAAGGCAGGCAGAAGCAACCAAGTTGAGCACCAGCATTCAGCTCCTTCCTGACTGCAGACACCGTAGCCTCCAGCCTCTTGTTCTTACTGCCATGCTTTGCTCGCCATGATGGAACACACTCTCAGATCCTGAGCCAAGAATAAACCCCTCCTCCTTCAGACTGCTGCTTGTCAGTTTATTTGATCACTAAAAGAAGAGAAGTAACTAATACTCATTGAAAATAAAAATAGTAACCAGACTATTTTGTAATGAGAAACTTAGAAATTGCTACCATCCCAGAGCCTCTTCCCCAGCTGCATTACATCAGGATACTTACTCACAACTGCCCCGAACAGCACCCTCTCCATTCACTTACCCACAACTGCCCCAAACAGCACCCTCTCCATTCACTTACCCACAACTGCCCCAAACAGCACCCTCTCCATTCACAGAGTAACACTGCAACAGTCCACAGTCACACTGCCGCTATTCCAAGGAGCCCCTGTTTTTTAGCTATAAAATATCAGGAACCACCTGTGATTCTGAGTCAACTGTAAACATAATGAATGTTCAGATGGTAGGACAGGCTAAAAGAGGCCCACACTATCCATTTAGGGTGTGTGGTGTGTGTTAGTAACTTCCTTCTATAAATACCCTCCACATAAAAACCAGAAAAGCTTAGTGCCTTCCTTCAGACAGACTGTCACTTATCCATTGCCTTATAGACAGCTTCTCGGAACTATCATCCCCATAACTTAAAACTAAAAATCTCACATTCTCAATTTCTTTGTCTCAAGACAAAGAAAGAATAGATTCAACCTTCTTATTTCAGACATAAGGAAATTGTCAATGTACACTTCAAAAACATCAAGATGGATGCTGGGCGGTGGTGGCACATGCCTTTAATCCCAGCACTCAAGGAGGCAGAGGCAGGCAGATTGTGAGTTCAAGGCTAGCCAGGTCTACAAAGTGAGTTCCAGGACAGGCTCCAAAGCTACAAAGAGAAACCCTGTCTCAAAAAAAACAAAAACAAACAAACAAAAAAAGAAAACATCAAGGTGGGTCACATTCATACACAAATATTTAATGACATGTACAAATACGTATTCAAGAAAGGTCTACAGGAAGGCTCTGTGCTGCTCAATCTTACAATTATTGTATTATTTTTAAAACATTGTCAGTTTCTAAGTATAGCTGAAAGTTTTCCTGTGTACCACCCGGCCCTGAGGTCCCATAGCCGCTTATAAAATAATTATTCAGAGGCTTATATTAATTACCAACTGTATGGCCTACAGCTCAGACTTCTTACTAGCTAGCTCTTATAACTTAACTCAACCCATAGCTATTAATCTATGCATCTCCACGTGTTCCGTGGCTTTACCTGCGTCCCCTTACATGCTGCTCCTTGGGCAGCGGGCTGGCATCTCCCCCTCCTCTCCTTTCTCCCTTCACTATCTCTCTTGGATTTTCCCACCTGGCTCCATCCTGCCCTGCCATAGGCCAATGCAGCTTTATTTATCAACCAGTCAGAGCAACACATATTCATAGCATACAGAAAGACATCCCACAGCATCCAAGGTCTTTCTGTGATATTACAAATCCTCCCTTAAGAAAATTCTATTAAATTGAACAGTATACGAGACTGAATATGCAGCACACTTGCCAAATATACATGAATAAAGGCCTGAAGTTCCTGTCCCAGGACCAACAAATAAACAAACAAACAAACAAACAAACAAATAAATAAATAAATAAATAAATAAAATCTGAGTGCGCCAGAACAAAGCTGCTAAGAGCATCTGTGATATACCAAGAGTCCTATTAGGTCAACCTGTCTCTTCCTCACCTCTCATGAAGACTCTCACTGTGGCTGTCTTTACTAAAAACTAAACACATGTGATGAGAGCATTAGACACAAGTGTTTATAAACACCAAATTATAAACAAAAGATTGAATAAAATAAAATTTGTTAAATTTTCTTTAAGACCTGTCACACATTAGCTATATATAACATATTAAATGAAATACACTTCATTTGCAAAATTAAACCATCAATAGCTAAGGTGTTAAACACCAATCAAAATAAACCATCTGTGACTCACTGGTGAAGACAGGGGAAAAGTCCTTGACTACATCTTGTAGCATGGAAGATGCTCCTGTACTTCCTACATGATATCTTGTATAACCTTCATCATTTCTCTTTTACAGAGAAGCCAACTAACACTAACAGGCTTATTCTAGATGCCAAAGCCTCCTAGATAAATAGAGTTAATTTAACCAAGCCAGTCTCACTTCAAAAGACCGACTCTGGAGCCTGAGAGATGACTTAGCAACTGAAGGGACTTATTCCAAGCCTGATGACCTGAGCTGGATCAAGAGGACCTACCTAAAGGTGGAGGAAGAAAACTGGTTCCCATAATAAATAGTCCTACGACCCCCTGTCTTGTCAGGGTTTTTATGACTGTGATAAAACACCCTGACTAAAAACAACTTGGGGAGGAAAGGGTTCCTTTCATCTTACAGCTTGTATGGTACATATCCAGGAAAGTCAGGCAGGAATTCAAAGCAAGAACAAGAGGCAGGAACTGATAGAGGCCATGGGGGAGTGCTGCTTATGAGCTTGTTCCTCCTCCTTGCCCCTCACCCACAGATGGGATTTCTGTGCAGCCCTGAATGTCCTGGAACTCATTCTGTAGACCATGCTGGCCTCGAACTCACAGAGATCTGCCTGTCTCTGCCTCCTGAGTGCTGGGATTAAAGGCGCGCACCATTACCTCCTAGCTTCATTTTGTTTTCTTATACACCCCAGGACCACCTACCCAGGGTTAACACCACCCACAGTGGGCTTGACCCTTCCATATCAATCAATCACCAAGAAAAAGCACCTCAAGCTTGCCTACAGGTCGATCTTATGGAGACATTTTCTCAACTGATGTTTCTACTTCTCAGATTACTCTGGGGTTCCTGTGCCTTCATTAAGAATAGTCTGCAAAAAAGGATACGAACTGTTCCCAATCCCACCAATACATATCTCATTAAAGACAGAAGAATATGGCCTTACTTGATAGACTTCTGTCTTAAATTGCTGTTCTACTGTTGTAAAGAGACACTATGAACAAGGCAGCTTGTTGTCAAATATTTGTTTAACTATGTAAAGATGTGTTGCATTTGTTTAATTATGTAGATGTGTTGCTGTTTTACCTTGCCTACCTAAGGCACCTGATTGGTCTAATAAAAAGCTGTCAGCCCTGAATGTCCTGGAACTCATTCTGTAGACCATGATGGCCTTGAACTCACAGAGATCGCTGCCAATAGGGAGCGAGGTGGTATAGGTGGGATTTCCAAGCAGGGAGAATAAGTAGGTGGAGAAAAGGGAAGAAAGAAAAGGCGACGTCAGGGAGATGCCAGGGGCCAGACAGACAGACATGGAAGCAGGAAAGTCGGACATACAGAATGAAAGAAGGTAAAAAGCCCCAAGGCAAAATGTAGATGAACAGAAACAGGTTAGATTAAGTTAAAAGAGCTAATGGGGCCGGGCGGTGGTGGCGCACGCCTTTAATCCCAGCACTCGGGAGGCAGAGGCAGGCGGATCTCTGTGAGTTCAAGGCCAGCCTGGACTACCAAGTGAGTTCCAGGAAAGGCGCAAAGCTACACAGAGAAACCCTGTCTCGAAAAACCAAATTAAAAAAAAAAAAAAAAGAGCTAATGGGACTAGCCTAATCTAAGGCTAAACATTCAAAATTAATATTAAGTCTCTGCCTTTATTTGGGAGCTGGTTGGCGGCCCAAGGAAAATTCCAGCTACAGCAGCTCATTGAAGAAAGCCTTTTTTACCGTTTCAGAGGGCTAGTCCATGACCATCATGGTAGGAAGCATGGCAGGCAATCAAGAAAGCCTGGCACTGGAGCAGAAGCTAAGAGCTCACATCTGACCCACAAGCACATGACAGAAAGAAAGAACAAGACTCCCTGGGGGGTGCTTTGGAAAACTCAAAGCCCACTGCCAGTGACACTCCTCCTCCAACAAGGCCACACCTCCTAATTCTTCCTAAACAGTTCATCAGCTGGGACCAAAAAAATATACGAACCTATGGAGGCCATTTTCATTCAAACCGCCACAACTTCCATTACAGAATGATGTCTTCCTGTTGGACTTAGTCAGTGGTTAAGGGTGCTTGCCATCAAGCCTAACGACCTGAGTTCAAAGCCTGGAACCCACACAGTAGAAGGAGAGAACCAACTCCTGCAAGTTGTCCTCTGACCTCCACACCCACCCTACACAAAGCAACTGAATAAATGTAATATATATATATACATATGTATATATATAAAGTAACTAGTACATATATCAATCAATTTAAATGTGTTTTTCCCTATTTAAACTTTGTCAGTTTATTTTGATGAAACTTGAGAGGCCTCAAGGGAAATTGCCCTTGATCATTGTGTCTGAGAGAACCAGGAACAATTTGTAATCTTCAATATGCCCTTTATAACTGTCAATCAGAGTGCTGAGACATTTCTACTTCATTACTGAAAACTGCTTAAAATTTTTAGAGCATTTACGACTCTTCAAATCAAAATAGTCCTTCAGTGTGTCTAAGTCTATCTTCCCAGGTAATCAATTCCCCTTTAGTTCTGCATCTAATGAAGTTATTTTTAAAAGCTATGTTCTAAATACAAATAACTCCCAATCTGTTAGGTCCTCTGGACAAAGCTTCTAGCAGAAATGTTAGAGAACTGGTGAGAAAGAGAGAGAAAAAAGCTTTACCCAAAACAATGAACCTCATCGCTGAGGCCAGTGGGACCTGGGGACTGTAAGACAGTCATGAGCAAGAGAGGAAGTACATGAACATGTGTGTCCACTCTTCCCTCTTACAAGGGATGCTCGCTCACAGGATAAGAGAAACCTAGAGGGCAGAGGCTTATGCCACACTTCCCACATGGGATTCTGGGTGAAGATTGACTCACAAGCTGTACCACACCATCCCCTGCCTAATGCAGCCCTATCAAAAAATCCAGAGCTAAGGCAGGTCGGAATGATGGCTTTTATCATTTATCTTTCCCCTACCACCCTGGCTTTTGTTCCCACAAGACACAGAAAGCCTGACTAGGTGAGGGACACAAGCCAGAAGACTCAGTGAAGCAGAGCTGGCCAGAAGCACTGACAAGCATGACCTGACCAAGATGGACAAGAACCACCTGAGTCTCCAATAGGGGACATCAAGGAGGGAATCGGTCTTTACCACTCTTCAGCTCAGGCCAGGGGCCACAGCTGTTCCCCTGTTGAGCTAAAAGGGATCCACAGGTGACTAGTGCATCTGCCAGTCCATCTACCCGCAGAGCCTCTCAGCCCACCCACATCCCCCTCTTCCAGACACCATCTAATGAGAAAAATGAGAGACGACGAATCAGCATCTGGGCACAGTGTTTCAAAACAGCATTTATCCAAAAGCTACTGAAATACCTGCATCAGACTCATTTTTCTGGACTGAATAGTAATGTGATGAGAACTCCTAAAGAGAAGCTGTGTCCACAGAGACCAAATGACTAACTAGAGGAGCAATACTGTAGAGAGACTGGAATAGGGCAGGTCCGAAGTCTCATTGCCTTACCTTGGACTAGCTCTGCCCTTCCAGAACAGCCATTCCTTGACGACCTCCATGCCAGAACGAATAACCTGTGACTAACAGATTAAACCTTTTTGGAATCTATTAACATAGCAGGCCACTCGCTTTCACCAACCCAAGCTAAGAATGTCATCGGAGAGCATCTTGGGCAGCCCACCTTGCTGTCACAGCTTCCCTGGTGTACCCACCAATGTACCGTAAACTTGACAAGACTCATGACTTGGTTATGTAAAACTGTAACATGTCATGGAACTGCTTTCACTTTGGAACATGGAATACCAGGTAATCTAAATCTGTGTCCCCGGGCCATGATCAATCAAAATGGCTCCAGAATACACTACATCTTACTCCCTTTCAAATGAGAGCTGTTGTTTTGTGTTGAGAATACTCCTCTGTGTGTGTTTCTATATACCGAAGGAACCTGTGAGAAAGACCAGCCCAGATTATAGAAAATGAAAGAGCATTTGCTCTGTCTACATAAGTAAACAAGGAAATGCTTCTTCTAACTAGAGGGAGACTGACCATACATGAAGCAGCATTAGGGAAGTCATCCCCAATCTTATTTGAAGGACCTCACTTCTACCGTCTAATTTTGGAAGGGATGGGTGAATCACTACAAAAATCAGTCTAGACTCTATTTACCTGTATCGGCAGAAATCTTGTGACAAAAGTCACAGCTGAAAGAAGGGACCATCAAATAAAGTGAGGCATTGGCCTTTTTCCTCCTTGGAGCTCTGCAGTTCACCCTTACCTACCATGGCACAGCAGCTAAGTGACTACTTCTGGAGGAAAGGTATGTGGCATGCCTAGCCCTCTTCAACATTCCCTCCTCCAGGATTCACACACAGGGAGGGGGCGTGCCAAGTCCTTATTGTTTTGCACTGGCAAGTGTCCATCTTCTAGAACTGTAATGCTCTGTGTTCAAGGAGATTCCAACAGCATTCCCTGAGAATCTGAGTCAGTTCCCTGGGGACGAGTGCTCACACTAAGAATGGCATTGGGGAGGGCAGGAACAGACAGGCTCACTTTACACGGGACAGACAGGGTACACTGTCCTCTACCAGTTAGAAAATGCTTCCAGCATTCATCAGTCCTTTTCAAGATCCAGTAACTATCTCTAAATCATAAAATTCTCCAGATTGAGGACCGACCAGGTTGTTTTTCCGTGAGTTCACTCATTTATCCATTCATCCATCTATTCACAAACATTCATCTAACTACCAATGACCACAGGCTTGCAGTGTTCTGACTTGTTCATTTTTCAGTGGTGTAAAAGTGAATGTGGATCTGTTCACAGGATAGCGATTTGTAGTCTGGCCTTCTCTCCGGATGCTGGGTGGCAGCGACTGCAGCTCCCAGTCAAAAGCATGAGGGTCAACAGCTGATGCCACATGCAGGGTTGTTGAATCAGGATGGTAGGCAGCTCAGGGGGAAAAGTCAATGCATTTGACTTTTATTTTCTATTAATGATGGAAACCAGGAAGTTCTCTTTCCTTTTTTCTTTTCTTCCTTTCTTCATAATCCTGTTTTTCAATCCTTTCTGTTCTTCAGGAACTCAGCTCTTAGGCAGATCAAATTTCTCCAGCTTTCCCATAAGCAAGCAGATACAACCCCATTGTAAGTCGGGGAGGATCTATAACTTGCTGGTCATACATCACGTACCACCACTGTGACTCATAGTGGCACAGGAGACAATCCCTGCCCTCAATAAGCTCAGAAGCTATTAACAGACCAAGAAAGCTCCATCTTAATTCTTAATTTATCACTAGTACCACTGCCAGCCATGTGAGGAAAGTTGGCCACTGCCCTAACTTCTTGAAGTAATGAGCTAGCACATAAGCAGTGCTCAATCGCGCGCGCGCGCGTGCGTGTGTGTGTGTGTTGCACGTACTAATTCTCTTCCCTGTCCACTCTCCTGATCTGGTATGCCTAAAGAAATGTGGCCAAAATGTAGCAGTAAATATGTGGGGGGAGAGGTTCCTTTTGACTCAACATGCTGCAGAATTCAGACAATGCTTGTAGTTTCTCCTTACAAAGCATTCCACATTTGAACAATAAAGTACATATCTACATCAATAAATATGTAGCTGCTTTCATTATAGGATTTTATTCTATGGTCAGACCAAGAGAGCTGAACAATGGTGGGTAAATTAGCAATAAAGAGGAGCACACAAGCAGCTTCATATTTTATAAACCAGTTTACAATATAGTAAAGACCTTTTAAAAGCTTTTTCCTGTTTGATGACTAAAGAAGAAAAATTAAACCAGTAAGTCAAAGAATTTAGCATGGAAAATTCAGGACTCAGAGAGCTCAATTGCATATCTCAAGAGATGATTGTGGGAAACCAGCCCCTACTTTTATGACCAGGGTACTCTTGAGCAGGAGAAGTGGGAAATATTTAGATAGAAAGAGATACCTAGATGACAAGAGGAAAGACAGAAACACAGGATAGCCTCGGGAGGGTCTGGGACAAAACCTACCAGCTCAGAACTTTATTCAAAAGGGTTTTTTATAACAATGCCAAGGGGCAAGGCAAAAAAAACTCCTCCTGTTGATACAACCAAGTGCAGACCCTTCCAAACACCTGGTACCCAGGCCCGTGGCCAATCATCCTCTTACGCAGTTCTGCTGAGGAAAACCACTAGAAACCTCGGTGGGCTCCAACAGAGGATGTCTACGGGCATAATGCATGATATTTCTTGAGACTCGGCCCACTGTTTTTATGTGGTAATTGAGATCCTTCTACATCTTCTTGGGTTCTAGGGAAAGACCTATTGTGTAAATGTTCCATGGTGAGGAATGGGAAGTCCTCAAATGCCTTTTCATTTATGAGAAAGCAGGAGTGAAAGGAAGACACACAAAAGCAGGGTTCATTTGGAAAATGAAAGGTCAGAACAGAAACAGAAACTTCAGGACGCCACAAAGAGAACAGCCTCCTTTCTCAACATCAGAGAAAGTACAGAACCCTGCACAGACTGACCTGCACTCGTACAGCAACTGTCCAAGCACATTTCCTTTCTCCTAAGTGAGCATCATGGTCAGCCACATCCTCCAGGGGTTCCTGCTGACAAATGCAGGTGCTCCCAAACTCTCACATCGCTCAAGTATCTTATGGCTTGTTTGCCTATCAGGTTCTGTCACGGACCATCACTGAGAAGATCCCAGGATCTGGCAATGGTCTGTTGAAATGAATACTCGGCAGTGAACTGAAAGAAGATGGCCTTTCTCTGAGAATTTAAGTTGGTCACTACCACACCCATCGTTTGTTCCCCTCACACCTCCCTGAAGGTAAGTCAGAAACATCACTTTCTGAATTCTAGCATTTGAGGAATCAAGCTTAGATGTCCTCTTATTTTCAAATGTTCTTCCATTAAGGTGATTACTAATTAAAGAATCAATGATTCATTCTTGCAAAATACACATGTCAATTTACCCTTGCAAAAATTTCAAATATGGGGCTGGAGCGATGGCTCAGTGGTTAAAAGCACTGGCTGTTCTTCCAGAGTTCCCAGCACCCATATGGCTCACAACCATCCATAACTCCAGTTCCAGGGAATCTGACGCCTTTTTCTAACCTTTTTGGGCACCAGGCACACACATGGCACATAAACGCATGCAGGTCAAACATTTGTACACATAAAGTAAAACTTTTAAAATTTAAAAACATAAGCATCAAAAATGAACAATCACAACTGGAAGTAGTGGCATATACCTGTAATCCCAGCACTCAAAGGCAGGCAGATCTCTATGAGTTCAAGGCCAGCCTGGTCCAGATAGTGAGTTCTAGGCCAGCCACAACTACACAATGAGATCTTGTCTCAAAACAAAAACTATTAACAAGATTTCTTACTATGAGTTTTTTTTTGTTTTTTTTTTTGGTTTTTTTTTTTTTTTTTTTTTTTTGGTTTTTCGAGACAGGGTTTCTCTGTGTAGCTTTGCGCCTTTCCTGGAACTCGCTTTGGAGACCAGGCTGGCCTCGAACTCACAGAGATCCGCCTGGCTCTGCCTCCCGAGTGCTGGGATTAAAGGCGTGCGCCACCACCGCCCAGCACTATGAGTTTTATAACACACATGGAATTTAAGAGTTTACACAAAAACAGCTTACACATTATTTTGCAATCTAATAGCCCATAGACAACGTTGTTAATAACTGCATTGTATGGACCAAACAATTTAGATATGCATGTCTTCACAGATACACAGCTTGTATCACATCTTTCTTAATCACAATGTGAAACGATGTTAACACCTGTCTAAAATTCACCCAGTTGAAGGCCATGCTGTATGTTTCGGTCAGCATGCCTGGCCCAGCTGCTCTCCATAGTGATAGAAGCTCCTTTTCTCCTCAGAGCCTTGTAAGACTAGATACTATCCAATTTTAAAAACATTTGTCAAGATGGGAAACTCAGTGGTGGTTCAGCGTTTAAGTTGTAATGATCCAATTATAGATTAATATTTCCAACATTTTTGTAATGTCTTCCTGTTCAGATTTTTAATAAAATTTTTGTTATTATGTATCTGTAGAGACTTTTATTTTGAAAAATCATAGTTTTTAATATATATTACAAATACTTTTCCTCCAGGCGTTCATTTATAATACTGGCTTTTAACACTGACTTTTTATTATTATTATTTATTTAGGGGAGGCGCACATGTGCCATGGCACCCACGTGGAGATCAGAGGACACCTTGCAGGAAGGAATCCGCTCTCTCCTTCCACCATGTGGGTCCTGGGATTGAACTCGGGTCCTCAGGCTTGGTGGCAAGTGCCTTTACCCACTGAGCCACCTTGTAGGCCTCTTAACACAGGCTTTCTAAAATGAATGTGGTTTACATTTGCCAAAATTTCCTGTTATAATCTCAAGATTTCAAGACATCATCCTTTAAATTAACTACAGGCTTCTGTCAGTTAAGTGAATGTTTTCACAAACAATACAATTAATTCTCCCTTTTCAGATCTTCAGGTCTTCCCTAAGCCCACTTATTCTTACATGTAAATGCATATATGGCCTCTCAGAATGCTGTCACTCAAAAGGAACCAGCACTTCATCCAGTGTTTAGAAGTTTTTGTTTTTGTTTTTGTTTTTGTTTTATGTGTTTGGACATTCTATTCTCCCCAAGTCCCACTAGTTTACAGACAAAAATTCTTTTCAAAACATTTTCCCACCAAATTACATTCAGTGTGCCAATGGGCTAGCCTTGTGTGAATGAGGGGTGGCAGTGCGACACACTTCCAGTTAAGGAGCTGCGAACAGGAGTCACCGAGCTTCCAGGAGAACGGTGCAGCTGGCGGATGCCTTTGCCATCCGCTCTCTACCTCCTTCCTGTCCCAAAGGCAGACCCAGCGATGACTGGGGAGCAGCCACAGGCAAGGTCACCATGATGGCAGCATGACCAGGCATAAGCAGCTTGGCCTTTGATGGCTGCTTTGAGCCTCCTACCACTCCTGGACAACCCACCAACTTATTTAGAATACTGCTAATGAGTTGGGGTTTCTGGTCCCTCCAGCAGAATTTAGTATTTAAACTCCACGGTAAGAAACTCTTTCCAATTTCATGACTTGAGAGGATTTCTTGAAGAAAATCTCTGCTGGTTTAAAGGGCAAGTTCTGCATTCACAACCACATTTAACTCTAAAAAGAGGAACCAATCATTAAGCACTCAACCAGAAATCAAGAGTTGTCTTTACAGAGAAGTGAGGAACTGGGAACATAAGGCGTCACCTGTGGTACTCACCCTCACCAGGAAAAACAGCTGGAGAATTTTTAACAGTAACAAAAGACTATTATGGGTTTTTGTTGTTGTTATTAATCAATCTGCATTTTAAGGAAATATTCCAGAAGATGCCCCAAATCCTACCACCATCAATCATATTCCTCGGTGTTTTTGCAGATGAGGCGGACAAGCAGAGGAAGTTGAACCACTCTGCTACCAGGAAGAACCTTCCCCAGAACATCTTTTGTTTTAGCCCTCACCTCAGGTAAAGAAAAGTAGAAAAGAAAAAAGAAGTAAGAATTGATGTTTGTTGTTCGATTGTGGTTTAGATAGGTTCTGTTTCCATACATAGCTCTGCTGACTTGAAACTCACTATGGAAACCAGGCTGGCCTAGAATTCGTAGCATCCTCCTGTTTCTGCCTCCTGAATGCTGGGATTGTGGCAGATGCCACCATGCCTTGCAACAGTAAGAATTTCAGAGCAGTGTTTGTCAGAGGTGATCAATCGTCAAATAATTAGGAACCATCTAAAACTATTTCAAACATAAACACTTGCCCTTGCCAAACCAGTTCCTCTCAAACCCAAGCAAGGCTGTTTACAGAAATGCTATCCACTACAGCAGGGGCCACCAGAGCAGGAATCAGTAACCACATTACAGTTATGACTTCAAGAGTGAATTCATCAGCGCTGGTGGTCACGCCATTTAGAGCTCTCTGGGTCTCCACTCCTTTCCTGTAAAGTGACAGTGTCTATCTAGGAGTCATGAAGTAAGTCAGCTCCAAAGTTGGCGACGTGGCAATTGGTTCTCTCCATCTTTTTCTTCAGCTATATGCAACATATCCACACATTTTCAGGCTCCCTCTCCTTGCTGCTATACCAGCTCCAGATGGTGACAACCAGCCAAGACAACGGGCACAGGGAAAACACAAGGAAGGGCTCCTTCCTTCCCTGAGAACCCCTTTCAAGCAAAGAGGTCCCTGCTTCACCTCCATCAGTCTTCCTTCCTTATATCTCTGAGCACATACCTAGACCTAAACCAATCCTGGTAAAGCCTGGCAAAGGCTCGAACGAAACAGAATTCAGTCTAGAGTCATGGGAGGCGGGGTAGACACCTGAACAAAACTTGTAAAAAAAAAAACAATAGAAGATTCTAGTTAACTTACCAGCCAGCAAGAATCAAGAAGGGAACTGGAGAGACAGCGCAGCAGTTAAGAGCACTGGCTGTTCTTGCAGAGGACCCAGGTTCAGTACGCAGCACCCATATGGCCGCTTTAAACTGCCTGCATCCAGTTCCAAGGGATCCAATGCCCTCTTCTGACCTCTGAGGGCACCAGGCATATACATGATGTACACACATACATGCAGGCACTCAATATACAGATAAAATAAAAAATAAATCTTAACAGATGAAGCAGATAATCAAGAGTGTTGAGGAACTACTACTTCACAGTACTATAGTAAGAATCAAATGCTAAAGCATGAAAACAAACTGTCAATTATAAAAATGCTCTATAAAAGTGAAAGACCTTGGAACACTCAACCCTAAATGGGATTTCTCCATCAAATTCCTTCCCTCAGGGCTCAGGGAAACCTGATGAAGAGAAGGCAGAAAGAATGTAAGAGCCAGAGGGGATGGAGGACACCAAGAAAACCAATCAACATGAGCAAAGCTCACATAAACTTAGAGACTGAAGCAGCATGCACAGGGCCTGCACCAGGTTCTCTATATATTGTGGCTTCCAGTGTTTTCATAGGATTCCTGAGTGGGTGAACAAGTAGGTGTCTGATTCTTGTGCCTTCTCTTGGGCTCTTTTCCTTCTGTTTGTCTTGTCCAACTCTGATGTGTTAGTTTTGTTTTCTCTTATTGTATTTTACTTTGTGATATTTTATTATTATCTCTTAGAAGCCTATTCTTTCTAAGGAGAGACAGAAAGGGAGTGGATTCAGATGGGAGGGGAGGGAAGGAGGAACTAGGAAGAGTAGAGAGAGGGGAAACTGTAATCAGAATATATTATGTGAGAAAAAAATCTATTTTCAATAAAACAATCAAAATAAACAAATGAAAACCATCTACAGATGTAAGATTATCTTTCAGTTAAGGAGACATTTCATGTCTCAGTGAAGAAAATCTCAGCCAGGCAGTGGTGGTGCACACCTTTGATCCCAGCAGAAGCGGGTGGATCTCTGGGGTCAAGGCCAACCTGGTCTACAGAGTGAGTTCCAGGACAGCCAGGGCTACACAGAGAAACCCTGTCGAAAGGAAGAAAGGAGGAGGGAGGAAGGAAAGAAAGGGAAAAAGAAAGAGAGAGGGGGGGGAGGAGGGAGGGAGAGAATCTTAACGATGAAGAGATTCTCTGAAAACAGAAGATACCACTTTTTTAAAATCATAGAATTAAAAACTATAATGACCATCACTCACTTATAAAATGTAAAATGTTGAACTACTGTGAAAACATGTATTCTTCAAATACTATACATGCAAACTGACTAAATGAAGCACCAGCAACAGTTTTAGTGGTTAGACACCTCCAGTCTACATTCAGTAAATAATTTCTGAGTACCTGCTGTGTATCCGGCATGGTACTAAGCACACAGAATAGAGCTAAGTCCCTACTTGTTGGTGCTTGCATTGAACATTTACCTACACGACTGTTTTACGACTAGCATTCTTAGTGACACAGGTTAAATTCAGTCAAAAATGGGAGTTTTTAAGAGTAACAAATCAATGATTAGACATTGAAAATCACCAGTAACCTAGGCATGCTGGCACACCTGTAGCCCAAGAGGCTGAGGCAAGAGGCTCATTTGAACCCAAGGATTTGTGACCAGTTTGGGAAATATAAGATAGAAAGATCCTCCTTTCTTTTTGTTTTCTGTTTGTTTGTTTTGCTTTGCTTATGACAGGCTTCTTTGTGTAGCCCTGGTTTTCCTGAAACTAGCTCTAGATCAGGCTAGCCTGGAACTCACAGAGATCTGCCTGCCCCTGCCTCTGAATGCTGGAATTAAAAGTGTGTACTGCCACATCCTGGCTAAGATCCCCCTTTCAAAAACTTACTAAATTTGCCACCACTGAAAGGAATTAGATAGTTGGCCATTAACATAAAGAAGGACAAATAAGCTTGGGACAGACAGCAACAAATGGCATAACTCTGAGTCCACTTGAGGCTGTGGCTAGCTCTCAGCTAGTGAGATGCGGGGGGCCCACGCACTCACCACCTATGATGGTTAATCTTTATATTAACCTGGCTGGATTCAGAATCGACATGGAAACACACCTCTGGGATGTCTAGGAGGATGATTTCTAAGAGATTTAACTGAGGAGGTAAGACCACTCTGGTTGTGGGCAGCACCATCCCCTGGGCTTAGGTCCTGAGCTGAACAGAAAGTGAGGAAAGGAGACAGAAAGGAGCACAAGCATTTACCTCTGCTTTAGACTGCAGATGTGATGTGGCCAGCTCATGCTAACTGCAGATGTGATGTAGCCAGCTCATACTCACTGCAGATGTGATGTGGCCAGCTCATGCTCACTGCAGATGTGATGTGGTCAGCTCATGCTCACTGCAGATGTGATGTGGCCAGCTCATGCTCACTGCAGATGTGATGTGGTCAGCTCATGCTCACTGCAGATGTGATGTGGCCAGCTCATGCTCACTGCAGATGTGATGTGGTCAGCTCATGCTCACTGCAGATGTGATGTGGCCAGCTCATGCTCACTGCAGATGTGATGTGGCCAGCTCATACTCACTGCAGATGTGATGTGGCCAGCTCATACTCACTGCCGATGTGATGTGGTCAGCTCATGCTCACTGCAGATGTGATGTGGCCAGCTCATGATCACTGCAGATGTGATGTGGCCAGCTCATGCTCACTGCAGATGTGATGTGGTCAGCTCATGCTCACTGCAGATGTGATGTGGCCAGCTCATACTCACTGCAGATGTGGCCAGCTCATGCTCACTGTAGATGTGATGTGGCCAGCTCATGATCACTGCAGATGTGGTCAGCTCATGCTCACTACAGATGTGATTTGGCCAGCACATGCTCATTGCAGATGTGATCTGGCCAGCACATGCTCACTGCAGATGTGATCTGGACAGCACATGCTCACTGCAGATGTGATGTGGCCAGCACATGCTCACTGCAGATGTGATGTGGCCAGCACATGCTCACTGCAGATGTGATGTGGCCAGCTCATGCTCACTGCCGATGTGATTTGGCCAGCTCATGCTCACTGCAGATGTGATGTGGTCAGCTCATGCTCACTGCAGATGTGATGTGGCCATTTTTGGACCCTCTGGGCTTGGTGGGGGTGGGCAGGAAGAAAATGTGAAGAACTATATGCACCCACAATTCACATCCATCTCTGACTCCTCAGCAGTAGTCCAAAAGGACTTTTCCTGGGGAGTTAACAAAACAGTGTGCACTCCGAGTTAGACCTAGAATGCAGCTCCAACTCAAACGTCCCAGGAGCTTCCCACAGAACCCACTAAAGTGTTCCCATGAAGAAAGACTGGACTGCCCAATTCACCACACATTGAATGTATGCATCTGACACCAAAGGGCACTGAGGCAATCTTAAGGGACTTTCGTTTTTCTTTATTAATAAATAAGACCTTTTATTTATTCTTTGGCAATTCCATACATTTAAACATTATTGAAAAACAAACAACATATCTTACTGGGCATGGTGGCACAGGTCTTTAATCCCAGCACTTGGGAGGCAGAGACAAGGGGATCTGAGTAGAGGATACCCTGGTCTACAAAGTGAGCTCCAATACAGCCAGGGCTACACAGAAAAACCCTGTCTCAAAAAAATAAAATACTGTATCTTAAACGTGTCCATTCCCAACTCTCTCCCCCACTCCTCCAGGTGCTCCCCCGCTGCATGTCACCACCGCTCCCCCACCTCGCTGTCATGCACCCAGTCTCGTTAGTGCTGCCTGACTGAACACTAACTGCTCTGGTTCGCTTGATCTTGTGCAGGTCATCACAGCTGCCGTGAGTCCATGAGTGTGACGGCCGTGTCACATCCAGAAGACACACTGCACAGCACCCTCCCCACCCTCTGCTTCTTCTTACACTCTTCCTGCCCTCCTCTTTGTGCTGTGCCTGGCCAGCACAGCCGCAACAGTTGCTTCTTCATCTTCGCACTAACTGCTGAGCAGTACAGGGAGAAGCTTCTCCGGCCAAGGCAGAGGGCAGCCACTATCTGTACGTAAACATCAACGTTTGGAAGGCAGTTTGACAACATCCCCATTGAGCAAGACCACAGTAGTGTGTCCTCCTCGAGGGCCTCTGACCAGACTTACAGTACCAGGCAAGAATTCTTTCCTGTGGAGTAGATCTCAAATCCAATACAAAAGTGGTTGGTTAGCCACCCCCCACTCTCACAGCCAGGCCACTATTGCCCCCTGCTCTAGCAGGAAGTTCACCAATGGGTAATGTCACTGATAGCTCTTCTTCTCCTCAGGTGGCTGGACAGCACCTTCTAGCACTATAAAAGCTGGCCAACAGTAAAGAAGTTTTCAGATCAGTTCCAGCTTGGTCTCTCCGTCCTACAGTGTGTTGTGTCTTCAGCAGGAGGATCTTCCCATCTAGTTATGGTGGGCAATCAAGAGCAACGCCAATGGGCTGTGTTGTTTATGGGGACCTGTGGGGCTTCCCTGACCAGTAACTTGTGTAGGCAGGTAGCCCACACAAGGCATCTCAATGAATTTTCAAGGTAACTAGCAGATGGCCTCTTTTAACACTGCACCTCTTACCCAAAGAAGTGAAAATAGGGACACGCATAGATTTGCAGAAGCAGCAAGGTAACGTTATTTGGAACAAAACAATTGTGAGGATTAAAGAAGGACACACTGTCAAGATTGGTAGCAGGCCACAGGAGTAAGGCTATTCTAGGGCCCAGGCTACAGCCCGGGATCTCTTCTTATGGGGACTAAAGAAAGAGGAGCTGGTTATCCTAAGGGACATAGTTTGAGTGGTTTCCATTTTGACTGTTTGATTAGGTTATACAGTCACTCTTCTTACTGTGCATGCCCCTAGCTATAACGCATCTTGACTTTAACAACAAAGACCTACAATCAAAAAATCTGAGGGAATCTCAAGTTAGTAATTTAATAATACACCCAAAGGCCTTGGAAAAACAAGAACAAAGAACTCCAGAGAACAGTAGCCTGGAAGAGATCACCAAAATTAGGGCTGAACTTACTGAAATAGAAACAAAAACACAAAACAAGGAATCAAAAAAACAGAGTTCTTTCTTTCAAAAGCTTAATATTGCTAGAAAATATTTAGCAAAATTAACCAAAAGAAAGAAGGTGGGGATCCAAATGAATAGAGATGAAAAGGAGATATTACAACCAACACTGAGGAAATTCAGAGACTTATAAAGATGTATTTTAAAAATCTGTATTCCACAGAACTAGAAAATCTTCATGAAATGGATGGATTTCTTGAGTATATGGCCTATCAAAGCTAAAATAAGATGAAATAAATTACTTAAATAGACCCATAACATCCAATGAGATAGAAGCAGAAATTAAAAATCTTCCAATTGAAGAAAGTAGAGGCTGGATGAATTCAGCACTAATTCAACCAGACCTTCAAAGAAAAACAAACACCAATACTATTCAAATTATTCTGCAGATGGCAGAAGCATTCCCAGTCTTTTTACAAAGCAATTTTACCCTCATACCAAAAACAGACAAGGACCCAACAAAAAAGAAATAATTCAGGCCAGTATCTTTGACGAATATGGACACAAAAATTCTCAGTAAAATACTTGCCAAGTGAACTCAAGAACACATCAAAAAGATCATCCACCATGATCAAGACAGCTTCATCCCAGAGATGCAGGGATGTCCAATATAAATAAATCAATAAATTGAATTCATCACATAAATAGACTCAAGGACACAAACCAATGATCGTCTCATTAAATGAAGAAAAAAATCTGACATCCTTTCATGATATAAATATCCTAGAGAATCTAGGAACAGAGGGAGCATATCTCAACATAATAAAGGCAATAAAATATACAACAAGCCCAGAGTGAACATCCTGCTGAACGGAAAAAAATCCAAAGCACTTCCACTAAAATCAGGAATAAGATAAGGATTTCTACTACACCACCCATTCTCAATCTTGTTAAACACAGTACTTGAAATTAGCTGTAACAGTAAGACAAGGAAAGAAGATAAAGGGCCCAGCACATACAGGCCATTGCAGTAGTACACCGGTGAATACTGCAGGAAAGAAAACCATATCCCCACTCAAAAGAACAGTTAAAGACTAGCTCGCTCCTGGTATAGTATTAAGTAGAGGCAATTATACAGACGCGCATTATTATAATCGTACTCCTGAAGCCTACTTCAGGACATCTGCTAGAAGGTAATATAAGACAACAGTCAGTGTGCTAAGGTTTATGGGCAGCCATTCTTTACTGTAGTGATAATGTCTTTATTTAAGATGTAAGAATATTCCAGAAGAATTATTATGATTGCTTAAAATTAAAGTGGTCATTAGAAATTAGAGAAAAGATACTGTTTTCTTAAGAGAAAGAAAAGGTCTGGAGCTGGAAGGGTAGGGAAGTGGATAGGATCTGGGAGGAGATGAGGAAGGAGAAACTGTGATCAGAATATATTATATGAAAATAACTTTATTTTTAATTAAAAAGAATAAAAACAAAAAGATGTAGTTATAAGAAAATACACTGAAATCTTTAAGTTAGCATCATATTACAGGTGTATCTGTCCAGCTATAAAGGAAAGTTTCCTCATACAGACGTCAGCAATGACATTCACAAGTAGGTGAGATGCATCATTTTTCAAGTACTAAATCAGTAATAAGGAAACACACCACAGGAAGCCAAAAGGCCACTCAAGCAACTACCCAGCTTTTTGTGAACTCTACTTCCATTCAAACTGGATTGACTCCAGAACTACAGTGCGCATTTCAAAAAAGGGGAAGACCAGGCATAGGGTAGTCTAATAGGGTTTTGGTCCCTGAGGAAGACCAGAGATAGGGGCCGACTCATAGGGACAGGCCTCCAAGTTGAACTGCATATTTTGTTTTGCTTTGTGACAGGGTCTCTCTACATAGCCCTAGCTGTCCTGGAACTCCCTATGTAGACCAGGCTGGCCTCAAATTCACAGAGATCCACCTGCCTCTGCCTCCAGGGCACACACCACCACACCCAGTTGTGTTTCATACTCTGAAAAAACACAAAACTAAAACTATAAAGGCAGAGAAAAGACCTGAGCAGCCCCTCTAGAGAGCTGACTGAATTCTGAACTCTGGTTCCCAGCCCATTAGTGGGTCAGGACATCAATCAGAAGGGAGATGATCAGGACTTAAGAAGAAACAAAACAGCAAAAAGGCAGTGTGCTTGTCACATGAGAAGGCTACCATCTCATGGCACAGAAAACCCAGGAAATGCCAAGGTCAGAGCAGAGCTGGCTGGGATCTCATTCCCTGTCCCAGTTCATTTGGAGGAGGTGAGATGGAGGAGGCAGGTGCTAAATGCTATGATTTGTGGTCAAAAAGCTTCCAAAACATTACTCTGCACACCCAGGCCCTGACTGGGTGCTAGCAAGCTACCCAGAGCTAAATGTTCACTACTTGAAACTTAAGGATTCATCTAGAAGCAGAAATGTAGTGAATCTTTTTCAACTGGATATTAGGCACCAAAACAAAACAAATACATCTGGAAGATTTCTGCCAGGAATAAATAGCCACTGCTCTCTAAAAGCTCCCAAAAGCATTGCTTCCCAGTTGCTCCATGAAATAGGGACAACTTCACACAAGCACGCTGCTTTCTCCCCAGTTTTCTTTTTCACTTGTGATTTCGGGGTGAGGCGGTTGCTCGGACTTTCTGTTCATCCAGTCACCCCAAGGGCACAAAGGAGTTCTGAGACACAAACTCCCTCCTTTTCCAGATGAAGAGACTCAGGCTGAGCAGGAGAGGAACTAGATTTGGCTGGGGTCTCAGCTTCTGCCCCAGGTCTCTTCCAAGAATTTAAAATTAAAAACAGAAGAGCACAGAGCAGCACCCCTGGCAAGGACAAGTAGGCCACTTCCTTTGCTCTTTCAGCCTTATTGGCTATTTCTTAGAACCCTGGATTAATTTTTACTAATGGTTAACCCTGGAGGCCTCCTGCTTGGGGGAAGTGGGGGGTTCCCTCCTTCAGCATCCTGATACTCTGTTCTAACAGTGTAATTGAGCAGAACAGACGGCTTCGTGGCCTTTATGTCTCAGGTAAATAAGTATATACTATATACCATTCAATTTAATGCTACAGGTATCAGTAGATTAATATTCCTGTATTAAATCACAATTTACTAACTTCTAAATGCCATAAAGTGGCTTCATTTCCTCCAAACTAATTTTTTTCCAGTGTATCCCATGCTGACCTCAAACTCCATATTTAGAAAACCAAGGCTGACCTTGAGCTTTCGCTCCTCTGGCCTCACCTCCCAAGTGCACGGACTATAGGTCCCTGCATGTTCCATCTAAGGACTATAAGGACTATAGGTGCCCCACCATGTTCCCTTTATTTGGTCCTGGAGTGGATCCAGGGCTTCCTCCATGCTCAGCAAGCTCCCCACCAACTGAACTACATTCCCACTCTTCCAAACTCTTTTAATGACATCAAGATGATTCTCAGTAACAAACAACAAAAAAATGTCCCTCTCTCTTTGCCAAAAGGCAAAGCAAAAACAGCAATGAAAAGACACCGTGTAAGTAAAAAGTAGGATTGCTTTTCAAAGTTTTGATCTCCTTTGCTTGGACAGGATTATCGTTCTCAAGTGTCTTCTGGATTTTTCCTTCTCTTCTGTACTAGGGGTATGTATCATAGGCTCAAAATCATTCATGTCAAGAGTGTCAGAACTGCCAGCCTGGCACTTTCCAATGTTGCAATCCAAGTGATTAAGATCTGTACAGTCCCACAGAAAATCCGGTTCCACAATATAAAAGAAATTCAGAGCTGCCAGCAGCCTTGAGGCCTCCTTAGTAAGCTGATACACACTTTCCCACGAAGATCTTAGAGTCAGCCTGCTCCTGACCTCAGGGCCACACAGGCAGCCCCCTGCAGATTCCTGAGTACCCATGAAGCTTAAATGCAGAGTAAAGCCCTCATTTTCAACAATCCCATGGAGTAAACTCCTTCTTTGGGACTTGAAAACGGGAGCATTGGTGCCAAATGCTGGCTCTCTAGTGCACAGGTGAAAGTTGATGAATTTTATGCCATTAAATAAAGTTCACATAGTCAAAAATTAGTTTGGGCTTCAATCCATCACTCTCAGAAGTTCTCAACTTTCATAACTAGGCTTCAATTGTAGGAAAAACCTTGATTTGCCCTTCTTTCAAAAAGTATATGCAAATGTTATAAAATCCATGGTACAAAAACTCCATCACAAGCCTAGCTGTATGGTGATATTTTATTTGTGCTGAGATGTGATTTTATTTGTATGTTAATAAATAAAGTTGTGTGGGGGTCAGAGCTAAGAGCAAGCCATTTAGCAGAAGTCTGGCAATGATAGCACACGCCTTTAATCCGATCACATGGCAGGCAGAGTCTGTGTATTCAAGGACATAGCCCAGCTTGGAGACACACGCCTTTAATCTCAATACCAACCATAGAGACCTAGAGGTCTGTATAGACAGGCAGTGACGAGGAGGTCATGTGGTTGGGTTTAGAGCCAATGAGAAGGCAGAACAGTCATTTTATGCAGAAAAGAATCCCAAATGCTTGCACCCAGGTGTTTCAGTAATTTTTTCTTTCTTTTTGGATTTAGTTATTCCTCTGGAGACACTCATTTTCCAGACTCCTTGAGGTACAGCAACTCTCGGAGCTGCTTATGACTAGTATAGGCTGGCTCCACAGTCTTACCTGGATCCTTAGGGCTTGTCCACAGGTGCTGGTTTCTCTTACCTCACTCTCTAGAATGCCCTTTCCTCTACTACAGCTCTTATTCTTACTTCTGATAGTACTAGGGATTGAACCCAGGGCTTTGTGCATACTAGGCAAGGGCTGTCTACCACTAACATACCCTTACCCATTTTTCACTACTTTATTTTGAGGCTGGGTCTCCCTAAATTGCTGCAGTGGTTTTGAACATGTAATCCTACTAACTCAACCCCTGAGTAGCCTCTGGAGTAGCTGCACCATCAGGCTTGGCTTACCCCACTTTCTTCCTCCTAACAACACCCATCTGAGGGAGAGACCGCTGTACTTCTCTGACCACCCAGCAGAGGAGAATGTCAGCTTCCAATAACTACCAGAAACTACGAACTACAGAGACTCTGTATGGTAAGAGAGCTGCCCTGAGTTAAAGTATGTATAGAACGAACTTAGGAAGCTGGGCTGGTTAGTTTGTCAACTTGACACACGCTAGAATCACCTGGGAAGAGGGAACCTCAACTGAGAAAACACCTCCACCAGACTGGCAAGTCTGGGAAGGCATTTTCCTAAATAATGGTTGATGTGGGAGGGCCCAGCCCACTGTAGGTGTGGTACCCCTGGGCAGGTCCTGGCCTGTATAAGAAAGCAGGCTGAGCAAGCTTTGCAGAGAGCAAGCCAGTAAGCAGCACTCCTCCATGGCCTCTCCTTCAAATGCTACCTCCACATTCCTGCCCTGACTTCCCTTCATGCTTGAAATAGACCCTCTCCTTCTCAAGTTGCTTGAGACCTTGGGTTAAGGTCTTTATTACAGCAATAAAAACCTAACTAAGACCAAGATAAGGATCCTAACAGGGCTAGGTCACACCTGGACAGAGGTCCCGCCTGGCTTTCTTCACCTTAGGCTCTACTAAAACAGAGCACAGAGGCCTGAAATGATGCTCTTCCTTCAAACGGCCTTCCCTCTTTCTTAATTTTTATTTTGTATGTATGTATTAGTGTTTTGTCTGCATGTATGCATGTGCACCACATGAATGCTGGAGCCCTAGGAAACCAGAAAAGGGCATCACATCCAATTCTCCACTGGAACGGGAATTATAGGAAGTAGTGAGCCACCACTTGGGTGCTGAGAACCAAACCAGGGTCTTCTGCAAGAGCAGCAAGGGCCCTTAACCCCTGAGCCACCTCTCCAGCCCCTGAATGAAGAAGCTCTTACACAAGGACCACTGAAACGCCATTAGCCCAGAAAGGGCAGCCTGAAAAGAAGCAGGACAATGAGGGACCCTGGATCCTGGAGTTTGGTGTAGCCTTGGTGAACAGAACCTAGCTACCACCAAGGCATCTGCAAGGCCAGTGAGTTCTGGGAGCAGGTCCTGCCTTAGTGCAGGGAGCCTGACTGGTGACTCAGTTGTTCCTCTATTTCTTATTTTCCCGACATTTCCTCCTTTGATATCATGTAAAGTTCCAAAGTGTCCCAGCTGTGCCACAGTGAACTTGAAAGCGAAGATTTCTTTGACCTACTCTTCAGTGTGAAGATTTGAGAACCATCAGCTTCCTAAGAAGAGAAGACTGAGAACGAAAATGTACTTCAAGTGTGACAATCTCCGGAAGGGAGAGAGATTGAGAGGGCAAGATGGGCTGTGGAGCCCAGCCATTCTTCCCCGTCTGAAAGTTCTCTTTTCAATACTGTATCTTAAATGTAGTGGTTTTGTTTTATTACATAATATTCTTGGCTTGGGAGTGTGACTCAGTGGCAGATGCTTGCCTAGAACGTTCCATATCCAGCACCACACATATACACAAAACAAAACCTATACTCTAAAGTTTCTGCTCCTCAACTGTGAGCATCACTGCCATGCACATACACACACACACACACACACACACACACACACACACACACACACACACAATGAGAACACATCAGTAACTCAACTGTCTAACAGGATGAATGAAGCAATGCTTGGACTTCCCAGTTTTAAAGTGTCTAAGGCCACCTAGTCCAATACTTCCCCCACAAATGTGTATTTGTCTACATAAGGTTCTCGTGGGTCATCGAAATATTCACTCAACAAATATCAACTAAATCCAGTAGTTAAGATCCTGTGCTTCCAGAAACAGAGTGGAGGGAGGGCCTATAACAGTCACTGATACAACAAATATTGAGGGACTCCTGCGGGCCAGGCACTACGTAGATCACTACAATCCATGAGACACACAAAGCTCCCTAGCTAATTCAAAGAACACAAAACAGACACGAAGTATATATATATATATTACTGTTTCAAACAAAGACTGTTAAGCGTTCCCGAAGGCACACATACAGGCTATAATAAGTCAGACTGGAAAAAGGAAAATGAGGATCTCCTAAGAACAATGCTATGTGACATTATTTGTAGCTGACCCTCGTGGTTCAATAATGAATTGGCAAAGCAGCTAATGGTAATGTCTTTATAAGTGCTGGTGAAAAATCGATATTCTGTCTTCCTATCTTTAGCATTATATCAAGAGGCACTAACATTGATTCTGAAAAGCAAGAACACAACAGATCAATTCTCTTTTAGTGAAACCATAACTAAAAATGCTCCCTAAAACAGTTACATCCATGGTTGAGTGGCCCAAAGAAGCATAGACTTGCCAACTTGAATGATAAATTGTACAGAGCCAAGGACCCCGGATTTCTGTAGGGGTCTATTTAACAGTAACTCCACAATTAGATAAACTCTGTTATATACCCTGCAAACTAGGAAAGCGAAAGATAACTAAACACTGCACTTCCTTCGTCCTGTGATGAAATGAAACTTACTCTTCTCTTTCTTCCACATATACCGTTAGCTTCTCTGGACACTGAACTATTACCTCCACTAACATTGTTTCCTTCGAGGAAAAGCCATTGGAATGGGAACCAGGTGCTTCCAAACTAACCTACAGGAGCAGAGGTCTGACGAGTTTTCTCCTCCTCTAACTTGATTCAATGAACTTATGAATTGCTTACAAATTGGGAATCAATTTCATATCTAGTAATGGAAAAGGACATTTATCAATATAGTTCTTCAATATATTTTATGGAAAATATTCCAAGAAGATAATTCTTTGACAAAAAAAAAAAAAAAAAATTGTAAGCCCAGAAAGTCTGATGTAGTCTAGGCAAGTGACACCAAAGGAAAAACTTAAACACTGTCATAAGACTTCTTTATGAATTTCAAAAGGCTCCCACATCCACTTCACTCAATTCTTTCTGTTCTTCCCAGACTGACTGCCATTTAACATACGTTGGCAATGTTTCCCCCTGGATCTACATAGGAAAGGAAGCAGACGCCATTTATATCAAGCACGACGCAGATGTAAATGTGTAATATACACATGTAATACACTCTCCCTAGCTATATTCAAGGACCTAAGAAGCAAATCAAGTAAAAATGTTTGAGTTTACATTATAGAAAGTGCTGAAACAATTATTTAAAAAAAAAGTGAACACTTTTGCTCTACCTTTGCAATTTTAAGAGTCATTATGGAAGAAAACTACCTCAGCATGGTACCAACTTCTATTAAGAAAACCTAACTACTTGGTTGAAGCCAAAAACCCAGATAGTCGCATGCCTCTACCGTGTTACAATTGTTTGTAGATATTACAATGCTTGTAGATATTACCCAAGTAGTAATGTCATATCTATTACCCCAGTTCCTACATTCAAGCGGGCATTCCTCTGGAAATCAAGCACGCAGTGCAAGGGAGAAAACTGAAGGCAGAACGACTAGGGGTACTTCTGCTAACTAAGCAAACGGAAAGGAAGCAGGGAATGGGAAGGAACTCAAGTAGTTCTCTGCAAAAGTGATGGCTTGCAAGTTCCAGACACTTCCCCTTGAACTCCCAAGACATAAGGTTTTAGGAAAGAAAGGCACCACAGGGCAGAAGCCCAAAGTTACTCTCTTCACAATGTAATAGTCCTTGAGTTCGGTGAAAGATGTCCTGGAGATACACAGATCGGTGGACTGTATAGAAGAAAGCAGTGATGTTCCCTTTCTCGTTTGGGGAGCTAAGAACTGGACGAACTAGCGTCCCCCAAATCATGCGGGTGCAGAGGGCTTCTTCCAAGCTAACACACCTGCAAGGCCGGGCGGCTCCTCCCTCTGCCCCTCCCATCTCCAAAGCGAAACCCCGGTCTGGTGTCCCGTGCACCGTTAGCTCAAGGGCCACTTGACTATGCCAGGGGCCAGTCCCCGCAGCCGAGGCCGACGCGATCAGAACCGAACCAGTAGGCGCGGTCTCCACTCCCACCAAAGCCCAGCCAGACCTCTGCGTGGCGGAGGGGCAAGCAGTCCATACCTGTCTTCCGAGACGCTGATGACACCCTCCTCCTTAGGCACGATCACCGCCATGTTCACCACCTCCTGCGACCCCTCGACCCGTTGCAGAAGGATCGGCTTGCGGGTGAGGGGCTGGGGCTGAATCTCCGCCGCCATCGGAGGGGGGCGCGCCCGGGGAGCAGCCGACGGCGCCGGGGGGCTGGGCTGAGGAGACAGTTCAGGCTCGCGCTCAGGATCGGACTGAGATGCGAAGCGGGCCTTCGGGAGCTGGCGACCATAGCCCTGCCGCCTGTTCAGGGAACGTGCCCGCTCCGGCTTCTGGAAGCAACACCACCGCCACACCGGCCGCAAGCCGGCGCCACCTAAGAGAGCAGGGGGCGGGGAGTGGGGGCGGGGCCGGGGCGGGGCCTGTCGTAGAGCGGCCGCTCCACTTCCGGAGGATGGGCCCTGGCGGCCAATGCGCGTGCGTCAATCCAGCAGCCATTTCCGCCCCGTGTCCCGTCCCCCCCTCCCCCTCCCGTAAACTCTCGGAGCCTTACAGCTCCGCTGGGACGCATGCGCTCTGTTCCCGAGGTCCCCTAGCCTACCTCCCCCGCCCCCCATAAAATCTATGGACGCGCTTGCCCAATGCCCCATCCTCTCCAGACTCCAGAGAAAGGGGCGGGGAAAAGCCTGCGTCATCCCGGCCGGAAAGGAACCTGTAAGAAGGATAGAAGCTAAACTAATTGAGGAGAGACTGTGCATGCGCGCAGATGACTCGCTTCTAGGTTTTAACAATAATGCACCGGGGAGGGCGCTGTGCTATCGGCCAGAATTAAGCACCAGCTCCTGCCAGCACCGCGTGGACTCCTGGGTGTTGTAGTTTTCTCCATCCTCCCCGTCCTTGTTCCAGAAAGCCATAACTCCCACTTCTCAGCCCTGGAGGAGAGGTCTAGGTAAAGGAAGCCCAGCGGCTTCTGTAGGTTTATTGCCCAAGTCATTGTCAGAACTACTATCTAAGGGGGAGAACTAAAGAGTAGACCCTGCTGAGCAAGACTTCCCCGTGTCACACTGCCACCCTTATGTAGTGGGGTATGGGGGGTAAGGAAAGAAGAGACTCTCATACAGGCTTTTTTTTTTTTTTTTTTGGTTTTTCGAGACAGGGTTTCTCTGTGTAGCTTTGCGCCTTTCCTGGAACTCACTTGGTAGCCCAGGCTGGCCTCGAACTCACAGAGATCCGCCTGGCTCTGCCTCCTGAGTGCTGGGATTAAAGGCATGCGCCACCACCGCCCGGCCAGGCTTTTTTTGAGGGGTTTTGGGATCATGATGTCAATCTTCTCTTTGTGTTATGTGACTAAAGGACCCACACTTGAACCTAGGCCTTTTTGTCCGATCTTGTTTCCAATCCCCAGCAAATAAATATTTTTGCTTTCTCCGGTGACAATGGACAGTTAATATAATAACAATAAAATATAGAGTGACTATAATAAAGAGGATAAACGCTGACTGGGCTGTGGAAAAATTGAAACTCCTTCATACACTGCAGGTGGGAATGTAAAATGGCTCAGTTTCTTTGAAAAAAAAAAAAGTAGCGTTGCTTCAAGGAATAAACACTGTGCTACTGTCAGATCCGAAAGAAACTCCTGACAACTAGGTATCTGTGGTGCTTATTAGCATACCAAAGTGCGTGCTAGCCTCCAGGCTCACTCAGTACCTATGGCTCTTCTCAGCTCTTCTCCCCATGCTGCCCCTACCTGAAACCTCTCAAGCTCGCTGGCCCCAGCTTCTCATTCCTATATAACCCTGACATTTATGCCTTTCCCTCCCTCCGTCTCTCCCTCCCTCTTCTCTCCCTCCCTCCCTCTCTCCCTCTCTTCCTCTCTCCCTCTCTCTACCCTTCCTCTCTTAGTCCTCCTCTATCGCTCTCCCCCTCTCCCTCCTCTCATGGCCTGGTTCGGTCTACTGGCCATGTTGAGTCTACTACTTACTCTTCCTGCTCTAGGCTCTTCCAGATGCCTCTGGCTGTAACTCTCCTTCATATCTACAATGAAAACCCCCTCAGCTATACTTTGGAGTGGTTATGTCATTACTTGAGACAACCACCATGTGACCTGGCAATCCCACTTCTGCATATAGACCAAAGAACAATGAAAATGGTCTCACACAAAACTGAATATGCTACTTGTGCCGGATAGTTTTTGTCAACTTGACACAAACTAGAATCACCTGGGAAGAGAACCTTCAGTTGATGATTTTCTTGATAAATAACTGGTATGTGAGGGCCAACCCTCTGCAGGCAGTGCCACCCTTTGCATAAAAGGGGAACCCTCTTACAAGCAGTGTTCCTCTGTGGTTTCTGCTCTGGTTCCTGCCTCAAGGTTCCTGCCTCAAAATCCTGCTTTGGTTTTCCAAGGTGAAGGATGGTAAGTTGTAAGATGAAACAAGCCCTTTCCTCTCCCAAGTTGTTTTTGGTCAGCACTATGTCTTGGACAGGTCTGTGGGAGAAAGGTAGAGAATTGAAGATCATTCAGCTAGAAAAGTCATTGAGTGTCCAAGAGACAATGTGTGAACTGGGAAGGTAATGCCTAGAGAATAATGTAATCGCCAAGAAGTGCATATAACCTCAACATCTACTAATGGATAAAATGCTACAAACAGTGAGACATTATTTAGCAATAAGAAATGAAATACAGATACATGTTACACATAGGATAGCCTTAAAAGCAAAAATGCTAAATAAAAGGAACCAGTCATAAAGGACCACTTGTTTTATTTATTTATTTACATTTTATTTATTTATTTATTTATTTTTGGTTTCTCTAGACAGGGTTTCTCTGTGTAGCTTTGCGCCTTTCCTGGATCTTGCTCTATAGACCAGGCTGGCCTCGAACTCACAAAGATCTGCCTGCCTCTCCCTCCCAAGTGCTGGGATTAAAGATGTGCGCCACCACTGCCCGGCCCACTTGTTTTATTTTAAGATTTCACTTCCATAAAATGTCCAGAGGAGGCAAATCTATAGGACAAAAATCAGATTAGTGGCTGCACAGAATTGGGAAAGGGAGGATTAAAGCAGTCTGAGGGCTGTTTTATGTTTGTGTGTGTCCATGTGCTATGTGTGTGCCTGATGCCCAGGGAGACCAGAAGTGGGCTTTGGATCTCCTAGAACTGGAGTTACAGACATTTGTGAGTTCCTAGTGGGTGTTCTGAATCAAATATGGTTCCTCTGGAAGAGTAGCCAATGCTCCTAACTGCTGAGCCATCTCTCCAGGACTATTTTTTTTTTTTGCTTATTTTATATTATGTGTGTGTGCATGTGCATGAGTGAACGTATGTGTACCACGTGTATGCAGGAGCCCACCAAAGTCAGAGGAGGTGGACCCCTTGGAACTGGATTTGCAAATTATTGTGAGCCACAATATGGATGCTTGGATTTAAATCCAGGTCCTCTAACAAGTGCTCTTAATCGCTGAGCCATCTCCCTAACCCACTACCAAGGCTATTTTTGATTATTAGATTAAAATGACTCCTATGAGATTAACTTCTCACTCTTGGATGGCCAATTATGGAAGACTGTCAGACAAAGAAAGGAAGAGTCACAGCAGACTCCACAGCCCATTTTAGTAACAAACAACGTGTATTTTTTCTGGCACATTCAGCAACCAAAACTGGTGATTGAAGGGTGGGTGGGGACCTGGGACCCTGGAGTCATCTGATGAGATAAATACACGGGAATCTAGGTACATACAGTAGTCTGAGACCCATGGAGGTCGTGGGTCAGTCATAAATGGACATTAACTAATAGGTAGCCATCCAACATGCAGGTAAGAATTCAAGAGCAAGAGTCAAATCCATGGCAACAGAGGAAAGACACAAAGGACTGTGAAGGTGGAGGAACTGTGTTCCAAACCAAAGGGATGAGGTAAGAGAGGAGTGCTTCACAGCAAATGGCTTAAACCTTTTGAGCCCTATCTCCCCCATCTGTAAGTTACGGGTGGTTATTCCTAGTGCCAACTTTACACCATGGTTATACAAGGAGAGGAGGGGGAAGAGGAGATGGAGAGCCTTCATTTGGAGGAATAACCCCTGTATCTTGCAAGGAACTGCTATAAAGGACAAGGGCAAGACGTAAGGACTTGGAAGAAGTTCAAGAAAAGAAAGGGGGTAGAGGTGACACCTTTGTCTCAAGACAAAGGAATGGAATGGTGAGGAATGGGTTACTAGTAAGGGGCAAAGGCCACCAATCAGAGTCAGACCGTCTCACAGGAGTAAAAGTCTCAGCTTTTCAAATGTCAAAAATCTGAGGATAAGAAATCACAGTAAACTTCTCTCTCATTGTGTAAGTCAGTTTAGAATTCAGTTGGGGACTTGAGTGAGTTTTCTTACTGAGTCAGTTTTATATTGGTGACTGGAAGACTCTACGGGGTACAGGCACTGTGACAAATCATGCTTCCCCAGAGGAATAGCTTGTATCCCAATCAGGAGCACTAGAAAACATGCCTTCTGCAGCCTTCTTTGCCCTTCCTCTCAGCAGCCACGCGAGCTCTTCCTTTCGTCAGGAAGGTTTGGTGGAGACTGGGCATGTAGGTCAGTGGCAGAGCACTAGCCTAGCATACTGGAAGCACAGAAATAAATAAATGAATGAATAAACAAACAAATGAACAAACAAACAAAGTAATAAATGAATACCCTAAAGTCCGATGGTTCTGAAGTCTGACTCCACTAGAATGCTTGGGAATTTTTTAAAATGTAAATCCCCCCACCTTCTCCCTTAACTACTGAATCAGCTTCTTTTCTGAAGCATGGCTTGAGTACTGTAGAAAATATTTCCAAGTACTTTTAATGTAGGGAGCACTCCACGTCTAGTTTAAAACACCCAATAAAGAGCTCATGGGGAGATTGAAGGCAGTGTGGGGCCTGCAGTGGGAGGAATATCTCTGAATTTTGTCTTCCTCAAGGAAAGACCATGTAGGCTGCTGGATTTTCCACTGTTGTTAGTGCGTACTTAGGTTTAGGTAGGTGTCTTTGCTATTGCCCAGTGAGTAAGAGAACAGCTGGTCTTCCCGTACTCAGTTGTTCTGGGAAGTGTGTGTGTGTGTGTGTGTGTGTGTGTGTGTGTGTGTGTGTGTGTGTGTGTGTGAAATATGTGTGTGAAATATGTGTGTGGGTGCCATTGGAAGCCAGAAGAGGGTGTCAGATCCTGTGGAGCTGGAGTTAAAGGAGGTTGTGAGCCACTTGGGTCCTCTGCCAGAGCAGCCCACAGTCTTAACTGAGGAGTCATCTCTCCAGCTCCCACTTGTTTGATTTTGAGACCATGTCTCGTTGTGGAGCCCGAGCTGGCAGCCATCCTCCTGTGCTTTATGCCGCAGTGCCTGGCTGAACACAATACATACGAGTTTTTTATTTTTAATTTTTTTTGCCATGTTTTGTCTTAATCTTCTTCTCCATTCCCCCGCTCTAACCCAGACAATATATGCCAAGGGTAAGGCTCTACACACGCAGAGGAATGAAGCTAAATCTACCTGCCTATCATCTACCTATTATCTACCTATCTTCTGTCTGTCTATCTACCTACCTACTATCTTTTTTTTCTCTAAATACCCACCTTAAAACTTGTTTTTTGAATTTATATTAGAGGGGGGAATGCATACAACAGCGGAAATGTGGAAGTTAAAGGGCAATTTGCAGAAGTTGGTACTTACCCTCCACTCTGTGGGTGTCAGTGGTCAAGCTCAGGTCACCAGGCTTGGTAGCTGGTGCCTTTCCTGGCTCAGCCATCCTGGCAGCCCAGCTCTTATCTTTTTAAAACAGACTTTATTTTGTACCAACATAGTCACAGTAAAATTGAGCCAAAGGCGCAGTAAATTCTCATGTACTCCCTGCCCTAAGAGTCATAGTGTTTCAATTACCCCACGTCGCCCACCATTGTGGAATACTTGTTATAATTAGAGAGCTTACAGTGGCTGTCACCGTCACCCAGAATCCAGAGTTTCCACTAGGATTCATTCTTGAAATTGTGCATTCTACAGTTCTGGACAAACACAGATGTATGTCAACCACTGTACAATCACACAACACAGTTTTATTTCTCCCCAAATCCTCGGTGTGCCAACTGTTCATCCCTCTTTCTCCTCATCCTCTATCAACCATTGGTCTTTTTACTGTCTCCACAACATTGCTTTGTTTTTGCAGGTCTGGGGATTGAACACAGGGCCTTGTAGGATATTTGTGCACTGTGTGAAGATGTATTGCTGTGATTGGTGTGATAAGAAGCTGAACAGCAAATAGCTAGGTAGGAAGATGTTAGGCGGGACTTCTGAGCTGAGAGAGAGAGAGAGAGAGAGAGAGAGAGAGAGAGAGAGAGAGAGAGAGAGAGAAAAACTGGGAGGAGGAATCTAGGCACACAGGTTTCACCAGCAGACTCGGAGTAAGTCAGATGTGCCGTACTAAGAAGAGGCAAACTGAGCCATGTGACAGAATATAGATTTTAAAATATGGGTTAATTAAGTTATAAGAGCTAGTTGGGGGAAAGCCTAAGCTAAGGCCAAGCTTTCATAATTAATAAGAAGTCTCTGTGTCATTATTTGGGAGCTGGCTGGCAGGACAGAGAAAGACTTGCCACAGGGCCTGGAGTGTGCAGGGAAAGGACTTTACCACTCCACGTCCCCAGGCCAGCTATACATTTTTTTCCTGAATGTTTCATAGTTGTAATCTTACAATATGTAATCTTTTCAGGTATTCTTTCACTTGCTAACCTGGGTTTAAGGTTCCTCTATGTTGTTTCATGTCCTTATGACTCATTTCTTGTTAACGTTGAGGAATATTCCATTTCTTAGATGTACCACCCTTTACTTCTCTATTTACTGACTGAAGGCATCTTCTTTGTTACCAGGGTTCAGCAACTGTGATCAAAGTAACTGCAAATATCAGTGTGTCCACTTTAGTGTACACATAATTCAGCTAACTTGAGTAAGTATAAAGAAGCAGGATTTCTGGATCTTATGGTAAAACTGTTAAAGTTTGTAAGAAACTGGCAGGCTATCTTCCAAAGTAGTGGTACTATTCTGCATTCTCACCAGCAATGCATGTCAGTTAGATTACCTAAACTTCTGAGGAAAATCAACTCTTGGAATTCTCTACAGAGGAGCTGGGAGAACAGAGGAAAACAAAATGATAATAGAATCCAGTCTTAGGGAAATGATGACGGAGAAAGTGAATGGGAAGGTAAGGAAAGGCATTTTGCATAATGTCCGTGCCACTACAAACACACACACACACCAGCCCACTGGCTCTGGACTGGCTGAAGAGTCAGAGACCGCAGCTGAGGAGGTATGCTTCTTAGAAGACCCAGAGCTTGGAAACCCCAAGGGCACTTGGTCAGGAAAAGCGAGGACAGGGCAGCTCTCCAAAACTGTTGGTTAACCAAAGCAAGAACAGAAACCTCAGGGGCCCAATAACCACAAAAACCCTTGGTTTAGCTCCGGAATCTCAGCCTAACTCATCATTCACTAGACATTATCTCCATTCATTCTTTTTTTCCAGAAAATATTTATTCAGTGGCCGCTGGCTGTGTGCCAGATACTGAGCTGGATCCTGGACGTGATCAACTGTCTTATGAAATCCAGGGCAGAGCTCAAAGCTGCGCTTACCTTGAGTTTATCATCAGAAGGCCTCTGGCTCTGGGACACAAGGAACAAGTAAACAAGAGGAATTGATGTGACAAGAATTTAGTAAGTACAAGTCAGGCTTCAACTGAAGGTAAGTGTTTGGGGAGAGCTACTGTAAATGTTCTGCACCAAAGAATATTTAGTAGAACGCACCAATAGAACGCAGAGACAGTCCCTCTGGATGGCCAAAAGGGGGAGGGATGTGGGTGTGACATATATTGTGATAGGCAGAATGCTTTAGTAACTTGGAAGTACAAATATAATCATAGTTCCTTGGGTAAGGAATGAACAATTTATATCTCATGACCAATCTGGCAATAACATATCTTTCAGCAGGTGACTGCTTTGTGTTCAGTTTTCCACTGCAAAGTGTACAAATGAGAAAGAAAAATGGTTCTGTTGACAAAGAATGAGCTTGTCTTTCTCCTCTAGGACATTTGTTGAAGTCCACTGGTTAAATGACAAAAAGTGTGTTTGCTGTCCCTAGAATCTGTGGTGATATAGTGTGTACCCTAATAAACTTGGCCTGAAGATCAGAGAACAGAACCAGCCACTAGATTAAACATAGAGACCAGGCACTGGTGGCACACACCTTTAATCCCAATACTTGGGAGTCATATACCTTTAATCCCAGCACTAGGAAAGTTGAGACAGGAAATGATATGGGTGGATGGAGAAAGGTGTATAAAGCATGAAGAGACAGGAACTAAAGTCTTTCGGCTGAGGAAAGCCTTTTCAGGCTGAGGAGCCCTAGAGGTAAGAGAGGTGGCTTGTTCCTTTGTCTCTCTGATCTTTCAGCTTTCACCCTAAAATCAGGCTCCAGGTTTTTATTAAAAGACCATTTTGAATTCGTGTTACAAGAATCCTGGCAGAAGTGGCATCTGACAGTCTTTGGATATATCTGATAAGACTTTTAAATACTTTTCATACGCTTCAAGGGCCAGCAAAACATGCATGGCTCACTTTAGATGAAGCGGCTGCTGTCATGTATACCTCCATCTCATCAACATGGTCTCCTGCAAATCACTCCCCACCCTTGACTCCACACTGTAAACTCCTTTTAAGCAGACACTCCCCTGACCTCCCTTCCCGGGCATGGAGTGCAAGGCCTCACAAGGGAAACCAATAATGACAGTCTAGGTAGAAAGGCTGACCCTTTGGATCTTTTCACAATAGTTTCCAGTGAAGTGGCAAGGAGATGTCACCGTGCCTATGCTTCTCATATCAACAGAGTTGACTTGGTATTTTATCCTAGAGCTCAAAGGGATCAGGACAAATGTGTGTTACCCAAGACCCTTCTGAAGACATCGGTTAGGATCAGGTGGATGTCCCCGAAGAGCAGCAAATGTCCAGGGAAAGGGGCTTTTGCACTGAAGGATTCAACGTTATTCTTTTACTGCCCCTGCTATTATGTCTCTAGTAGAAAACAAACAGACAAAAGCAAAACCAAACAAAATCTTTAAAATGAAGAAAGCACTGAATGGATAGGTAAAACAGTTCACAAAAGAACAGGAAGTCCTTAACCAAGATGTTACTGATCCCCAAATAGTGTTTCCCTACATTGAGTTCCTCTCACAGAAAGTTCTGTGGCTTCCTGTGAACATATACTATACACTCACAAATGAAGTATTTTTGAATTTGTAAGGATTAATTTTATGCATACAAGTGTTTTTCCTGAAGGTATATGTGTACACAGCATATATGTCTGGTGCCTTTGGAGATCAGAAAATAACAGAGATCACTGGATCTGGAGTCATGAACCACCATGTGCTTGCTGGGAACCAAACCTAGGTCCTCTGCAAGTACCTTAACCTCTGAGCCATCTCTCCAGGCCTGAGTTAGGTTTTGTTGTTATTTCTGAGAAAGGGTCTCACTATGTAGCTCTGGCTGGCTTAGAACTCAGATTTTCTCCTGCCTCTGCCTCCTGAGTGCTGGGATTAAGGTGTGTGCCACCACACCTGGCTGAATTTAAAATCCTGGTTTTCAAGACAGGGTTTCTCTGTGTAGCCCTGCCTGTCCTGGAACTCGCTCTGTAGACCAGGCTGGCCTCGAACTCATAGAGATCCATCTGCCTCTGCCTCCCAAATGTTAGGATTAAAACCATGCACCACCACCAGGCTGAATTAATTTTTGTTTTTTGTTTTGTTTTGTTTGTTTGTTTTTCGAGACAGGGTTTCTCTGTGTAGCTTTGGAACCTGTCCTGGAACTCGCTCTGTAGATCAAGCTGGCCTCGAACTCACAGAGATCCCCCTGCCTCTGCCTCCCAAGTGCAAAGAATGGATTAAAGGCATGCGCCGCCACCGCCACCACCCGGCAAATTAAATATTTTTTAAAGATAATTCCTTTTTAAGATTGGTGGGGAAAGGATCTAAAAGTGACACTTTTGGATGGAATAGTAAAAGAAGAGGAAACATGACTCAGATTCCTCACAGGTCCAGCTGTGGTCTCTCCAAGCCATCTACACTGAAGCTACAGTAGTCTTTTAAAAGTCGTATTAGGGGCTGGAGAGATGGCTCAGCCCTTAAAGGCTAAGTCCGCAACCAAAAAGTCACATCAGATACTGTCACTCCGTAGTGTGACCAAATGCCTTAAGAGCTCTCTGTGTCCCTAGAGCAGACCCTGTTCTCCTCCCAGAGCTCCTTCTCCAACCCCTGTCAGTCCAATCCAGCAATACCTCAGAGTCAAATGGTTCCAGTGAGAACCACTCTGTTTAAACAATGCAAACAAGACCTGCAGCCGCTTCATCAAAGAATGGTCAAGTCGCAGGCTCCATTTCTTTGCTTTTTCCTCTTGTTGACTTTTCTCATCTTAACAAAATAAGAAACAGCAATCTTAGGTTTGCATGCTTCTTCCATGTCCAATAGTAATGAGTGTGTCTCTGTCCCCTGAGAAAGCCATGGCTAATTTGCTTAGGCCTGGAGGACATGCTTTTTGAGCAGCAGCTGTGGCAAGAGAATGGATTGTGGTGACTGGGGCCCACCCAGGAGCTAGGAATGAGGTCAGTTTTCTTAACTCTGTGACTAAGACATCTGAATGGGAAGAGAACAGATGCTGAATACAGAGCTCCAGAGTCTGAACTGCCTTCCATTCCTAAGGCTCAGGTACACCTCCCCACTTGCCTCCTCGGGTGCCATGACCTCGGCTGCTGGTACACCTCCCCACCTGCCCCCTTGGATGCTGAGCTCCACTTCAGCTATCTGGTAAACTCTTACTCTCTCAACCTCTGATCCACTTTCTCATCTTTCATAAAGCAACCCTACTACTCCCTTCTCTGCGTGATTCTGCACGCCTCATCAAACCCAGGGCCTCTCACATCTAAACAAATACTCCAGCACCGCCTAAGCCTCAGCCCCTCCACATTCTCACTGTGTGTCACAGCAGACTTGAGATCTTGTCTCTACTGGCACATGGTCTCCCTAGACAGAAGGCTAAGTCCCTGGGGAGAATGTCTGTCTGTCTGTCTTTTCTTTTTTTTTAAGATTTATTTATTTGCCGGGCGGTGGTGGCGCACGCCTTTAATCCCAGCACTTGGGAGGCAGAGCCAGGCGGATCTCTGTGAGTTCAAGGCCAGCCTGGGCTACCAAGTGAGTTCCAGGAGAGGCGCAAAGCTACACAGAGAAACCCTGTCTCGAAAAAAAAAAAAAAAAAGATTTATTTATTTATTATGTAAATAAATAAATAAATAAAGTGTTCTGCCTGCATGTTTGCCTGCAAGCCAGAAGAGGACACCAGATCTCCTTACGGATGGTTGTGAGCCACCATATGGGTGCTGGGAACTGAACCCAGGTCCTCTGGAAGAGCAGCCAGTGCTCTTAACCGCTGAGTCATCTCTCCAGCCCCCATCTCTCTTTCTTTCTTTCTTTCTTTCTTTCTTTCTTTCTTTCTTTCTTTCTTTCTTTCTTTCTGTTTTGGTTTTTTGGTTTTTTAAGACAAGATTTCTCTGTGTAGTTTTGGTGCCTGTCCTGGATCTCACTCTGTAGACCAGGCTGGCCTGGAACTCACAGAGATCCCCCTGCCTCTGCCTCCCGAGTGCTGGGATTAAAAGCATGCACCACCATCATCCAGAGTCTTTCTTCTATATTCTCCTCCTCTTCCTCCTCCTCCTCCTCTTCCTCCTCCTCCTCCTCCTCCTCCTCCTCCTCCTTCTCTTCTTCTTTTTCTTCTTCAAACTCTTTGGTACTATGAAATGACCAGAATGTACATAAGCATCCCCTTGTATAAATTCTGGGGTTAATTAATTTGCTGAAAGTCCTTTTTACCAAACTGTGCTCTCCCTGTTACAGGTGTGGCCTGCTCTGGTGTCATGAACTGAAGAGAAAGCCCTCAAAGCTTTCACTGGAGCCTGTGACACCCGCACGTGGGAGAAGTGGCAGTCACCGATCTACACCCATGTTTCCTTTATTGTCCCAGTCAAAAGCGGGGAGCACACCCCAGCACCACTTTCTTCACTTTTATCTCCGCTTTCCCTCAGTTAACAGGATCTGAAGCCGAGGACTCAGTGGTAGGTGCTCAGCTAACTTGTACAGGGCCCTGGGTTCCAGGCCCAGAACTTCAAATAAACAAATAAGCTCAGTAGTAGTAGTAGAGGTAAGGAATCACATATTTCAAAAATAAGATAATTATTACTGTTAGTAGTCTTTTAGTACATTTACTTCTGGTTAGGTATGGGATCTGCAGCCAAGAAATGTAGGAAGCAATTGGGGATTTCAGACAAACCAATAGTGAGGTAGCGAATGAGCTTCACTCTGAAAATACTAATGTTGATGATGATAATTCACGTATTCTAAAGCAGTGGTTCTCAACTTTCCTGATGCTGTGACCCTTTAATACAGTTTTTCATGTTTCGGTGATCCTCAACCATAAAATTATTTTCGTTGCTACTTCATAACTGTAATTTTGCTATTGTTATACTATAAATTATAGTGTAAATAGCCGTATTTTCTGATGGTTTTGGGGGTCATGACCCACAGGTTGAGAATAGCTGTTCTAAAGGGTCCTGGGACTTGGCGATGAAACATGCCTCATTATAGATGCTTCCATCTCATTCAAATTATAAAGTCGGCAGAAGACAGCTCTGTGACTTCGGTAAGTCACTTACAAATGTATCTGCTAGGTACCATTAATAAGTATCAGATGGTACACTGTAAATAATGTGTCTTCGAGGCCAGCCACAGCACCATTTGACTGATTATGAAGGGAGTGATCAGTATGAGACGGTGTTAGTCAGGGAAGGCTCTTGATGGGGCCAAGTCACTGATTTTTGAACAAGAGACTGACATGAAATAGATCATACTTTAAAAAATATTATCTTAGCAACAGGCTAGAAAATGAAGTGAGGGAGCACAGGGCAAGAGGGTCAAGCAGGAGACAGCACTATAAACAGAATGATGGGAGCCATCCTACTGCGGGCTTGTGGAAGACAGCGGAAATGGTTTAGCCAGAGCAACATGGCCTATCGCATAACAGCCTGGGCTTTGCAGCTAACCTGGCTTGGACTCCAATTCCGGCCCTACCACTCTCTACTCAAGTTACCTGGGGAACCTGTCAGCTACTCCAAGTCTGTTGTCTCATCCACACACACAATCAAGAGATGCCAGCATACTGTGAGTGCTCACCGAGTCACTGTGTGAATATCCTTCCCGAGTGGAATGACGCAAGTTATTCTTTCTGCTCCTGGCAATCAGTCCACTGGCACATGCTTGTGCGGGAGGCAGGAGGATGGGGAGCTCAAGATTAGCCTGGGTCACATCACAAGTTCAAAGCCAGACTGTGCTATATTGGTAAACTGTCTCAAAAAACAAAGCCACTGAAATAAAAATAATAAGTTGTCACTGATATAGGGTCAGGACTTCATGCTCTGCCTCTTATTTTGTCCTCTACCTGTTTCTAGCCATCTACTTTCCCATGGATGCTCTGAGTTGCCTAAGCACTTTTTTACAAAGTCCAGTTCCAAGTAAGTTACTGTGAGGTCTCAAGAAATTCCTTTCCCCAAAGTCTGGTATTTAGACGAAAGCCAACATTCCCTCAGGAACTTAAGAAGATAGTTCATTCTCTTATCTCTAGCAAAAGGGACATATGGCTCTTCAATTAGCCTATGCCTGTGGTACCTATTAGCACATCAAGGTCTATGCTAGCCTCTAGGCTCTCTCAGTCCCTACTTAACACCTGTACCTGTTACAGAGTCTTCCTAGAAAGCGTACCCTGCCCCCTACCTCTCCAGCCCTGAGCTTCACTTCCCTTCCCCCAGCTTCTCTTTTCTCCTATATTACCCAGCCATTTTGCCTACATACTTTCATGGCTCCTTGTTCCTCTTTTGGCCTCTTGGTCTGTGGCTCCTCTCTTTTAGCCCCCCTTTTTCCTCTCTCCCCTCTTCCCCTCTCCCTCCACCTTCCTCTTGGCCCACGTTCAGTATAGACCCTTCCAGATGCCTCTGGCTGTTCTCTCCCTCATATCTACAATAAACCTTCTCAACCATACCTTGGAGCAATCACGTACTGTTTTTTTTCATTCAGTTACCCACTGTTAACAAGAATTTGGAATAGAACATAATCTCCAGGGGTGGGGGGTTGGGGGGAGGTGGTTTGAGGACAGAATAAGACAAGTATATGAAGTTCTGACTTCAGTTCTTGCCACAGGGAAATGCTGCTGAATGGTTTGTCTAAGGAAAAATAGTATGTGACAGAATGTCAGCTTTTGATTACTAGATTCAGGAAAGAATAAAAGAGGAAGTAGGGCAGGAGGCCATGCATACCACATACAGTATGAATGGAGCATGGTGGTGCTCACTTAAAATCTTTGCACTCGGATGGAAGCAGGAAGATCAGAAATTCAAGGCCATCCTTAGCTGCACAGTTAGTTCGAGACCATCATGGGATGCATGAGACCCTCAAAACAAACCAACCAACCAGAGGAAGAATAGGGATAACAGCAAGTTTGCATCTTTTCTAACTTACATAACAGGGCCAGGGGAGCCGGCAGAACGACAGACTGCTTGGAAAGTGTTTGGGAATAGCAAAGGTAGAGGTCTCCATGTATCCGCTGAGAAGACAGTCTTGCAGACAAGGCAAAGTCCAAACTTGTTAGGCAGACGCATAGATACTTCATAATCTGTTCCAACCTGCTTTCCAAGACTGAATCTTGTCAATTCATGAAAGAACTCCTGCCGAAGGTGTCAGTCCAGCCTGTCTAATATGTCATTCTGTGCTTCACTGCCTTTGGACACAGAGTCCTCTTTGTCTTTTATTCTTTCATTCTTTTTGTGCTGAAGGTCAAACCTAGGCAAAGCTTTCTATCACAAAGCTACACCTCTGGGTGGAATGTCTTACTTACCCACTTGCAACTTAAGCTCCTCATTTAAGATATGGTTTACACTGGTTTACATACTTTCTTTTCCATGAAGCATTCTAATATGAGAGTTACTCCCTGCCTTCTCTGGATTATCACAAAATTCCATTGATGTCTTTATAATGAATCACATCCTATTTCTCTCTCTCTCTCTCTCTCTCTCTCTCTCTCTCTCTCTCTCTCTCTGTGTGTGTGTGTGTGTGTGTGTGTGTGTGTGTGTGTGTGTGTGTGTGTGTGTGTGTGTGTTGTGTTATGTGTACAGGTGTGAGCATCTAGAGGCCAGAGGCTGACTTCAGGTGTTGTTTCTCAAGTACTGGCTCCTTTCTTCTCTCTCTCTTTCTTTTTTAGACAGGGTCTTTCACTGGCCTGAATCTCCCGAAGTAGCTAGGCTGGTTTACCAGCAAGCCCCAGGATTCTGACTGTCTCAGTGCCCCCAGCGCAATCGCCAGCTTTTTAAACCTTGAATTCTGCAGATCCAGCTCAAGTCCTTCTGCTTGCGAGGCAAACATTTTACTGACCGAGCCATCTCTCAGCCTCCCGGTTGATTCTGGTTTTCTCTCTATAGCTGTCATTTGTGGTCCAGGACAATAGAGACAATGATTTAGTCTCCCCTGGCTTGACGCTATCTGGCCTATCACAACACTTCACAGGTTCGGTTCTGAACAACACCCAGAATATTGTTTTTGGAGAAAAAGAGGCATGACCATAAGATGATGGATTTAATTCAACAATCCACAACAAAAGCCAGTTTGCGTATTTGTTAATCTGTAATATAATAATTAGTGTGCTTGAATTTCCTAGATCCTTCAGGGAGGACATAAACTCACCTTATACCCATAGGCTTTTGTTCACCAGATGCAATAAAGTGATTAGAATTCTTTATGAGGTGTTGCTTCTCTGTAACCAAAGCAATGTGGCTACTATGGCAGAGGGAGTGGCTAGGGCTTGTTATCACAGACCAACTAGCAGGCCTGGTTGTGGGTGTGCACATGTGTGTGTGTCCTTAGTTTTCTCTAAAGATATTTTTCTATTCTAGTTCCCATGGTTCAACCAACTCACCTTACCCGGACAGGAGCCCCTGATGAAAATAAATATCTCCCTTAATTTCTTTCTAGTTCAGGCTTAAGCATATGATTTCAAAGGAACACAGCCAGGAGGTCAAATTTTGATTATTTTACTCCCAATACCCCTAGTCATTATTCTTTTAAATATGTTACTTCCCACTATCCCCATATTATTCTTTTTAAGTATTTTAATCCAAAGATTTTAGAGAATTCCTTTGCAATAGTTTAGCTGGGATTATAGGTATGTTAGGGTGGTAGTTAGGGTTCTGTGCTGATTCAAAAGTCTACACAGTATAGTCTCCCAAGCCCTCCTTCCTCAGTCCCAGAACTTCTCCACCATGGGCACCAAGCAGTCACTTTCCTATGCACCCTGCCAGAGAGGCCTTACACATATAAGGAAATAGTGATTTCTCTCTTGTGGTTTTTATGTAAAATGTAGCTTAGCATATACAGTCCTGCTTCTTACTTGTTTCTACTAAATAATTTCTGTCTTTCTTTTTTTTGGTTTTTTATTTGTTTGTTTATTTTGTTTTTTGTTTTTGTTTTTGTTTTTTGAAACAGAGCCTCTCTGTGTAGCCCTGGCTGTCCTGGAACTCACTCTGTAGACCAGGCTGGCCTTGTACTTAGAGATCCACCTGCTTCTACAACAATTTCTTTTTGTTTGTTTGTTTGTTTGTTTGTTTATTTTCTTGAGACTGGGTCTCACTATGCAGCTCTAACTGTCCTGAAATTCACTATGCAGACCAACTGGCCTCAAACTCACAGATGCCCTCCTGCCTCTGCCTTCTGAGTGCTGGGATAAAAGGCATGTGCCATGGGGCTGGAAAGATGGCTCAGTGGTTAAGAGGACTAGTGGCTCTTTCAGAGGACCCTGGTTCAATTCCTAGCACCCATATGGCTGTTCATAACTGTCTAACTCCAGTTCCAGGGGATCTGCAATCCTCATACAGACATATATGCAGGCAAAACACCAATGCACAAAAAAAATTAATAAGTCATAAAAAAAGGTATGTGTAGTAACACCCAGCAATAATTTCTGTCTTTAGAATTATCCATACCTTTTGGTCTTTTATGTAGGGGACTGTAATCTGTTCAACCAGTCTCCTGTAAATGGGCCTTTTTCAGATTTGCCCCATTCCTCACCTTTAAACATTTCAGCCGTTCATCTAAGCATCAAATTTCCTACCTAGCCTGTGCCTCCTGCATTCTGAAAAACACTATCTTATCTCACAAAGAAAACAGACACCATTGGCTGGAAATTCCGGCAATTTCCTGCCTACCGTGTACCTTGTACATTGTGTTCTTTCAAACACATATAGCTCCTGGACTGTGCCTGGCTCTGCCTGGCCTCCGGGGCCTCTCAGATACCATTTTCTCTCCCTTTGGTTTGCCTGTGAAACATTTCTTAACCTTTCAAACCCAAACCAGGATATTGTCCTAGGAGTCAACCAGTCACTTCTGTGTATTATATGTGCACCTCATGTGCTTAATGGCCCTTTCCCACCATTGCACTTCATGTGCTGATCTGAAAATTATCTATGAGGCTATGTTCCCACAAGCCTTGTAAGTGCCTGAGAGCTAATTTACATCAGAATGCCCAGCACTTGCCAGTGTCAGGGAACAGAAGCTACTCAATAAATAGTTGTTGAATAGATAGTGCGAGAGATGTAAGTATACGCTGTAATGACAGGGACTGCAGAAGTAGAAATGAATCATCTGCTTTGCCTGTGCAGAGAAAACATTGTTGACCATCAATGGAGACCCAGTTCCAGTCCATGGGAGCAGAAACCTCCGACCTGCTCACTGCTGCCTCCTTGGTGCCTAGAGGAAGGACTGGCTTCACTGATGCTGAAAAATACTAAGGCCTCCCGTTGTATTTGAATCTACAAAGGACACCTTTCCACAGTCTACAAGGAAACCGAGGATGAGAGAATCTGCTGCTTTCCCACTAACTTACTAATACCCAGTCACAGGTAAAATCTCATAGTGCTCATGGTGCCAGTCAACTTGTTAATAGCTTAACTCAAATGATTCCAAAAGTTGGCTTCTGTGTAGGAGTGGTATATGCACATACTTGTGGACCAGTATGTGCCCTCATGTCGAAGCCAGTGGAGGATGTTGAGTGTCTTCCTCTATCACTGTTCACCTTAAATTTTTTATAATTTATTTTTATTTTGTGTGCATTGGTGTTTTGCCTGCGTGTATGTCTGTGTGAGGGTGTCCAAAGTCCTGGAACTGGAGTTACAGACAGGTGTGAGCTGCCATGTGGGTGCTGGGACCAGGTCCTCTAGAAGAGCAGACAGTGCTCTCAACCGCTGAGCCATCTCTCCAGCTCTCCCCCACCTTATTATTATTATTATTTTAAATAGGGTCTGTCACTGAATCTGAAGCTCACTGATTTGGCTGGTCTAGCTGGCCAACAAGCTTCCAAGATCCATCGATCTTTGTCCCCCAGAGCTGGGGTTGTAGGCACATGAAGCCATGGCTTCTCCATGGGTGCTGAGGACTTGAACTCGGGTCCTCTTGCTTTTACAGTAAGTGACCTTACCCACGGAGCCATCTCCCCAGCACTCTAAAATTGGCTTTTTAAAAATGTCACTGTATTTTTAAGAGCAAAATATAGGATGAATTGTAATGTTCAGTGAAAGGCATCTGGTTCAAGAAGTAATAATATATGGTGTGCAGTTATAAAACTGAGCAAGGAAGATTGTAGTAACTTTCTCATCAGGACCGCCAGCCCGCAAATAATGACACTGAGACTTATTAACTATGAAAGCTTGGTCTTAGCTTAGTCTTTTTTCTAACCAGCTTCTATGACTTAATTACATTCCATCGCATGGCTCAGTTACCTCTCCTCTGTCCCGTATGTCCGACTTGTTCCACATACTGCTAGCATCTCCTTCACATGCCTAGATTCATCCCGGGGTTCCTCTCTTTGCCCAGAGGTTCCGCCTATTTTCTCCTACCTAACTATTGGCCATTCAGCTCTCTATTAAACCAATCAGAAGGCACCTTGGCAAAGACACATCTTCATAGTATATATAAATATCCCACAACAATAGATCTCCATGTTAATGCAGATAGAGCTTTATAATATACCAATGACTGAAAAAAAGCAGATATAGAACAGTATACACAGTAGGCTACATTCTATGACATAAGGTGAAAGAAAATATATATTGCATATGCTCACGTTTGCCTTCACAATCCTAGAAGCAGAGGTTAGCAAGGTGGCTCAGTGGTTAAGAGCACACAGTGCTCTTTTGGAGGACCTGCCTCACAACTGCCTATAACTCCAGCTCCAGGGGATCTGATACCTCTTCTAAAGTCCATAGGCACAAGCACACACACACACACACACACACACACACACACACACACCACACACACACACGAGTTAGTATAAATCTTTAAAACAAACCAACCCTAGAAGCAGAATATCAAAGATGACAAAGAGGAAAGACTGTTAAGAACCTGAAAATTTCAGGAGAGTGACATAGAATTTGGACCAGTAAGGGTTTTTGTTGTTTGTTTTGTTTTTTAAAGTCCAAACAAAGCAATACAAAACAAAAAAATCTCCAAAATTCCACTGAGTGAGTTTTGTGTTGGCCAAATACTGCTGGACATGGGGTCTGCCTTTAAATGTGATTTGTGTACCCTGAGATTCCACTGGGGAAAACCAATTTTTCCTTTGTGGGCAGTTGTGAATTGGAGATAGCTTCTTAGGCAGGGATGGGAGCTTATGTCTACTTCACCCTCTCAGTTCTGGAAGCTCATCTGGCTTGGACCTATACAGGCCATGTGCATGCTGCCATAGTCTCTGTGAGTTCATATGTACATCAGTCTAGTAGTGTCTGAAAGACACCATTTCCTTGGTACTGTCTGTCCACTGTGACTCATACAATCTTTCTGTTTACTCCTGCATAATTCCCTGAGTCCCAAGGGGAGGAGTTCAATGAAGATATCCCATTTAAAATGGTGTGTCCCAAGATCTCTCACTTTCTGCACATTGTACAGTTGTGGGCCTATCTAGTCCCACAATCTTGACCACCTGAGCTGTCAGGCATGGGTCCCATCTCATGGAGTGGACCGTAAATCAGATCAGATAGTGGTTGGTTACTCCCACAACATTTGTACCGCAATTGCACCAGCATATCTTGCAGGGACTCACCATTGTAGTTGGGACTGTTTGTAGCTGGATTGGTGACTACCTTTCTCCTCTAGTATTGTGCAGAGTACCTTCCAGTACCATAAATGCTCGTCAGTGGGGGTGAAGGCTTTAGGAAGGTACCAGCTTAACTTCTCTATGTTCAGTGAAATATGTAAATGTTGCCTTCAACAACAGGGCCTTACCATCAGTTTATATAGATCAACCAATAGGCTTGACAACAGCCCCAGTTGTTTGGGGGTTTCTTTTGGCCTCTTTGGTCAACAATTCCATTAGATACAACCTATTCCTAGCAAAGGAGGTTTTACTTGGTGGAAAGAGATGTGCAGTTGGGGCTTTGTCTCTCCTGTTCTTTGGTGACTCCATTTAGATGTCTTCCATATATGTATATATTTTAAGTAGCTTCTACTGTATTAGTTTTCCATAAGACCCTCAAGTGGCCCTTAGTGTTAGCTATTCCTCCCTTTATTCCCTCCCTTACCCTCCTCTTCCCTATGTTATTGCATTTAACCCTCCCATTCAAGTCCTGCCTCTATCCCTCCATAACTATATATTCTATTTTCTCTTCCTTAGGAGATCCTCCCTCCCTCCCCCCAGTCCCTTACTATGTACTATGCAATGGTTATTATACATTGCATCATGCCAATGGGAGGTTTAACAGCTAATATCCACATATATAAAAATTCACACCATACTTGTCTTTTGGGGTCTGGGTTGCCTCACCCGGGATGATTGTTTTTCTAGCTCCAGACATTTACCTGTAAATTTCATGATTTTTTTAAACATCTAAATAATATTCCATCTTGTAAATGTATCACATTTTCATTATCCATTCATCTGTTGATGGACATCTAGGACAATAGGTTTTCAATTTTTGGCTATTATGAATAAAGCAACAATAAACATGGTTGAGCAAGTGTCTCTGTGTGGGAAGAAGTGTCCTTTAGGCACATGCCCAAGAGTGGTATCACTGGATCTTGAGGAATATTGATTCCCAGCTTCTTGAGGAACAGGGACTGGGAACTGCCACACTGATTTCCACAGTGGCTGTACAAGATTGCACTCCCACCAGCAGTAGAAGAGTGTTCCCCTTACTCCACATCCCCATCAGCATGAGCTGCCACTTGTTTTATTGATCTTAGCCATTCTGACAGGTATAAGACAAAATAAGTAGTTTGAGTTTGCATTTCCCTGATGATTAAAGGTGTTGAACATTTTGCCAGGAGGTGGTGGTGTATTCCTTTGATCCCAGCACTTGGGAGGCAGAGGTAAGTGGATCTCTCTGAGTTCAAGGCCAGCCTGGTCTCTACAAATTGTGTGCCAGGACAGCCAGGGATACACAGAGAACCCCTGTCTCAGAAAAAAAGATGTTGAATATTTTTTAAGTGTTTCTCAGCCATTTGTGTTTCATCTTTGAGAACTCTGTGTTTAGGTCAGTATCCCATTTTTAAAATTGGGTTGTTTCTTGACATCTAGAATTTTTAGTTGTTTACATATTTTAGATATTAACTCTCTATTAGATGTGTAATTGATAAAGATCTTTTCCCATTCGCTAGTCTGCCACTTTGTCTGAATGATGGTATCCTTTGCTTTTAGCTTTTCAGTTTCATGAGATCCCATTTATTATTTGTTGGTCTTAGTGCCTGTGCTATTGGTGTCCTGTTCAAGAAGTCTTTTCCTGTACGAATGAGTTCAAGACTGTTGCTCACTTTCTCCTCTCTCAGATTTAGTATCTGGAGATTATGGTGAGGTCCTTGATCCATCTGGAGTTTTCTTCAGGGTGATAAATATGGATCTTTTTGTATTCTTCTGCATGCAGCCATCCATTTTGGCCAGCAGCATTTGTTGAAGATGCTCTCTCTTTTTCCACTATATATTTCTGACTTGTTTATAAAAACAAAACAAAACAAATGTCCATAAGTGTGTAGATTTATTTCTGGATCTTTAATTCCATTACAATGATCAATATATCTATCTACTTTTATGCTGATACTATGCTTTTTTTTTTTTTTTTTTTGGTTTTTCGAGACAGGGTTTCTCTGTGTAGCTTTGCGCCTTTCCTGGAACTCACTTGGTAGCCCAGGCTGGCCTTGAACTCACAGAGATCCGCCTGGCTCTGCCTCCCGAGTGCTGGGATTAAAGGCGTGCGCCACCACCGCCCGGCTGCTTTTTTTTTTTTTTTTTTTTTTTTAATCACTATAGCTCTGTAGCACAGTTTGAGATTGGGGATGGCGATCCTCCAGCAGTTCTTTTATTATTCAGGATTGTTTTAGTTATCCTGGGTTTTTTGTGTTTCCATACGAAGCTGAAAAATTTCCTTTCAACTTCTGTGAAGAATTGTATTGGAATTTTGATGGAAATTGCATTGAATCTGTTGATTGCTTTGGGTAGGGTGGCCATTTTCATTATATTGATTCACGAGCATGGAAGTTCTTTCCGTCTGTTGATATCTTCTTCAATTTCTTTCTTCAATGTCTTCAGGGTTTTTTTTTGTCATATAGTTCTTTCACTTTCATGATTAGTTACCCCCAAGTATTTTATATTATTTGAAGCACTATCTTTTTCTTTTTTGGTTACTATACCAAAGTACCTGAGATTGAGTAGTTTATAACTTATAAAATCAGCTTTACAGTCTGAGAAGTCTAGATCAAAGTACCAGCAGATTTGGTATCTGATGAAAGCTGGTTCTCCATAAAGGAGAACTTCAATCTGTGTTCTTGTATTTATTCTTTTTCTGGGAACTGCCACACAGACAGAAGCCTTTCAGGAAGAACAGGGTTATTTTGGCTCGTGGATTCAACATATACAATCCAGGACTGTAGGAAAGGCTCAGAGGCAGGAGCTTGTAACTTCTTGACCAATACTTATATTGATTATGTTGTTTCCTGAGATATTACAAGAAATGGTGTTATCACAGCATCAAGGTATTTTTCCTCACTTTTTGAGAATGTTGCAGAGCTTTGTAACCATTAAGTAGAATTCTTTGTTATTTAGTAATATGCCTTTCAGTGTTTAGTACTTTATTTGTATTTACTGAAATTGCCTTTATTGCTTTATTTGTATTTACTACAATTGGTATATTATAAAAAAACATGGCATTATTGTAAAATCTCTTTAAAGATATATTTTACAAATGTGTTGCCATAGCTGAGGATGGTGGTACACACCTGTAATCTCAGCACTTTGGAGGCAGGAGGATTGCTTCATGTTTGAGGCCAACTTGGTTCTTGTAATGATTCCATGACATCCAGGCCATGAAGCAAGAACCTGTCTTAAAAAAACACAAAGCGGGGCTTTGGTAAAAGTACTTGCCACTAATCCTGACAACCTGAGTTCAATTCCTGGAACCCCTGTGGTGGCAAGAGAGAATTAATCTAGGATCTACATGACAGAAAATGTGATAATAGTCTTTCTGAATCTGGTTAATTTCACTTTACATGATCTTATTTACACCCATTTTCCAACAATTGCATAATCACATTTTTCCTTATGTTTTTTAATTCTACTAAATAGTTCTTCACTGGGCAGTGGTGATACATGCCTATAGTCACAGCACTTAAGAGGTAGAGGCGAGTGGAGCGCGCGCGCACGCGCACACACACACACACACACACACTTTAAAATTATAGAAAAAACATTTAAAAATAAGTCTCTATATAAGAGAGTGAATGTTTTATCTATATATATCATATAAAACATCAGATGCTTATGTGATAAAATGATGTCAAGTGGTCCAATGGAGGGAAATCCAAGACCCCAGAAGTTAAGAGCGGGGAGCTCTGAGAGAAGTGGCTAAGCCAAGTTTAACTTCCTTGTACTTTTCCAGGAGAGTCGGTTATCCATCTAAACTCCAACTTAACAAGTTACAGCAAGATATACACCTAAAATCCGTACCACATACCTGCATAAAGCATAAATACCCACTACCTCAGTTTCCCCTGCTTGAGATGGTAAATGAGATTGGCTCCTCACATCCCTGAGATAGCAGGCCAGAAGTGTAACAATAAATCAGATCTTTGCACCTAAATATTTATTTGGTTAGATGAGAGAAGACTAAATAAATCAAAATTATGGGACAAAAATAACTTAAAAGACTTTCCTCTAATACAGGTGCACTGTGGTAGTTTGAATGTAATTGGTCCCCATAAGCTATAAGGGAGTGGCACTATGAGGAGGTGTAGCTTTGTGGGAGGAGTTATGGTCTTGTTGGAAGACGTGTGTCACTGTAGGGTTGGGCTTTGAGGTCTCATATACGCCCAAGCAATGCCCAGTGTCCCAGTTCACTTCCTGTTGCCTGCCAATTAAGATGCAGGACTCTCAGCTCCAGCACCATGTCTGCCTGTTCGCCACCATGTCCCACCATGATGATAATGGACTAAATCTCTGAACTGTAAGCCAGCTTCCATGAAATGTTTTCCTCTTTAAGAGTTGCTGTGGTCATGGTGTCTCTTTACAACAATAGGAACCCTAACTAAAACACATACCATGCTGCAAACAACTTAGAACAGTCACATGGACCTCAGCAGACAAGGCAGGCAGCTGGACTGTGCCTAGAGCCAGTGCAGAGGCGTGGGGATGGGTCATGCTGTTAAAGCTGGCAGCAGTGGAGGCAGATAGAACAATCTGGGGGCAACAGAGGGGAGACAGAGGTGCTAATTTAAGCAAATCAAGCTCATAAAGAGCTGATTTACACATAGACATGCCATTTCTTCATCAGCCAATTTGTCAGTGAGGTGTTTTCACCCTTCTGCATAGTCTTGTGACAGACTAGACTTTGTAGGTGGACTTTTCTGTCCTGCCAGCCAGTTCTCAAATAACCATATGGAGACTTCATATTAATTATAAAAGCCCGGCCAATAGCTTAGGCTTGTTTTTTAGCTAGCTCTTATAATTTAAATTAACCCATTAACCCTTTTCATGCTGCTTCTTCCATGTCTGCCTAGCAGCTCCTGAGACTCTGCCCTCCTTCTCCCTAGCATTCTCTCTGCCCTGAAAATCCTACCTATCTACTGGCTGTTTAGCTTTTTTATTAAACCAGTCACAGTGGCATATGTTCACACAGTGTAAAGGAATATTCCACAAGAGTTAATGATGGTGATGAGGACACAGATACTGTTTTCAGTGTCTGGGCAGTGTTGGATAAACCGTCCTCCTGTGCCTGTCACTGAAGCCTCCTGCCTCTCCCATCCCCCCTCACCTCACAAATCCCCTACAGCCCCACTTGTGCTTTGCATCAAACTCTAGGGTTACAGACACATGTAACTGGTTTTCTATGTTGGTACTGGGAACTTGAACGCAAGTCCTCCTGTTTCCAAAGCAAATGGTCTTACCTGCTGATTCATCTCCCAGCATCCCCAACATTTTTTAAAAAATGCAATTGTATTATTTTCAAACGTGAATATAAGACAACCTCAAATACATGGAGAATAAGCAAATAATGTAAAATAAGGATTTTAAAAGGTAGAAAAATTGAGGGTGGGGTGGGAAGAGGGAGTTTAATGTTAAAAGGCAATCTCTAACAGGTGAGTGTTTCCGGGGTGTCTAGTGTCTGTCTTATTCTATCCTTGCCTTTCTTCAATCTATTTACAGCACAGGCAGTAGCCACAGGCTGGGCATCAGTCATTCATCAAGAAAACGCCCACAGGCCAATCTGATGGAGGCATTTCTTCAGTTGAGGCATTTCTCAGATAATTCTAGCCTGTATGAAGTAGACATAAAATCAGCCCACACCACAAAGAAAGTAAAAGCCAAAGATCTCAACAGTGCCTTTTTTTCTTTTCTTTCTTTCTTTTTTTTTTTTTTTTTTTTGGAGACAAGGTTTCTCTGTGTAGCCCCGGCTGACCTGGAACTCACTCTGTAGATCAGGCTGGCCTCGAACTCACAGAGATTCACCTACCTCTGCCTCCTGAGCACTGGGATTAAAGGCGTGCGCCACCACTGCCCGGCCTTCACAGTGCTCTTAATGATTATGAAATCTGTCATCCATCAGTGAGCTTTACTGTGAGTTGATTTCAGAGCACAGCCCCTTTTCTCCATTCTGCAGGTCAGACTTTGAGCTGTCCTCAAGCCATGCTAGGGTCCTTGCACTTGTTCCTCTGCCCGGAGTTCTCTTCTCCTTCACAATCAGAGCGTTATGGCCTCACTCAAGTACCATCTTTCCTTCCTTTAATTTAAGTTTATTTCATTGTGTTTCTTTTTCGTTTTGTTTCATTTATTATTATTATTATTATTATTATTATTATTATTATTATTATTACGTGTGTGTGTGTGTGTGTGTGTGTGTGTGTGTGTGTGTGTGTGTACCATATTGTATGCAATAGACTTTCCATAGGACAGGGTTGGGATTTGTTTTGTTCCCTGCTGCATCCCTGACCCATCCCTGCCCAAGGATGGAGTGACAGCAGTGTTGAATAAATCCAAGGAGGTGCTGGGTGTTTCTCCATCTCCCATCTCATATGTGTCTTCTGACAAAGGTTTGATTTTCATTGTTTTTGTTTTTTGTTTTTGAGACAGGGTTTCTCTGTGTAGCTTTGGAGCCTTTCCTGGAACTCACTCTGTACCCCAGGCTGGCTTCAAACTGACAGAGATCCGCCTGCCTCTGCCTCCCGAGTGCTGGGATTAAAGGCGTGCACCACCACCGCCCGGCTTGATTTTCATTGTTGTACACTACCAACAGTGGACACTATTAGAGATGATGTTTTTATGTTCGACATTGTTGTTCCCCGAAATTAAAACTAAACCAGAGCACCTTTAATGTCTTCAAGCTGGAATTTGGACAGTGCTGTTTCACACGTGGATATCCTTTACAGGCACCCGAGATAGGCGAAGATTAAAAGAAGTTGTTTGTCGCCTTTTTCTCAGCACGGTGACATTTACTGCTTCCGAATTAAAATAAATGATAGATTCTCACCTAAGTTCGAATTGACCTTTCCTATTTCAACCAGACTTCTTCAGCCCTTATAACTCATTTTAAACTTTGTTCCAACGGTGTGGCCTCGCTCTCCACCGTTGCCTCCCTGGAAATTAGGCCCGCCCACTGAGTCTCTGCTTCCCACAGCAGTCGCCTTACAGAAGAAGGCAGAGTCATTTAATAGTTCTTGAAGGAAAGTTGATGACTCACTCTACAGCCCCTGGGGAGGGAGGAGGTGATTGCAAACAATTTAGGATGGGGCAAGAGAGCCTAGCACGAATGCCTTGCAGCAATCAAACACCTACCCCCAAAAAATGTCTTGTCTAAACTTGATTGAATGCTGATTTTATTTTTCCAGAAAGATGTTAGCTGAGCAGTCTACTGGGCTCAACACTATTTCCCTTACTGTGACATAGTGCAAGTTTTAACCATACTAAGTTTCATAGCTTCAGATAATATGTATTAGGAAAAAAAGATCACCCTAAGGATTTTTAATTTTTTTCTTCTCAAAACATGTGATTCTCATTTTATAGGAGGTGGGGGTGTCAAGGTTTAATTGAATTTTTATGAGAGAAGCACTTTTGTTTTTGCTTTTGCTTTTGAAAATAGAAACCTGGGGGCTGGAGAGATGGCTCAGAGGTTAAGAGCACCGACTGCTCTTCAAGAGGTCCTGAGTTCAAATCCCAGCACCCACATGGTAGCTCACAACCGTCTGTAATGAGATCTGGCAACCTCTCCTGTGTATATAATAAATAAATAAATCTTAAAAAAAAAAAAAAAGAAAGAAAAGTCAGGCGGTGGTGGCGCACGCCTTTAATCCCAGCACTCGGGAGGCAGAGCCAGGCGGATCTCTGTGAGTTCGAGGCCAGCCTGGGCTACCAAGTGAGTTCCAGGAAAGGCGCAAAGCTACACAGAGAAACCCTGTCTCGAAAAACCAAAAAAAAAAAAAAAAAAAAAAAAAAGAAAATAGAAGCCAAGATCTAATACACATCAGCCATTAAGTGGGTGCAGGGGACAGCTGCCATGGGCAAGACCCCCTCAACCCTCCCCTTCAACTTGCTTCTTGACACCTGAAATGCTGAAAAGTGGGGATGCCTTTGCTTGTATAAAGACTTCATTTGTGAGGCTTGGAGTGTAGCTCATGGGTAGAGTGCTTACTAAGACCTACAAGACCTGGGCTGGATCCCTTAGCATGGAAAATGAAATCCATCTCTTCATGGATTGGAGAGGTGGCTCAGCTGTCAAAAGCATACTGCTTGTCTTCATTTGCTGTCTGTTGCTGCGATAAACACAATGACCAAAGGTGGAGAAAAGGCTTTACTTCAGCTTTTAACTTCCAGATCATACTCCACCACTGAGAAAAGCCAAGGCAAGAACTCAGGCAGGAGCTGATGCAGAGGCCATGTGGAGGGGTGGCCCTTACTGGCTTATTCCTCATGGATTGTTCAGCCTGCTTTCTGATACCTCCCAGGGAGGACCTCCTGCATGTGATGGCACCATGCATAGTGGGCTGGGCCCTCCCACATCAATCATTAATCAAGAAATTGCCAGACAGGCTTGCTTTGGGGTCAATCTAGTGGAGCATCTTCTCAATTAATATTCCATCTTCTGGCCCATGTTGTCATTGAAGGCCAGTCAGATTTCTGTGCTGTATGTTGCATCCTTGAAGAACATGTTGATGTCCATGGCCCCAGCTACATCAGAGGCCTTTGTCTGGGTCAGTGGGCACACTACAACTGAGAGCTCTGTTGGTGGTCTTTACGGACGCCAGAAACCATGTGGAAACCCATGGTCCAAGCTCCCACAGATCATAAAGAGCAAATAAGCTACTTTGGCAGTGGTATCGATGACTGCAGACACACAGTTGAGAAAGAGAGACATGGAAGACTTCTGGGACAACACCTACCTTCACCCGCATGCCCCCATCCCCTCCCAAAATAGAAACAGTCTTAACAAGAAGTCATGTAAGAGAACTCTTAAAAACTGTGATAGGATGCTGAAGTGTTGCTCTCCACTTAGATAGTTTCCATCAGGGTTGCAGAGGAGAAGAACTCAGTCCTATTTAAGGGGTAGGCCACTGAGAGTTTGTCCATGTTCGGTGAATATATTGATAACATAAATTAGACATTTTTTTCTTTTTTGCTGGGGAGGAAGGTCACAAGGGCTTCAGAGATGGGGGGAGGGTGGACAGGGAAGGATGGAGAATCGAATGTGATAGGGGTATATGATGTGAAATCCCCAAAGAATCAATAAAAATATTATGTTGGGAAAAATATGTTCCATCTTCCCAGTTGAGCCTACCTTGTGTCAACCTGACAACTAACCAGCACACTGCTTTTTCAGAGGACTGAAGTCTGAGTCCCACCACCCATATCTTTGACTCACAGCCACCTATAACTTCAGTTTCGGGGGATCTCACACCTGTGTCCTCTACGGGCACCTGCACACATATTACTACCCCCCATATACAAATAATTAAAAGTAATAAAATTAATATTTTAAAAATCATCTTTTAAAATATTAATGGGCCCAGCTTGTCAAGTTGACATCCAAGGTTAGCTGTCTCAGGCAGGAAATGCTCTTAATCACTGAGCCACCTCTTCATCCCCTGGAAATAAGACCATTGAGTAGATTTACCTGATTTCTGCCTATGAGCACAGAGAAGGAGCTGAAATATGGGAGGGTGAGGGGGTGTAAAACCCAGAACACAAACAATTCAGAAGAGCTTCTCCTTTTTAAAAAGAGACACCAGGGAAGTTTATTTCTTATTACAAAGCAAGTTAGTAATTGATAAAGGAAATAGTCCAGTTCACTGAGTTTTAACACGACTTTTTTCAGTTGATAGTATTAATATTTAAAAGAACAATGATTGCCAGGAGGTGGTGGTGCACACCTTTAATCCCAGCACTCAGGAGGCAGAGGCAGGGGGATCTCTATGAGTTGGAGGCCAGCCTGGTCTACTGTAGTTAGAATTTTCTTCGGGCAGCCAACCAGCTCCCAAATAAAGACATGGAGATTTATTATTAATTATGAACGCTCAGCCTTTGCTTAGGCTAGTCCCACTAGCTCTTTTAACGTAATTTAACCTGTTTCTATTCATCTATGCTTTGCCTCTGGGGCTTTTTACCTTTCTTTCATTCTTTATGTCCTACTTTCCTGCTTCCTCTATGTCTGTCTGTCTGTCTGGCCCCTGGCGTCTCCCTGGCGTCTCTTCTTTCTTAACCTGAACCTAACTAAATTCCTTCTCCTACTTACTCTCCCTGACCAGAAGTCCTACCTATGCCTCCTCTCTCTCTATTGGCTGTTCAACTTATTTTTTTTTAATTTTTATTTACTTTTGGTGTTTTGCCTGCAGGTCAGGTCTTTGAGTTACAGACAGTTGTTAGCTGCCATGTGGGTGCTGGGATTTGAACCCAGGTCCTTTGGAAGAGCAATCAGTGCCCTTAATCACTGAGCCATCTTTCCAGCCCCCTCAACTTTTTATTAGACCAATCAGATGACTTAGGCTTGCAAGGTAAAACAGCAACACATCTTTACATAATTAAACAAATGCAACACATCTTTTACATAGTTAAACAAATGCAACACATCTTTTACATAGTTAAACAAGCATTCTGCAACAGTCTGCAGAGTGAGTTCCAGGACAGCCAAGGCAACAAGGCTTTTGCAATCTTGTCTCAAAAAACCAAAGAAAAAGAGGAGGAGAAGGAGGAGCAATGGTTGAGTGCTTATGGTTTCTATCAGTCTTTCAGGGACATGGGTTGCTTTGGAGGGCTAGTCCAACCCTACTAAAGGCAGTTGAGAAATGTGACACAGCATGGGAACAGTAGCAAGAACAAGACTTGTATCTCTTGGGTTCATTATTACTGAGACAGGGTCTTGCATGTATCCTTGGCTGGCCTCAGACTGACGTCAATCTTCCTGCTCCAGTCTCCATCACACCCAGCAGGCTTTTACTCTAGAAGCATTTGGGGTTACTTCATCTGGGTTTCCACAGAAATCTGTCTTCAGGAAATATATTCTAAAGGTTCTGTGGTCATATTTACAGGAGCATGAGGCCTGTGGGCTGGGGAGAGCGGGAAATGAAACTGTGATAGTTGTAATAAAGGTCAAGTGTGCCCACAGGGTGCTGCGGAGATGGGAGGTTCTGTCTGAGTTAGCCTGCTTCAAGTCAAGGACTTTAGGCCTCAGTTACCCTGAGGTCTTTAATGAGTCATTGGAGATATCCTGCTTTCAGGGAGACAGCACTGACCTAAGGAAGGCAGCTGTTGAGTGAGGACAATTCTGGTTGGATTTGGCTAAAGGTTGTTAAGGCCACCACTGCCAGCAGCTGGAGAAGTGAGTGTCAGTTGTGAAGATCTTTATTCCACAGCCTGCACTACAGTCCTTAACATAGCTTGGAAATGATGTTTTCATATGTACACTTGAATTCTTGTACTCATTAACGTGATCCTTGTTGGCAGATACTCAGATCTATTGTATCTTTTTTTTTTTTTTTTTTTTTTTTTTGGTTTTTCGAGACAGGGTTTCTCTGTGTAGCTTTGCGCCTTTTCTGGGACTCACTTGGTAGCCCAGGCTGGCCTCGAACTCACAGAGATCCGCCTGGCTCTGCCTCCCGAGTGCTGGGATTAAAGGCGTGCGCCACCACCGCCCGGCCAATCTATTGTATCTTAAAAGAAGTATGGGGATAACTAGGAAACTCAGTGGTGGAGTATTTTCCTAGTGTAAATGAGGCCCTGGATTAGAGCCCTAGCATGCTCCCCACATGTATACAATGTAGTTTATACCAAGACCTTATCAGGAGATACATAACATTTATGGATATTAATGGTGGTTTAAAAAGAGTAACTTGTAGCCGGGCGGTGGTGGCGCACGCCTTTGATCCCAGCACTCAGGAGGCAGAGGCAGGCGGATCTCTGTGAGTTCGAGGCCAGCCTGGACTACCAAGTGAGTTCCAGGAAAGGCGCAAAGCTACACAGAGAAACCCTGTCTCGAAAAACCAAAAAAAAAAAAAAAAAGAGTAACTTGTGGGACTGGAGAGATGGCTCAGCAGCTAAGTGCACTGGCTGCTCTTCCAGAGGACCCAGGTTTGAGTCCCAGCATTCATGTGAGCACTGACAACCTTATATAACTCCAGTTCCCAGGGATCTAACGCCTTCTGTGGCCTCCATAGGCACCAGGTACTCACATGGTGCACAGATATACACGTAGGCAAAGCATTCATGCACATGAAATAAAAAAGAAAGAAAGAAAGAAAGAACTTGTATGACATACCCTTCCTCCTTAGCTAAAGCTATAATTTGAAATTAGGAACATTATTTGTAGGGTTAGATACATCCTAATCTTTTAAAAAAGATTTATTTTTATTATTTTTAACTGTGCTTGTTTGTATACACACACACAAGTGTAGTAGTTGGAGTTAGAAGAAGTTGTGAACCACCGGACATGGCTGGTAGGAGTGAACCTTTGGTCCTCTGGAAGAGCAGTAAGTGCTCTGAACCACTGAGCCATCTCCCCATCTCCTGTATCATAATCTTAACATTGAGAAACATATTCGCCTTCTGATTGGCAATAACCAATCAAAATATATATCATTGGATAGGAGGAGGTTAGAAATCAACAAGTTATGCTAAGATAAAAGAATATGAGGGTAATCTCAAAGATATACTTTCCATGAAAGGTTTCATGTCCTCTTCACTTATTGAACAGGAATCCGAGAGGGAAACGGATACTAACTCAGTGTGATGTCCTTCATTTGTGTTACCCAGGGGTACAGAGCAAGTAAATCAATATCCTTAAGCCTACACTAAAAAAAAAAAAATCATTATTTAAAAACCTCCCTATATTTCTTTTTCTTTAAGAAATAGATTAAAGAAACCTCTAAATCTGAAGCAATATGAAGACTTGGTATCAGAAAGATGACAAAATTTGACACATCATGGCACCTTTTAAAAATGTGAATTGGGAGCCGGGCGGTGGTGGCGCACGCCTTTAATCCCAGCACTCGGAAGGCAGAGCCAGGCGGATCTCTGTGAGTTCGAGGCCAGCCTGGGCTACAAAGTGAGTTCCAGGAAAGGCTCAAAACTACACAGAGAAACCCTGTCTCGAAAAACCAAAAAAAAAAAAAAAAAAAATGTGAATTGGGGGACTGGAGATTCAGTGGTTAAGAGCACCGGCTGCTCTTCCGGGTTCAATTTCCAGCATCCACATGGCAGCTTATAACTGCCTGTAGCTCCAGTTTCAGGAGATCCGACACCTACACACAGACATACATACAGGCAAAACTTGAATGCCCGTTAAAAAAAATAATAATAATTTAAGAAAATGGGATTTTGGCACTGGGGAGATGGCTCCCACATGAAATGATTGCCTTGCAAGCATGAGGACCTGTATTTTATCCTTAGAGCCCGCGTTTTAAAACATCAGGTGTGGTGGTGCATGCTTGTAATAAATACCATTGCAGGAGAAGCAGAGATAGGTGAATCCCTGGGCACATTGGTTAGCCAGCCTAGCCCCCTTGGTTAGCTACAGGTGAGAGACTCTGTTTCAAAAACCAGGGTGGGAAGCTACTGAGGAACAACATTTGAGATTGTCTGTCCTCTGCCTTCCATGTGCTTGTGCATACGTGAGTGCACACATATGCGTGAGCTCACATGCATGCACACACAAATAATTTTGACTTTTGTTAAATAGCTCAGATATTCTTATTTCATCTAGGAAATCATTTGTTCCATAACCGTATTTAGCATACTTACATATTACTATGTGCACAAAGTAATTAAAATCTAAGGAAAAGACATTCTCCAATTTGTGCTTTGTTTTTTGTAATACTGGAAATCAAGCCCAGTACTTCATGCATGCTGGGTGTCTTAGTTAGGGTTCTATTGCTGTGAAGAGACACCATGACCATGGTAACTGTTATAAAGGAAAATATTTAATTGGAGCTGGCTTACAGTTTCAGAGGTTTAGTCCATTCTCATCATGACTGGAAGCAAGGCAGCATGAAGGCAAACATGGTGCTGAAGAGGTAGCTGAGAGTGCCACATCTTGATCTGCAGGCAGCAGGAAGTGAACTGTGTATCACACTGGGTGTAGCTTGAGCATATAAGACCTCAAAACCTGCCTCCACAGTGACACACTTCCTCCAACAAGGCCATACCTCCTGATAGTGCCATTCCCTACAGGCCAAGCATTCAAATACATGAGTATATGGGGGCCATTCCTATTCAAACCACCACACTAGGTGAGTGTTCTACCATTTACCCACCTCCCTATTCCAATCCCCAAGTCCTAACTAGTGCTTCAAATAGGAAGCAACGTTCAGTGGCAGTGGTAAGAGCAGAAGAGCCCACACACCATCACACATGGCCATCGAGAACTGTAAAGAAAGGTTTCCTGGGTCACTAAAGCATAGTCTGGCAGACCTGACTGCAGCTGTTCATATTTCAGAGTATTCAACAGTGGCACATGTGCCAAGACCCAGCTGTGCCATTTTGGAGGCCAGAACGTGGTGTCTCAGCCACGGGTCTGAAAGACTGGGAGAAGACCTCTCCCAGGGAAGCAGCCATGGCTTTTTAGGGCTCATGAATGAAACAAGGGTCTCCCCCATCAATTCTGTGCCTTCTCAAGTGCCAAACAAACAGTGGGATGAAGTATCTGCCAGGCACTACTTTGGCAGACACCACACAGTAAAGTGATACTTATTTTGAAATAGTCATTCAAAGCTCAAGACAAAAATTCATGGAATTTTATCATTTCTGGGTTTTGTGAATTGTTTGTGGAATCATATATGATGTAAATAGGAGGTGGGGTCACCCCAAACACCACTGAGGAGCTGAGTCTGAGAGGACATGGTGCTTGTGGGGGAGGGAGAGTCTATGCTGGGAACAGTCTGCAGCCTGTGTATGTTCTAGAAATGCTGGGATGAGACAATCCCCCCACCCCCACCCCCACCCCGCTAAACCAGCATGGTCTAACCTCATGATCTAGTCATAGGCCTAATTCTCTTGTTTCTCTTTTCTTCAGTTGACCCATTAATGAGTTAATGACATCACTCTAGGCCCCACCATCTTTCCTTTCCTTCTATTTTTGTGTTCTCTCTCTCTCTCTCTCTCTCTCTCTCTCTCTCTCTCTCTCTCTCTCTCTGTGTGTGTGTGTGTGTGTGTGTGTGTATGTGTGTGTGTTTGTATGTGTGTGTTGTATGCATGTGTGTGTACAAATATGCTCAGCCACGCAGAGAGTCCAGAGGTCAATGTTGGATGTCTTCCTCTATTATTCTCTATCTTATTTTTTGAGACAGGGTCTCTCATTTAATCCAAAACCCACTGTTTTATATAAGCTGGGGGGGCCAGTGAGGCCCCAAAATCCACCTGTCTTCATCCCCAAGCATCCGGGTGACATGTCTGGCTTTTCTGTGGGTGTTGCAGATCTGAACTCAGGTCCTCATGCATGGACAGAAAGCGTTTTACCCTCTGAGCCATCTCCCCACCTCCTCTATATCTCTATATCTCTTCCTCATCAGGACTAGGTGGACTGGGAAAAGGAATTATTCATGGGTTTTTTTTTGTATTATAGAGATAATCACCAAGTGATTATCATGATGGATATAGAGACATACATAAGTGCATATCCAGAACAACAAAGTGCCATTAAAAAACTTGAGAAAGAATTTTGAAAAGTTTTACTCTGGAAATACAAACTCATAATTTTTTCTTCAGTATAGGGGATTTAATCCTAGGACCTCACACATGCTAAGCAACCATTCTGTTACTGAGCTACATCTCCAGCCCTGAAAACAGATCTTAACTCAAATATATACCTCCCACCTTGACCACATAGGTAATAATAACAATAATTTTATAATTTTATAAAGACCACAGGGTGATTTTATTGACAATAAAGTTGCACTCTAGAATTAGAAGTGGATGAAGAAATTCACATGTTTGGTTTGTATTGTTTCTCCTCCAAACAAATGAAAAGGGTTTAGTGCCATTCTCCAGATTCTTCCAGTGAGATCTCTGCACCCCAACCCAGATCACAAAGAGTTCTCCATTTGCCACAAAGGTGTCCCCAGTGAATAAATGAATATCTAAGTGTTTGGCTTAGTGCTTATTTTAATATGATAAAAGGTACAGCATTGTCTGCTTTACTAACAAAAATAAAAAGAATTCATGTACTTTAAACTACTGCAGTCCAGTCACCACCATTTTCTAGTCTTCATTGCTTAGTGTCACTGTTTTATAGGTGATGGGACCTGGGAAAATGGAGCCCGTAAATGAGGCAGACTAAAGTCTCAGGCAGTAGCCAACTTTACACAGACATCAGACGATTGGTACTCTGAGGGTTAAGAGGAGCCACCTGAGTAAAGTGTACAACCCCAAGGACAAGCTGCATGTGGCAAAAACATGTTTATCTAAGAGGCATATAAGCAAATCACAATAGGCAGTGATAATGAATAATCTGAAGTCAACTCACTCTTACCCACTACACCTGGGAGGAACACAAAACACATTCCATGAACAATTCTGTGTTTTGAAGAAACTGAGGTCACAAGACTCTTGTCTTGTTTTGGGGGGTGCTTGCTCACAAGAACTCAGAATTCTCCTTACTCCATTCTTGGACTGTGTTCTGACATTTAGCTTAACAATAACATAATGATGAATATATGATACATGTCAGGTTGATAATAACCAAATTCTTAAAAATTAAAAAATAAAACAAACTGGTGGTGGTGCACACCTTTAATCTCAGCACTCAGGAGACAGAGGCAGGTGAATCTCTTTGAGTTCAAGTTCAGCCTGGTCTACAGAGTGAGTTCCAGGACAGCCAGAGTTACACAGAGAAACTCTGTCTCAAAAAACAAACATAAAAAATTTTTAAAAATATTTTTCAGTTCTACACCCACAGGTTTACATAGCCCTCCCACAGACTAAAACTGATGATGAAAACAGGCTAGCTCTATGCACCAGTTGTCATTTCTTTTGAAGTTTCAATTATTTTAGTCTTTTGGATTTGTATAATCAAAAATTTAAGATCTATTTCAAAATATATGTCTTTCAGCTTTTTGCTTTTTATTTAATTAATTAATTTATTATTTATTTATTTATTTTTTGTTTTTCGAGACAGGGTTTCTCTGTGTAGTTTTGGTGCCTGTCCTGGATCTTGCTCTGTAGACCAGGCTGGCCTCAAACTCACAGAGATCTGCCTGGTTCTGCCTCCCGAGTGCTGGGATTAAAGGTGTGCGCCACCACCACCCAGCCACTTTTTGCTTTTTAAAATGTACATCTTCCCTCTCACTTTCCTGAAATCTCATTCTCTAGGATATAAAACTGTGTGTAGTAGAAGTATCTACCTACTCACTGGTGCAATAGTGGCATTAAGATATGGGAGTAACCAATCACTTTTGGATTGGATTTGAGGCCTTCTCTACAGGAAAGAATTCCTGCCTGATTCTGTAAACCTTGACAAAGGCCCTTGGGTCAGGAGATCAAAGACCCTCGAGGGAAACCTGCTACTGTTGTCCTGCTGAATGACATGTTGTCCAATTGCCTTCAAAATATTTATATTTATACACATAGATTATTGGCTGCCCTCAGTGGTGGCCAGAGAACTGAAGTGGTCAGCATTTCCTGCAAAGACTAATCATAACTGGTCAAAATGCTGAGAATACGTGACTATTGAGTGCTCAGCCATAAATGGGTCATCGTCATTGTCATAAAAAAAGATTTTAACCTACAATGCCTAAAGGGAAAGTAAGTTTTATATGGGAGAGGAAGGTTGAAGTAACAGACAGTACTCAGCAGAGCCTTGTGCCTTGGCACTGAGTGATGAAGTCCACACGTACACACACACACACACACACACACACACACACACATTTGTTTTTATTAACCAATTAATTTATTGTGTCTGTCTTTATGTGTGTGGGCATGCATGTTCCACTGGGTATGTATGGAGGTCAGGAGAAATCCTTGGGAGTCAGTTCTCTGTTTCCACCATGTAGGATCTAAGGATCAAACTCATTTCCTCAGGCTTGGAAGCAAGTGCCTTTACCGGCTCAGCCATCTTACTGTCCCTAAATATTTTATAATGTATGTTCAATATACTTTTTTCACTGCTAGGAACTGAACCCGGGGCCTCATATATGTCAGCAAACACTCTGCCTCTGCACTCCATATACCCCCTATCATGAATTTTAAATGTTTAAGTAAATGAATGAATATTTTTGATTTGGGGTCAGAACATTATACCTCTGTATATCGCTTGAGTATAAAACAGGGATTTTTAGTTAGCTCTTATTATGGTTGGTTTTAACATCATAAAAAAAACCTCTGTTCTATTCCTTGAGAACCCTGACTAATACAGCTCTCAACTGGGAAATTTAGTTTCCAAGAATTCATTCCAGAGGTATAATGGTTAGTGTTGGTTATTGTTGTTGCTGGTTTTGTTTTGGTTTGAGTTTTAGAGAGAAGTTTCTTGCAGATTCATAGATAGGATTTAAGAGAGGGAGCCACGCTGCTTGAGTCAGGCATAGAGGCCATCTACATGTTGGATAAGCAACTGCATTGCAAACATGGATGGGAGACTTCGTAGAAAGAATAAGGAATCTCAGAGCACCAGAAAAGGATGCTTAAGCTCTGACCAGCAGTCAACAGAAAAAAGAGACCAGGCAGACTCAACAGAATGCATGGTGGCTCTTAGGAACTGTGTGAGGATGTGAGAAATCTGGGAAGGAAAAGTACAGTGTCTCATTAAAAGGCTAATTATTCCTCCCATCTCTTTAGCGTTGGCTTAAGGTGAAACTGCCCTACTGAGTGTTGTTTGCTTGGACCAGCTCAACCTAATTAATTCTTAAGGGAGGGGACAGAGGCATGTCTCAGCCCAGAGGTAGATTCCAGTCTTTTGGGTGGGAGGTGATAGTTTTCCCTTAGTGAGCCTTCAATGCTACTCTAGCATTTCCCCTTCTGAAGAGACAGTTCTAAACTCCTTTAGGAACCTGTTGCAGGCTATTGGTTTACACTGTGTGTAGATGTGTCTATGTTTCGCCTCACCTGATTGGTTTAATAAAAAGCTGAACAGCTATTCGGCAGGCAGGAGTGGTTAGGTGGGACTTCCAGGCAGAGAGAGGAACTCAGGGAATGAATCTAAGTGTGCAGATTTCACCAGTGAGTCTTGGAGCAAGTCTGATGCACGGTACTGAGGAGAGGTAAAGGGTCAGGTGGCAGAATGTAGATCAATAAGAATGGGCTAATTTAAGTTATAAGAGCTAGTTGGAAACAAGCCTAAGCTAAGGCCAAACTTTCAGAATTAATAATCAGTCCCCTTGTCATTATTTTGGTGCTGGTGGTCCAAAGAAAGTCTGATAAGAACAACCTGCTACAGGAACCAGAGCAGGGATCAGAGTCCCTAAATTCTTATGGTATTTCTGTCTTCCAGCCATTGATGGTTAGTTTTATGTGTCAGTTGGTTAGACCATGAAGTGCCCAGGCCAAATAAGGATTTGGTCAATCCTTATTCTGGGTATGTCTGTGAAGATGCTTGACGGACTACATCAGTGGTTCTCAACCTTCCTAATGCTGCGACCCTTTAACATAATTCCTCACGTTATGATGACCCCCAAGCATAAAATTATTTTCATTGCTACTGTAATTTTACTACTGTTATGAATCGTAGTGTAAATATCTGTGCTTTCCGATGTTCTCAGGAGACCCCTGTGAAAGGGTTGTTCGAGCCCCAAAGGATCGCGACCCACAGGTTGAGAACTGCTGAACTAGAGACAGCATGTTGTTTACCCTAACATTGGTATCTCCGTTATATCAACTAAAGACCCCAGCAGAACAAAAAGACCAAGTGAAAATTCATCCTGCATGATTGGTTGGTCGGTGGCATTGGTCTTTTCCTGCCCCAGACTCAAATTAAAAAAAATCAGCTTTTCCTGCATTTCATATCAGCTGGTTTCTTGATTGAATTAACACCGCTGGCTCTTTGAGATTCACAGCCCTATGTGGCTGGAGAGATGAGTGGTTAAGAACACCGGCTATTCTTCCAGAGGACCTGGGTTTGATTCTAATCACCCAGATGGTGCCTCACAACTATCTGTATATCTAGTTCCAGGGGGTTTGATGCCCTCTCTGTCCTCTACAGGTAACGGGCACAGACATGGTGCGTGCACAGACATGCATGAAAGGCAACACCCCCCTCAACATATACACAAACGAAGATTCACAGGTCTAAAAAGCCATAGACAAGATTTGGGGCTGCACTTCAGTGGAAGACTACTTGCCTAGTGTGTGTGCAACCTTGAGCTTGATCCCCAACACTAACTCTTTTGGACTCGTTGGGTACCTGACACCCCCCCCCCATATGCACATACACACAAACACATGTGCATGTGTGCGAGAGAGAGAGAGAGAGAGAGAGAGAGAGAGAGAGAGAGAGAGAGAGCACAAGCACACACACACAATTCTAAAAATATTTCTTTAAAAATGTAATGGAAAGTGGCTTCGCCAATATAATGAAAGACAGCTACAAAACCAACACAAATGAAGATATCAAGGCTAAAGTAATTCTTAAAGTTGAAATACTGAAAGTTTCCTCCTGAGTTCTGGGAATATAGCAAGCTTTTCCTGGTGTCAGCATTTCTATTCAGTCTCATCCTAGAGATCCTGGAAGGATGTCAGAGAGGGAGAGGGAAGAGACAAGCAGACATAAAAATTTGAATGGAGGAATAAAATTGACTTTATTCACAGAGAAAGTTATTGCATTCATAGAAAATCCTGAAGGACCAAGAAAAAGATCCTTGGACTGGGTGATTCCCAAGATATAATGTTAATACACAAAGTCAACTGGGTTTTTATACAATGAGATGAACAATATAATGAAGAATGAAGACATAGACAATGGACTTAAGACTGTATATAATAACACAAGACATGAAATATTCATGGAATTTAAGCATGTGCAAAGCCTACAGACTGAAAAACACAAGACACTGCTGAGAGAATTTAAAAGTCTAAATACATGGTATGATATTCCATGTTTCAGGGTAAAATTGGTCAAAAATGGATTCCCAAAAGACGAAAATAGCAATCATTATGAAAAATTGGAGCACATAACCCATCTTAAGATTTAATATAAAGCCACAGAAGACTGGCTAATTACATTGAAATACTAAATTGAATAGCACATTGAAATAACACTAAAAATGCATAGTCTTCCAATGTTTTCAGCAAAGCAGGTGAATCCCTGAGATGTTGAAGTCAGATGTAGTGAGCTCATTTCCAAAGGTGCCTAGAGCCAGCTTGGGTCCAGATATAAACGAACAGAAAACTCTAGTCCCTTGAAACGCTTGCAAGTCAAGTTGTTCCCTTCTACCCAAACTCTGCTAAGCTGTCCTCCTTACTCAAACTACCAGCTTAAAGAAGAAAATTAGTAAGAGCCAAGCTTGCCTGCAAGGTCATGTATCTGAGAAGTTTTAAAATAAACAGGATGTAAAATGTGGAGATGAACCCACACACAGTTTTGTTCAGAAAAAAGACAAATGTAGAGATAAGATCTAGATGGCTTCTGAGACTGCACCTTCCTCATGACTCAGTGATGAGGAAGGGGGAGGCAGGCTCATCCACAAGGGTTTATAAACTGTTCTTGGTGCTCAATCAGTAAGCCTGCAATTCTAGCCTGACCCCTGCTCATAAATCAAATTGCTTCTTGTTAGTGGCTCCGAGTCTCCAGGGCTCTTATTATGAAGTGAGGATCGTTGTTTCTCACACCAGCAAGAGCAGGCTGAATGGCTTCAGCCCCAGTGCCAGCTGATCTTGAAGGTCCCTAAGCGCACGTGTGTACACCAGGTGCATGCAGTGCCCTCAGAGGCTAGAAGAGGGTGTCTGGTCCCCTGGGACTGGAATTACAGACAGTGCTCTCCCGTGTGGGTGGATGATGGGAATTGAACCCTGGTCCTCTGGAACAGCAGACAGTGTTCTTAACTGCTAAACTGCTAAGCACTACCCTCCTGCCAGCACAAATTCTTATTTACCCTTAAAATACTAATTCAGCACATAATTGTACACACTTACATGCTACAGTGTGATAATTTGATTATTATGAACAATGCAAAAGGGTCACATCCAGAAAACTGACATTTCTAACTCCTGAAATAGCTATCATTTTTCTGTAGCTGGGGAAATCTTATTCTTGCCCTTCAGTTATTTATAAAATGAATAATGAATTATTGCCAACTGTTGTCACCCTACTGTGAGATGGGTACTTGAGCTTAGCCCTCCTCCCTTCGTGTTTCTTGGGATCTGTCACCAGACTTCCTCCTGTCTTCCCCTAGAGCACAGCCTTCTGCTGTGGTTTGAATGTGAACTGTTTCCAACAGGCTCATGCGTTTGAACTCAGTCGCTAGGTAGTGGTGCTTTCTAGGGAGGTTGTGGAACCTTCTGGTAATAGTTGGTGGGCCCAGGGCTCTGGGAATGCAGCTTGATGTTTGCAGGCTAGCTCTGCTTCTTCCTGAAGGCTGAATGCTCTGATTCCTGGCCCACAGGGATACAAGAGGCCACACACCACAGATGGAGCCCCAGCTGTCTTGCCTTCCCCATTGTGATGAACTGTACCCCCAGAGCCAAAATGACCCTTCCTACCCTTCTGCCCCTAAGTTGTCATTTTTGTCTCATTGATGAGAAAAGAAACAAAGAGACCTTCTTGGTATCAAATGGCTACTATTGTGCCCTCTTTTGGTGTCTACATATGAGAGTGTTGTATTTGCCCTTCTGTGCCTGGTTCTTTTCAGTTAACATAAGGTCCTCTACTCCCATCCAAGTGATAAATCAAAGGATTCAATTCTTTGTTATGACACAATAATATTCCATTGCATATATGCACTGCATTTTCCTTAGTCACTGTAAATGGACACCTTAGGCATTTCCATTTCTTGATTATTACGAATAGTTTGACACTAATTCAAAATTTTAATTACATTTGTTTAGTTATTGATTTGGGGTGGTACATGCTATGGGGTGTGTGTGTGTGTGTGTGTGTGTGTGTGTGTGTGTGTGTGTGTGTGTGTAGGTAACAGAGCAGCTTTCAGGAGTTGGTCCTCTCCTCTCTTCATGTGGAGCTTGGAGATCTAACTCAGGTTGCCAGGCTTGGCAGCAAGCACCTTTACTGACCGGGTAATCTTGTCAGTGACTAGGACTAAACTTTTGGTCTCCTCTGTATGTAGACTCACAGAATAATGAAGAGAACACGCTTGTTTTGAGTCTTTATATTGAATTCCTAAAGCACATGGTAACTATTTTTGGTTTTGTCAGGCAAGACAGGAGTAGTGGGGCTGGGGATGTAGTTCAGGCGTCAGAGTGCTTGCCGACCACGTATGAAACTTTGGGGTTTGATCCTCAACACGGCATAAAACAGGTGTGGTTTACCATATACCTGTGATCCTAGCATTGAGGAGGGGAAAGTGGGAGGATTGGGAGTTTAGGGTCATTACTGGCTACGTAGTAAGTTCAAGGTTATTGGGCCGTATGAGACCCGTCTCAAAAAAAAAAATTAAAACATCACACACCAAACTTTTTTAAATTTTATAACTCTTTTAACAATAAAGTTAAAAATTAAAAGACAAAAAAAAGTAAGTGTGGGGACTGGAGAGATGGCTCAGTGGTTAAGAACATCAGCCATTCTTCCAAAGGACCCGGGTTTAATTCCCAGCACCCACATGGCCACTCACAGCTGTCTGTAACTCCAGTTTCAGGGGACTGGCATCCTCACACAGACATATATGCAGGCAAAACCCCAAAGTACATAAAAGATAAATAAATCTTTTTTAAAAAAATTAAAGTGTGTGTGTTTTTTTTGTTTTTGGTTTTTTTTTTTTTTTGTATGTGTGTGTGTGTGTGTGTGTGTGTGTGTGTGTGTGTGTGTTGCCAGAGAAAACTGAAGGCCAGTGAGAAGGCCAGTGGTTGAGGCACTGGCTGCGAATCTGATGACCTGAGTTCAATACTGGAACCCATGTAAAGGTGGAAGGAGAGAGAGAGGAGTCCACAAAGCTGTCCTCTGGCCTCCACATGTGTGCAGGGGCATGAGCACACACCCCCATACACACATGCATACAACACACAATAATGGTAAAATCATAAAACATGAATTGGTAGTGACACTGAAGAAAGAATTCTTCCGTTGGAAGCAGAGGCCTGTGCTCTTAATGGGGAAACTGAGGAAAGCGTGTAAGCAGCAGAAGGAAGCAAAGGGAAGGAAGAAATGGGAAAGAGCGGCCATCCACGCAAACACTTTATCACCATTTAAATTACTTTTCTGGTGCACGTTAGTGGCTGCAAAAGTTAGCTGTACTTATTTCCCTTGCAAGGTTCTGTTCATACATAAGTATTGCTTAGAATGGTTAAAGCGACAGACCTGAGAAAAATACATTGGACAGGGCATCTCCCTAGCTTCTTCTCTGAAAGAACACGTGGCCCGCTTAGCCCCATCCTAAGAGGAAGGTGCTGTGTGCGTATCTACCCTCTCCGTTTCAAAAACATAGTCTATTCTGAATTTGGAAGCACAGCTGTCCTCATGGCCTCGGATAGGGAATGAGGACTGGTAATACCTAACCTGCTGGATTATGGTCAGGGCTAAATGAGACAGCACATGCGAAAGTCCTATTCGGTTCATTCTCCCTCCCTCCCACTCCCTCTAATTATACTTTCAATGATTTATTTGAGGGGGGCATGGCGGGCGTGTGGAGGTCAGAGGGACCCTGCATGAGTCAGTTCTCTCCATCATATACGTTTCTGAGAAAAAACTCAAGTGGTCTGACTAAGCGGCGGTGCCTTTATCCAGTCTACCAGCTCAACTATTATGCTGGTCCCCTATCCAGTTCTTTACAATGGATAATTATTATTGCTAGGAAAAATGATTCATTTTGATTGGTAATACTTGCAAGGTGAGGAAGACAATGTGAGAACACACAAGATAAAGGGAACAGAGGCTGCAAAATTCATTGTGGGACAGTGACGGATATGTTCTGGGAATGTGAAATGAGAGAGAGGTATTGGAGACATGGTGGCCTGTAACCCCAGCACTTGGGAGGCAGAGGAAGATGATTTTCTATGGGTTCAATGCAGCATGGTCTACATAGTGAGTACCAGACCAGCCAAGGATGCCTAGCAAGAGTTTGTCTCAAAAACAAACCAACCAACAAATACATAAGTGAATAAATAAAGTAGTATTGGAACTGGAACGATGGCTCAGTGGTTAAGGGAGCTTGCTGCTCTCGCACAGGACGTGAGTTCGGTTCCTAGAATGTGTGCCAGGCAGCTCACAACTGCCTCTAACTCCCGGCTCCAGAGGATCTGACCTCTCAGGGCTCCGGCATTCACCTACACATACCTACACCCAAACACAAATGCATACACACGATTCAAATGAAAGAATGAATGGACAGATAAATAAATGCACATTTACAGGTGGTATTGAGAGGAGGCTAGGAAGTTAGGTCAGGGCTATGGACTGTAGGTGACTCGGCTTGTTTATATGTCATAGTGAGGTAACTCTAAGGTTTGGCAAGATCTCATTAGCTGGGAGAAGAGCTCTGGTGCCCACAGTGGATGAGTCTAGGTGGTGGGGGTGGAGCTCGTGGTGCGGGGAGTGGAGCTGCTGGTATGGGGATGGGGAGACTTACGAGCATGTTCTGGCAGGGCTTGAGTTGAGATTTTTTTGTTTTATTTATTTATTTATTTATTTATTTATTTATTTATTTATTTATTTATTTATTTATTTTTTTTTTGTTTTGTTTTTTGACAGGGTCTGTCTATGTAGTCCTGACTGGCCTGGAACTCAGAGATCTGCCTGCCTGCCTGCCTGAGAGAGCAGGTTTTTTAAAGTTACAGTGTCTGGGTGTGGAGTCACTAGGACTGGGAAGGCAGGAGTAGGTGAGTGTCCATTCGGCCTGCTGGCCAGCAAGTCTAGACTAATTGGTGAGGCCCAGGCCAATGAGAAACCTTGTTTCAGAAACAAGATTGGGGCAACTAAAGAATGATAGCTGAGGTTGTCTTCTGGCTTCTGTGTGTGCGTGTTCACATACACACACACACACACACGGACACACACACACGGACACACACATACACACACACACACACACACACACACACACACACACACACACACAGTTGCAGTAAACTTCCAACATCCAGCTTGTCATTATTAGGGACTGTGCTTTCCATACTCTTAGAAGTGTAGAAAGATAGCAAGAAGGCTGGGTGTAGTGGCCCATGCCTTTAATCCCAGCATTTGGGAGGCAGAGACAGCCAGATCTCAGTGAGTTTGAGGCCAGCCTCATCTTCAGAGCAAGTTCCAGAACAGCTAGGGCTACACAGAGAAACCCTGTCTTGGGGGGAAAAAAAAACAACAAAGAAGAAAAAAAGAAAGATGGCAAGAAGCCGAGAGGACATTTGAGAAGTAACAAGCTCCTGGCCTAAGCAGGAAGCGCTGCTTGGTTATGACGTGGGTTGGATTTTGCAGGCTGGCTCAGAGATAAGACAGGTGAGCTAAATGTTGACAGGTAGGCAGTAGAACTTGGTGGAAAGCCATGGAACAATGCAGGCCAGTGAAATGATGTTGTTAAAGGCCATGTGCTTTTCCTTACCGACACTGCAAGTTTCCCGTAAACTGGAAAGGCTTGTATAGTCCAGCTCGGTCTTCACTCCAGGTTTCCCACTTTGCCCTGATGCTGCTGGAACATACCTTTGTGGTCATCAGATATGAAAAACAGTGGGCACGTGTAATCTTTCTTTTAAACATCAGCACATCAGCATTCCCTTCTGTCTCCTACCTATTTTAGTGTCAATATTTATTACACACCTTTGGGGACTTTTGTTTGTTTGTCTTTGGAGATAGAGTCTTGGGTAGCCAAGGCTAGCCTTGAATTTTCTGTGTTGCAACAACTTGGATTCCTGACCCTCCTGCTGCCACCTACCTGATGCTGGGATTACAGGAATGTACCACCGTGCTTGACGCAGCTTCGTTTTTTTAAACACCAATTCTCCTTGTGACAAACAGTCTGGCATTTTAAGCTAGTAACATCATGCCTAGAGATGGTGAAAGACCAGTTGATTCCACAAGGCTGGCCTAAAAGCCACCTCCCTCCCTCCACAAAACCCTGGAGGAACCCTGGAGCAAGATCACAGCTCAGACTATGCTGGGTATTTGCTGTTCCCAGGCTTCTTAGCACCCAGCCCTCCTTGGTTCTTAACATTCTGCATTCCTTGTTGGTAATTGTTTTGACCCTCCCAGCAGCAGTCAGGATAGTCTGTTAATTAATGAGGCCTGCCTTGTTTTATTCCAGGCCAGTGCATCTTGAACCAGGTAACTCGAGTGCTGTCGAAGAAAACTGGAGCAGGATTTATTTTGACAATGGTGTCTGAGCTCCTAGATGACTGTCTGCCCCTGGGGAAATCCGGGGTTGTTCTTCCTGAACCTTGTTTTTCAGATGACTTGTTCCGTATCTTTCAAATACATTCTTTCTGGTCTTAGCCAGAGTTGGTTTCTCCTGTTAAAAACAAAACAAAACAAAAACAAACAAAATTAAAAGTTGCAGCTGGTGAGATGGCTTAGTGGTGAAGTGTTTGCTGCTCTCCCAAAAGACCAGCACCCATATTGGTAGGCTCACAACCTCCTATAACTCTAGCCCCAAAGGATCATATGGCCTCGTCAGTCCTTTATAGATACAGCCCCCCCCCCATCTCTATACAAAAATAAAGACAACTCAGTTTCTGACACAATCTGAAAATATTTACAATTGTCTGGCAAATTTATCTGCATTGACTGGAGAAACCAAGACTGAGAAAGACAGATTGAGAGCGTCCAAGGAGGGGGCTGGGGGTATGACTAAGGAGTAGAGTCTCTGCCTTCTGTGCGTGAGTGTCAGGGCCTGAGCTTGGTCTCCAGCATGGTCTTCCTCCTGAGAAAGAGGAAGGAAGAAAGGAAGAAAGGGGGGAAGAAGAAGAGAGAAAGAAAAGAGAGAACATGCACACTTATGAGCTACCAGAACCAGGTATGGTGTGCATATCTGTAATTTTAGCGTTCAGAAGTCTGAGGCAGGAGAATACGAGTTCAGAGCTACCTTGAGATAAATAGAAAGTGAGAAATCAGCCTGTGCAACATAATGAATCCAGACTCTGAATAAATGATAGTTTATCTGTTGTCCTTACGTTTAATCAGATCGCTGCCCACATAGCGGCTCACATCAGGCCCTGGAGAGTTACCCTTGATATGTAGCCTTATTATACTAGATCTGCTTTCTAGCTGGATCCTGCTCCACTCCATTCTCTGTGCCCAAGAAACAGTTTATAGAGACCATGTGGAGGAGGCTACTGTGTTTTCGAGCTTTCTTTTGTGCTTGGCCTTACCTAACTCTTAGGAGTTAGGCCTGGGTAGAAGTCCTCTTTCTTAGTCTCTGGCAGCATTTGCCTCAGCGAGACTGTGCCCAGTATTTTGCTGGTGAATGTGTACCATCTAGCTCTGAAAGCCAGAGAACATTCTGATGTATAGTATTTGGCTCCTGCAATACCGAAGGGCACAATATTCCCAACATGACTGATTGATGCCTGCATCCATGACCTCACTAGACACAGAGTGGCAAACAATGCTAACGCTCATCTGTGTGACAGGCAGTGAGCTGGTTCCTGAATCTGACTGGCTGTGCATCTCCTGTGTGACTCCTCTCATGATCTGTTCGCCAAGATTCTCTCTTTCAAAGTTTCGGGAACTCGTAGTATCCCATGGTGGTCTTCCTTACCCCTACACATGATGTTTTGTAAATTGCCCATGGTCATTAACTTCCACAGCAGCCTTCAGTGATGCTTTCCTCCTTCCTGGTATTCCTGTTCCTTATATTGTATCAGATTTGATCAGTGTGACTAATAGAATATGGCAGAAGTGATGGCGTGTCCCTTCTGATACTAACTAGGTCAGTAACAATCTTGATTGGATTGAGAAATACCTAGGAGTTAGTAAAGTCATACTTCTGGGAGAGCTCATTTTCAGAAATGGTAAACTAAGGTAGAGAAAATCTGTCCTGAATGTGGGGGTCATCATCCCATAGACTGGTAACTGGAAATAAAATACAAAAGAAAAAGAAAGCCCATGAGTACAGGAATCCTCTCTTCCTGACCGTTCTGATGTAAGTCCTTTAACTCTGCAATACCTCCATGATGACTGAAATCTCTGAAACTGTGAGCCAAAATGAGCCCATCTTGTTTTCTCAGGTATTCTGTCCCAGTGACAAGAGTGGCTACCACAGAAAATTGCTAAGTAAGGTCATTACTGTTAGTGTTCCTGACCATGTGGGTCAGCAATGTTGGAACTGGTTTGTGGAAGGAGTTTAGATGACTGAAATCTCTGAAACTGTGAGCCAAAATGAGCCCATCTTGTTTTCTCAGGTATTCTGTCCCAGTGACAAGAGTGGCTACCACAGAAAATTGCTAAGTAAGGTCATTACTGTTAGTGTTCCTGACCATGTGGGTCAGCAATGTTGGAACTGGTTTGTGGAAGGAGTTTAGAATAATTTGGAGTCCTGTAAGCAGAACTTAACAGAAGAGAGGCCATAGAAGTTGGAAATGGAGACCTCTGAAGACCTCTAGGGCTCCTATCTTACAGCCACAGTGAACCCTGGGTGTCAGACACGGGCCTATGGGACTTGATGTTTGCTTTGCTGGGTTTTGGCCTTGCTTTGCTCTTCTCTGCCCTGCCCTGCCCTGCTCTTCTTTCTTTCGTTCCTTCCTTCCTCCCTCCCTCTCTTCCTCCCACTCTTCCTTTCTGTGTGTACATGTATGTGTGTGGTGCATGTGTGTTCTCTTTTTTAAAAATTATTTCTTTTCATTTGTGTGTGTGTGTATGTGTGTGTGTGTGTGTGTGTGTGTGTGTGTGTGTGTGTAGGGGTATGTGCATATGAATGTAGGTGCTCACAGAGGCCAGAAGAGGGCATCAGATCCTCTAGCACTGGAGTTACAGGTTATTTGTAAGCTACTTGATAGAGATTCCAGGAACCAAATTTGGCTTCTCTGGAAGAGTAGAAAGCACTCTTAACCACTGAGCCATGGCCCCAGCCCTTGGTTCTCTTTCATATCCCTCAACTCTCTCCTTTTGAAATGGAAACATTAACTCTATGCTATTTTATATTGGAGGTGTATAATTTTCTTGTTGTTTTTTTTTTCCACAAGGATTCACAAGCTAAATGTTGGCCTTGAGTCTTGAAGGGAACTTTGAACTTGGGATTTGAACAATTTTGAAACTGTGAAGACTATTGGGACTCCTGGAGGTGAGCTAGATGAATCTTGAATTATGAAGGGGACATGAGCCCTTTAGGGTCTAGGGGTGAAATTATTATGGTATAAAAAGATGTATTGGGGTGGATGGATTTCTGACGATGAATCTTGGTTGTCAGCTTCATTGGATTGAGACATGCCTAGGGATTTAGGTAAAACTCTTTTCTAGCCCGGTGGTAGTGGCACACGCCTTTAATCCTAGCACTCAGGAAGCAGAGGCAGGTGGATCTCTGTGAGTTCAAGGCCAGCCTGGTCTACAGAGTGAGTTCCAGGACAGCCAGGGCTACACAGAGAAACCCTGTTTTTCTGTCTCGAAAAACCAAAACAGAAAAAACAAGCAAACAAACAAAACCTCTTCTCTAGACATCTCAGTGAAGACTTTCTAGAGAATATTAACTAAGAAGAAAGGAATTCCCAGATGTGGGAGGCATGATAGCATAGGCTGGGGCCTGGATGAAATCCATACACAGGCTCTCTCTCTCTCTCTCTCTCTCTCTCTCTCTCTCTCTCTCTCTTTTCTCTCTCTGTTTCCTGGACACCCTGGTGTAAGCTGCTTTATACTCTGCCATGCCTTCCCCACCATGATGGACCAAAACCTCTGAACACATGAGCAGAATAGACCCCTCTTCCTTAAGCTCCTCCCTTAGGCATTTATCAGAATGACAAGAATCTCACAGGTGTCCCTAAGCCACATTGCAGCCCCTCCCACTCATTCTTTCATGGACTCACATGGAAGGAATCCAGTTTCCATGGCAAGCAGCCACACAGTGAGGACCTGGGAGGCCTGTGAACAAAAACGTGAAACTGGAAGCATGTCCTCCAGCCCCAGCCGACGTTTAGACGACCCTGCACCTACCAATAGCTTGGTACATGAAAGACTGGAACAGAACTAGGTAAGCTGCTGTGTCTAGAGTTTTTTTCTTGACACAGAGTCTCACTTTGTTATGAAATCACAGCTATGGGGTCTGGAACTCACTGTGTGGACCAGGCTGGTCTTGAACTCACAGTGATACTTTTGCCCCTGCCTCCCAAATGCTGGGATTACAGGTGTGCCCTCATATGCACAATTATAATTATTGTTCAAAGTCAATACATTTGGGGGTAACTTTTTTTTATCAATAATAATGAAATCAACCATCCTGATTGATACTCCACTTTCCTCTTACTATAAATCCAAGCAGTTACTTCCTAAGCATGACTTACCTGTCCACTCTGTCCCTTCTCAAATGTCAACACCAATGCCCAAGTCTGGACCACTACAATAGATGATTGAGTGTCCTTGCTGACTACCTTGCTGGTATGATCCATGAAGGCTGTGGTTAACATTTTTACTAAAATCCTTTCCTGGAGATTCATGTTTCATAGTGTCAATAGAAAACTGAGACAGGACCTCATTATGCAGCCCTGGCTAGGTTTGGATCTCGCAGCATACAGATCAGGCTGGACTTTAGTTCACAGAGATCTATCTACCTCTGCCTCCTAAGTGCTAGGATTGAAGGTGTGCACCGCCATATCCAGCCTTAAGAGAAAAATCTTCATTCGACTTTTAAAACCTGGACCATCAACAGTCTTCTCTACTGCCAATTTGTCCCCGGCCACTCTCATGCTTAGCCAACTTCCAGGTTCTACTTTCATTCACTTACTTTCTTTTTCTGAAAAAAAAAATGATCTATTTTATTTTTAATTATGTGCCTATATGTGTGTATGTCACATGTGTATAGGTACCCAAGGAGGCCAGAGGCATCAGATCCCTTCAAGCTGGAGTTGCAGGTACTTTCTGAGTTGACATTCCCTATTCCCAGATGATCTGAATTTGTGTCAAGTTGACAAAAAACTAACCAGCTCAGGAACTTAAAAATATCTCTGTGAAGTACACAGTATTACTTCTATAAAATTAAGGAAGGTTGTAAGAGACATACTTAGGAAAAGCTTCTAATATGGACTAAGAAATGTTCTATAGGACAGGATAAAATAACAGCACTGAAAACTATTTTTAGGGATTTGAAGGGAAAGATCATATTTGAGAGAAATCCAGAAAGACTTTTGTAGAGAAATCTGTTAAGGTGTTTAGAAGGAGGAGTGCTGAAGCATATACTTTGATGGGTGGAAAGCTTTGAAGAAGAATTGAGAAAAAAACATTTGTGAAGCAATTAATGGTAACAATCACAAGCTATATTGCAGAATGCTAACTTTAGGTAAAGGATTGTTCCCAGATAGCTAGGATGCTTTCAGGACAAAAGGCCTAAGGTGGTGGGAACTTGGGAAAATGGTCTACAACAGTGAGTTGCTGTGGTTATTGTTGTGCCTGCGTATCAAGACCTCCCCCACCAAGCAAGACCACCACAGAGCTGATATCTGATGCAAAACACACAGGGGTTTATTGATAACAAGCAAGCCCAGGCCTGGTCCGTGTTCAAAACTCTGACAATGGGTGGAGGAGGACGGCTCTGAGCTCTCAGGGTGAAGAGTTTTTAAAGGGAAAAACAGCAAGCAAGGCGGTACAAGCCTTGGCATCATATGATTGGGTGAGGGTAAGTAACCTTTGAATTTACTGGTTGGGGTTACAGTTATCATTTTTGGGCAGGCGTGGACAAGTCCCAGGCTCTGTCCTTGAGCTGCCATGGAGACTGGCTGGTCTAGCACATTCACACTGACCCATGCACGTAGCTCTAAGTTGGTGAGGGGTCCCAGACAGTAAACAATTGACTGAACCTTGAGCAGTCAGAGTACGTGCAGAAAGGGAGCTACTGCAAGGACTATGTCTTTTGTTCATAGCCTCCCAGAAACTGCTTGCTCAAGTCTCAGGAAACTGAAACTGAGGCCTGATCTCTGAGAGAAGACTGAGCAGCCTGTTATGGCGTCTGCTCAGTCCTTTCAGTTATCAAAGTTATTACCAAAGTACTGGGGTTCATTTATCATGTGGACCCTCTAAGACTATATGTTAAATCCTTTTCTCTTCATAATTATCTCAGGTCTTTTGTTATAGTGATGGCCGAGTGATGGCCTAGTAGAAGGCGATGTTTCAGAACACCCTCAAGAAACAGTGAAGGATTGATTGGTCCACTGGGTAAGGGGAGGAGAGTCTCCTGTGTCTTGGGAATCCAGAGGTACCAGCTTGCTCTGAGATGCACTCTCCACCCTTCTCCATTGAGCTCTCAGTCCGATGCTGACCTGGATTGTCCTACACTCCTTGGCTTCCTAAGATGAGTTTAGTTAGAAGGGATTTCAAGGAGAGGAGAGCTTGAGAGCTTGCCAAGGGCTGGCTGGGACACTTATCACTCATCAGTCCTATCAGGGGACCTACTATTCATGATTTTCCTTATAGGCTCTGTGAGTTCTCTTTCTTCTTCCCTTTGGGTCAAGAGACATAAGCACTCAGCTTCTGAGTCCACCCTACCTTTGGGCTTTTCCCTTAACCAGATGTTTTGATCAGCTTTCCACTATATAACAGATACTGCAAGCTTATTTTGACCCACATCTTTAGACATCTCCAAGTGTGACCACTTGGCTCTATCATTTGGCAGTCAATAGCCCTGCATCTCTATGAATCATGTGGCACAGCAAAGCCACATGGCCAGCAAGCAAAAGAGAGGAAAAGGAGGAGGCTGGAGTACCATAACAGTTTTGATTGTCCTGTCCCTAGTAACCTAAAGGCCCTTCACAGAGTAGGATCCACCTCTTTAAGGCTTCACCATATCCCAATGGTGCTGAGGTGAATACCAAGCCTTTAACACAAGGGCCTTGAGTGAGATCCAGATCTAAACTATAGTGCCTGCCTGAGATCAGTCCCTAATAAACTCCACTAACTTACCCTAATGCTGTACAATTCATCTTACTTCCTGTTGGGACACTGAGGACACCTTTTACACACGGCAAGCCATTGCATGGATCGTTAAATGCTGACCCGGCATATAACTCTAAGCACCAAGGTTGTTCTGGTTTTGAGATAAAGTTCACTGTATAGTCCAAACTGGCCTCTAACTCACAATAGTCCTGCTGTAGACTTCAAATGCTACACTGGATACCATCATGCCTAACAACCAGGGCTATTCTATCACCAACCAACAGCTTTTGTGTATTGGAATCTATAGCAAAATGTTATTTCAACTATAATTCTTTCTAGTCTTCAAACTCCTGCCCAGACTGACGAAGTAGAGACCTTTTTAATCAAAGTAAACTTCTTAATGCTGATCCCACACTTTTTGATAGAGATGCTAATCCCTGCACAGAGAAAGCTTTACTCCTACACAAAAAAGAAGGCATCTCTGAGACTTGATTCTCTTAAGATGCTTCTACAGAAGTCTTCTGGGCGTTGCTGTCTCTCTGCTGCCAAGGGTTTAATCAGCAGAAGTTTTTGTAACTGTCACCTGGAATTGGCCTTGTCCCCAGAACATTTCTGGAGCCAGACTGGTCATCGTAATGTTCACTGATTTCACACTGACTATAACTTCTGTTCCTACGCTGAGGTGAGAAACTCAGTCTCTGGGACTGGGAATGTGCCTTGGATTGCATAGCCATATTCTCATTTCTTACTGTTGGAAGTTCCTGTTCTGAGCATTCCACTTGCTTAAAGCATAAGAATTGCTTTACTCTCCCAAAGCCAATAGATTCCCTGGTCTTGAATGTTGAGTCTACTTAGTTGCCTCCATCGTGGTCTGACTTTTTGGTTTGTATCTGCCATGTACACTTGCATCCTTGTGTGCCCATCCTTACAGTCACAGATCAACAGTGCTCCGATTCTTTCTTAATCAACTAATCCACAGAGTTGTCTCCATTCTTCACTGTTCAGCTTGACTGAACACAGTATGGCTCATTTCCTTGCCACAGAAGCTTCACAGGGGATTAGTGGAATGGAACACATTTTCCAACACTATGGTATGTGTTTCACAATACTGTGAGAATGTGGATTCCCTATACATCGATTTACTTAGAGAGTTAGTCCCTGGGTTTACAATGTAGCAATAAAGGCTGAAGGATATTAGACAACTTTCCCTAGTTTCTAAGGAACAAAAGTAGAAAAGTATACATCCTTGTGGGGAAATTATCATATCAACACAAAGAGGAATGTTGGGTAAGTTCAGGAAATTATGAATGAAAAACCAACTACTACTGGCTGAAGAGGTTATAGATTAGGAGAAGGGCCATCAAAAATTGACAAAGTTCTTATGGTTGACTGGCATGACTAGTGTCACTGGGAACCAACTGTGTGTGTGTGTGTGTGAGAGAGAGAGAGAGAGAGACAGAGACAGAGAGAGAGAGACAGAGAGAGACAGAGACAGAGAAAGAGGCAGAGAAAGAGGCAGAGAGAGAAAGAGACACAAATACACACACACACACAGACAGACAGATAGACAGAGACACACACACAGGGTTTTAGAAGAAATTGATACATGGAATAATGGGGTGGGGTGGTCAAATGTGAAAGCAGAGAGGTAACAGGCCAGCAATCTGGAGCACAATTCTTTCTTTCTGAGGAGTTACCATCCTGCTCTTATATTGTACCAAGAACACAAGCCAGGTCCTTACCCAAGCTAGGAAATGAGCTCTATACTATGGTATGTCTCTAATCCAGCTTTTCTCTGAGGGTCCTATTCAACTGACTGGATAATACTCCTGCACATTGTGGAGGGTAATCTGCTTTACACAAAGTCTACTGACTTCATGTAATGTTGTCTAAAAAAAAAAATAATTTCATTGAGTAACAGTCAGTACCGTAGTCAACTCAATTTGACTCATAAATTAATGCTCACATCTAGGAAAAAAGGAGGCTGCTAACTGGGGTAGGAAATGAACTCTAGGTGAATGTTCTGTGCTGTGGGATGTTCTGTATGGCAAATGTGTTGCTAATTAGTCAATAAATAAAACACTGATTGGCCATTGGCTAGGCAGGAAGTGTAGGCGGGGCAAAGAGGAGAATAAAGCTGGGAAGTAGAAGGCTGAGTCAGAGAGACACTGCCAGCCGCCATGATGAGAAACAGCATGTGAAGATGCCGGTAAGCCACGAGCCATGTGGCAAGGTATAGATTAATAGAAATGGATTAATTTAAGCTGTAAGAACAGTTAGCAAGAAGCCTGCCACGGCCATACAGTTTGAAACCAATATAAGTCTCTGTGTTTACTTGGTCGGGTCTGAGAGGCTGTGGGACTGGCAGGTGAGAGAGATTTGTCCTGACTGTGGGCCAGGCAGGAAAACTCAAGCTACAGTTCTGGTATTGTTAGATTTCATAGTGTGAGGACAACATATGGGGCATAGCAGGCAGACAATTTACAGTCTACAGTTCTATTTATTTGTAGGTTTATTGAAGGTTGTTAGGTCACTCAGCTGCAATATTTAGGAGATGTTGGGTATTTTTGTTTGTTTGTTTGGTTTTGTTTCTTTTGCTAGTAGTGATATGACATACAGATGCTCCTCCCCTTAGGATGCGTTACATCCCAGCAAACTTCTCTTAAGTTGAAAAATGTGTGAGCACAAAATACATTTAACTCACTCAGCCTACTTGACATCATAGTTTGCAATAGCTTATTGGAGATGTATGCAAACCACTTACTTTGCCCACCACAGAGCAAAAGTAATCCGACATGAAGCCTAGTCTGTGCTGAAGTACTATGACCACAGAGTTTGGTACTGTACATTGCTAGCTTGAAAAATGTTCAAAGATCAAAGTGTGACACCTGGATTCTCATCAGCATGTGTTGCTTTGGCACCGTTGACAAATCTTTTGCAGAGTTGCAAAAGACAGGGCAAGGATGAGCAACACAAATCTATTGTCATGCAGACATGACAAAATAAAGCCCATCATTTACTATGTATCAGGTATTACCCCAGCTTTCAGGTACATTATCTTCTTGAATATTCTTTTTTTTTTTTTTTTTTTTTTTTTTTGGTTTTTCGAGACAGGGTTTCTCTGTGTAGCTTTGCGCCTTTCCTGGATCTCGCGCTGTAGACCAGGCTGGCCTCGAACTCACAGAGATCCGCCTGGCTCTGCCTCCCGAGTGCTGGGATTAAAGGCGTGTGCCACCACCGCCCGGCTTCTTGAATATTCTTAACCATCCTGCACATAGATACTTCTTGATCAATGGGGCCCTGTGACCTCCTCTACCCCTCCCAAAGAACTTGTCCAAGATCTCATAACTAGTTAGCAGAGGAGAGAGGATGCAAACACAAGTCTGATTCCAACCTAAGCCACCAATAACAAAGCTGGCAGCAGTAGATCTCAGAGGGGGTAGACTCTAATAACACTGTAACATTGAAATAAATTAGTAGCAAATCACATATCCTGGAGCCAGAGACAATGATCACTGTCACAGTTTTAATCTGGATACACATCATAGCAAGAGAAAAACTACGGATGTTCAGAGAAAATAGAGCAGTCTGCCTTAGGAGCTGCTTTCAGACAATTCAGAGGCAAATCTGGATTTGTTCAAGAAATGCTTATTGAGGCAAATGTACAAAGTGGGGCTCAGTGATCCTGCAGTGGACAAAGCAGACTGACCTCATCACGCTTTCTGTAGAGAGACAAAAGCAGACAGAACATATGTAAATTGCAGCTTATGTCAATGACAGGTATTGTGAACAAGAATAAAGCAAGGAAGAGAAATAAAGAACATTTAGAGGCAGTCAGGGGAGCCCTTGCAGAGAAGCCATGAATTGAGGACCTCCGGGAGGAAAAAAAGCCAGCCTTGCAAATGTCTGGAGGTGGGTACATTTTAGCTTTTAGCTTTCATACTTGTACACAGTGTACTGTGATCCTCCTCACCCCCTGTTACCTTCTCTTACACCCCAGCTCCTGGAGACCACCCTTCTTCTTCACAACTAGTCTTCTCTTTCTTTCCTGTCATGTACATACACAAGAGCTCCTTTCTAGGTTGTTGTTGGTTTTTTTGAGACAAGGTTTCTCTCTGTAGCCCTGGCTATCCTGGAACTCCCTCTGCAGACCAGGTTGTCCTCCAACTCACAGAGATCCTCCTACCTCTGCCTCCCAAGTGCTGGGATTAAAGGTGTGTGCCATCACCACCTGGCTTATGTGAGCTCCTTTTAAAGTTTCATTTTATTTTTTTTAATAATGTGTGCATGTGTATGTATTTATGTGTGCCTGTGGAGGCCAGAGACATCAGATTTCCTGGAATCTACAGAATTGCAGGCATTTGTGTGATGCCCAACATGGGTGTTGTGAACCCAGCTCAGGTCCTCTGGAAGGGTAGTACATACTCTGAACCATTGAACTGTCTCTCTCTTGCCCTACTTATTAATTTGTTGATAATTTCATACAATGCATTTGGATCGTATTTACCTCCACTCCTTCTAGTTCATCCCAAATCCACTCCTCGTATCTTTACCTAGTCTAACTTCGTGTTTTTCTCATTTAAAAAAAAAATTACTCAGTGACTTCAATTTGAGCCACCCACTGAAGTACAGTTGCCTAACTGGGAATCATATCCCTAAAGAAAACTGGCTCCTTCTTCCAGAGGCCATCAACTGTCCACAGATCCATGGGGATTTGGGCCAGTGAACCTTCCCTCGCTCTGTGCTAGAATGTTAACTGGCTTGATTTTTCAGGTCTCCTGCAGGCAACCACAGCTTCTGTGAATGCAAGGATGCAGTGGCCATACCTTGTTCAGAAGACAGTTTTTTCTTGGGTCTTCCCTGATTTCTGGCTCCTTTTTTCTACCTCCTCTTCTGTGATGGTCCCTGAGTCTTGGGGGAAGGCAGTGTGATAGAAATGTTCTGTCTGCGGCTGAACACTCTACTGACATTGATTCTCTTCACTTTGACGAACTGTGAGTTTCAGCACTAATAACTGTACACTGCACACAGACACTTCTCTGATGAGGACTGAGAACTGCACGGATCTATGGGTAGAGGGATATGACTTTACAAGGCAGTTTGATACTATGTCCATTTACAGAATAATAGTACTAGGCTGATATCTGGGACCTGTGAGCTCTCCAACTTGGCCAGATGTACAGTACCAGGCATGTGTTTCTTCCTGTGGCACGAGCCTTAAATCCATAACTTTCATGCCACGATTGCATCACCGTATGTATCTTATCTGGCTGATCATTGTTGCAGTTCACAAGGTTCACACCTGGGACAGACTCTTGATGATTTCCCTAACCCCAGCAACCTGCATAGTACTTCCCAGTACTATAAAAGCTAGTCATCAGAGATGACGCTTTCTGCTCAGTACCAACTTGGTTTCTCCATGTTCTATGACCGATGTATGTCGTGTCTTCAGCAATAAGGTCTTACTATCAAGTCTGATGGGCAACCAAAAGCAAAGGCAATAGCCTGCATTGTTGGGGGGTGTCTCCAGGACACCTCTGATATAAAATTCAAGGAAAAGTATCCCACAGAGGAAAATGGGCTTTTGATTTGGCAACCTATGGGTTCTTGGATGAGCATAATCCCCTATGGAGGGTAACTCCAATTAGACTCTTTTGTATGTATATATGTGTATATTCTCTTTACTGATGAATAAAATCTAATAGTAGGCTTCCTATTTCTCTAGCTCATACAAACTTTCTGTCCCCTCTTCCAGGATGTTGGGTGCAGGAGTTGTGCTGTGGATGCTATCAACTGGGACTAGGTACTCCATGGTTGCTTGTTCTCTGTATTTTGGTCACTTGTGGATTTCTGTGATGGTCTCTGTCTGCTGCAAAGAGAAGCTTCTTTGGGGAGGTTTAAGAACTACACCTCTCAGGCAAAGTGGCTAGTGAACAAAGATGGTTTGCAGGCTGTGGATCTGGAGCAAGGTTTAAGGGTGTAGAGATCCATTTTTCTTTATAGCTGAATAAAGTTCCATTGTATAGAAGCACCATATATTCATTATCCATTCATCAACTGATGAAAATAGGCTATTTCCATGCCTTAACTACCGTGAACAGCACAGCTATAAACATGGATAACCACATGTTTCTGTAATAGGAAACAGAGTTCTTTGGTTATACATACAGGAATAGACTAGAAGGATCACACGGGAGATCTATTTCTAGTTTTCTGAGGAAGCTCCACACTGTAGTAGAATATTTTAAGGTGTGTTACTTCTGTTTATGTTGCATTTGTTTAATTCTGTGAAGCTGTGTTACTGTGCCTGTTGGACTAATAAAGAGCTGGCCAATAGCAAAGCAGGAGAAAGGATAGGTGGGGCTGGCAGGCAGAGAGAATATATAGAAGGAGAAATCTGGAAGAAAAGGATTGGAGATCTAGGATGAAGTAGCCAGAGAAGGAGGAAGACTCTAGGGGCCAGCCACCCAGCTACACAACAGCAAGCCACGGAGTAAGAGTAAGATTTACAGAAGAGAATGGGAAAAACCCAGAGGCAAAAGGTAGATGTGATAAGTTAAGGAAAGCTGGCTAGAAACTAAGCCAAGCTAAGGCCAGGCATTCGTAATTAAGAATAAGTCTCTGTGTGTGATTTATTTGGGAGCTGGGTGGCGGGCCCTCCAAAAAAGACCAAAGACCAATGTACCAACACCACCACACTGGTTTCCATAGTGGCTATACCAATCTGCAATTGCACTAACAGTGCATTAGACTTCCCTTTCCCCATCCATGCCAGCATTTATAGTCTTTTGTTTTCTTGGCTATTCTGACTGAAGTAAGATGAACTCTCAAAGTATTTTAATTTGTATTTCCCTGAGGGATAGAGATTGTGAACTTTAAAAATATTTTTTAGCTATTTGTATTTCTTCTGAGAACTCTCCTTAGTTCCACAACTCATTTTTTGAATTTGGTTGTTTTCTTGGTGTTCAGTCTTTGAGTTCCTTGTGTATTCTGGACACTATTCCTCTGTCAGATGTATACTTGGTGAAGCGTTTTTCCTCATTCTGTAGACAGCCTCTTCAACTGACTAAAAGTTTCTTTTGCAGTACTAATTTCATGAAGTCCCACTTTGTTGATTGCTGGTCTTGTTTCCTGTGCCACTAGAGTTCTGTTTAGAAAGTCCTTATTTGAGCCTATATCCTGAAATTTACTTCCTACTCTTCCTTCTAGAAGGTTTAGAATTTCAGCTTTAGCATTGAGATCTTTGACCCATTTGCAATTGATTTGAGTATAGTGTGAGAAAGAAGGATCATGTTTCATTCTTCTACATGTAGATATACTTTTTCCCCAGTACCATTTGTTAAAGATGCTGTCAGGTCTCCAATATGTGTTTAGTATTTGTGTCAAAAATCAGGTGGCTGTAGATGCAAGGACTTAGAGTCCTAGATTCTATTCCACAGATCACTGTGTCTGTCTTTGTACCAGTGCCATGCTGTTTTGACTACTACGGCTCTACAGTAGAACTTGAAATCAAGTATAATGGTGCCTCCAGCAATATTTTTGTTGTTCTACGTTATTTTGACTAGCTTAGGTCTTTTGCGATTCCATAATTATTTTAAGATAGTTTTTTCAATTTCTGTGAAGCTTTGCATTGGAATGTTGATGGAAATTGCATTGAATCTGTAGATTGCTTTTTTGGCAGGAAGATCACTTTCACGAATTAATCGTACCAATCCATGTGCATGGGCAGTCTTTCCATCTTCTGCTGTTGTCTTTAATGTCTTTTGTCAGTGGTTTAAAGTTTTCATTGTATAGGTATTTCAATTCCCTGGTTAGGTTTCTTCCAAGGATTTTGTTGTTGTTTCTGGCTATTGTGAATGAGATGCATTCTCTGATTCCTTTCTTAGTCCGTTTTGGATATATAGGAAGGCTACTGATTTGGGTATTATTTTGTAACTGACATGTTGCTGAAAGTGTTTAGCTTGAAGAGTTCCCTGGTAGAGTCTTCCGGGTCTCTCATTTACAGAATCAGGTAATATGCAAACACAAGTACTTTGCCTCCCTCCTTTCTTATGTGTACTCCTTCTGTTTTCTTCTCCTGTCTTACTGCTCTAAGCAGGACTTTAAGTCTACTGACACCGCTCTATTGTGACAGTGAAAGTGAACATCCTTGTCTTGCTCCTGATCTTAGTGGGAATGCCTCAGAGTTGTTGTTTTATTTTCCATTTGATATGATAGTGGCTATTGGTTTGTCAGAGATGTTGAAATATGTTCCCTTCATCCTTAGTCTCTACAAGATTTTTTTTAAAAATCATGTTGGATTCTATCAAAGTCTTTTTCCTTTCAACTGAAATAAGCAAGTGATTTCTGCCTTTGAGTCTGTTTTATGTGATGAATTATATTTATTGATTTACCTATGTTGAATCATAACTCCATGCATGGAATGGCATTAACTTGATCATGGTGAATGAGCCTTTGGGTGTGTTCTTGAATACTATTTCCAAGTATTTTATTGAGAATTTGTGTCTGTCTACAGATACAGAGAGATTGGCTTATAATTCTCTCTCTCTCTCTCTCTCTCTCTCTCTCTCTCTCTCTCTCTCTCTCTCTCTGTTGTTGCTAGATCTTTTTTTCTCCTATTTCAATAATTTCTGTCCTGATCTTCATTATTTTTCTCCATCTAGTACTTTTGAGATTTGTTTGTTTTTGTTTATCCAGTGCCTTAAGAATCATTGTGAGCTTATTAAGTTCCCTCTGACATTCAAGTAAGCACTTAGAGCTATGAACTTCCCTCTTAGGACTGCACTGTATCTCATAGATTTGGATATGTTGTGTTCTGATTATCATTTAATTCCAGAAACTTTTAAGTTTTCCTTCTTGATTTCGGCAATGATCTGCTAGTCATCATTCAGTAACTGTTTAATTTCAATGAATTTGTATTTGCTTTGGTTTTCTTGCTATTGATTGCCAGCTTTATCTCATGTGGTCAGATAGAGAATGTTGTTTCATTTTTCTCTATGTGTTGAGACTTGCTTTGTTTCCTAATATGTGATATATTTTAGGAAGATTTCATGGGGTGTTGTGAGGAGTGTATTGTTTGGTATTTGGGTAGATTGTCTTTTTTAATGTGTATATCTTGTGAAGGCAGTCACTGCTGCTGTGTGCTTTTGATTATAATGCCATGCCATATCCAGAAGACCACATTGTATAGCACTCCTCATCCTCTGCTTCTAGTTTCTCTCCTCCCTCTTCGGTGATGTTCCCTGAGCCTCCAAGTGGGTGATATAGATGTCCACTTAGGGCTTCACACTCAGCAGTCTCTTATTCTCAGCATTTTTTTTTTTTTGGTTTTTTGAGACAGGGTTTCTCTGTGTAGCTTTGCGCCTTTTCCTGGATCTCGCTCTGTAGACCAGGCTGGCCTCGAACTCACAAAGATCCACCTGCCTCTGCCTCCCGAGTGCTGGGATTAAAGGCGTGCGCCACCACCGCCCGGCCTTATTCTCAGCATTTTGATCAGTTAGTTACCAGTTTTGGATTTGACCAATGTCCACTGTCAAAAGAGGCTTCCCTAAGACTGGGAGCTGCACCAGTCTGTGGGGCATAAACAAAAATATTTAGGGTAGTTAGACTACATGTCCGTTTAGCAAAACATCAACAGTAGATTCCTCCCTAGACCTTGTGACCTCTCTAGACACAAGCTTTCATCAGGTGTCTCTGTTCCTTTTCTATTGCTCTTACAAAACACCACAACCAAGGCAACTTATAAGAGAAATCATTTGATTGGGCTTCCGGTTTCAGAGGGTCAGAGTCCATGATAGTGGAGCAAAGGCATGGCAGCAGGAACAGCTGAGAGCTCACATCTTGATCCAAATGTAAGAGGCAGAGAGCAGAATACTAGGGATGGTGAGAGTCTTTAGAAACCTCCAAACCTGTCCCCAATGACACACTACTGCAACAAGGCCACACCTCATAATTCTTCCCAAATAGTTCCACCCACTGGGGACCAAGTATTCACCATATTAGTTTATAGGAGTCATTCTCATTCAAATTACTATACCAGGATTACAGGACCAGGTATAGATTGCCTCCCATGGAGTATGATCCAATCAAGAAGTGGTTGGTTACTCCTGGAACAGTCAAGCCGCTATTACTTAGCTGATAGCTTGTTGAGAGCATTGATGACTTTCTCTCCAATAACATGAATAGCATCTTCTGATGCAGAGAGGAAGCTTCCTATTGGAAGATTTTGTGCAAAGTTGTTGTGAGGTGACTTCTGCTTTTAAAGCATCATTTTGGATGCAGAGTTCATAAGAGTGTGAAGTAGGATAAAGGTGAGAAAGCCTAGAGACCAGGAAGAAGATTACAATAGCAATCCAGAAAGAGCTGATGGTGCCCAGAAAGAGGAAGCGAAGTCATGCTCTCCATGTGTTTTAAAACTAGCAGATCAGATATGTGGATATCTGGATGTGAGATATAAGAAAAGAATGAGTGAGTTTTGGAGTAGACCAGCAGAAAGCTATTTGGAGCACAAAGGAGAGAACAATGATGGAGACAGAGCTCGAGAAACACTCACAGTAGTGCCAACCATGCAAGACAACTTTCGGGTCTCCAAAGAAAGATGAGTGGTGAACTTGGGGAAGCGTGGATTGTGAGAAGACAACAGAGCATATAAACCTTTAATAGTGCAAACGGTTGAGAGCATAGGAAGCGGAAGCAGCAGTGACTGAGGAACAAGACAGATCGTTTTTTGTGCTTTGTGATAGTCTTTGGAAGAGAATGAATCAATATAATCCAGTACTGTTGTTTTGGAAAGCCCAATGGTGATATTATTATCTATTCCTATTTATGACGGAAGCATTTGCCACTGACTGACTCATCATATTAATATACCTGACAGTTGACAGAACTTTAATTTGGGATATCAGAATGATCACTTATATTCTTCTACCATCTTAGTGCTCTTGTGTCAGGCTGCTTACTCTGTACTTATGAATAATGTGTGACTCACCCATGATGAGCAAGTCTATTCTTCCCATGGAGAGTAACCTCACTTTTGTTTGGGTTGTTATTTTTTTTAATGTATAAAACTCTAGAATTAATTTCCTGTTCACTTTTGTGCTTACAAATCCTTAAAAGGAGTAAAAGCTAACATCATTGGACTTTTCTTTACATGCTCGAAGGCTATGTGAAAATGAGTGACATAAGCAAGGTCCCCTGCACATAACAGCAAGGCCTAGATTCAGTTGCAGAGTGTGAGAGAGGTCTTCTCTGTCTCAGTTCCCATTAAACTGTTCAGAATTTTCCATGTGTACACCCCAGGCTCAGGGAAGTGTCCCACAAATGCCCTCCACCTTGACTGATTTGGATCTGAGTTTTCCTCCTAATCCCAGATCGTCAATGAATTCCCCACAGCTGCATCTCATCAGCTACAATCAGCTGTGTGGTTCTATTTCCGCCTCCTTTGCTTCACCTCACCCAGGAAGAGCCTCCTTCTGCCCCTGTTATAGACTACCTGAATTCTCTTCTGGTAGACTATTCATCCCACCCCTCGGTCCTTTCCTGTCGCTTTGTCAGAACACACTAAGAACAATGTACATTATGATTGCCAACCTCCAAGATTCTTCTAGCACACAATAGATTCCAGCCTTAAGATTTTTAAATTTAGAAGCTTTTTCAAAAAACGTGTTTGTACATTTTCTTACCTATACTCATTAGCATAGGAAGAACTTGCATGAATTTGTAGTTGCAATAGCCAACCCTGGGGGCATAGCATATGCCAAGCACTGTTTTATATTGTATTTACTACTTGCAGCAATCTTTCCATGTTCAAGTGTTGCTGTCATGTTCATCTTATAGATGGGACAACTGAATTTCAGACACACAGCCAGAAACGAACTTCAAGTCAAGCTGTCTAGCTCCATAGCCCACGCGGAGTGCCCTACACTCCCCTGCTTCTGTGGTTGCTCAAAATGAGAATTTCACTGATTTTGTTGCGTAGGTTCCTTGGTTTTCTTCAAGGTGACAGTATCACTGGCATGAGGATGGGATAAGTCATAGTTGTGTGGGACAGTGGGTCCCACAGCTTGTAGAGGTGTTTGTACTTGGTGACTGTCCCTGAGTGTGAAGCTCAGTCCTTATTGCCCTTTACCATTGAGACACAGGAAATGCTAATTCACTTCTTGACATGTCTCCCAGCTGAATGTCTCCAGGTGAGAACCAAGGGAGAAGTTTGCATCAAGAAGGAAAAAAAAAAAAGAATGTAAAAATACGCGCATCATCTGTCAATCTATCCATCCACTTACTCGGCTTTCTCAACGTTTTGTACATTTTAAATAAATTTATAACTTTTACAAATGTTTCAACTTTAAAGCACATCAATGACATTCAGTAGTTTTCAGGTGTGCCTGGGATGCTCTTTCTCATGTGTGAGGCTAAATGATCTTGGATAGTCTAATGCTCACTATAAAGAATACAAACTCTACTGTTTACCAAGAGCCCAGCAGATTTTCTTTTTTTATAGTGCAAAGGTAAACTTGGATCCAGCCTGTGCCAATCCTCAAAGTCATAATCTGAAAGTCATGAGGTTTTTCCTGTTTATTTTTGGCTCTCATACTTGAGAACATTACACAAATGCCCATCGTCCTTTCTCAAGGAGACCGAATAGACCAAGAATGAATCCTCCCATCATGCTTTCTAGACTGAGCTAGCCCCCTTCAGTAGACTGTAGACTTGAAGCTGAATCTCCAAGGTCATCACAGAACGCTATCACCTCATGAGGCCGAAATGTGGGCTTCCATAGCTCTATTTTAAGTGACTGCTCCCTCAAGAGCTCTGCAGCTACACAGGGAGCTCGCACTAGAAGGGATGCAGTCACTCAGGGAGGAAAAATGGGCAATTACAAGACATATCCTGAAATAGAAACATCTAGAAACTGTTCTCCTGTTTTGTTCACTTATTAAAAGAGTCTGCCAGTCTTAAACGTCCAGATAATTTTACAATGTCTTAGGAGTTATCAGTACCGAGGTAACAGTAGGCTCTGTCCTCTACTGCCTGTAATAACACATCTGTTCTACAGTGTCCTGCCAGAGCTGGGATAATACAGCAGATGAGGTCCCTTGATGTCCCCAAGTACTTCAAATTTAGGTCTCTTATTATTAGAACAATTTAAGGGCATAGAGATTTTTTTTTAAAAAGCATTTCCCTTTGAGTGCCACACACCTCGCAGCATAACAAAATGTTTGAAATACACATTACAAATCAGACAGTGGAAAGTAACTCACACAAAAAATGTTTTAATAGTTTCTTAAGAATTGACTAGTTGAAATTGTTTGTGATACAGTTTTAGAGCTGAGAAAATAAGGTAAGACCTGTTTTAGAAAGGGACTACCCGTATTGTATGTACGCATTATTGTTTCAATTTTGCATTGCCCACCCCCAGGCTACACATTTTACCTATCCTTTCCTTGGGTAATGGTTAAGGATGACTAAGCAAAATGGCATTACTAGCACTTTCCAGGCCCTTTGTGAGAAGAAATACGGCAGGAATGTGCAGCTAGATTTGTGGTGGCTTCCTGCCAGGGGGAGTTTGTCTAGTCTGATCTGTGGAAAGAAGAAAACCATTGGATCTGAGTACATACAAGGTCTCCTTTTTGTCATTGTTGCTGGTTTTGGTTTTTGTTTTTTGTTTTTTTTTTCAAGGCAGGGTCTCTCTGTGTAGCCTGGAACTCACTCTGTAGACCAGACTAGCCTCAAACTCAGAGATCCACCTGCCTCTGCCTCTCAAGTGCTGGGATTAAAGGTGTGTGCCACCACACCTGGATAGGTTTCATATTCATTATGAAAGTGAAAATGGTATTCTTTAAAGCATAAAAGATTCTTGCAGAATGCCTTAGAAGAAAATTGAAAAGCGGTTTAGCTTATTTTTTTTTTATCTGCAAAAAGATTGAATATTTAAAGGGAGATGATGAGTAACAGCAAAGAATGAAATGTTTGGCCCAGGGGTGGTGGCGTACGTCTTTAATCCCAATACTTGGGAAGCAAGGGCAGGTGAATCTCTGTGAGTTTGGGGCCAGCCTGGTCCTACATAGTGAGTTCCAGGGCAGCCTTGGCTATATAATGAAATACTGTCTTTGAAAAAAAAAGTGAAATATTCAGGGAAAAGCTCAGTGTGTGTGTGTGTGTATGTGTGTGTGTGCCTGCCGCGCGTGCATGTGTGTATTGCAAAGTGAAGGTACTACCCTCGAAAGTATAGATGAACTAGGGCAGGTTTGTGAAATAATTCATATGATCTAGCCATTGGCTAAATCAACAAGTGTCTGTGCAGATATTATAACAACAATCTAGTCAGTACTGGAATTAAGAATTAACCAAGTGCTCCTCTTAAGTGGTTTTCCGATCAGGTCTTGAGTGAGAAGAGTTCAGTTGACAAGGAGGATGCTGAGGATGGCAAGTGAGGATGCGGGGTGAGGATGATGCAGAAAGGACAGGTGCACATTTCAGGGAGGTTGTGGAAGATGCACAGTCCTTAGAAGCTACCACTCCGTCACACTTAGTGAGATGAGCGCACTTCTATTCATTTGCATGTGTTGGTCGGAAGGAGAAATGTTCCTCCTAGGCAGACATATTTGAACACTCAGTCCCCAGTGGGTGATCCTGTTTGTGGGGGTGATGGAACCTTTAGGAGATGGAGCCTTCCAGAGGAACTATGTCACTGGAGGTGGGCTTTGGGAGACTGTAACCTCACCCCATTCCCTGCTCACTCCCTACCTCCTGCTTCCTGTGTATGGATGAAAGTGTGATCAGTCAGCTCCTGCCTCCATGCCTTTCCCACCATGATAAACTCCATCCCTCTGGAACCATAATACAAAATAAACCTTTTTTCCCCCCTCAAATTGTTTTGGTCCTGGTATTTTATCACAGCATCAGAAAAAGTAACTACAAAAAAGCGGGGTTGCTGCTGTGAGGAACCTGACCGTGTTTTTCCTGAGGAATGTGCTTTGGAACTTTGGACTAGAAAAGCTGTTGAATGCTGTAAGCAGAGCTTAATAGGCCATCCTAGTTGGTGTCTATAAGGCAGTAGTGTTAAGGGTAAAGGAGGAGCCAGGCTTGGAGGCCTAGCTCATGATGTTTCAGAGGGAAACAAGACTCTTAGCAATTGGGCAAGAGGCCATTCATGTGCTATTTTAGCAGGAATACAGCTGCAGTCTGCCCATGTCCTGAGGCTTTTTGTGAGGGCCACAGTAATTCCTTTGGTTGAGGAAATGTCAAGGTTACTGAACACTGAGACTGAGGCACGGTCATTACTGATCACTCTTATTCAGATCTATGGTGAACAAAAGCAACCCATGAGGCAGATAGAAATGGAAAAATGTCCAGTTTGGAGAGGAAGAGAACACTAGCCAGATTAAGATCGCAGTAAATCATATGCAGAAAAAGAGGCTGTAATCATTAAAGAGATTAGCAGCATTAAAGGGGAGCTTCCTGTCCTGCCCTGAATAGAACAGGTTATAAGCAATAGAAAAGGTTCCCTGATGGCAAGCCTCCAACTTTTTAAAGCAACTGAAGCAAACAAAAGCTGTAACTGTGGTCCAAGGGGCCAGGGGCCAACCCAGGCTGGCGACCAACTTGGCAGTTTTGTCCCTGAAGTACTGGTTTTGGAGAGAAAGAGGACACAAGATGGAGGAGGACACATGCTCTTTCCCTGTGGTTTCAGAGAGCCACTGAGGCCTGGTAATGTGTGGCGGGGGAGATCCTGAGAAGTTACTGTGTGAAGCTCTGATAATGAAGGCTAAGTGTCAATAGAGACTCCAAGATGTTAGAGGTGCCAGAGCGTGAGACACGTGCCTAGGAGAGCTGCATAGAGCGGGTGGAACCGGTCTGACAGAGCTTATGTTGCTGGCAGAGAAGCTGGAGAGCCAGAGCTAGCTCAGCCCCTGGAAAGCGAAGCCCCAGACACCAACACATGGAGCTACAGAATTCAGGGTTTGCCCTGCTGGCTTTTCTTCAGTCATCTTTCCTCACTGCGGCCCATTGTTTCCTTTGGGAGCAGTCGTGTACGTCCTATGCCACTCTATGTTGGAAGTACGGAATTTGGTTTTTATTTTATTTTATTTTATTTTATAGGAAATCACAGTTAAAAAGATTGCCTTGAGTCTCAGAAGTTACTTGTGTACTTTTGAATATTGTTGAGATGGTTAAGACCATAGGGATTTTTTTTTCTCTTTTTTTTCGAGACAGGGTTTCTCTGTGTAGCTTTGCGCCTTTCCTGGATCTCGCTCTGTAGACCAGGCTGGCCTCGAACTCACAGAGATCCGCCTGCCTCTGCCTCCCGAGTGCTGGGATTAAAGGCGTGCGCCACCACCGCCCGGCTGGGAATTTTTTTTTTAACTACTTAAAAAAAATTTTTTTTTTTGAGACAGGGTTTCTCTGTGTACCCCTCCCTTGCTGTACTAGAACTCACTTTGTAGACCAGGTTGGTCTCGAACTCATAGATCCACCTCCCTCTGCCTCTCAAGTGTTGGACTTGAAGGTGTGTGCCACCACCGCCCAGCCAAAGACTTTCTTTTATTTGCATGTCTTTCCCGCTGAAGCTATCCCCATGCTGTAAGTTCCAGCTCCGTCACTTTCTTCTAGGATGACTCTTCCTTCTGTGCCACCTCTTCTTCTGGCTTTGGAACAGTTTATTCCTTCTCAGCGATGACCATCTCAGTGTCACAGGGGGAGCACATGCGTGCATTGATCCAGCCATGAGCTCTGTAAATTTGACAGCACATCTTAGGTGCGTTGTTCAGCTGGACGAAGGACTAGACAATCTACATCTAAACCCTGAAGTTCAGCATTACTCTTTCCATTTTTAAACATGTGCAGCAAAAAAAAAAAAAAAAAAAATCAGCACTTTGGGGGGCGAGCACCGACCCTGTGCCCATCCCCATGGTTTGGCCTGGTCATACCTACCAACTCCACTATTGTGCCACTGGAATGGCACACATTGCTTCTTTAAAGTCATGTCTCCCTGATACTTGGTGGCTTTTTGTACATGTATACCCAAATGGCCTGGTCAATTTTATAGGTGTTCCTGAAGTGAATATGAAGATTTGAACCTCTTGATTTGTATGATTTTGTTGGATTTTCTGGGTCAAAAGAAGAAGATCAAAGCATTCTCATAGGTCACTTCAGATTGCTTACAGGAAGAGGTACTATGGGGACCTTTGAAGCAGGACTAAATGGATTCTACATCATGAGATGGGCTTATTGTGGAGGCAAAGAGTGGGAAGTTGTGGTTTGAATGAGAAATGATTCCATAGCTCATGTACTTGAACACTTGGGCCCCAGTTGGTGGGCTGTTTGTGGAGCTATGGACCTTCAAGAACTGGAGCTTGGCTGGCGGACTTGTGTCAGTGGGGGTGGGCATTGAGGGCTTATAGTCTCCCCTCACTTCTTCCTTGCATGCATGGGTGTTTTCTCTCTCTCTCTCTCTCTCTCTCTGTCTTCTGTGTGTAGATGAAATGTGATCAGTCAGCTTCTGCTGCTGCCTTGATGTCTTTTCTGATCACTATCATACCTGCTTTGCCACAATGGACTCTGTCCCTCTTGAATCATGAGCCAACATAGACCCTTTCTTCCACAAGTTGCTTTGGTTATAGTATTGTATCACAGCAACATAAAAGTGGGAATAGAAAAAGATAATGCGTAGTACTACAAAAATTATGGAAGAAAATCATAGGAAACATAGGATATGAATGTGAAAGGAATACTGGAAAGCAGTCCTTACCTGGATTGTAAGGAATTTGTAGAAAAGTGGATAAAATCAAAGACGTGTATTTTATTTCAGTTATTTTAAATAGCTACCTAAATGAATTCTTCCTTATGAGTACACCTGACTTCAAAAGTGAGGGTGATAATGGTTAATGCTGATCCAGGTCCTCTGGGTCAGAAAAGGATGCATGCTGACTTACAGGGTGGCAGAGGGGTTGAGGGGTGGGGCTGAAAGAGCTGACACAAATTAATTAAAAACAATATTCTTCTTCCTGAGACAGGGTCTTGCTAGCTAGCCCAGGATGACCTCTAACTCTGAATCCTCCTGCCTCAGCCTCCTGAGTGTGGGGATTACAGGTGTGAACCACAATGCTTGGCTTAAATGAAACAATTTAAAGAAGGTCAAAGGTTATCTAAAAAAGGCTTGACTATAGATGATGGAGTAAATCTAGGTTAACAAAAACTAAGCATGAACAAGCTCAAAAGAAAAAAAAATATGTGACTTTCTAGGGGGACTGAGGTCTCTAAAATTGCAATTTGAATATATATAATTACATCCATGCAATTTGAATATACATGATTACACTCATTGGCTAATGAATCAAGTGTTTCCATCATTGTAGAGAAAAAAAAATGATAAACCTTATTCAAATGGAAAAATTTGGGATTGAACTTTGTAAACTGAAATCATCAATTATTCTTTCTTATTTATATTGACTAGGTTGTCTTGGGAAAGCAAATGTCAATCAAAATCACATCACATAGTTGGGAACACTAAAATTACAATGTATCTACCAGCAGCATCAGAGGCCCAAACTGCTGCAGGACATGCTAAGACATCAGCCACCTCCACCACACACTTTGGCAATCTGAGTCACAGCTCTGCAGCCCTTGAGGGGAACACAGCTTTTCTGAATGCATCCTTTCTGTGAGCTTTCCTTTATTGGGTTACTGACTACTCAGAATTAGAATAAAGATTAAGCATAATGATTTCTGTGTAGAAGGATTGCTTTCAATACCTAGAGTATTTTGCTACACACACACACACGCACACACACACATACACACACACTCCTTTTATACTGGGTTTACTTGAAAGATGATGGGTAAAGGTTTTACATTAACTAAGTTTTTGTCTGTTCATTTAACAGTATTTTCTCTGATTATATTCTAGGATGAAGAGATTAGGCCTTTTGTTTTATCCTAAGATTGACTCACATTTGTAACACTTATATGAGGCAGATGCTAGCTCTAGGTGTGTTTCACTATTTTTTTTTTTTTTTTTTTTTTTTGGTTTTTCGAGACAGGTTTTCTCTGTGTAGCTTTGCGCCTTTCCTGGAATTCACTCTGTAGACCAGGCTGACCTTGAACTCACAGAGATCCGCCTGGCTCTGCCTCCCAAGTGCTGGGATTAAAGGCGTGCGCCGCCGCCGCCGCCGCCGCCGCCGCCGCCGCCGCCGCCGCCGCCGCCGCCGCCACCACCACCACCACCCAGCCACTATTGATTTTTTTGAGTGCAGCGATCCAATCAGGGCCCCCAATGTGTTAGGAAGGCATTCTGCCACTGAGTTACATGCCTAACTCCAGGTGCTTAAAAATATCATGATCAGAATGTATTGTATGAACACAAATTCATTTAATAAAAAGATTTTTTATTTGCGTGTATAAGTGTGTGTCTGTGGGTGTGCACATGTGTGCGGATGCCCTTGGGGGCCAGAAAAGGGTACCAGGTCCCCTGGAGCTGGCTGTGAGTCACCTATCACAGGTGCTTGGAACTGAATTTGGGTTCTCTGGAAGAGCAGCAAGCGCTTTTAACACCGAGCCATCTTGCCAGTGATTTTTAGATCCATTAAATTGTTTTATTTCTGTAAAATAGTTCAAAGTGGTTACTTTTCTTATAAAATGCATATTTGTCCTTTCATTCATTTTATAAAATTAAGTACATTTTTGTAAAATTTCTGTCATTGTCACACTAGGCAGTAGCACATTACAAATTATTTCTTTTGACTCACAAAAATCCAGGGTCCCCACAGAGACAGTCTGTGAAGTTCAGGGTCTTTATTAAACAATATATAAATAACAGAAATAAATGTCACAAGCCAGAATATACCCTACTTAGGATAAAACACACAATTCGGTGACAATTAAAACAACAAATATTAGCAGTGGTGGCACATGCCTTTAATCCCAGCATTCGGGAGGCAGAGGCAGGCATGATCTCTGTGAGTTCAAGGCTAGCCTGGTCTACATAGTGAGTTCCAGGACAACCAGAGCTACATAATAAGTCCCTGTCTCAAAAAACGAAAACAAAAACCACAACTATTTTTCCAAATCATGAAACAGAAATAGGGCATTTGTACTGTACAAATTCAAGACAACACTCTTTCCCCATTCTTTGTTTTTGAAATAGGGCCTCACGTCTCCTATGCTGGGCTGCAGGCTACATCCTCTGTGTAGCGGAGGATGATCTTCACTTCTGGTCCCCCCACCTTGACCACCACATCTGGTTTCTGTGGTGCAGGGGAGCCAAACCAGGGCTTTGAGCATTCTAGGCAAGCATGGATAGTCTTACCTCCAACACCCTTTTACTGTTATCTAAATAAAAATAATAAAATGAAGTTTTAAAAAGTTCTGCACCAATAATTAAAAACCAACATTTTAAAAGCTTAGTAAAAATCTGTTTTCTTACTAAGTTATTTTATTACCATATTTGAATTTATTATCCATATGAAAAAATTTCATAATTATTAGAAAAGGAATCTTGGGTTGGTGAGATGGCTCAGTGAGTGTAGTCAGCTACACCCTGCTAAACCTGACAACCTTAATCTGTTCCCTGGGACCAACATGGTGGAAGGAGAGAACTGACTTGCAAGTATTCTTCTGACCTCTAAGTGCGCATGCCCTTTTCCCCCCATAATAAATACCAAATAAATGTAAAAAGAGAAGAAATCCAGAGATCCCGCCATTTGTTTAGTTCTCCAGCCACTATTCCGCACCTAGGGTGATCCAGGTATGGCACGTGATCCCTCTGCGACTTCAGTTAGTACCTGCCTGCTTCTTGCTCTCCCAGGCTCTTTGTCTTCCTCAGCCAAAAACTACCCTTCCCAGACTCCCTTGCAAGTGGAAGAAGCCATGCGACACAGCTGGCGCTCAGACCCAAGAAGAAATGAACAGGGGAAGGTCCAGAAACTTAATTCTAGGGAGGCAGCTTGACTGGCTTGCATCTTTTTATTCTTTCCATCACTTTTACCAAAGCAAACTTAGAGAACTAACTGGCTAACTGTGGACGGAGAAACCCACGTGGAGACTAGCTGAACAAGAAAGTAGAGGATTAATGCTCCTGATGACATCATGGAACAGAGTGGATGCATGGAGCGCTGACCGCTGGCCTCCCCTCTGACACACATTAGAAAAATAACCCGTTTTTCAGGTTTCTTGTTTATCAGTGAACTCTCAGCTGCTTCACCTGGGAGAAAATGTTGACCTTTGGTGTCTGGCAGTTGACAGGCAGGACAGGATAACTGATACATAGATACCAAAATAGCTTCTGATATGAATTCTTATGGCTTCCCAAACAAGCTAAAGAGCTTTATAAACATTCTTTTTATTTTATTTTTTTTTTGGTGTTTTCGAGACAGGGTTTCTCTGTGTGGTTTTGGTGCCTATCCTGGATCTCGCTCTGTAGACCAGGCTGGCCTCGAACTCACAGAGATCCACCTGGCTCTGCTTCCCAAGTGCTGGAATTAAAGGCATGCGCCACCACCGCCCGGCCACATTTTATTATTATTATTATTATTTCTTTAAAAAATTTTTTTAGATACCGTCTCATTGTGTATGTAGCCCTAGCTGGCCTAGAAGACCGGGCTAACCTTGAATTTAGCGATCCATCTGCTTCTGCCTTTCAAGTGCTGGGATTAAACATGTGCACCACACACCTATCCATTTCTCTCAATTTTATTTCAGTACATTTTAATTTTAGGCAAGTTTCTTTCAATCTAGTTAATCTTCAGTTCACTCATTTGTTTAGATTTTTCAAATTCATTTATTTCTTTTGGTTCTGGGGCTGGAACCTAGGGAACTGCATGTACTAAGCAAGTATTCTGACACCAAATCCCACTTCTAGCCCTAAATCATCTTTGGTATTCTAGATAATTCCTAAGATACTTTATAGAGATTATTAAGATATTATATACATTGGCATATAGTAAAACAACAACAGTGATGATGACCTGGCCCTCAAATGTTTAATTCCCGATGACTTAGGAATATTTGTGACCCACAAGTATCCATGAGACAGGTTATTACGTAAGAACATCAGAGCTCCCAAGACTTAGAACGACATTCTAAGCAGACAGTTTCACATCAAAGGGACGGAGTCACAGGAGGATGTGAGCTCCAGTTTTTCATTTTGCTTTTTGAGACAGGTTGTGCTGTTATAGGAAGAATGCCGAAAAGTGCTCTTCGTGTACACTGAGCATCATAAAAGCTCTCATATCCAATACTGGTAGGTGATGGCTGTAGGGGAAAGGGGCCACCTAAAGAAACCCACCCTGATCCTGGAGTTCAGAACCAGTGAAAGAAACACAGCCTAGATCTGGGACCCGAGCCACGGAAAGAAACACTCTATCCCTGAACCCAGAACCAAAGAAACATGCCCTGACTCTGAAACCAGTGCCAAAGAAACACACTTGGTCCCTGGAATCAGAGCTAGTGAAAGAAATATGCCCTGGCCTTAGAATTAGAGCCAAAAAGCTAAGGAAGGTCAGTGAAAGAAACACAGTTTGGCTCTGATGTCAGAGCCATCTCTGCCCCTGACCACCCAAAGCAACCAGCCCCTGAGCAAGGAAAACTAATCAATCCCTGAACAGAAAATCTTCTCCCTGGGGAAACTCTGCCCCTAAGAAATCCTGTATGAACCACCCTGCCTGTTCAGTTGTGGACTGTTCTCTCCCACCCTGGTAGAGGCAGCCGCTCTCCTGGACTCCTCCTTCCCAAATAAATCTCTTTCTCAAAAGAGTCTTGGGTGTGAAGATCTTCATTCACCAGCACAGAGAAGAAGAACTTGCTAAGACAGCCCTTAGGGGACTGAGCAGAAAAAACCTTGCAGAGGTGTTCCCTTAGGGGGCTGAGTAAGGCGGAACTGTGCAGAAAAACCTTGCTGAGACATCCCTACAGGACGGAACAAGATGGGAGCAGAAAAAGTAACAACTTCTTGCTGGAGCCAGAGGAGATGGCTACATTTCTGCAAGGGTTTCCTTTTTACCAGAGTGAAGCAAAAGAAGCAACGTCTTGGGCCAGAGAAGAAGCAGAGCTCTGCTGGGAAGCCCCCTTGGGGGGTTGGGGAGTTGAGCAAAGCTCAGCTGTAACAGCTCTCCAGAAGAGGAGCAGGATTGCTATATCCTGTGGGGGTACCATTCCCCCACCGCACCCCAACTCCAGGTATAGCCTGACTCCCCTGAGCAGTCAGGATACCTTTCCCTCCAGAGCTGAGCTGTCCCATTGCAGCTCCAGCTGCCAGAGGTGTCCTAGAAGCTCAAGGTGTCACCTGAGTCCCTGAACAGTCAGGATACCTTTCCCCCAGAGCTGCAACACTCGCTTACAATGGTGGATGGGAAAAGTTAAAACAGAAATTTAAAATGATAAATGGTCAGCAGTATAGTTCAGTGCAGAGCATGTGCTTAGCATTGGCAACATTTCTAACTCAAGCACAAGCAGATAAGTATTTTAAACTTAACCGCAAATGTATTTCATTTACCAGTAAAATATATGTAGGCTTTTTACTAAATGTTTTTAGGCTTTTGCTTTGGGTTTACATAATACCTAATTATTCACCCTAATTCCAATCACAAGTTTAACTTACATAAACAAGTGTGGGGAAACTGAGACTGAGTCCATGAGAGTGTGGGTGTGGTGAGAACAGATGGCCTCCCACTTGGAGGAAGTCTGTAGTTTGGAGTGCACACCTTGCTGTAAATATGCATTGGAGAATAACGACTATCATTTACCTGGCAGATTAAGTGGCTGTCATGGCATCTCCTATGTGTCCATTGTTAATGACAGACATTTCATGTGTCCATTGTTAATGACAGACATTTCATGTGTCCATTGTTAATGACAGACATTTCATGTACTCTTTAAAGACTACGGGCCTTTGGTGAATTGAATATTAGAAAAACGCACCCCCCCACCCCCTTTACCCTTTATCCTATCCTGTGCTTAAGAGCAAATTCTTGCCTTCGACGATATTTTATTGACTATCTCCCGGTCATTTTCCTCCGATCATGAGTGTCTTTCTGGTTCCAAATTCCTACACTCATCACAGGGATGGGAGGTCCCTCAGCCGATATTCACATGTGCAGGTAAACAATAACTAAGGTCACACCCAGCATCTTGCCTCTGGATTCATATCCAAATTCTAGTTCCATTTTGCTTTGCGACCTCAGACATTGATAAATCAATCTCCATTAATTACTTTTTCTCAAAAGGGAAACCTAGCCTACATACAGTCTGGTTGGGTTATAGGAGCAAGCGGAGCCCAGAACAAGTCCAGAGTGGAGCGTTTGTTCTTCCCTTTGTGGGGCCATTGCCTGTTACCTCTTCATCCCGTCCAGCCATACGGCTCCCAACACTTGCAGCAGTGCCTGCCGACCCTCCTAGCTGCTGACCGTTGGCCCTGTGGCATCTCAGCCTATCGGGAGCCCAGATGGTCCGCTGCTTCCCCACACTATTTTTAGGGATTTTTCTGGAACACATTTTTCTCAGTGCAGCTTAGACAGCCATTCCCTTTCTACCTTCTCAATCTCTGAATTTGTCATTCAATATATGTTAAATGACTACTATATAGGCAGGGCCTATTGGGGGTCCTCAGAGAAAAAGAATTGATGTGAGATATCTACATACATATGAATGAAATGAGGAGTTGGCTGAGTTCTCAGATCTGCGGTCAGGAAGTAGATGGCACAGTTCCAGCCTGTGCAGAGGCCTGACAGGCGTGAGTCAAATACTAGTCCACAGACCAGAAGACTCAAGATTTAAGAGTCACTGTTTCCGTTTGTGTTTGAAAGCAGGAAATGACTGATGTCTCCAGTTTGAAGGCAGCCGGGTACAAGGAATTCTCTCTCTCTCTCTCTCTCTCTCTCTCTCTCTCTCTCTCTCTCTCCTCCTCTCCCCTCCCCTCCCCTTCTCTCTCTCTCTTTCTCAGCATTTATTAAATTCTAATTGATATTCCTCTGCAAATTACTCCATGTTATTTCTATAATATTGGTTCCAAAGGGAAACATCTAGCCTTTGATCTAGTATTTGATTTTCTTCCTTAAAATGTGTAAATTTGGAATATAACACTTCATTTTCCTGAGAGAGATTGGTCTCAATATGCTGCTCAGACTTATCTCAAGCTACTGGATTGAAGTGGTTTTCTGGCCTTAGCTTCCTGAACTGCTGGGACTAGAGTCATGAGTGGCCAGGGCTTCCTTGCCTCTCAAAACCTTTTTGTCAACTATATGTCATTGGGAATGGTAGAAGTATGAACTAGAACTTCTCAGGTGAACATTTTTGCTGTACATCTAAAGAGCCCTTAACATGCATGTAGTAACTCCTCCTTCAAGAAAATTTCTCCAAGAAAAATACTAGATATGCTTGAAGTTATTCCTTCCTCATATTTAAAGTTATTTTCACTGTTAACTTCATGTATTGTTTTTCAAGCCACCACTGCTGCTGGAGTACAGTAAGCACCTCCTGATACTCATCGTTCTGCAATCTGCTCTAACTTAAGAGCCAAAAGGATGCTCTGCTCAGAGTCCTCCAGTGGCTTCCTGTGCCACACGGAGGTGAATCCATTTATCAGTTGTTTGACATGCACTAGCGTAACAACCTTCCATTCCACTTGGACCATCTCTCTCTGGTCCCTTACATACAAAAGCTCCACTCAAAATTTAGGATTGTTACGTGATTTTTTTTTCTGCTGTTGTCCATTATATACCCGGCTTGTTGCCTCATTGCTGTTGGGTGGTACCCAAAAGTCATTTTCTCAGTGGGTCCTTTTGTAAATGTCCCATCTGATAATACAACCCCCAGGCTACTACTTCACTGCTTTAATTAAAAAAATTATTTTAAGTACATGGTTGCTTTGCATGCACACATATATGTACATCACATATATGACAGTGCCGGTGGAGGTCAGAGGAAGGAATTGGATCCCCTAAAACTGGGATTATAGTTGGCTATGAGCCACCATGTGGGTGCTGGGTCTTCTACAAAAGCAGTGCATGCTCTTAACTGCTGAGTCATATTTCTAACTCCTGCTGTATTTTACTTGGTTTTTTTTTCAGTGAGTGTTGTGGTGTGCATTTGAATGTGTGCATGTATATATTGTTACTTTTTTTTTTTTCTGTTATAAACACCATGACCAAAAGCAACTTGGAGATGAAGGGTTTATTTCGTTTTACAGGCTGCAGTCCAAACCTGGGACCTCTGCAAGAGCAGCCAGTGATCTCAGTTGCTGAGTCATGTCTCCAGCCCCCTCTACCTTATTTTTCGGATACAGGGCCTCTCACTGAACCTGGAGTTCACTGTTTTGAGTAGACTTCCTTGCCAGTGAGTCCCTGGGATCCACCTGCCCTTCCTCAGTACTAGTTACAGAACTGTGCCACCATGCCTTGCTTTTTACACAGGTCCTGGGGATTTGAACTCAGATCTTTATCCTTGTATAGAGAGCACTTTACCTGCTAAGTCATCTCTCCAGCCCCCTGCTGTGTTTCCTCTGGAGCAATATCACTATCTGATATAATCTATAGTTTACAGCTTGTAAACGCTTGTCTGCCTTGTGAATGTGGGTAGCTTGTTCACTAATGAATCTCAAACATTCAGAGCAGTAGCTAGTGTGCAGAAAATAGTTATGGAATTATTACAAAGATCTTGGTAAGGTTGTATCATTCTCCTTCTTAATTGAAGATATAAAGTTATTTTCATATAACCTGTTCTGATCCCAGTTTCCCTTCTTCATCCCCTAGATCCTCTGCACTTCTCCACTCCTCCAGCTCCATGCCTTTTCTCTCTCTCTTTAAGAAAATAACAGGCAAATAAAAAAGACAAACAGGGGGCTGGAGAGATGGCTCAGAGGTTAAGCACACTGGCTGTTCTTCCAGAGGTCCTGAGTTCAATTCCCAGCAACCACATGGTGGCTCACAACCTTCTGTAGTGAGATCTGGTGACCTCTTCTGGTGTACATACATACATGCACACAAAGCAAAAACACTGTATACATAATAAATAAATAAATAAATCTTTAAAAAAAAAAAGACAAACAGGAATAAAACAAAATGAACAAACTAACAAACAGAAGAAAATGAAGAAACTAGGAAAGAGCATAAGAAAGGCATACATATGTGCTGGGCTCTGCTGACTCCCCATGGGAGACCTCGATTTGGGGGATGTGGGGATGCGGGGTGGCTTGGGAAAGAGGGCTGGGGGTGGGGGAGGGAGGATCTGTGGATGGTATGTGGAGTGAGAAGAAGATTTCTTAATAAAGAAAAAGAAAATTAAAAAAAGAAGGGCATACATAAGCACATCCCCCACACAAACAAAACTTACAAAACCTCCAAATCATAAACCATATTATACAAGCAAAAGATCAGGAAGGTACAAAAAAATTCCCCAAAGTAAAACGAGACAAAAAAAATCTCCAAAAATATCTTTTAGTTCATTTTGTGTTGGTCATTTACTGCTGGGCATGGGGCCTGCCCTTCAGTGTGGTTTGTATGTCCAGTGAGACTCCCTTGGAGAAACTAATTTTCTCTTTGTGAGCAGTTGTTAATTGGAGTCCTATTGTGTCTGGAAAACACTGTTTCCTTGGTATCATCCATCCCTTCTGGCTCTTAAAATCTTTCCACTTCTTCTTCTGTATAGTTCCCCGAGCCTTGAGGGGAGGGATTTGATGAAGACATCCCATTTAGTATTAAGTGTTCCAAGGACTCTCACTCTCTGTACATTGTCCATTTGTGGATCTCTGTGACAGCTCCCATCTTCTGCAGGAGAAAGCTTCTCTGATGATGGCTGAGTCAGACACTGATCTATGGGTATAGAGGAATACCCCCCCCCCAACACACACACACACACACACACACCTTTTTGTTTGTTTGTTTGTTTGTTTGTTTTGTTTTGAAACAGGGTTTCTCTGTGTAACAGCCCTAGCTGTCCCAGAACCAGTTCTGTAGACCAGGCTTCCTCGAACTCACAGAGATCCACCTGTCTCTGCCTCTCCAATGCTGGGATTAAAGGCATGCACCACCACTGCCCAATAAGGAATATCTTTAGCAGTAATTGTATTGCTACGTTCCTTTAGCAGAACAACAGTATTTGGTTTTCCCTTAGGCCCATGGTCTATCTAGTCTCAGGTTCTTGGCCACCTGGGCAGTGTCAGGCATGGGTTCCATCTCATGGAGAGGGCCTTAAATCCAGTCAGATAGTGGTTGGTGACTCCCACAAGCTCTGTGTCATTATTGCACTAGCAATATCATGCAGGCAGGTCACCAATCAGAGCGAAGAGTTTCTCCTCTGGTAGCAGGCAGAGTACCTTCCAGTATCACAAAAGCAGCCAGTTGGGGTGAAAGCTCTGGTTAGGTACCATCTTCCCATGTTCAGTAAGATGTATAAGCATTGTCTTCAGCAATAGGGCCTTACCACCAACAGATGGAGAACAACCAATGGCCTTGGCAATAGCCTGAGTAGTTCCGGGGTTTTCACAGGGCCCCTTTGGCCAACAACTCAATTAAATGTAAGCCGTAAGCCTGGTACTGGAAGTTTCATTTGGTGGTAAGATTGTTTAGTTGGGCCTTTTTCTACCCCATTACTTGATGATTTCATTTGTATTTCTTTCACATATGTATATATCTTAAGAAGCTTCTACAGTAGTAGTTTCCATATGACCCCTCAAGTGGCCCTTAGCGTTAGCTGTCCCTCCCTGAATTCTATCCCTTACTCCCATCTTCCACCCCCTCTCCATTTACATTCCAGTCTCCCCATTATCTTCCCCCCATGACTTTTTAATAGAATTTTATGTGTTCCAGCCTGGCCTCAAATTCATTATTTAGCCGAATCCTCCTGGCTCTACCTCCAGAATGCTGGAATTACAGACATATATCTCTAAGCTAAATTTACGTAGTGCTGGAGACTGAATCTTGGGCTTTATGCATGCTAGGCAAGCACTCTACCAACGGAACCACAGACCCTGAAAATAACCTCTCCTCCCCTACAGATCCATTATGAGTATGTTCCAAATATCACAGGGTACATACTTATACTAAAATACGATGTGCTATCTAAAATTCCAATTTAATTGTCAGTCCTATGTGGTAGCTGCTGACCCTACTTAGGATGTGATCAGTTCTATCTGACTTAAAACTACTGAATTCCAAGAATCTCATAGGACCAGTTTACTATGAGACAAACAACTCTGCTACATCTAAGACAGACAGACACATCCAGAAAGCTGGAGTTGGGGTGTATGGGCTCTCAGATCGAGAAACCTCAGCACCTTGGAAGTTCAGCTTGTTTATTATTTAGAGGTAAACAGGGAGGCAAGGTTAATGCATACAGCTGAACATGGAGTCAGGGTTATTACACACAGATAAACAAGGGGGCGGGGTTTATGATGTACAGCTGGATCAAGGAGACACACAAGTTAATCTCAGTGGAGCAGGGGAGCGGTCTTCAGAGGGAAGAAAGCTGTATTGGACATTTTATGTACACACTATCAACGTCCACACATGCAAACGTTTTCCTAAAGTTAAACTCCGATTCTTTGGGTCATTCCCTGACGCTCAGCCATTTTCACCCTATCCTTCAAAGAACAACATTCAGAATATCTTAGCTGGGCACATGGAACCTTTCAGGGAGGTGCCCAGTTTCCGTTCTCACCACTCCTCCACACAGAGGCCCTGGCTCTCCTGCTCTTCTTCTCACCTCTTCACAAACCCTCACGCGGTCTCTGCTTTGCTACCGTGTTATGAGAGTTAACTGTTCATCCTTGGTGCTCACAGTGCTCTCTGCATCTTCTCTCAACACTTAATTTAATAGATATCCGCAACAAATGGTATTTTCCCATCACTACCATGTGCATTTCATTTTAAAATTTCTAAGACTGGAATCTGACTTACAATGGCATCTTACAGTGCTGCCTCCAGAAGGCAGTTCTGAATGAGTTGTCGAGCTGCAACAGGTGACCTTCATGGTGCTTATTCCCAGTGGCATGACAATTGTCAACCCTCTGTTTTCAGTCAACCAGCCATGTAAAGAAGGGATTTTAAGTTGATCGCTGTCTGAAAACCATGCAGTGACACCTATTGGATCAAAAACTCTCAGAACAGACGCCAAGAGTTTAGAAGAAAATACCAGAGATAAGAATGGAGTATTCTTTAAAAAAAAAAAAAAAAAAAATGCTCTGCCACTCACGCTCTTGACATTCATTATTATGGATGATTTCTAAGTGATGAGATACTGTTGTTTCATAGTGTAACTAACAGTAGTCCTACCCCACTGGCCCAAAAATGAAGATTCTTTAAAGTTATTTTATGTGGATAGGTATTTTGCCTGCATGTGTATCTGTGCGTTACATGTGTGCAGTGCCCACAGAGGACAGAAGAGGGCACCAGATCCTGTTGAACTGGAGTTACATATGCTTGTGCTGGAAATTGGACTCAGGTCCTCTGGAAGGGCAGCAAGTGCTCTTAACCCCTGAGTCAACTCTCTAGCCCCCCCACCCTAATGATGGTTGTTGACAATATAAGGTATCTCCAAACTGATGAAATATGGTACATTACCTTGAATTTTCCAAGTAATCCTTTAAAGATAAGCCTTATTATAGCGTGCTCCAGGGCTTCTGAGGACACTGTATCTCATCGTTTTACCTATTTCCTTTCTATTGAAATATAAAGTCTCTGAGAGCCTAGCACAGGGCCTGCCACATATTCCACATGCACCTAGGATTAGTTGAGCAAGGCCTAATGATTCAGGCCTATAGTCCCTTGGGAGACTGAGGCTAGGGGACAAGTTTAGGGCCAATGTGGGTTACAGAGGGAGTCTAAAGCTAGTGTGGGCAAGCTTAGTGAGACTCTGTCTCAAAACAAAAAATGTAAAATACAGATCAGTGATAGAGCTCACGCCTAGCATCTGTAAGGACCTTAGTTCAGTCCCCAGTGACACAGACACACAGACACACACACTGAAAGGATATTTGCAGAGTTCATGTTCTTCTATCAGAAAACCTGTCTACTTTGAATGATCCTCAACCTGGATAAGTCCACCCTAAAGGCTGACCTTGAACCGTTTGTGACTTCAACTATATTACTGTAAAACACTGCTTAGCAGAAAGATGTAATTTCTTTTTACTAGCATTTTTTGAGGACTTACATAATGTGTACAGTCCAAACTAAGTTTCCTTTTATGTATATTATTATTATTTTTTTTTTTTTTTGGTTTTTCGAGACAGGGTTTCTCTGTGTAGCTTTGCGCTTTTCCTGGAACTCGCTTTGGAGACCAGGCTGGCCTCGAACTCACAAAGATCCGCCTGCCTCTGCCTCCCGAGTGCTGGGATTAAAGGCATGCGCCACCACCGCCCGGCTTATGTATATTATTTTATTACCTTGTTTTACATAATTTCACATCCAATTTTATGCTTGCTACAATTTTTCTTATGTTCTCAACCTCACTATCATGACCTAAAAGGAGATAGACCAGCAGAGAGCTGAGGAAGTGATAAGACAGTCAAATGCAACTTTTACATTACTTCGGATGAACACTGGGTTCATCTGATTGTTCTGTTCAGACATCTGTTGCTAAATTTCTTACAAGAAGACATAAACAATGTCTAAGTTCTCAATGACAAAATGAGGCATGAGTTCACCAAAGTTAACTGTGGGGAGCCAATGAGTTTATTCAAACTTCTTAGATAGATGAGTGGTTCCTTACAGGTTCATAGGCCTCCCCTCTTGTCTTCCCGGGATTATATATACTCTAGTCCCTCCCTCAGGCCATGTGCAATTAAAACAGAGTTGTGTACAACAGGCGGTAGAGCAGCTGGACAGTCAGGTGAGACTATCATGACTTCTCAGTCCCTCTGTGCTGGGCTGTAAACCATAAACAAGCCCAGCTGGGATGTTCTGCAAGGGAGTGCAGCTGAATGTCCAAATTGGGGGTTACTTGGCTCAGAGGACAGTCACTCATGATAATGGCACATCCAGATATCAAAAGTCAAGTCATTGGCACATAGTTATTTTAAAAGTGTTACCCTGCTTGTTGGTTTAAAGTGATTTGAAAGGGTTCTGGTTGGGTTTCATGAAAGAATATAGCTCACCAGTTCTTAATTCTGACAGAACAGTTCTACTTGAATGTTTTGGTTATTGTTTAAGTCAGAGTCAGCATGCTTTCAGTTTTCCATATAGTTATTCCCTTCGAAAGTGGAGCAAGGACATTTGGATTGTGCTTCCTATTTTTAAAAAAATTGCTTTTATGTTTGTGAGTGTTCTGCTTGTATTGTGTGTGTGCCTGGTGCTTACGGAGGCCAGAAGAGGATGATGGATTCCATGGAACTGGAGTTATAGACAATTGTGAGCTGCCATGTGGGTGCTGGGAACCAAACCCTGGTCCATGGTAAAGGCAAGTGCTCTTAGCCACCGAGCCACCTCACTGGCTTCTGGATACATTCCTTTAAAAACACCAGCAAAGACCTCTCCTCTCCCACGATGGCTCTAACTAGTGCCTCTCAGAAATAGCTTTCACAACGTGCGGCACAGCCCTTGCAGACACCGTAGTCTGGCACTTTAGCAACGCAAGAGCTATTTCTTCAGTTGAATTTTAGGAAATACTCGGTTTGAGTTCAGGGACCATGTTTTAGGAAAGTAAGCCTGAATATAAGTAGATGTCTTCAAGAACCCCAAGAAGAAAATGAAGGAAGGAGAGATTCGCTGTGCTCATCTCTTGTTTACTTCAGGGCCAAAGCTCGCGGAGGAATGGTAGCGCTCTCCAGAGCCATTTGTGTTCTTGTTCTGTCTCTCCCTCTTTGCCAAATAGAGTTGAAGTTATACACACGTCACAAATCCACTATACAGATTAGTGATCACATTTAGCATTGTTTCCCTTTATTTTTTTTAAACAAGTGCAGTAATTATAAGGGTGTGTGAAAAACACTACCAGATACCAGATACATATATAATTCTTGTACATTAAACATGTGGTATTGTGTATGTGCATGATGTATATGGGAGGGGTGCATGCCACATGATATAAGTGTGAAGATCAGAGGACCACCTCATGGGGGCAGTTTTCTCCTTCTGCCATGTGTGTTATGAGAATCAAATTGAAATTGCCAGGCTTACGAGGCAAGTGTCTTTACCTCCTGTGCCATCTTGCCAGCTCTAAATACGGAGTTATTAATCAGCACTATTAAGATTCAGCTGAATAAATTTTTAAAATATGGAGACCAGGGTCTATCCTAATTCTAATTTAATTTTATTATTGCACTTGATGTAAGTGATGCACATGAGCAACATCAAGCATGTGGAGGTCAGAGGATAATTTTGTGGAGTATGAGCTCTCTGACCTTTAAGTGGGTTCCAGGGAGCAAAGGCAGGCCACTAGGAGGCAAGTGCTTTTACTCTCTCAGCCATCTTGTCTTGCTCATCCCTACCCTAATTCCTTTGAATCGCCTTTCCCTGGGTGTGGACTCTTGGGGCATTATGTGTGAAAGCTCTAGAGGCAATGCTGATGTGTAAATCTTGGCTAAGAACTGCTTTTAAACCATCATCAACCAATGATGAAACTGTGAACCCGAGTCACTTCAGAATAAAGGTGGCCCATTTCACCATTTTGTCTTAGGACTGATTGTGAACGTTTCCTGGTTTCTGACTATGTATCTGCTGTCTATCTCTTTCCTGTTCAGCTTGATGGCCTTGTCATTTAGAACTTCCTGGCTGAAAACTTGATCTTTGGTCCCCAGTGCCATCACAAGCATGGGTTCTGGCTATTTGCTGCAGGTTAGTTCTTTGGACTTGGCTTCCCTCATCTTTGCATCTGTCTCCACCACACACCTCCAGGACAAGCCTAGTAGGGCAACCTGCCCACAGCACTGGGTCAGGGAGGAACTGCCACGGGTCTACTGGAAAGTGATTTCAAATAACTAAAAGCTACAGTATCACATCAGCAGACTCCTTTGATTTCCGGCAAACATGGTTTTGTTTTCGTACCCCCCAACAAAACTGACCTAATAGAGAGTAGGAAAATTCTTTCTCTGGACTAAAGGTGTTCTGTTATCTGGGCCTGGCTATCAGCAATGCTGTTCTATCTTCCTTCCATTTTTAGTGGCCTGTTTTTTTTTTTTTTCCTTCTCCCTTCTTTTCACCAGCAACTGCTGCTTCTTTAACTCATATAGGACTCATATTATTCCACAATACACAGGAAATAAGACATTCTTATGGCTCTAAAGGAGTCTGTTTTCGACAGGCAGGGCCCCTACACACCTGAAAGGCCTGGTTAAAAAAAAAAAATGAGACTAATTCTGTGAAAATTATGCTCTCTCACGACAAGAAAAACGGCATGGCAGTGAAGGCAACTTGTCATCCATCCCTCATTAGGATCTAGACGCTCAAGAAGTGCTAAACGCAAACCTTGGAAACTACTATCACCCCAGTTGAACAGGTTTCTTTTTCTTCCCGAATCATGGTAATCATTTTCTGATTTTCAATGTCTTTATATTTTCTTAGACTACCACAAACTCTGAAACCATGGTCCTCATTTTTTCATATATTAATTCCCACCAGCCCTTAAGCATAACATAGTCTGCAGCAAATACTGGCTGGTGGCTCATCATTTTTTATAGTCTTAACCTCTAATGATCTCATGCCTCTCCTATGGTTCATTCCCACAAAACAGTACGCTACACTTTATTGTTAATCAATTAAAAACTTTTTTCTGAAATATTAGGAAAAGCTCAAACAACAAAGGCAGATATTTAAAAAAAAAAAAGTGCCACAAGCATGCCACTTCAGTTGCCCAGCAGCCCAGAATCTCAGCATAGAGACAATCCGGAAATGCAGGGCCGGTGGGAGAGGCCCTATAAATACCTACAGTCTAACAAGGCCTCTATGTCCCAAATTCAACTTGTCTATCAGGCAGCTTCTTGCAGTTTTCCAACTACATTTGAGAACAATTCTTCGGACTTGCGGGCGCAGATCGAAGACTTCAGGTAATGTGACATGGGCAGAGAATGTTTTCTGACACAATACTGGCAGGGACTGAAAGGCGGGTTTCCGGGAAACCTATTCTCTGGGTCACCTGCGCAACGTGGTCATCCTTTCCATTTTAAAACGCGGGCGGTGGATTAGGATTTGGCAAGCCCCTTTTCTTTCTGAGTCTATTCTAGTGCCCTAAACGAGTTGAAGTGGTAACTTGGTTGGGGAGGGCAGCCGTTTTTACTCGTCCACACGTGAGTTCCCCTTCGTGTTTTTTGCAGGGTTGGGTGAGGCACTCCAGGACTGCCTGCCTTTTCTGTGGGTCCTCGGATCGGCTGCAGCCGGGGCCGAATGCCTGGCGGGGATTAGTACCAGGTCATAAACAACCTCCCACTTCCCCTCCCCCCGCTGGGTCGTCCCTGCTACCGCCGCGTGGGCCTGCACGGTTCCCTCTCCCCCGGCAGTTCCCTCTTCTCAGCCCTGCACTCTCAATCACGACGCAGAGCCCTCGCCCACGGGCGGAGGGCGGCTTCCACTTCCCTTCTCCCGACCCTGCCACCGAGCACAGCCCAAAAGGCCGGCCGCCCTGACACGCACGCCTACAAGCCGCGGCCGCCCTGCGCCCGCCAACACAGTCCCCGCCCCCACCCGCGGTGCTTCCGCGGCGTGTCCCCGCCCCTTTCCGGAGCCCGCCTCCCGGCTGCCGGCCTCCGGCCGCCCCTCGCGCCGGCTCGAGCGCGCACCCGGGGCCCCGCCTCCGCGCGTGCTCAATAACTGTCCTCTAAGTCGGCCTACAAGCTTCCCCCGCCCCGGTCCTGTTTGAATATGCTAATAAGGCCCTAAGGACCAGCCAGTAGAACGGCGGGTCGGCGCGTCACGTGACGCGACTACGTGTCAGGGGCGGGGCCTACGTAGCCCCTGCCCGAGTTAAAACCGGAGAGTGAGAGAGAAAAGCGCTTCAGTAGCGAGAGGGGCTGAGAAAGTGGTGACACCGCTGGGGTGCGGAGGGAGTCCCTGAAACTTCTCCCAACAGCCCCAGGGCCAATCTCCCCTCAGCCCACTCCCCTCTTCGCCAGATCCCTGGTCCCCACTCCCTGCACTGGGGGTGGGGTGGGGAACTGGGCCCGTCTCCCGCGGGGACACACACAGGGGCCGGGAGTGGGGACGGGACCCCCCAGGCAGGGGGGACGGACGGACAGACGTCCGTGCGGCCGCCCCAGCGGGCAGACGGGCCAGAGGCGGGGGTAGGACCGGGAGGACCTGGGCTGGGGAGTTTCCTCTCAACTATCGGGGGAGAAACTCCCCACAGCCGGTGTTTTCCTCCCGGGGGCCGCGTTCCCCGCCCCGCGTAGCGGCGGTTGCCGCCGCCGCTGCCGCCGCCGCCGCCGCCGCCGCTGCCTCCAACCTCTGCCATCTCGTCACCACCTCGGGCCCCGGTGTCCCCGGCCAGCACTATGCCCATCTTACTGTTCCTGATAGACACGTCTGCCTCTATGAACCAGCGCAGCCATCTGGGCACCACCTACCTGGACACGGCCAAAGGCGCGGTAGAGACCTTCATGAAGGTACCGGCTGACCGAGCCCCGGCGGCGACCCGGACCCGGTGGCCCGCGGGGGGCAGGGCGGGGGGCGGCGGGGCCACTGCGGGCGCCGCGGGCGCGGGGACCCCTCCCCCACCGCGCGGGCGGGCGGGCGGGCGGGCGCTGGGAGCGGGCTCCGGCGGGCCTGGCCCATGTGGGGTTACTGTGGGTGCGGGGGGGGGGGGGGATCGGCGGAGGGGCGGCCCTGCGTGTGCGGTACTATGGGGGGCGGCCGGGGACCCTTCTGCGACTGGTAACCTCGCCTCTGTGCTGCCCTCTCTCCCCTCCTGTCCCCACCCTGGCCCGCAGCTCCGTGCCCGGGACCCTGCCAGCCGAGGAGACAGGTATATGCTGGTCACTTTCGAAGAGCCGCCCTATGCTATCAAGGTAACAGCCCTCGCCCTCCCCCTCCCTTTCCCTGCTCCTTCCTAGCTCAACCCTCCCCGCCCCCCTCTCCATTATGCTCCCCTCCCCCACCGCCGCTCCCGCCTCCCAGGTCCCTTCCCCTGCGGCCTCCCACCCCTCCCCGGCCCCGGAGCGCCGGCGCGGTGGCAGTTTCGGGCCCACCGCCGTCCCCTCCGGGTCCGGCTCGGCCTGGCGGCGGAGGCGCTACGATCAACATGGCCGACATTTCCCCTCCGCGGCGTGAGCGGCAGCAATGAACTGTGGGGGATATTTATTCAAGTTAGCCCGAGTGACAGCCGGGCCCAGCCTTGCCTAGCCCGGGTTTGCATTAAAAGGGAACCAGCCAAGCTGGCAGGGAAGCCAGGAGGGGGGCTTCGAGACTTGGTCATCACCGAGTGGAACTAGGAAGGCCACCGATTGGTGGGACAGCTGTGGTCAACTTAAGAAGTCCTGCTGCCATCTGCCTTCCACTAGTACCTTCGCAACACCCGCCCCTTACACACAATTTGGAGGATGTTCTGTTAGCAAATTTCCCAGGGAAGTTATTAAAGTATTAAGACTGTTGTTACTTACCAAAAGGTGTAGGGCAAGCAGGTTCATTCTTGGCCACCTTTGGAAGAGTTTCCTTTCCTCACCAGAGACAACAGTTATAACGTGTTACTACCCAAGCCATATCAACCAAAAGTGAAGTTAACAAACCCGAAGTGGCATACCTGCTTGGTGGACATCACATTATAATCGTTGTCCATGTGTGTTTGTGACTTCAAATGATATAAAAAAATTTTTTACATCTTTCTTTTCAGGCTGGATGGAAGGAAAATCATGCAACGTTTATGAATGAACTGAAAAACCTTCAGGCAGAAGGACTTACGACTCTTGGCCAATCCCTAAGGACAGCTTTTGATTTGTTAAATTTAAATAGATTAGTAACTGGCATAGACAACTATGGGCAGGTAGGTTGAATACTAAGGTAGAAAAGAGTTGTTTTTATTTATGTGTATAAAAGCACAATCCAGTCAAAAAAATATGCAACGTGGAATGGAAGTATAAAACATAACGAGGTTGAAATACAGTGTACACACAGTTCTAAACACCTAAGGTGTATGATTTTTATATCCCTCATTTCCCCCTTTAAATGTATTTGCATTCAGAATTTGGATTTAAATTCTTGGCTAGAAAGTTGACCTGAATTTGGTTTCAGTCCCTCAGAAGTTCATAAAAGACATAAAAGGGAAGATACACACCAGTCTGAAGCTCCGTTACCTGTAGGCACATACGCAGCTCTTGCAGTGGATCACAGCTGTTGGTTGACGTAGCAGTTGCTTCTAGGTTAGTAAAGATATTAGAGGAAATGACTGTTAGATTAGGATTTATCCTAACCCACATTGTATATTGGAAAGGTAAGATTTGTCAGGAGTGCAGTAATTGGTTGACTACATTCAGATGTCTTTTGAAGCATCTACTATTAGAAGTTACTGCAGTAGGAAGTCTAAAATTAATGACAGATTCAGAATTCTTAAAGTTTAAAATTTCCAAACCTTTGGGAAAATGCTTTCTGTGAAACATGAAAGTTTGCCTGTCTTCCTGAAGCTCCCCAAAAGTCCCTCTCACTGTGAGGATGAGACAAGAGCTTTAAATCAACAATAGTCATTCACTAAGGAAATGTGAGGTGATCTATTATAAATATTGCTATCCTAGAAATACAAGATACCAAAGAATATGTAATGCTGCACACAAGGAGTAATGGCACACCCAAGGAATTCCGTATGCAAAGCACTATTACCATAATGCTACATTTAGGAATATATATTTTATACTTTTCCCAAGTTTCATAATGTACAGTTCTCACGAATTTTGAACATTTCAAGGCAGTTCTTCCTGTGACTTCACAAGCTATATGCCTCATTTGGGGGATAACTCTGAAACATTTAACCATCTTTAGAAATGGTTGAATTTAGTGCTCAAGCATTTAAAGTATGCGTTACAAACCAGACTTTCCTGAAAAGCATTTTCATCCTTTAATTAGTAAATATCTTAACACTTTAGTTATTTTATTTTATTTATTTTTTTGCTGCTCCTTTGTCACTTGGTCTGTTTCTGTAAAAGCATCTTACTCCTTTGGTGTATGTAGTGCTATTTTCTATTATCGTTTAAGATTTTAATCAAACTTTGCCGAGTTAAAGACACATTTGAAACTTCCTATTAAGTTCCTTTATTTTGTTGTCAGGTTATGTGTTGTAGAGCTATCAATTTCCTATTTTTCTGTGTTACATTTCATAAGAGGGAAGGACATTTGGATATATCCACCTTCAACTACATAGTTAAAACAGCAAAAAGTCCTTTAGGAGAGTTCCAGGGCACCTGTGTGCTTACTCTCTAGGAAGTTTAAAGTTGAAGGCAGAGCTTTGGTGTTTTGAGATGTTCTTACTGACTAGGGTTTATTAACTTGCAACAAGGAAGGATAATGCCTCTCAGTCATTTTAGTGAATCAGCTAGGATTCAGGAAGCAATGTTAATGGTTTTTGCTTATATCCTGAATTTGCACAAATGAAACTAGCTTTAAAATAATTAAGACGCTACAATTTCTCAATAAATGGAAAATTTTTGAGTAAATTTTACTTGGAAGAAGACATGCTTCTGGATTTTTTCATCATAAAACCATTTTTCTTTATTTAAATATTCTATAATTCCTATTTATACAAAAGTTACCAGAATTTTGGATGATTGAAATTACTTAATACTAAATATCATTTGGATATTTGGAAAAGAACTTCGTAGGATCTGTAACCTTAGTATTTTTGTACATAAGTATTTCATGCTGAATAATAGGAATACTGGATGTAGTCTCAATAGTTGAAGGAAATGAGAAAAGGTGGGTTAGCTGGAAGACATGTTAGTCTTACAGAGCATCTATACATCTAATACAGTCTTATTTTCTTAAACATTTATTTCTTATATATAAAAATTACTTTCCTAAATATGGGTTAAATGTACACGTATTTATTGGTATATTTACATCAATAACCTTTTCCTGTATACATATAGACACATAGGTGATTTTATATAATCAATTGCAAGAACACTAGTTTCCATATTGCATTTATTAATTTGGCATTCTTAATTAGGTAGGATACTTAGAATTGTAAGGTTAAAATAGCTGAGCAGAAAAGATTCTTAAATGGTTTTCTCATGCACCTTTGGATATTCCACTAACAAATTGTCTGCCTGTGTAGAAGATCCTTTTAAATATTTGGTAACCAGTACCATTTGCTGATATTTTTACAGTTGTAGATGAGTGTGAACCATGAGTGTGAACCTTCAGTCATCCCTTCTCTTTAAAAGCAGCATCTTATTGCTGATTGCAGATAAACTTGCAAGTTATCGTCCACATGTTAATAGTTTCAAATTATATTGATCCTTTGAGAATCTGAAAATAAGCTCAAGTAGATAAGATTAAGAATGTAGACACAGGCCGGGCGGTGGTGGCGCACGCCTTTAATCCCAGCACTCGGGAGGCAGAGCCAGGCGGATCTCTGTGAGTTCGAGGCCAGCCTGGTCTCCAAAGCGAGTTCCAGGAAAGGTGCAAAGCTACACAGAGAAACCCTGTCTCGAAAAACCAAAAAAAAAAAAAAAAAAAAGAAAAGAAAGAATGTAGACACATTGGACAGTTTTATTATATAAATTGACATGTTTTTATATTTATTCTGTGTTTTTTTGTTCTTTTTCTTCAATGTTTGTAGCATTTTTTTTTTTAAAGATTTATTATGTATACAGTGTTCTGTCTGCGTGAATGCCTTCCTGCAGGCCAGAAGAGGGTACCAGATCTCATTACAGAAGGTTGTGAGCCACCATGTGGTTGCTGGAAATTGAATTCGGGACCTCTGGAAAAGCAGCCAGTGCTTTTAACCACTGAGCCATCTCTCCAGCCCAGCATTTTTTTTTTTTTTTTAAAGTTAGGTTTAGCTGCTGAATCTGACTCTGGCCTGCACATCATGATTGTTTCCATTGGTCTGACTCTATTTCACTCTCCAATATAGTAGCACTGATTGGATTGTTTAGAATGGTGCCTGACCTACTGTGCATTTTTTTTTCTACTGTGCATTTTAAAAAGAGAAAAATATTTATTGCTTTGAGAATTTTAAATGAGAGTATTTACCCCTTTTGACAATGATGGCTTTGGTGTGAGATGAGTTTGATGTTCTGTTTTTTGAGCTGACCTCACTATAGCCATTGCAAGCCTGGAACTCACTGTATAGACTGGCCAGCCTTGAACTTCTGAGTGTTGGGATTACAAGCCTGCACCACCATGCTTGACCCGGCTTTTCTTCTAATGCTAATTAGTGAATTAGTAAAAACTTGGTTCCTATTTGAGTTTTTGGTTTTTCTTTCCCCTTAGATTATCAACAAGTTCTTCGGTATTTATTAAGCTATTAATAACCTTTTCAAGTGAAAGGAGATTATTATACTTGCCTGTATACTGCCTGTACTACAGTGCTGAAATGTGACCTGAAACAATAGTGAATAGTTAGTCTTTGTGTGGTGTTGGATATGAAACCCAGATCCTTGTGCATGCTAGACAAAGGTCCTACTACAGAGGTACACCCTTTGTCGATCGGCACTGTTGTAAAAATTGTAAGTCCCTTAATTAAAATAAGTTTTATTAAAAAGATTTAATGACATTTGTGTGTGGGGAGGTGTAGCATGCCATAGTGCATGTGTGAAATTAGAGGGTAATGTGAGAGTGGTTTTATCCTCCCATTGTGCTGGTCCTGTGCTCAAATTCAGGTACTTAGGTTTGGTGGCACGTGCCTTTCTTTGCTGAGTCATCTTTCCATCCATAAGTCCCTTATTTAAAAAAAAAAAATTAAGATGTAGAAAACAAAATTTCCCATCTTCATCATCTTTAAGTGTGCAGTTCTATGGTATTAGGTATATTCACAGTTTTATAAAAGCAATACCTAGGAAAAAAATAAAACTCTACCTATTAATAACTCCAATTCCCTACATTCCCTTGAGGATGCCTTTTCTACTTCCTGCTTTTTTTTTTTTTAAATAGTTAGACTACTGTGCATTCCTTATCACATAACATAGATGAACCCTCCATCTGTGGGCTTGCTAATCTATGGATTCAGCCTACCACAGATCAGAACTATCTGAACAAATCCTGCATCTGTACTGAGCTTGTTTCTATGTCACTATCCACTGAATACAACTCTTTACATAGCATTAAGATTGCATTAGGTAGGACTGGAGAGGTGGCTCAGAGGTTAAGAGCTGGCTTCTCTTCCAGAGGTCCTGAGTTCAAATTCCCAGCAACTACATGGTGGCTCACAGTCATCTATAATAAGATCTGGCGCCCCCTTCAGGCATGCAGGTAGAAGACTCTACATAATAAATAAATCTTTTAAAAAAAAAAGATTGCATTAGGTATTTAGAGTGCTTGAGAATCTGGATTTTGGTATCTTCTAGGGACAACCAGGAACCAACTTTTTGTGGATACTGAGGGGGTGAGTGTGGGTTTTTTTGGTTTTGGTTTTTTCAAGACAGGGTTTCTGTTTGTAACAGCTCTGGTTTTCCTGGAATTCTCTTTGTAGACCAGGCTGGTCTCCAACTCACAGAGATCCACCTGCCTCTGCCTCTGCCCCGCCTCCCGAGTGCTGGGATTAAAGCCATGTGCCACCATCACCTGGTTAAATTTAGTTATGTGAATGCTTTTGCCTGTACATATATCTGTGCACCACATGCATGCCTGGTACCTGAAGAAGTGGTGAGCCTCCATGTGGGGATGGGAATCAAACCAGGGTACTTTGCAAGAACAACAAGTTCTCTTAACTACTGAGTCAATTTTCCAGCCCATGTTTGTTTGTTTTATGACTAAGGATTATTTGCCTAATCCTTAAGGTTCATCCACCTTGTAGTGTGTAGAATTTTTGTCAGAATTTTCTTGACTATCAGGAATAATACTGCAATTAATATATGTAGGTAAGCATCTCTTTAAGACTGCTTTCATTTCTTGAGGATGCAAATGTTGAAATAGAATAGTAAATTCTTATTTTTTTTTTGAGGAGCTCTCCATAATCTTCCATAGTAATTGCACCATTTTACATTCCAGCAATAGTACACAAAAGATGCTTCCTATATCCTGCTGACCCACACAGACTCCACAAGTTTTCCTTAGCCATCTTAATGGATTTGAGAAGATAACCATTATTGTTTTGATTTGCATTTTTTTGAATTAGTGTTTATATTTAACATATTTTCATGCACTGGTTAGCCATTTATATACAGTCTTTGGAGATGTGTATTTAAAGTTTTGAGTTAAACAGGGACTCAAGACACATACATACTGGAGTTTTTGTTGTTTTTGTGTTGTTCAAAGTGTTGGGAGTTGAACACACCCTAGGCAAGTACTCTGTGACTGAGCCACCTTCCCAGCCCTTTGGGGTTCTTTATATGTTTCAGTTATAAACTCTTTATCATACAGTTCACACATCTTCTGTCATTCTGTAGGTTATATGTTTATACTGTTGATTATGTTCTTTTGATGCTCAGAATTTGTTTTTATGTAGTTGAGTCTATTAATTTTTCCTGTACTTTTTCATGTCTAAAAAGGTTTACTTAGTCTAGCATTATTGAAGCTTTTCTTTTATAGTTTTAGAACACATACAGGCCTTTTATCTATTTTGAGCTGATTTTTATGTATAGTGTATGTAAAGGATTCAACTTTTCTTTTGCATGTCACTGTCCAGTTTGCCCAGCACTATTGGATAGTCTTGGCAAGTCCTTTTCAAAAGCATTTAAATAATTTGTAGTGAGGGGAGGACTTCCTCCCCATAAAAGTATTGTTTTAGAGAAGAGCAGTAGCTGGCAATGGAATGCCCAGTCTTGACTTTGTCATTGAATCACTGTATAATACTGAACCAATGACATTGTCACCCTGTGTCTCTGCTGCTTATTCTGAATAAGCTACTATGTACCCATACTGTTAGAGAATGAATGAGAGGCTTAAATCTGATTTATATTTAAAGTGTCCGTAGTGCTTAGTTAGGGACAAACAAACTTTAAAGACATACAGGAAAATGGGCTTGGTGGCACAAGCCAAACTTTAGTCCCAACAGAGGCAAGAAGGCCAGCCTGGTCTGCACAGTGAGACACTGTCTTAAAAACAAAAAATAAAAAGATGTACAGTGGTTTGTGTCTAGTTTAGTATTTCCCTCCTTATTTGAAATTACAGTTATAAAAATCTAGTGAGTTTTAATGTTGAGTTCTGTTATTACATGCTTTGAAATCTGTTAGCATGTTGAGATTTTTTTCCCCCTTGGATTTTGTAGTTCATCCTAGAGAAGCAGGCGTGAGAACATTCTCTGCTGAAGTTGTCTTAATGGTGGTTGATTAGTATGAGCTTGTGTCTTTAGAGAGATACATTCAGTGGAAGCAGGAGTCAAGTATTGGGAAGACATTTTTGTTTTGTTTGTTTGTTTTGCTTTTCAAGAGAAGGTTTCTCTGTGTAACAAACAGTCCTGGCTGTCCTGGAACTCACTCTATAGACCAGGCTGACCTCGAACTCACAGCGATCCACCTGCCTCTGCCTTCTGGGTGCTGGAATTAAAGGCTTGTGTCACCACCACCCAGCTTGGGAAAACATTTTTAAATCAGTGTGCTGAATAAAAGCTGCATATGAGTTTAGCTGACCAGTCAGAGATGTGACAGAAGCCATATTGTCCTTGGGTTTTTTTTTTTTTCCTACAGGTTTGATTTTTAAGGAGCTTTCAGGATAATATATTTTTTTTCCAAAAAAACTTGCTACAGTATCTTTTTATACTGTAAATCTGTTTTCCAAACTCTTAAAAAATTACTTTTGACATTTCAGAAGGAAATGAAAAAAATGACACCCAGAGGACATCATTGTTTGTTTGTTTAGTGTTTTGAGACAAGGTTTCTTTGTGTAGCCCTGGCTGTCTTGGAACTCATTTTGTAGACCAGGCTGGCCTCAAACTCTTAGAGATCCACTTGCTTCTGCTTCCTGAGAGCTGGGATTAGAAGTTTGTGCCACCACACCTGACTTTAGGTATTCTTTAAATGACAAAAAGCTCATTTTTCTTCCATTTTACAAAATTGATTTCCTTATATAAACTTTATTTTTGTTAGCTTAAATTATGTAATTTAAGCTTGTTACATTGATTATAAACATGATACAGAAGAGTTTTTGGTTTTGTTTTGCTTTACTTTGTAAATTCTATTTATTATGTATTGGGGGACAAAGCAGACCTTTGGAAGTTAGGGGGAAAACTTGCAGGAGTTAGTTCCCCCCACCCCTTTTTGGAGTCAAAGTCTCAAGTATCCCACTGGCCTTGAATTCACTATGTAACTGAGGATGATCTTGAACTTACAAAAATATTTACTTACTTATTTTGTGCATATTTGCTATTGCCTGTATGTATGTATGTGTGTGTGTGTGTGTACACACACACACACACACACACATACATATATATACACACACATACATACAGGCATGTGTATACATATACATGCCTGGTATACTGGCTTTGGACCCCTAGAACTGTGGACAGTTGTAAACTGCTGTTGTGGTGCTGAGACCCAAACCTGGGACTCTCTGCAAAGAGCAGAAGGTGTTCTTAACTACTGATTCATCTTGTTAGCCCTATTCTTGAACTCTTGATCCTGCCTGCCTGCACTTCTGAGTGCTGTGTTCTACCATGTGGATTTATGTGGTACCAGAAGTTGAATGCAAGGCTTCATTATGTGCTAGGAAAGCACTTTACTGAGCTACAGCCTCAGCCCTGCTTTAGTTTTTTTTTTTATTATTTATCTTTTCTACTCCAACATTTTTTTTGGGCTAGAACTTCAAAGCACAAATCCTGAACTTGAAGGTTAGTGAATTTTTATATATGCTCTTGAGCAGAGTTTCATCTGGCAACTTTTCGGTTTTTTTGTGGTTTAGTGTATCTTCTTAAATTTATAGAATAAAAGCTCAGAAAAGTTGAAATGCTTACTTTAACCTTTCTTGTAACATTTTATCCAAATATTGTTTGTTACCTTATTAGCTTCAGTTCAGTTTTTCCTCTCTAGTTTGGAAAAAAGGATACAGTATAAGGGGTGATTGATAGGATTTTATGACATTTTAAGGACAAGGTTATAATAATATAAATTTTGCAATTTAGTTTGTTTTGATGTGTGTATGTATCTTTATCTGCTGAGCCATCTCCCTGTCTTCTAGGCCAAGGTTGTAATATATGTATGTAGTTAATAGAATTTTTGTTTCCACATTTTAACACTTTATTTTTTGATTTAGGTAGTTAACATACAGCTAATAATTTGTCAGTTAATTAGTTGATCTTTCCATTTGAGCCAGCCAGTAATAGGGCTACAATAATAACTTCCCTGGACATCTTTGTAGTTGGTTAACTGTCATGCTTTCTTTTGGTCTAAGATGGTTTTGAAAATATTTAAGCCTCATGTCTTGAGTCAGGAAAATGTGACTGGCTTGCTTATGGATTTTCTACCACACTGGTGAGTTCCTGGCAAGTCTTATAGCCTCTCATCCTGCTTTTCCACTAGGAAAATTAAATAGAAGAGCTCACCATAGATGACTATGGTGAATGTTGAGTAATGTGCAACCCACTTTATTACTGAAATGTAATTTTTTTTTTTTTTGGTTTTTTGAGACAGGGTTTCTCTGTGTAGCTTTGCGCCTTTCCTGGAACTCGCTTTGTAGACCAGGCTGGCCTCGAACTCACAGAGATCCGCCTGGCTCTGCCTCCCGAGTGCTGGGATTAAAGGCGTGCGCCACCACCCGCCCGGCTGAAATGTAATTTATTCTGTAAATTTCCTTCCAGATTTTAAAAACTGGAATAATGGGAGCCTAACTTTGGTTTAATCCTGCTTCTCCCCTCCAGAACATCGTGGTGATACAGAAAACCAAAATCCCAAGCAAACAACAACAAATCTATGTGCTGGTCTGTCCCACTTAATAGCTTATGTTTTGACAAGTCCTTTAATCCTGAACTTTCTCATTCACAAAGTGTTGCCAGTACCAGTCTTGAAAGTTTTGTAAGGATTAGAAATAATGTTTGTTAATCAGCCTGGCCAAAAAAAAAAAAAAAAAAAAAAAAAATCAGCCTGGCAAAATAACTGCCTGGCATGTGGTAGAAATTCGGTTGATGAGGATCATCATCCTCATTATTAAAGAAAACTCTTATCAGGATGAAAGCTTTCTGTTCTGAAACTGACCAGACCCCAAATCTCTGTGGTATACTGTGTGCTTCCGCCCCACAAGCTATCCATTACTTGAGGCTGAAGTCCTAACTTTCGCTGTAGGTAACATGTTTCTTGGTTTTAATTTTGAGTCTCAATATGTTGTTCTAAATATATATATATATATATATATATATTTTTAAAAACTTTACTGAAGTCTTTTCTAAAATCTTCATTTATCTTTTCAAAAGCAGTTTCATACCAATAGATACATGCAAACACATTTGTGAATTTCAGAATAAGAAACATCTTCAGACTTTGAGGAATCTCAGATCAGTCTATTTCCAGGACTATATATTTTAGAATTCATATTGGTGATGGTTAGAATGGGCAAGGTTAGAAGATAACATTGTCTAAGGAGTCCAGGTATAAAATATTCCCTTTTTGCAGATTGTGTGACAAAAGCTATTAATAGGATAAGCCTATGAATTACTTTTTTTAATATGAAAGGTATTTTTGACATGCTATTTGAAATTTAATTACTTATGAGATACAGTTGTATGTTGAAAGACCTCTTAATTGTCAGCTTAGTGACTTTTCATAATGAAAATGAATTCTAATCCTTATATACTTGTCTTTTCTGAAATGTGTACCTTAAAAGACTATGAAATCTTTTCCATCAGTTTGATTTGCCCAAATACGGTCTAGGGCTTGTGGTAAAGGTCCTGACAAGGATTTGGAAGGATTATATTTTCTACAACACTTTATTACTAGTTTTAAGTATGTGAGCAAAGAATTGTATATTGCCTGTTAGGTGGTACCATTTATGGTTAATGAGTGACAAAACTGATGCTGGTTTGTTAAAATGGTTTTTCATCTTAAAGCTTTTGAGCCTTGTTAGATATTAGAAAACATAAACAAGATTGAAAACTCCAAATGCAATTATTTCAAAGTTAAAAACAATTGCGTACGCAGAGTGCTGAGGAAAGTTAGGCCGTAAGACAGTGGGGGATTACCAAGGCTGTGTTCATGAGATGGCAAGGTTTAGTGCTTTTGGATTGCCAGGATTTAGCAAAACAATAATTTTCATGGCCTTTGGTAATGCCTAAATTGTGATAGTTCATGGTCATTTATGTACTTTTACAATTGTAAAAGTTTGAATTTTTGACCAGTAAGTTAGAAAAAGAAGATATCAATATGCAGAAAAATGGCACTAAATGAAATAGTAAAAGGTCTTTATTTAAAATACTTCTATTTATTCTAACTTTTATTGTTAATCCAGAATGGATAATGTCTGATCTCAAACAAGGTTATATTGAATGCAGATCCTAATGGAAAAAGGCATTATATTGTGTTCATAGAGTTTCTGGTCCAATGAAATGTTGGTGGTAAGGTTTTAAATTTGTTACAGTCTGTATTTTCACCCATATGTGACATCTGCTTTTTTATGACCCATATTAACATGCTGAAGCCATTGTCTGTGTCTGCAGCTCAGAAGGCTTAGGGACATTTTGGGGGTACTGTGGAGATAGAGCTTCATACTACTTGCCTGGCATATATAAACTCCTGAATTTGATCTCTAGTACTACAGAACAGATAATAAAACCATTTTTGAAAGATAGGTCTGGATAGAAAACTAAATTAAAATCCATTAAAAAAAAAAAAAAAAACTCTTTAAAAAGCCTTGAAACTAACGTTGTCTTACCCAGTTAAGATTTACTTTCATCCATAGCATATGGGAAATAATACCCTAGTTTTGAGTTTTTTTTTTCCTTTCAAAAATGTAAAGCTTTGTCACTAATTTTTGTGATCTGTAACATATATCGACTAGGTTTTCACTGTAGGGAAAGCCTTTGCAGAATTTCATGATTTTGTTTTAAAAATTTTAATTTAAAGTAGAAGTTTATATGTGTGTGTGTATATGTATGTGTGTGTGTATATATATACATATATACTCTGTAGACCAGGTTGGCCTTGAACTCACTCCCGAATGCTGGGATTAAAGGCGTGCACCACCACTGCCCGGCAAAATCTTTTTATTATTTACATTTTATGTATGAGTGCTCTGCATGTATACCTGCATGCCAGAAGAGGGAGTAAGATCCTATTGTAGATGGTTGTGAGCCACCATGTGGGTGCTGGGAATTGAACCTCAGGACTCCTGGAAGAACAGTCAGAGCTCTTGACCACTGACCCATCTCTCCAGTCCGTTATATTATGTGCATTGGTGTTTGGGGTGGGTATATGTCTGTCTATGCATCACAGATGTGCCTGGTACCCTTGGTGGCCAGAAGAGTGTGTTGGGTTCCCTGAAATGAGTTATGGATGATCAGTAGTTGCCATATAATACTGGGCATTAAACCAAGGTCCTCTGAAAGACCAGCCAGTACTCTTAACTGCTAAGCCTTCTTTCCAGTACTCCTATACTTTTGTTTTTAAAGACAGCATTGCATGTAAGTTCATTCTTTTGAGAATCTGTTTGTGATGTAGAGAGAAGTAACTAGAGTCATCCTACTCAGTCAGACATTCATGGTCTGCTTGGTGTAGAGCATTTAAAAATCAATTTGACTTTTGAGTTCAAGAAATGATTTAGGGGCCTAGAGAGATGGCTCAATGATTAAGAACACTATCTGCTTTCAGAGGACGTGGGACAATTCCCAGCACTTACATGGCAACTCACAGCCATCTATCTGTAACTTGAATCCCAGTAGATCTGTCACCCTCAGATAGCAGGCACACATTTGGTATAGAGATGTACATGCAGGCAAAACACTCATACACATAAAGTAAAGTAAAGTGATTTAGCCAGATTTGTGCCAAGGTAGTGTCTGTAGATCCTGTGGGAGTCAGCAACCTAAGGAGATTATTAAACTTGAGAATAGGATAGACAGATCTGGGTGAGTTGATGAGGGGAATTGAGTTTTAAAAACTTTTTTTAATTTAAAAAAGTAAAAGTTTGTGTGTGTGTGTGTATGTATATATTTTTTTGAGATAGGGTTTCAAACTTAGACTTATCATTTGTTCCTTACATTAGGATCTGCATTCAATATAACCTTGTTTGAGATCAGACATTATCCATTCTGGATTAACAATAAAAGTTAGAATAAATAGAAGTATTTTAAATAAAGACCTTTTACTATTTCATTTAGTGCCATTTTTCTGCATATTGATATCTTCTTTTTCTAACTTTTTCTGTCTTTAAAAATATATTTACATTTTTGCATTTATTTTACTTCCTTGTCATTTTTCAAACATTTTGCTGCATTAATTTTCCCACATTAATATTGCCTAATCCCTGTAATAGAATGGATATGATAAGTTTTTTATTCATATTATTAATGTTCAGTAAAAGTATTCTTGCATCTTCATTTCTCTTTCTATGGTAGTATAAATTCTGTTTGCCTGCTACTACTTTTTAGGAGTTACCAGAACGAACTTGCTAATATTTTTCAAACTTTAGAATCCAGTTTAAATGTAAAACTCAAATTCTGTTTTAATTATTAAATTAGACTTATCATTTGTTCCTTAAATATTGTCTTTTCACAGAGTCACGCATTAGTAGTTTTTTAGTTTTTATGGTGAAGGTTATATCTCTTTATTGTTTGATTTAAATGAAATTCCTGAATAGAGTTACCTAGTCACTCTGGTAAAATAAATTTGTTATGTCTCCCTAACTTTTTTATTTTCTCCAGTACTATAGATTGAGTTTATACTTTTGCTCAAGCCTTTTTATTCTATATTTTTAATGCTGTTAAATTTACCACATAAGAAATTATAGGGCTGAAAAAAGGGATCATATTGGCATACAGTTCTATAGTAGAATTAACTTGAAAATAAAATGTTTCTTTTTGTAGAAATAAGCAACTTTAGCTAATGAGTTTCTAATGTATCCTTTGTGTATAGTCAGGCATACTATTTTAAAAGCATAGTTCAAGATGAGGGTTTTAGAGGCTGGAGAGATGGCTCAGTGATTAAGAGCACTGCTTGCCATTACATAGAACACAGATTTGTTTCCCAGCATCCACATGGAATGTCACAACCACCTGTAACTCTAATTTCAGGGGAGCCAGTCCTTTCTTGTGACTTCCTCAGGTACCAGACACATGTGCACATATATACATGTAGGCATAACACTCATATACATAACAGATCTTAAGAAAAAAATGACTACTTTAGAATTTGATTAAAAAAAAATACCTGTTTGTGCTGCATCATTTGAGGTCTTAATAAAAGTACTGTTTCCAGGTTTTAAAACATGAAACTTAAAATTCCAGTTTTGGAATATTGACTCTGGAAGTAAGCCTATTAACTTTATTGAAGTCTTTATTGAGTTCAATAATTATATATATATATGTTTTTTAAAGATTTATTTATTTATTATGTATACAGCATATGTGACTGCAGGCCAGAAGAGGGCACCAGATCTCATTACAGGTGGTTGTGAGCCACCATGTGGTTGCTGGGAATTGAACTCAGGACCTCTGGAAGAGCAGTCGGTGCTCTTAACCTCTGAGCCATCTCTCCAGCCCCCCAATAATTATATTTTGTTTGGAATCTCTAACTCACCAATTGTTTATCCATGTATATAACTTAATGAACAGCCCTACCCTTAGGAAGGAGTAGCAGTATTTCATGTTTAGGAACCTTGTTGATGTGCTCTAAAGATATAACGGTTCTACTTTTCAACATTCCTTTGCTTACAGCTGTTTATTTGAAATGGAAATTTTAGATTGAAGAAAATCATGAGCTAGTTTTGGAAATTAAAAAATTTTCCTGCTCTTGGTGGTAGCTTTGGCCTAGGGATATACATTTTAATATTTCATTTGTTTATTTCTGAGCATTTCGTCCTGTCATATAGCAAAACTCGGAGATTGGATAATAGATAGGGGTTAAGTGAAGATGTTGTTGTAGGAGAGGCAGAGAGCTAACTAACTCTTTGTTCACATTTTTTTTTTAATAGAAGCCTCAATCATAGCAAAATAGTAGCCAGGCTCTTGACTTTGCACATGTGTGGAATGTGGTGGCATAGGAAGAAAATTTGGGTCCACTAGGCCAATAACAGATGTAGCCACAACCGTTTGTACTGAGTACTTAGGGCTAGTTATCTTTTGCTTCAGCTTAATTATAACTGGTTTATGGGCCCAGTACAAATCTATGTTCCTCTTCCATTGCTTTTTTTAGGGTTTTGAATAAAATGAACAAACTTCTGTCCCTGAGATTTGTTTTTTTATTTTAAAGAAATTGACTTACAATTTTAAAACTAATTTCAAAATAATTTATTTTAACATTTCACAAGCTTATCAATATTGCAAAAATACTGTTGGTTCTAAGTGGGCTCTTCGCATTAATTCTTTTAATTTTTGAAATTTTATGCTTTCATTGACATGTTTAACACCATGATCAGTTGTTTATCGAACTGTTAGTTTTTGTGAAGTGGGAGTTTTTACTTCATATTATCTTGGTCAGTATAAAAATCAGATTTTCGCCGGGCGGTGGTGGCGCACGCCTTTAATCCCAGTACTCGGGAGGCAGAGCCAGGCGGATCTCTGTGAGTTCGAGGCCAGCCTGGGCTACCAAGTGAGTTCCAGGAGAGGCGCAAAGCTACACAGAGAAACCCTATCTCGAAAAACAAAAAACAAAAAACAAACAAAAAAAAATCAGATTTTCTTTTCCATTTGTTTGGTTTAAATTCTAATTCCCACTGTGTACTGTGGCCTAGCCTTAAAGTAGGTGTATGTAGCCTACTGTCCTCAAACTACCGTTTACCTCAGCCTTCAAGTACTGGGATTACGTTTTTTTTTTTTTTTTTTTTTTTTGGTTTTTCGAGACAGGGTTTCTCTGTGTAGCTTTGTGCCTTTCCTGGAACTCGCTTTGGAGACCAGGCTGGCCTCGAACTCACAGAGATCCGCCTGGCTCTGCCTCCCGAGTGCTGGGATCAAAGGCGTGCGCCACCACCGCCCGGCTTGGGATTACGTTTTTGTGCCACCATGCCTGCTTAAAATCAGATAGATGTTTAAAGCAGAACTTTTATAACTTGTCATGTTTTCTAGTGATTGTTTGTACTCTGCTCAGAACTTGTCACCAGGCAAAGTGAACTCAGTCCCTCTGCTGACTGATGTCCTTGCACAGCTGTGTGTGTGTGTGACATAATTATGGGAAAGGTCAGTACAGAAAGGGAGATGGGGAAGTTAGTCAAAGCCAAGTGTGTGGAAAGTGCCCGAAGGAAACCTGCTGTTTTGCATGCTACAAAAGCAGCACAAGCTTTGTGACCAAGGTGAACACCAAGAAAACTCGTAGGCATTGTCTCCAAATTAAGTGACTTTACATACATTGTGTTAAGAATAAAAATATATTGGACTGGAGAGATGGCTCAGAGGTGAAGAGCACTAGCTGCTCTTCCAGAGGTTCTGAGTTCAGTTCCCAGCAACTACATGGCAGCCCAGTCATCTATAATGAGATCTGATGCCCTCTTCTGGCATGCAGGCATGCATGCAGACAGAACACTATATACATAATAAATACATATTTTTTAAAAAAGAATAAAAATATATAATAGTTTCTTAAATATAAGATCAGAGAAGCAAACATTATAGGCTTGGCTATATAGCTAAAAACACATTGACTTTAAATCTATTTTTAATGTAGACTTTTGAATGCTAAATTAAATTGCTTTTTTTAAAACATGAAAAATAACTTATACTGGTAGATAACTAAAACTTCTAATTTGATGCATAAGTAATCCTGACAAGAGAAAGTGTCAGTTTATTACGCAAGTGCTGTGAAAAGCAGGGGAAGAACAGTGTAGAACTGTACATGAAAAGAACTATTGGTAGCAGCATGTCCTGCTACTGTTAGTGATTTAAAACTCACTAATTTCTAATGTGTAGAGGGCTTTTTACCCTGAAGAATAAAAACAATTCATTACACATTACCTTTAGTCATTTTTAAATTTTTTTTTTATTTTTTGGTTTTTCAAGACAGGGTTTCTCTGTGTAGTTTTGGCGCCTGTCCTGGATCTCACTCTGTAGACCAGGCTGGCCTCGAACTCACAGAGATCCGCCTGGCTCTGCCTCCCGAGTGCTGGGATTGAAGGAGTGCGTCACTGACAGCTGGCACCTTTAGTCATTATTTAGTTCTATAATTACTTTGTGTGTGATTTTTGCTTAACTCATAGAAGAAAGGATCTTCGTTATTATAGAGGGGAATAGTTGGCACCAAGAAGATGATTATATTTTTTTCTTTGATACTTATATCATTTTCCAAAATTGAAAGACATTAATATTTTATCATCTATTCATGAGTGTGTGTCTGTGGGTACACTCTGGAAGTTGTAGTTTTTACAAGTAATCATTCCTGTATGTTGTCATTTGTTTTATGCTGGAAGAAGGTATATTGATTTATACGCAGAAAAAAACTGGTGTGAAATCACAGAACAGGTAGCTATCCTGTTTTAGTTAATTTTGCTGCTGACAGAATACATTTAAAAGAACAGTGATGGGCTGTGTAGCTCAGTGATAGATGCCTGTCTAATGTGTGTGATTCTGATATATTCCATCGCTAGCTGCAAAAGCCATGGAGAACAGCAGTTTGATCATAGCAGCAGATACTGTTGGTTGATACAGCACAAACTATGTTGTTGTAGAATTGTATCTAGAGAATTCATGTGCTATCGGTGCAACATTTATTTTCTATTCATCCATCCATCCATCCATCCATCCATCTATCCATCCATTCATTTATTTTCCTTGGTTTTTGAGGCAGAGTTTCCCTGTGTAGCCCTTGCTGTCCTGAAACTGATCAGGCTGGCCTGGAACGCACAGAGATCTGCCTGCTTCTTTCTGCCTCTCAAGTGCTGGGATTAAAGGCATGTGCCACCACCACCTGGCTTCATTTTAATTATTGTGTGTTTTTAGTGTATGTGTGGAGGTCGCAAGACAACTAATGGGGGTGGGTCATTTTTTGGCTTTCTTCTCCCACTGGGGATCTAATTCAGGTCATCGGGGTGCCTACCTGCTGAGCCACTTTGCCAGTCCTTGTATACATTCTTGCTGCCATGGAATAATCATGATTTAGGATTTCAAGTTCTGCTTAAAGTTGCTGCTTCTTAATCCTACTAGTACATCTTGAGTTATACCATTTCTTCCTGAAAATTTGACCTCTCCAAGACTTTTAGATCATGAAGTACCAAGATCTGTGGTAGTGGCTTTTGAGAGTGTTACGTGTATTATAACACTAATACAGTTTTAGCTAACAGCTTTGTTACAGAAACACCAATGTGCATCCTCTTCTGAACTGTAAATCATCTGTAGATTATAATGCCTAATTCCTTGTAAATTCTGTGTGAATTGTAGTTGCTATGTTTAGGGAATAATTGGAAAAATAATAGTATAGCAGTATAGACAGAGTTTTTCTTTTCTGAACATATTAAAGATTTATAGTAGTTGAATCCATAGATGTAGAACCTAGGGGAAAAGGTCAACTGTATTATTTTTGGGGTGAGCTTCATCGTACACAAGGGTCCTAATTTATAATAGCGTTTTGCTACTTAATTAAAATTTTGACCAATTCTATGGCATCAACCTAATTTTCATTGTGCTTATGTAAGAATAAGAATGAAACTAAAAAGCTGGGCAGTGGTGGCACACACCTTTAATCCCAGCAATTAGGAGGCAGAGCCAAGCAGATCTCTGTGAGTTCGAGGCCAGCCTGGTCTACAGAGCGAGATCCAGGACAGGCACCAAACTACATAGAAACCCTGTCTCAAAAAAACAAAACAAACAAAAAAAAACCCAAAAAAATGAAGCTAAGTGAAACATTAGGAAACAATATTAGATGATGTATATATATTATTTTTAAAGATTTATGTATTTTATATGTGTGAATGTTTTGCTTGCATGTAAGTGTGTACACCATGTGCATACCTTGTTTTCAGAGAGCCCAGAAGAAGGCATCAGATCTCCTGAAACTAGAATTACAGATTGTGAGCCACCATGCAGGTGCTGGGAACTGAACCCAGGTCCTCTGCAAGAGCAGCAAGTACTCTTAACATCTGGGCTATTTCTCTTGTTTCCAACTAGATGGTATTTACTTTTTAATCATGATAAAAACCCAGCATAAAGTTTAGTATCTTAATCATTAAAATGTTTTTTAAAAATTGTGTTGACTCTGTGTGTGTACACACACACTTGTGCTTATACACACATGCCATGACATGCCCTGTGGAGATCAGGAACAACTTTCTGGAAATCTTTCTACCATGTGGATCCTGGAGATTGAACTTAGTTTGTCAGGCTTGGCTTTTACTTGCTGAGCCATCTCCTTGGTGCTCATAATTTATTTTTAATCTACAGTACAGCAGTGTTAAGTATGTTTTCATTGTTATGAAAATGATATATATCATTGTTATTTATTCTTTGTTGAGACATCTTGCTATGTTGTTCAGGCTACCCCCTAATACATTGTATGGGCTCAAGCCTACTACCTCAAGGGTCCCACAGATAGGCAACTGCTTGACTTTAAATGTGCTCCCCGAAACCACTGGAAACCTCAGGTTTATTTGAAGAAACATTTACCTTAATATAAAGCTTGAAAAATTTTATTGTTAGAATTTTAGAGTGGAAGGTTTGGCTCCTGACAGCCTTCGTGATAAGATTTCATGGGAGAACAGAGATTTCAACTGAGTCTTTGGAATGAGTAGAAATAGGAGAGGTTTTCAATAAGGACTATAACAAGCATTTACTTGAGAGAGACAAAACTCAGGTGGGAGTGGACATTGCCAATATCTGGCTTTGTGAGAAGACTTCCACATTTTAGAATTTAGGATTGACTTTTAGTGTGACTGTACTAGAAGCAATAGAATGTAATGGTTCCAAAATGTGTTCTCTCCAACATGAAAAGGGAGGTTAGTAGTTATGTTTTCTTTCTATAAGGGTCCTGAGACATTTCAATGCTGTTGGGCATTTAGAATCAATATCTTTGTATTTCTCTTGTCTCTCTCAATCTTTCTGCTCTCTCTATCTCTCTGGGTGTGGATGTGGAGATCAGAGGCCAGTGTCATTCCTCAGTTGCTTCTTCACTGTATTTCTTTGAGACAGAGTCTCAGTAAATCTAGAGCTCACCTATGTGACTAGATAGCCAGCAAGCCCAAGAGAGCATCTTGTTTTTTCTCCTCAGTGTTGGAATTACAGGTGTGACGATTGACTAGCTTGTTTATTGTGTGTACTGGATATCTGCAAGTTATATCCAAAGGTTTTCTTTCAATCAATAAAAGATTTCACTTTTTGGAACTATTTTTATTCCTTTAATATCAATTTGAGAAGTATATGTGCTACTTACAAGTTGGCATGACTTATCAAAATACTTAATCTAGCAGATTTCCTTTATGATGATTAGATTATAATCATATAATTACTGTAACTGTAAATTCATTCAGCAGATAGTATGTGCGTTACTCTGGTAGGAATTAAGAGTAGTAAATATGAAGGAAAGGGAATAAACTGCAGATGGTTTATGCATATAACCCTGTACCTTACTTTGTAGGTGTGGTCTGTAGACATTAGTATCTCCCAGCCTGTGGTCTTGTTAAAGCACGGAATGACTACAGTTTACCAAGATTTCCAAGTGATTCCTATAATCACTAAACTTTGTCATATATTGATATACATCAAAATCAATAAAACTTCACTCCATTTTTGCTGCTGATGATAGCAGAGAATTTAATCTATTTGAATTTCCCTCCTTTTTCTTTTTTGAGATGGGGTCTTAACATGTTGCTCAGTTTAGCCTTGAATTCTGCTTCAGTCTCTTGAGTTGTAGAGACTGTCAGCATATGCATCATCCTATGTGTAAGCATCTGCAGCTTCAAACAAGTTTTGCCTACTTGAAATTTCTATCTTTTGTCTTACTATTATTCATTGTATGTGTGGTGTGTGTACGTGGGTAGAGGCCATTGATTCCCTATTTTGAGACAGGGTCTCATTGAACCTGGAACTCATTGATTTCAGCTAGGTTGGCTGCCCAGTGAGCTTCACAGACTTGTTTGTCTTCAGTTTCTCCTGCCATGACTGGGTTTACAAATGTGCACCATTGGGCCTGGGTTTATACATGGGCAGTGGGATTCAAATGCAGGTCCTCATGTTTGTGTGACAGGCGCTGTACTGACTGAACCATCTCCCCAGCCCCTGCCTTTTTTTTTTTTTAACAAGGTAATATGGAGGGTTGGAGAGATGGTTTAGTAGTAAAGGCACTTTTCACCAAGTCTGATTACCTGACACATGATGGAAGGAGAGAATGGACTCCTACTAAAGTTGTCCTCTGACTTAGCACATATATGCTGTGGCATGTGTCTCCTTCACCACCAAATTAACAACAACAAAAAGCCAAGGTAATAAAAGAAATTAAAGGGTTAATAGTGAATTTGCTTAGTTGGCAACTGGGAACCATTTGTATAAAAAGGCAAGGTTGTGTTTTCTTTCCCAGAATTTATTCCCTTGAACTGATCAGCATAACCTAGTGCTAGGTCAGGATTTGAATGGAAGATGGCTGAAGTAGTTTGACCTTACAGAAAACATTTGATAGCAGCATGTCATTTTGTTCTTGACCCTCATTGTCCAAGCATTTACTTTTAAGTACTCATTCATTTTTAACTCTTTGTCATAGACTCCTGCTAGTTTTTCTAACGTGAGGGTAACCCTAATATTGTGAAATTAGTTTTTGTAGTCCTATCCATGTTCCTTGTCACTGGCTTAGACATTGTGATTACAGGCGATTCTGATAATGGTTATCTACCGTCTTACTTTCTTCTTCAAGTATAAACTTCTTAAAATATTGTCCTTTTCCCCCACCCCTTAGGAGAAGGACAGGTGGAGGAGGACAGTGACTGCTGCTTTCTACGCAGCCCTGGAAGTCACTTTTTTCCTGAGTCAGTTCCGTGGTGCTAGATTTGAGTTGTGTGCCATTGCACTTAGCTTTTAGATTGCTGTTTTGTATTTTGAGATGGTCCTGCTGTGTTATACAGCCTGGTCCCAAATTCATAATCCTCCTTGAACTTCCCACGTGCTGGGAACACAGGTGTGTACCACCATTTTCCACCAGTACTGGCTTGCAGTTTGTACCATACTCAGTCTTAACCAAAAGGCTAGGAAGTGATCTTGGGGTTTTTAAGACAGGGTTTCTTGTGTAACAGCCCTGGCTGTCCCAAGAGCTTGCTTTGTAAACCAACCTGGCCTCGAACTCTCAGAGAGACGCCTGCCTCTGCCTCCCAGGTGCTGGAATTAAAGGCGGGTGCCACTACTTCCTGGCTTAGATAGCTCCTTAAAAATCAAATTACCAAAATTCAACTGTTAGGGCACCATTTAAGAAATTAAATACTGGGGCTGGAGAAACGGCTCCGTGGTTAAGAACATTTGCTGCTCTTCCAGATGGCTAGGGTTCAGTTCCCAGCAATCACTTTGGGTGGCTCACAATTGTCCATAACTTCAGTTCCAGGGCATCTGAATTGTTTTTTGTCTTCCTTTGACCTCTGTGGCATCAACCACATACATAGTACATATGCATGCATTCAGGCCAAACACTCATACACTTAGTATAAATTTTTTTTTTTTTTTTTTTTTTTTCCTTTTTGAGATGGTTTCTCTGTATAGCCTTGACTGTCCTGGAACTTGCTCTGTAGACTGTAGGCTGATCTCAAACTGATCCTCCTGCCTCTGCCTCCTGAGTACTGGGATTAAAGACGTGCACCACCATCACCTGGCATAAAATCTTGAATTAAAAAAAAAAGAAATACTTTATAAGTACATAAATATAAATGTACACTGTATAAGTGAAAACACAAGAATATATAAAGAAATGAGAAATCCATCTTTATAGCTCTAATTAGTGCTAACCACTATTAGTGGTTACATATATATTAGTATCCTAAAAAGTTTGTTTTAAATGTGCAAACAGGTATATGTTCTGTAAATTTTACTAGTAGGAGAGATGGGGTTTAGTGAGATGCCTTAGTGGGTAATAAAAAGGTACTTGACTGCTGAGCCTGACAAACTGAGTTTGACTCTCAAGTCCCACATAGTAAGAGAGAACAGACTAAGTTGTCCTCCAACCTCCACACGTGCCTTTTGGCATTCTCGTACACACACAAAGTAAATTAAATGCAATCAAAAATGTTTTAAAAATGAAAAGAGATGGTATACATTGAGGGGGGATTGGGGACATTCTGTTTAAGAATTGGCTTTATAACTAAAAAAAAGTTATGGGAGAATTTAAGCCTTAATACCTGTTTGTGTTTTGACTTCAGGGAAGAAACCCTTTTTTCTTGGAACCAGCAATAATTATTACAATCACTGATGGGAGCAAGTTGACTACTACCAGTGGTGTCCAGGATGAGGTAAGTCATGTGTGTGTCACATGGGTCATACAGATGCAAGTAAAACCTCTCTGCATATGTGCATGATAGGGTATGGAATACTTTGTAGTAGATTTTCTCTTTAGTTACCTTGTGCAATTTATAATAACCCACCTCTTGGGACCATCTGTCTTTGTTCATAGCAGTTGTCTTTATATTTTCTTTGCAAAGTTTGTGAGCATACCTCCTGCTCCAGTGTCAGTCTATATAGTAATAAAATTATTATTCTCAGGTTAAACAAAAAACAACCTAGAAATAAAATTTTAATAATTTTACTTATTTTAGTTGATTATTATGATAGCTCTTAATCACTGACAGAAGGTCTGAAGTAAATAAGCTTATAACAAGGAAAGGTTTCTATCCACAGTCAGTAGTAGACTGAGAGTTTGGGCCCTTTGTTGAGGCAGCATTGGTGGGACAGTGTAAGGAGTGAGCTTCTCACTTCACGTGGCCAGGTAGCAAAGAGAGGTAGAGTCTGCGATCAGATAACACTTGGAAGACTATCTACCATTGACCCAACTTCCTCCAATGAGACTTCATCTCTCAGAGTTGCCACCATCACCCAATAGCACCCTAAACATGGGACCGAGACTTAATACGTAGGCCTTTCCTAGACATTTCCTCTCCAGTCATGTCATCTGGGTGGTTTTTGTTTGACTAGAGTCCAGGCTGGAGTACAGCAGTTTGTTTGACTAGAGTCCAGGCTGGAGTACAGCAGTGCCAAGAGTAGGTTAAGACTAGAATAGCAAGATTCTCCAGCATTTGTGTTTCCTCTGAGTCGTGTAGTATAATAATCAGAGCTAATGTTACTTGCTGTCCGTGAGTTGTGTGTGCTGTGTTAGGATAAGTCCATTAGATTAAAGGAAGCAGACTTTAGAGTGTTTTTATTCTATTTGAACTGTTGGTAAATGTGTTACTCATTTTCTTCTGGACATTCTGATGTACAGGTGATCTTTTAAAGACTCGTTACTGTTTGCATTCGCTCTTAGTTTCTGTGGTACTTATTAGAGTTTGAAATGGGAAAGGTATGGACTTTAAAGAATTAGATTTAGATTTAGAATTAGAATTAAAATTTAAAGATTTGGAATTTATTTCCATTTGTGTGACACTGTGGAATATAAATTACATGAGGTCAGAGTATGTGGGTTTCTTTCTTAATTCAAGTACTTTTGTAGTGAACTTTGTACCAGTAATCTAATTTCCCTAAATCTCTACCTTATTGATGAAATAATGACAATAATTCTTGCTTTCCTTCGTAGTGTTGTTGAAATCTAAAATGAAAAAGATGTATGTGAAAGTGGTGGGCTATAAAGAAAAAGTGTATTGTATCATTCCATCATGAGGCAATAGAGTCAGTGCAGAACTTAGATTACCTAATTTGATTTAGGAGGGAAATGCTAGAATTACATTGTTTCAGTAGTTAATGTTAAAGAGATTTTAGGATATAATCATTGAGATAGCGCAGAAAAAATAGATTATAAACTACAATTAGCTATTTTATTGCCTGCTTGAAAGTGGAACTGAATGGGTTATTGGACTTTCTTAGATTTAGTTGACAATGTATAGCCATTTATGGTCCTGCCACTCTTAGTAGACAGACATTGATTGTATCTATAATCACAAACAATAGAAATGTCACTTAGCTTGAACTTAGAAATTCTCAAATTGATTTTTCTCTCTTAACCATAATAATTTTAGTGTTTGTGTTCATTTTGTAGAAATTCTAAGTCTTTTTTTGTTTGTTTGTTTTTTTGAGACAGGGTTTCTCTGTGTAGCCCTGGCTATCCTGTAGACCAGGTTGGCCTTGAACTCACAGAGATCTGTCTGTCTCTGCCTCCTAAATGCTGGGATTAAAGACATGTGCTACCACACCTGGCTCAAAATTCCAAGTCTTTTGATGGTCGTTTTTTTACCTTAATGATTTTGATTAAGCAGTTATTTCTGTTTTCTGTTGTAAAATATGCCTATCTGTAAGGCTATCCATTCATGGCATTCTTTCTCTTGCCTTTCTAGAAATGCATTTGGTGATGTAGTTTGTTCCTGTATATCTGGATCTGTTTTATTTATAAAAATCTATTTATGAGACTTCTTTAGCTTTAAGATATCTTGAAATGTACATGGGAATTGGAATTGTTGAACTTTCATTCTGATTCCTTTCTTGGGAAGGATATTACTGTGTCTTTATAATATTCCAGTATTAACTTGCAAATAAGATTGAGAAGATTTTCTTGTGGGCAGAGATCTTAACCTATTTAGTATAGTACTAAGAATAGAGTTTACATTAAAAAATTACAGCTGTTGATGTGTTGAATCTAATAGGAAGTTAAAAATTGATTCCTATTGCTGCTCCTTACCTAAAGCAGAAAGGTCATTTATTTTTAAGGCAAGCATTTTGGATTATGAAGTTTATTCATGTTTGAGAAAGCCCCTGCATGTTTCTCTCTTCTTCTACCTCTCTCTTCCACCCAGTGCTGTTGATCAAACCTGGGGCCTAGTGCATGCAAGACAAGTGCTCTAGCATTGAACAATATCCCAACTCAGTGTTTCTCTCTCGCTCTGTGGATGTGTATATGTGCATTTATATGCTTGCTCCATGCATGATCTATATTGTTATTTTTACTCGGTAATGTCAGTTTTGTGTTTACATCTCTTCAAGTCTCTTTACCTTTGCTTTTGGCAAAACTGGATTCTCTTTCTGTATTTTTGAATGAGTAAATGTGTGATTAATTTCCATTTAAGGAATTTTACAGAATGTGTGTATGTAATTTTTAGTGGTTTGGGGGCTGGTTTTTATTTTATTTTTTAAAATAGACTGTCTCTCTCTATAGCTCAGACTGGCTTTGAACTCATTGAGGAACACTGGCCTCAAATTTAGATCCTCTTGCCTCCACCTCCGAAGTAGTTGGATTACAGGCATGCATCCCATTTGCCCAGCTGTGAATACTGTTGATGTAACCTATTTCTCTTTGTGGGTTTGTGTGTTCCACTGTCATGATACACTTCGCTTGAGAGGTATGACATCTGCTGTGGTAGTACAGAATGAGTGACCTTGCTGCTTCACATAATCCTCATAGCATATATATGTTTATTTAGTCTTATCTTGTATTTTAAAAATGAGGAAATTGAGATCAAAAGAAATAAAATGATTTGCTTCGGTTATGGTATTTGTTGCTGCCAAAATCTATATTAGAATTAATCTAAATTGTGAAGATATCCTAACCCAGTGGTGCTTCCCTCTGCTTCCTGGATCTACCCAGCACCTCTTTGATTCTGTTGTTGAATGTGTTTAGAATTTATCTTCCATTGTGTATGTTTGTGTATGTGCTGTGTGAGTGTATTTGCAGATACATGTGCATTCCATAAGTTGATTTTGGGTATCTTCCTCTATTGCTCTTTACCTTATTTTTTGAGACAGTTTCTTCCTGAACCTGTAGCTCACTACTGGGCAAGATGGATAGCAAATCTCAGGGATCCTCCTGACTCTGTCTCTCTAGTGCTGGGGCTTTCCAGGTACTCACTCTACCTGGCTTTTATGTGGATACTGGGATTTGACAAGTCCTTGTGCTTGTGTGATAGGTACTTGTCTGACTGAGCTGTCTCCACAGGCTAATTTACTTCCATCTGGATTCTTACCTTTATTTCAGCTTTCTATGCAAGTATGATATAGAAAATTCTGTTCGGAATTTGTTTAGTCTCCCATAAATACCGAGCAGAACATTTCTAGGCAATGAATATAAAACAGGATAAATCTTTGGTGTTGTGTTTCGTGACAGTGTTTAAGTAGTGTTTTGAGTGATAAAAATAGTGATTCTAAGTATGTGGAAGCACTGAAAAGGTAGACTTATCCCATCTCATTGGCACTGCTACCTCTCATGTAATTGGCAAATTCTTTTTAACATTACATACAATTTAATTTGATCTAAAGATCTTAGCATAACAATTTACTGTGTGTGATTTACTGCATATATTTGTGAAATTCATATTAAAAAAGGCCCAATATTTTTTGAGTGTAAAAAAGGAGTTTAAATATTTAGAGCCATATTAAGCCTTGACCTGAGTATGTACAGCCCCTAATTTTTTACAGCATGTTTGTGAGCAGGATAATAGAGCAGCTGTGCATTCTGTCACAGCTCACAGGAGAGAAGACTGACTGCTTTATGCTATAAAACTCTCGAGCTAGATGTGATCATTTTATATTAATTAATTAAATGAAACATTGAGAGTCATTTAATAAAAGTCTAGGCTATTTATTGCTTGAGGTGACCTGAGTACTGTCTAGGACTTTTGATGACTGTTTGGATTGCAAGTTTAAGTGTATTATTCTGGCCTTTTTGCAGTGTTTTTATGTGTACATGTATACAGCCATTTAGTAAAACTGGTTGTCTCCAGTATTTTCATATAAGGGAAATGGGCTACGTATGGATTTGAATTCAGATATACCCAGAACACTATTCTTCTTGCTCCCATAGTACTTATTTTTTGCTGTTCAACATTCTTGTGTCCAAATAATCATAATGCTAATCACGTCAGTATTACTGGCATGTCAAATGTTTTGGTAAAATCATCAAATTATAATTAGAGTTGTTTGTTTTATTTACTTAACTTTTTGAGACAGGGATCTCCCTTTGAGGTCAAAGCCAAGGCTGAACTTGAACTCATGGAGCCTAGGCTGGCTTCAAATTTAGGGCAGTCCTCCTCAGCCTTGGCCTCCAGAGTGATAAAGTCACAGTCGTGTGTCACCAGGCTTGCTGAAAACTTGATTCTTTTTTGTTTGCAACGATCCTCTGGAGTACTAAGTTGCAATAGGAATGTGTTCTGAACTGATTCCAGAAACACATGGCCAAAATTGTTCAGCAGAAGAAATCCTGCTGTAACAGTCAGTGTATTGAAACCGTTATTTTTCTCGTTCCTGAAGATGCTAATAGTAGTCTTCTATTTCAAATATTGAGATTTCTCTGTATAAATGAGTATGTTGGCACTTCTGTATTATGATTGCCATGGAGGTAACGTTTTTGAGAAGGTTTTTTTTTTTTTCTCAAAATGAACTGTTGGCTTTGCAATACTAACTAGGTTTAAAGACCAAGTTGAATAATTACTTTTACAACTTACTGGAGAGATGTCCAGTTAAGACACTTGCATAGAACAAGAATGTAAGAGCAGTCTCAGTTTATGGGTTCAGTTGGGCTTATATTCTGATTTGTCAGTTCTTAAAGTTGGTACAAAAGTCATTCAAGCTATGAGTTACTGGATTTGATAGCACCATTTTTTCCCCTGGATTATCCTACACATTACACATTGAAAATAGTTGTACTTTATCTGACAAGGTATGTAGTTATGCATTTTCCTTCTTAATGATTCAAAAGCTATATAGACTCTAGTATCTGAGATGATTCAGAAACTGCTGTTTCCTCCCTCCCCAAAATATTTTTATCCACTGAAATAAAACTGTTTGCCAGAGGCTCTTATAACTATTTTATAGGTAAAGACTTGAAAACACATTTCGAGTAGGTTCCCCACTCCCTGGCATGCTGAGAACATTGGGCAACTTCCTTTGTTTTAAAAAAGACTGAAAGAGAGGGGCTGGAGGGATGGTTCAGTGGTCTAACTGTAGTCCCATGCTATTTAATGCCCTCTTCTGTATGCAGTGTACATACAGACCAAACACCCACATCCATGAAGTACATAAATAAATCTCATCTGGAGGAACTTGATAGTGTGATAGCTTTCTGAGTTCAGTACTGTCTTGTAGTGACCTCTCCATATCGGCGTTACTGGAGTCTAGTAACCCTTAAAGAGTGACTGCATTTGTGGTGAAATATTTCATCCTTGTGCTTTGTGTCCCCTCTACCAAGGCAGCTTTGTAAGAACAGCTGAGGGAATTTGTTGATTATAGATAATTTACATTTTCTTTTTCTATCTATGTTTTTGCCTCTATTTTCTCCATTCCCGGATTTGCATAGTTTAGAAATGTTCATACTTGTAATTAATAGTTTCTTGAAAATACATAATTATAAAATAAGGAAGTTTGCCGTATACAAACTACTGTGGTACTTACCCTGTAAGCTTTTCCACAGCTGCATCAAAATCACCAAGTGAGCTTGTAAAATATACAGGCCTTGGCTATGATGATGGGGCCATTGCTGTAGGCTGGAAATGGAAACATCACTATTTTGTAAAAAAAAAATCCCAGTTGATTCTGATGATGAGCAGTCAGATTTGAAAATACAATATAATTGCCCATACTTTTTCCCACATAAAAGCATGTGAGAATACCTTAATAAACAGTGGTGAAATGTTTTTAACTTAACAGGGCTAGCCTGAAGTTATTCTAAGGAACAAATAATTCTTGATCTTTATAATTGTTATACTTGGAATCCTTTCCAAGGTTGTGGAATTGGGCTTGTATGAATATTTATAACAGGATTATTTTCTAATCTGTTGATGTTGTTTAGAAAAGATTATTGGACAGTCTTAAAATACTAACTTCCATACTGACTACCTGTCAGTCTAAAGTTACTGCCTCGGGTGTGGGTGTGCTGTATTGAGTACTTTCTTTCGACCCTGAGTTTAAGATGAGGGAGAGGAGGTGAACTGCTAGGAAGAGGTGAGTAGTTGACTCATGTTGCCTGCCATTGCTCTCCCTGCCTTAGAAGTTTTCACCCAAAGGATAATAGTAGAATTCTGGTGTCTTTACTATGCTATAATTACGTTCTTGAATGCTATGTAACTAGCATTATTTAAGAAATACATTTCTTTGACCCTGATGAGGACTATTTATTTAAAAAAAAAATGATGACAGTTAATGATTAATTTTCTGGAGAGTTGCCACTTAATTACCTTCCAGAATGGATTCTTCAGATCTGAGTTATTAAATATGCTTTAGTTTAGCATTTTTTTCCCTGTGATATATAATAGGTTTGGCTGTATACCAGAGCTTTGACAATCCCTGTACACATTGTATAGTGTATATTATATTTTAGCTGCTGCAGGAGCAGAGATGGAAGTAAATAAGACTCTTGCCCCTAGAAAACACACTGTCTTTAGAAACAGGCAACAAAATTAGTACTTGTATAGTGAGAAATGTCATAGCAGAAATAAGATGAAGTTTCTCAGCATAAACAAAGGAGCTTGAAAAAATGAGTAAGGAATTGAGCTGTGATTTTCCAAGAGAGAATAGTATGCCAAGCTATGAATACATGGAAACCATTTAGTAGATGATTATAACTTGGAAAGTATAAGACACAGAAAATATAGGTAGAAGGCAGATGATAGTGATATAAGGGTACAGGACTTCATTATGCTGACGTTTGTAGGGGAAGATAGTAAGATTGAAGTTGCCCAGACACATGGAATTTCCATTTTTAGCAGAGTTGGTCTGCCATCCAGGTGACTGAAGATGCACTAAAGACTAAAGGTGAGTGCTCTGTGGAAAGAATTAGTAAGCTACATTCAGTAGTCCAAGAAAAGAAGTGTGTGCGCCAAAATTAGGCCAGGGTTAGACAGACAGGGAGAAATCAGAAGAGATTTGATAGTGTGTGATGCAGGTTTTTAAAGATGTGTTAGGTAGGAGGAAAAACGTATTTATAGGGTTCCGAACCTAGACTCCTGGCCTTCCATAGAATTCTTAAAGTAATATCTAAATATTGTGTTTGTGTGCATGCACACTTTCTGGGGCATAGATTTGTCTTGACTTCTTTTGTTTTTGGTGACTGCTCTGGTTAGTAAATCTAGGCTGCCCTTAAACTCAGCCACTCTCCTGTCCTCAGTCGCCTCACAACTGCATCACTATACCCAACTCAATAGCTTTTCAGACAAGTTAAAAAATGGTCTAGTATTATTTCTCGGCTTCCATCTTGTGTGTCTATGTAGGTAGTAATACTGTTATCTGGAATATGGAGGATATAGAAAAAAGTAGAAAAAAGGCAAACAAAATAATTGCTTTTAGAGTAAGTCTGTTGTCAAGGAATTATGAGGCAACTTGTAAAACAATCATCTCAGGGCTGGGATAATGACTTAGGCAGTAAAGGGCTGAGGATCTGCTGCTGGGCTCTTGATGCCACTGAGGGCAGAGATAGAAGGATCTCTGGGACTCCCTAGTCAACTAGTCTAGCCTAATTGGTGGGCTCCAGGTCAGTGAGGGGTAGACAGATAGTCCTTTAGCTTTCATGACAAACAATTGCCTCAACTTTTGTGTGTGTGTGTGTGTGTGTGTGTGTGTGTGTGTGTGTGTGTGTGTGTATGTATGTGTGTGTTTGTTGTTGTTGTTGAGACAGGTGCCATTATGTAAGCCCTTCTGCTTCATTGTTCCAAGTGCTATGAATGCTGCCATATATGCCCAGTGGTCAAGGTTGTCCTGTCGTATCCCCTTGCCCCACACTTGAGCCACCTCTCTGGCCCATTGTTTGTATTTTATTTTTAAAAATTAATTTTGACGCAGAGTCTCTTTATGTTCCCTTGGCTGGCATGAAACTAACTATATAGACCAGGCTGGCCTCACAGAGATGTGCTTGACCGTCTCCCAAGTGCTGGGATTAAAAGTGTATGACCCCACATCCAGCCCCATTGTTTTTTATTTTTAAGAATATTTAAATTTGTTTATTTAAAGCAACCATTAACATTGACATTTAAAAATTACTAGAACAGACTGGAATATTTTCTCTGTCTTCTCTCCCTCTTTCCCCCTCGTGTGTGTGTGTGTGTGTGTGTGTGTGTGTGTGTGTGTGTGTGTGTGTGTGTACACTTGTGCACATGTGTATCAGTATGTGCATCTATACCCCAGGCAATTTTCTGTTGAATTTAGTCTGTTTGGTTATTTTCTGCCTTTCTGAGTCAGATTATAATCTGAGAAAATGCAAATGTTAACATTTGGATTCCTGATGGCCACACTAACATAAACATTAGGCTGTTAGTTACTTATAAATATATTGATTATATTAGCTCTGTTCCCAGTTTTTTAAACTTAATTTTCACTTTTGGTCCTTTTCAGGTGTAGAATAGTAATTTTAAGTCTTTTAGATTTATTTATTAGAAATAAACTTGAAGTGACTGGAATAATCTTGAAACTTTGGACTTTATACCAACACAAGGCTAAATTTTGATTTAGACAAGGCTGTTTTGGTGTATTTTTCCCCACACTCTTTTCAGATTGAATTACTGATTCCCCCTTCTTCCCCCTTGTTTTGTTTGTTGTGGTTTTGATGTTTTTTTTCCTTTCAGCTAAAGGAGCAGCCCAGTGGTTTTCAAGAAGTGCCAAAGTGCACTGACTGTCTCATGATGACTGGTGCCTCAGGGAGGGTCATGATTCCTGGGTCCAGGATCATCGACCTGATCCTGGATGTCACTTCAAGCCTTGTCTAATGGCTAGCCTTCCTCAAAAGTCTGATGCTAGTCATCTCGGAAGGCCTCAGAAAGACTTGAAGGTGAGCAGAGTAGAGTGTAGTTCTCTCTGGGGACTGTGCCTTTTTGTTGGAGAATTGGATTCAAAACAGAATGATAACCTTAACCTGATTATTCAGGTTTGATTGGTAAACTAACCTGAAGCTTAAAAATCCATTGATGATGATGACCAGACCCCAACTTTGAGTTACTGGAGACTTTCTTTCTGAGCTTAACAGTCATATAGGGAGGAATTTGCTATTTCCCATGCTCTTGAGAGCTTTAGCTTAATACTTGTTCTCTGAATCGAACACCACCTTTCTGTTGTAGCTAAGTGATACCTTGATTGCAAAATTGCATTCAGTTTTTAACTACAAATAGATACTAAAAACATAATGAACTGTTCTTTCAGTTTGTACATTTATCATAAATATCAGGCACTTAAGCTTCAGAGGTTTATTAGAACAAGTTTGCATTTGACTTTTGTCTGTCATAAAAAGTTTTTTTAAAACAAACATTATTGCTGGGTGTGGTGGTGCATGCCTATCAATCCCAGTGTTGGGGAGGAGAAGGAGGATTATGTATTTACTTGGGCCACATAGTATGACCCTGTTTCAAGAAAAATGGCCGGGTGGTGTTGGCGCATGCCTTTAATCCCAGCATTCGGGAGGCAGAGCCAGGCGGATCTCTGTGATTTTGAGGCCAGCCTGGGCTACAAAATGAGTTCCAGGAAAGGCGCAAAGCTACACAGAGAAACCTGATCTCGAAAAACCAAAAATAAAAATGAAAAACAGAAACAAAATGATGAAAAACAAAAAAAGTACAGTAGCATTGAAGCAATTCATATTTTATTGTATTGAACCTGAAGAATATTAGTACTACCTCCTCGATCAACATCTTTTATCATAGTAAAATAAAGATTCTTGAAATATTTTGGCCATTTTATTTTGGAAAAGTTTAATTTTAGATTGCTTTCTCTGTAATGTGAAGCACTTGGAGAACGCAGTAGTTCATTAATAACCTAGGTTTCTAAATTTAAGTAAACTGAGAAGTCCTAAGACCTGCTCATTTCCTTTGTTTGAATTACTATTTACTAGTAATAAATTATATGGGGCATGCACAATTCCCAGTGCTTGTACTTTTTAAAGTTTAGTAATTATATATACTAGGACTGGGAATGTAGATCAGTGTAACACGCTTGTACATGGTCAATGGGCCCTGGATTCAATTTCCATCATTCAGGAGAAAAATCACATTTTTTATATATATAATTTATTTGTTTATTATTTTATGTACATTGGTGTTTTGCCTGCATGTATGTCTGTGTGAGGGTGTCAGATCTTGGAATTACAGACAGTTGTGAGCTGTCATGTGGGTGCTGGGAATTGAACCCGGGTGCTCTGGAAGAGCAGTCAGTGCTCTTAACTGTTGAGCCTTCTCTCCAGCCCACATGTGTTTGTGTGTGTTTGTGTGTGTGTGTGTGTGTGTGTGTGTGTGTGTGTGTGTTACCAAATTCGCTTTCTGTGCAGCATGTGCTGTGATATATACCAGAAATTTGTATTCTGTTTTGCTTAATGTTGCTATGATGAAACACTGACCAAAACCAATTTGGGCAGTTTATTTCATCTTATGCCGTGATTGAAGGAAGCCAGTGCAGGAGCTCAAGGCAGGAACCTGGAGGCAGGAACTGAAGCAGAGACCACAGAGGAATGTAGCTTACTGGCTTGCTTTCCTTGGTTTGCCTAGCTGTTTTTCTTATACAGTCCAGGCCTGCCTGCCCAGGGATGGCACTTCCAGCAATTGGGCTAGACCCTGTCACATCAGATAGCCATCCAGAATATGCCCCATAGACATGCCCACAGGCCCTTCTGATGGAGGCAGTTTCTCAAATGAGGTTCCCTTTTGTGGTGTGTCAAGTTGATAACTAAAATTAGCCTTTACAGTTTGTAAACTTTTTAGTTAAAAGACTAAATAGAACCCCTAGACAACGTATGGAGCCAAGAGAACCCACTCTTGAAAGTTGTCCTCTGACCTCCACTCATGGACTGTGGTACACACACAGCATATATATGTATGCACATATACATACAAATGTATAGTTTAATGTAAGTTTAAAAAAAAGGATAATGAACATTTTCAACCCCTGTGTTCTATTAGAATTACTGACTTTTGCTGTTGTAGGAAAGAAGGACTCACACAGTTATTAGTGAGTAAGTAGTGGTGTGTTCAGAACAGTTTTGTTTTCAGAGATAGACTGGGCTGCAGTAGACTTGTAGACCACAGTTTGGGGAGTCCTGTTTTGTATTCCACTGCTATAGGTCATGGGGTTGTGTTACTGTGTTAGATATTTCCACATCAGCTTTGGAATGGTCTTTATCCATACAATTACTCTTCCTGAATGCAGTGAGCAGAATAACACTAGAGCCAGAATGCACTCAAGTTTTTTGAACAAATACTGTAGAACTGCCCTGAAGTGTAGGCACAGGTTAGGTGCAGGGTCTTGAGGGGCGATTATCTATGTGCTGGATTCCTGGTATGTCATTTCAGTCTGAGAGTTTATGTTGTCTGAAAAATGTCACTCTTTGACAGTCTCTTCCAGGTATTGCCCGTGCAACCCTAACCCCTCATTTCTGTTCTTTTTGGATAGTAGAATTCTGAATTGAACTTTATTTTTGTTTTTAAATGCATTTTCTTTCCTGCTGGGCATAAGGCACATGCCTATAATCCCAGGGCTCCCAGAGGTAGAGGCAGGAGAATCTCCTGAGTTTGAGACTAACCTGGTCTGTGAGCCCCAGGCATTCTGGGATTATACTGAGACCTTCTTCTTCCCCTTCCATTGTCTATCCTCTGCTGTCCTCCAATTCCCCTTTCTCCTACAGCTGTCTTTGTTGTTTGGGGCATTTTCTTTAACTGAATTACTAAATTGCTTGACTTTTGGAAAGGTGTGTGTGTGTGTGTACATGATATGTGGGCATGCATGTGGTGGCGAGACAGGGTCTCAAGTGGAACCTGGAGCTCTGATTCAGTTAGCTTTCCTGTCCAGAAAACCCCACGGATATCCCGTATCTATTTCTCTAGCACTAGGATATAGGTACATTCTGCTATGCTTGACATTTTATTTAGGCTCTGGGGATCCAAACTCAGGTCCTCATGCATGAAATGGCAAACATTTCACCAACTGAACCATTTTCTCAACTCTGTGTGTGTGTGTGTGTGTGTGTGTGTGTGTGTGTGTGTAAAATTGAGGTGAAGTTTTCATAATAAAATTAATCATTTTGAAGTGAATAATATTCTTTGGCATTTATATATATATAAATATGAATGTACACACACACATTTCTATACAGTGCTAGGTATGGAACCCTGGGCCTCATGTGAGTTCTGTAGCAAGCTCTGTGCCCTTGGCCCACCCCCCATTCCTTTTTTTTTTTAAGTAGATTTGTGCTTAGCATCATATGAAGTGCATAAATCTTAGGATAAGCAGGTGTCTTTCATGTGCCTTGATCAGATAATTTCAAGTTGGATATTCTTGCATTTAGAATTGATGTTCTTAGAAATAATTAGAAAAAGTACTAAGGATTGAAATTATTAGAAAGTAAAACCTTGGAGAATTAGAGGTTGAGGGTCTTTGCTCATGATAGATAGTGTGAAATTCAGTAAACAGAAGGCCCAACAGAGGAGAGGTATCTACTGGGAAGGAGGAAACTGAAGTAAATCTGTAAGAACCTAGTACATCATAGCATCATGTCTTCCTCTGATTTGTTTTGAATTAAAGACCAAACTAAGGCAGTATTGTATTTGAGAGATTAGCTTTAAGAAACACTGAAGACATTAAACTGTCTTCTGAAAAATTTCTTTCTCTGTTACCTAAGCAAATCTGAGAAATTGGGACTGGAGACACTAGCTTTCTATTCAGTATATTAGAATGTATACATTCTTGCCCTTGCTGCAGCAGCACACTGCCTGGTTTGCTTTTTGAGACAGGGCTCAGAGCCTAGATTGGCTCTCCTGCCTCCACTTCCCAACACTGTATCACATGCTACCATGCAGAGTTGGTTTCTCTTTGAATGCATAGTTTCTGTAGCAAACAAATTGACAGACAGTGGTTCTCAGCCTGTGGCTCTCAACCAGAGGGGTCACACACCAGATATCTTTCATATCAGATATTTATATTACAAAAATTAATAATAGCAAAATTATAAAGTAGCAGTGAAAATAATTTTGTGGTTGGGGGTCACTACAGCGTGAGGAACTGTATTAAAGGGTAGCAACATTAGGATGGTGAGAACCACTGCTCTGGGTTTGTTTTTTTAAATTGGTTTAGTGATCTTATTGGAAAACAGTAACAACAAAAACAGAGAGACCTTTATTTTAAAGATAGGTTTCATCGGGTAGTAGTCCCAGAAGTAGAGTGGCTCTGCTCCAAGCTGTGCTGGTGTCAATTACTTCTCTTTAGCGGACAGTTGATGCCAAGTGGGCTTATTTTACAAAACATCCTGCAACCCAGGTTTGACTTTCAAGAAGAGCAGCAGATGTTGGAGAGCGGGAGGCTTCTTTAGATGAGGTGACTCCAGATTTAACACAGGACAGTCCCTGTCAGCATTCGTCAAGTAGAACATCACAACTTAGCTATATTGGTTACATTGAGATTTGGGGGATTTGGTTAGTAGAAGGAGGAAAGACAGATTGATCCGGTGGGCAGAAGGAGCTGGAATCAAAGGAATAATGAAGATTAAACTTTAGAAACTTGACTATCTCTTTGTTTTCTTATATAATGGCTGTTCAAAGGTTACATTTTTGCCTCAGGTTTAGAATTGGGTCAGGTTTCTCATGCTTAGCAAATGACTTAGGGGTGATTCTTACTATTGTGTTGGTGTCCATGTTTTAGTCAACCCCCCCCATCCCCACCCCATTCCCATTGTCAATAGACAATGACAAAGTTAGGAATTTTTTTTTTATCTAAAAGAGAAAATAGATTATATATTAATATTTATATCTACTTTAATTAAGTCATTTAAAACGCACTAGTTGAAGTGTTTATTGTTAAAGACCAAGTTTTGAATCCTGGCTATGCAACTAATTAGAGCTCTAACTCTATCTCTTTCGATACAAGGTTTAGTGTTACTAACTTTAGAATGAGTCTAATGATGACAGCTCAAGGTTACTTTGATTTTCCAGAGTCTTCCTTATCACTGAACAATGATGAGACATTTCTACTTCTCACAGGGCTTTGGAAGTTGTCTTTAGAGGGGACTGTGTATAAGTGGGAAGTAGCAGTTTATTTAGTCAGAAGAAATACCTGGGTGTAAGGGACTTTGCGAGGCTGTGGTCTGCATTATTTAAAACCTAGAGCATACTGGTTTTCTAAGTCTTGAAAATCTCCAACTTTTCTTTTTCAAATTGCTTTGCCTAATGTAGGGGCTTTGACTTTAAGTTTGGAATCAGGATTCCTAAGTCTTACAAGAAAATTTACTGAAGTTTTGATTAGGAATCCAGGTAAAACAGTTGGAGATGGGATTGACATTAATATTTTGTCATTTGATCCATTATTATTGCTTATTTCTCATATTTTCTACATCTTTAATTTTCTGAACAGTATTTATAGTGTTCAGAGTGTGAACTTGGTATATCTCTCATAAATTAGATTTTTACTTTAAGTTCTGATTGTGTATTGCTAGTATAGAAATATATAATGGGTTTTTGTTATTGTTCTGAGACCTTTATCCTGTGAGCTTCCCAAATTTACTTACTGTAGAGTAGCCTTTTCTGGAGTTTTTAGAGAGTTTGTCTACACAAATTTGTGTATAAACATGGACAGTTTTACACACTCTCTCTTTTCACTATTTATCTACCTTTTCTCTTCTTCCCTTAATGTACTAGTAAAAATGGTGAGACTTGGCATCCCTGTCTTGTTCGTGATTTTGGGAGATGAAGTTAGAAATGAGTTAGTCTTTGCCTCTGTTGATAAGATGTTAACTGCAGGTTTGTGTTTGGGTAGGGGGTGGGCAGTGTAGGCCTGTATGTTTTTTTCGTTTGTTTGTTTTTGTTTTTTGTGACAGCCTTCCTTCCCCTGTAGCCCAAGCTGGTCTAAAACTCACTATGTTGCGTAGACTAGACTTAACCTCAAAATTGTCCTGCCTTGGCCTTCGAGTGCTGCTGTGATTACCAGCTAGCACTGCCGTCTATACCTGACTGTATGCTGGGCTGGCACTGCTGGGCTGCTTAGAATCTTTTCATCAGATTGAAGCAGAAGTTCTTCTTTATTCACAGTTTGCTGAGATAGTTTTTTGTTGTTAACATTTTGTTTTTTAAATTGTGAGTAGATGTGAGTTTTAAGATGATCATATTTTCTTTTTTAATTCTGTTAATATGTTTAATTATATTAACTTGAATGTTAAAGCATTTTTTGTTTTGTTTTGTTTTTTGAGACAGGGTTTCTCTGTGTAGCTTCGCGCCTTTCCTGGAATTCACTCTGTAGCCCAGGCTGGCCTCGAACTCACAGAGATCCACCTGGCTCTGCCTCCAAAGTGCTGAGATTAAAGGCGTGTGCCACCACTGCCCGGCTTTAAAGCAATTATTTATGATTTATATATTTTATACATCTGTTTTGTAGGTGAGGAAATGTACACAAAGGTGGTGATATAGTTAGGCAATCATAGTAACCAGAAAATAAGTATGAGCTTGCCAAGCATAAGATGCAGCGGGAAACATAATAAAACCAGTACATTACACACTGTAAATATTAGTGAGGTTCCAGACATGGGATAGGCATTTAGCACATTGGTTCTTTGAAAAACCTGCGTCAACTAGGACATATAAACCAATCCCATGATGGGAAGGTCTCCTTACCCTGGTCTCCTACCTTTCCAGTGATAGTTACAACAGTTATGTTTCTTTGTATAAAATACTACTCACTCATTCCCTACTACTTTTTGAAAACAGGATGGACTAGAAATTACTGACAGAAAATTGCAAGTTTTCATGCACAAGAGTAGTACATACACCTGTATCTGGTTGTAACAGGCCAGTACTCACAAGGGTATATGGTTGCTCAGTGGTCCTCCAGGTGAATATTTGCTTTAGGATAATGCCTCATGATGTTGAGAATTTTAAATTCTGTTTTAAGTTTATGATTTTTTAAAATTTATTATGTATACAGTGTTCTGTACTGCATTTATACTTGTATGCCAGAGAGGGCACCAGATCTCATTATAGATGGTTGTGAGCCACCATGTGGTTGCTGGGAATTGAACTCAGGACCTCTGGAAGAGCAGTCAGTGCTCTTAACCACTGAGCCATCTCTCCAGTCTTAAGTTTATGATTTTTAACAGAACGTTTTGGCTGAGTTTAATTGGAGAGGTGGTGATAAAAGTAAGCTTCCCTTCCTGTTTGTTCTTTTCCTCAGAAGTTTTCTAGAAATTTAACAAAAAATTGGCTTCCTAATTACCCTTAGAAAAAGAACAACACAACCCGGATGTGGTGGCATAGGCTTGCAATCTCAGCCCTCTGTACTGTAGGCAGAGGCAGCAGGGTCAGATGGAAGGCCTGAGAGGACTACAGCCAGGTCTGCAGAGGGAAAGGGGCTCTGAAATAACTGACCAGTCAGTATAAAGTCAGCTTAAATCTGAAGTTTCTCTGGACCTGCCTGGACTGAGTCTACCAGGTTGATCTCAGTCCTCGGGGGACGCTTTGCCCTGGAGGAGGTGGGAATGGGGGGTGGGCTGGGGGGAAGGTGAGGGGGCCCGGACAGGGGAGAACAAGGAAATCCGTGGCTGAATTGTATTGCAAAATAAAAATTAAAATTGAAAAAAAAATCTGAGGTTTCTGAGGTTCAACTCAAAGCTTTTAGTGGTATTGTAAGTGATTCAGCAACTGTGAAGAATTTGTTCCAAGTCAAACTTTAAAATTTAAGCATTAGTCTGTCCTATGGTTTGCATTTCAAATAAGGAGAATATGAAATTATTCTAAGGTTAATCAGCTAGGAAATAAATCAAATACTAATAGTCTTTAAAACATAATTTCAGGATATACTTAAACTATAAAGTGTTTTTAAAAAGTCAAGATTACAGACGGGTGCTCTGCTTAACTTTTTTTTTTTTTAATGTAGATTTCTTTACTCTATTTTAAGTATGTGAGTATCTGCCTGCATGTATGTCTGTGCACCATGCCCCACAGAGGTCAGAAGAGCGCATTAGATTCCGTAGAATTGGACTGAACTCGGGTCCTCTGCAAGGGCAGCCAGTGCTCTTAACCACTGAGCCCTATCTCAAGCTCTGCTCTGCTTAACTTTTAATGGTCAAAAAGAATTTAGAAAAACCTTCAACCAGTTTGTAGAAGAGTTAGACCCAAGTTCTCTGACACTCAAACTGTAAAATTCTATATGGAAAAAGGGGATAGATATCCACCTTTATGGATAATCATACACTATTGTTGGGATTTTAAAACTCATTATGGTGATGATGATGTGTATGAACTGTGTGTATCGAGGGTGTGAGCATGTCACAGTGCTCCTGTGGAGGTCAGGATAACTTCTCAAGAGTCAGTTGTTTTCTTTTTACGTTTACATGGGTTCTGAAGATCAAAGCTAGCAGGTCAGGCTAGTGAGGACAGCACCCTCACCTACATGGTCATCTTAAGTTTTAGGAAGCAAAGAAATACATTAAATTGCTGCTGTTTCTTAGAGTCTAAGTCATAGTTAATAGATTTGTTAGAAGAGTTAAATAAAGCAAGGAATCTGATGGAGTTAGATTTACTATATGTGTTCAGTAAATGGAGACTTGTTGGCCAGCTTACTGATTTTTGGCTCTCAAATGATACATAAGGCTTTTATTTTGCTTTTCTTTACCTATATGTTTTAAAGTAACTTTCTAACTTACTAGTTTATGATTTATTTCGAGCTAAATGCTTCATGCTGGATTCTGAATAGTTTGGGGGTATAGTTAATGTATATAGTTGTACTTTTTCTTTTGTTTTTTGTTTTCAAGACAGGGTTTCTCTGTAGCCCTGGCTGGCCTTGAACTCACAGAGATCTACTTACCTCTGCCTCCCGAGTGCTGGGATTAAAGGCATGCATCACCACCACCACTCTTAAGAGTAGTGTTGCACCAAAGTTGATAGTGTTGCACATCTTGTGAGAAACATGTTCTGATTTGTGTGTCACTGGAGATGTTTAGAACTTAGTTTATAGTTTCTTAAGTCATGATCCATATGGAATGGTTTTGAATGTGTTAAATAGTTCCTGCAGTTGGCAGTAATACAGATACTGGAGTTGTAGGACATATTAGCAGCCTCTGTGTCATGCCTTCCGTGTCTTGGGTGTCCGGGCCTTTTCGTTAGCGATCATTAGGCTGCTGCCCCTTTCTTCTTCCATTGACACTAGTTGTTGTGGTGCTTTTCTCTGTCCTTCCTTTCTGTTTTCCTATAGTGTCTAGCCTCAGTGCTAGACACGTGTTAGTGCATTCCTTTTGGCAAGGCATTTGTTTGTTTTTCTTTTTCAGTTGTGTATGGCTGTGTGGGTATGTGCACATGAGTACAGGTGCCTGAGGAGGATCCCCTGGAGCTAGAGTTACAGGTGGTTGTGAGCGGCTTCTTAACTGCTGAGCTACCTCTCCAACCTGTTTTTCCTTTCTTTTCTCTTTCTTTCCTTCTCACTCTCTTTTTTGGTTTTTCGAGACATGGTTTCTCTGTGTAACAGTCCTGTCTGGAACTCACTTTGTAGGCCAGGCTGGCCTCCAACTCACAGAGATCTGACTGCCTCTGCCTTCTGAGTGTTAGGACTAAAGGTGAGTGCTACCACTTCCTCGCCCTGTTTTTCTTTTATTAAGTCACATTTGTTTATTTATTTTGTATATGGGTGGATACGTATGTGCCATGGTGTGTGTGCAGAGGTTGTTTTGTGAGAGTCAGTTCTTCAACCTTGTGGATTTTGGGGATCAGGCTTAGTGGCAAGTATCTTTATCTCCTGAGCCCTCTTGCTGGCTTGCCTGGTTCTTTTCATGACTGCCTTTAATCTGCCACATGTGGCAGAATTTCTCTAAAATGCACCATTTGTGTGTATCATCTGCTCACACTGTCTCATTGCTTTCCATTTCCATTAGATTTCTCAGTGCTTCACAGTTTAGCCTGTCACATTATTAACCTTTTCATTTTCATTCAGCCATGTTTATTGAACAACTTCTATGATCTAGATACACTAGAGTCTAAGCATAGAATGGAAAGCAAAGCAAACAGGAGTCCTCCTCAGGGGTCTGGAGAAGACAAAAATTATGAAAAATAATTGTGTTAATGAGAGTAAGTTTGTATTCATCATTTCCTTCTCCCCAAAGGGAGGAATATAGAATGGTATCTAACTCAGTGGAAGAGTGCTTACTTGGTATGTATGAGGTGCTGGGCTCATCTGGCACTGGGAACAGATATGGGGAGAGCAGGGAGGAGTATGCTATGAGAGCATACAGTAAGTACTGTGGATCTAGTCAGGGAGGTCATGACTTGTTGATACCCGAAGAGAAGCCAGTATGGTGGCTCAGTTCTGCAATTCCCCAGCACTGGAGGCTGAGGTAGGAGGACTCCTATGCCAGCTTGGGCTACAGAATAGGCTTTGTCTAAGAAAAGACCCGAAGAGAGTAAGTTTTATTACGTACAATGTACAAATGAAGATCAGACCAGGCAGAGGGATTCTTCCTCTGAAAGGAATGTTTGAGAATGAGAAACTAAACCTTGGAGCATTAACAAAAATGGGAATTGTAGGAGAAGATGGAAAAGAAGTTTGGGTTTGGCTGTGCAAGGAACTTGAACTGTGAAGTGATGATGGTGCTAATCTACAGTGAGGGGCTGGGCATGTCGCTCAGTGCTTGAGAGTTTGCCTAGCATGAGGAAGACAGGCAGATGTCTTTAGGAGTTTCGTGTAGTGGTGGGGGAGAGGAGAAGACAGGTAAGTGGTGGAAGACAGCTAGGCACTGCTGTGTTTGAGCAATTTGAGCAAAGAGATGGTGTGGTAGTAGACTAGATGACAGACCCATAATTTAAAGAAATATTTAGGAAGGTAAATCAGTAGAATTCACTATCATAGATTGTATTTCAAGTTTTTTAAGGGGTGGGAAAATGGCTTTGTAGATAATGGTGATGTCATTCATTTCCTGGCCTAGAGAATGTTGTAAGTCTTACAGATGAAGAAAAATCATGAATTAGGTTTAGAATGTTTAGGTTTTGAGGTATCTCAGAATCATTTAAGGATGAATGTTGCCGGCCAGTGGTGGCATGAGCCTTTAATCCTAGCACTCGGAAGGCAGTGGTAGGTAAATCTCTGAGTTCATGGACTGTAGCATGAATCTTAAAAGGTCTTATTAATAGAAAAACCCAGAGCCAGGTATTGGGGTGAATTCTGAAAGATCAGAAAAGCAGAACAAACCACAGCCACCTCACCTCGCCAACTTCTTAGCTGATCTTGTTTCCTCAGACTGGAAGCCTCTGAGTCCTCATCTGAATGGATCTCAGCTGAACTGCTACTAAAAGCCTAAAAACTTAAAAACCCTAGTTCCTGGTGTTCACGCCTTATATACCTTCTATATACGCCTTATATACCTTATATAATGCTTCCTGCCATTACTTCCTGGGATTAAAGGCATGTGTCTTTCCCAAGCAAGCCATGAGATCTCAAGTCCTGAGATTAAAGGTGTGTGTCACCATGCCTGGCTCTGTTTTCAGTGTGGCCTTGAACTCAGAGATCTGGATAGATTTCTGCTTCTGGAATGCTAGGATTAAAGGCGTGTGCTACCACTGCCTAACCTCTATGCTTAATATAGTAGCTGTTCTGTTCTCTGACCCCCAGATCAGTTTATTGGGGTGCACAATATATCAAGACACCCTGGTCTACAGAGCAGGTTCCAGGACAGCCAAGGCTACACAGAGAAATCTTGTCTCAAAACCAAGGAGGGGAAAAAGTGAATGTCAGGTAGAGAAGAATTGATAGTCCAAGGAGAGAATTTGGCTGGGCATATTTAAGTTGAATATGATCTAGATTTAGATAGTGATTAAACCTGTGAGTAGATGGGTTGGGGCTGAGTGTAAACTAGCAAGGACTCAAGAATAAGCCTACAGATCTTCAGCATATAAAACGTTGGTATTAGGGATTGAGACTGGGCTGAGGGTGAGGGTACAAGATAGCATCCAGAGAAAACATGAGAATACTAAAGTGTGAGAGAGCTAAAGGGAGGTGGGGGAGGGGTGGGGAGGAGAGAGAGAGAAATTTCTAATGCTCTTTTGAAGGCAAGTCTGAAATCTCAAGATTTGATGATGACTATAGTTTTCATTTGATGCATAACATATTATCTTGAAACTTAACTGGCTTAGAACAATTTATGTGGATTATGTGGGCTGGCTGCATTCATTTCTGGGCCTTTGGTGCTAGCTGGCGACTGAGGTGTCTGGCTTCTCTTTCCTGGAGCTTCTGTGTCCGTCATTCAGTCATCCAGTTCAAGTTTCTTTACATGGTTTCCATTTCCCACAAGGGTGAAATAAGCCTCTCAAGGCTTAGTAAGACTTAGTTTAGAATATTTTGGCCGCACTATGCTTTTACCACAGCAACTCAGAATAGTTAAGAATTAGTGCCACTTGGTTAAGTGGAGTGAGTGGACTGGGAGATAACTAGAAGCAAAGTACCTTTCTATTCTCTTCTCTGATACTCTTCTTGACCTGAGCTGGACTGCTGATTTCCCTGAATGTTAGGCTGTTTCTTTCCCCCTTACTAAAATCCTGCCTGTTTATTTGTAAACCACTTGTTGATGTCTCCCTCCTGCTTTCCTCCGTTCTCCCCTCTGCTTCTCTTCTTGGCCTCCTTCCCTTTCTCTGTGTCTCCTCCTCTTTTGGAGGTCTTAAGGTCTTACTCCATAACCCAAGCTGATCTTGAAGTTACGGTGACCTTTAGCTTTTTGCCTGGATTATAGGTTGGAACAGCTATGCCAGGCTTAAAGGAGTTCTAAAGTCTCCAGTCTTTCTAAAGTAGCTTTTAATCTTTGTGTGTGTGTGTGTGTGTGTGTGTGTGTGTGTGTGTGTGTGTGTGTGTGTGTGTGTGTGTAGGGGCTGTTGGCCCTCCTTTGTCTTTAATTAGTTTCACTCTCCCTCACCTCCCCATTCTCCATGCAGTTGTATATTTTCAGTAAGCTTTTCATTCTTTATTTACTCCTGCCTGGGAAGCCTTTCCTCATTTCCCCCTAGATAATGAATTACTCTTCTGTACTTTGTTTATGCTTTTGCTGTTGTAAATGCTATAGTTATTTACTCATATGATCTTGAAGATGAGAAATTACAATGTGTAACATGTTCCTTTTCATTAAATAGCCCAAGTCACAACTTGATTTATGATCTCTAGTCCTTTCTAAAAAGGTCTCACCTGATAACAATTTGACCTTATTATACCTTTGGTACTCTGCCAGGCTCATTGGCACTAGGCCAATGCAGAAACTACGAAGGAAAGTTGTGGTTTGGTGTGTTAGGTAAAATGTTACAAGAAATGATATATGGTCCTTTTTTTTTTTTTTTGTATATCTCAGTAAAGTGAGAATTGTGAGGTTGTATTCTTTGTGGGTCTAATTGGAATTATGTCTGACATAGAAAACTATCATTGTGAGTGTTGAACAGGATAAAATAGCTATCATGGCATCTGCACAGGGAATATTTGTATCTACCCTACCTGTGTTCCAGTGTTGGCCAGGTTTTGTAGCTCCTTACTTTATCCTCTATGTCTGTGTACATAAAAGTGCTATGGGATAGAATAAAACTTGTACATCTGGAGATGGGACTACCTGGTTTTATGATCCATTACATTTTTTTTGTTGTTGTTTTTTAAAACTATATAGCCCTGGCTGGCAGGGAACTCACTGTGTAGACCAGGCTGGCCTTGAGCTCACAGATACCTGCCTGCCTCTGCCTCCTGATTAAAGGTGTTCACCACACGCCTAACTCTATCACATTTGTTTATGGTAACTGTTTGTCTCTATGCTTGTTTGGTGTTGAGGTAGAGGTAGCAGTTTCTGTTGGTAGGACACTGTAAGGTGCTTGTACTCTGGTTTACAACTCTGACTTTCTCATCATTTTCTTCAGACTTTAATTTGACAAATGTAATGGGGGTTGTGGGGAGAAAAGAATCAGGTTGTCCCCTCAACCAACCCTCACTAAACTAGTAAGAGAGGCAGCCAAGTAAACAAGGCCATTAAAAGCTCAAGTGGGAAGTACTATTCTGAAAGGACATACACTTGCAATTACTTTAATAATAGAGCTGGTCAGTCAAGCATGCCAGAGAAGGTACAGTGTCTTGTGTTTTTGTGCAGACTATGGTGTGGTCCTCATCTGAGAACCATTTGAATTACAGCCAGGAGATGTCTGATCAGATGCCAGAGTTAGAGATGGCTGAAAAATAATTTACCTTCTTTTACTGTTTTCTGGCTTCTGTTTATTTCTTATGTTCTGCAATTTAAAGTCTAGATAATGTGTAAGAATTCTGGTTATTTGAAATTTTGTATGTTTCCATAAAAAGTGAAACAGCTAAAATATCTTCCACATGGCAGCTCACAACCATCCAGAACTCTAGTTCCAGGGGATCCGATACCTTCTTCTGACCTCTGCAGACACACACATGGTTCACAGACTACTTATATGTAAGCAAAACACTCATATGCAATAAAATAAATCTTTAGAAAGAACCTTAGAACTAATCTCTCTACTTTTGTTTATTTGGCTTTTAATATACTGATATGTACCCGTCCCATAAATAACGAAATAAATTGAAAGTGAACTTCTAGTTCACTTTTAGCAAGGTCACAGATAATTAGGGTCCGAGCCATTGTCAAATGTAAGACCATCTGGAATGGGGAGATAAGCTGGTAAAATACCTGCTTTGCAAGGGTGAGGACCTGAATTTGGGCATGGCAACAAGGTTAACCTCAGGCTGAGGCTGTGGAGGCAGGGGAGCTGGCTTGCCAGTCACCCTAGGCAAAGCCTTTTGTCTCCGGGTTCAATAAACGAGAGACTGACCGATAGAAGAAGCTGCCAGGCGTTGACTTCTGGCCCAGCACACCAGCATACACATTTATCTCACACCATACACACATGACAATCAAATAGGATATTGAACTTAATAAAGACCAAGTTTGAGCTTGCAGTATAATAAGTTGTCCCCAAACCGCTCTGACATTTGTTTCAGAGCAATGTTTGGAAGAAGTTTAGTTTGGTAAGAAGCTTGAGGAGTCCCAGGTGAAAGGAGTGGTAATGCCACCAAGGGGAAGTTTCCTGACTTGAGACGGAAGCTGTGTTTGCTTTTCAGTTGGCCACCAAGAGAATCACGTGTCTGGATTGATGATGTTACTAAAAGTACTCATTTATAATTAACAATATAGAAAACCTTACTTGTACCCAAGTTAAAACTTTGTAAGTATATTCCTTTGCCTATTTGTCCCTTAGACTTGACATTTGCCATATAGAATTGTATAAAGACCATTGTATGGTTATGGGAAAAGTAACTGTTACTAAGTCACATGTGATTTATTCAATTCTAAAGTCCTTTTTAGATTGTATAGCAGGGATTGTTTGAGAGTATTCTAATGAATATGTTTCTGAACATAGCTAATATTACCTCATATCTCTGCATGTGGAATAATGTTATCATTATCTCCATTTACTTGTTACAAACATTATATCTAAGTCTTGTAAAATAGTGCTCAAAATATGCTGTTATAATTGTTCATTAATCATTGTTAGTACCCTGTGTTGAGAATTAGAAGGGGAAGGAGAGAGAGAAGAAACGTTGCTCTTCTCTGTTAGCTCTTCTCTGTTAGCTGGAAAGGTGACTGGCAGGAGTAGGGTCTGTAGCACGGCAGTGATCCTAAAGTGCTTCCCAGAGACGTGGACCCTGCTGCTGGCTTATAATCACTAGCTTGATTCCCATAGCAATGTAAAGTTTTTCTTGTGTCTGTTTTTTTGTCTTCTTTCGAGATAAGGTTTCACTGTGTAGCCCTGGCTGTCCTGGAACTTACTATGTAGACCAGACTGGCCTCAAATTCACAGAGATTCACCTGCCTCAGCAGGATTAAAGGTGTGCATCATCACCACTTGGCTTAACTTTTTTTTTAAGTAGTTATTTTTATGAAGTTTCAGATTTTTTTCATTTGATAAAATTAGGTCTTTTAATTATTCCATATTTGATTTTTAAAATGCAGATAATTGTGTGTGTGTGTGTGTGTGTGTGTGTGTGTGTGTGTGTGTGTGTGTGTGTGTGTGTGTTTTAAGTAATAGGTTATATGACCCAGTGTTAAAGGTCATAGAATCGGGAACCAGACTACCTGGACTTCAATTCTGTCTCATTACGAACTACGTACCTTCCAAAAGTGCTAATATGCTTCTGTACTTTAATTCTTTAAATCTGTAAGTGGGGATTATAATAGTCCTTGTTTTGAGGATTAAGTGAATATTAGTAACTACTGTAAAAGTAGCATTATTACTCTTTGCTATTTATTTATTGCCTACCTTACTCATCAAAGTATGTGTTCATTTTACCATTGAATCACATCTCTAGCCCAGCATGGTTTTTAAGATAGGGTCTCACTATGTAGCTCTGATTGTCCCCTGATACTTCAGTTTGAATATTCTTTTACTAAAATTTCCTGAGATTAGACAATATCTCTTACAAAATATTTTCTTATCAAGTGTTCAGAAATAGAAATCCTGCTAAGTACCATGAAAGCTGCGCACTGTGGTTTTTGGTTTTCTTCTTTTTGTTTGTTATCTTAATTTAAGCATATCTATAAAAGAGATTCCTAAAGGATCGTGACTCCCTCACACACCAAGCTTTCTCAGTGTTGGAACCATATTTTATTTCATCTTTAACTCACCCAAACCTAAAATTTGCCTAATGTTTATTTGGTAGCTACATTGCGGGGGGGGTGGGGGGGGGGGGTGGGGTGGGGGTGGGGGTGAGCACAATTGTACGTACTTTTTAGGTAGCTGATCAAATAGACATCTTTTAGGATCCTAACAGATGTGTGAACTTTGGGGCTAGTTATGTAACCTATCTTCTATTTCACTGAAGCACATGTGAAGTTTTGTTACTGGTTTTGTAAAAATAATGACATTATTATTTTTAAAAAGTCTGGATACTTGCCTAAACACTTCATTGGTTTTCACAATTACATCAGTATGTTCCAATAGTTTGGACAAGAATAAGTGTAATATAAACATTTTGCCGTATTTACTTAGTCATGTTCTTTTTGTTGTGGATTTAGCACATAGAAGAGAACACTGCAGATACGAGTGTAGTCTTTATTGTGTTACATAATGCCATTTTTGTGCCTTTTGTACAGTTTTCTGGTCCATATTGTCCTGCTAGACATACAGGAAATGATACTTGTTTGCTTTAACCCTATATAGAGGTGGTGTTCGCATACTAATATTCTTTACTCACACTTTTTGTGAAAATGAGAGTGTCTCTGGGTGGTGAAATTTCTGTGGTCTGTGCTTATCTTCAACTCTGCCAAATGACATCATTGTCCTCCAGATGGCCAGATATTTACCAGCTCACCAGCAGTGTGGGGCATTCTCACTACTTTATATTCTTACTACTTTTGCTGATCTTATGTGTGTGAAATAGCATTCCTTGATATTTCAATTTGTATTATGTGATAACTAGTATACTTGACCCTCTTTACACATGTTGTTAGCCACTTGAATTTCCACATGAGTACTTTTCCATTTTTTTATTTTGGAAAGTACTTATTTTCATTGCATATTTTTATGATGATCAGTTTTGTGGGGTTTTTTTGGTTTATGTGCAGTTGTTTTTAATTCTCAAAGTCTATATATTCATGAAGATTCTTCCCCTTAGTGACTAAGACTAACCAGGATTTCAGCTATTTTAGGTTGAATAATGCAGTCTTCTCAGTTTTGTTCCCTGTGCCTGTTTGGCAGCCAGTACTTTTCTTCATTTTACTCGAACGTCCCCATGCCTTGGGAGATGAGAAGTTGGTGATACTCGGGAGTCAATCAGAAATGCAACAGAACATGAGTGAAAGTGGACAGTTTTATACAATTGAAATAACCACGTGTAAACACATGAAAGTATTCTCAGGACCCTGTCTTTTTTAAATGAGAAGTGCATGTTAGACTTGTCATTGGACAACCAAAGACCTGTAGTTTGATGTTGTCAGTGCTGCAGGTGTTTGCCATTGCACAGGTTGTGTATTCGAGAGTCCAGTAGAGCCTTTGCTGGCCCTGAATGCTCGAGGTGGTCCTGTGCCGCCTCTAAGAGCACTGAATTAACAACTGAAAACTTCTCCAGCCAGTGTCTTTGATTAGTGCTTTTAAAAGGTACTCTGGGGCTGGAGGGATAGCTCAGCCGTTAAAGGCTAGGCTCACAACCAAAAATATAAAAGGGACTCTGTTTCTTTACTAATTTATATCTCTGTGTGTGAAGTGTCACACCGAGATTTCTGAAACTGATTGAATTGGGGTCTTCTGTCCATTTTATCCTGATTTAAGACTTGAGTTTCTATACGTACTTAACAATCCCTTAAAAATCTTGATTTCTGTTCTAGGAAGTGTGCTCCTTCTGAAATTGTACTCCACCAGTACTTCTTAGCCAAGGATTCATGCTAGTAGACTGTACTTTAAGTCTGTATACTAGGTAGAATGATCAGTCAAGGTTTTATTCTAAAAATTATTTATTTTTATGTGTATGGATGTTTTGCTGGTATATAAGTCTGTGCACCATTTACATGCCTTGGTGCCCTTGAAGACCAGAAGGATCCCTGATACTTGAGTTACAAACAATTGTGAGGTAACATGTGGTTTCTGGGAATCAAATCCAGGTCCTCTGAAAGAGTAATCAGTACTTTTAACCTCTAAGCTATCTCTCAAGCCCTCTTAAGGTTTATGGTTTATCCTTACTTGTGTGTGTGTGTGTGTGTGTGTGTGTGTGTGTGTGTTGGTATATACCAGGAGACCAGAGGTGTTGGATCCCCTGAATCTGGAATTAGAAGTAGTTGTGAGCACCCTGATACAGAAGCTGGGGGCCGAATGTGGGTCCTCTGCTGAGCCATCACAGTAATACATATGTTTCAGTTTAAAGTCTTCATAGTAAAGTAGTAAAGTAGTATGTGGTATTAGGTATATCTGAAGCTTTAACTTCAGAAATTTTTTTTAGCATGATAAAGAAGACTCAGTTTGGTTTAGATGTGTGTTTTTAAAGTTGATTTAAAAAATAGTTTGCTTGGGTGGAGAAATGGCTCATAGGTTAAAGAGCACTGGCTGCTTTTCCAGAGGACTGAGGTTGATTTCCCAGTACCCATGGGACAGTTCACAACCATCTCTAACTCCAGTTCTAAAGGATCTAATGCCTTTCCTGGTTTCCATGGTAACCAGACATGTATACAAGCAAAATACTTACTATTGTATGTATTACATACAATAATAAAATCTTTAAAATTAAAATAAAAAGACTGTGGAAAACTTATTATTTTTCTCTATTACTTTCAGCTCCATTTACCTCTTAATTCTCCTTTGCCTGGAAGTGAATTGACCAAGGAACCTTTTCGTTGGGATCAGAGACTCTTTGCTTTAGTACTGCGGTTGCCTGGCACCATGTCAGTAGAATCAGAACAGTTGACAGGTGTGCCTTTGGATGATTCTGCTATCACACCAATGTGTGAAGTGACAGGAGGTAAGCTTTTTAAAACAATTTATCTGAATGGGCTAGAATGTCCGTTTCAAAATTTGCATGTTTATTTTTGTCAAAAAGCATTGACAGACCTGTAGTTTTAAAATTGCATGTGTTGATGATGGTCTGTGGTCTTAACAAGTCAATAGTTGTAGTTATTGTTAGATTTCAGGAATGTTAATTTTTATACTTATGTAGCAAATGGTGGTATTTGAAGTTGTTAAGTTGTCTACAGTGATCACCAATGATCTAGCTGGCATGGCGGTGCACACCTTTAATCCCAACACTGAGGAGGCCTAAGCAGGTGGATCTGTGAGTTTCCAACTAGCAAGGGCTGGCTGCATAGTGATTCCCTGTCTCAGAATAGAAATGTTGTGGACAGCCATTACTTAATGGATTAGAAAATAGAAACAAGTTATAATCTTAATGTGAAATAAAATTGTTAAAGATTTTATAGAAATTAGAGAAAATGAATAAATCAATCACTTTATAAACAAAATTCTATTAATCTGAAATTATCTGAAGAGAAAAAGCAATTTTTTCTGCCCTTACAAACTGAGTCTTATTCTATGTAATAGTCCTCTTATGATTATTGTTTAGGTCAAATCTCTTCTCTTCTAATGTTTGATAATTTCTACCAAAGCATAAAAGTCTCTGGAATCTGTCATCTTAACTAGGTGAAAATGAAGTGTATTATTGCACAAGTTAAGAGGTTGGCTTATTTTGAGTTATTTAAAAAAAGTTTGGCCTTATTGAGTATAATAAACCTGAAGTCAACATGAGCATCTGAGTAAAACAGTAAGGAGTGAAAAGATTTTGTGAGTTAGGCCAAAGGGACAAAGAAAGGTACTTATTAAATCTAGAAAAATCTGTAAGTGATTTTTCATAAAATGCCTTTATCTTTTGAGTAATATGTGTTGGATGCTTTTAATTTGCTATCATCCCCAAACCTCCTCCCAGTGTGCACAAGTGACTGAGAGCCCTGTAGCTCATCTCTTCAACTCAAGACAAATGAAGCACCTTGGGAATCATCCTTGGTTCTCTTGCATCAGAGTACCTCCTGCCACCTCCAAATCTGACAACCTAGGTAGACCAAAGTATAAAGGTCCCTTACTGGTCCTGCTGCTTCCCTTTTCCACTGTACAATACTATCTCATTGAAAAGCTGATCTGAGCCAGGCAGCGCATGTGCACATGCGGCTTTATTCCTAGCACTTGGGAGGCAGAGGCAGGCAGGTTGAGGATTTAGCTCAGTGGTAGAGTGCTTGCAGGCCCTGGGTTCGGTCCTCAGCTCCGGGGGGGTGGGGGGGGGGAGTCTGACCTCCTGCCTTGTAAAATGGCTTTCCATATTTGGCAAATAAACACTACTTATTATGATCTGGAAGATACTTAGTCAATATTATGTTTTGTCTCCACCGTTCCCCCAAGCCTGTCTCTCTAAATCAAGCACTTTTCCCCATGTAAGCTCACAGTATATGCTGCCAAATGCATGCAGTATGTCCTTTTCTGTACTACATTTTCTCTTTCCAGATCTTCTTGGGGTTCATTTTATTTTTCAGGTTCCTGGTTCAAGTGTAACCTTCTCAGAAGAAACTTAGCAAAAAATACTCACTGTCAACCCTATTACTCCTATCTATATGTTAAAATAAATATAAATAGTTAAAATCTGCAGTAACTGCCAGGAGACCAGCTGAATAATTATCATCGCCTCTATACTTAGCATTTGTTTTAGGGATAATAACTTTTGTTAAGCAAGAAGAAGAGTTTTGGAGGATTTTATTACTGCTAGATGTTGTGTGTGTGTATGTCTGTTAAAGATAAATTATATTGGCTAACAGTTGGCAATAACAGCACTTTATAAAGGTAGATAGGTACTTGACTTTTTTCCCTTCGTGATTTGCTCAGTTCAGGGTTTCTCTATGTTCCATATACCTATAGTTAGAAGAAAATACTTATATACTCATCTACAATGAGATTGTTAGTTGGGAATAATATTTTTTTGCTTATTCTTCCTTAAAATTGGGAAATACCTACCTTTACATTGAATTTCTATTAATGTTGTCAGAAACCCTACTGTAGTTCTTCCAGGGAGTGGACTTCTTACAACTAACTAATTTGCTTCATTCTCTTTATCTCAGGCCGCTCATACTCTGTGTGTTCTCCAAGAATGCTTAATCAGTGTCTGGAGTCCTTGGTGCAGAAAGTGCAAAGTGGGGTGGTAATAAACTTTGAAAAGGCAGGACCAGATCCTTCCCCTGTAGAAGGTATTGCTGTATTTTTCTTGGTCACCTCCCGTGTGTGTGTGTGTGTGTGTGTGTGTGTGTGTGTGTGTGTGTGTGTGTGTGTTGGCATTGAGATCAACAAGGCAAGGCCAGCTGGGTGTGGTGGGGTACACGTTAAATCCAAGCACCTGGGAGGCAGAGGTAGGTAGATCTCTGAGTTCAAGGCCAGCAAGACAGCCAGGGCTGCCTAGAGAGATCCTATCTCAAAATAAAATAAAATGTAGAGATTAACAAGCCAGTTGTCAAGGGTCCACAATTGCTGTGGGTACAGAAAGGAAGAGAGTAAGAATAGCAGTATAAACTGGTGGTTTAGGAGCTTCACCTTTATAATAAAGATTGTTGTCTGGGGTTTTCGAGAACCAAACAGCCTTTTATAGATAGAGCAAACTCATAGTTCCATCTTACTTGCAGGTCATTGACTTTAGTATATTCACTTTTCCTATGATTGGTAATGCTTTGTTAACCTGAGATGCTTATTCAGTTCCTTAGCTACTGTTGCTTTAAGCATAAGGACATAATGGTTTATGTGGGCACCAAAATGAGGAGCCAGCCTTTGCTGTTGAGATTGGTTCTTTTAAAAATCCCGCTCTGTTCCTCCTGACTTTATTCTTGTCCATAAACTATAACAGCCAGTGGATCTGAGGGCTTACATAGATCCCATGGCGGTTGTCCATAGCATCAGAATTAGAATGTACCAGTGGCACTTTGCAAAGGTAATTGGCTATAGGATGATTGAGAGAAGAGAAAGGCCATGGGGTGAGTTACGGAAACACTCAGAGGTGACACAGACAGGAAGACTATAGTGAATCATTGTATCAAGTTTATATAACAAGAAATTTTCAAGGTTATTAGGATGTATTTTCTTTACAATTATTTTAATGTTTGGTTTAGGCCTAAGTCTAAACTGAGTAAAATGTTTATTGAATTATTGAAGAGAATTTTGTTTTGCTAGAATTATTCTAGATTGAAGATAATTTAACTAGTTTTTCTTACACCTTGGTTAGCCTTTAGTTCTAAGATTGTTTTGCCTTTTAACTGTGTGTGGTGCATTAATAAATCCAGGGCACTATCCACGATAGATAAGTGATCCACCAATAGCAACACTTAGATGCTATTTACTGTGTGCCTGGTACTGTTTGACAGTGGATATTCAGGGACAAGGAATGCAAAGTGAGTGCTTGCTTTTATAATCTGGCAGGGAAAAGCATGTAATTTATTAAACCCACTATGAAGTTTGTTTTACACATTCCGATTGGGTAAACAAAAGGTAAAACCTTTGGGCTGGTGAATTCACATTTGAAATGGGCAGATTTTACTAGCTAGTGAACTGCAGTCCAGTTTAATTGTTAAGCAGTTATGGTATTCTTCCACTTAAGAAATAGAGGAAAGTTTATAAATCAACAGACACTAGAATATTTTTTTATTGAGTATTATTGGATGTAATTTAATTTTGGTTTTTGTCACCTAATGTTGTGTTTTCTTGTTCTAATGTCTTTGCTATAGACGGGCAGCCAGATATATCAAGACCTTTTGGATCTCAGCCTTGGCATAGCTGTCACAAACTCATATATGTCAGACCAAATCCTAAAACTGGGGTTCCTATAGGCCACTGGCCGGTTCCAGAGTCTTTTTGGCCAGATCAGAATTCTCCAACACTAGTAAGTACCAGAGACTACCTGATGAAAGCCATTTAGATGATAATAAACCCAGATGACTTTGTTTTGTGGAGCTCCTTGTTTTTGAGAGAAGGTCCTGCTATGCAGCTCAGGCTTTCTTGAGCTAACTGTAGCACAGGCTGGCTTGAAGCATAATGTGATTTTAAGTCCCATTCTTACTTAAAGTCCTGGCTTACTTAAAGAAATTAGACATATATATAAAGCGCTATGAGCCATCATTTTGCTTTAGCATATGGTGTTATGAAGCAACAGGAAAAAGGTATCTTGTTTCCTTTGGAATTTAATACTATCTTACCTTTTTGTTATTGATATTTGAATACTGAATTGTAAATGTAGTAAGATTTCTTTATTTGGATTTTTGTTTGTTTTTTGTTTTGTTTTGTTTTGTTTTTCGAGGCAGGGTTTCTTTGTGTGGCCCTGGCTGTCCTAGAACTTGCTCTGTAGACCAGGCTGGCCTCAAACTCACAGAGATCAGTCTGCATCTGCCTCCTGAGTGCTGGAATAAAAGGTGTGCACCACCACTGTCTTTGTGTGGATTTTAATTGTAATGTAGCATGAGGATTTATCCTTGGGTTCAATTTAAGTTTAAATGAAGGCTTAGATTACCTGTGGTAATTTACCCTCAGTCTTTGAGGTCATAGTCTTAGAAATTCATGATCTCTTACTTGTACACTTTTAGTTGTGTTCAGTGTTGTAACTTGGGAGTTTAGCTTGTAGGGATTTTTCTGGTTTTGCCCACATGAATTGTTTTATGAATGTTGATGGTTGCTGAGTGATCATGATACATTATCAGTATTCTTTATGGTAGAATAAATTTAAAATCATAATTATATTGGTTGTTACAATTAATAATTATTATAAATTTTATATGATAATTTATACAATAAATATAAAATAATTAAAAATATCTATTCAGACTTGTTTAACCTACAATTTTTTGAGATTAGTTTTCTGTTTGTATTTTTGTTTTGTTTTTTGTTTTTTGTAGTGTCTAGGGCATGACAGTTACTCATTGATAATACTCTTAGAAGATAGGTTGAATTTCAGAGATTTTTGAGCAAGCAGCTATTATTCATGAATTAAAGTGAACAACTTAGGCTTTTTTTGTTTTTTACTTTGAGATATGAACCTCTATATAAATAAGGTCTTTAACTGTAGTACATGAAAGTAAAAGTTTATTAAGTTTCATTGAATTATCTTGTTTATTTTTTCTTTTCTTCATTGAATGTATTTAATTTTTTGGTTTGCTCTTATAAACAAGCTTTCCATTTCCTTGGCGATTTTTACTTTTTTTTCTAGAATTTTTTTTTAAACTCTCATACTTTTATGAAATATCTTCTTGGTTATTAATGCTATCATTAATGACTGCAATATCTGTAGTATTTCATGGAAAGTGAAAAAAATGGAAGTTAAAAAAAAGAACAAGGTGCATTTCGAGGAGTGCGGGAGTTAGCTGGAATAATACTGGTTAAATAAATCAAACTACTTTTGGCTTAAAATACAAGATTAGGGAATGTGAGCTTTTCCTAGCCAGAGTGGCATTTGAAGCTGTTGTTAAGGGGTCACCACTTCAGGAAAGTAACTTGGTTTTTATTTGGAGCAAATTAGGAGGTAAGTTGGAAGGGCAGGTAGGTTACTTGCTGGGCTAGTAATTGGTTCATTTAAGAGATAGTTGTTTTTAACTAAAATGATGAAAGAGAATCATAAGAAATAATCCTAGAAAGAGCTCTTTAAAATTTGTTAGTTGAAGGCTATTAGCAGGGGAATGACATTTCTACAAATTACTATTTTAAATAAGTATTGTTACTGAAGTTAAAAGTGATTCCTCATTTACTGTGGGCCTCTGGATCATGGCTTTTGTCTTCCAAGATTGTTTTGGGAATTAAATGGAAATACATAAGAGAATTTTCTGTACCTAAATTTAGAAGATTTTCCTCTTGGAAAAGGAAAGAGGAATTTTTAAGACTGGCCTAAAAGATGGTAGTCAAACTGTTGAAATATTTTAAACCTTCATTTAAAGTTAAATATTTGGGTAAAATATCCCCCACCTCCTGAAAATACGTTTAAACAAAATGCAACAAGGCAAAAATATATTTACCATCTTGACCATTACTGGTCTGTGGGCGGATTCTCAGACATGTGTACTAGAGAGCATAGTTCACTAACTGCAGTGGGGGGCAGAGCAGAATATCAGGAAATGGGATCTGCTTGGTGTATGTTTGGAGTACATATTGGGAAGAGGTACTAGAAAAGTCTCCCAGAGTTTGGTTCTTGGCAACTTACTCATTCTCTAAAATTTAGTTTTAAGAGAGAAAATAATGAAGGAGTCAGAGTGAAACACAGGGGCATGAAAAATAATGACCTATTGGTTCAGCTGCATGTGGGTAGCATGGCTGGAGCATGGAGTTGATCTGTAGGTCATGACTGAGGACTGAGACTAAAGCAGTGAGGCTTTTATTTGTGGAATTAAAGGAGCCTCGGGTCCAGTCCCCCCCCCCCCCCCACACACACACACCTTGGTGATTGGCTGCTACTTTTACTGCATTATTTTAGGTAGTGAACTACATAAAATGACAACAGGGTTATTGGAGTGGGCTAACTAGTCAGGGAGACTAGTTAAAAAGTAATTGTGATAGTCTGATTGGAGAAACTGAAGATTTGAACTAAAGTGGTAAGAAAGATTAGTTGTTAAAGTTGGGGATTTGATATTGTCAAAAAAGAAGATGGCAGCAGCTAGCACTGTTTGTTCTGGTAGGTTCCTTAGAATTGCAGTTATTTTATCTAAGTCTTTTTGAAAGGGAAAAATGGTGAGGTTATTAGAAGAGGACTTGTGGTTTGGAGAGAACTAGATTAGATATAATGTATCTGAAGGCTGTGTAAGTCAGGGTATGTCTAGTAGACAACTGTAGACATAAGAGAAATGAGATCATTTTGATCCTTTAAGGTGGATTTAGGAGCCACCAAAGTGTAGGTAGTTCTGAAGCCAGCTGAGTCCTTTCTGGCAATGCAATCTCAAATTCAAGCTCATACATTTTTCCTAACTGGTAAGGTATTTATGAAGGGGACTATATTTAGAGATAAAGAAATGAGTATCATGTCTTTTTTAAGTGTTGTGTTTTTTATGTCTCTAGGACAGGGACCTTTAAAATAAGGTGTTAGTTATCTTTAGGAATGAATATACCAAAGGAATAATCTGCCAGAGGAATCCATTGGGGAATGCAGAAAGAAATAAAACTTATAGATAAGGTTTATGTCTTTTTTTTTTTTTTTTTTGGTTTTTCGAGACAGGGTTTCTCTGTGTAGCTTTGCGCCTCTCCTGGAACTCACTTGGTAGCCCAGGCTGGCCTCGAACTCACAGAGATCCGCCTGGCTCTGCCTCCCGAGTGCTGGGATTAAAGGCGTGCGCCACCACCGCCCGGCTTATGTCTTTTATTATATATACATTTTATTATGTCTATCTCTATATCAGTAGTTTGTAAATAATGTCTGAATATTATATACTCAGAAATTAATCAAGAAATAGGATTAGAGTGGAAGTTACTATTCTGTATAAGTAATTGATTGCCACAAATGAAGATTTGGGCATTTCTTTCTTGGATATAAAAGTAGTGAATGTCTTTTAATTCTAAATTAGTTAAATGCTTTTTATTCTAAATTTTGCATTTATGATATATTTGATTTTTAACAAATTGATTTTCATTTTACAGATTTTGATGATTTTCTTTTTCTTGGGGATGTTACATAATTTAAACATTAATTAGTTTGTTTCTTTTTTACCAGCTTAGTGGTATTTCTAGTAAATTAAACTTACAAAACTAAGGAAGTAAACTTTGACAAGAGAAATGTACTTAAGATGTGTTGATTTCTGGCATTTTGTATAAATAGTAATTAGATTTTCCCCTCTAGCCACCTCGTACATCTCATCCTGTAGTGAAGTTTTCGTGTACAGACTGTGAGCCAATGGTTATTGACAAACTGCCTTTTGACAAATATGAGTTGGAACCTTCACCACTGACTCAGTTTATTCTAGAAAGGAAATCTCCTCAAACATGTTGGCAGGTAAGCTGAAAAACTACAGTGACTAGAAAGTTTAAGGCAAGATGTTTCTTTTTTCTCTCTCTCTTTTTTTTTTTTGAGATGTATCTTATAAAGCTAAACTGGGGGACTAGAGAGATGGGCCAGTCAGTAACGTATTTGCTGTAAGAACACAGAGACCTGGTAATCCAGATTTTGGATTCCCAGTGCCTGTGTAAAAGGCCAGGTGCAAAAGCTTCTCTTCGCATTGGGGAGGAGACCTGGGATTCCTTGGTTAGATGGCTGGCTGAAATGGTGAGCTGTAGAGTTAGTAAGAGACTATGTCTCAAAGAATAAAACAGAACAATTGAGGAAGACACCCAGGGTCACCCTCTGGCTTCCACACATACCTCACATACATGTACACACAAGCTAAACTGAATGAATCCATGGTTTGCATAGCATTCACTGCAGGTGAATTTATTGAATGTGGATTTTAATCTTTCTTCTTAAACAGGTATATGTGAGCAATAGTGCAAAGTACAATGAACTTGGTCATCCCTTTGGTTACTTGAAAGCTAGTACAGCACTGAACTGTGTCAACTTATTTGTGATGCCTTACAATTACCCAGTCCTCCTTCCTCTCTTAGGTAAGTCATTCTTGTCATGTGCTCTTACATAATGCTAAGAAGGGAGGAATGGCCCTCCCTTCTTAGCTCTGGAAATTAATGAGAATGCTAAACATACTTAAGGGCATTTTAATTATAACCTGCTTGTGTTTGTGATAAATTGGAAGTCAGTGTGAAATCCTTATATTTTACAGAGGTACTCTACTATATCTAAAAGTTTGAAAATTAAATTTTCTAACTTTCTGCAAGTAAGATTTCTTACAAATGATACTTTCTAGTATAGGCTTTCTGCTTAATGCATAAAGCATGCTATTTTCATTCATCAATATATGAGTACATGTTCTAAGAATTTATCCAACTTTTCATTTGGAAAACAGTTTTGTGTGAGTATGTGCATGTAGGTCACAAGCGACAGGTCATCCTTGGGCATTATTATTTAAGGAGCCACCCACTGAGTGGTTGTTGGGTTGTTTAAATTGATAGTTATTTTTGTGTAAAAACATGTGATCCTGTGTGCATATGTTCCATGGTGCCACAGGACCACTTGTGAGACTTGGTTCTCTTCTTTGACCATGTGGGTGCTGAGGATCGAACTTGGGTTGTTAGGCTTTGTTGCAGGCACTTATTTGAGCCATCTTACCAGCCCAGAAAGTCTTTTTTTTTTTTTTTTTTTAAAAAGACAGGGTTTCTATGTGGAGCCTTGGCGCCTTTCCTGGAACTCACTCTGTAGCCCAGGCTGGCCTCGAACTCAGAGATCCACCTGGCTCTGCCTCCTGCGTACTGGGATTAAAAGCGTGTGCCATCACCGCCCAGCAACCAGAAAATCCTTTTATAATGAAGGAATTTGTTCTGAGTGTTTGTTTTCAGGTTCAATCTGGCTGTCGTTTTTGAAGAGTGCTGAGAAACATTCCTTCCACAAAACATCAGATTGAAAAGTTGTAGTGAGGGGAGCTGGAGAGATGGCTCAACAGTTAAGAGCATTGTCTGCTCTTCCAGAGGTCCTGAGTTCAATTCCCAGCAACCACATGGTGGCTCACAACCATCTATGATGAGATCCTATGCCCTCTTCTGGCCTGCCGGGACACATGCAGACAGAACACTCTATACATAATAAATAAATCTTTAAAAGAAAAAGGTATAGTGAGGATATTAGTGGGTATTTTTTTGTATGAACTATTGTTCATACTTGATTTTTTTCTAACAGGATATAAAATTTCTTTTTTTCTTGTGTATTTTTTTGATATTACTTCATTAATGTGTATTTTTTAGACCAAAATTAACACCGTTTCACCTTAATATTGAATTACAAACAAAAAAAAAACTCTTAGAGCTAGGTTTCCTGCTCTTAATTTTGTTAAGATTTTCTGGTGTTGCTGCCTCCGCAGTGACAAAGCAAACTTGAGAGGAGCTTTGACTAGATCCCAGTGAATGATGATACTCTGCTGTTTACTGTTCCCAGATGACTTGTTCAAAGTGCACAAAGCCAAGCCAACACTGAAGTGGAGACAGTCATTTGAAAGTTATTTGAAGACAATGCCTCCCTACTATCTTGGGGTAAGAATAACATTGTTAAAATAGACCTTGATGCTTATAGCTTTTTGTCAGTATTATAACCTTTTACCCATCACTGTAAATGACATGAAAATGGAATGTACAGATGACATATTGAGTGTAATAATAGTGGTTGTGAAAATATGTGAATACTGTCTAGCCATGGCCAGGTACTGTCCTGGTGTGATGTGTATGTTAATGGTGTTTGGTCCTTAAAGTCACTCTGTGAGGTAGAAATGACTTATTTCTGCTTCACAGATGAAGGTCGGGAACTAAAAGTAAAGTGGTCCATTCCTAGCTCTGGTTTCTACTTTGATGCAAAAATTTTCCATCTCTGTCTAGAACTAATCTTCGAGGCAGCCCCAGGTATCATCAAAAGATTAATAAAAGTTTAGTTGCTTTGAAAGTCCAGCACAGGGTACTTGTCCTGTTAGAGAGTAAGAAGGAAGGGACTTACAGATAATCTTGACTCAGTTATCTTTCATAGCAATCTTTAAGACTTAGCCAGAGCTTTATGAGTATTACATATGAGCTCTGGGATTTGATTTCAGGAGACAACAGAGCTTATGTACTTTCCATGCCATAGGTTGTCTGTCTTTTTCTGACTGTGTCTTTTTCACATATATTAGACATGTTTACTGGTGATAGTTTACTGTATAAAGTGACTCTGAATTAGCACCTCCTTACTGTTAAATTTTTTACTGTTATATATTTGTTTTAAAGTTTTTATTCTGCTTATTCTCCTGTTTCTTTTCCCTCTTCAGAGCTTATTTTCTTTTTTAGCTCAGCTAATGATGGTAATAGTGAGAGTTGATTGTCTGTCACTTGTTTACTGTATGCCAAATACTTTTTTTTGTTGTTGTTTTTTTTTTAAAGATTTATTTATTTATTATGTCTACAGTATTCTGCCTGCATGTATCCCTTCAGGCCAGAAGAGGGCACCAGATCTCATTACAAGTGGTTGTGAGCCACCATGTGGTTGCTGGGAATTGAACTCAGGACCTCTGGAAGAGCAGTCGGCGCTCTTAACCACTGAGCCATCTCTCCAGCCCGCCAAATACTTTTATAAGGCTGACTTTCCATGTATTACCTCACTAATTCCAGGACAACTTGATCAAGATAGATGTTACTATCCTCCTCCTGAAAGTGAGAGCTAAAGGAGGAGAGGGTGTCTTAGTGTACTATCCCCCCTCCCCCACCCTGGTATGTCTGCTCCTGTCTTCCACAGGAGTATCTCCCCATGGTACTGAGCATTTCAGGACTTCATTCTTACTGCCCTGGAATGAATTATTATGCTTCCAATTCATGTTAATTATCTTAAATTGCTTTTCATGCTACTGATAAACTGTATTATGTTTCTTTTAAGGCAAAGAACGCAGTTTGGGGTGAGAAATTTTAAAAAGTCAACTATATAGAACATTTTTAACAAACTTGACATTGAATGCTGTTTCCTTTTTCTTTTCTATAGCCCCTGAAGAAAGCTGTTAGAATGATGGGTGCACCTAATCTAATAGCAGACAGTATGGAGTATGGACTCAGTTACAGTGTCATTTCATACCTCAAAAAATTGAGTCAGCAGGTAATGTCAGAAAGTGGAAGTGAGCATTAAGAATTTGACTGATAGCTAGCTGGGCAGTGATGGTGTACACCTTTCATTCCAGCTCTCAGGGGACAGAGGCAAGCAGATCTCTCTGAGTTTGAGGCCAGCCTGGTCTACAAAATGAGTTCCAGGATAGCCAGGGCTGTTACTTAGAGCTGTTACCCTGTATTGAAGAACAATCAAAAAACTAAAACCAAACAAACAAAGAAAAGAATTTGACTGATAGCTAAGATGGTTAATAGCCTAGAAACTCTGTCTTGATGGCTGTCTTCTTTATTGCTGTGGTACTGGGATAAACCCAGGGTTTCTCACATGGTAGGCAAGCACTTTGCCACTGAGCTAATATCCTTGGCCAACACTTTCTTCCTTTCATTTTAAGGCAAGCTAATCTACACCAGACTAGAATTTGGTAGTCCTGTTGCTTCAGGCTCTTGAGTAGCTAAGATGGCAAGTGTACTACCACATCAAAGCTAACAGACTACAAGCAAGTTCTTGCTGGTTCTAAATTTTTAATAATTCTCATTTATGAATATGACTTAAATTCTATATATGATTATTGGGGATTTGTTTTTTTTGAGAATTTATTTTAGAAAGATCTTTCCCTTAGGAAAAAAAAATTACCATTTTATTTTGCTTTGTGTTTTAAAACCTGTATTTTTTGGAATTGTTTCTTTGGAACTGTTTGTAACCATGGGATTTTATTATTCTAGCTATAAGTTCTAGGAATAGATACTGTGACTATCAAGCAGTAGGCAGTTTACTTCTGTCCAAATTGTGAATGTCTTTTAAAAATTTTTTTCTAGTATTTTAGACACCTCTCTGAAACTTGAAAGGAATCAAAATGTGGCTCAAGTCTGCATCAGTGTTTGCCATATCTGTACATGTGTAGTTATGTGCTAAATACATTGTCTTCAAGCAATTTGTTATCTTATTTCCTATTGCTTCTGAATTGGGAATGTTCTCTTCTATGAAACATTTATGCATCATGGTTTCTGTGTGATGAATATTAATAAATAAAATAACTTGAAGGAATGTTTGGCTTGCTACAAAAGGTTAGAGTTTGTTTTGGTTTGATAAAGGGTTTTTCTGTATAGCTCTGGCTGACCTGGAGCTCACTCTGTAGAATGGGCTGTCCTCAAATTCAGAGATCTACCTGCCTCTGCCTCCTGAGTGCTGGGATTAAAGGCCTGCACCACCTCTACCTGGTTGAATTGTAATTGTTTTAACTGATGTGGTATTGTTATTTAAGGGATGTTTGGTTTACCTAGTACTCAATGTAAACTATGATTACTTGAGACTTTTAGTTTTTCAAATGCAATAAATTTATGGAAGGGCATATTCACTAGTATCTGATTTATAAACTTAGATTGTATTGATGCAATTCTTGTTTCTCTTTATTTTAGGCCAAAATTGAATCTGATAGAGTCATTGGATCTGTGGGCAAAAAAGTAGTGCAGGAAACTGGAATTAAAGTCCGAAGCCGGTCACATGGTTTGTCAATGGCACATCGGAAAGGTTTTCAACAAATGCTGCAGGGAATTTCAGAGGATGTTCCCCACAGGCTGCTAGATCTTAATATGAAGGAGTACACTGGTTTCCAGGTTGCTTTACTAAATAAGGTAACAGTCAGTTTAACATTGCTATAGTTGTGTTCTGTTCTTTATAGAGCAAGTCACAGTTGACATTACTAACATTCAATGTGTCCAAGCTTCAAGAGGTCCTTTTATATGGCTGCAGAATGATCCTCATTGTATTATCACTGAACCATTGAGTTTTGGAATTCAAACAGAAATTGTATATGGTATAAATGAATGAGTTGATTGATGAGTAGTAAGCTTATTTGTATTATAGATGAAAACAAAGGCTTAAAGATTGCTAAAAATTATAGAGCTGGTGTTAGAATTCACTTACACTGAAGACCTTAAAATGCTTTATACTCGTTATTAAAACTATTTACATTTCAGCAGCCTTTTTGTAGACAATAGCCAAGCTGATTCTAGCATTTATATGGAAATATAAAGGGTCTGGAATAGCTGAGCCAATTTTGGAATAGTAATAAAGTTAGAAGACTGAATACGTGATTTAGATCTGAAAAACTATAGTGATTATATCGAGATGATTGGATGTGGTTAAATACACAGAGGAGAGGTCGAATGGAATAGACTAGTAGCGGGTTCTCACACAGTCATTTAACAGAGGTGCTATGATAATCAAACTGGAAAAAAGCTTTGTACAGTGCTACAACAATGGATATTCCTATACAAAATTAACTAGACCATCGCCTCACATTATTTGAGGTAATCATGGTCATAAATAGAAGAATTAAACCTTATGATTACAGAAGAAAAAAAAGTCCATGATGTGTTCAGCTAATGAAGATTTTTATAATACAACATAAAAAACAAAATTGCAAACTCAAAATATTGGTAAATTGAACTTTTTAAAAAATTAAGTATCTTGCTCTTCAGTGATCTGTTGTATTGTAACAAGATGTAGTTGAATGGTTGAGTGATAGCCTAGCATCTGAGAGTCCCTATTTCCACCCTCAGGACTATATACTTTAAAGAAAGAAGAAAAAAAGAACCAAAATAGGCAAGGTACAGATTAGAAAGAAACACATAACATCTGATAAAAGACTGGTATCAAAATAACTGACATCTAACTCGCTAACAAAAATTGAATAACCCAGTAAAAATAACCAAAATAACACAATCAAGAAACACGAACAGCACATAGAAAGGTAAATAGCCTTGTTAGCTATCAGAGGAATGCAAATTAAAGCATAATGTGATATTCATAGTTACTGAAGCGTCTAATGTTGGTTCAGACACAGAAGAATTGGAATGCTCATAATGAGTGAAGGAAGGCTAAAGAGATAGCTAAGCATTTAAGAGCAATTGCTGCCATTCCAGAGGACCTGAGTTTGATTCTCAGCACCCTCGCCATAGCTCATATCTATAACTGTAGTACCAGGGGATCTTGAGGCACTGCTCATACATGGTACACCATGCGGGCAGAACACTCACACACATAAAAATAAACTAATTAAAAATAAACAAATAAGTGGCTGAAGAACCATAGCTTGGGGTTTCTTAAGAGGTAATATAAATATTTGTTACAGTTAGCAATTCTTACTTGTGTCAAGACAAATGAAAATACTCATCTACATAAAATATGTGTGCTGAATTTTCATAGCCACGTTATTTATTGTAGCCAAAAACATCCATGTTGTTTTTTAAAAGACAAAACAAAATGAAATAGTGTTGTAGAATAAAAAGAATAGTGAAGTAAACGAAGCCAGATATGAAAACTTAGATATTGGAAGATTCCGCACATAAGATGGAATGAATATTGGTAGGCAGAAAGCTACCCATAGGGAATAGAAATAGGAATTGATAATAAACAGGGCTAGGGATCTTTCCAGACCATGAAAGCGCTCTAAAGCTAGGTTGTGATAATACCACCCAACTATAAACTCACACACTTACTCATCAGGTCACATGTTGAGATGTCAAAATGGTTTTTAGAAACCCTTCCAGTGTTTAAATAAGGAGTTTTGTTAAGTGATTTGCTTCTTTTACCCAGAACATACTAAAAAGCCCTTAAAGTTAAAGGTAAGTTTGAAATTAGTTTGTTCAGCTTACCATAAAATTTCTTATCATTTGGCCCAAAACAGTGTGTTTAAGATGGCATTGTGTGTCTGTTTTCTTTTTTCCTTTTAAAGCTACCTAGTTAACTTACATATTTTATATTTTATTTCTGGTCCTATGCTGCAGGCTAAGAGATTGTACACCCTTTTAAGTTCTGTTTAGAAATATTTTATCCTTGAATGTGTTTATATAGGATTTGAAGCCTCAGACCTTTAGAAATGCTTATGATATACCAAGACGGAATCTTCTGGATCATTTAACAAGAATGAGATCTAATCTTTTAAAGAGCACCCGAAAATTTCTTAAAGGCCAGGATGAAGGTTAGAGTATGATTTTAAATATTTCTGTTCGTAAAATAACTTTTCTTTATAATTCGTAAGGGAATGGTAACATGAATTTTACAGGCTAAGTCTCGTTGTTAATTCAAACAAGTGACGTAAAAGGAGAGAATTGTTCACACAGATACACACACACACACACACACACACACACAATTACAAATTTAAAAAAATAGCTTTCTTTTAAAAAGGGTGATTCATCCCTTATTTTCTATCTTCCTTCTTTCTGTCACTATTAACCATAAATTATCTTAACAGTTTCTTTCATTTTTAGCCTTCAGAAACATGGATCCATGTAGTCATTTTCTTGCAGTATTTTAGTGTCTCTGATAGTTTGACTCTGGGTGGCCATTTCATGGCATATTCTGCTACTTCTTTGATGTATCTATGTCATCTACTGGAAATCACATCATTAACCTTTACTGTGACTTAAGTGTTCTCAGTGCAGGTTTATATTCATGCGATAATTCCACTCTGCTATTTTTTTTTTTTTTAACAAATGCTACTATGTTTTGCCTAGAAGATAAAATTAGTACTTTAAATTTTCTTTTGGAGAATTAAAGACTGTTATATTTTTAATTTCTCCATACTAACTTCCAGTACGTTGTAACACGAGATGAGTGTAATTATTAGTGAGAGTAACTTTTATTGTTGATATATTCTCTCTGAAAAGATCAAGTACACAGTGTACCTATAGCACAAATGGGGAATTACCAGGAATACCTCAAGCAAGTACCTTCTCCACTGAGAGAGCTTGATCCTGATCAGCCTCGAAGGTTACATACATTTGGCAATCCCTTCAAACTGGATAAAAAGGTAATTCTGAAATGTTCTATGATATAACTTCTTTGTGGTAGCTGTTGCCAATTTAGCTAAAGTTATTTTCTGGGTAGAATATCTTATTAAGGTGTCAATTGACTAAATTATTAAAGAATTGAGATTAGTTGTACCACTTAAAAAGCTATATAGAGGGACTGGGTAGATGACTCAGTGGGCTAAGGACTTGCCATGCAAGCCTGAAGAACTGAGTTTAGATCCCCAGAACCCATATAAAAGCCATACACCATAGAACTCATTTGTAATTCCCGCACTTCTGGCAAGTTGGGAGTTAGAGACAGGTGACTCCCAGAAGCTAGTGGGCCAGCTAACCTACACACACCGTGACTAACAAGAGACCATGTCTTAAACGAGGTGGAAGGTGAAAACTGATGCCTGAGTTTGAAACCCCTGACTTTCATATGTCTAGTATGGCATGCCCATACCCATGCTGACATGAATGCATGCACCTCCGCTTAAATGGCATGAACATTCAAGAAAAGGATATTTTCTTTTTTGGTATAGAGTAGAAAACTAGATAGATACCAGAGGCTGCTGGAAGAAGGGGGAGATAATAATTAAGGGGTACTAAGTCTCAGCTTGAGGACTACATAAGTTATAGTGATCTGTTGACAACATTGTAATCCCAATTAATAGTAATAATGTGTGTTATGTATTTCAAAATTGCTAAAAGAACATATTTTTAACTCCCTTACCCCTTTATACTTGAGTTGGTAAGATAATGGCTGTGTTAATTAACTTGATATTGTTTAAGTTCTTTTCTTTTGATTTTTTGAGAAAGGGTTTCTCTGTATAATAGTCCTGGCTGTCCTGGAAGTTGCTTTGTAGATTAGACCGGCCTTGAACTCACAGATATCAGCCTGCCTCTGCCTCCTAAGTGCTAAGGCGCACTCCACTACTGCCAAGCTTAAGATTTTATTTTTTACTTTCATGTATGTGTGAGCCTGTGAGTTATTCCCTACATGTGTGCTGGAGTTTTGGAGACTAGAAGAGGGTGCTGGGTCACCTGGAATCGGATCTATAGGTGTTTATGGGCTGTCACGTGGGTGTTGGAAACAAAATCTAGTTAAGAGCAATAAATGCTCTTAGCTTTTGATCCCACAATTAAATCTTTAAAATATAGTGTGTGTTCATGCTCATGTCATGGCACATGTGTGGAAGTCAGAGGACGAATTTCCGTGGAGTCCTTTCTCTGGTTCTTCCACTTTTCTGTGGGTTCTGGGCTCTGAACTTGGGTCTCCAGGACTGCGAAGCAAAGCACCTTTACCTGCTATTCTACCTTGCCAGCCCTTGATTAACCCTTTCTACACTGTTTGTGTAAATCAAGCCATCACATTATATGCTATAAATGTGTAGTTATCCATCAGTTAAAATAAGTGGTGGCCACTACATTTTAAAAATTGTGTATAAATCTAAGCATTTTATATCTATTAATAGGGTATGATGATAGATGAAGCAGATGAATTTGTGGCTGGACCTCAAAATAAACACAAACGGCCTGGAGAGCCAAGCATGCAAGGGATCCCGAAGAGGCGCCGGTGTGCCTCTCCACTCCTGAGAGGCCGGCGGCAGAGCCCTGCTGTGAACAGTCACATCGGAGGGAAAGGACCGCCTGCACCCATGACTCAACCACAGCCAGGTCTTATTAAACCCCTTCCTCTGCATAAAGGTAGCACTTTGGGGCTTTCAGATACTACTTGCTATTTTGGGGTTCCTAAGGGAAGAGATTTTTTATAATAGAAACAGAAAAAGATTGTTCAGCAGAGTCCAGTGAGTATTATTTATTGTGAATTGGGATGTAGTAGCGTTTGGGTGTCTTATAACATGTATTCATACTTTATATATTCATACTTTATTGTATTATATGTCATGCTCTAAAATGACATTAGCAAATCTCAAGTACTTCACAAATGATTTTAGAAAGAGTATTGTCACTACCAGTGAAAATACGCTTTCAGTTTAGTAAAACCCAACAGCTATTAAATGCATATTATACTGTGCTACAGATGTGGGCAAGGCAGTAGTGATCTCTGTCCTCACAGTAGGTAAGGAAGTCATATTCAATCAATTCCAAGTGTGACAAATGTTAGAGCATTTGACACGAAGAATTAATTTCCTGAGAACATTATGTTTGCGGATGGGTGTAAATTGAAGCTTTAGCTGAGGAGTCTAAAGAGAGTATGCATAAAAATACATAAAGAGGCCGGGCAGTGGTGGCGCACGCCTTTAATCCCAGCACTCGGGAGGCAGAGCCAGGCAGATCTCTGTGAGTTCGAGGCCAGCCTGGACTACCAAGTGAGTTCCAGGAAAGGCGCAAAGCTACACAGAGAAACCCTGTCTCGAAAAACCAAAAAAAAAAAAAAAAAAAATACATAAAGAGAAAGGTATTGGGCCGGGTGGTGGTGGCGCACGCCTTTAATCCCAGCACTCGGGAGGCAGAGGCAGGTGGATCTCTGTGAGTTCGAGGCCAGCCTGGTCTCCAAATCGAGTACCAGGAAAGGCGCAAAGCTACACAGAGAAACCCTATCTTGAAAAAAACCAAAAAATAAAATAAAAAAAAAAAGAGAGAGAAAGGTATTAAGGAGACCCAAAAGAATCCCATTATAGTACTGGTATTGGGCATATTTAGTAAGAAGAGAATGCAGAGATATTCAGTCCAGATCATGGGTGGCCTTATCAAAAGGACAGTGAGAAACGATTGAAAGGTATGAAAGAGGTGGTAACCTGGTTAATTAGGATTTAATAATTATATTTTAATATAACATGGGATATCAACAGGGAGACTGTATATGTGGGAATATAGAAAGCTTAGTAAATCAATGTTTTTATTAATTATACAGAGTGACCCCACTGGCTTAAATAACATCTTAAATAGAGAGAAACCCAATATTATATACCATTCAATGGGGTTCTGCAATATTCCCTTATAAATACTCTTAACCCTTCTCCCCTACCCTTTATTGAATATCAGAATGATCAAGCTTCTAGATCTAATAATTCCACAGGAAATAAAAGACAGAAAGGCATGTTAAATAACAAAAGCGGGGTAGAGTCAGAAAATTAAGGTCATAGGGAATTTTAGAGGACAAAAAAGTTTGTTTGTTGTTTTTGTTGTTAAGGTGAAAAGAGAGGTACAGAAGGTTTATAGAGTCTGAGGTAGCAGGAAACAAACCAATTACAATGCAAGGGCCTCATTTGGACCCAGAATCAAATAAGTTCAAATTTTTTCAAAAACAAAATCTGTAAAACAACTGAAGGATGTAGATGCTGACAGGATAGTTGTTATAATGTAACTATTGTGCATCCACAAGGGCTAGTTATTAAATACAGATGATTATAACCTGACAGTGTGTGTCTTGAAAAACAATAGGCAAGTTGAGAAAATCTATGAGTGTAAGTGTGCTTTAATAGTGTGTTGGCAATTTCAAATGCTTTAGAAACAGACCAAGAAAATTAGAAGCCTCTTTTGGTCGGTTGTCTGTTTTACCAGTAATACTTTGTAGAGGAAGAGAAAAATAGAGACAATCAGTATGTCAGTATGAAAAACTAGTTTTGAGTTTAGCTCTAAAGGGCAGAGAGGCTGGTGAGTGGTCCTGAAAAGTTGATAGAGAGGAAAATGCTGGTTTTGCTTGAGAGTGTTTAAATCCTGGCCTGATGGACACATTATAGAGAACAGTCAAAATAAAGATGAGAGAGGCCATAATCTCCACCAAGAAGGCAAGAGGAAATGGCCATAGTGCTGATGAATGAATGCTGCTTCTGTTGAACAAGATGGGTTTGGATATAAATTAATTAGGAACAGGGGTATAGAAGAGATTTCAGGGCTTTGCTTTTCTTCCGTAAGTAGAAACTAGGTACACTACTGAGATAGAGGTGAGATTAGAAGAGAGTGAAGGAAGCTGAATCATACCTGTGGGAGAGGAAGAAGATGGCTGCCGGAGGCTTGCTAAGCAGTGCTGAAGATCTAGACCTAGGTGGTCATTGGGGCCATCCCTGCAGACCCACTTCTCCAGCAGTTGCATCACTCCAATGAAAGGTCTGCAGCTAGCAGACAGAGTAAACTAGCCATTAAGTCTGGTGTTTTACTTGACAGATATACCATAGTGCAAGCAGGGCGTTAGAACTAGATCATTGGGACATTGGTAAAAAGTGACCTACCATGGGGAGAAGCCTCATAAAGAAGAGTGAATAGTTAGCAAAAGTCTGATTATTAGACAAAAGTATAGAGGAGTTGCTGGAGTAAACGTCCAGCTGTATTGTGGACAAGGAGCTGGAATACTGCAGAGGGATGCACCTCCATCTCTGAGTTTGTGTTAGATGGAAAGGTGGAAATGGGATTGAAAGGTTTTTGAGGTCAGGTTTTTTGTTAGATGATGCTCTGCATAGATATTGGTGTTGCCTAACTTATCCAGTGGACCATGAATGAGGTTTACCTAGGATCCTTGTTTGACTACTCGTTATCTTGCACATCAAGGCTGGGCACAAAGGAAGCATTTGAGAGGCTCTGCTGGGGCTACTGCAACTTTGAGTTGTAAGAACCTCCTAGAATGTCTGGAGGGGCTTGAGAATGTACAGTGAACGAAGTGCCAGAGCATATGCACTGAACTCAATATGAAGATGGTGAAGGGATTAGTTAAGTGATAGTATTGCTCAAAAGTGCAAGGCTTTTTTTTTTTTTTTTAAGATTTATTTATTAATTATGTATACAATGTTCTGCCTGCGTGTACGCCTGCAGGCCAGAAGAGGGCACCAGATCTCATTACAGATGGTTGTGAGCCACCATGTGGTTGCTGGGACTTGAACTCAGGACCTCTGGAAGAACAGCCAGTGCTCTTAACCGCTGAGCCATCTCTCCAGCTCGGCTTTTTTTTTTTTTAAAGAATTAAATAGAATTTTGAAATTGCATTTAGGAGGTGAAGGAGTCAGTGGCTGTATGTCCCACTTTTACACTCATGAAAAAGCAATTTCTACTCCAGGTTTGAAAAGGAGAACAGTGTTACTGTTTTTATTTTTAAATAGGAGAGCTAGGTTTTCATTAAAGCAGAAATTATTGTGATTTTTAGCCTCAACCTTAGCCAAAAGGCTGAGATGAGTTCAGCTGCTGTTCTGGAGGCCGAACAATCCACACTTTAGGAGTCACGTCTAAGAGTCTTGTATTTATTGGCAAGCTTTTGGGTCTACTGATCTAATGAGCTAAAGTGGGCACCAAAGTGTTGCATGGCTGGGGCCTGAAAGGATGGCTAGAAAACATGTGCTGTGAAGTGTGCCCTGTTTGGGGTTCCCTGTAGAATGCTGAGCAGTAAACATCATTGTGCACTTTTCTCTCTAAAGAACAGCAGGTTTATAAGACAAAAGTAGGCTTAAAATGAGGTAGGTAGAACTCTAAAGCTGACAGTGACAATTTTAGTGATGTATTTTTCTCTGAAGTACTGAAAACTTGTTTAATAAAAATTGCTAAACTAAGGTAGAAAACTGAAAGCTAAAATAAGCTTTGTTTTAAATTTCTTTCTAAGGGCAGAATTGCAGGTTTCTGTAAGTGTTACGAATGCTTCATATTGATATACTGTATCTTTGGCAAAGCCTAAGAACCATATTATAATGTTGGTATGTCTTAGTCTAAGAAATGAGTTATTAGTAGTAATTATGTTACTTGAGTATTTTTATTGTTTGCTTTAATACTGGGTCTCACTTTTGGCTTCATTTCTTTGATTTCATTTCAGAAGCCACTAATGATTCAACAGTAGATGATGTGGTTGAAAATCACGTTGCAGACCAGCTTTCATCAGACATGACACCAAATGCTATGGATACTGAATTTTTAACATCTCCAGCCAATCTTCTGGAACCATCAACCAATCATACAGAGGCCCTTGGTCATGAACATTTAGGAAATAATGACCTCACTGCTGGTGGATTTTTAGAAAATCATGACGAGCCAAGAAATAAAGAACAAAGTGCTGAAGAGAATATACCAGCATCTTCACTCAGCAAAGGAAAGAAATCGGTGCATTGCAGAAGCCATGAGGAGGTCAACACTGAACTAAAAGCACAAATAATGAAAGAGATCCGAAAGCCAGGAAGAAGTATGTAGAATGAGAGAGAAAACTTGTTGATTTCTTTATGTGTTCAAATAAGCAAAAACAGTCAAATTCACTAAAGCATATGTCTGATTCTAGATCAGTCTTGAAGTACTCTCTGAACTCTCTAAGATTTAAGTTCTTATTGAGCTGGAAAACACTGAATAATCTCGGTGCTCATGGTACTCCAGTGTAGTAGACAGTAGGGAATTTATCTAAAGAGGGCTCTAGAGATGTAGTCAGGTAGCTGCCATAACAGGGACCCAGAATCTTGACTGTTATTCCAACTAGGAGTTGAAATTTTAGTAGAACAGTGAACCCGGACAGACAACTAAATGACTGAGTGCTGGGCTGACAGTGTATTTAACAAGTAGGGCACCTGTATAGCCCAAAGTTCAGTTCTCAACATGCCCCTTCTGCAAGCCCCTTGAAAACCTCTCTATTGCCCGCCACCATGTATGAATTATGATAGCTGCCTGGATGTGCTTTAGCCCCAAACCAAAGTCATTAAGACTGTCACATGAGTGCGAGAGAACTCTGGGTACAAGAACTGTGAGTAGTGATGGCATCCATTCAGGATATAACCAGGCCATCACTACTGTGATGGTATAATGACATGCAGCGGAAGGGCATTCAGGAACTTGTGGAATCTTGGACAGAGTTAGATCTGGAAACTGGAAACTGAAGCAGTGCCTTTAACTTTTTGGGGTTTTCTCTTTCCATTGTGTTAGAGTTTAGAATTTCTGTAAAGGCTGTTTGCCTGTTTCTCCAAATGACTGCAGAGCTCTTTAATTCATTCATCTCTAAGCTGGCTTGCTGTCATACTGGGAAGTTTTGGCAAAAAAAAAGCGGGGGAGAGGGAGGCCTTGGCAAGTTGTTTAATTTTTGATGATACATACTTTCATGCACATCTCTAACAAGTAGGGCACCTGTATCTGTGTTAACGGTGGTAACATTTTTACATGGAATATTTTTGTCTGAGTATATCTCAATGCAAAGAAGCTGTAGGAGAAACATTGTGAGAATACAAATAAAGCCAGTTAATTGTTTTTCCTTCTCTTGTTTTAAGAATATGAAAGAATCTTCACTTTACTGAAGCATGTGCAAGGCAGTTTACAAACAAGGCTAATATTTTTACAGAATGTCATTAAGGAAGCATCCAGGTAAAGGAGCTTGTTTGTTACTAAATACTAATGAATGGTTTTCAGTCTGCATACATGATATTTGAATGGCAGTTGTTATGCCCTTGAGTTTATGCATGCATTTGATTCGTTGAAATGTGTGGGTCCCGGCCCCAGCCCCCTTTTAGGTAATTCAAAGTTGTTCATTGAAATACACATACAAACCCTTGAGGAATTATGGGCCTTTTCCCTTGTAAATTACTACATTTCTTTTAAAATTCTTTTTTTTCTTCTCTGTTGCTTTTTGATGTTTGTTGTAAATCTTTAATTTTTCCCCCTTTCTATATTAATAATTATTTTAAGTGACTAGAAATAACCTTGAAAGGTAATATTGTAATGTTAGGAAGGTTGAGAATATATGCTTTTGTTAGGATTTTGTTTTGTTTTGTTGAGTGGCTTGGGCGTGGGTTACTTGAATGATCAAAATAAAGCTATATATACATTTTCATATAAGTTGAAATATTTTAAATTATTCAGCTTTTAATGAAAACTATTCTGTCTTGTTCAGTTTAAAGCATGCCTTGAATTTTTAGTGTAGACGATTTTTGACCCAGCGTTTTGACTTAGATTCGTTCTGCCTTAGTTTTCCCAATGCTGGGGATTCTAGGTGTGTGTCCCCATACTGATGCATCTTGGATCTTGTTGTGTTCCTTGGATCTGTCTTTCAGCCACTTTTGTCGTAGAACTTGATGCCTGTTTGCATCATTTTACTAGTAAGAAAGCAGTAGGAACAGAACATCCAGTATTTTGAGATACTCTAAAAAACATGAGTGATAGTAATGATTTTGTGTATATAATTTTAGCCTACTTATATTTGGTACTGAAGAACATGTTGTGTTCTATATCCTGTGTTGTAGATACCTTATTCCACTTGATGTGCTAGTCCTCAAATGTAGTAGAGCCTGTGACTTTCACATGCTGCTCCCCGTTTTCCATTTCCTTTTGTAGGCACTTGTATTTCTTGTTTCCATTCTTTCAACACTCACTTTTCAAAAAGGACTAGATGGTACTACAGTAACTGCTCTGGGATCCAACTTTACTATAATGTTTGGAATCCTTGTGTACATTAGTATTTTTCTCCTTTTATCTTCCTTTTTGTTGGTAGGAAGGATGACCACTCTCCCATTGTTCCTAGGACTAGATTTGTTCTTTTAAGGAAAAAATTCTTTAATTCTGTTCTGGTATGCAGAGTAATTTACAAGTCTTTCATCAAGTTTGTACCAGTTTATTTTGTATGTTTGGTACACATGTGGAGGTTAGAGGACAACTTTTAGGAGTCGAGATTGAACACTCAAGTCATCAGGGTTCAGGGTTGGCTGTCTTGCTAGTCCCCAACAGATTTAAAAAAAAATATTTTCTTTTGTTTATTTTTTGAGATTATAGTATTATGACATTTCCCTCTTCCCTTTTCTCTCTCCAAAACCTCTCATATAACCCCCCTGCTTTCTTTCAAATCCAGATCCTCTTCTATTATTAACTGTTGTTACATACATATAGCTGCTTGTATGTATGTGTGTGTGTGTGTGTATGTATATATAAATAAAACACTCTGTGTGTGTATCACACAATCATATATATAACCTGCTTGGTCTGTGTAGTGTTACTTTTGTATGTCTATTTTAAGGGCTGACCATTTGTTATTGCATAACCAATTGGTGTGCTCTTCCTGGAGGAAGACTGTTTCTCTCGCTCACAGCATTCTTTAGTTGCCTATTAGTTCTTTGTGTAGGGTTGAGACCTCATGAGCTTCTTCCCCTGTCCACTTTAGCATGTGTCTATTGGTGTTATCCTTGTTTAACTCATGTTTAGGCATTTCCCAACAGATCTTATGTGTTGGTTTTCATTTTCATTCTACTTTAAAATAAATAATCTTTTCCCAAACCAGTTTTTCTTTTTGAAACATAATAATTTATGTATGCTGTCCATTAAGAAGTAATTGAGAATGTTTTTACTTTTCTCCCACAGGTTTAAAAAACGAATGCTAATAGAACAACTGGAGAACTTCTTGGATGAAATTCATCGAAGAGCCAATCAAATCAACCATATTAATAGCAATTAAAAGAAAATAGAATGTGGCCACTTATTTCACTGTCTTCTCCAAATACAAAGTAAATACAAGACTGTTGTAATCTTGCATTCATTCTTTGACATGCATTGTTGGCTATTTGAAATACTAAAAACAGTCTACAGATCCTTTCCATCATTTTACAGTGACCTTTTCATTTTGGTTTATTTTTGTAATGTTAAAAGTATCACTAATTTTTTTTTTAAATTTAACAAACTAAAACTGTTCTCCAAATCCTCCGCTTGTCATTGGCTCTTGCGTGTCAGTTTCCCTCAGGTTATATTTTCTTAAACCAACCTTTAAAATTGTCAGCTCTGTTAAGGTTGAACTTTGCCAAAAAAAAAAAAAAGAAAAAAAATTAAAAAGAAGTTACTTTGTAATTTTTGGGGAAAAAAGCACATACATTAAGAACTAGGTAATGTTTTGTATATACAGTTATTTTGGATATATTATTGTAAGTTGTACAAATGTATTTTGAAGAATATTTAAGAAAAGCACTTTTGTTATTCCATCAATAAATGCTCTATTTTACTCTTGTGTGGTTTAGGAAATAATCACATTTAAAGTAACTACTTAAGAACATTCTAAGACAATGGAATTTTAAAGGCCTTGCTTTTTAGCATTGAAAAATACACAACTTAATATTTGTTAAACTATTGTAATTATATGTTACATAACCTGCATTGTCTTTATTAATATATGTTCTTAGTTTTTGTTGGCCATGCCAGCATATTCCACTCTTACTTAGATAATGGGAATGGTTATGCCTATGGTTGACAGACAGACACGTTTTAAAAAACAATTTTAAAAGTAGATTACTGGGGGTATTACAAGTTTCCTAGCACCCTTTAACCTTTCTCACAGGATTTGGATGACACTCAAGTCTAGCCATTAGTTAGGGCATGGTAGGTTTATGTCACATTCTGAAATGTCTAGTATGTGGTAATTTGGTCCCATGTCATGCTTACATGAGTCCGTGACATGGTGACTCAGAGGGGATCTCTTGGTTCTGACACTGAGACTGTTACTTAGAAGATGACTGTGCTCTTTTCGTTTGCCCCGGACTTGCACAGGATGAGGCTATCTGGTACTTATGTTCTCTATCCTCACAGGGCTGCACACCCTTACACAGGATGGGACCCTGTGTCCTGACTCGTGCACCCATTCATAGATCACTGCTGTGCCTTTTAGTGGTTTGGAGGGATACAGTAGAAAAGGTTAGGATTTTTAGATTTGGAATAATTGAGGGGGAAAAAAGCTTCCAAAATTATTTTTTTAATGAATTATTTTTAGATTAATAATATTTGGAAATCACATACCCTTAAAAGAAATTGTAAATATTTATGAAGGAAAGCATACATAGAACATTCTTGAGATGTGCTATTTTAGTCAAGGGGATTTGAAACTCTCCCAATACTGAAGACAAACCCTGTAAAGAAAAAGAAGCATTTAGTGTGACTTGTAGTATTTTCATATAACAGTTCATTAAACATTTCTTACCTCTTCAAAATACCTGCAAGTAATTGAAGATACAATTTAGAGATGGAATTATTGAAGTCATTGCCTATAGTCACGCTGCTAAATTCAGTAGGAACTAGACAAAATCCAGATTGACTTTGTGGTTGTGAATTCCATGGATTAAGAGTAAGATCATTGGGAACACTGGAGTCATTTCAGTAGAAGTTATACTTAAGTTAGAGCACCTGGGGAGCTGTCCTTGGAAGGGTTATGTTGCAGGCTACTGGTGGAAAAGTGCTCTGATCTTCTGCCTTTATTACTTTTTCCAGAGTGAACCCTCCAACAGAGTTATAAAACAGATTCTTCTGTCTCTGCACACACACACACACACACACACACACACACACACACACACACACACACACACACACACACATACACACACACACCAATCTGTCTGGCATAATACTCTTTACGTGATAATACTAAAACTTAGTCCCAAAGTTTGCAGCCTATCAAAACTAATGCTTAAGATCTCATCTCAGGCTTTTTTTTTTTTTTTTTTTTTCTTTTTTTCTTCGAGACAGGGTTTCTCTGTGTAGCTTTGCGCCTTTCCTGGGACTCACTTGGTAGCCCAGGCTGGCCTCGAACTCACAGAGGTCCGCCTGGCTCTGCCTCCCGAGTGCTGGGATTAAAGGCGTGCGCCACCACCGCCCGGCATCTCAGGCTTTTTGCCTTTTAAAAATGGTGGGCAGGTTATTAGTTAAGCTAGTGAAATTTCTACTGAATCCTTGTCAGCAAAGGTAAGGGTGGGGGGGGGGGTAGACCTGGGGGTTGGTATTTTTAAGTCTTGGAGGTCATGGAATGATGCTATGCTGGACAAGTGGGACTCTCCAAAGATTAATATTGGAGTTTTTAGGTAATTTTTTTAGTGTTCTCCTATGTGTTCATTTGTTGATTGATTGTTTAATTGATTATATCAATTTAAGACTTGTAAGCTTTAAAAGTGAAGGATGAGGCTTTTTTTAAAAGGTTATTTTTTATTTTATGTATTCAGTATTTTGCATACATGTATGTTAGTGCACCACATGCATGCCTGGTGCCTGTGGAAGCCAGAAAAGAAAGAGGTGTCAGACCCCCTGGAACTACTGGAGTTACAGATTGTTGTGAGTTTCCATGTGGGTGCTAGGAGCCGAGCCTTTACAAGTGAAGAAAATGCTCTTAATGACTGAACCACCTTTGAGCCTCAGCTGAAACTTTATAATCCCTTCAGTAATATCAGAAAAGGAGCCACTTTGCCTTGGGTAATGTGAACAACCACCTTCCAGAAAGGAAAAGCCACAGGGACTAAGATTTGTGGTGAATTAGGCAACTAGTTTTTGATTAGACCTATATTTTCATTCTGATTACTAGAGCAGTTCAAATTTATACCATTGAAGTGGTGATGTCTTTTTCTAGTCCAACAACTTTACATGGCTTTTATACAGTTGAATTTCAAGAATCTGTTGTTTGTCTTCTAATTGTCCCCTTTATTGGATATGAGCTTTTTGCAGTGGCCCTTCTGTTCAAGGTCAGTCCTCCCTCTTTGTTTGAGGGTTTAAACTGTGTCTTTTTGTTACCTTTTTTTTTTTTTTTTTTTTTTTTTTTTTTGACATACTCTGTGCTGCCTGCTCTGAGTGATCATGTTTGTCTAGTCGGCAGTCTCTGGGGTTGGAGTGGTCATGGTGAATACTAAACGGACATTGTCTGTTATGAACACTCTTCCCAAATGATCCCCAAGCAGATTATTTTCCAGGGAATGACTAGCTACATCCTTTTTGTCATGAAATGTTCCTTTGATTTTTAGCACAAGTTATGGCAGTATACAAATGATTCTCAGATAAAATGATGTTGACAGTATTTCCTTTTAACAGTCTGTTAAACTATACTAAGTTTCATTCAGACTTTCTCGGTATTTTTTTTTCTTTCCACAAATAAAAGTACTGCCTGATGTTTAGTTAAAGTAGATCCACCTTGGCTTGATTTTATTAATCTTGTTCATACTGTTGTTTTAAACACTACTGAGAATTGCCAACAACTCTTTACTGAGAATCTCTTCCTTTTGAGGCCAATAATTGTTGGGAGAACAATTAAGGGAAAAAATAGTTGAAAGACTATTTTGAATCTTGCTGAACTTTAGGGGCATCTGCTTGTCCTGTTGTGCTAGCTAGACTAACCTGTGCCTGCCATCTTTGCATTGAGTCTCCTGTCTCTGGAGACTTGGGAAAGTACTATGACAAGTATTTGGTTTTTGAGAAAGGCCAGCAAACAGCATAGAAATCTGTGCATCGCTAAAATACTGGAGTCTCTAGGTGATTTCTGTGATGTATCTTGGCCTGGAAAAACTGTCTTTTCTAAAATGAAACGACAGCAACAAGGAAGGCAAGATTTGATTGACTTGTGTTTTCATAGCTTTTTAAGTCTCTAGAGCAGAAATGTACTCAACTAAAAAAGGTCAGCATTAGCTGCAAATAAGTAGAATGGAAAAGTAAAAGCCAGGAAGAGGTTCCTTTGTACTATGAAATAATTTCCTTTCTCAGGGTGTAAGACAGCAGCAGCTAGGAAAACACCATAGAAAGAACCAGAAGAAATACTTATTTGAGATTATAATGGATAAGTAAAATTAGGTTGCTAGAGAGATGAAGATAAATGTCTGAATCCAAATTTTAAGAGTCAGTACCTGTGCTGTGTTCTCTCAGAAGAAAGATGAAGGGCCGATCTGCTTTAAAAGCAGGAGTCCGGGACCTCCTCAGCAGCAGCACGGCTGGGGAGAGAATAGACCCTGTCACATTTCCTGTTCACTGCAGAGCACATGCAGATGTAGATACATAGGTACTAACCTTGATTTGTCTTTAAGGAGTCGAAACATCTTAGTGACATTTTTCTGTGTGGTACTATGGGAGTGCAAATGGTGAAATTAAAGAGGAAAGATACTACTTAACCAATCCTGTGTCTCATTTTTAAAATATTCCATGAAATAGCTTCCCTCAAAGGTGTAATGCTGTATGATTCTATCTATTCCTTGTTGATTGGGACAATGATACTTTGTTAAAATTGGTATCATTGCTTTTCAAAAGATTTTGGCTTCTGTCATTTAAAAAAAAAGGCGACATCACACCTGGGCTTGGGCTTAAGTGGTGTGGTTTACTGCTGGAGTCAACTGGGCAGACTCAACAAGGCTAGACCTGCGTGAGCCGCTCTACACTGCTGAGTGCTTGGACTTCTGGATGTACCTGTGGCTGCCGATGACTTGGTGCCCTCCTCTGAAAGCTCCATCTTGGCCTTGTGGGTTGCTTCAGAAACATAAAAGTCATCTTGTCCTAATTCGAAAATGACAGAAACGTGAAGTGACTTACTTACATTTTCTGTATGCATCATGTGTGTGTTTGAAGACTCATAGGTATTCAGTGCTGCAAATACATAGGGAGTGATTAGATAGGAAACTGCCATTCTATTGTTTTCTCCAACTCTCAAAAGCCTTATTCACAAAATTTAATACAGCTTCCCCCAAATTAGTAGAGACTGAACTCAAAGTTCATTTTAAATGTTAATATTAAAATCTTTAGCCTATATTTCTAGAACTTAGGTAAATCATTAGGCTCCCAAGAGTGTGTTATAAAGTAGATACTATTGCCCAGGAAGAAGTTCAAGAAGCTTTTGAGATAATTTCCCCTTGACTGTCTTCTTGAGCTGTAGTTCTTAAGATACTGAAGATAAAGTCACAGGATTGTATTGAGGATAATCCAGTGTTAGAAATGCCTGCTGTTCCATTCTATGGAGCTGGCTGTGCTGCTTGGCTAGTTAGCTCACATTAACAACTGGAACCTGCAGAGAAATGTGATGTTATAGCTATATTTGTGCTAACACTTTAAAAGAAGCTTAGCAAATAGTAATGAGAGGACTTAGAAGGCTTGACAGATTTCTGTAATTGAACAATTCTCCAAAGATGAAATATAGGTAGCAATAAAGGGCGAAGGTCAGCATGTAGAACTAAGACTTTAAGCTGCCCAGCCCTTCTGTCTGAGAGGAAGTGCTAATCTGGTATCACACACACCCCATCAGAACTGAGATTCAGTTTTCAGACCCAAATATTCAGGTTTCAGACCCAAAGCCCATTTCTACCCAATCCCTTCCATTCAAGAAACTGCCCTCTGTAGCACACCATCAGAGAGACTTGAGTCTTAGCAGTCGTTTTGATGTATTTAGGGAGCCTTGCTTGTTAGATTGGTCTGCACTAGACATGCACATGCAAGGAGATGGCCCCTGAAGGTTATGTGAGACCAAAAGGGAGCCCGGGGTACAGATTCTTGTGTATCATCATTGCAATGAGACAATGGGATATCAGGTGGTTATTCCCGTTACAAGGAACAACTTTGCTGGCAGTAGAGGATAGAAGTCAGTAGATGTTCACTTGGTACCAGTGGAGAGTCAGGTTGGTTTAACGGTCTTTTTCTGCTTGACTTTGAGAGAAGAAACAAGATTCTCTGTTAATGATTAACCACTTATAGTCCACTGAGCAAACCGTGGCAAAATTCAAGTTTTGTAAAGAGCAGCTTTGATAGTTGAGGCTTTACTGTCTGTGACTTCATTACTGTTCCATCTGAACACTTTGTTATGATTAAATGAGTGAAGCTTCCCTTTGAAACCTCTTGTCAACTAACATACAGCAAATCTGAATACATCTTCCGTAAGCTAGGTCGGGCTGTTTTCAATGTCTTTGAAAAGGCAAGTGCGTTGCTTCAGTAGCTTTTTTCCCCCACCAGACCAGATTCTAAGAATGACCCAATAATTGTTGATGTTCGCATACCCATAGCTGAGACTACTCATAGCTAGTATGCCACCAACATAACATCTTTGAAGTTAATGTGGGAGATGCACATTAATAACTCCCACATTGTGAGTAGGAAACTTTCTTTGAGCTGCCGATATGCTGTTGAGTGGCTCCAGCAGAACTGCAGTACATAGCTTTCAACCCCAAAGCCACCCTCGCCTCCCATTTATCCCAGTTTTCTAGCTGAACTTTCTGGAAAGCACTTCAGCCAACTATAAACATAAAAGTGCCCATATTACATGTTACACAGCAAATGTGAAGGATTCTTCCGCCCTCCTTCCCAGCATACTGCCCATTTCTCTTCCATGGCACTATTAAGGATTGTCCTTCCCTCTTAGACTGTTAGCTCTAGCAAGTAGAAATTATGGCATATTCACTTTACTCCTTTGCCCAATTTTCAGAATAATGCTTAGTACATACACGTGTCAAAGAAGTGGTTGGTGTATATATCCAGGAGTAGGCATGCTGTGGTCTTTGGCAAGTATTCATTTCCCACTCCCTTGCTTGGTCTACTGTTGGTCACACATTTGTAAATCATTGTCTGCCTTTTGACATCAGCTCCTCCTCAGGACGGGGATGAGCATCATTTGCTTGCTTTTGTGTCTCTGATAATGATGATTTCCTTTGGGAAGAGCTGCTCGCTTATCTTTTTCATCCTTTGACTTAGCTACTAAGAAATGACTGGTAGGTGTGTAGTGTACCGTTGCAGCTAGCCCAGGATATGAAGTGTCAGGAAGAGTCTTGGGTGACTCAACTAGCTATAGTTGATTGCTTTCTCTGTCTTTGCCTCATTCTCTCCTTATTCCTTTCTGTGCAGTGTTGACTGTGCTCCCTCTGACCCGAGTTAATTCATGCACTCTAGACAATTGGCTTATTCGAGTCATTACCTTGGCTTGAACTTCTTATAGGGCAGAAATGGGAAGCTGACTACCTGCTTATGAAAGCAAAGACTAAGATGGTTTCTAAAGAGTTTTGAGTTTGTGCACAAGGAGCACCTCCTGAACTGGGGGTGTTTGTATCAAAGCCTGCTGATGGTTCTTAAGGGAGGGGATTACACAGAAAGGTGCCTACCTGTTCTCTCCAGTGAGGAGGAGACTGGAACAATTCAGTAACTGTGATCTGTAGAGGTGTCAGTGGGGAGGGGAGCTGTATCTAGGCTCAGGTGAGCTTTGAAATGTTGAGTTCTTAAAATAAGAGAAGGGCTTTTTAGCTGGGAAAGGAGATTGTAAGTGATTCTGGCTTTGGAACCGAATGGAAAGGAAAGCTTTGTTGGGCTTCCTCAGTAATACAAAATGTGGTGACCCCTTGTTAATTGAAGAGAGGATGGCTCTGTTTTCTGATCATTTCTAATCTTGTAAAAACAGCAGATAGGGCTGGTAAGATGGCTCAGCAGGTAGGTGAAGGTTCTTGCCTCACAAATCTGATGACCTTGGTTCAATCCTTGGAACATACATAAAAGTGGAAGGAGAGAACTGACTTCTCAGAGTTGTCCTCTGACCTCCACATGTGTGGATCATGTACTCCCTCCACCCCAGCATGCACACACAATTTTTAATTTTAAAAACCAAGATATTGTGCCATACAATTGGTAAGGTGGCTGGTAGCTCTCCATTTGTTTTAATGGCCTTGTCTCTACAATAGGCAGAAGCCCACTGGTATGACATGAGTGGTCTTGGGTTATGTTTAAAGAAGGTCTTCGGAAAGCTATATCTTAGTTGGCAAGCTGTATCTATTAAGGGTCAGATATTAAAATTTTTAATGATCACCAATTTCATATCTGTCCCAGTAACTTAGTTTCATTACCATAGCAAGAAACGGCCTTATTATTTTTTTGAGACAGGGTTTCTCTGTGTAACAGCTCTGGCTGTCCTAGAATTTGCTCTGTAGACCAGGATGGCCTCAAACTCACAGAGATTCATCTGCCTCTGCCTCTGCCTCCTGAGTGCTGGGATTAAAAGCGTGCACCACCACATCCTGGCAGATTATTTTTAATAAGTGTAAGATGCTTAATTAATAAAAGCAGGTGTTGGGTCATTATTTGTTGATTTCTGTATTATTGGCACAAAACAATGAAAGAAGGTTGTTAAGTCTTATCAGTAAGAAACATGAATACAAGGTCCATATTTAACACATGCTGAATTATTAAGTAAGCCAGATCTTTGAGCCTATGGTTCAATTCGTTTGAACAAATGTAAGTAAATGAATTGGATTAGATGTGAGCCATCTAAGTGGTACCCATAAGACTTGGTGACAGGCTGGGGTGATGGCTCAGTTGGTAAAGCTCTTGCTGTGTAAGCATGAGAACCCAGATTTGAACCCATGTTAAGGCGAAGGGACACAGTGGTGTGTACGATTCCAGCACTGCATGGGCTGGGAGATCTAAGGGAGAAAGGAATGGGTTGCTGCCCAGTGTAGCCTAATCCCAGTGAGCATTTCTGTCTCAAAAACAGTGGATCACTTATCATATAGGCCATGGGTATTTTTGCTTATAGTGGGACTGCAAGATGGGTGAAGACCACTACAAGACTGACATTTGAATATCTATTTCTCACATTCTGAGGGAGAAAGGCCAGGAATTATGAAGGAGCAACAGTAAAACGGATTAATGCAGTGGTATGGAAGAGAGAGCCAAGAACAGCCTCAAAGCTGGCTAATTTTTTCCTTCTGGTACTGGGTACCGAACCCAGCACCCTAAAGTTTTTAATTTGGATGACTAAAAGAGTAATAGAATTTCCATTAGCTACAGGGGTACCATAGCTGAATTCTTGAGAAGACCACTTGCTTGCCCATTATAAGATAGAATGTGCATAACTTGGCTGTCCCTCGCTCCTTGCCTTTGATCATTTTGCTGTTATATATTTCCTTTCCTGCTGTGTCAAAGCATGCCTGTTAAGGAAAATGTGTGGCTTGTGGTTCAGTATTGGCCTTGTGTATAATTGTATACCAAGTACTGTGGACACTAGAAAACCTGACTATTGTCTTATCTCTGTACATTTAGACAAGCAAAGCGGTAATAGGTACATTTTTGGGGTGTGTGTGTGTGTGTGTGTGTGTGTGTGTGTGTGTGTGTGTGTGTGTGTGTGTTGTAGCATTGGAGATGGAACCCAGGACTTTGTGCATACTCAGCAAGCACTTTACTATGAACTCCTAGCCCCAAGATGGCAAATTTTTAGTCCTGTAATTAGATGTTTCCTGCTATGCTTTATTTAATAAGTAACTTTGCTGTTGTTCTGTCTGGTTATGTCTAAAGCACAAGCCAGGACTTGATGATCAGACTCTCGTTATTTCTGTGATTAAGAAGGATTCTGAACAAAGATTTAGTACCAGGTGTTCCAATGGTCTGGTGTTTAAGACGGTAACTTTCAAGTTCACCAAGTGAAGGCAATGTCAAGACTAATGAGAATGTCTGTTGCAGTGTTTTCTCCTCACAGCTAATCTGTAGAGTAGATACAGTCCAGGGCCTTTTGAGTTGGCAAAAGTTGAGGGAGTGGTTCCCTCAAGATATTCTCCAAGTAGATGTGTGTGCAATGTAAGCTCAGACGACAGGCTAACATGGTCTCTGTGGATCAGCAGCAGCATGTTAACTATGGAAAAGAAGTTGAGCATGGATGCTAAGAAGAAGAGCATCTTGGGGCAAGGTCATGAAAGCACGGGAAGTCTGAGGAATGGATGAAGGAAAGGTTTACACTTAGCTCATCACAAAGTTACAGACAACTAGGAAGGAAAAGGGTTGCAATGGGATGACCATGATGCTGAAGGTTCTGGTGCTGCCTTAGTCTTCATGAGAGTCTGGTCATGGCAGAGGGAGGGCTCTTTACTTATGGCCACTTGCTCCACTGTGAAGGTGGTTTCCAATTCCGTGCTTAATATCCCCAAGGAGCACCCTCACCCACCAAATCTAATCCAAACTTGATGTTATCAGAGGCACCACATTCCTACATAAAGCCAACCACTTTATTCTTTTAATCAAGTGTTTTACTGTCAAAAGCTCTATGGAAACAAAGATTCTTTTAATCAGAGTCTAACAAAACTGTCCCAAACATAATGCCCCCCAAAGATTGGAAGAATTGAAAAATTATTACCTGAAATTCCTTTCAAGTTAGCTTTGAGTGGGTCAAAAAGATCAGTGATACCCCATGATCTTAAAATGCCTTTTAAGTCAAACTGATTTTGGATCCGAAACCTGCAAAACAAAAGCAAACTATCAGTTGCTATTTAGGATTCACACTATTCTCGCACACATGCCGCATGAAGTATGAGGTTCTAACTGGAGATCAGTGCACGCTGGACTCCCACCCCGCTGTGTTCTTCATTATTCCTTCCCTTGAGTCAGACCTGGGACCAACCTGACCCCTCTGGCCTTTTCCCCAGCGTGTCTATACTGCTCATTTATGATGGCCCTGTTTTCCTTGACTGCCTTTTAGTAACTCCATTCCTCAGCTATTACTTTCCTACTCAGATTTTCTGACTTTTTCAAAATGGTACTGGAGTTAGAATCCAGGACCCCCTGCATACTCAACTAATATTCTATTACTTGAGCTCCACCTCTAGCCTGGGCACTCCTGGTTCTTAAAGCCCAATTTGCAAAGTTGTACTCTTAGGATGTACAGAGTATGTGGTGCACCTCAGTTCAAATCTGGGCTATGGAAGCCCAGCCACGATCACTTGGACTTTGCTCCTCACATTTGGGTAGAATCTCAGATATAATAGATGCATAAAAGTAGCTCTAGTGCCTTGTATGGTTTTTTCTACTGTGTAACAAATTTTCATGTTTGCTGTGTGCAGTATGTGCCTTTGATGTGAGCAGAGAAGGAACTCAGCCTTGAATTGCCCAGTAAGCCATTGAGAGCAGAAAGAATCAGCACATCAGCATTTCCCGAGGAGAAAGCACTTATTTGCTGTTGAAGAAGCCTTCAAATAGACTGCATCTGCCATTTGTCTTTGAAAATAAAAAAAACAACAAATATAATTTAAATGGTCTTTTGTATAAACCATACATAACTTTAGAAAAGCAAAAAAGTATGTTGACATTTCTCAAACTATTCGGCCCACTTCTGAAATTGTCTTAAGCACAGAGAACATCCTTTTCGAAAACTGTAAACGCTGAATGTAATACTTAGCGCTATGGACCTGGTTTTTTAGTTTGGGTCTTCTCATCAGGAAATTCTTACTTTACAGACTCAGTGGCAAGTTCCCTGACCTCTATTTCCTGGTTGTATTTCTTTGTGAAATGAGCATGACAGCAATCAAATCTAAATAGGGTTGTGACAATTCAATGCAGAGTAAAGAGTTCAGTACAATGCCCTGGCACTTAGCATTGTGTTTTCAAGGTGGCTCACAACAATATTAAGAAAGTTAAATTCTCTTTAAAACCAAAGACGTGGGTGAGAAAACTGAATAATAATACCATGTTTTAGTAAAGTAGCAGCAACGCAAGTCAGGTCTGACTTCAAAAGATTCCAGTAATGTTCCTGTATGATTATGAAAGTAGAACTAGAAGAAATGGCACAGGAACTCTAATAAACAGCCAAGAAGCTGCCTACCCTGTACAGAAGCTAGACCAGGGTATTAAAGAAAACAAAGCCATGTTCCATATGAATTCTCAACAACATAGTAGGGATTGGCTTGAAATGAATTGGGTCCAAATTGAATCCAGCATCACACAAATCCTGCCACAATCAAGTAGACTTTATTGCAAGAATGCAAGACATGAAAATAAGATAACACATGTTAATAAAGTAAGGGGTTAAGATCACATGGTCATCTCAACAGATGCAGAAAAGGCTTTTATCAAAATCTAACACCTTTTCATGATTGAAAATCTACAGGACTTAGGGGGATGTTCAATGACAGAGCACTTACCTAGCTTGCTTGAACCTCACTGCTGAAAACAACAAAAAACAATGTCCAAACAAAAAGCCCAACAAGCATCAAATACTCAGCCAACTTGGGACATGAGGTGACTCAAGATAAAGAATGTCCACAAACTCCCCACACTTAGCATCTTTCCTTCAAGTTTTCCATCTAAGATCAAGAGCAAGACAAGGATATCCACTCTCACCACTTCTATTTGGTCTTGTGCAGGAGGATGGGGAAGGCAGTTGCACAAGACAGATAAAAGCATCCATATTAGAAAGGAGGTAAAGGCTAGGGATATAGCTCAGTGGTACAGCACCTGCCTAACATACAAGAGGCTCTGAGTTCAGTCCCCAGTACCATGAAAAAAATGTTGTAAAATAAAATAGAGTTTAAAAAGGGAAGAAGAAACTATCTGAATTCATAGATGACTTGGTCTTATGTGTAGAAAATACTGAAGAACACTCAAAAACCCTATTAGAGCTAATTTGAGATAATCTCATTTGAGATACAGTATCAAAATATATAAAGATCAATGGCATTTCTAATATTGACAATGTGAAGATGAAATTCAGAAAGTAGTTCCAATTCTAATCCACCAAAATAAGCCAAATACTTAGAAATAAATTTAGTAAAGGAAGTGCAAGGCATGAATCCCCGGAAGCACCAAACACTGTCAAGAGAAACAGTGAACTGAATGGGAAGCATCCAGAGCTCACAGCTTGAGACACCCATGTCAGAAGATAGCACTCCCTGACTCACATACATATTCAAGACATCCCCATGTCTAATGCCAACTTGCTTGTTTGGGGTAGAAACTGGTAAGGTTGATCTTAAAATTCGTAAGTAAAAGTCTTTAGGAAGAAGGGGACAAGGTTGGACTCACTTCCTGATTTCTAGACTGACTGGTGTTCTAGGAGCCACAATGACACAACACTGTAAAAATACAAGAATCTATGCCCATAGAATCAAACTGAGAGTGCAGAAATAAACCCATATGTTTGGCAATTAATTTTGACAATGATGTCAAGAACATATAATGAAGGGAAGAATGATCCTTTCAACAAATGTATAGGATGCCAGGCCAATCACCACATGCAAACACATGAAGGCTTGGCCTCCCTTCACACTCAAGACAGTTAACTCTAAAAATAACATGGGCTTCATTCAACTGATGGGTCCACTTACACATGGAAAATTGGAAAATTTTCAACAATTTGAAAATCTCACAGGTAAACTATGCAGCCTAGAAAAATAATGCTGAAGGGGAATGTATGTCATATACATAAAACTTATGGTCTAATTTGCTGTTTACTACAAGAAGATATGTACAAACTTATTAAAACAAGTTAAGCTTAACATACACGTTGAGACTGCCACATGCAGCAGTTTCACTTTTGAAAATGTGAGCAGATGCAAAAATGCTGTGTTGATTCATAACTGCGTAAGATTGACACTCTGGTGTGATCATTTCACGGCCTCTTCTGTTGAGCATCTGCAGTGCTCCCCCCACTATTCCTGTGAAGATGGCCAGTTAGAAGTGGTCTCCTGTGGGCCTCATTTATTTTTAACTATACATAATACATACTGCACACAAAATACATATGGTGTGTAGCAACTTGTTATTGGGACAAGAGCAGTCAAGAGCAGGCTATTAGTAGTTTTGTGGAAATTTCCTACAGCAAGGGAGGGTGGTGTTCCCTGGCCCTCAAATTGTCAAGGGTACAATAATTAATTCACAGTGGACCAAAAACCTAAAAGTAAGAGTGAAACATATAAAACTCTTGGGAAAACTAGGCATTGATCTTTGAGACTTTAATTAGGCAATGATTTTTAGGAATTACACAAAACAGTATCTCCTAGAAATGACTGCATAAACAAGACCAGAGCAGTGGCCATCTCAACGAACCTGTTAACATGAAAGGGGGAAATTTCCTGAGTCACACCTCCAGATAAAGAACTGAAGGCAGCTAATGACTGCTGTGTGTATGTAACTATAATAGCAATTTGAGGAGGGGCATGGGAGGGGCTCAAGAGAGGTTAGCTGGGAAGGCCTGGAAGGAGGAAAGGGAGGAGGAAAAGTAATGTTATTCCATTTCAATTAAAAACATTTAAAAAGAATGCTTAAATCAAATATGGTATTTCCATGCACTAGAATGCTATTCAGTCATTACAAAGAGATGAAATGTTCAAACTTTGTGCTAGGTGAAAAAGGTCCAATAAAAAGGCTAACACTGTACTTTTTGATTTGCATGAACTATCCCTAAAAGATAATCCATAGAGAGAGTAAAAGAGTGGCTGCCTAGCACTGCGAAGTGATGACTAATGAATATGAGTTTCTTTTTAAGGTAATGAACACCTTTCAGAACTTGGAGTTGGTTGGAGGTGTAGCTCAGTTGATAATGTGCTTGCCTAGCATGCACAAAGCCCCAAGTTTGATCCCCAGTACTACATAAACCAACTGCCCTGGTACACACTTATGAGTCCAGGATTCGGCATCCAGAGGCAGAAGGATCAGAAGTTCAAGGTCATCCTTGGCTATGTGAAACACTCTAAAAAAATTATAATTAGTATTCATGGTTGCACAATTTTGTAAATATACTAAAAAAGACATACAATGTGCACTTATTTATTTATTCATTAAGATAGGGTTTGCTAAATAGCTGTGGCTGTCCTAGAACTAACTATGTAGACCAGGCTGGCCTCGAACTCTCAGAGATCTGCCTGCCTATGCCTCCTGAGTGCTGGGATTAAAAGTAGTGTACCAGTACACTCAGCTCAATGTGCACTTTAAAAGTGACTTTTATGGGCATTATATCACATTTAAGAGAGAGAGAGAGAGAGAGAGAGAGAGAGAGAGAGAGAGAGAATGTCCTTAGAAAAGTGTTGCACGTCATGGTGGCCAGTGACTTCTTCAAGGAGGCAAAACTCAGTTACATCATTTCAATCTTGCTTGGGTGTGTCCCCAAAGGTTCTTGTGCTGGAAGCTTGGCTCCCAGGGTAGTGGTATAGAGTTGGTGGGGCCTTTGGGATGTGCGGCCTGATAGAGGGTGACCGCTCAGGACAACCCTTGAGGGCTAGAAACATAGTTCTGCTGTTGCTTTCCACGGGAGTGGTTCTCAGCGCAAAAGAGGAAGTCAGGCCCTACATCTCTCTCACATGCTTTCTTGCGTGTGACTGCTTCTGTCACCATTTCATCTTCTGTGTCACGATACAGAGCAGGGCAGACGCTGGTGCCAGGCTCTTAGACTTCCGGAACTGTGAACTAAATGCTATCTATAAAGTGTGTGTGTGTGTGTGTGGGTGTGAGAGAGAGAGAGAGAGAGAGAGAGAGAGAGAGAGAGAGAGAGAGAGAAAGGGAGAGAGAGAGAGCAGAGACAGAGAGAGAGAGACAGAGAGAAAGAGACAGAGACAGAGAGATAGAGAGAGAGACAGAGAGACAGAGAGAAATAATGCATCAGGGAATAAACTGATTTAGATCTGGATTTAGAAATATACCTTGGACCACAGTAGGCACAGCCAGGTTTTTGTTGTTTGTTCATTTTTTACATAGGGTCTCACTATGTAGTCCTGGCTCGTCTGAGCTGTTCTATATTCATAAACATATTACTTTCTAGTTTCAGGCATTGTTTTTCAAACCAATGCAAAGCAGGCTAGTACAATATCATATCTAATATTGTGAATTTTCTTAGTCTTCTCCTCTATGGACATAGAACCAAGCATTTTAGTCATTAAATCTATATTTGGCATTATTAGTCATTTCTGTGGAATATGGATATGATTGCATGATGATGGCTATCAATGGCCTATAAACATCCATTCTTGGTTTTCCTGATTATTGAATAGGTTAAATGATCTTGATGAAAGCTGAAGATCCTTTTTTAATTTTATAAGTAAATGATTGCTCTAGGAGACGGCATCCTAGTTCACCTCAGAGAACTGCTTGGTGATGTTCAAACTCAAACACACCCAATGGGCTCATGCCAAGTACATTCGACAACACACACTGCTGTCCACACGGTGTAAGCTCTTCGGGCTCTCATTCAGTGAAATCGATATGATGACCACATTATGCTAAATGGTTAGTGAATAATTTGAGGGAGCCAGAGGTAAATTCTTACTCAAAAGCTGGCTGTGTAGTGGCATGTAGTGGCATGTGTCTTTAAACCTGGCATTAGAAGGCAGAGGCAGGTGGATCTCTGTGCCTTTGAGGCCATCCTGACCTACATAGTAAGTTCCAGGCTAGCCAGGGTTACATAGTAAGAATCTGTCTAAAAAGCAAGCAAGCAAACAAGCAACATAAACCTGGCTATGTCTATCATGGTCCAACTAAATCCAAACCTAAAGCAGTTTTAACTTTTCGGTTTATTCCCTAAAGCACTGGTTCTCAACCTTCCAATGCTGTGACCCTTTAATACAGTTTCTTCATGTTGTGGTGATCCCAACTGTAAAATTATTTTTGTTGCTACTTCATAACTGTAATTTTAATACTGTTATGAATCGTAATGTAAATATCTGATACGGGACCCCTGTGAAAGGGTTGTTTGACCCCCAAAGGGGTCACGACCCACAGGTTTAGAACCACTACCCTAAAGAGTTTACAACTAGGCTTTTTGTTTGGTTGATTTTGATTCTTTGGTCTGTCTGGTGTGTGTGTATGTGTGTGTGTGTGTGTGTGTGTGTGTGTGTGTGTGTGTGTGTAAGATTGGTTTTGTTTATGAAATAAATGGCTTTATTTTCCAAAAAATCTATTAGTCTTGGATTAGATGCTGGATACCATGGGGTGATTATTTATCAGAACAAGCTTGTTTAAGTCATTGCTGAGGCCCTCAGACCTCCTCCTCCTCCTCTGCCCTGAGTTTTCAGGGTCACTGCTGAGGGCTTGAGAGAATGCCAGTGTGATGTTCTCCTCTCTCTGTAGAGCTGTTTCCTTGGGATTCTTCCTTATATTAGCACTCCAGGCTAAGCTACTCATCTTTATGTGAGACAGCAGGTTCTTTACTGGGCTGCACTTTCTCTCCACGCTGAATACAAGAGCTGCCTTCCCTCCTGCACTAATTATTCCCAACTGTAACAAGATGGGGGGCGCTGATAGGGGCTGAGCATTTGCCTTTGAGAGATAGGTTTGTCTTGGCTTCGAGTTCACCTTTGGCTCTTTGTTAAGCCTGATCTCATTTTAGACCAGGGCCCTGCCTCCGTGGGTCTCTCCTGTTTTTGATCCAGGAGATGGGCTTATTTTTAACTGCCTGGGGGAGGGAGCACTGGGAGGGAGCACTGCCAAGGCCTTTGCCTTTGCCCACTGGGAGCCCTGGCTTTGGAGTGTAACCAAGGCCCTAAGTGGACAAGAGTGTGAAGAATTCGTGCGCTGCAAACAAGCTCTTGGACATCAACACTATGCACTTAATGCTGACCTGCAAAGTTGTGCTGAATCTTCAAATGGCCAGACAAGCTCATCATTTGAAAAACTCTAGGCAGAGCCCTTTGGTAAAACAATGAGTTTTGCTAACATCTTTGCTTTGAAAAACAAGAGCACTGTCATTAGATTTATTTATTTATTTATTTTCAATTTGTATTTTTATCTATTGGATTTTCTTCAGGGAAGGAAGCTCCCCACTTAGAACAAATGTATCTTCAACACAAAGATGTCAAATCTTGAATGTACTAGCTAATAGAGACAAGGTCTCACTAAATTGCTCAGGCTAGTAGGAATCACTCTGTAGCCCAGGCTGGCTTTGAACTTGCTGACTACCATCATCCTGGCTATCTGGATTTACAGCTGTACCACTATGCCTGGAAAACTCTTGAATTTTTGTGTCCTAATGTGGCTTCTGACTAGAATTACATATCTGCTTTCTCAGTTACATAAGCCATCTTGTCTCTTTGGTTTGGGGGCAATGGCAGCTGTGCCCACAAGGGTGCCTCCTTACACTTCTTTATTCCATGGTGGCATGCCTCCGGAGCAAGGAAGTAGGGACTTGAGTCGGCCCAGGGAGAGTAGTTCATCTCGGGAAGACCCAGAAAGTTAACTCAAGTGTATGCGCCATGATCTACTTTGCAGTGATTTTAGAAGAGACTCGACCCCCAGGGAGCTTCTCCTTAGCCTAAGCTCATTTGACAAGCTAGCCCAGTAGGAGGATAGGCCTTGGAGTCTGACTGCTAAGCCCCACTGGTTACCATACTGATTCCCCTGTAAGGAAGACACAGCCACTTACCTGGGAAGGAACACATCCATCCTGGTTCTCTTCAGCCTGGTGGCCCAGAGATGGATGATTCTGGCTGTGAGGTGCGGTTCAATGAGGTCCAGAGGGGTGTCCTTGTCTTTCGGAAGCACCAGAAACAAACTGGCCACCCTTCCCAGGTACAACAGCTCTAGAACATCTACTTCATGGCCTGCAGCATCCTGGAACTGACCTAAGGGTTCAGTGGGTCAGGAATTAGCTCTGTCTTAGGAGCCAGGGAAACCATACATGCTATAACCTGGGGTAGGCAGACTTACAAGACAGCAATAGTAAAGGAGAGTGCCGATTTCAGCCTCAGGAAGCAGTCTGAGTATGGGAACTGTTGGGTGACATGGCCCCTTTACTGATCCTAAAGCCCTCTAAGATCTCCCATGGGGCCTTATTCAAGGATCCATAGCAGCTGAGCCTGCTGGGACAATGTCTTGAGGGAGCTTGACCAGACTGGGCTTATTGGGGCCCAGGACCTTTGTCTTACATCTTGTTTTTCAAGAAAGGCTTTAAATCGACATTTCCTATGAAAAATTCCCAACTTTTGAAACACCCCACAGACCCAACAAAACACCCATCCTGGCTGGATTTGGCTTGAGGACTGATCGTGCTTAACTGTGACGTAAACAGATAGTTCTCAGGCTGGGCACCTGTGAGTTTGTGGGTAAAGAAAATTGCTGGTTGAAGACAAGTCCAGGCCGCCAGGCAGAGTGTGATTGCAGAAGGATGTGATGGGACAGAATGCAGCAGAGCACACTGGGCTGGAGGAGGGATGGGGTGCTACTGGGGGGATTTAGGGAGAAAGGTGGAGATGAGTGTTAGCTGTGGCTCATCCTTAGCATAGAGGCCGCTGGCATCTATAGCATACTTGAGACCACCGGGCATCTGCTGACACTAGGAACCTCCCCCATGGCTCGGGACAAGTAACCATAGGCAGGAGGGCCACATGGAGCAATGGCATTTCAGGACCAGGGGGCCCTGTAGTCTGGAGGCCTTTTAGCCCTCATTTGGTCCGGGCTGGGTATTCTGCCATGAAAGTGTCTTCTAGGAGAGGTGTTTGGTCCAGGCATTTTTGATTTCATACGATCATGTTCATACTCAGTGCAGAGGCCAATGCCAGGCATGAAATTGGGTTCTCTTCCACATTTGTGTCCTTGGCATCCGGATGGACCACCATCCAAGGTCCCTCTGTAAGTCTCCTGCGACTCTGTACTTTCCTTCACCCACCCATGTGTCCTATAAAACAGAGACCACCTCCCCTCTCTTGTCTGAGTTGCTGGGTTTCCTCTAACTTTCTGAATGTGAAGCAGGGGAGGACTCACCATAGCTGACCTCTGCCACTTGGTGCATCGCTGGGACTTGAAGGATGAGGCCATGGGCGCAGGTGAAAGGCAGGGGCTGCCAGGCCAGGGAAGAGAATCTCCTCTGCCAGGTACTTTGGAAGGTCATGGTGCTCATGATGGAGAGCTGAGTAGACAGGGCACCAGCCCGTCCCCACAGTGGGCTACCTGGGCCCTCACCTATAGATAGAAGAGCTTGTTTCTCTCTCTCTCCCTCTCCCTCTCCTCTCTCTACCCCCGCCTTCCTCCCCCTCCTCCTCCTGATTCATGTTATTTTCAGTTTATCAGAGAAGCTTTAATTCCATATGCTCAAGGGACCCACAGTGGCTGGCTGCTAACTGGCTTTGAACTTATTGTCATGGAAATGGGGAGTGAGAACTCAGGCTCCCAGTGGGTCCCTGATAACTGCACTCCTGCTCAGGGACAGTGAGGCACCTTAGAATTTTAACTGCAGCCTTCTTATTAGCACGTATTCATTATAGTCTCCCTCCCTCCCTGTTTCTAGCTGGTGCTCAGAATGCCCCGGGTCTGTTGAGTCATTTCCCAGAGATCAGCAGGCAGTCTCCCTGGGCAGATGCTTGCAGGGATGGGGGCCCTACGACTAGAGGAGACTTCACTCTGTCACCCCCATCTTGGGGCCCACTAATTGCTGAGCTGCATCCCTCACCACACCTTTGCTGAGGCAGCTGCGATCAGAACACAGTCTGGGGAGGGCTGCGGTTAGAACGTCATGTAAGAACAGGAAGGAGCAAGCAGACTGTTCCTGCAGGGACAGTTTCTGTTCCAGGCCTTCAGATGTTTAATAAACACACTCTGGGCCAGGTTCTGCCTAAATGCTTGAAGAAATCTCCCTGACTTTTTGGTGTCGTTCCTCATTTCCCAGATGAGAGGAGTGGGGCTCAGAGAAGTTGCCCACATACTACCATCCACCCAGTCACCCCCCAAAAGATCCTTGCTTTTGAATCTGAGCATATTCACCAGCTCCATAGTCATCGCTTCGAATAGCTACAGCGAGTCTTCCTTTTTCTTAAAGGGAAGCCAGGCTGTGAGTTGAGAACACCTATGTTGAATTTTGAGTGGGTTCCCTGGCAGCTCAAGGAGGAGACAGGGAATCACTCCTTAATTAAAAACATATTTTAACTATGTGTCTATGTGTTTGTCTCTGTGGAAGTATGTGCACATGAGAGCAGGTAGCCTTGGAGGCTAGAAGAGGGTATCAGATCCTCCACAGGGGGTTAAAAGCAGTTGTGGGCTTCCAGGTCCACCCTCTTCACAGCTGAGCCCTATCTCTGGTCGCGAAGATCACTCCTTGTAAAATAAATCGCTGAAGACAGCATAGAGCATTTGAAAATACTGAGGGAGTGCAGCACTCAGTCTACATGTATCCCAGCTTTCTGTTTGTGTGTTTGTTTGTTTTTTGGTCTTCTGAGACAAATGATGGGTGACACTATTTCTTTCCAGCCCTCTGCCCTTGGCCTCGCCAAGGAGGATGGTTTCCCTTTTACCTGTGCTCTGTCTGGGTGTGCCTTTAGAGACCTCCAGGGTGGTGCTGTTGGGCTCACTGAAGTTGGCTGGCTCCAGACTGCTGTTGGCCCACCAGGAGACCTGCTCCACAAAGCAGGGGGACAGAGACGTTCCGGTTTGCATGAAAAGGGTGCAGGCCAGCTCCATCCCGATGCCCTGACTGGAGTTGTGCAGTGTGGTATAAACAGCGTGCAGGAATGCTCTCACTCTCGGGTCTGTGAAAAAGGAGTGTTTGTAAGGGCTTGCCCAGCTCCCATCTGCAGGTTGTCTCAGAAGGTGTGTCTACCCAAAGAATCCCTCACTGGAAATGGCGTAGCTACCTGAGTCGAAATCCACCTAACCCTGTAGCTTAAAAGTTGGTCCGCAAACATGCTAGATCACGAACAAATGTAGCTGGAAGGGAGTCTGCTGAGGCCTTGGAAGTGGCAAAGCTGCGCTTTCCTGACTTCCTGATTCAGGGACATTGCTGAGTTCCTGGAGGCGAGTGTAGCAAGCTTTTTTGTTGGCCACCAGCTCACAAACATGGAGACGTTTTATTGATTATGAAAGCTTGGCCATTAGGTTAGGCTTGTCCCACTAGCTCTTATAATTTAAATTAACCCATTTCCATTATTCTATGTTCTATCACATGGCTCAGCACCTTTTCTCCGTCCCATATGTCTAACTTGTTCTGCGACCTCTTGGCATCTCTGGTGCACCTAGATTCATCCCTCTGACTTCCTCTCTCTGCCTGGAAGTCCCGCCTATCCTCTCCTGCCTAGCTATTGGCCATTCAGCTTTTTATTACACCAATCACAGCAACACATCGTCACACAGTGTACAAATATTCCGCAGCAGGAGAGCCTAGAGCTGGGATCTGGCAGGTCCATTGTGCCATGATGGAATTTCTAAGATGGACCTAGAGAGTTAGTTATGTGCAGTATTGTAACAATGGTGGGCAATGGCTAAGGAGCTGCTGTCCGAGTTAGGCTTTGCTGTGATTAAGCACTACAACCAAAGGCAACTTGGGGAAGAAATAGTTTATTTTACTTTACCTTACAGTTTACAGTCCGTCAATGAGGGCGGAAACTCAAGGCAGGAGCCTAGAGACAGGAACTGAAGCGGAAACCACAGAAGACCGCTGCTTCCTGGCTTGCTCCCTGTGTCTTGCTCAGCCTGCTTTCTTACACAACCCGGGGACTAGCTGTCCGGGTGGCAGCACCCACAGTAGACTGGGTCCTTCCACATCCATCATTAATCAAGGAAATGTCACACAGTCTTGCCCACAGGACAATCTGAGGGAAGCATTTTCTCAACTAAGGTTCCTCTTCCCAATGTGTCAGAACATCTGCCTTGTCAGCATATCAAACCTGGGTCTCCGATGTGGGGTCTTACTGAGCTACCCCCCTGCTTCCTTAAACTGCTCTTGTCAGATGTTTCATCACAGCAAAGAGAAACAACAACAACAACAACAACAACAACACAATACAGCCTGGGACTGGTGTTCTTAGAGCCAGAAATAGTAGCAGAGTGAACACCCTGAGGTGGATTTTTATGTGATTTCTTGTCTCCACTGAGCCTGACTTGTCCCCGTCCATCGACACACAGAGAAGCTCTTTCACGTACATCCCAGAATGTGCAATGCTAGAATAGATTTTTAAAGCTTGATGCTGTCTACAAACATTGTACACAGCACTCCACAGTCCCAGTTACAATGAATGCTCTCAGCAACACTTTGAAATAAAGGCTATGGTCCTTCTGATGTAGGGAGGAGGCAGCTGAGACTCAAACCCATTCATCACTTGCTTAGGGTCACCATGTCGGAGGTAGTGCTGTCTCCTCATCCTGTGGCCCACAGGGAGAGGAATGTCTGAGCTTGAGAAGACCCTGCTTGGGAGAGCTCTGTTCTCCTGTTGAACAGGAGGTGTGGAGCACATAGACTTTCTGGGGGAATGGGGGCTTTATTTACTACATTCTAGAGCCTTCTAGAGGGGCAGAAGTGAATGGTCTGAGAGCTGAGACAAGGCTCTCTAAGCTCTCTGAGTGGAACCATGTCTCTGCTGGCTTCCACTCAGCCTCCTTCCTCCAAAGTAAAAAGGTGTTGGGAGAATGCTTATAATTAAGTAGTTGTAACAGGGTGCTGAGAGAGAAAAGGAAGATGAAAGTAAACCCACAGGTTTTAAAGGATGAAAAAAACCATCGTTTTAGTTCATCTGATAGGTGACTCCAAAGCTGGTGGATCTGGACTCTGGAAGGTTCTAGATGCTGGAAGATTCATGTCTATAAAAATTTCGAACTATGAGAAATGTCTTCCAAATACAGATATTTTAATTTTCAAGAACTCAGAGAGGGGTGTGTGCAGGTGCTCCCCAGCAGGTGTGGTTGGGATGGGAGGATGATGAAGCTACCTCTGATGAGGAAGAAAGAAAGCAAGGTGCTTATAAATTGATGCAACTGCTTCCTGGCCCCAGTGGGGCTGAGGAACTGTAGAGAGAGCACAGGCTTTGGAATCAACAATCTGGAGCTTGAACCCTGGCTCTGTCACCTGCCACTGGGTCAGCTGGGCTTTGCCAAGCCATTTATCTCTTGTGTTAGTCTGTGAGACTCAAATAATACAGTTGCAAGAGAAAATTCAAATTACAAAACAGAATTCTTTCCCTGGGACTAGACCACCTTCCTTTCTGAACCCTCCATGCTAAAATGGTTTCATTAATTTACCTAGAAGAATAATGAGAATGCTTAGAAGCTGGAGCATTGGGGAACTGTGCATTCCCCATAGACACAAGACCCAGAGAATCCAAGCTGGATCTGACTTGACAGCCTGCTCCCTGAGGACTCGTTTTCACAGTATCGGAAGTTGCTGTGCAAGCTTCCAAGGGAGGGAAGCAGCCAGTAGTCTTACCCAGCAGAACTACAACAATGACCTGCAGCATGGCACAAAACCCCCAGAGGTGTAACAGTGGCACACGTATCTTGTCAGTAGCCAACAGCTCTCTAATTGAATGTAAGACCCACTCAACAAGAGGGAAAACATCCTTGGTATGGGAAACCTAGCCAGCCACCTGGATCTTAGAGGAGAACCTGCAACCACTACTTTACTAACCAGCATAATTCCTAAGGACATTCCAAATATCTAGTCTTTATACCCACAGATAAGAGTAGCTCTCAACCCTAACCAAAGAAACTTCTCCTTGCAACAGATTGGAGACCGTTTACAGAACACCACAACTGGTCAAATGCAGTGCATGAATGATTCTGTAGTGCCCAGACCCAATAGATGACACCTGCAGCACAACTCCTTCACCTCAGGAAACACAGTGAGGGAGAGGGGGCTGAAAGACTGTAAGAATGAGAGGACCAAGAAATCTACTGGGAGACTGTGTCTCCTACCAATGACAGGGACATTTTACCCACGAAAGTACAATGATGATGGACATGCTAATATAGAAGGGAAATCTCCTGGAGTCTTAGCCCTAGAAAAAGAACTCCAGGCAATCGAGGAATGCTGAGAAGGGAAGAAATAGCCTCCCCCATGGAAGAGCCCTCCCCTAACTGGTTATCCAATACCAAGTGGTCAAACCCTGAAATCATACATATACAAGTAACATTAAATGGACTGAACAGGTTGTGTTTATATATTTAGGTATTTACGTGTGTGTGTGTGTGTGTGTGTGTGTGTGTGTGTGTGTGTGTGTGTGTGTGTTTGTGTGTGTGTGTGTGTATCAATAGCAAATAAAAAGAGGCCATAATTTCAAGAAGGAGCAAGGGGGTTGGAGGTATACATGGGAAGGAGTTGAGGGAGGAGAGGGAAGAGGGAAAATGATGTAATTATATTTTAGTTAAAAATAAATAACATATTAAAAGTTAAATTCCGTGTATATGTGTGTTTGTGCACATGAATGCAATGCTCCCAGAAGTCAGAAGATGGTGTTGGAGCTGGAGTTACAGGTGTTTGTGAGCTCTTTGACATGAGTGCTGGGGACCAAGTTTGGGTCCTCTGCAAGAGAAGCATGTGCTTTTAACTGCTAGGTTATGGCCATCTTTCCAGTCCTGTATTACCTTTTAAAAGAAAAGCTGGGCTGTGGCAGGTAGCTGGCATTTGTGTATGATTGTAAGCAGGGCACAACGCAACTGAAATGGAGAGAGTGATGAAGAGGACTCTGAGGATGGCCTGTCCCTGTTCTTACTGACTGATGATGGCACCATGCAAAGGTAGAGCAGTGTGTGGTTCAGAAATGTAAGGGGTTTGTTGTCCTGCAATAGAATTCCTGACACCCGGACAGTATCTAACGGGCTCTGTGGAGGCCCTGTTTTCATCATCATATTGTCAGCCAGTTAACCAGGTACCATGATGGCATCTGGTCTCAGAACTGACCCTCTCTTGCACATCCCACCCTAATCATCCTGACTTGTGTGAGACTCTGTTGAAGGCTGAAGGGCCTGCCTTTTCCTTTGTATTCGTGTTTCTGTTTCCTGGCCAGGTCACATATACTATTTTCTGGGGATCCTCTGACCTGCTGGTGGAATCACAAAAACACTTGACACCCATCCCCAACTACAAATACACACAGCACCCACCTCCATCTGCAAACACACACAGCACCCACCCCCATCTACAAACACACATGGCACCCACCCTCATTTATAAACACACATGGCACCCACCCCCATCTACAAACACACACAGCACCCACCCCCATCTACAAACACACACAGCACCCACCTCCATCTACAAACACACACAGCACCCACCCCCATCTACAAACACACACAGCACCCACCCCCACCTACAAACACACATGGCACCCACCCTCATTTATAAACACACACGGCACCCACCCCCATCTACAAACACACACAGCACCCACCCCCATCTACAAACACACACGGCACCCACCCCCATCTACAAACACACACAGCACCCACCCCCATCTACAAACACACACGGCACCCACCCCCATCTACAAACACACACACACGGCACCCACTCCCGTCTACACGTGTTGTTCCCCTGAGACAGAGTTGCTGCCTTCAGAGTTCTCCTCACGTACACAGGCCAAGTCCCTAACCAGTCGTGGTCCTTCTAGGGAGAGTTCCACAACACTTGGTGAATCGTGCTGTGCTGACTCTAATGGGAGCCCGTTGGACCTGTCCACTGGTATGGTATATGACTGCTGAGAATGGCAAAGGTCTAAAAACTACCTTGTGTTTCAGTTGTCACGGGAGAGAACAGACCCATCTGTTATCCAGCTGGAGTGTAAGACTTGTTTCAGCAGTGGCCAGCGTATGCACCCAGGAGGACAGGCAGTTCAGGTGGCACTTGGTACCTGACCTGTTGAGTGCTAACCTTAACTTGCCAGCTCAAGGGTCCACGGCAAAGTGGCCAGGCTGGGTTGACATTATTTCTTGTGACATTATTTCTTCTGACAAATCTTAATTCATACAAAGACCACTCGTGTCATTTTTAGTGACATGTTCATTGTTTTGAGACGGGGTTTTTGCTCCATAACTGGAACTGAGAAATCTCCCTCAGCTGCCACAGTGAGCTTTTTATTGGCATCCTGTTCTGAGACTGAGAAGGGAAGGTGATGTTTGCCGTAGCCTATAGTTGGTCAAGTGCTGAGCTGCGTTAGGAGTGTAGGTTCATGTGGGCTGAACTGTGTTCTGAAGACTCTTACCACTGTCAGGGGAACTGTTCTGAGATACACAATACACAGATTTAAGCTGATGAATTGAGCACTGGCCGGAAATCACAGAATCATGACCATAGGTTGGTCAGAAGCATAGTCTTGGATCTAAACAGTTTGCATTTAAGTCCAGCCCTGCCACTGATTGGCTATGTGACCCAGCAAGTTACCTCTACCCTGTGCCTATCTGCTTCCCCAGATAGGGATGGAAATGACATCATCAACCTCAAAAGGGTGTTGAAGCAATCAGCGAATATTTACAAGGTGTTTCCCATGCTGCCCAGCTACAACAGGCACAATAAGAGGGGGCGGGGGTTACTCAAGACTGAAGTACTGCCATGAGGCTAGAAGGGAGGCTCCACAGTTGAGAGCAAGCATGGCTGTAAAGTCTGAGTGTTTCACGCATGGCCACGCATCTGTGCCTGTGCACACTGGGCGCTGAGCTCCCCACTCCTGAGAGGAGCAGGGACCAGGCAAGAGAGAAAAGCCTCTTACCTTGCACGGTATACCCCAGGGCACTTGCCAGCTGCCAGCCAGTGTTTCCCCGGGCTCCAAACTGCAGGATCTCCAGGGAGAGGGACACACTGGCCGGGGAGATGACAAAGTTTGTCCCGTTCCTCTCTGCTGCTGCACTCCGGTAGAGGTGAAGGGCAAACTCGGTCTTCAGCAACCACAGGCCTTCCCTGAGGGGGCTGCTTCCTCCTGCTGAGGAGCAGGAGGAGAGAAGAAAGAGGGTGGCCAGCAGGAGAGGCGGCATGGAAGCTGGGCACCTGCAGTTCAGAGGGAGGAGAAGCAGGAGAGACGCTGGCAACAGTGATGACAGCATGTCCCGTCGCCTGAGAACTGGGGCACCCAGCTTTGTCTCCAGGGGCCGGGAATGGCCAAAGGACAGGCTCGTTGAACTTTCTTGATTGCCCACGGTGATCCTACCTGTCAAGGTTGCTTGACTGGGCTGGGATCCTTTTGAAAACTCAATCACGTGCTTGAAGATCTGCTCCTGTTACTTCCTGCACGTTTGGCCTCGGGAAAGTCCTGATCCTATCAAAACAAACCATTATGTTGGGGAAAGGACTGCCAAAAGTGCATCCTATTCCTTGTTCCTTGGCACTTAGCCTGTTTACAGCTGTGCCACGTTTATCATGAGTAGTTATAACATTGATCACACTCAAAGATTATCTTCTATGCTAAAGAAATTATATACACTGGGTTAATATTCTAATAAACATACTAGCTTTCACAACTACAGTCATGGGGACTGTGTGCTAGAGAACTCAGTGACTCATCAGTATGGGGAGAGTAACAGGGTTGTGACAGATCCTGGCCTTCAGGAGTGCTACATAAAATATCAAGAATGCATATGTACATTCAAAGACTGATTCATGGGATAATGGGGCCTAGAATACTAGAATCTGTTCTAGATGGGTTACTCTACAGAGAGTAAATCAATCAAAAGAAAGCCCCTCCTCAGAACTGTGCCCTTCCAAGGAAGACAGGATACCACGAATAAGAAAATCATTCCCCAAGAGAGCAGAGCAGAGTGTTTTCAGTGGCTGGGCTAGTGGACAGACAATGGCAATCTTCCCTAAGTGCTTTAACTGCGGGACCAGGCTAGGCTGGTGGGAGAGAGAGACTCAGTCCAAAGCACTTCCTACACAAGCTTCCAAGCAAGGCCCTGGACTCAGCGGTGTTCACTTTAGATAAAGACCCGAGAGAAAAAGCCATGTTTTCCAGTTCTTCCCTTCATAGCTGAGTACACATGCACACAGCCTTGGAACCCAGTGAGTGGGAATTTGCCTGTGTGTGTGTGTCTGGAGGGAAAGTGGCCTTTAGTCTAGGGTTATGACTGAAAGCTTTAAGTCCTACTTTGAGAGCTCCTGCAGCTTCTACAAACTCCCCGAACACTAGGCACCCTCAGCAACCAGACTTAGACGCCCAGGCTCCAGGTGACCCAAGCCATGCCGTGGCTACCAGGGATGAGCTACATGCATACTCACCGACTCCTTGATCAAATGGCGGCTTCCTTGTTTGATTCTGCTCTTGTGTCTCAAGCATCAACATGCTGCTCTTTTAAAAAGAGTGGAGCAGAACGTGCTCTGAATCACAAGACACCCCAGGGAGGAAGCTGGCGATCGCCGTCTCTGCCGGCGATGTCTCTACCACTCCGTCCAAATTCCTGGAGTGTGGAGGTTCTGCAGGGAGCCAGGAGAAGCAACTCAGCTCTAGGCAGCAAAGCCCAGATGAGAACAGAGTATGTACGCCCTGGGGACGGAGCCAGCCATGCCCGTCAAACCTTCTTAGGCTTGTGACCTGGTTGTACCAGCAAGGAAGCCTTCATCTGGCCCTTTATTACTTTGAAGAATTCCACGGTAACTCTGGGTTTTGCTGGGTGCCAGGTACCTAGTGCTTCTCCCCTCCTCCTGGAAAGAAAACAATAGATCAGTCTTTGAGCGTGACCTGAAGCTTTGAACAAGTTCGATGCTGTAAAGGAAAGCAGTACCAAGTCTGGCTCAATCAGGACAGCTGGCCTCACCTGTTACTAACAAGAGTGAGTGTACCTGCTGAGTAATGAGTGCTAGAGCAGCCCACTGTAATAATTTGACAAAGAGAGGTCCAGTGGGGACTCTCTTTACCCTGACAAACACCCACACCCCTATAATCAGTGGGCAGTTCACTTTAAAGTTTTATCGTAGATACTCAAGTCAAGGGTAATTTGGTCTTAGGAAAGTTACAGTTCTGTAACTGCTTCCTATGAAATCTCTCCAAATCTTGAAGTTTGATGTAAATTCACTCTTGTGTGTCTCAGACCCTAAGCCACAGTATGACAAGGGGAAGGAATGTATTCAACTCCTGTTCAAGTACCCATAGAAAGCATTCCATCCATCCATGCATCCAAGCTATAGCTCCTGACGGTTTGCTGGGTTCCAAGGCTCTGGGCCAGGTTGGGGAAACGCAGCATTGAATCAGCAACCTGGATTTCCTCTCACTGGACTCGGTCTTTCTCTTTGAATGTGGACGTCAGATGTGCTCACTGCCAGTGTTAAACAGGAAGCTGCAGGAAATGGCAAGGGCTTCCTTGCAAGACTGAGGTTCTTAAGGCTGGACTTAACTTAGCAAAAGTTGGCTAATTGCCAATGCTAGTATGGATTGCTGCTTGAAAAACAACTTCTGAAATTGGGTAATCTGGCTGTGTCCCTTCTGTGAATCTGATTTCCCAACTTTAGGAAGGCACAGTTCTAAATTGCTTTGGAAAACATTTTCACGTTTTCATGAAATTTCACAGGGAAACTTAAAATGCTTGAGATACTTCCCACATGGATTAAATATTTCAACGTGAGGATGAATAAAATATGAATAGCAACTGATTTTTCTTTAGGGTACTCAGCAGAAGCTGATGCCATCATGGTCTCTGATCATATCAAGATTGGGTATTGGCTTCCATCTGGCCAGGACAGATTGGTTATACTGCAATATTTATTCATAGCTATAACAACAAGCAAGCCGAACATTACTGACTATTCTCTGGGTTCTAGGAACTATGTTGGATTCTTTCCACTCACAGCTGCACATTGTGTGAATCCCCATGACAAATGCAGTGAGGATATATATTATTCCTGTTTCACAGAGGGGAAAACTAAGGCAGAAGAATTCAAGTTTTTGCTGAGGTTTGAACCTATTGCTAGCTGCTTTCACTCTCAGACTTATGTTATTTCTCACAGCCTTGGTGGTGTGTTAGGAGGCTGAGACATTGGATCTTTTGAACTCCCCCTGGGATTCTATGGCTTTTGATAATCTATCCAGACCCCAACGGCTGATGATGTGTTTCCACTCTTCTTCCATCTCCCAGTGCTGCTCTGTGGAGCACATCTTGACAGACAGAGTGCAGCGCCTTTAGATTATGATACTTCTCTTCATTCTAGTCACTCCACTGAGACCTCCTCCAGGCCCCTTTCCCTCCCTTTGGGACTCACTAGTTCTCAGACTGTTCCCCCACTAGGGACTCTTCAGCCACTGCATGTAGCTGGAAGACACAGGCTATTTCCTCATTTGGGGCTCACCAGAGCCCTAGCCGGAAGTCTGGCTGGACCCTCTCATTGTCCTAGCCCATCTGAAGGTCCACACTGTTCTAGGGGAAACTTGTTTCATGCTCCTGGATCAAGTCACTGAAGGTATCAAATTATAATTGAAAAGCAGAAGACCTAAGAAAGAGGTTGTATCCCCCCCAAACCAGAAAAACAGAGGTAATCAACATTCTCAACCCATGTATGATTAGCCTCCTGAAGACTGTAATCACTCCTGGGGAGAGAAGAAAGGTGAATTAAACAAAAAAGAAAGAAAGAAAGAAAAATGCAACCAACAAACCAACTCCAGATGTTCAAATCCCAACACAGAAATAAAAACAATGTGAAAAACCAAAAGTAATGGCTCCTATTGAAAAATAACCTGGAAGAACTCTCAAAGAATTAAAAATAACAATAAATACTATGATTCGACACTCTAAGACAAAGACAGAGAGAAGCATGAGACAACATAGCTAATCCATGACATGAAAATAGTTTGAATTTTAAGAAAACCCTAGGAAATGATGCTCGAAATGAAAACTCAATAAGCCAATTAAAAATCTCAATGGAATACCTCAACAACAGAATGACCATGATGAAAACAGAGAGTCAGGGATGGGAAACAGAGTCGAGGAACTGGATCTCAGCAGAGGTCAGTGAGAAGTTTAAAACATATAAAATATATATGGGGGCTGGAGAGATAGCTCAGAGGATAAGAGCACTGGCTGCTCTTCCAGAGGTCCTGAGTTCAATTCCCAGCAACTTCATGGTGGCTCACAACCGTCTATAATGAGATCTGGTGCCCTCTTCTGACGTGCAGGCAGAACACTGTATACATAATAAATAAATAAATCTTAAAAAAATATAAATGGAACATGGAAAGGTTTGGGGTACCATGAAAAGATGTAAGCTCTGATTTATGCTCATAAAGCAGGAGAAGAACACCATAGTAAAGTCATAAAAATATCTTCAGGAAAATCACAGAAGAAAAAAATTCCAAACCTAAAGAAAGAGATGTTGTCTATGTAGAAAGAGGACTTCAGAATGTGAAACAAACAAGGCCAGAAAAGAAATTCTCCTTGACACATTACAACTAAACATTAAAAACAGAATAATGAAAGGTCATTGAAATCTGTAAGAGAGAAAGGTCAAGTTATGTACAAAGTATGCCCAAGAGTAGCATTGGATTTCTTGACAGAAACTTTTAAAGGCAAAAGGGCCTGGAAAGCTGTGTTCCACATTCTGAAAGGCCACAGCTGCCATCCAGATGAAGATACTCAGCACATCTATTAGAATTGAAGGAGAAATAAAACTTTCCATGATAAAAACAAACTAAAGGACTTTGACTACCAAGTCATCTCTACAGAGGATATGAGAAGGAATGCTTCAATCTGAAGAGAAGAGCAAAAGCACCTAGGAGTCCAAATAATACCATGACAGCTAATCAAAAGAGATCCAAGAAAATATCATAAAAAGTCAATAAAATGACACATATTCAATAATATGTCTGAATGTAAATAAATGGTCTCAATTCCCCAATACAAAGACACAGGCTAGCAGGTTGGAATAGAAAACAAGATCTATCTTTTCGCTGCCTCCAAGGAACAACCTCACCATCAAGACAGCCATCAGCTTATGGTAAAAGGATGGAGAAAGGTATTCCAAGCAAATGGAACTGAGAAAAAAGCAGGCATCGCTATTCAAATATCTGACAAAATAGACTTCCAACCCAAACTAATCAGAAGAGATAGGGAGGGATCTACTAAAAGAAAAATCCACCAACAGGATATTATAATCCAAAATATATGTGCACAAAACATGGGGGAACCCAATTTTATAAACGAAACACTGTTAAATATAAAACTACAGACTGATGCTCAAATATTGATAGTGGGTGATTTCAATACCCTACTCTCACCAATAGACAGATAATTTAGGGAAAAACCTAAATAGAGACACTCTGGAGCTAAATTATAAGTCAAATGTATATAGCAGACATCTATAGGAAATTCCACACAAAGATTAAAGAATACACACTCTACTGAGCAGCCCATGGGACTTTCTTCAAAATCTGTCACAAAGCAAGTCTCAACAAATATAGGACAAGTGAACTAACTAACACCTTGCATCCAATCTGATCAAAATGGAATAAAGCTGGATATCAACAGCAAGAGAAAGTACACAAACTCATGGAAAGTAAGCAACATACTCCTGAATTACAATTATGTTCAGAGAGAAATGAAGGAGGAAATTTAAACAGTTCCTGTAATTTAATGAAAATGGAAATACACATAATAAAACCTATGGGACATACCAAAGGCATTCCCGAGACTTTAAAGCACTAAGTGCCTATATTAAAATTTTTGAGAGATCTTGCATTAACAACTTAATGATATTCATGAAAAACTTAGAAAAACAAAAACAAACATCATTCTAAAAAAAAATAAACAGGGAGCATAATCATAACCAAGGCTAAAACCAACAACATAGAAACAAACAAACAAAAACAATAAAAAGAATTATTGCAATAAAGAGTGGGTTTTTTGAAAAGATTAAAAAGAGTGACAAATCTTTATCCAACTAAATCAAAAGAGAAAGGATTTAAATTAATAGAATTAAGGATGAAATCGGAGACATTGTAACAGAATTATAAGGATGTGCTTTTAAAAAAAAATCTGTATTTCACCAAACTGGAAAACCTAAAAGAAATAAGTGAGTTTATCGATAAGTATAGCACGCCAAAGCTAAATCAAGATGAAATAAATAAATTAAATAGAGCCATAATATAACGATAAGCTAGAAGCAGTAACTAAACATCTCCCAACTAATAAGTCCAGGGCAAGATGGGTTCAGCACAGAATCTTACCCATCCTTTCAAATAAAAACTAACATCAATACTATTCAGCTATCACACAAATGAGAAAGTGATGTACATTTTCAAATTCTTCATACGAACCTAGTATTACCCTTATACCCAAAACTTAGTAAAGACAGAACAACAAAAAAATGAAGACCAGCAATTAAAAACTGGTACCCCATGAAAATGAAAAGCTTCTATACAGTGAAAGACATCATCACTCAAGTGAACAGGAAGCCCACAAAATGGGAAAAACATTGCCAGCTGTGCATCTGATGGAGGACTAGTATCTAGACTGTAAAGAACTAAAAAACTAAACGTCAAGAAACAGACAACCCAGTTAAAAAACTGGGGCATGGTATTAAAGAGAATTCTCAAAAGATGAGCTACAAACAGCTGAGAAATGCTTACAAAACCTCTGGTCTCCTCGGCCACTAGCAAAATGCAAACTAAATCCTAAAATTTCATGTCACCACAGTCAGAATGGTTAAGGTCAACAAACAAAGCAAATGATGACAAATGCTGGTGTGGATGTGAGGAAAGGAGTGTAAACTAGAACCATCACTGTGGCAACCGGCGTTCCTGAAAGAGCTAGAAGTGTATCGACCAAGTGATTCAGCTACACCACTCTTGGTTGTTGTGCTGGCTGGTCTGACGTCAATAGACACAAGCTAGAGTCCTAAGAGAGGAGGGAGCCTCAACTGAGAAAATGCCTCCATAAGATCTGGCTATACATCATTTTCTTATTTAGTAATTGATGGGGGAGGGCCCAGCCTATTGTGGGTGGTGCCACCCCTGGGCAGGTGGCCCTGGGTTCTGTAAGAAAGCAGGCTGAGCAAGCCATGATGAGAAAGCCAGTAAGCAGCACCCCTCCATGGCCTCTGAATCAGCTCCTGCCTCCAAGTTTATAATCTGCTTGAGTTTCCTGTTCTGACTTATTCCAAAGAGTAGTGATGTGGAAGTGTAGGCCAAATACCACCCTCCCAATTTGCTTTTGGTCATGGTGTTTCATTACAGCAATAGCAGGGGTAATTAAGACAGATGTATACCCAAAGGACTTCATATCCCATTAGAGATACCTACACTCCCATGTTCATTTCTGCTCTATTCACAATAGCCAGGAAACAGAAACATCCTAATGTCCATCAACTGATGAATGGATAGTGAAAGGTGTATATTTACACAATGGAATATAACTCAGATGGTAAGAAAAATGAAATTATGAGATCAGCAGATAAATGTGTGGAGCTGGAAACCATCATTCTGGAGTGAGGGAACCCTGACTCAGAAAGATAAATTTTCTTTTATTTGCGAATGTTAGCCTTGGGCCTTCAGATATGTGTGTTTTATTTGGAATACCCATAGAAACAGGGAACTATTAAGGGGTCATGGGGGGCACTCAAGTGAAGGGAGATAGAATGCAGTGGTATAAAGAGAGTAATGTAACATGAAGAGTCAAACTGTGGTTGGGGAGGAGAGGGTAGGGTAGGGTAGAGGACAAAGAAAGGGAAAAATAACACTAAAGATCTTTTGAAGAAGTCGTATGGAAACTTAATGTTGAAGCTTCTTGAAGCACACACACACACACACACACACACACACATTTGAGTATATATATATATTCAAAATGGAGTTACCCTATAATGGAGCAGAAATGCCTCTAATAGATGCCAAAGGCTAACAAATAAGCTCAGTTCCAGGAATGGTTTACATCTTTTGTAGTTGTTAGCTAGTGAGGTCCTACAGGACCCCCCCAAAAAAAACATTACAAGCTTGAAAATGCTCTTGGTTACCCTCTAGATATTGACAGTAAGACTCAGCTGCTGAAAATACCACATACCTGAGTTGTAGAATATAGAGAAACCAAGCTGGAAGCTTTATCCCTGTTTGCTAGCTTTCTTAGTGCTGGAAAGTTCTATATAGCCTCCCAGAGGAGAAAATAATCATCAGTCTTACCCAGCTGTGGACCCTGTGAGCTGTAATAATAATGACTGGCCTGGCAAGATATGCCCACTGATGCAATAGTGGCATGATCATCATGGGAGTAACCAACCGCATTCTGTTTAGATATAAGTCCTGCTCCACAAGATAAAACCAATACCTGGCACCATTATCAGACCAAGGACCACCTAGTACATTATTCTGCTAAATAGACATAGTATTAGTCTGGATCCTAATGACATCATTATACCCATAGATTAATGCATCTCCTAACCTTCTTCAGAGAAGCTTCTATTTGCGGTAGATGGTAATTAACACAGAGATCCTCAACTGGCCAAGGCTCAGAGAAGGAACTGGAGTGCTTAGCCCTAACTGGAACATTTATACTGCACCCCTCCCCCCATTTCAAGATTCAGGGATCATTGTGGAAGAGGGATGGAAAAAGTGTAAGAGCTAAAGGTGATGGATGGCCACCACAAGGACACCGTGTCTTCTGGACCCAGCAGGACACTGGCACATCTGAACCCACAGAAGTTTATGACAGCATGCACAAGACATGAGAAAGCTCAGGCCAGACCGAATTCCAGCATGGCAGCGGGCGTTGGCCATGAAGTCCCACCCCTAACTGAGGAGCTATTAACTGATAGCTGTGGGGAGAGGCACAGTCAGTTTTCTCTAAGAGTGTAGCCCCTGGTAAGTCACATTCCAGTGGAAAATGGGCTTACAGGAACTACCTCTCACACTGAAGGTGAGTTAGTCTCTCTGAACCACCTAGCATGGAATCCAGTAAGAGTGAAGGGCTGAAACTCAGTCTTTGGGTCATGTCTTCTGGCGCCAGCTTTCTGTTACGATGACAAACCAAGTAAGGAAGTCAACTTATGGGGACAAGTTTATTTTGGCTCACAGTTCTGCAGATCCCAGTCCATGTCTGTCAGCACCACTGTGTTTGGGTGGTGAGCATATCATGCTGGAAGCACAGAGTGGAGCAACTTCCTCATGTCATGGCATGGGGGGAGGGCAGAGGGCGGAGGGAGGGAGAGATCAGTCCTAATAGTCCCTCCAAAGGCGTTCACTCAATGATCTAACTTCTACAAATCAGGCCCCACCTCTTGAAATTACTTTCCAGTAACACCATGGACTGGAGACACATCAGCCTTTGGGAGACATTTTAGATTCAAACTACAGCCTCCATCATATGTACATATGAAGGACCTTGGGAGTCACCATGTAACTACTTGAGACATAAATCTATGGCATTTCACACAAAGGTATTAAAATGTCTTTCAAAAAGAAAGCCTAGAAACTTTTACTTTTTATTAGAAAAAATTTTTTTTTACATTTATTTATAATAGAGGCTTCTATTCTTGAACTCAGAACTAATTTTCTTTTCAGACAGACTCTCTCTATGAACCCCAGGCCAGTCTCAACATTGTGATTCCCCTGCTCTGCACGTGTTCAGCTTCAGAGGTAAGTTTTATCTAATGACAAAAAATACGTCATTCAATATTGCTAACTTGGGGGACAAGGTTACTTTTCTTGTTGCTCTGACCAAAATAATTGGCCAGAAGCAACTTAAGGGAAGAAGAGCTGATTTGGGCTTCCAGTTTGAGGGTGCAATCCATCATGTGGGGAGGCATGGCAACAGTTGAGTAGCTGGCCACATCGAATGCCCCATCAGAAGGTGGAGAATAGATAGGAAGTGGGGCCAGACTACCAAACTTCAAAGTCTGCCTCCAGTGACTCCCTTCCTCTGGCAATGCCCCACTCCCTAAAGGGTCTACAACATTCCAAGTAAGATCCACCAGCTGGGGATCCAGTGGAATCCAGTATTCAAACACAGAAGCCCACGAGGGAAAGATTCACATTTAAATCACACCCTCAGGAGTAAGTTAGCCCTCCTCAGTTCATGCCCGTTATCTCCTGGCCCCTGCAAAGCAACCCTCTCTTGTTTCTTCCTTAGTTCCCTATGAGGAATACGCACTTTTGGATGGCTCCATCTGACTTTGCATACATGATTTGATACACTTCACTAAGGCTCTTAATGGCTTTCAGCAAACACTGTGTTCTGAGACATCCCAGTTCATCCTTCCGGCCAGCTGCAGCAACCCTCACTGTGTGTAGATACCACAGTGACATCATCTACTCCTACAGCGTGGTTCCCAGTGCAAATAGTCCTTGCACTTCTCACACGGACTGCATTTCCTAGAATGATTACAGAGGAAACCAGTTTGGGGGACTAGGATGTAGCTGGAACATCTTCATTATACTACCTACATCCCACATCCCAACCAACACATAAAGTTTCACCTCTCTCTTATCTTTTTGGTGTATTTGATGTAAAATCATATTTCATTGCGTTAATTTGGTCATTTGTGTGACCACCAGTGGCTTGAGGATTTCACAGCATGCTTGTTTTTCTGTTTTCCTCTCCTGAAATTACCTACTCATATCCACTATGTGTTTTTCTATATTTTTCTAAATTTCTTATTACATTTTATCTATCTATCTATCTATCTATCTATCTATCTATCTATCTATCTATCTATCTATGTGCGTGTGTGTGTGTGTGTGTGTGTGTGTGTGTGTGTGTGTGTGTGTGTATGTTAGGCGTATCATGGTGCATGTGTGGAGGTCAGAAGGCAGCTAGAGGGAGCTGCTTTTCTTCTACCAATGTATGAGGCCTGGGATCCAACCAGAGTCATTTGGTCTTTACCCGATGAGCCATCACTCCAACTCCCATGTTCAGAATTTTTTAAAAAATGAATTATTTGAAAGTTTCATACAATGTATTTTGATCATATTCACACTTCTACTTCTCCACCTACATCCTCCAATTTGCACACACACACACACACACACACACACACACACACCCCATTGGGTGGGGACTGGAATTCTAAACGGTGAAGCAAATGGCATCTGGCTCAGGACACTTCAGGGAGATTCAGGGAGTCAAGGCTCTGTGGTTTAGAAATCCTTCTCTACAAATGTGAGGCCCAGTGCTCAGGGATTCCCTCCCAGGCTGTGGGTTGCAGTTGTATTCACCACAGTGAGGTGAGGTGCCACAGATTACTTATGTGGCTATATAAGTGGCTTCCAAGGTATACCACAGTCTGCTGATACATCCCATCCATTTTTAGCTTATGCGGTGTGTCTGACATTGGCATAGAGTAGATGGTTCTCCTTTGAAAGGGCAGCTCTGTAGTTGTCAGTAAGAGGGTAAGCATGCTTACAACGTCACTTTTGAGAAAAACATTTCACAAGTAAACAAGTGCTTTTGGTGGGAAACTTAGTTACCAGGTTTAAGCCAATAAATATGCTTTTTTTATTCACTTATAAAATATAAGAAACCTTTATGAACTTTATTATGTGTATCACAGGCTAATGGGTTACCTTTGGTACCTACTGTTTGTGTTAAAGTTTATTTACATTTCTCATACTCTAGACTTGCCCTTCTAGAAGCAGACTACTGCCTTCTTATTTGTGAGTATTCCATTGAGAAGAATGCTACAAAGATAACAATTTGTAAAGAACAATGGGGTTGTGAGTGTATTGAAAACTGGAAATTTGGCTTTAGATTTTCTGAACACTGTGCTCCATGAGGATAGAGAAGGTTCTCATTCACAGCTACATTCTTAATTCTGAGAAGAGTCTTGTCTGTGGGAGGCCCTCAACACATACTCATTGATTGACTGGAGGAATGACTGCTAGTCATCTGTCTATCACTATAATAAATATCTGAGCTAATCAGATTGATGGATAAAAGGCTTGTTTTGCTTCACAGCTTTAGAGTTTCAGTCTATTGTGGCCACATTGCTTTTGGGTCTGTGGGGAGGTAGGGCACCATGTAAAAGTGTGTAGCAGAACAAAGTCAAAGCCACTCACCTTATAGCCAGAGGTGAAAAAGAAAGAGAAAGAGGTTGCAGTCCAATGACCTGAAGGCATCCCACTGGGTCCCTACCTCTGAAAGTTTTCACTACCATCTGGTCCAAGTCTTTAACACACAGACCTTGGGGGCACATTTCTGATCCAAACTAAAGCAAGATAGGAAAATGAATATGTTTTGCTTTTGTTTTCTGAGGTAGGGTCCCATGTAACCTAGGCTGACCTCACACTCCCCACATGCCCAAGGCTGGTCTTGAACTCCCAATCTTCTTTCCTCTGGGATTAGAGGCATCTAAGGAGGCTGAACGTTTGAATGCTGGGTTACCCCATCCTCCATGTCAGGGAGTTCAAAGCACTAACTATACTTTACTTTTTACTCTCAGCCCTTTCCCTTAGAGACGAGAAAAGAGAAGGCATTTGGACCATTGCACAGATAAGAATAAACACGTACTTTAGAAGCTTTCTCCTCAGATATTCAGGTAGGGTTATAATGAAGTAGGTTCTCCTGGCTTTCCCCAGGCTCTGTGGGAGAGGGATGAAAAGTAGCCTCTCTGCTAGGTGGGATAGTGTATGCTGTCTGCCCTCAGGTCTGCCAGGGGCAGCCCTTGTCCCATATTTGGACTCTGGATCCTGAAACTGGCTTCCTTCCTTTTATCTCTCAGACCTGGGGTTTATCCAAACTCCCTGGATTGGGAGGGGTTTTCAGGGACTAGGGGACTAAAACTCAAAATTCTCAGAAACCTTGTGCTTTGGTTCCTAAACTCAAAAGTTAACAGGGAGCTCTGGGTCAGGGACCCATCAGTGACAAGTTGTTTTTCTGAAGAGGCCGAGGTGAGAGGGGACAGAGCCCAGGTTTCCCACTGGTCCCCATGGTGAGTCAGCGAGTCACTTATCATGGCTGCCACATGGCTGCTGACCACGTCATCTGGACCACAGTTTTGTCACGTTTTGAACCACACTCTCACAATCTCTGAAACAGGAAAATGACTGATTGAAAGAGGTGACAGGAAAGCACATTGTAATCAGCAAGTCTGAGAAACACATTTTGTTCGGTTCTTATAATACAGCTAACTTTTATTGAGAGGCACCACATGAAGCCTTTCAGAAGTCCTCATTCAACAGTTACTGTCTTTTGTTAGCTGGGTTATGTTCCTCATGGTCACTGAAGAAATAATTTACTAACACAGAAAGATGAGGACCCTCCAGTTCCTCTCATGTCCTGGTACTTACAGGATACCGTAGTTTTCTTTTTCTGGGAGGGATGTTGATGCTTGTGGGTTGAAGGGGAAGGGCCAAAGACAGATGTGTGCGCAAGGCAGTATGTGCCTCCGTGCTCTGGCATTGACTCTGGCCAGTGGGGATGGGTGGCATGGGCCCAGGAGGAGCTAGAGTCCACAAGCCCAAGAGGAGTGGGGGAGGGGGCCTCCATCGACATGGCTGTGGGGAAGTCACCATCTCCACTGGGACATTTTCTGGTGAAGCTTTTTGGGGTGGGGAGAGCACCCACACCTCTGTAGATAGCCCTCACCTGTGCTCTACAAGGAAGCTCATTAAACTCATTGTTTCCTCAGGGTGAACTTGGATGGAATCATGTCTCTGTTTGTCATTGGGACCATAGGAGAAGGATTGGATGTTACTTATGTCTTCCTCTGGGAAGGAATTTTGGCAACGCTCCATTCTCTGTGGAAATTGTATTGGTCTGGGAGGGAGAGAGGAGAGCAGGAACAGGTTGGAGAACCAGGAGAGTCAGTGGTGTAAGCCCAGTCCCCAAGGCCAGCAGACTCAAGATCCCAGGATAGTCAGAGTTCAGTTCATGTCCTGAAACAGGAAAAGACCAGCATTCAACTTGAGATAGTCAGCCATTCCCTCTTACTCAGCTTCTCATTCCACAGAGCCTGACTGATCACATTAGCTCCTTCCGCATCAGGCAGGGCCATCTGCTTTCCACCGCGGACCAGTTCCAATTTCCGGCTCACCCAGAGTGCCTCTCAGGAGCCATGGAATAATGCTGGCCAAATGTCTGAGCGCCCGTGTGGCCGAAGCACATGTATACAATTAGTCATCATAGGAGGGGACGGCGCGGGTAGCAGATCTCAAGTTCTGAAGTTTCTAGATCCTGAAACGTGAGGCTCTGGGGGACAGTTGGCCCTGACAGCAGTCATTTGAAGCGTCTTAGACAAAGGTGAAACCTGCCATCCATAAGGAGATGAGAGCTGGTGAGATGGATCAGGGGGTAAAGGGGAAGGGTGGAGACCCCTGAGTGAAGGCCGAGGCTGACTGGCGTTGTGAAGTGCCCTTTGGGTTAGTGTGCATAGGCCTCAGCACTAAGGAGGCAGCGGGGGATAAAACTTGGATGGACTCATCATGTCAAGTGGCCACAGGCTGGAGCCAACAGAACATGAGGAACCAGAAATGCCTGGCCAGGAAACATGGCCATCTTGAGGGGAGATGCACATGCTGCATATCCATGTGCGGTTCTGTAATTGTAGGGTCTACAAGGGCCGTGCAAAGACAGAAGGAGCACATTGTCCATCTGTTTTATAATACTAATACTGCTGGGAGCTAGGAATGACCACCCATTGTCAGACATATGGGAACTTAGGAATGTCTGTTTCTCTCTGTCGCCATCCGTTTCCCGTGACAGCAACCTGTCTTTTCCTCGTTCTCTCTTTCTTTCCAGTTTTCTTTCTTCCATCAAAAAATACTTACAGAGTACCTCCCATGTGCCAGACTGTGCCAGGAGCTACAAGCAGCACGTTGGTCTGTGTCTTCTCAGGCATCTACGGCCCAGTGCTCGCATAGGCGGCAACCACATAACAGCAGCATTGAGAGCCGTGACCTCTGCTGGGATGGTGGGGAAATGAAAAGAACGTCAGCTGTGGCTCTTCTCTAGGCGTGGTGCCAATCAAAGCTGCTCAGCTGGTGAGAATCAGCCCTATCTCTTGAGCCTAGCGTCTTGTGTGCTACATGACCGGAGTTCTCAACCTGTGGGTCATGACCCCTTTGCGGGTCGAAAGGCCTTTTCACAGAAGTCACATATCAGATATGCTGCATATCAGATATTTATATTATGATCCATAACAGTAGCAAAATTACAGTTATGAAGTAGCAATGAAATAATTTTATGGTGGGGGGGGGGTCACCACAATGTGAGGAACTATAAAGGGTCACAGGATTAGGAAGGTTGAGAACTACTGCAATATGTTAAGGAAGGGAAGACTTGACCATCAACCATGGTTAGAATAAGGCAGATAAATGGGGAAAATGTTCTAGAGCTATGACAGTGATGTGCGAAACCCTCACCTCCACCCCGAACTGAGCGGCTTTAAGTGCAGACACTGTATTGCAGTTGTCTAGCTCATACTAGTCAGACATGGTCCTCAAGGACGTGATTCTTTCACCAAACACAGAATCTCAACAGAGTGTGACTTTTCATCCACTGTTCATAGAGTTCCCCAGGGCATCAGGACACGACAAATAGAACTGTGAGGAAACGCAGAGGGCTGGGCACATCTCACTCCCTCGTCATGCATTAAGTTGAAAATGAACTTGAGGAGGACACCATCTCTCATCTCAAAGATTTAAAAGTATTATGGGAAAGGTGGGCCTGATATTAGTTAACAATCCAAAATTATTATTCATTTCTCTCTATATTAATGAATTAATTAAAAAATATTGTCTCTCAAGTGTGGATTTTGGGCTAAGGCACTTGGGTAAGTACAGGATAATGGAGGAAAAGTACAGATATTGTTCATCCCTTTGAGTTGGAGGTGAGGGAGACAGACACACAGGGTCTTTCTGACTGTGGGGGCCATACATGAAAAGAATGGGGCACCCAGGTCAGCAGGGCAGTGTGAAGCAGAAAAAGACTTCTAGGACATGTGATTTAGATGGGAAGGGAGTGGTCCAGTGAGGGGTCCTGTTTCCTCACAGGGAAGAACATCCTGTTCCAGAGTGTGTGAGCCATGGTCCTGTCACACTGCATGTGAGATGAATCTGGGGAAATGGGCTGGGAAACAGCTTCAGAGACACAAGGTAACCTACAGCAGCCCATGCCACATAGAAAGCTGGCCTGAAACTATTTGTGGTGCTCATCAGGGTCAGAAGCAAGGCACACAGGAATCCTAAGGAGGAGTGCTTGATTCTGCCTAGGAAGCTGGGGGTCAGGCATCATTCAGAAGTTTATAGGAAGGGTGGGGTGGGGTGAGGATACACCCCAGGGAAAGGAGAACTCACATATCCTCAAAAGCATGAATGCATTTTGACTGGTATAGTTGCAAAACTCCTTCATCACCTGATATAACCTACACAGGCTTGGACCCTGTACCAGAGGACTCGGATGTCTGGGCTCAGCTTATTGCTATGGGCAATGCTTGGCCCATACTGGCCTGTTAGCATCTTAATCTTTAGACAAGTGGGGTCATGACCCCTTTGGGGTCTCACATTGCATATCCTTTATATCAGATATTTACATTATGATTCATAACAGTATCAAAATTACAGTTATGAAATAACAATGAATTAATTTTATGGTTGGGGTCACCACAACATGAGAGTATGAAAAGGTCACAGTGTTAGGAAATTTGAGAACCACTGCTTTGGACTAAAGCTGAGGAGGTCCCAGGCTAGCTCTGGGTGCTGAGCCCTCGTTAGAGCTGAGCCCCAGCAGGACGCTTCTGGAACTGATATTGTGGGTCTTTAATTGTCATTGTTCCCCCTTTTTTGGATCCTGGATGTTCAGCATTGCAGAATCCTCCAAGCTTGTCCTTCCAAAACAATCCCTTGTGTTTTTCTATTAAGTGGACTTTCACTATTCCTATGCATCTAAGCCCAGTTCCCCATCCACTTGCTCAGACAATGGCTAGGTATTCTGGCTCCACGGGGGCGGGTGGCTGATCCCAATGTGTAATGCAGGTGTGGCCAGGCTGATATAGGGGGGAGAAGGGTAAGCAGAAAGAAGCCAAGATAAGCCTGATCATGCCATCATACCCACCCTTCAGTCAACGATGTGAATGTGAGTGTGAGACAGCACTCTAACACCTGTTCTTCGTAAGTTCTAGAAATTCTTGTTGGTTAAGAGGCAATGTCTATCTCTTCCTTGAGACTTAGAAGAAAGCTAGAGCACCACACATTCTGGGTGCATTGTACAGTTAATCGATGTGTGCATGAAGATTTTAGCTGCTTTCTCCCTGCTATGAATGAAGTCTACATGGTCTCCAGTCTGTTTCTATGGTTTCCTTCCTCTGCTCAGATACATTAATCAGCCTGTCAGTTTATTATGGATCTTGGTGCCTTTCTCTTTCTTCCCCCTTCAAATCCGAGTCCATATTAATTTAGTTTTCATTTCAACACTGTTTAAAAATAGAACAAAATTGTTTTGACTAGCATACAATCAAACGCTAGATGTTGAAAGCATTTGCCTAAGCAGTCTAGATCTCCATTGCCTTTCTCTTGTCATTCTGAGATGTCACTGTGTTCCCCTGCCTCAAAGCAAGGTGACTCAGCCTCAGTGGTCTCAGTGATACTCTGGGTCAGTCAGTCGCCTCCCAGGCACAGCCCCCTCACTGTAGTGTTTCTGGCAGGAACTCTTTTTTCTTCAGTGCCCAGTGTGCTGCAGAGGTTAAAAACGTAAGCCTTGGTGTCAGACATGGGATAGGCTCCTAGTGTCTCTTACTGGCTGTGAAGGCTTGGGCTGTCTTCTTCCTGACTTCCCCAAGCCCCCAGTTCCTTACTTATGAGATTAGGAGAACAAAGACCTACTATTTAAGATTGCTGGGAGGTCAGCGGAGATGACAGACCGATGTAGAATAGAGCCGCCACCGACAGTAGCTTCTTAATATCTTTAATACCCTTTGCTGTCATTTGGGTCTTGAATGTCACCGAGACATCCACGAGTTAAAGGCTTTGCCCCAGAGTGATGCTATCAGTAGGTGGCACAATCTTTAGGAGATGGGGCCTTCTAAGAGGTATGTAGGGCATTAGAGTGTGTCCCTACAGAGATTGTGGCCTCTTGCCCACCTTTTCCTCCTCTTTTGCTTCCAAGCCATGAGGTGAAAAGCTTGCTCTACAATGTGGTTCTGTTGTTGTCACTTGCCACTCTTAAGGGAAGCCTGAAAGTGATGGGGACTCCCCCTCCCCCAGTGCATGGGCTGGAGCCTCTAAAGCCATGAACCACAGGGACCCCTTTCTCTTTGTAGGTTGTTTATTTCAGGAATTTTGTGAGACTGACCAAAAGCCAGTGCCCATGGCTGGTGACATGCTCCCTGTGCCTAGAGTTACGTTGCTTGCTGGCCTATAGGACTCCATGCCCTTTGATTGTTTTGAGACAGCCCTCAAACTCATGATTCTCCTGCCTCAGTCTCTGAAGTGCCAGGGTATAGGCCTGGATGGCTTCTCAATTTTCAAAAAGCATACTTACTACATGCTGGCTACTTTGTTAGACACTTCTGTACACTCTTCAGTTTTATTCCCATATAAACGCTGTATGAAGGCACACACACTCCTCTGTGAAGGCACACACACTCCTCTGTAAAGGCACACACACACACACACACACACACACACACACACACACACACACACACACACACACATTCCTCTGTGAAGGCACACACACTCCTCTGTGAAGGCACACACACACACTCCTCTGTGAAGGCACACACACACACACACACACACACACACACACACACACACACACTCCTCTGTGAAGGCACACACACTCCTCTGTGAAGGCACACACACACACACACACACACACACACACTCCTCTGTGAAGGCACACACACTCCTCTGTGAAGGCACACACACACACACACACACACACACACACACACACACACACACATTCCTCTGTGAAGGCACACACACACTCCCCTGTGAAGGCACACACACACTCCTCTGTGAAGGCACACACACACACACACACACACACACACACACACACTCCCCTGTGAAGGCACACACACTCCTATGTGAAGTCACACACACACATACACACTCCCCTGTGAAGGCACACACACACACACTCCTCTGTGAAGGCACACACACACACACACACACACACACACACACACACTCCTCTGTGAAGGCACACACACACACACACACATTCCTCTGTGAAGGCACACACACTCCCCTGTGAAGGCACACACACACTCCTCTGTGAAGGCACACACACACACACACACACACACACACACACACACACACACACTCCTCTGTGAAGGCACACACACACTCCCCTGTGACAGGAGGCCCCTGAGGCTCAGTGGTTGAGGCCTGGTCATGCAGCTGTCAAGGACAGGGTCAGACACTGTTTTGGTCTCTGCTTTTTGTCTTTATTACATTTTTGAAGACTGTCAACCTCACCAGTCTTGACTTTATAATCTCTGTTTTGTGGGCAGGAACCCTCTGCAGGGCTTCGCTTGGGCTAACTACTGCAGGGTGGTGGCTTACACAACAGGGACATGTCTCCCTCTCCTAGAGGCCAGAATCCCAGATCACAGTGTTAGCAAGATGAGTGTATTCTGAGGCTGCTTTGTTCAGCTTGCAGATGGTGTCTTCTCCCTGGGTCCTCACATGGTCATTTCTCCTCAAGTGCCCGTGTCCTGTCTCTTCTAGTAGGACATCAGTCATATGGATTTGCCTATCTTAATGACCTCATTTTAGGGGTGTTAGTTTTCTAAAGGCTCGCTCTCCAGATGAGGTTACATTCTGAGGTACTGAACATTAATTAGAGTGTCAGTAGACATGCTGGTATGCCAAAGAGGGCTTGTTATAAAGACACCAACAATCATTGCCACTATCACATTTGCTGATGTCATAAGGGCCTATTTCTCAGCAAAACTGGGTGGGCTGTAAAGAAAATGGCCTATGTATGAACTTGATATGGGCCCAGTATGACACACTTGAGATGTTAAAAAGGTCATATGTTGATAGACTGATGGAATAGCCGGAAGAAGCTATGTTAGTGGTTGTATTTTTTATAGTCTGTATACACATGCACAATGCATAGCATATATATTAGCATACATAGGTATTACAGTACACATATGTATCTAGAGAGTCATATACAGTGACAATAGCATATGTATTTTGTATTTATATATGTATATATATATACACACACAGTATGTATGTATGTGGTTTATCTTTAGTTATGTGGTGGCTGTAGCATGTATTATATCTTTTATATATATACCTATATGAGCATATAGTATACATATGTATACAGTCTATTTGTGGTAGCATCTATAGTGATTTTGGTACAGTCCTTGGGCTGCTGGGGATGTCTTCCTTTCTGATCATAACTCATCATTAAGGTCTCGACATGGTTTTGCCTCATTTCCAACTCCATGCACTGCAGCTTCCTCAGAGCTTTTAAGCCACCAAGCATACCTCATTTTGCAGTAATGACAGCCTCCAGGAAGAGCACAGATTGGATTAGCACACAGCACTGTTATTTCAGCACCCTGGGGAGTCACAGCTGTGATCCACAGCTGTGAAAAGCTGCTTCAGCCCCACTTACTTTCTTTAAATCAGCAGTGACCTAAACAAATGAACCCCAATGCTCAGGAAATGCAGCTGGAGTCGGCACTCTGAACACTGAAGGCGCACAGGACAGAATGAAAATGTTATGACTGCCAGCAGCTGAAGCTGCAAGGCAGAATTTATTGATTTGTCAGTGTAGCCTTCCAGAGCTCCAATTCCTCACAGAAACTGCCAAATCATTTTGATGGAAATTCGATGGCTAGCCCAATCTCCCTAACTTTCTCATGCAATTGAAGTTTGTGCATCTGTTTTTCATGCAACATTTTCAAGTCAGACCAGGTCAATGCAATGCATTTTGGGAGCTCCTGACAAGAGTGAGGCGCAATGTAGAATTCCCAAGGAATTAATAGAATAGCAAAGAAGTCCTATGCCTCCAGCAGCCTGGGAAGGCATTGAGAAAACTGGAAGTATGGGATAAGCAGATGGAAAGGAGACATTAATTCTGATCTGAGTATGGGGAGCCATCAGTGAGACACCATTTCCTCCTGGAGAGAATATTGAACCTGGGTCTTCTCCGATTTTATTGCTTCTTTTGCTGGGTTACGCAGGGCGAGAGAAGGGAATACATCCAAAGGAAGCATGTTGCTGTTGTACTTGAGAGCAATGGTAATGGAAGTGAGGAGAAGAAGAGCTCATGAGGCAACGCTCCGCACAGATGGAAAAGGAAAAGAAGCTGAGATGAAACACAGCAGGATTTCTATCTTCTCAGAGAAGTAGGACCCACCTATGCCACTGAACACAAACCGGGGCGGAGTCCAGTGCTGCCAAACAAGTCCTTACTAGATAGGTGGTCCTTACAGTAACACACTAGCCAAATGGTGATTGGTGAAGACGAACAAATTTCATTTCAGATATAACACTTTAATTTTGCCAAAGGGCAATTTGACAATTTTTGACTATTATTAATTTTTCCACTTTCTGCTTTATGGAATATTTAAAATAGTTTAGAGTTTACTGTTTATTTATGCATTACTAATCTACTTTCACTGATTGTGACTCTTATTTGTTGGATAATGTTTTAATGAGTTCTTAAAATATTGCATTTATATTAGAACTCACTAAAAATAGTTAAAAATAAATGTATGCCATCGCTTGCATAGCTTTTTTGTATCATAAAACTTTTGATCGTATGTGAAGCCTTCTCTACTTCTTATATTGTTACTATGTCCAATTTTAAAAAAGAATTACTTTTTATTTGTGTTTGTGTGAGTGTATGTCACATGTTTGCAGCTGCCTGAGGAGGCCAGAATAGGGTGTTGGATCCCATGGAGCTGGAATTACAGGCCTGTGAGTAGCCTCATATGGGTGCTAGGAAAATAACTGTGATTCTGTGTTCTCTTAACTACTGAACCATCTCTCTAGCTGCAACTATGTTCAATTTTAATTTACTGGAACTTCCAGTGCCCCAAATGGAGGATCCTGAGGAAGTCAAGGTGGTTGACACTTTAGGTGGTTATTGTCAGAAAAGCCAGTGTCCCACATACATTGTGTCATAGTCTTCCTTAGCATGGATCATATTTATCAGCCTCTCTGGTGTCTCAGTAGGGTCAATTGATAATCTCATCAATGGCTATAATATGCTTTCTCCCCTTCCTCTCTATGACTTGCAAGTTAAACCCAAAGCAGCCTTGGAAATGCTGAAATTTTGGTTACTTGAGCCTTTGAATGACTGCACATGGCAGACGTGATGCTTAATGTTCACTGTCAACTCAATTGGGTTTAAAATCACCAGGAGAGTCACCTCTGGGAATGTCTGCCAGGGCACTTCCAGAGAGATTTAACTGAGAAGGGAAGACCCATCCTAAACAAAAGTAGCATCACCCCATCACCATCCCAGCACCCAGCCCTGGTGAGGAGCCTGGGAAAAGCTGGGTGAGCATTGGCATGCATCCATCTCTGCTCCCTGTCCTGTTCCTCTGAGATTGGAGAGACAAGCAAGCAACACATTCCTGCTCTAGCTGCCTCCTACCAGGCCATCTCTGCAATGATGGACTGTAGTTCCTCAAACTGTGAGTTCAAATAAACCTAATCTCCACTATATTGTTTCTTGTCAGGTATTTAATAACACAGCCCAGGACTGTCCCTATCTCCAATCCACCCTGTCACCATTGCTAGGGAGCTTCATATAAGTAAGGAACAAACTTTGAATGGCTTAAACCAGTGAGATGTCACAATCAGAGATGAGCATCAGTTGTCATCATAATCAACATCCATCCAACCTTGAAAGCCATACTCTTTCCTAGTCTTATACATTCTCATTACCACCAAAAGGCTGAGGGATCCTAATACAAACACTGTTTCACCATGCCATGATTTTATAGCCACCTTTTGATACTACGTTTGCAGTTGCATTTGAAGCTCTGTGAAAAGATCAAGAATTCCCAAATAGAAGTAAGCTCAGTCTGGACCATGGCCAGGAATTCTCAGAAAATGATAGCCACCATGTCCATAGGGGTATGGGCCCCTGGCAGACTTCTGTGTGAGAGGAGTTTGGGGTGAAGATAGGATATGAGGTCATTGAACTTAATTTTTTTATTCTATTCAACCAACAACATTCATTATTCATTTCCTCAAGTTCATGAAAACTGTATTAAGTGCCTCTAGATTCCAAATTTGTATTTCTTTGGGAAGGTAAGCTGGCAATGCTGTAAACCTTTAAGACTTCTGCAGTCACCTCATTAGCTAGAATTGCACTTAGATTTTTAAAACCAGGGGTGATGGTAATGGTAAGATATACACTTATCTGTGCATATATGAATAAGTGTTAAGAATGCATCAGTAATTATGCTGGTTTAGGAAGCAGGAGTAGGTTCTCCTCTAAGATCCATGATTTCACTAGCTGTGTGTAGTTAACTAGGCTTATATTACCAGGCATGATTTCTCTCCTGTTAAGTGAGCCTCGACTCCAATTAGATACCAAGATATAAGTGTCACTCTTGCACTTTTAGGGATATCTTGCCATGTTGGTCATGGTTCATAGGTGTTACAGCTTAGAAGTACTATTGTTTTCCTCCCTTAGAAGCTTGCTTAGCTATACCCATAAATCTTAACAACACTGCCTACAGAAGACCCAAACAATTCCAACAACAGTTTACGTCTTAGTTAGGATTTCTTTTGCTGTGAAGGGACACCATGACCATGGCAACCCTTAGAAGGAAAACATTTAATTAGGGATATCTTACATTTCAGAGGTTTAGTTCATTATCTTCATGGTGGCATGTAGGCAAACATGGTGCTGGAGAAGGAGCTGAGAATTCTACATCTTGATCTGTAGGCAGCAGAAGCAACTGTGTGTCACAGAGAACATAGCTTGAGCAAAGAAGAACTCAAATCCTACCCCCACAGTTAACACACTTTCTCCAAAAGGCCACACCTACTCCAACAAAGCCACACCTCCTAGTAGTGCTATTCTCTATGGGGCTATTTTCTTTCAAGCTGCCACATTCCACTCCCTGGCATCCATAGGCTTGTAGCCCTATCATAACGCAAAAATGCATTCAGTCTTCAAAAGTCCCCATAGTCTATAACAACCTCAAACTTACTTAAAAGTCTAAACTTCAAAGTCTCTTCTGAGATTCATGCAACCTCTTAACTGTATCCCCTGTAAAATCAGAATCATAAAACAGATCACATACTTCCAATATAATGGCAGAGTATATACATTACTGTTCCAAAACATAGGGAAGGGAGCATAGTGAGGAAATACTAGACCAAAGCAAGAACAAAAAACCAGCTGGGCAAAGTCCAAACTCTGCATCTCTGTGTCTGATATCAAAGCGCTCCTCAGATCTCCAACTCCTTTCACCTTTGTTGACTGCAACACACTTCTTTCTCTTGGGCTGGTTCCACATCCTGTTAGCAGCTCTCCTCAGCAGGTGTCTACAACTCTGGCATCTCTAACATCTTGGAATCTCCAAGGCAATCCAGGCTTCACCTTCACAGCTTTATGCAATGGCCTCTCTAAGCCTCCATTCAGGGACAGCCCTGACACATGCCTGGTCTCAGTGGCTTTTCTTAGTCATGGAGAAGATTCCATAACCTCTTTCTTCTATCTTTGACTCTAAAGCCAGAACCATGTGGCCAAAGCTGCCAAGTTCTGCTGCTTGCTGGGGCTGGAACATGGCCCCCTCATTCAATTATATCTTTACCAGCTTTCTGTTTTTGGTGCTTTTCTTCACTGTCCTGAAACTGGATCTGTAGATCAGACCTACCTCAAACTCAGAGATCTGCCTGCCTCTGTCTCTAGAGGGAGTAAAGGGCATACACCACCTCACCTGATGCTAAGCTTTTCTTTAATTCCTTTTTACAAGTTGGAAACTTAGCTGGAGGTCACCACTCTCTTTATTTCATTTCTTAATCTGTTTATCTCCTTGAACACAGAACTTACTCCATTCTATTTTCTGGTGCTTCTTTTCTCCTCAAATTGTACATTTTGTATTTTTCCTTTCTCAAATGGCTCCTTTTCATTATAAATCTTCATGAGAGTTACCACTAATAACCATACAACAGAGTCTAAACTAGGCTGTTTTAAGATTTCCTCTGCCAATGGAATTAACCCAAAACTCTCCACTTTAGTCTCAGGCAGACTCTTCAGACAAGGGCAAAAGGTAGGCACTTTCTTCACCAAAATATCACAAGAATGATCTTTGGGCAACATACTAAAATTCTTCCCCTCTGAAACTTCTTGAGCCAGGCCCCCACAGTGCAAATCACCCTCAGCAAGAGCCCATAAAAGTCTATATCTCAATTTATTAAGGGTGCGATGGGAATACAGACTCACTAATACAAAGCAAGGTAGACGTGCTGCTGATCAGCTGCTGATCCAGCTTCTGTTCTCCTCAAGGCCAATGGGAACCAACCGCAAGTCACTCTCTACAACCTGACCCAGTCTCAACCACCCAAGAAAGTAATCCAACAATAGTAAATCAAAACAATAACAGGAATCAATAAACTTGGCTCACTGGTTACTCCCAATCTTAATGGTCTCAATTCTCAAAATAACAAAGTTGGTGAGACTTTACAGGTTTACCTTCTAATGCTACTGGAGACACAATCTCACAGTAAACTCCCCGATCTTCTGGCTCTCACAGCCTTTCTGTCCTCTTTGCCTCAATGCTCCCTGAGCCTTAGGTGAGGGAGTGTTTTGCAGATGTATCCATTGGGGCTGGGCTCCACAAGTCCACAATTTGATTGCTTATGGATTTCTGTCATGGTCTCTGTTGCAAAGAACAGTTTCCTTGGATGGAGAGTGGAGACTACACTTGTATTTGGGTATAGGACTGTAGCAGAAATCTTAGATGGTTATGGTGATAATTTATTTGTACTGAAATGTGATTTTAATTGTATGTTAATAAATAAAGTTGCCCGGGGGTCAGAGCTATTAGAGCCATAGCAAAAGCTGGGTGGTGGTGGTGGTGCATGCCTTTAATCCCAATACTTGGTAGGCAGAGCTGGGTAGATCTCTGTGTGGTCAAGGATGCAGCCAGCATTGGAGACACATGCCTTTAATCTCAATACCAACTATAGAAGACCTGGAGGTCTGTACAGAAAGGCAGTGACGAGGCAGTCATGTGGTTGGGTTTACAACCAATGAGAAGGCAGAACAGAAAGTCTATATAAAGACAAACAGACAGGAAGTAGGTCTCTTTTGGAGAGGTCTCTTGGCTGAAGAGGCTAGCTGCAGCAGACAGGTAAGGCTCTTAGCTCTGATTTCTTGGCTCTCTTCTTTGCATTGGTTCTGTGTTTCTTATTTAATAAGATGGTCGGTTTCATCTACAGATGGTCTTATTAATAAAATCAAACCCGAGGCCAGTTATTGGGGTGAAGCTGGAAGATCAGAGAATCAGAACAAGCCACAGCTAACCTTACCTGGCCAACTTCTCAGCTGATCTTGTTTCCTCAGACTGGAAGCCTCTGTGTCCTCATATCCGAATGGCTCTCAGCTGAACTGTTGCTGCTCAAAACCTAAAAGCTTAACCAGCCAAAATGCTTCTAGTTTCTGGTCTTCACGCCTTATATATCTTTCTGTTTTTGCCATCACTCCCTGAGATTAAAGGCGTGTGTCACCATGCCTGGCTGTTTCCAATGTGGCCTTGAACAGATGGATTTCTGCCACTGGAATACTAGGATTAAAGGTGTGTGCTACCACTGCCTATCCTAAGTATCTAGTGGCTTTTCTGTTCTCTGACCCCAGATAAGTTTATTAGGGTACACAATATTTTGGGGAATACAATACCACCACATAGGACCAATGTTTAGATTGTTGTTAGTGATTATGCTGGTACAGTGAATTAGTGGTTGTAGATTCTCCTCCAATATCCATGGCTTCACTAGCACTGAGCCATTAGCTAGGTTTCCAATACCAGGTGTGCTGTCCCTCTTGTGGAGAGGGTCTTGAGTACAATTAGAGAGGTGTGGGTTACATGCCACTACTGCATGCCATGCCGCTCCATTGATTGTTGTTCTAACCTTCTTTTTAACATATGTTTTCACAACAGCAACTGTTTTCAGCCTAAAGTGGTTTTTGTTGTTATTGCTGTTTTTTTTTTTCTCTTGTTTTGTTTTGTTTTTAAACCACAGGCCTTGCCTTGCCTTCCTAAGTGAGCTGGCTCCTCCTCACCTGCAGAGCCCCTGAAAACACTTCTTTAGTGGCTAACACCCCCACTCCCTACCCCAAGTTGAGATGGGTAGTGGGTCTTTAGTATCTACTAGTCTATCACTAACTCTAAGCCTTCAGGCACAGGAGGCCAGCATGTGCATGAGGAAGCAATTTAAAAATGGATGGGACTAAAGCTTAGTAGCTGAAATGGAATCATCTTAATAAATGATTGGAAAAGTGTTAAATGGATGGAAAAGTCTCTGGGGGACCTGCTACTCAGCAGAAAAGTTGATTTTGGCAAAACATAATGTTATATTAGAAAAACAATCTGCTGCATGTGTCTCTCTCCACCTCTTTATTTATTTAACTTAATTTTAAAATTTGCTTGTTGGTGTCCCCAGGAATCCACTATACCTCCACTGTAGACTACTGGCAATGGTTGAGAGAGTGTCTGAGCTGACCTGCTCTGGTGATCGGATGGCTGAACACCCTGGCTGTCATGATAGAACTCTCATCCAGTGTCTGATGGAAGTGGATGCAGAGATCCATGGCTGAGCCCCAGGTGGGGCTCCAGGAGTCCAATCCACGCGAGAGAGGAGGGATTGTATGAGTGAGAGATATTGAGGCCATGATTGGAAAAAGCACAGGGACAAATAGCCAAACTAGTGGAAACGCATGAACTGTGAACCAATGGATGAGGAGCCCCCATGGAACTGGACCAGGCCCTCTGGATAAGTGAGACAGTTGATTAGCTTGAACTGTTTGGGAGGCCCCCAGGCAGTGGAATCAGGACCTGTCCTTGGTGCATGGGCTGGCTTTTTGGAGCCTGGGGCCTATGCTGGGACACTTTGCTCAGCCTTGGTGTAGGGAGGAGGGGACTGGACCTGCCTTAGCTGAGTCTACCAGGCTGGGCTGACTCCCCAGGGGAGACCTTGCCTTGGAGGATGTGAGAATGGGGGGTGGATTGGGGAGGAAGGCTGAGGGATGGGAGGAGGGAGGATGGGGGAATCCGTGGCTGATATGTGAAATTGAGTTAATTATAAAATAAAAATCATTAAAAAAATTTGCTTGTTGGTACTGGGTAATGGACCCAGGGCCTTATACATGCTAAGCAATTGCTCTTTAGCTAAGCTGTGCCCCAGACACTTGCCTGTATTTCACAAGTTGGAGCTACTCAACAAAATTGCGTGTCTCAATAAAACAAAAAGATGCTAAAACAGCCCACTGTAAAATCAAGAGCTGTGGAACATGCCAGGAAATATTGGGGATCTTAGTGATATGTATCCCCCAGTGACAGCCACTTGACTCTGAGCCCTTGCCCTTGCCCTGGCCTTGATCTCCATGGCCTCTTGACCATAGAGCAGCACTAATAGGTCTTGTCCTGTCCCAGGATCCCATCTCATGCCTGACGTGGGTGTGGGGTGGGCATGCGGTGGCAGAGAACTCCTGTACCTCTAGAGATGCAGGCTCTAAAAGCAGATTCTGTAGAAGCCTCGGGCTCCCCCTCCCCTGGCACTGAGGCCACTTCGAAGGCTGAGCAGCTGTGCAGAGAATCGGTTCCTCTGCAGAGCAGAATCTTTTAAGGAGGCTAATTGTTTTTATAATAGGACTTTCAAGGGAAGGAGGGGAATGCCTTCTCATGAAAGCAAATGGATTCAGTCTGTGCTGAGAAAGTACATCTTTTGCCCAGCAGGTACCCAGACCCAGATGGTCCTTTCACTTCCTCAACTGGGCATTTAAGGAGGAAGGAAGGGTCCTGGGTCTCTTCCCTCACCGGGGAGTGCAGAGTCTCCTTTGCCCCGAGATTCATTTGGAGGGAGACAGCTATTTTCAAGAAAATGTAAAAGATTCAAAGTTTAGATGGAACTTAACTCAAGGTGTATTTTTATTAAGGTGACTTTCACAGGTGTTCCTAGAACCAAGGCTGTTGCCCACATGGTGCTCTTCCAGCCACAAAGAGAGGTTTTCACACCAGTGAGGACTAAGCTTGGCTGGAACAGACATCTGACCACAGTAGCACAAGCCGAGAGAGAAATGGTTCAATAAAAGTGTGGCTTGTGCAGTCCAGGGCCTCCCCAGGTCCCCCTGGCTTCTGGCTCCTCCTTTGTTAGCATAGACTGCCTCTCCCCCAGGTGGTGGGAGGACTGCACCCCGAAGGTGCAGGCCAGAAAAATGACAATAGGCAAAACACAACAGTGCAGGGCCATGATCCAGCAGCCACAGGCCTGGGCATCCAGCAAATGGACTGAAAACGTATCTACCCATAGAAGGCAGCACAAGGATGACGCTGTTAGCTTTCTCCACTATTGCCAACACTCTGAAGCAGCCACGGATCCTTCAGTAGGTGAAAGAGAAACTGGCTGTGGTGCACATGTGGAAGCTGGGGTGGGGTAGGGTGGCAGAGGATCTCATCAAGCTCAAAGCCAGCCTGGTCTACATGCCAGGGCTACATAGCATGACTCTGTTTCAAAAAGCCGAAAGGGAAGGGGGCTGGAGATGTGGCTCAGTTGGCAAAGTGCTTACCTAGTGTGTATGAAGCCCTAGGTTCAGATCTTAGTACCACATAAACAAGGTGAGGTGGCTCATACCTATGATTGTATCGCTCAGGAAATGGAGACAGGAGTTCAAGATCACCCTCAGTTGTACAGCAAGTTGGGGGCTATCCTGGGCTACATGAGACTTTCTCTCAACCTCCCCCTATCCTACCCTGCCAAACAACAACAGCAACATGTACTAGTAGGAGAAGGGCTACATCAACAGTGGTACATCCAGACGATAGATTATCATTCAGCACTGAAAAGAGGTGGAAAGAGATGGAGGAAACGTAAAAGCATAGCGCAGAGGGAATGAACCTGATCTGAAGGCACACTGTCGGAGCCCAACCATCTGTCACGCAGGGAGAGATAGACTGTGAAGAGAGAAAGGATCCGTGGCTGTGAGTGCTGGGAGGAGAGAGGGATATGGGGACCACAGAAGGATTTATCGCAGTCACTATTCTGTGTGCCACCACAGTGACGGACACACCTAGTCATCACATCTCGTGCGAACCACAGAACCTACTGACTGGACCGACTCCTCTTGCACGCTGTGGACTGTGGATGGGCATAATGCCACAGTGTAGACTCTCAGATGATAACAAATGTATCGATCTGATGGGGGTGGGGTGCCAGCAACAGGGGTCACCTGTGAGGGGATATCGGAGCATGTCTGAGGGAGGAGAAAATGTAGATTTTCAGTATTCTCCTCAAAGTTTTACTTTGAATCTAAAATTGCCTTTTAAAAAATTTGTGGTATATGGGTATCTGTGGCTGTGTGTGGGGTGTGTGTGTGTGTGTGTGTGTGTGACTATGTGTGTCTGAGGTATGACTCTGTGTATATGGAGTGTGTATGTCTATGGGATGTGTGTGTGACTCGTGTGTGTGTGTGTGTGTGTGTGTGTGTGTGTGTGTGTGTGAATGTGGTGTGTGGTGTGTGGTGTCTGTGTGTCTGTGGTGTGACTCTGTGTATATGGGGTGTATATGTCTATGGGATGTGTGTGTGTGTCTGTGGCATGAGTCTTTGTGTATATGGGGTGTATATGTCTATGGGATGTGTGTGTGTGTGTGTGTGTGTGTGTGTGTGTGTGTGTGTGTGTGTGTCTGACTGTGGTGTATGTGTGTTACATACACATATGCAAACATACACAGAGGAGGATGGTAAGTGTCTTCTTTTCCTCTGTCTTATTCCTTTAAGAGAGACCTCTTTCTGAACTTGAACCTTGCTATTTTAGCTAGCCCAGCTGGCCAGTGAGTTCCTAAAACTCATTTGTCTATGCTCTATCAAAGCTGTGGTTACAGGCAGAGGCAGCCATAACCCACTTTTCACATGGTTGCTATAGATTTGAGTTCAGGTCCTCATACCAACTGAGATAGATCTCCAGCCCCTAAAATCAGGATGACTGAAGTATTAACAAAACAATAACTTCCCTAGAAATACCTCCCAGCAAACTTTTTAAATTGGGTCACCTGACCACCACCCGAGGTTACTTCGAACCCTGTTAGCTCTTCTGCACCAAATTCAAAACACCTTTAACCTGGAGGGGAAGCTGGTGACCTGGAATGTCTGGGGCAGATTCCCTACCTGACGAATCCTTGTTCCACTCGCTGACCTCCCAGATCAGTCAGCTTGCGTAGAAAACACCCGTTAAATGAAAGGCATAACTTAGCAGCTGACTGGTTTGGGTGCAGCCGAGCGGCATGGCTGCCACTCACTCTCAGATGAGCTCTCTCACCGCTCCTTCCCACAGGTCACTTTTCTTCCAGGTCTAATACTTCAAGACTGGGTTCCTCGAGCCGCTCCCTGTGGTTCTTGGGGACTGCCCGGTCATGAGAGGCCAGGCCATGTTCAGCATCACATATCTTAAGCATGCATGAGACATCACTCACGCCGTTCTGTGGCGGACACTTTGTATGACTGTGGCTGCCGGACCCTTGGCAATCTTCTCCCGGCTGCCTGACTTGCTTCTCAGTGGAGAAGGCAGAGTGCATGCCCTGGGCCACTAGAAGCCAGCACATAATCATGAGAAAAGGTTCCAGGAAGGAGACGCCTCTATTTCACAGCAAGGGGTAGAAGTTAACATCTGCAGAACACAGTTTAGAAAAGGCGATGGTCTGGCCTTGGCTATGAGACCGCCACTCAGTGACAGTAGCAGAGGGGTGGCTCCCGGATGTGTAGCCCTCCTCCCCCAAACCCAGTCCATTGGCTCCCAGAAAACTGATACCTTGATTTATTTCTTTCACAAACCTTTGCTGTTTAAACATGGTGTGCCTGAGTAGGCTGTTTGTAATCCGTAACTCTGCCCTTGACAATCTTAGGACACTGTCCAGAATGCAGGCCCCTTTGCCATCTGTCCAGTCCATGTATACACATCTCCATGGTCGCAATACTTTGTGCTTTCGTTCCCCATTTCATGGCTTTCTTTGCCTTTACTGATCTTGAAAGAAACACCACTCCCTGAGGAATGTTCTCGTTTCTTTCTATTGCAGTAATAAAACAGCATGACCAAAAGCTCCCTGGGGAGGAAAGGGTTGATTTCATCTCGCAGCTACAGTCCATCATGAAGTCAAGGCAAAAACTCAAGGCAGGAGCCTGAAGGGAAGAGCTGAAGCGAAGAGTGTGGAAGAACACTGTTTACTGGCTTTCGCCCCACAGCTTGTACAGCCTGCTTTCTGATACTACACAGGACTACTTGCCTGGAGTGGCACCACCCGCAGAAAGCTGGGCTTTCCAATATCAATCTCTAGTCAAGAAAACGCCACACAGACTCACCTATATGCCAATCTGATGGAGTTATTTTCTCAGCTGGGTTCCCTCTTCCCAGATGACTCTGTCAAGTTAAGAGAAAAACTAACCAGCACAGTGATTAAGTTCCCTCATCTCCGTGCCCTCCACTATCTGGCAGATGTAGAACTCTAGCTCATTTCTATCCTATGCAAGGGACAGGCCATTCATCCCTGCCACACACATGCTGGGCCAGTTTTAGGGGCGGCTGACGTATCCCTCCAGGTCCTGTTTGAGTTCCCTTTATGGCTTCCTTCAATGACAGATGACAATGCATAAGTTGAAGACAAGTAAGTCCTTTCCTCCCCGCCCAACTGGCTTTTTTGGCCAAGTTGTTTCATCGCAGCAATAGAAACCCCAACTAAGACAAGTTGGTACCAGGAGTAGGGGATTGCTGCTATAGACTGGACTATGTTGTTTGGGGGAGGATTGTGGAAGGACTTTGGAACTTTGGGCTAGAAAAGCCATTGAGTATTGAGAGCTCAGTGGGCTGTTGTGTGGGGGCTTGGAAGATAAGAATGTTGAGAACAGTGCAGACAGTGTGGGTCTGGCTTGTGAAGTTTCAGAGGGAAGCAAAGATTCTATCAGGTCATTCGTGTGAAGAGTCTGTGGTGTCTGGTCAGCGAGACCTGAAGAACGGGCTGTGATTAACAAGAGACCAGCACCACGGAAGTGAAACCTTCGTTTTGCTGGGACAATGGATGCTGGTCAGCTGGGGCTAAGAAATTAGTAGCGATTAACAAGCATCCTTAAGGTGAAATATTTTGGTGAGGGAGACCTGCTCCCTCTTTTTCCCCCAGGGTACTCTTGAGCAGGGAGAAATGAGGAGTATGTAGATAGAAATATAGAGGAGACAGACAGAAAACACAGGCTAGCCTCGTGAGGGCCTGGGTCAAAACCCACCAGGCCCTTCTGTCTCTACTAAAGGGCTTTTAAAGGAATGCCAAGGGGTGGAGCAAAAGACCTCCCCCCAGCACAGCCAAGTGCAGACCATCCCAGACACTTGGTGACCATACACGTGGTCAGCCATCCCCTAATGCAACCCTGCTGTATAAAGCAAACTCAGCTCTCACTAGGAAACCTTTGTGGGCTCCCACATTTTGGGAAGTGTTTCCTCAGACTCATCACACAGAAGCTGTGTTCCAGAGGTGGCCAAGGTTGTCCCTTGCACTGGCAGCTGAACTTGGTAGTGTAAGAGTCACCCAGATAGTATTGGTTTTGAAGGCATGAAGGGTTCATGGGGGAGTGGCTGAGGCCATTAGGGAAGATGCAACCTCAATAGCAGTTGAAGCCTAGGACTGAAGGGGTCATGGAGAAAAGAACTGAGGCTTGGCACCATGAAGAGAGCCTGAGAAGGCATTGGTAAAAATGCAGCCCAGTTGCAGGAGAAGACCCCAGCATTTGGAGATGCCAGTGCCATGGGGTGACCACCAAGAACAGCAGCAGCTGTGGAGTGGAGTCTGCCGGAGCCTAGAAGACAAGCTGAGTGTGCTGTAGAGGGCAGAGCTGGAGAAGTGACCCAACCCCCCTGGAGGAGCCAGAAGATCGTGAGTGGATCCCAGACATCGGACACTGAGTTATTTACACTGTTGGAATTTGGTTTTGCTTTGTTCAGATTGTGACTTTGCCCTGACTCTTCCCTCTTGAGGTATGTATATATTTATTTTTTATTTTAGAAAGCCTGTACTTGAGAGACTGAATTTTAAAAGAGATTTTAAGTTTTAAAAGAGACTTTGATTTGTTTTTAAAAAGACTGAATTTAGCTGGGCAGTGATGGCACACGCCTTTAATCCCAGCACTTGGGAGGCAGAGCCAGGCAGATCTCTGTGAGTTTGAGGCTAGCCTGGTCTATAAAGCGAGCTCCAGGAAAGACGCAAAGCTACACAGAGAAACGCTGTCTCGGAAAAAAAAAAAAAAAAGACTGAATTTAAAGTGTTTGAATTTGTAAAAAATGTGGGACTTTTTAAGTTTGTGAAATGTTTTATATTGTGATATCAGTATTAATGTGTCATCTTGGGAGAGAATAAGAAAGGAAAGGTTGTAGGTTAACAGTGATGTTTTTGTGTGTCACATTGACAAGGGGGTCAGTTTGTGCTGGCTAGTTTTATGTCAGCTTGACACAAGCTAAAGTCATCTGAGAGGAGGGAACCTCAATTGAGGAAATATCTCCATAAAGTCGAGCTGTAGGCAAGCCAGTAGGGCATTTTCCTAATTAATGATTGATGGGGAGTGCCCAGCCCCTTGTGTACAATGCCATCCCTGGGCTTCTGGTCCTGGGTTCCATAAGAAAGTGGGCTGAGCAAGCCATGGAGAGCAAGTCAGTAAGCAGCACTCCTCCATGGCTTCTGCCTCCAGGATCCTGCCCTGTTTGAGTTCCTGTCCTGACTTCCTTCAGTGATGGACCACATGAGTAAGTATAAGCCAAATAAACTCTTTCCTCCCCAACTTGCTTTTTGGTCATGGTGTTTCACTGCAGCAATAAAACCCTAACTAAGACAACCCTAACAGCTATCAAGAGGTCTGGGAAAGGTCTTGGGAAAGAACGCGTGAAAATTGCTTAAAAATTGGCTGCAGGCATAGATGGACAGAAGTAGGTGGATGCTAGGACCATGAAGACTTGGCCCCAGGACCATGATGCACCTGGAGACCAAGAACACAGCTCCTAGTGACATGAGAGAGAGAGTGCATGGCTCCCAAGCAACAGATCAGAGGTTAAAAGCACACCTTGTGTCCTTTAAACCAAACTCATTCTGACCAAAAGCCACTGTCCTGTGTGCCACTGTCACGTGCCACTGTAGTCACAATTGTGGGCCCTCTCCCCCAGTGAGGGCCTGGGAGCATTATGGATCAGGGGGACATGGGGTGGAGACTTGGCCACTTTGTGGCCCTACTGCTGACACGGTCATTGATCCAACAGGCAGTGACATGTTCAGGCAGATTCTGTACCATGAAGACACATACACGGCGCAGTGAAGCATTTGATGGCTTCACTTGACAGCTGAGGAAACTGAGTCAGAGAAGGTTAAGGAACTGGTTATGGTTAAAGATTTGAGGATCCGGGCTTACCCACCAGTCTGTGATGTCTGTGTACCTGGGCTGGGTCGGGGAGGGGGAGCACAAAGCTCAAAGCCTAAAGAGAACACAGACAAAAGTCTGGCAGACTTGGTGCCATCTGAAGAGTCGAAGGGTTAGGTTTCTTCTGTTTTACTATCTATACTTTTATTATAGAAAATATGTCAAATTCAAAAAAGAAAATGAATAGAAAAAAATATGATTCTGGAAGCAATTTCTACTTTGATACACTGATTCTTTTTTTTTTCATTTTTCTTTATTAAGAAATTTTCTACTCACTCTACATACCACCCACAGATCCTACTTTCTCCTTCCTCCCACCTCCAGCCCTCCCTCCCAAGCCACCCCACATCCCCACATCCCCCAAATCAAGGTCTCCCATGGGGAGTCAGCAGAGCCCGGCACACTGAGCCTAGGCAGGTCCAAGACCCTCCCTGCCGCACCAAGGCTGCGCAAGGCTTCACACCTCAGGCACTGGGCTCCCAAAAGCCTGCCCATGCACCAGGGACGGATCCCAATCCCTCTGCCTGGGTGCCCCCCAAACAGTTCGACCCAAACAACCATCTTCCGTATCCAGAGGACCTAGTGCAGTAGTGATTCTTTACATTGTGTCTTCCTCTGATTGCTTTTATACAATCAAGGGCATCTTAGACAGTGTATGTTACGTCCTCTTTATTTGTTTATTAATTTATTTTGAGAAAAACTCTCATGTAGCCCAAGATGGCCTCAAGCTTGCTATGTACCCAAGGCTGGCTTTGAACTCATGATCCTCCTACCTCCCCTTTTTAAGCACTGGGATTGCAAGCATGTACTACCGCACCTGTATCACATATTCTTTTCTTTCTTTCTTTTCTTTTTTTTTTCTTGAGACAGAGTTTCTCTGTGTAGCTCTGGCTGTCCTGGAACTCACTCTGTAGACCAGGCTGGCCTCGAACTCACAGAGATCCGCCTGCCTCTGCCTCCTGAGTGCTGGGATTAAGGGCGTGCGCCACCACTGCCCAGCAACATATTGATTTTTTTTAACCCTAAAATTTGATCAGGCTTTCTCTTTTGTTGTTAACACTCCTTGAAGCATTATTTCTTGTATTTGCGCCTCAAATTTCCTTTTCTTTCCAAATGTGTGAGCCATAGAATACTCAGGTTTCTCCCCCTGTCCCCATGGCTTGATATTATAAACTGTCCTGTGATGAATATACATAAACTTTAGCTCTGTTTAAATAATTTCTGGGGATAGAGTCGTGTAAACAGAATAATGGGGTATCCCCAAACCAGTGGTGATAATCAGTACTAAAGCCACAGATACACATAAATTGGGTATTTTTTTTTAAACCTTGGCTAACTTTAAAGGTGGATGAAAGCTGTGTGTGACTTGGGAAAAGGGCTTCACTCCTAATCATATTAATCTTGATGGCTGAGGTTTCTGGCCCAAATTCTGAAAGCTTGCCCCCAATGCAAGTACGTCTTTTGCTTCACCTGAGTTCTGACTGGATCCCTATAACTCTGAAAATGAGGAAAGCAGGGCTGAGGAGTGATTTAATAGCTAGCTGGTGAGTCTCGGGGGCTCCACAACTCTGCCAACCTCAATGTCTTAGTGCGTCACTCTTGGTGTTTGAAGTGAATGAGGAGACAAGGCCCTTGACAGACTTGAGGACCAGGAGCAGGAGCAGAGAAGGGCTGAGGAAGTCCTTTGTGATATGTAGTTGTTTGTGGTGCTTGGTGGGGTGGATTTTGAGGCACAGGAAAATGTCATAACATGGGTGTGTGACAAGCAGCTGAAAATCGAGGCATAGCACCTACAGAAATGTGATGGAATGTGTGGGAGAGACTGACTGGGCAGGCACACAGGGCAGTACAAGAAGACTGAGACATACAGAACGGGAAATCTCAGAGCACAGGCTGGGGAGGGTGCCAGACAGGATGTGACCATAGAGCTGCCTGGGATGGTCAGTGTGAGCCAGCGACGAGGGCTAGGGAGGGCTGCAAGGCCACTGTTTCTGGCAAGGGCAACACTGGGCAGAGGGACAATTCTGATGACAGTGCAGAGCTGTGAGTGCTGAACCTCACCAGGAAGGCCAGTGATGCCCACACGTCTGTAGAAACAGCTTGGATGATGAACACAGACCCAGGAAGCCACTGAGCTTTATGACCAAGGAGACCTCCAGGGCCTGGCAGAGGCGAGCAGGATGGTATTGGGTACAGGAGGCCATTTCACAGGATGTGCAATGTAACCTTTGGAGAAGAGATAAGACAAGGAATCTGTGGCTCACACCGGTTCCCTCCGCTCTGCCAGCTTGAGTTTCAGGCTTCCACCACTGCCAAGGATGAAGGCGTTGGCCGTACACCCATTTTACTCATTATCCTGGTTCCTCCGTGCCTTTGTGTCTCATTCAATCAGGAGGGACCTTGATGAAGGAATGGGTCATCCAGGCCCTGGTTGAGTGGGGCCAGCTTAGCTTCTGAGAGCAGAACAATACAAGGTGACTTGGGGCCATTTGGGAAGTAAGACAGGTTTAGATCATGGAAATCTGTAAGAGGCTGAATAGTAGAAGATGTGAGTGAGGACATAGCTCAGTGTTGTCTGGAGTTAAGGGATGGAACAGGACATCTTACAGGAGGGCTGGGAGTGGGTGAAGGTCATAGGTCAGAGGGTCCAAGGTTGCTACAGGGCAGCAGGCAACGGCACCTTGGGCCCCTATGGGTTAGGCAGGGAGGTGGTCCAAGGATGGCAAGCAGCTCCTACAGGCGTGAAGGGTTGGAGAGGGCAAGGAGGAGATGACTGGGGAAGGGATGCTCAGAGGTAGGGGTTTGAGAAGGAACAACACAGAATAATAGACTGTCCTTGGGTCTGGCTTCACTGGTGATGGCTTGAAGCAGACAGGGAAAAATGAAGCAGAAGTAGGGTTGAGGAAATGGTGGGCAGTGAGGTCATTATCACAGCTGTGACTTCCTGTCTGGAGGAAAGTGGAGGGGATGCTAGGAGAGCTGGCTTAGACAAAACTCCATCCCCCCACCTCCTCAAGCTTGGGAACTATGGCCATTCTTTAGAAAAGAAATGCCACATTTCTGAAACTCTTGAATGTAAAACCGAGGGGCTTTGACACAAATTATAAGTAATTAAAGCCTCAAAATGACCCACTGAGGTCTCTATGTTGCAGGTGATGGACCACTTCTGCTCACAATGAGTGACAGTCAGATATGGGAGGCAGGCTTTTTTGATGCTAAAATTCTAGACTCTATTTGTGAATTAAACAGAGGTGGTTAGTTATGTGAAATGTGTAAGGAAGATGATTTTAAAATCTGTGGTTAAATGGTAAATAGTAATGATAGTTGAATGAATGAATGAAACCATCAGAGACATGTGTTCCTCTGGACTTTCAGGTACCTCAGCACAGGCAATGGTGGGGGATTTACAATGGCTGCCTTTCTTCTAGCTTAGAGAGACTAGCGAATGGGATCCGGCTTTGCAACTGCTGGGAATGGCTGAGGAAGCAGAGGGAACTGGACAGACAGGAACCCTCTGCCAACACAGGCTGAGACAGAGGCTCTTGATAGGATGTTAGTCTTACCTCTGCCCTCAGTGCAGCTGAAGGATGTCTGGAGAGGCACAGAATGGGGTGCAGCTGAAGGATGTCTGGAGAGGCACAGAGATGGGGTGCAGCTGAAGGATGTCTGGAGAGGCACAGAGATGGGGTGCCCCCTCTTCCAGTTGTTGTGACTTCCACCCTCCAAGCCACTAACTGGGACTGAAGTCGTAACCCAGGTGAGAAAGTGACTTTAGGAATCTTTTCTAAAAATGTCTTGGTTTTCTCTGAGCGTCTGCACCAAGGTGACAAATCACGTCTCCTCAGTCATATATGCATGTGGATGTGTATACACAGATGTACGTGTATGCGTGTATATGTATGTATTTATGTGTATGTATATCTATATTTATAGTTCTATAAAGCTGCTTACCTTCCCCTTTTTGCTGGATTTTAGGACATTCAATTAGAGCAGTTTAATTTCCTTTATATTGCTAGATACATTTGTACACTCCTTTTTTTTGGTCCTAACTTTCTGTTCTTGTTTACATAATTTAACTTGTCTCAGTACTTTGCAGGGAAACAAAATAGAAAGTGAATCTCAGAATAATAAATGGAAAAGAAATGCCTTCTCCCTGTTCTGATAGAATCTTCTTGCTCGAAACAGGGACTGGGTTTGTTGTGTTTGGTAGCAGTGGCCGCCAGGCGGCACCAGAGCCCTCCTTCAGGGAGGCCCTTTGGTCTACAAGAGTCTCCCTGCAAGGACCATTGCTGGCAAGCCACACATCCTTGGGATGACTCCTATCCAGAAGCTCTGGGCTCTGGGCTGGAGACAGGCACATCTGACTCAAGTGGCCTTCAGGTTTCTGCCAGACACAAAGCGTATATGGTTATTGTCACAGATATTCCAGAGGAATGGAGCTGATCGGTTGGGGCTGGTCCAGGCCCCTGGAGGTGGAGCTTTGTCCCGGCGCTGGTTAGCATTTTGTCACCTTCACACATGCTAGTGTCACCTGGGAACCTCAGTGAGAAAATACCTCCATCAGACAGCCTGTGGGCAAGCCTGTGGGACATTTTCTTGACTGATTAATGTAGGAGGGCTCAGTCCACTGTGGGCCCCGGGGTGGTGTAAGAAAGCAGGCTGAGCAAGCCACGGAGAGCAAGCCAGTAAGCAGCACCCCTCCATGGCCTCTGTCTGCATCAGCTCCTGCCTCCAGGTTCCTGCTGTGAGTTCCTACTGTGACTTGCCTTCATGATGGGCTGTGACTGGGACATGTAAGCCAAATAAAACCTTTCCTCCCAAGTAGCTTTTGGTCATAGTGGTTATTACAGCAATAGAATGCCAAGACAGTCCCAAATGGAACATTCAGGGAGGGTGCCATGGGGCACAAGAGGAGCATTTTCACTGTCACCAAGTGTCCCTTAGACGCTTGTCTGAAAGGAATATACTACTCCTGGTAGTGGCATGCCACCTCTACAAATTTTGAAAGCAAGTTTCTGGGGCACTCACTAGAAAGATCTGAAGGTCCCCATGCTATTGCTCATGTTTGCTTGCATTCTTTACTAGGAGGGATTATGGCATTTAAAGACATTTGTAACTAGCCCTCTATGCCCCCAAACTAGAAGAAGCCTTTGGCAAAAATTGGAATGATATACTCATGTTTTTTTAAATATTTTTATAAATTTTTATATTCAGGTGCCTGACTCTTCCTAAATCCATTTGTTGCAATAATTAATGGTGACAAAGTGTATTTCTCCTGAGAATTTTTTTTCCCAACATTAGCTTCGCCTGTTACTCTCGCAAGCATTTCCAGGGTATCCAGGAGAGGTGGAACCCAGCACAGAGCAGACACACGAAGCAATGGGACCTGGGGTGGGGAAGGGGGGGGCCACTGTCCACTTACTCCCAGAGGTCCCCTGACATCCAGGCCTGGAGTTCACCAGCAAGAACTGCTGTTGGTACTGTTGTCGGGGTGTACAATGGAGAAGCACTCCATAGTTCGCTTAAATTTTTGTTATTTTTAGATTTATTTCTGTGTATGAGTATTTTGACTGTGTATATGTATGTATACCACATGCATGCCTGGTATGAAGGCCAGGAGGTGGATTCTGATACCCTGGATCTGGAGTCATGGGTGTGAATGCTATGTGAATGCTGGGAACCAAACCCAGCTCCTCTGAAAGAGGAACAAATGCTCTTAACCACTGAGTCATGCCTCTCTTGTTTTGTTTTTTGATGCTGGGATCGACCCCAGGGCCCCATGTATACTAGGTGGATGGGTACCACTGAGCTGTGCCTACCACCCTCCATGGTTGATTTGATTTGCCCTAAATTTTTTTTCTGTATTTCTGTGAGTCTGCTCAGGTGTCTGATAGCTGACAGAGTAGAGAATTCATTCCTTCTACAGAGAGAAGGGCTAGAAAAACAGACATTTCTCCTGGTTTTCCAGGGAGGAAGACACCAGCCATGTACTTAAGGCATTCTTGGCTAAAAGCAGGCATCTGGTCTCCCCTGGGACTCTCTAGATGGAGCAGTGGAATCCTCTGCTGTGATGGCCCTGTTCTTTGGGCCTCGACACTCAAGGAACACTAGGACTAAAGCCAGTTTGTTTCAACAAATATCAACCCTTCCCCTGTCACAAAAGGGTCATCCCTGTCCCCATGAGTCCCTCTGATATACATGTAACCAACCGATGCAACTCAAGGTGATTTTTGTAGTTTGTCAGTTCAGTTGGGGACACAATGAGAAGATATCTGATGTCTAAAGCAGTCACTAGGTAGTGCTTAGTGTAGGACAAAGTGACACCCTGAACAGCAACTAAGAATCAAGGCAAATAAGGGATGGAATGTAAACTTGACCAAGGCATTTACTAGTCAGCCTTTGCTTGGAGGGTGGGGTGGTTTAAGGTCAAGGATGTAAGAGATTGGTCTCACTAGACAATTTAAAGCAAGGGATAAAGTGGATACTCCCTACATCATTGAGCCTAATTTAGAAGAGACATAGCTTATGTGATTGTCTCAGTATTTTTCAGCTGAACAAATTTGTCATCTATTGGATTCCAGTATGTATCATGGGGTACAGCTTGAAGAATCAGGATCCACTCATGGGCATCAGGAGGAATGTAATAGTTAGCACAGCCCGAAGCCAAGGTTTTACAGAATGGAACTGTGCCTGTGACCCTCCATAGACCCCTCCATCCCCATGCCAACCCAGGGGAGCTGGGCATGGTCTGAAGCAGAAGGGTGGCATTCACAGGCCTTTCTTCTATGTGGTAGCTCTGACATCTTTTTGGGGTCATTCAGTTTAGTAGACAGAATGATGGGGGGACATTTCACAGAGGAAGGGTAGAAATGCTGATAATGGAGCTGAGCTCCAAAGCAATCCTCATGGGCTAAGTATACTAAAACGTGTACCGTGGAGAACAAAGACAGAAGCCATTACAGGGAGCCATGGAGGGCACTCACTTCTGCCTCGCTGACATCTGGCTGTGATGCACTGGCTTCCTGTCTCTGGAGGCTTGCCACGATCCCAAAGCTAGCTTTCCTCCTCTATGATGTTAGCATGCTGTTTATGGACATCAGCTATTGACCTGGAGTCATACTTCTGGGCTAGAGGTGGGCTTCAGGGGCTTACTGGGAACCAGCATTGCAGAAAGCATCCCTCTGCATTCTGAGCCTGGGGCTCTGAAGTCACTGGCTTGATCTGAGAAGCCAAGTTTCTTGGTGTCATACACATCAGCAGCCACAGTGTTGGCTTGGAGAAATCTAAGCTGATGGTCCCCTGGCATCTCGAATCAACCTTCCACAGCCATCTATCTTGAAGGCTCCCCCAGCTGCTGCTTGAGCCAATGCTGACTATAACCTGTTCTTAGAAATGAAGTTTGATTGCAGTTCAGCCGCTCTCATTCACATATATTTTATTTTTCATGCTACAGTAGAAGCAATAGCAACATATTTGGATAAAGTTTAAAACATGATTGACACAGTTTAAAATATTTATCATCTAGCCCTTTTCAGAAGTTGGCTTACTCCTGATCCAGAATTAGAAGAGACCATGTTTTTATTTATTTACATTGGAGCAGAAATCAGAGTCCTAGGAAGTCCAAAGTGTTTGAGGCCAGGCAGAGTCCCAGGCTCTCCATGTGAGGATGGTGAAGCCGAGGCTGATCCATGGTGATGGATGATAAGGGAGCCTGAAGGCCCTGCTGGAAAGTGTCTGAGCTGCTGGTGTAGGCCCTTCCAGAGAGGAGAAAACTCTGCCATGAGTAATTTAGGCAAGAAGCACCACGCTGGGGCAGGGAAAAAGTACACACCCATGCTTTTCTTTCCCAAGGATAAACAGAATGTAGGGACAGTTTGGCATTGCCACCAATGCCAGCACTTGGCATTGGTGAGGTTGGGTTGGAGACATAGGTAGACAGGCGGTCTAACCACCATTCACACAGTGGCAGCAACGGACAAGAGTGTGGGATGGGGAAAGCTGGTGTGGCTGCAGCGCCCGCTTTCCCTAAGGCTTCTGTGCACCGGAGGTTGGCTGGGCAGGGCAGCACTGTGCTTCCTACTTCCGGGAGTAGGGCATGTGCTCACACGTACAATCCAAAGGCCAGCCAAAACCCTTCCAAACATTTGAACTGTTTACTGGAGACAGTGTTACAAAAGAGGACTCTGGTCATTTATGGAGAGATGCATGCAGCCTTTAGAGTGTGCTTTTTAAGTCAGAGAATCTCACACCCATTTCCCTATCACACCTCATAACCTGCTACTTGCAACTGCAGGCAATGAGTCCTCTTACACAAATCAGTCCAGAGGGGATGGTCTACAGGTTTGCCTACTCCCATGGACCGGCTGTGGAAGAGTGTGCAAAACTACGTTTCATAACTCAGATTATTTTGTAAGTGTGCAAGGCATTGGTTACTCATGCTAAACCCTTATAAGGTTTACTAGCCAGTTGTGTGTAAACTCAGATTTTTCAAGTGCTGAGTGGCTTCAAAGCAAGGCATTCTGCTGTCTGATACAGGTTGGCAGCTGTCCTGTGAAGCCATCACATCCACTGGGAGCAGGACTTCAGGATTCCAGGGTCTCTGGTCCCTGTGTGACTGCCTGTGGGGAACCAGAAAGGCATGCGTTCTGTACTGCACACTGAGCTCTAATAGGAGTCACTTGGTGTCCTTTTCCCATTCAAGATTTTGGCTTTAGTTATATTACTTTCATAGTATGAGTAATTGTTACATCAGCTCTGTCTGACTACGTTTTTTTTTTTTAATTTCAAATAATTACATGAAACATTAAATTGTATAATTGAGCATTCAAAAATAGATTAAATAGATTTTATGATTTAAATGTGTTGAAAATTTATTTCCATAGAAATGTCAGTTCTTTTTTTCTGAGCCTTTAGAAATATGTCACCTATCAGTTAAGGATAGATGGCATGGCAAACATGTTAACAATCTCCCAAGATAGATAATTAAGTTCTTGTGAGATCAAGCAAATGGGATCAAGATCACCCTGTGAACAAAGAGCAGGAGGCAGTGGTACCCAAGTTTCTGTGACTGAGTCTGTCTGAAAACCAAGACATGCTCAGATGTAGAACTCCTCCATGTCATTATCCTCGGGACCAGCTGTTGGGGGCAGGAGCACATCTTGGCCACCCTGTGTGGCTTTGGAGTCGTGACAAGGGAGCTGTGGGGGTGACTCTGTGAGCAAGGAGACACCAGAAGCTGAGAGAGCAGCAGTAGTTATTTCTGCAGGGCTGGAGACCCTTTGGAGAGGAAAGGATGGGAATCCCAGGAGGTGTCTGGGCTCACCTCACTGGCAGCATGCAGTGGTCCTTCCTTGGGACTCTTGTGTGCTGGCCAGTGGCTGCTACATCTCTTGGAGGGGAGGGATGACTCCACTGTGTTGCAAAACCTACTGGGTGCAGAATACGCAGAGACCACAGACAGGTCTGAAGAGGACAGCCGCAGGCCCGTGTCCACATCTGTCTCCTGGGCCCCCTCTAAGTCATCAATGGACAGGAGGTGACCGGGTCTCCACTCTGATGCGCTGTGTCTCTGGGAACCAGTCAATGGCGGCTGTGGTTCAGTTGGGGAGGGGCCTCCACTGGGCAAACAAAACAAAGACTTGCTCCTCTGGAAAGACCAGGCAGGGCTGGAGGTGCTTGACTGTGGGGTACACTCCTGCTTGTTCCCGGGAAGCAGGGCCACCGGGCTAGACCCCAGGGATGGGCTGTTCTGCAGGGCTGTCTGGCTGTTGCCCTGTGCTGTGCTTACAGTGTCGATGGTTGGCGAAGGTGTGGGATGAGGCCTCTTCTCAGAGGAGCGGTGTGCTCTGCTGCCTCTGGGGACCTTCTTGTGTGTCCTCTGTGCCTGTGGAGAGAGGGCTCCATTAGTCAGAGGAGACACTGGGGCTCACTGTTAAATGCAGCATCAAACATATTGCCATTCATTGGAAACTTCTAACTCTCTCTGTCTAGGAAGTTGTCTCCAAGACTGAGAAATACATCTGGCTCCTTGTTGTGACAGGGAATCGTACTGTGTAAAGTCCACATGTGAATGTACCGAGGAATGAGGGCACAGAGGAACAGACAAATGGGGAGATGAGACTCCTTAGACGTCTCCCCGCACGCCCCAAAGCTCTGCTACCTCTGTCTCTGCTCTCCAGCTTGGCGCACACAGCAAGGCTTTAGCTGAGGGAAGACTAAATGCCGCCCACACTCTTTCACATTTCTAAGGGTTTCTCATCCTTTGGACTTGTCTGTTGGGTACATTTACTTGTTGACTTTAAGCAATATGATTTCCTGTCACAATGAGGAACCAATTGTATCTCCCTCACCCCTAGATTGAGATATGCTCGAACAATTTGAGATCACATCAGCATGGGACCAGAGGCCAGCACGTATGGTTTCCCAGGTGTCTTGTGACTCTTCCTGGAGAGACATGAGCAAACATCTATTTGACCAGATAGGGTACTGATGATACATTAAGTCCAGCTTGGTGGGCCAATGAGTTCACTGGGTTACTTACAGTAGCCACTCCATGGTAGCTGTATCACCAAAAAAGCCCAGCCCAGCATGAGTGATGGATGACTCACGAAAGCTGTATCCTTTGCTATCCCTACCCAACTTGAAGGCAGCTCCATGGAAGAGAGTCTCTCCCCAGCAACTGTTTACTGTTTTTATCACCTTGGAAAGGGCCTTGTGACTCTTTTAACTTTCTCAGTGTCCTGAGATACTCAACTTCCTGCAGCTCCTTCCAGGAGGGACTGTTTTCTATTCAGAGAAAGTAGTTTCTCAACACCAAGACACAATCTAGTATGGGAAGTATGTTTTCCACAAAAGGGAAGGTGTTGGGGCTTGGGGGGCGGGTGGTCAGCATTTATTTACATGATGATAGGAACTACAGGTTCCTTTCTACATTTTACCTTTCAGGAATTAGGTACAAGAAGGGGAATTGTTGCTTCCTGATGAATCGTGAGGACGCTTGATAGGGAAGACGGTTTCACCCTTCATTTCCTCACTCTGCTCATATTTCACCCACCAGCCCCGCTCAGCTCAGCAGTTCACTGGGACCTGGTACCGTCAGCATGAAACCGGGCCCTTTGATCATACACATTTCACCCCCTCTGCTTCTCTCCAATTATTCCTCTGGCCCAGAACCAAGAGTAAAATGCAAAGTTTCAATTAAACAATAGGTTTGAGGACAGTGGGTCTGGATTTATTTAGGAAAGGTGCACCTGATTTATGACTCCCCAGGATAACAAAGTTTCTGCCAGGGTTTTACTTCTGGTGCCTGCGGCTGTCCCCCGACCCGTCTGTCATCTCCTTTAGTAGCTAGAAGAGGTAGACATTTCCTTCTAACAGGCTGCAGCACTCATCTTCATAACAGACACTCCCACCTTCCCCAGTAATGAGGAACCTGGTCTCCACAAGCCACCTAGGAGTATTGTCCAGTGGAATATGTATCCATTGAGTACTTCTCATGGCAAAGAAGGGGCAGCTACAATGGAAACGATTCTGGTTTGACCACAGGAATTTACTTTTTAAACATCATTGAAAGGATAGAAGGCAAAAGAAACAGGAGATTAGAGGATGGGATGGTTGGCCCCTGAGGGTACTGGGAGAGAACACATCTTCCCAGGGGGGCAGAGCAGACTTCAGTGGAGGTGGGTTCCGAATCACACACAATACAGGACATGGCATGCCAAAACTAGGTGTCTTTCTGGCAGGATGGTGGTGTGTAGCAGGGGAAGGGAGTTGGATGGAGGCAGGGAGCCCATTCAGAAGCCACTGCCATGATGCTCCAGTTCTTATGTTTTGGGGATACCTAAGCTCCACCTGTACGATACACACAGTCTGTCCTCAGCCATGGACTCAGAGCAGAATCTCCTGGGATGGTCTGCCTTGGTGTTTTTCTCTGTATTGCTCAGTCTGCAGCCTGTTTGGCTTTTGTCCCCATGACTTGCTGACCCTACTCCATCTCCTAGGCCCTGCATGTCACAGTGGCATCCCAAAGCTGTTTTTATTAAGTGTAGCTTAAGGAACTAAAGTCAATCAGTGGCAAGACGACTTCTGCAGGGCTACAGAGATGGTTCAGGTGCCAAAGTGCTTGTTAACAATTGTGGGGACCTGAGTTTGGATCCTTAGCAGCCATGGAAAAAGACAAGCATGAGTCTGCCATCCCAGGGCTGGGGAGGGAGATGGGCAGATCCCTGGAGCTTACTGGCTAGTCGGGCTAGCTGAAATGGTGAGCCTAAGGTTCAGTGATAGACCGTATCTCAAAAAAAATTAGGTGGATAGAGTTTGTGAAAGGCACCCAGTGTTGACCTATGGCCTCTCCATGAATGTGCACATGTACGTCCACACAAAACCACATATGTACACCACACATACAATATTTTTCTCAGATCCTAAATTATGGATGCTTAAAGAATATCATGCAAGGCCCAAGTGCACCCGAGACAAAGCAGCTGTTATGAGACAAACCAATTTTCGTCATCACTTAAGCTTGGCTGGGTAAGAGAGAAAACAGGATGAGCTTGTTGGGGGAAGGAAGCCCTGAGGGATGGCGACTTCTTCAAAGTCTGGAAAGGCATAGTTCCCCCAGGTACCTGAGTGTTGTTTGCTTATTGACAAGCATGAGCCACAGTGTAGCCACAGCTTCAGCGCCTCTAAGGTTCTTAGTGAGGGAGCCTGCAGTCTGGATCGACTTGAAAAGGGAAGCCAGTGGGCACAGCTTCTGGGCATGCCGAAGATCAAGGTTCCCAGTCAAGAGACCGCTAAGGGACGTACAAATCTGTCACTCTCAAGGAGCACGATGGAGTTAAATTTGGCTCAAAGTCCAGCATGGTAGGCAGGTGGACTGTGGGCTTTAGCAGAGGAGTTCATGCTTTCCACAAGCCCACGTGTGTTCTCTCTAGTTTCTACGACACCATGAAGGCAGGAGGCCAGAGAAACCCCACGTCCTGCTGCTCTGAAGCAAGCTGGCAGCCACTCTGTTTGGCTGGGGAGTGCAACTAGTACAGTGGCGGTGCCTGCTGGGCGTGTGTAACTCAGGCTGGCACAGTGCTAAGGACAACCGCGGGCATCCTGGGGGAAGGAGGCTATGGAGCCTCTCCCACACCACCATCTTAGAGCCAGTGCTGAGGAACATGGTGCATCTACCTGGCCGCGGGCTGGGGTCTTTCTCTAGCTTTAGCTAGTAGGATCTCATCTGACTAAAGACAGCTCCTCCGTGCCAAGGATGGAGCCTCTCTGCTGTGTTTCCCCAGGGCTGGCTCTGTTTCCTGCCTCTCTTGTCTGCTTGACTAGGAACAACAAGGGCTGAGAGTGAATCCAGAAACTCTGCCCTCGTGGGATTTACCAGAGTGAAACGGGAGCTTGGGCCTTCAGTGTTTGGCTGCCAGCTCTCAGGGGTGCCCCGTGAGCCCCAGCAGTGACAGCAGAGCCGGTGTGAAGGCGGCCTCCCTCCCTTCTCTCTGGAGCAGTGTGGGCTGGAAGTCCCACTGGAATTCACAAGCTCCTTTCCTCACTATTTAAGGAACTCTCTCACAGAGCAGAGCAGCATGCATAAATTATCTGCCGAGGGGCAAGCGGCCAGGGAGACCTGGCCGTGCTTCTCCTGTCACCAGGAAATTGGAATCCAGCTATGAGCTCGCCCTGAGACCGCAGCACAGGCAGTTTTCTGGTGAGGTGAAGCCGTCTCCTGAGCCGAAACACCGTTCTGAAAGGGTCTTAAGAGGCTCTCATTCTTAGACATGTGGTAGAACCGTTCCTTCTGTTAGTGCTAGTAGAGGTGAGTGGGTCTCCCTTCCAGGGGCCTGGAGTGTCTCTCAGCTCGTTCAAGGTCAGGAAGTCCTGCCTCCGCCTCCTCTTTCTGACTAAGGCCATCCTCTCCTGCTCTGTCCTTGGCAAAACCATGGCCGGCACAGCACTATCTCTGCTGTCTAATAAATCAAAGACAGACCTTTAAACTCAAGGATTAATAACAACGAGGGGCATCTCAAGGAAACTGGGTAACTGAGTCATGAGAACCTGGGGCTTTCCTCTACAGCTGGGGTTCCCCATAAGAAGGTGGGCTTTGCTCTCCGCTCACTTTCCTCTAGGAGGTGTCCATATTCTTTCTAAGGATACCATCTATGGCCAAAGCCTATGTCCCCTTTTGAATGGTCAGGAGGAAAAGGCAGAGTCAGAGGAGAAGGACAAGGTCAACTTAAGTGGAGACAGCCAGGTACAATTTGTGACACCTGACATTTTGAGGTAGGAGGTGGGAAGACTGGGAAGCAGATGACTGGCTGTGTGAATACTCGGTACTTTCAGGGGGCTGGGGAGATGACTCAGCAATTAAGAGCACAGACTGCTCTTCCAGAGGACCCACATTTGACTCCCAACACACACACACACACACACACACACACACACACACACACACACACACACACACACACACGGCAGCTCACAACTGTCTGTAAGTCCAGATCCAGAGGATCCGACGCCTTCTTCTGGTCTCTGTGGCACCAGGCACTCATGTGGCACATAGACTTACATGCAGGCAAAACATCTATGTACATAAAATAAAAATTAAAAAGAAAAAATCTGGCCGGGGCGGTGGTGGCGCACGCCTTTAATCCCAGCACTCGGGAGGCAGAGCCAGGCGGATCTCTGTGAGTTCGAGGCCAGCCTGGTCTCCAAAGCGAGTTCCAGGAAAGGCGCAAAGCTACACAGAGAAACCCTGTCTCGAAAAAACAAAAACAAACAAACAAACAAAAAAAAAAAAACAAAAAGAAAAAATCTGGTAGTTGAAGGCAATTTATCTGGAGTGTCATTTCCTACCCTCCTTTCTTTTCCACCACTATGGAACTGTGAGGACTTCCTGTAAAACCACTGGTTAGAGCAATGTGCTAGCTTTACTCCTCAGAATGGCGGGCAGCATGACTCAGGTCTAGAGAGAGGCATGTACTCCCTCCCCAGCTTTGGTAAAATGTCATCCAAGTGAAGATGATTCACCCCAGCTGAACTCCTGACAGACTATGTCTTCACTCTGGCGCCTCCCCATAGCTGAGTGATTCCTAAGAGTAACCCCTGGGTATGGCCCTAGGCTAACACCCTCCTTAGCAAGCTAGCTCTGTAAGACTCTTCCTTCCTGTCAGCTGTGCTTTCTGAAATCCCATCCTGTGTGCTCTGGCCACTGGGAACGTCCAGTTCTATTCTGAAACACCAAAGCTTCATTCAGGTCTTCACGAACACTGCTATCTATCTCTGCTTAGACACCTGCCCTTCCTCTGAGGCAAAGTGCCACAGGATGCTGAGAAAACTTGCCGGCCACCTCTCTTCTGCGCAGTAAGAAGTATTTAGTCCCTTGGGCACATTAATAGGAACAGGATTTCTAGACACCAGGTACGCATATTTTTAGTGTTAATAGATACTTTTAAACACTCCAGAATTGATGGTAAAAAATGTATAATTCTGCCAGGAATTTAAATGTATTTCAATTACTTCACACTCCACCAAGATCTGGTATTAGCATTGTATTTAGTTTTAGTCCTTCTGGTGGGCAATAGTGCTTCATCTTTATATTAATTTGTATTTCTCTAATAACCACGCCATTTCTGTCTCCAGGGTCTCCCTATGTAGCCTAGGCTGGCCTCAAATTCAGGATCCTTCTGCTGCGGCCCCGAGGGTTGGAATTACAGACCTGTACCACCATGCCTGACTTCAAGGGCATCTTTCCACGCCCATTGACCATGCAGATGACTGTGTGTGTGAAGTGCCTGCCCTTTGGACATATTGTGGACTTAGTACTTTAAAGAAAACATAAGCATCACAGATATTACTAACTCACCTGGAACTTGTGGTTTTTATTCTCTGATTGTTTTTATGATTAAACACTTTCAATTATTTTTAAACACTTTTATTTTTAATAAAGACATTTACATGTTTTTTTCAATGCCGTTTTTATTGTGCTATTTTAAGAATGAGTTTTTCGAGACAGGTGAGGTTTCTCTGTGTAGCTTTGCGCCTTTCCTGGAACTCGCTTTGGAGACCTAGGTCTGAGCCTCAGAACCTCTAGTGAACAGAGGCAACTCCGTCCTGAAAGTTGTCTTCTGACCCTCACCCCTGTGTACCTGTGAAGCTGGGCCCACGTTAAAGCGCACGCACGCGCACACGCAGGAACTTGCGTCTAAAACTCTTATCAAGGTCATTTTAAGTGCTTTATATGTATGTTAAAATATATCATGACATAGTTATTTGTTTTTTTGTTAAGTTTTGGTTTATTGAGACAGGGTTTCTCTGTGTAACCCTGGCTGTCCTGGAACTCAGCTTTGTAGACCAGGCTGGCCTCAAAACTCACAGAGATTCACCTGCCTCCACTTCCTGGAGTGCTGAGATTAAAGGTGCACCACCATGCCCTGCTTCAATACCATTGTTTGTTATTATTTGCAAAGCAAGGATTCTTTAAATTATAAAAAAGACATCTGAAATCTGTTTATCCTTTAATGGTGGAGAACAATTGTTATGTAAGGCAAAGCTGCCTGTGAGTTTGCCTCGGGAACCTTTTTTTTAACAGATTTATTTATTTATTGGGATATATTCAGTGGTTCTTCATGTATGCCTGTGTGACAAAGAGAGGCCACCAGAGCTCATTACAGATGGTTGTGAGCCACCCTGTGGTTGCTGGGAATCATTGAACTCAGGACACTCAGGAAGAGCAGCCTGTGCTCACACAACACACTCGTGAGCAAATCTCTCCAGTATGTACATATTGAGAGCAACCAGTTTTTTTTTTTTGTCCCTGGGGCGTTTTCACTCTCCCGCCAGCACAGTATAAGGTTTCTACTTGTAGTCTTGAAGCCCTTGTCCTGGAACAGGGTTTGTGGGATCACTTTGATTCCAGGCTGGCCTCGTAACTCACAGCAGACTTTCCTGCTTCTGGCTCCCGAGTGCTGGGATTAAAGGCGCATTCCCACCCTTACGCCCTGTGCTGTGTTTTCAGGTCTAGTGTTATCAAGTGACATTTCCAAAAATGAGCCTCTTGCCCCCTGAAGGCCTGGTTGTCTGTCTGTCTGTGTGCATGAATGCATATTTACAAAAAAGCAGTTTGGCTGCTAAATTGATGAAGTGTATATGCAGCTATAAAACTTGATTATTAAACAAGTGACAATATGAGAGGATAAGCATTATTGTTTGTGGAAGTTCTAATCTGAATAGCCTGTACAAGCAATAGATAGCGGGACAGATTTGGCCTTACCCCTTTAGCCTGTTGGTTGGCCAACTGCGCTTCCTATAGACTGGCTTCAATGTTCTAGGGGCATCAACCTTGTAGGTCTGACTGTCATACAATTACGGCATTAAATCTGCCAGCTCTTTTTCAGTACAGGACTTCCTCTGACCCCTCCTTAAAGCCATGGCAACACCAGCCTGGAGCAGACTTTTGGCCATTGGTCAAGGAAGAAGCTGGGGGACTGACCTTAAAGCCATGGCAACACCAGCCTGGAGCAGCTGGCTCTTGGCCATTTCACGGCTCATAGTGCCAAAGACAACAGGCAACCAGCAAGGACAGGAAGGCGGGGGCCCTGCTGCCCACTGGTTATGCCTCCAGCTCCTCATAGGGGTGGGAGGAGGGTGGTTCTGTTCAACTGGACCACCCAGTCTGCCTCGAGGAGGGAAGAGGCTAGTCTGACGGAGAGCGCTTCAATCATGGGCCATATTCAGTGGATTCTGTGTTGTTTTGTTGTTATTGTGGTGGGTTTTTTCCCCCTGGACTTGAAAGCACTCATTCATGGATAACTGAATCACTACCATCTTCCATAGATTGTGACAATATAGCCATTAGCTAAAAACGCTTGCCCCTGCAAGACGGGAATTACATTTGGAAAGAATTTGATCATTTACTAAGGTGACTGTTAATCAAACATGTCTTAATTATCTTTAACTGGCCTTACAACAAGTTAGTAGTTTTCACATCAGATTAGTATTCTACAGTTTTATCACATGTTAAGTTTAGCTATAATTCTTGAATGGAAACTTATTTAGTATCAAAATAAAACTTTAAATCTTAATTCCACAGGGAGACTGGACAAATGGCTACATGTTTTTGCCAGAAATGATACTGGAGAAAATTCTCTAAGAGTCCAGGTGAGTCACCTAGTGCCTGGAGGAATAGACAGCATTGCAGAATTTATCATGTGTGACACGTTCATCAAAATAGCTAAAGTGCTTGGTAAAGTTAGCGAAGACAAGAGGGCTGGACATACATTCTTAACTCAGTCTGTCAGCCTGAAGAGACCTTAGGTAGTGGACATTTTATAGGGTTTTTTTCAGACTGCTTAGATCATTGTCTTGCTGCATCATAAGATAGGTGACTTTATCCCAGTGACTGGTGTTTAGCTGTTGTGCTTCCTTAAATTTAGTTGGCTGGTGACTCATGCTGTGTGTTTGGGATTCCAGTGTAACCTAGACCTTTCTCAGGGTGGGCCTTTAAGCTAAAAAACCATGTCTTGAGTGGATATGACATATTTCAGTTACACAAAAACTCATCAGAAGCAGAACTACAGGGTTTTAAAAACAAAGTTAGAACATTTGAAGTATTAGCCCAGCACTATCGACATTGGTGGATTAGGTCTTTGTTTTAAGATTACTGATGTAGCCTTCTAAACATGAGACCCAGAGAGTTATGGGGAGGGGATCACGGTTTTCCTCTTCGTCTAGATCCAACTATGGCAATTTTTTACTATGCATCCTCCATTTTATACAAATTTTGACCTGAGGCACGGTGAAGGCTCATATAATAGAGATCACCTGTCTGGGGATCTTAGTAACATGGCAATTTTGGGCAATTTAAAACAATAGTCATCATCATTCCCCTTCTCCATAACCTTTGAATCCTTGCTTCTTATCCAAATCTGACCAGAAAGCTACAGACAGGAACTTGCTTGTTTGCCTTGGCATGTCCAACCATTTCACGGCTATAGGCAAGTTTGCAGCGGTGGATGTGGGCATCTGGGCATTCAGTTAAAACAGAAGGGTGCAACAGGGTAGCATTTGTAATTTGAGTGCCACAAACACCGGGACTGCTTACATCAGAGGTAGCACTGACTCTGCACAGAACAAAGAACTCAGGGTAGCAGTTCTGGGCACAGGGGAGGTGCACAAAAGCTCCAGTGCCATACAGAGCACAGGTAGTCATGGCTATTGGAGAGCACCGAAGAGTGCAACAGGGACAGATGCTGCATTTGCCTCATGTACCAAAAACAAAAAAAAGAAACACCACCCAAAGCTCCTTCTAATTACATTGTGTGTGTGTGTACACATGTGCCACAGTGCATGTGTGGAGAACAGTGGTCAACTTCTCTCTACTATGTGGGTCCCAAGGTCATCATGCTTGGTAGCAAGTGCCTTTATCTGCTGTCTTAGGGGTTTCATTGCTGTGAAGAGACACCATGACCACGGCAACTAAGAAAACATTTAATTGGGGCTGGCTTACATTTTCAGAGGTTTAGTCCCTTATCATCTTGGTGGGAAATATGGCAGCATGTAGGCAGACATGGTGCTGGAGAGGGAGCTGAGAGTTTTATATCTGGATCCCCAGGCAGCAGAAGTGAACTGGCTGGAGCTTATGAGACCTTAAAGTCCACCCCACTAGTGACACACCTCCTCCAACAAAGCCATACCTACCCCAACAAGGCCACACCTCCTGATAGTGCCATGCTCTATGGGCCAAGCATTCAAACACATGACTCTGTGGGGGCTATTCCTATTCAAACCACCACATCTGCTAAATCATCTTGCTAGCCCCCAAAAGCTACTTCTAAAGCTGAATATTTAGGGCAAGGAATATAGCTCAGTGGTGGGACATTTGCCTAGTGAGCATGAAGCCATGTGTTCACTCTCTAGCACCACAAGATAATAATGATAATGACATGGAGTTAATTAGAACTGTCAGTTTTTATTGGGTGGGGGTGGGGGTGGGTCTATGTACTTGTTGTACCCACATGTGGAGGTCAGAGCAGGGCTTTGCCTGCCTCTCTTTATCCTCCTCTGTGTTACCACCTTGAGACAGGGCCTCGCAATAACCAGAAGCTTGCTTGCCCTTTGTGCTAGGTTGGCTGAGCAGCAAGCTCTAGGAGTCCACCAGTCTCTATCTGCCAATACTGTGGATACAGACACATGCAGCCGCCATGCCTGGCTTTTTATGTGAGTGCTGGGGATTCAAACTCACATCTTCATGTTTGCACAGCAAGTGCTCTGAGCCCAGCAAGTGCTCTGAGCCCCCAGCCATCTCCCCAGCCCCCAAAGCTATCCATTTTGCTTATAGTTGATTTCAGTTCAATTTGCAAATCTTATTACACTATTAACAAATCTGCAAATGTTAGCAAGAACTGCTTTAAAGGGGCCTTTTGAGGCTGAATTAATTTCCTCTAACACATTAAAAAATGCATTGGATGCATTTATGTATTTAGCGGATTGACTTGTGTTTTCATTAGGGATGCCTGGGACAGAGCCCAGGGCCTCACCAATGCTAGGCAAGCAGGCTTTTACTGGACTTACCCACAGCAGTCCTATCAACAAAACCTACAATCAAATACTTAATAACTTGTAGGTTTAATCAACTAAACATTTAAACAAGTGACCATTATCTTCCAAATTGCTTCAGTTTTACACATTTGCTAAAATTTAACTCATATGCTTCAACTTAATTTTTATTTATTTATTTATTTATTTATTTATTTATTTATTTATTTATTTATTTATTTATTTATTTATTTTTTGTGGTGGTGGTATGAGGGTTTGGACCTAAGGGCTTGCACCATGATAAGCAAAGAGCCTATGGTAATTGTAAATGGCATTTTAAAATCAGAATAACAAGTTCCTGATTTAAAGATTAAATTCTCTATGTGGTGGTCTGAATGAAAATGGCCCCCATAGACTCATAGGGAGTGGCATTATTGGAGGTGCGGCCTTGTTGAGGAAGTGTGTCATTCAGGAGCTTTGAGGTTTCAGAAGCTCAAGCCAGGCCTAGTAGCTCACTCTCTCTTCCTGTTGCCTGCTGATCCAGGTGTAGAACTCTCAGCTCCTTCTCCAGTACCATGTCTGCCTGCATGCCACCATGCTCCCCACCCGATGATAATGGACTAAACCTCTGAAAATGTAAGCCAGCCCCAGTGAAATGTTTTCCTTATCAAGAGTTGCCGTGGTCATGGTGTCCCCTCACAACAATAGACACCCTAACTAAGACACTCCAAAATTCACCAAATCATTAAAGTACCAAACAAAAATGTTTCTCAACTTACTATAAAAATGCCAGTATTATGAGTTTAATTTACCATCGTATTTTCAGTCTTAATTCGAAGGTTTTCTAAGACTAGGCAACAGTTCACCAGAAGTATTGGTGTTCCATTCCGAGCAGTTTGGGGATGCTTTCTAGCTGACTGAGCCTGGGAGGTATCCCAGCAAGGAGGGACAAGGATCCCTTTTACTGCTGCTGTAGCTGGGATTCCCCATCATAAGGGGGTTGGCTCTATGGCCCATCTCCTTGCACTTACATCAGTATCTAATTCCACCCTCCTCAGACTCTGCAACCCCCATGGCCAATTCCCACCACTTCTCATCAGTTCTTCCAGGCCTGTGGTTCTCCTCTGTTACTTACATACCTGACTGAATTTTAAACCTCTCAAAACTTCATTGCCTCTGCAGTCCTCTGGTGATGGGGTGCTCTTGGGTTCAGGGAAGAGAAGGCGGCACTGAACCTAGAAGATCCAGCCATTTGGAATGTCCCACTCAAGTGCAGTACCAAAGGCCTGACTGCAAGGCAGCTAGGCAACTGAAGGGGGAGGTCAGAGGTCAGCAATAGTCACAATACTCACAAGTGGTTGCACTATTAGACCTTTGTGGTGGATGAATAAGGATGGCCCCATAGACTCATATATTTAAATGCGTAGTCACTAGGGAGTAGAATTCTTTGACAGAATTAGAAGGATTAGGAGGTGTCGTCTTTCTAGAGGAAGTGTGTCACTGGGAGGCTTTGAGGTTTTCAAAAGCCCACACCTGGCCCAGGTTTTTCTCTGTCTCTGTCTCTATTGTCCTGTGGATCAGGATATAGCTCTGAGCTACTGCTCTAGCACCATACCTGCCGCCATGATGATAATGAACTAAGCTCTGAAACTGTAAGCAGGCCACCAATTCAATGCTTTCTTTTATAAGAGTTGCCTTGGTCATGGTGTCTCTTCACAGCAATAGAACAGAGATTGAGACCTCAAAGTATCTTTCAAGACAGGTAGGTTTCCTGTCTGGTTTCCATGTACCTACAGTATCATTCATGGTCCATCTTTCAAGGCAGGTAGGTTCCCTCTCTGGCTTCCATGGACCTACAGCAACACTCATGAGCCACAAGCCTCCAGTCTCTCTATCCTCCTGAAGTCCTGGTTCTACATGTTCATGCCATACAGTCCTGTTCCTGCCACCCATGGGACTGTGCCAAGGGTGGACATCTGGTAGAAGGGAAAGCAATTAGCAAGCTAGCTTTCTGGATTCTCCCATCCCACCAGACACAGAGGAAGATGGTCACACCAAAATTTCAGTGGGAGTCTGAGGTTGTATCCAAAAGAAAAACTGTTCTGATTTGACCCCATTTTCTCATGTGAAAGATTAGAGCCCATATTTTAAGAACACTGGGAGGCTGTAAAACTGACTTTAATAGTGATCAAGCCCTGGAAACTTTCTCTTTGTCCTTATTAATATATCCTCAATTGTTTGCATCTTCCTCTTTGTGTGTGTGTGTGTGTGTGTGTGTGTGTGTGTGTGTGTGTGTGTGTGTGTGTATGTGTATGTGTGTGTGTGTGTATACGGAGGGCTTATTTTACCTTACAGCTCATAGCAAATCATGAAGGGAAGTCAGGGCAGGAATCAGGAGGCAAAAACTGAAGCAGAGGCCATGGAAGAATGCTGCTTACTGGCTTTCTCTGCTTTCTTATACACCCCAGGACCACCTGCCCAGTGACAGCACCACCCACAGTAGGCTGGGCTCTTCCAAATCAATCATTAATTAAGAAAATGCCCTACAGGCTTACCTACAGGTTACTTTGATGGGGGCCTTTTGTCAAGTGAGGTTCCCTCTTTTTAGGAGATTCCAGCTTCTGTCAAGTTGACACAAAGCTACCCAGTGCAGCAGGGATTCAGGACAAACCAGAACCAGGGCTATGTTTAAATCAAGGTCCTTTGGACTCTCTTGATGGACTTGTGCTCCTCACTGTTCTTGATCTACAAGGCTGGACTCAACAGCGATGAAGCCAGAATCTGTTTTTAGTCACTTTGATAGCTGTTAGGATACTTGGAGTCACACTATAATGTCCCTCCCAGATGGCTGCTAGAGAGGAAGAGAGAGAAGACATTTAATCATCATTTGTCTTTTTAGGTTAAAAACAATAGTGGGCCTATCTCTCTTGGTGGCAGTGTAGAATTAAGCTCAGGTCTGAAATATTGTATCTAGGCAGCATTTCTCTTATCAAGAAGAAAAATCATTAGTTGTCTAAATGGCATCTTATATAGACTGATGTCTATTATCTGGGGAGTGCAATCCACTGGACTATTAAAAAAAACACATTAATCATTTGTCTTTGGTTATATTTTCTTGCTGGATGTTTAAAACCATGTAGGTGGCCATTAACTAACTTTGTTCCGTTTGTTTTATGAGAGAGAAGGTCTATGTCCCCTGGCTGTCCTGGAACTCTCTATGTAGACCAGGCTGGCATTGAACTCAATGAAATCCACCTGCCTCTGTCTCCAGAGTGCTGGGATGGATTAAAGGTATGCACCACTGCTTCTAGATGGCCACTGTGTTTTACTGCTAAGGCCAGCTTAGGATGAGGTCCTCAGTGTCACTTGGATTTGGGAGGGACCATTGGCTCCTCTGGACGTCCCTTTGCTAGCTGTTCCCTTCACATGAAGATAAGTCAAGGGCCTTGCTTGACCATGGTTTCACCAGAAAGCACGGAGGAAGCATTCCTCTGTGTTGACCCTCTTCTTGTAGATCTGACACTGTTAGAATCACCAGCTGGGGTCTCCATGGCTCTCCTGAACAAGAGAATAGGTGCAATGCTACAGATACAGAACATTTGAGATGTGTGATAATCCCCTGGGACCTCACCGAGTCCCTCCTTTTTAATTCCTGTGACCATCAGCACAGCCTCCAGTTGTGGAACACACAGGAGATCACTTATTCCAATCTGATACTTGTCACTTCTATGCAACAATCAGAGAAAGCTGGGGCCAAACAAACATTTTCAACTGAACTGGATTAAGTGCTTATGTTTTTGTCTTAACAAGAACCAATCATCAGTGGCTCCATTGATTTAAGCAGAGGTTTGACCTCAGTGTATTGCACTTTGACTTTAGAAATTTTAATATCATCTCCATCATCTCCAAGTCTCATTCTTTACACACTTTAACTTATCCAGACCTCTGTAACTTGTCTGTGTTTTTTCTATGTACAATCCCATCTTTACTAAAATCATTTACTGTTTTTCCCCCCTTAATACCACAGGGCACAGTGACATTAACAAACACATTTACCATCTGCTGTGAGTATTTTCCCCCCTGGGGAGTAGAGGAGACTAGGCATTGTCTATACCCTCCTCATGAAGTCCCAATGACAAACCAGAGTTTGATTTCACCCTGGGGAGCCAACAAGCTTTTTGGGCTCACTTCTAGAACATGGGTGAGGAGTTACTGCAGAAGCCTGAGGGGCTCCAAAGCAGCTGTACCAGAGAGTCTTTACCCAGCATAATGACAGCTTCCTCACAGGCATTGTGGAGTCCCCACTCCCTAGCCTAGATACTCTAGTTGGTCCCCAAACCACTAGGCCATGTATAACTAGGGCAGATTACAACTGGCTAGGAAGAGAGGCTGGATGCTGAGGAGGGATAATGACCCTGCCCAGACTTTCACTTGATGAAGGAGCATCCACAGTCAAAAGGTCCAGCTGTGGTGATCTTCTGCATGCAGAAGTCAGTAGATGGCAGTTTGACACAGAACAGTGGTTCTGAACCTTCCTGATGCTGTGACTCTTTAATACAGTCCCTCATGTTGTGGTGACCTCCAACCGAAAAATTATTTTGTTGCTACTTCATAACTGTAATTTTGCTACTGTTATGAGTCATAATATAAGTATTTGGTTATGCAGGATATCTGATATGCTACCCACAAAAGGCTGTGACCCACAGGTTGAGAATCACTGGCTTAGAGGACAGTGCTGCGCAATGCTAGCTTAATGAAAGAAAGCTGAGCCAAAACCAACCACATAGGATAATGCAATAAATGAATAGTGTCTGTACACATGCTCATTAGTCCACGAGGCTGTGTAAGTTCCCAGGGAAACCTTATGGTCTTGAGAACTTTATGTAGCATGTAGACTCATTCACCATAGTTGTGGTTTGGGTTTTAAAGTGAGGGTAAGTAGCAGATATATAACAAAAATGGTTAAAGTGATGTTTTAACATCCAGCAGAACTCAACCAAGAAAGCCCAGTGGAAACTGTGGTGCGGAGCTACTATAGTGATATTTGTTTTAGGAAGAGGGTCCTCTCTTCCCTCCCCAGGAGTGAGCATCCCATTAGTTGTTTCTACTGTAGACATTTTCATACCCTGAGATAAAGGACGATGACCTCTGTTGGAAATACTCTCTCCCTTAGGTGTTCTTGGGGCACACTGCCTTCATTCTTGGGCTGTTTGGTTATCTTCCCTTATCTCTGTCTCTAACTCTAGCCCCAGGAGATCTGATGGCCTTTCCTGGCATCCATGGGCACTCACACATGGGGTTCACAGACATGCATGCAGGTAAAGCACCCAAACACACAAAATAAAAATAAATAATTTTTTTTAAAAATTAAAGAACACTTGGTTTTGAAGGGTCATCTCTGATATCTTTAAATGTTATAAGGTCATGGGTGAGTGGCAGACAGCACACATGGCCTCTTACAAGGACCAGGCCAACAGAAGTATTTGCTTTTACTGATGCCTAGCTGAGACCTTCCCTGGCTAGATTTGGATGACTAGGTTAGAAGCCTATGCCCACAGTCATTTTTTAATGTGTCTGCAGGTGGAGGTAAACACTTTGCAAACCTTCGAAGTTCCTTTTCTCTTATAAAGAGATCAGATTGTAGGACAATATAATACATTGCTATTTTCCCATAGAGGCCACCTTTTACCCTGCAGTGGCCAGGTCAGGCCAGTGTGTATTTTTTAATCCCAGCCATCCCTCCTTTCTTATAGATAGTTCTCTAGAAAGATGGAGCTCAGCACTAAGTTTTGTCTATGAAAACTAAGTGCACTTCTCCTTTGGCTATCAAGAACAAACACCCACCACACACTATGAAGAAAGGAGTATTCATTTATTTGAGATTAAACTACACCTGTGGTGAGCACCGTGTTTTGAATGTGAAATGTCCCGATAGGCTCATGTGTTGGAACACTAGGTCCTCAGATGATGCCACTGTTTGTAAAGCTTACGAAATGTTTAGGAGGTAAGGCCTCTTTGGATGAAATGGATCACTGGGGGTGGGTTTTGAGGTTTGATAGCCCCACTTCCCTTTCTGTCTATTCTCTGCTTCCTGTCTGCAGAGGCGATGTCACCAGCTGCTTCTGGCTTTTGTCACCCCACCATGGTGGACTGTCTCCCCTTGAACTATAAGGATAAACCCTTCCTCAGAGACAAGCCATTCTTGTCTGCCATTTTATCACAGCCATGACAAAGGCAGCTAATACACTGAGGAGATACCTATAGCCTCGAGACCACAGCTCCAGGATATGTGGAGCTGCAACTCTGAGACCTTGTCTCTTCTCTGCAAGTGAGAGCCATTCCCTCCACTCAAAGTGAGACAGTTTTCCCTCTCTAGTATAAAATGCAGCTTCTGTCTGATCCCAAGTTTTGCATGTGGGGTTTTCAGCCCACATGATAGGTATATTAGCTATAGCCAAGAAGGCTGGACTGGGTCAGCTCAACACAGTACAGCCAAAGAGGCTAGACTGGGTTAGCCTAACACATGTATTAGCTACAGCCAGGGAAGCCAGACTGGGTCAGATCAACACTACCTATCAGCTATACCCAAGGAGGATGAACTGGGTCAACCCAACATGGTAGGTACACCAGCTACAGCCAGGGAGGCTGAACTGGGTCAGCCCAACACAGTACATCAGCTACAGCCAGCAAAGTCAGACTGGGTCAGCCCAACATGGTACATCAGCTACAGCTGTGGATGGGTAGAGGGGCTTTCAGCCAAGGCCTGCTGCTGAGGGGACATCTCAGCAAAATATAGAGCTGACCAGCACCTGCCACAGAAGGGGCAGCTTCACCCTTTTCCTCAATCTCCACTAAGTGCTTCAGTAGAAGCAGTTTCTCATAAACAGCTAAATTCTATTTCAGTTACATGCATGTCACCCCTGCAGGAAAGGAGAACGCTGAAAACCATCTTGTTGACATGGAATTTATACAACAGGAAACCCGTGCAACCTTATGCTTTAGAAAGTGATAGGAAATGAGCAGCAGCACACAATGACTGAGGTGCAGCCCGCCTTGCCATCCCAGGTATCTTCTTTGCTTTTCAGGGTGTTATTCTCTTTTGTAGCCGTCTAAGCAGTCACAGATCCACTCAATTCCCACAACGAAGATTTCAGCTAAGCAACACACTAGGTTCAGACAAAAAGGATCTACATTTCGGAACTTTCCAAAGACTGTATTTTGTATAACATACACTATGCAAAGGCAGAAAAATGTATTTGAAAAATGAATATGATCATTTCATCCCAAAGGATGTTTACACATGTTCCGAAGTTTTTGGCATAGCTTACCAGGAAATCTTAGCATACACAAGGACAGTTCTTGCTTGACTGAAGTTAACTGAAAACTTTAGACTCTGATGGATTAATAAACACTGCTTTTATGAATAGAATCAACTTCATAATGGAAGTTTTAGAAGATAGGTGGATTTTTTTTCCCAGCACCTCCTAACATACTCTATAATTTTTATTGTATTTCTTTTTTGTTATCTGCTTCCCCTGCTAGAAGACAATTTCACTAAGGAAGGGACTTCTGGTTGGCTGCATTCAGAGATCACAGAGCCTGGCATGGAGAAGGCAGCCTATGAATTGTCTGAATGACCAACTGGTTAAAGTTAGGCACGATATAATTTCCTCATGACCTACAGATTCCAGGAGAGTGTGATTCGAGCAATGCCTTGAAGGCTGGTTACAGTAGCGGGTACTGTGTCTGGATTAGTACTCTAGGACTGAGTGCGCAGTCAATGTCCAGGCTGAACAAAAATGACTAAAGCAGCCACTGTGCATGTGATCGCCATCTCTCAGTGAAGACATTCTCAGGACTCTGCCTCGAAGCTCATTTTGACAGACAGCAACTCTTTGTGGCAGGATGCCTTGCTTTTTAAATCTTAGAAATATTTATTCTTATTTGTTTTTATGTGTGTGTGTCTGTACACGGATAGGTACACAAGCGTGAGGATGCTCTAAGAGGTCAGAAGGTGTTGGACTCACAGGAGCTGGACTTACAAGTAGTTGTGAACCACCCAATGTGGATGCTATGAACCAAACTGGGGTCCTTCGTAAGAGTGGCAAGGGCTCCTAACCACTGAGCCATGTCAACATTACTCTCTACTTCAGATCCTCATGGATCTAGTGGATATTACTCTTTGTGCTAAGAATGTGTCTTTATCAGGCATCTTAGGTCTTTTTTAAAAATGTGGTATCTACTTAGGAGTACACAAAAAGGAAGACACCATAGCCAGTCTGAACCTCGTATTGACTAGATACCTCCCCTTCTTGCGTAATATAGAGTTCAGGGAGGAGCTGAGTTGTTTATAGAAAAAACAAAAATCAAATATTCTTTTCTCTGCTGGAAAAGTTACAAAGAGAGGAAGAGGCTCCTAGACACAGTTTGGACAAAGTGGAGGGGAGAAGGGAAATGCCGTCTCAATCTGAACAAGGCAACTGAGAAACTACACAATCGAGATTTTCCACAGTGTATCTTAAAAAGTGTATCTGAAAAGAGTTTTAGGGAACTGTAACGGCTAATTTTGACTGTCACCTTGGCTGGATTAAGACACGCCTGGAGATGCCTGTGGAGGTGTCTGTGAGAACATTTGCAGAGAGGCTTGACTGAGGAGGGAAGACTCTCTCTAAAAGTGGTGGCACCATTGTCTGTGATGGGGTCCCATGCTGAATAAAAAGAGAACAAGGAGAAAGCTGCCTGAGCACTGGCATTCATTCCTTGGTGCTTCCTGGTCTGCTGAGATGTGAGCGGAAAGCCGCATGCTCCTGAGGCCACAGCTTCAAGTTTCCTGCCGCCATGCCCTCCCCGACACAGTGAGTCCAAACAAGCCCTCCCTCAGGTTCTGTCTGTCACAGCAATGAGAAAAGTAACTAGTGTAGGAACAGTTGGTGCCAATAAACAAACAAACAAACAAACAAACAAATAAAAAGTATTTTCTTCAGTGCCTTTCCTCTTGTGGCCCGGGATATCTTACTTTTTTTGAAGACTGAACTATACATTTTTATTTTGGAAAGTAACTTAAAGAGATGGACAGGTGCGCACCTCAGTTTACAGCGGGAGGCTGTTCTCTGCACCAAAACAGGTCAACAGTGGCCATTCTCCAAAACTGGAAGGTGCTGTTTATTGCCTCTGCCTGAGGTATTGAACATACCGCCACTAAACTGGCTTATAGAGAAGTTCTGCATTCCTTAGTCCCAAGGTAAGAATCGCTTTTCTTTCTCTTCCAGCAATTCCTCATCTTCGAAAGCCTGCACCTATACAGACTTTATAGTCACTGAAATGTGTAGATGACCTTTGACACCTTTCAGTGTTTCCTTGGAGGCGGAGTCCAGGCCAAGCCTTCTATGCTGTTCTTTCATTTACACTACTAGAAGGATCGAGAGAGGACAATTCATGGCTCTGGAGAGGGAGTGATCTCTTCAGCAGCCATCACACACATTTGGGTCTTTTAGTACAAATATAGTCCTTGGCATTTTGTTAACTTTGACTGGTGCAACTGCCATACTTTGCACAGAAAACTTGCAATCTTCAGATACAGAATTGTTTTTCCACACATTTCAAGAGCAATGGCTAATGTTTAGTTTATTTGATAATAAAGCAAGGTGCCCTGGATGCAGTTTGGATCCAGTCATCTGAACCGTATCACTTTACCTCATCATGTGGGGGGAAAGTTCTGGTGCTTAAAGCCACAGTCAACCCAAATGGTGAAACTTTACCTGTGATCCCAGCAGGCACAATTATCCCCCAGAGTCACTGAGCCCCCAGGGGCTACTGGTTCTTTCTCTTCAGGTAGTCAGACATGAAAAGTGGGATTATAGAGGCTGAGGCCTTACTGGTGATGAGGACAGAGGCCAGTGTCTGGAGCATGGTAAGAAGTGTTCTACCCCTGAACTACGTCTCCAACCCAAAGCAGTGCAGGAAAACAAAGCCCTCTTCTCACAGGACTGAATGACTATGAACTCAGGCAGCCTGGCTTGGAAAGCAGTGATCGGGTAAAGCCAGAGTAGGGCATTCTTTAACTTCCATGTCTAACTTTGAGTTTCAGACTGTAATCGCTTGTCTCAGATGAGTGTGGGACACACCATGCTGGGGTACAGAAGAAAGGAGGCTTGAGCAGCCTGGAAAGGTTGGAGCCAACATAGGCTCCTAAAAAAAAAAAAAAAAAACCACTCAGGTGGTGGTGGTGGGGGGCTACTTCAAAGGCATCACCCACTCCCTCAAATGTTGACAAGGGGCTTTGTGGCAGCAAGTGTGGAAAGTGGAGGGTGGGGGCAGCAGAGAGAAATTCGAAATCTCCTCTACAGACTCGGTACAGTTTTCAAACCCCTGGGCTTCTCACGGAGAAATGGAGAATAGGAGAATACACTGGGGAACCTCTCCGGCGTGAAAGATCGGATTTAGGGCTCTTTATCAGTAAGTTCCCCAGGTGAGAAGCCTGTGTGCTTCCACCCCCAGAGAGCTGTGAGTGTTAGGAGTGCTCAACCCGAGATGCCACCTGGAAGAACTGCACATGTGTCTACAGAGGCCTGCACTGTTGCATGGAGGCTAAAGGAACCAGAGACAGAGATCTTTCCACCTCTGCTCCTGCTTGGAAGAGTACGGGTCTAGGATGGACAAGGCCATCGCGCTCTTCTTTGCCCTAACTACATGGCTTTCTGGCACAACAGACCCGCAGACAGACAGACAGACAGACAGATGCCAGACGACCTCTGTACCTGCAGAAGGATCTTGTTGCCATCGTGGTCCTCAGTCTGCCAGCGCCCCTCGCTGATGGGGCTGCAGGGGTTGGGAAGGAGGGGTACCAGCTGCCCAATGTCCTTCACTCGGAACTCCAGCACGGAGGAGTCGGTGGGCACTGGGTTCTGGTCGCAGGGCAGTCTTTTCAGGGAGAACTGGATGTCTATATCCAGGTTGGAGAAGATGGGGAAGATGCAGAAGTCCGCTTTCCGCTGGCTGGGGCTCCGGCGCAGGATCAGCTCATAGAAGCGGAGGCTGTCAGCATAGCTGTCATGGCGACAGTAGATGGTGAAGCGCACGATTTCTTTGCCATAGTGCACGGGCCGGATGGCCCACAGCGGGGTCCCAGGGGCCAGAGTGAAGAAGTCCTGGCTACAGGGCAGATAGGGTAGGAAGCGGCCGTGCACGCGCTCTGTGTGGTGGTGGCGCCAGGGCGGCCGTTGCAGCACCTGGTGCACCTGCAGGATCTGCTCCTCTCCATACTCCTCCTGCAGGAACAGTACCACAGCCACCGCCGGCTGCGCACCCTTGGGGGACTTCCGCCTTCGCCTGCCTGTGCGCCGCTCAGACACTCGGAACAGTGGGAGGTCAGGGTGAACCCACGCCAAGACCTTGTCGATGGCCTCCTGCAGTGGCTGAGATGCCCCTGGGTCTGCGATGATGTGGATGCTCACCAGGAAAGGGTCCTGTGCCTCCTCCACAGAAAGCTCACCTGAGGCACACAGGAATGAATGAATGGATGGGTGGATGGATGGATGGACAGACAGATGGATGGGTGGGTAGGTGGATGATTAGGTGGGCCAATGGTTGAGTGGATATCTGGATGGGTGGGTGGGTGGATGGATAAAAGGGTACATGAGTGGATGGATGTGTGGATGAGTGAGTGGACAGACAGCTGAGTGAATGAAGTGATAATTATTCCATTAAGAGAAACAGTAATGATACATATTGCCTTCACAGGAAGAGAAGCCAAATTCTAACTGAATGGAATCCATGATCTTAGATTTTGTGATCCCAAGTTCTAGAGAGGAAAAGGGGGGTATTGCTTTATGTTGGACCACATTAGAAAAACCTTGGTTCTGTCCAGCAGGTTTCATAGTCTCTTCTAGCTAGGAGAAGCCAAAGATCTTGACTCAGAAAGCCCTAGTGGGCTCACAAGCCCCTTCACACACGTGCCTGTTGTTGTAGGGCTTTAATAATGTTGGATCAAAGGTTGGATCAAATCTTGTCTGGACTCTTCATCTCAACTGTTACCCATCTTGAGAACAGTTGAGTTCATTGTTTCCCTCCTCTTATTCACTCTCACATTATTTGAGCAGCTAATATCTAGCAGGGAGTCGGTAGGGAGTCAAGGAAGACACTAGGAGTCTGTTTAGGAAGACTCTGAATGAACAGTGCTCTCTTATGTGGTCTACAACCTGTGTCGCCTCAGGTGGTGGCTTTTTAAATCACCATACCCATGGGTGAGAGTTTAATGATTAAGGTGGGAAATGCAGATGTGAAAATGCAAATTCAATGTGATATGTGTCTCTAATGAACGAAATAGAAGAGCATCTTGGGATGGGGGTCAACAAGAAGCTAGGACTGCCTATAGAAAATGGGATCTTCCTGAAGTTCTTTTTGAAGTTTCTTTGTACTTGGGTGGAAGGGGAAGTCTAGAGGTCAGACAGCAGGCTGGAGTAGGCTCTTGCTTTCTACCATACGGGACTCACGGACTCAAACTCAGCTCATCAGCCTTGGCAGCCATCACCTTCACCCACTTAGCCAACCCTTGCTACCCTTCCCAAACTTCTAACAAAGAACAGATGGCATGGACCTTCAACAAGACCATACAACTAGATAGGCACATGTTTCTTTGGTTGGATGCCGGATGAAAGAGTCAGCTTGCTTCTGGGCTATATGCAACGGAATTGCCCCATTTCTTTACATACCAAACCCCTGCTTGGAGAACCAAGCTTCACTCTCAACAAGGCTTCAACAGAATATGCTACAGCTTATAGGTAGGCACTTGTGGATTTCCTAAAATGACCACAATGCCCTACCCACAAGTGCTCCCTAAAACACCCACAATCTTTTGTTTTGCTTTTTTCTTTGGTCTGTTTTGTTTATCCCTGTAATGGACTTTGAAGGGCACTGTCCTATGTGCTTGGCACTGAGTAGGGCAGGGAGCACCCAGTGTGGAATGGGGCGTTCACTCTAGTCTGCAGCTGAGGCGTCTAGCACAAGGCTCACTCACTGGAAGAACCTGGGACTGTACTGTCGGAGATACAGGAAGGAGCATCCAGAGCTGAGCACAACACCTTAGGGGTGTGGTTAGGAGCCAGGTAAAGTGGTGAGGCAGGTATGCTCAGGCAAAGCTACTTTTTTCTACAGAATTTTACAAATCTTGAATGAGTCAGTCACCCTTCCTGTGTTCCCAGGTAGATACCTCTGTGGTGGTTTGAATGAGAATGGCCCCATAGGCTGATATGTTCGAATGCTTGGTTCCCAGTTAGTGGAACTATTTGGAAAGGATTAGGAGGTGTGGCCTTGAGAAGAGGTGTGTCACTGGGGGTGGGTTTGAGGTTTCAAAAGCTTAAGCCTATTCCCAGTTTGTTCATATTCTCTCCCCCCTCCCTGTCCCTCTTTCCATCCCCTTTCCTTGTGCTTCTGATCAGATGTAAGCTCTCAGCTACTGCTCCAGTGTCATGCCTGCCTGCTAGCTTCCTAGCTATGATGATCATCATGGTGATGAACCATCCAATTAAATGCTTTCTTTTATAAGTTGCCTTGGTTATGGTGTTTTGTCATGGCATCAGGAATGTAAGAAAGACAACCTCCAACTGCAAAGCTGAGTGTTTAACCTGGCAATACTTTGCCTTGGGGGGGTTTGCTGGCCACCGGGGTGTGTGCTCACTTAAAAACCTTACCTGAGAAAGATGCTTGGCCTTCAAAATGTACTGTGTGCCTTAACCTAAATGTGAAGGATCCTAGGTGAATGTGCTGTGTGTGCCTTTACCTAAATGTGATTGATCTTAGGTGAATCCAGACATCTTTCAACCAAGTGTGAGAGGGATGGAGTATGGTAGGCAGGTTTATCTGGAATCCAGACCTGTCCTCACAATGTCACCAGGTGTGAGGCACACAGTAAGCAGTGGCCCATGACGTCCAAGCAGTGCCGTGGACTTTTAGCAGCCACAATCCAAACCAGCCACAGGATGGCAAGATGTTGTATAGGAGAAAATACTCCACTGAGCCTGGGAGGGGAATGAGGCAGGAAGGACCACCCTAGCTGAGCCCAGGCTAGATCAGACAAAGACAGATGGCAAGCGAGATCTGGCTCAGTCAGGGTTAGACTGTTGACCCAAGACACACGGGAAATAACAAATGAGTGAGGAGACAGGAGTCGACTGTTAAGTAGCAGTACTGAAGATGCAGGTGGAATTGGGGGGAGCAAAAGAAGAGGTGTATTGTCACAGGTTACTTTGGAGGCACGAGGGGTGGCCTTGGAGGCCACAGCCACAGGGCAGTACATACAAAGCAAGAGGGTGGAGCGTGCTGACGTTTCTGTGATGTGTTGTTTAACTGAAGTGAACAGAAGAGAAGGGCAGGTTCAAGGGGAAGACCAAGCACTCCGCCGCCAGACCACCTGGCCTGGCACGGTAGTTACTTCCAGGAGGCTGTCTCTTGGTTATGGGACTTTGATGCTGCTGAAGTGGTGGCCAAATCTAAGGGCGGACCTGCTCCTTGTAGACAATGTCTTGCACGTGTGTGGTTCTATGACGTGTGTGTTTCCATTCAGATTGGAATTATGAAAATCCATCATGCTGGCTCAGAGAACAGTCAGGGGGTTATTCTGGCCAGCTCGGGGCTCCCCCTTTCTGCCTAACTGGCCTCTTCCATTTCATTTCACACTGATACCATCACCAGCAGCGGTGCCGCTGAAGCGGTAGTGAAGGTGTGACCAATCCCTTTCCCCCAGCTCCTCCTCAAAAGACTCCACGGCTGGCTACCACAACGTACACTGCTCTCTCCCAGGCCGCCTCGAACTCCTAAGTCCAAAGACGCACAACTCTGCTAAACACCAGTCAATTCTCAACACAAATGGGAAAGCACAGAAAGGTTTTGAACAAGATGATGATGAAGAAGCTGGGTCAAGGAATTACAGTTTCTGTCACGGAAAGAGGAGTAGATGGAGCAGAAGGAAAGTTGGGAAAAGCAGCTGTCTGAGAAGTGAGGTGGCCCCTTTATGATCCAGAACCTCCTCACAGGGTGTGCACATAGCCAGAGGCCCGGAGTGAACCAACAGGAGTTCTTTTGTAAAGACCTGAGCACGGTGAGCTCATTTAGGCCCGGTACAGCCCTTGAAGTGGCTGAGATCATTACCTTCATTTTAGAGAGCAGAAAATCAAGGCACAGAAGCTAGTTACCCACCAAGAGCGGCAGAGGCAGAACCCGCTCTCCAGCACAGGGGCCTGTGAGCCACTGCACCCCATCCCTGCTGCACCTGCTTCCCAGCGGGAGGCTCAGCTGCCATTCTCATCCCCACCCACATCTGGCTATGCTGCCCCACCTTTCCCTCTCCTTCTCAGTGGCTCCTTCCAGCCACCAGCTTTGGGTCTCAGATATTCATTTGCATTACTTTCCTCTGGCCCTGGGTCTCCTCCTGAGGGCAAGCATTCACAGAAGTCACCTCTCTCTTGGCTCCTGCTAAAGTCTTTACATCTCAGCCACTGCCCCCTGCCTGGAGGGCAGCACAGGCCAGAGCCAAAGGTGGTGGTACCCAGGAAATAAAAACAGAACAGAGATTTCAAGAAAGTGCACAGGTGGGCAGGAGAGGCTGGGCATGAAGAAGCCAGGGGAGTAGAAGCTAAATTTCCCAAAGACTCTAGAGTTGTCAGAGCCCTCAGCCTTATGCCACCTCCTGCAGCCACATAAAGGTTTCCCAGAGAGCAGGCACAAAGGCTGAAGCCTGCCTGGATGGTTGTGTGTTTACAGCTCTGCAAAGGGCAGGCTGCCCAGCCTGGGAGAGTGAGCTGGGCTCCACCCCTGACTGCTGGCAACCAGGATGTAGCCAAGATCCAGCAGGTGGAAGACAAGGCCAGAGCCTGAATTGCCCTTGGGCTGCATGAACCAGGAGCCAGGAGAGGCTGAAGTCCTGCTCCAGCCCAGCTCTGAAGAACAGGCAGTGACATATGTATGCTTGCTGGTGCTCACTGCACGTGACCCTGAAACAGCTCTAAGCTGTCATCAGGCACTAGGATTACATGTGCACCTTTACGGCACTGATCAGGAAACCAACTGTTTGAGGGGAAGGAGAGAAAATGTGAATAATTAATTGTCATGAAAAGCCTCTAGACCTCCCCGGAGAAGCACTCGACACACTGCGCCAGGATGTGCACTGCCTTTATCATATCTATTACCTGTCTTTTCCAAGGACCCCACAGAGCACCTGCTCCATCAGGGCAAAACACAGCAAAAAGCAACACCACAAGACCGTCCCATGCCGCCTGAGAGACTGGGAGCTGCCACAGGGACAGGATTGCCTTCCAATTAGCCCAAGTCTCCAGAAAGGAGAAGGAGGGCTCCTCCTGTGGTTCCAGGATCAGAGTGGAGCAGCTCCAGCGTTAAGGAGAGCAGAGTTGAAACCAGGCCTTCTCTGAGAAAGGATGTGTAGCCAGCCCAGGTTTTCTGCACGCCCCCCTCCCCCCAACAATCTTTGATCCTGTAAACCCCCAGGTTTTTGTTTTTTTTTTTTTTTTTTTTTTTGGCTACCAAAACTCAAGAGAAAAAAAAGACAATAGCAAACATTTATTAAGTGCTTATTATTTGTCAACTACTGTCCCCAAACCTTATTTGTGCAATCTCATTGAATCTTTGAAACAAAATGCTACTTGGTGGCTAAAATGCTGAGTTGCTCAAGGCCCTTTGGCTAGAGAAAAGCAAGGGCTATCTGAACTCCAAGTCTCCCCAGGCACTATGCTGTCACCTCATCAACCTTCCATCTTTGTCCCAAGCCTTACCGTCTCTGGCTGGGGCTCTAGACCTGCTCTCCAGCTTCTTTACCTAATTTGAGTGTATGATCCTGTTATGAACCAGATGACCATGTCACATACTTTTGTGCTACAGAGGAGAGGGGAGGGGACCAAGGCCTTTCTGCTTGTTGAGAGACTTTGGGATGCTAGATGGCTACTTGGCTGTCTTGATGCCCCCTACATAGAGACCCTCACCACCTCTCTTTCCAAACCAGGGCCACACACTAGTTCCCACCATCTGGTTCCTCCTTCATTAGACCACCTTTCAGGACAGACTGGAAGTCTCCATAGCACCTACTTCTTAGTAATGGGCATGTCCAGCTGAACGTTAAGATCTAGCCTTCCAAAGTGACCCTCTGAACTAGTCTTAGCATCTGACAAACTCAGATCTGCTTTCCTGGATTTTTGAACAACAGTTGATCTCGCTGTTACTGCATTCTCAGGTTGTCACTGACAAGTGGTAACCCATTTATTCAATCAAGGAATGCTTATTGAGCTTCTACTATGTGCTAGGTGGTATATAACAGAGAGTAAGATAGACTTTGCCTTCAGAGAGCGTATGCTCTTGTGTGTGGCGGGAGAGACTCAATAAATAATGACATAAGCAGTCACAGCTACTTTACTTAGCAAACAGGAGTTCTATGCTCACATAGGAAGAGGTATCCAAGGCAGCAGTCAGAACCAGGAGCTGTCAACTGAACAAACCACTCAGTACCCTTCCAGGGCCAGAATGTCCACCAACAAATACCCCAGTGCTCTGAGCACTCAGGAGGCTCAGGACTCTGAGTGAGGGCATCTCCATCTCTGTGGGCTGTTTTAGGAAAGGCACACGAGCGTGGGTGAATCTGCCTCTCTAAAGCTTCACTGGCAACGGAGCACTCCAGATATGTCATGTCAACTAGACACATGCAACCTGGTCGTGGAAAACACAGGCTAGACACGCAATAGAGTTGCCCAGGGCACAGGCTGACACTGAACCAATCACAGGCCAGTGGGCAGGAGGAAAAGTTCCTAGTGACAAAGAACACAAAATCCATAGAGGGCCCCACTCTCCCTTTAAGCAGCATCAGAAAGGGGTACAAATTCCTTCCTGGGAGAGCCATTTCTCTGGAATGTAATGAATAACCTGCTTTCTTTGCTTTTAGCACGTTTTAAAAAGACAATTATTTGCATCTCTTAACTAATGAGAAACTCATGAGCAATTCCCTTAAGAAACCAAGAGTTAAGATAAAATCTCAGACTTCCTCAATTTTGGGCAATTGTATAATCTCAATAATAAAATCGGCAGGGAAGTGAGTAGGCAATCCCTAGCTGCATTTATAGTGGAAGTAGTACGGCTGCTCCTCCCTTCGTCTCAGGTCCTGCAACTCCCTGCAGTTCAGGACAGAACTCAGGCTGCGGCGGCGGTTAAGCTGAAACCTGGATTTTCACTTGGCAGAGAACAATCAGCAATCTTTGTGCTCCCTGGGCCCTTCCACGCTTTTGTGAAAAGGCTGCCTTGGCTACAGCTGCAGCCCCAGGGCTCTCAGTTTTCAACGTTTGTACAGAGACAATGGCATGGGCCCGGACTTCTACATGCTGAGCTCTTCTGAAACCAGGACATTTTTAAGAAAAAAGGAGACAAGAACACAGCCAGTAAGGCGGACAGCACGACACTTTCCTCCACTTGGAAGCAGGACCTCCATTTTACCTTAAGTGTATGTCCGAGCCTCACTCAGGCTGTGCTCTGAAACACCCATGGGAAGGAGAGGAGAGCAAAGGCAGCCACCAAACAGTGAAATAAGACATGAGATGGGCATACCTGACAGAGATTCTGAAAGGGCCATTAATTAGCTGGAGGAGCTACGCATACAGCTAGAAACAAACATACTAGATGATTTACGTCTAAACACTGCAATGATTTTGTCAGTTCTGATTTGGTGACTTTGAGAACATCCCCCAAGATTCCCCAAGTCCTGATCTGCCAGCCCACCATGTGGTAAAGGCAGCACAAGGGATACTGACTAGGAACTGCCCACTGGGGTGGGATCTACTTTCCATGAAGCCTTTCAGAGCCTGATGGTCTTGTGGCTACTACTGCTACCTGAGCCTGAAAGAGAATACGATCATAGCTTTAAATGCCAGGAACAGAAAAGACTTCATTTCATGTAGAGGCGCTCCACACCACAAGCATCTCCTCGTTTCTCAGCTACTCTGTAGAGCACTTCTGCTCACTTGCTATCTACAGTTTGTGTGTACGCACTGTCTCTGTGTGTCTACATGTATGTGTACCTCCCCTTTGCATATTACATCACAATGTTTATGAGACATCTGGTTATTCTTCAGTGTCAGTGGGAGAGTGAAATGGTCCACAGTGAGGAGAAGAAGAAGAAGAAGGGGTCATGAGCTTTACACACAACACATCTTTATCTCAGTAATTCTACCTGCAGGAGTTCACCCTCATAATGGATGTATCCAAATAAATTATGAGTTCCTGCCCATTGAGTAAGGATGTTCCTGGCAACCATGTTTATAATAGTGAAAGTGGCATACAACCCGCAGGGTCTACTTTAGGTACTGGTGACTGTGACTAAGACCCATGAAATAAATACTGCACGGGTGTTCAAACTGCTGTAGAAAGATGTTCCTGGAGACACAGTCATTTACAATGTCTATAGTGGGGAAATAAGACATCTTCTGTCTGTCATCTGTCTGTCTCTGCCATTCTAATAAATATGTCTATAATAATATAGATGGTCATTAAAATATGCAAAGGCAGACAAGGACAAATAATGGATTTTCTGGGTGGGATTCTAGGTCTTAATCTCTTATGAATTTGCATTTTCTGATTTTAAAGAAAACAAAATAAACAAAGAACCAATGGCTATGAACTATTTGGGCAATAAAATTCTTTCTAAAGTGAGAAATGTCATAGTCCCATCAAGGGCAGGTGCAAGTGTGTCAGCTACTCTCTTTCGACCCCTCCCTTGGGGTCCTGACAACACTGGCAGAGACCAGATGCTCCTCAGGGGCCACTTGGTTTTCTCTGGGAGAATTTAAACAAGAGAGCCTGGCTCCCTTTTCCTTTTACTTCCTTGGTAGAAATTTTGTATAGTTGCAGTTAGTTCAAAATGAAAACCCTGAAGCTGTATCTCATACCTTTGAAGTCAGAGGGAGTCTACTGTATTTTTAAAATTAGATCTGAGCGCAGCAGAGGATAGAGGAGTTGTCTGTGTGCTAACGTCTTTACCCTTCCATTTCCAGATACAGAGCTTGGCTTATTGCCTTTTTCCTATCCACTGTCAAACAGCCACAGTGTTGAGCTTTCAGCTCCCATGCAGAGGAAATATGAAGCCCACACCATCAAATACAGATGCTTTAGGTTGTGTTTCATTATCTCAGAGATTTTGTTTGCTGTTTCTATCATTATTCAAGTAAATGCTGCCGCCATTTGTCAAAATGAGCTCTAAAACATAAGGGATGTGTTCCATGTTTTAAGGTAAACCCTTCTTAGTGGAAGGATGTAATGACTTATTTATAAAGTTAAAAAAAATTCAAGTATTTATCAAGTGAGCACATTTCCTAAGCAGACGGTCTGTAAATCAGAGAACCACAAAGCCAGAGTCCAAGTACAGGAAATATAAGCACACGCCACTGGGCTAGCTCAGGGCTTCTCAAACTTTCTTTATATGCAACTTCAGGTGGGACCTGACATTCTGCATCTGAGGCAGCAGTAATCCAGGGTAGCAACTGCATGTGTTCCACCAGGCTATGAATAGCATCTCTGGGCAGCTGACAAAATGTAGGACCAAAAGGGCTACCCCAACCTGCTAACTGTGGCGAAGCCTCCACCTGAATCATTGCAAGACCCAGATCCACCAAAGAGTGTTCTCTACGAGCTACCTAATGACTCCATTCCTAAAAGGAAGGTCCAGGAATGTGACAAATATCTCCAAACTTGAAGCTATGCTGGTTACATGAAGGCCTGATGCGTGGGGGTGTGGGAAAAGCTGCCCCCAGCAGATTCTTTTTTCCCTCAGTGTGAATGAGGCCATTGCTTCAGGGAGGGGAATAAATAAGGACACTGTCATAGCTAGGTACAGGGGCAGCTTTAGGCATCCCATATGGTAACATCAGTATATGCAGCAGACACTTCTAAGTAAGGTCTTTAAATAGACAGCTTCTGTGGAGCACAGAGGAAGCAAGATGGCTTTTTCTGTGAGAATAGCATCTAAGTGGTTTCTTACTGGTCTCTGTGGCCATCACCCCACCCAAGATGAAGCTGACATCACTGACTAACACCAGCCATGCCTGAGAGTCCTGTCTAGGGCTGCAGTCATCCAGCCTCCCAGTAACTCACCGTGACACTCCCTTGCAAACAGACCTGTATACGAACATTATTATTGTATCAGTGCAACGTCTAAAACATCAGAAAAACTGAGATGGTCTTATTTGGGGCTCACTTGCTGGATGCTGTTAAATTAGCCTTGTGTCACAGTAGAGCAGAAATTCAAAACCCTAAGAATGTCCTCCATTCAGAAATGAGTGTGCCCTCTCCCTAGTACTATAATGCGGCTCGGGGCATCCATAAGGTCACAACCATACAACAAACAGTGTTGTTAAGCAGTCAGCAGTATATCAAACAGCATCATTCCCATTCGTCTTGTTAATCAGCTCCTCAGAAACCAAGGGAGAAGGAAATCAAGGAAAGTGTGATAGACTGAACGGAGGCACAGAAGTCCCACAGCTGAGTTCATCTAGCTGGGGGAAAACTGGAGGGTTTTCTGTCGATGGTTTCCTTGTGTTAGGGATGGACATGTGAGTTTTCCTCTAAATCTACGTGTATTGCTGTTCTTTGCTAATCATGAAGTCAGCAAATCCGACGGCTAAAATAATTCTTCATGAGGATAATGAATAGATTCCGGTTTTGTTAGATTTTATGGAATAGGACTCTGAAGAACACTTGTTCCGAGAATCACAGTCACGTGCTAAAAGCAGAAAGGCAACATGATTGCAATGTTTCCAAACAGATCAGAGTTAAATTTGATGCTGTCAGGTCTCCCAAAATACTGATCTTCCTTTTCAGGGAGTGACATGATAAAAATGACTCTAAGGAAGATAAATCTGTCAATAAGTGATCACCTCTGATAAACAGGAAGAAAATGGTAACTCTTGTTCTACGGGGTCTGTGTGGAGCTCCTGCACATCATGAGCCGAGGGCAGGAGGCTGTCTCTGCCACCTACTCTTTTCAGGAAGCAGTTAAGCTAGTGATTAAACCACAGTGAACTCACTTCTCTCCAACGAGCTACGGGGTTCACGAAGGAAACCAGTGTAAAATGGCAACCCATGATGCTCCAGTAAGTATCCTGGTACTGCAAGAGGAAGCAGAACCCCCTGAGAAATCAAAAGGAGAGAACCTGCAAGGAAAGATGTTCCCAGGACAGGAGGCACGGCCATCAGGGCCCAGCAACATGGCAGAAACGACAAGCCTGGCCAGCTTCAGGGCCTTGCAGCAGCCAAGATGCCTAGACTTTCTAATGGGAGAATACCCATAACTCTTTCGATTCCTCTTGTGATAAGGAGCCAGGAAAGCCAACAGATGTCTTGAGTTTGTAGCTGGGGCCACTTTAGGCCCAAATTGGGAGGGTCAAATATAGCTAGTTCTTCATCTATCTCCTACATGCATTATTCTGGGGTTAGAGAGCCTTAAGAGATGTCATATGTTCCTAAAAATGTAAATTTTAAGCTCCCAGGACCTGCTAAGAGTAATTCTCAAGTGTGATTATAATCTTTATGTGAATGGAAATCTCCAATCACACGGGCTCAGATCTCAGCAGCATTACATGGCACATTTAACTTTTCCCCCCTGGTATAATTGTTGTTTTCCTTTCATCCTGTTTATAAAATTTGCCCCTTTTATTCAAGCCACTTAAGAATGCAAATCGTGCCTCATGGCTTGATGATCTCACCAGAGTTCTGGAAATACAGCTTAAAATTCTGAGAGTGAATGGAATTCCTCTTCCTTTCTTTCAGTGAAATTCTCTTAGAGCCATAGTGTGCTGAGCTTTTCAGCACACAAAAGCAGATCTGGCTTTCTCCAGCAACCTATAAAGGGCAAAGGAACCATCTATAACTGGGAAAAATTCACCACCCCCCCCAAGCCACACGTTAAAGAAACTCCTCAGCTACGCATCCTCTGTGGTGAACGGCTTCACAAGATATGAGCGCAAGTGAGATTCCAGGATCACGAAGAGGAGGCCTGCCCATGGGCTCAATCTTCCTTGCCTCAGAGATGGACAATGAGAAGAACAAAAAGCAGCCTTTGCCTCAGGTCTCATCTCTTGCAATCCTTGGCTTGCAGTCAGCAAACAGTGGTGGAAAAGCTGGGGGTTGTCTAGTACCAAGAAATTCCTTTCCCCAAAATCTGGCATTTAGACAAAAGCCAGCATTCCCCCAGGGACCAGAGAAAATAGTTCCTACCTGCCTAAAAGGAATTATTCTCCTTATCTCCAGCAAAAGGGACCTATGGCTCTTAACACATGCTGTGGTACCTATTAGCATATCAAGGTCTAAGCTAGCTTCTAGGCTCTTTAGATCCCTACTCACAACACTTCAAAGCCTCCCCACCTCCCTCAGCTCACAGGTCCCCCCTCCTCCCAGATACCCGTCCTCTTAAAACCCCAGGAATTTTCCCTCATTGCCTCTTTCTTTTCCCAAGAGACAGCCTTGGCAGTTTGGAATGAACTTTCCCCCTTCCACGCATGGAGTGGCCATTCTAGTTTCTTTACTGCGCTATTTCATTTGTCTGGTGCTGAAACTGAACTGGCCTATATGAGTTCCCTTCCAAGGAACTCTCCGAACCCAGCAGCTGATTGGACTTTCCTAAGGCATGTATGGATCAGTTGTTTCTGCTGGCTCCTGCCATCCATCAGACTTGACCCCAGATTCTCGAGTCCATCTCTCCTCTTCTCTCAGTCTCTCTGACCCCACGTAGTCAGATCTCTCTTCTAGATAAGTGTCACCATGGAGATGCCATGGAGATGCCTGTTTTGTGTACTATTACCACAAAAGTCACACCAGTGTGCCAGGAAGCTCCTCTCATCTCCACTGGGCCCCAGTCACAAGGACAAGGGACACCTTTCCTCTGTGATTTGCAACATTTTTCTCTCTGACAAGTTTCCCGTTCTGCTTGGGGATGCCGCGATGAAAATTCTCATCACAACAACACTCTACCCCCCTCAGCTACTTTATCCCCCTCAGCTACTCTTTCTCGCCTCCCCCTAGGAGTGCAGTCTACTGGTGATGCCTGTGACCTTTTCCTCGTCTCCTCCCCTAGGAGCAGCCTGCAGTCCCGCAGCTCCTGGCTTCTGTGATACTTGCAGTCCTCCCCTCACTCAGCTCCCTCCTGCAGGACACTGCAACCCTTTTCTCTGCTCCTCCTAGGAACTGCCTGCGATCCTGCAGCTTCCTTGAGCCCATCCTGGCCCGTGCGACCCTGTTCTCTGTCTCTCAGCTCCCACTGGTGGTCCTGCGGCTTCTGCTCTCAGCTCCCTCCCAAAGTTCCTCCCCCCAGAGGTGCGTGCTCTGCCTCTTCCTTATGCCCTCCTTCTGCAGCCTGAGTCCTAGCCCATCTGGTGTTCTCTGTCTCTCTGTCTCTCTGGTCTCTCTCGCTCTCTCCTCTCTCTCGGAGCTTATAGAAATTCCCTCCAGTGGGATTTCATTTTGCAACCCTCGCTGCTCCTGGGATTACATACAACTTGGCCTCAGTACAGATCAATGGCTAAAACCTGGCTCACTTGATTTCCAGATTCTCACAAATCCTAACAATTGCCAACGCACAGAACAAAGGATCCCTAAATCTCTTATTTCTAAACTTGCGCTGCTCTGTTCTTCCAAAAGCCACTTATCTCAGGTTCTTCTACCCCCTTATCTCTACAATTCTCTGTTCTGTTCTTAGAGTATACAGAAAGCAGCCCTCTCTTGGGCTGAGGATTTCCTAGTAGTACGAACTTGTGGCTGGCTTGTTCTATTCCTCTGATCTTTCAGCCTTCACCCCAATATCTGGCTCCAGTTGTTTTTTTTTTAATTAATAAGACCATTTAGTAATTCGTGTTACACAGGTTCTCCTATTTCTCCCTACACAGGCACGTTTAGGGCATTAATTGATCCTGCTGGTCATACAGAGAGGCTGTACCAAGTTCTCACAACGGAGAGAGACCCCCCCCCCCCCCAACAGAACCTTCAGGACAATGACACACTTGTCATCCCGTCCCTACTCTGTCCTTTTAGTATGATTATTTAGGTCATGGGAGATATAATTTTAATGATCTATTTGGAAGAACATATTGCATCGTGGTGGTAATATTTGTGTTTTTCATGGTAGACTTTAGGCTTAATTAAAAAAAAATCTTTCCAGAAAGTACACTCTCTTTCAATGACTGCACAAAGGGGCCTTCTGCATGGGGGAGGAGGGGCGCAAGATTTATGTTCCTGGCTAGAAGCAGAGTCAGGCCAGGTGCTGCACTGAGGCAGGGCAGCTGTGACCCACCAGTATTCTTTAGTATCAGGAGAGGGCTACTGACCCCTCAGAACTAGAGATAAACATTTGATGATGATCTGGCTCAAAGGATAAGAAAATTATCTTATTATCCAAAGGTAATGTCTTCGGAAAAACTTAAAAAGCAAGAGCTGGGGCAGGAATGCAGTTCATCAGTCCCTTGGTTATTTGAACTAGTGACATGACAGTGTTCAAGAGATCAGAATTCCCCCAGGAGTCTTGTACTGGGGGGAGGGGACAGACAAGCTGAAGCCTGGTGCCAAAGGAGGAACTTGCTTCCCAAGAAGAAAGTCCATACAGTTCCTGTAACCATGACAGGAGAGACTGGAGTCATGACAACGACGGGCAGGACTACACCCAGACTGCTTAGTTATGCTTACCTTTGGCCCTCTATTTTAACCTAAAACTCATGATGGACTCAGGCTTCCTCATTCCAGTGCTTCCCCACTGGAAAAGAACCAAAACCCAAACCACACCTCTCTCTGCTCTCCACTGTTACCCATGTCTTTTAGTTGGTGTACTGATGATGGGTGCCCAAGCTTGGCTTGTTAGGGCTGTCTGGCTTTGACCCTAAAAACTGGCAACACTCTGGCCTTCCTCTTTTCTTTCTCCTGTTGAGAATAAGGATGTGAAGATGGTTGTGGCGGCAGTAGCCATATTGTCCCTCTCAGACAACCTTAAGGATGGAAGCCCAAAGCTAAGCATGGCATAGCAGAATGACTGAAAAGACTCCCCAGATCTGCACTACCTCCTTGGCTATGGCCATTCCACTGATAGAGGAGGATAAATCTCTACTTGCTTTTTTTTTTTTGGTTTTTTTTTTGTTTTTTTCAAGACAGGGTTTCTCTGTGTAGCTTTGCGCCTTTCCTGGTACTCGCTTTGGAGACCAGGCTGGCCTCGAACTCACAGAGATCCACCTGCCTCTGCCTCCCAAGTGCTGGGATTAAAGGCGTGCTCCACCACCGCCTGGCCCAATCTCTACTTGCTTAATGCTTATTTTTCTTTATCATTTGAAGCCAACACACAGTTGCCAATAAGAACACACACTGTGTATGAGGTCTTGTGTGTGAGGAGTGAACACCACAACTTCAGGGGAAAGGAAGAATAGTGACTCATTACTGATTCTAGCTGCCCCTGAGGAACCTCGACTTCAGATTGCCACTAAGACAAGGGAGAAGAGGGAAACATCCAAACCACACGATCAGGCTCGCTGTGGTGATCTGGAGGACAGCAAAGTGAGCTACAAGTTCAGCAATGGCAGTACGCAGGGATTTCAGAGAAACTATTCTTGAGGAAGTGTAGTGTCTGGGTCAAACAGGAATGAAAATGGCAGTCTGGAGAACAGTTCAGGAGGCTTAGCTATGCAGCAGCTAAGGTACTGTTCTCGTGATTCTAATGGCTTTAATAACCAAGGGGCAATGCTGGGTCTTCAGCTGGCTAGACTATCAGAAACTGCTCACTGTCGTTTCCCCTAATAGCCGAGTATAATTGGACACTAAATTACAATTCCAGATACTCAGCTTTTCTCACAGTCCCTACTGCAGAGGAAAACCAAGCCAGAACATCAATAAACATAATGAGCCAATTAGGTGTCTATCCAGTTGGGAATTAGAGTTGAAAGTTTAACAGGACCATGAGGGAGGGTGGAACTATTCAGTATTTATCAACTCAAAAAGTCAAGTTAATTGTTTTGGGTAATTTTAAAACGAATGTTCAATCAATATGGACAGCTTTGATGTAATGCTTTTAATCACTAAAAATCCTGTCTAGACATGAGGCATCATTCCTTGTGTGTACATTTACTTATATTTCGATATTAAGTATAAGCACTTCTCAATGTTCAGAGTATTCATATAAAACCTATTTCTACTCATATCTTTATTACATTTAATGATCACTTATAAGCCAGGAATTATAAAAATAGGAAGATGGACTAATAAAAATGTCTACATCCAAGGCTGGAGGTATATCACAGTGAGAATACTTGTTTAGCAGGCCCCAGACTCAGTACAATTTCTAGGGTCACTAAAACGTCTACTCTTTTTTAGCTAGATTTGAAGTGGAGAAATGATAGCTAAATTGTCCAATTATAGCCTTTGTTGGTAATAGTGTTGCCGTAACACACTTCACAGGGGTTATCAGAGTAGGATGTCCCTTCCAAGTTGGGCAGGGACAACATCTGCCTGCAGAGACAGTAGAAGAAGAAAGGTACAGAGAGGGGTCATCTGAAACCCATGGAGGCAGCAAAGGCTCTGAGCCTTCTCCTAGCCTTCATGTAGCAGGGATTGGAGCACTTGGCGTTAAGGAAAGAGTTAATCTGATTCCTGAACTAGAACACAACAGCAAAACAACAATACACACACACAATAAAATGACTGCAGCCAAGACACAATTTTCAGTAATAACTTTAAATATTAATGGCCTCAACTCTAATCAAAAGACACAGTTTAACTGAATGGATTAAGAAACAAAACCTACTTTTCTATTGTCTATAACCAACTTATATAGTAGCTTTTCTATAACCATCAACAAACACACTGGGAAAGAGATCATGGACACATGCCCATTCACAACATCCTCAAAGAAAAGAAAATATCGAGGAATAAATCTAACCAAGGAGGTGAAAGACCTCTTCAATGAAAACTTTATATCTCTGAAGAAACAGATTAAGGAAGACACTAGAAAATGAAAAGATATCTCGTGCTCATGATTAGTAGAATTAAGATTGTGATAATGACAATTCTACTAAAAGTAATTTAGAGAGTCAATCCAATCCTAATCAAAATCCCCATGACAATCTTCACAGAAATAGAGAAAAACATCCTAAAATTTATATGGAACAGCAACAAAAAAAGAGCCCAAAGCAATCCTGAACAAAAAGAACAATGCTGGAAGGACTACTGTTCTTCAAGATATATTATAGAGCCATAGTAATAAAAACAGTATGGTAGTTCCATAAAAACAGACATATAGACCAATGGAACAAAATGGAAGCCACAAACATGAGCACATATAACTACAGCCATCTGTTATTGACAAACAGGCCAAAAACATAGACTAGAGAAAAGATAGCATCTTCAACATATGTTGCTGGGAAAACCGAATGTCCACATGTAAAAGGACAGAGTTAAGACCCTTATTTATCACCTGCATAAAATTAACTCCAGATGTATCAAAGGCCTTAACATAAAATCTGAAACACCGAAACTGCTAGAAGAAAACATAGTCTGTATCTTACATGATACAGATGCAGGAAAAGACTTTCTAAATAGGACTCGACTTACCCAGGACTTCATAGAACTAAAAAGCTTCTGCACAGCTAAGGGAAAAAAATCACTGAGTGAAGAGGAAGCCCAGAGAATGGGAAGAAGAGGAAGAGGAATCCCACAGAATCTCTTCCAGCCATACATCTGACAGAAGATTAACATCCAGAATACAAAAGAACTCAAAACAAAGATTCAAGAAAACAAATGGTCCAGTTTAAAAATGGGTTTTAGATCTAAACAGGTCTCAAAAGATGAAATAAAAATGAATAAGGGACATCTCAAGAAAATATTCCTTATCCTTAGCAATTAGGGAAATGCAAATCAAAACAACTGATTTTATCTCACCCCAGTCAGAATGGCAAAGATCAACAAAACAACCAACAACAAACACTGGTGAGGATGTGGGGACCCCTCCTTCACTGATGGTGGGATTGCAAGTTGGTGCAGGTACTATGGAAATCAGTGTGGACTCTCAAAAGCTAAAAATAAACCTACCATATAACCCAGCTACACCACTCCTTGGCACATGCCCAAAGGACTCTACCTCCTGCTTCACAGATACTTGCCCAGCCATTTCACTGCAGTTTTTATTCACAATATCTATGAAATGGAAACAACCTGAATGCCCTCCAACTGATGAATGAATAATGAAAACATGGTACATATTCACAATGGAATATTACTCAAATGTAAAGAAAAATGAAATAATAAATTTTGCAGGTAAAAAGATGGAACTAGAAAATATTACACTGAGTGAGGCAATCCAGACCCAGAAAGACAAATGCCATGTGTTCTCTCTTATCTGTGGTTCCTAGCTCCAAATATTCAGATGTGAGTATATAATCTGGAGTAACTGCAGATACCAGGAAAGTAAAATGTCCATAGTGTGTGTGGGAAGGCGCTACAGAGAGGGGGATAGCAGGATAGAGGTGAAAGGATGGGAAAATGAGAAAACAGGGAAGAGATGGATAACTCGGGGGAGGGATATCAATACAGGAGAGGGAGGAGGAGGGATAAATAGCACTAAGGATGTCTGGAAAGGGCATAGGGAATTATTATTTTACATTTGCCTAAAATTACATATAAAACATATAAGTATATGTGCTTACAGAAATATAAATACGCACACAGTATAAATGCAGTTATACCACTTTGGGCTAGCTATAATAATCCACCCAAGACCCATAGAAATCCTAGTACCAGGCATGGGAAACCTCCTTTTGAGTTATTGGGCAAGGGAGTTCACAAGGCTCCTACAACACTATAGGCTACTGTCAGTGTCCTTGGTTGCCTCTATTGCCGAGGACACTACACATTTTGGACATAGGACCCAGAGGATTGTAGATAAAATTGAGCTGAACGCCTCCCCCCAGAAACTAGCTTTCATAGTCCCAGAAAGCACTATGAAAACTGTTCAGGGATATAAGCAATCAATGCCTGGCTTTGACACCCATGAACACTCACCTGGGCTGTGGGGCCTGGGTGTACGCTTCTCTCATTATATAGGAGCTATTTCATTGTAACTTATTATGGTGATCATGCAAGAAAGAAAGGAGAGAAAATATACCTCTTTCACTGGAATAATGTTTATGATTACAAGTGAAATAAGGCATTTTTATCAATATAAAGCAAACCTTGGCTTATGCAACCTCTGTAGTGAATACTGACAACTTCACTCACTATCAATAATAAATCTGTTTTCTGACAAAGGAAAAAAAACCAACAACAGCAATGGCCAGTGTGAAACGATAGCCCTAAAAGTGCAATCGTGGCACTTAATCGTAGCAGAAACCAACGGCTGTCTAATTGGACTCAAGGCCTACGGCCTAGGAGGGAAATCATTCCTGCTACTGTAAACCTAGCCAACTACACAGGGCTAGTGAAATCATGGATCTTAGAGGAGAACCTACGACTGCCCTTCTCCTAAACCAGCATCACTCCCAACGACACTCTAAATACCTAGCTTTACACACACAGTTAAGTGTAGATCTTACCCTAACCAAAGAAGATTGTTTCTGCATCAGGAGACCAGTTCAGAAAGTACAACTAGTCAAAATTCAGAGAAAATGGACTGTGGGGTGCCCAGCCGCAATTGATACCTCTGCTACACAACTCCTGCGTCTAAGGCCCAGGGAACATCATGGGAGAGGGGCTGGACCAGAAGACCAGGCAGTTTGCAGTGAGACTGTGGCTTCTGGCTATGACAGAGAAACTATACCCATGCAATCCCAATACCATGGCTACCCCTCCATCACCAGTTGACATCCAACATAGATGGGGGAAATCTCATGGGGGCCCCACCCCTAGATGGTGGGCTACATGCAATTAACAATTGCTGAAAGATGGAGAATTCGTCTTCTCCTGGATAAGCCCCCTGGCTGGTTATCCAATACTAAGTGGTCCGCCCTAAAAGCTTACATATGCAGCAACACAGCATGGACTGAGCAGGGTCTATTTCCGTTTCTTGTCTATATGCATATGTAACACCAATGGTTAAAGAAGAGGAGGCCATGAATTTGGAAGGGAGCTGGGGGTACATGGGAGGGGTAGGGAGGAGGAGAGCAAGCAGGAAAATGAAGTAACTATATTTTAAAAATTTAAAAGACAACTTTGAAGGACATTCAAATAATACTCACTGCTGGTGGAGGACAGATGGCTGTAGTCGGACCTGAAACGTAAGATGTAAGTAGGATTAGATATCATTTTTCCTTTATCCAAATGAGCCCCTCGAGCTACAAGCTTTGTTAGTGGGGATGAGGTAGTTAGTAGCATTTGCCTGCTACAGCTGTTGCTGGTGAAACACAGTGCTGAGGCTTCTCTGGTGCAAATTAGTGCAAAATTCTGAAAGCAAAGCTGGATGGAGCCTGCGCATGGGCTCTGTGGGTCACCCTGGGAGATTCTCAGGCCCTCTGGATTTGTTGGAAAATTTCTAAATGTTTGTTTATTTTTCTGGTAAGAAAGCCTCCAAGTTTTCAACAGATTCACAATTCCCCATAAGGTTACACTCTCATTAAGGGACACTTCCCAATGTTCACACAGCACCACTGGGATGCTTCTCTGATGACACGATGGAAGGAACCCCTGAGGAAGAAGGATAGAATTGGGCTGAGGAGTAGGGCTGTGTCCACACACCAGGACTGGCTGACCAGCAGGGACCTTCAGCACAGGGCACTTCAGTTGATTTCTATTCCTAATCCTGCTAGATAGGAGAGTCACAGGATGTGGACTGTGGTGGGGATGAAGAGTTGAGGAGAGGTGGTCCATACAGGTTTTATGCTGAGAATTCAGTGGCTGGCAGGCAGTCACTACGAGAATGGGATTCCTGCCAAGAACCTGCTCTGCCTGGTCTGCCAAGTCCCTGCCCTATGGGCAGGGCTGTTGAGACTTTCCTCTTTGGCAAGGAATTTGGTGTAGATGCTGTTTATTCTCTTGCACCCCCAAAGTCATTCTCAGTAGGAAATTAATCCCTCAGGGATGCAGGGATTCACAGTGCCTGGCAGTCAGGGGATGTAGTCGGGCAAATAAACTGCTACACTGTGTTTAATTTTATAGGTATACACCCCATCTATCACCTTAGTCTCCAGTTGTCTTTCCTGAATTATCCAATTTTCACTCCATTTACTACATTCGAAAAGTGCATAGAAAACTTTTTGTTTAAATTGCCTTTTATGTGTCATAATTACTACACTGCTCAGACCATGACACCCTGAACTATTGGGAAGGAATAAAATGGAAGGGAAAGGACATTGGTTTTCTCTTTTTCAAATGAAATATTTTTGTAGTTAAAATCCTGTTGTTTCAAACTGGAAAGATTAAAAACTGCAAAAGAGATTTGCACATCTCTTTGTAAACTGCCCTCCCATGTGTCAAATTCAATTTTATTTGATCAACTGTCATAGTAGTCATGACGACAAAATACCTAACAAAAGCAACTTAAGGAAGGGAAGAAGGGTCTGTCTGAGGTGGGAACGAGTGTGAGGCAACTGGTCAAACTGTGTTCAGACAGGAAGCGGAGAGAGATGGATGCTGGTGCTCAGTACGCTTCCACCTTCTTCTCTATTTCAGAGGACCTCAGCCTGTGTGATGGTGCCACCCATATTCAAGATAGGCCTTGCCTGCTCAACTGAATCTCTCTGGGAGCGTCTTCACTGACATGTCCAGAGCTGTGTCTCTGAGGTGATTCTGAGTCTAGTCGGTTGATCTAGTCAGTGGAAAGTGATACTATCAGTAAGGAGACCAGGAAGTGAGGGTTTTGCACTCACTGGGCAGCGTGGATGGGTAATGAACAAGCTGCGAAGCAGGATGGGTTGTGCTAGGGTATAGTGCCACATTGGCTGAGGGAAATGAAAGCATCAAGGATTGGTGACATGCTGAAACCCAGGATTTCTGCACCCAGTATTGGCACATGAAATTCTTTCCGGAGCCAGACAGTACAGAAACAACACATTAGGACGACGCTGAGAAACCTAGCTATAAAAAGTACCATGAGTGCCCAAGAAGCATCCACTATTATAGATCAATAGCAAAGTCCTTGCATCACACCACAATCAGAGCCAGACATTCCAGAAATCGTACAACTATCCACATAGGACGTGGAGAGTGTAATATTACTATGTTTCCTAGCAAGAATGCACCAGTCTTTTTAGCTAGGGTTTGCCAAAGATGAAATTTACATGGGCAGGCGTTGTAAAGAGCTGCACACAGATGGATATGGACATAGACTGAAAATTACATTGAGAGTATTTTAGGATAAGTGCTAACATAAAGGACACTCCTCCATGAAGTCCCCCTAAATCTCTCAAGACTTTCATGGTAAGTTGGGGTTAGGCTTGCCAACTGTCCTGTCTCTGGCAGACTTGTGAACTCCAACTCCTTCACACAGCAGCCAATCTGCACAGTACCAATCTAATCATGTCTGACTTTCAAGGACATTCATGCTCACTAATTAAAACATAGACCCCTGTCTCTACTGAAGGGTGGTCTCTGCCCAGCCCTGTGGCCCTCACATCATTAAAACACATCAAACGGAAGAGGCATCTAAGATCTCACCTTGCTCTCCAGCTTCTGGTTCTAAGTTTATATAATCTGCATATTGCCACAATGATAGACAGAACGGCTCTGAACTGCTCTTTTCATTTCGAACCGTGTGAACAAGCTGCTTGGCAGCTCCTGTAGCTACCACTTCAGATGAACTGACATGCTGCAATTTACTCAACCCCTTCTCTTTGGAAATGGCTGCATGATTGTTCGTGGTTCACATTTGCAGAACACTGGGTGATGAGATCTGTATGAATAAAGCTTTATATTTATTTACTTCCTTGTCCTTAGAAAAATTACCGTGATTGGTAATACAGACCGAGTCAAGGTTTCCACTTCTCTAGCTCATATTCTAAGTATGATTATTTAATGGTATTGCCAGTGAAGGACGAACTGTAAAGCCTAAGACAACTTCATAAAGAAATAGATTAAAATAGTTTCTGAAAACAATCAGGTGTTTGCCTAGACTGCTCTGAAGGACTTCACGCTCCTCAAGGACAGGTAGGGACAGCTTGAGATTTCTGTTTCTTGGTTTCATATCACAAAGGGTTCCCTGGCTAGCTCTGCACACAACATGGAGCATGAAAGGTAAACGCAGGAATTTTAAGATGTAAAATTCTTGAACCTATACAGTAGATAGCATATAATAACACAAGGATTATTTTCTCCCACCACATATATATGTATATGTATATGTATGTATGTATATGTAATATCTGTATGTTAATTGCATGCATTAGGATTATATGGGAAGGTACTCTGTAATTAAGATAGTTCACTGCTGCTGGAGGTCTCACTAGGCAATCTGTACATATATTCATTTTATAAAAGGAATGTCTTCCTAGATTCCTTTTTCCAGGAAATTATGGCCTAAGAACTGAACTTGGCCTTTCTGTAAAACTGGCCTTCCTGTTATTGCAAACACATGGCTCCCTGTGTCATGGCCTTCCCTGATTATTCTGAGTGCACTAAATTGAAGGTCATGGTAACAGAGCTAACTAGCCTTGGACACAAACTTCATACAGGACTAAAAAGTCATTTTGCTATATAAGATTTCCTTTAAAAAATGCTGGCCCATTTAAAATGTTATTGTACCTAGTCTTTCCCATCTACCTGTTCCGCTTCTCAGTGCTTGCCTCTTCCTGTAGGCTGCAGTGAAGCATCGGTTGTAGTTCCCTGAAAAGTGTGACACTGCCGTGGGCCAAAAGGTGGGTGACAGAGGTAGAATTTCACTGATGCCAGAACAAACTAATGAAGGAAAAGCACTCACTAGGTATGGTCCCATGTGAAAGAGCAGGGTAGAGGCCATGTCTTGGAGACTCACTAATGAAACTGTTGTTGCTGGCACTGGCTTTTATTTGTATTTTCAAGGAACTGCCTGTCCCTCTGTTAAGAAATTCTGTGTCATAAGCGACTTTGCCAAAAGTGGCTTGCTAGTTTCTCCTAACAGCACACAGAAGCACAGGCTCGCTTCCCAGCGGAGCTTCCAAATGACATCCATTGCCACAGGATACTAGTCTGTCTGCCTTTAGTCAGGGCCCATGTGAGGTGGAGGTAGGTGGGAAGAGGCAGCATTGCCTCCAAAAGAAAACAAGGACTAATTATAGATGGAATGGTTCCTTGGGAATGGTTACTAGGTGGGAAGGATGTAGAAGCCTTGGGCTGCAGACCCATAAGCCATATCCCCATTGAGTTGCTGCATCCTATTTGTAAAATAATAATGACAACACCAAGGCACGGCCTGGATGTTCTGAATGATGATGACCAGCCTCCTTAAGATGTCTGAAAGCACCTGTGTTTCTGTTGTGTTGGGGATAAAGAATGTATGGAGCTTGGTATAGGGGCACATGCCTGTAATCCCAGAACTTGGGAGGCTGAAGCAGGGGTATTCTAAATTGCACACCTTTCTACTCATCATTTTTCTGGATACTTTTCTAGACAAATGGCTCAGTTCTCACCCTTTCCTCACCTTCTACTCCTTTCTAGAGCCAAGCTCGCCTGGCTTCTCACCACCCCACTGTCCAAGCCTCTCTCAGTATCTCCATTAATCAAATGGCACTTCCCAGTCCTTATCTTAATGAGACTCTCAGTCAGACATTATTGACCTTCATTTCTCAAAAACTTAACCCTCTCTCGGTTTCCAGGACAGCCTGTTCCTCCTTCTTGGGCTCTTCCATGGGTTTTCTTGCTTTTGCCTGACATTTCGACACAATGGCTTGCTTCTCAAGGCTGGGCTTAAGGACAGCCAGCTGTGCTGAGCTGGCTAAGGATTCAGTGAGCCACTGAGGCATGCAAAGGTTTAGAACAGCAGGCAGCATGCAGTGGATGCTGGGTAAACATTTGCTGTGACCTTCAGTTGAATTCATCTCTCCCAGGGCTTCATGGGAAGTTCCAAAGACATCATCATGTTAGACCTCCACACTGAACTCCAAAGATACCCAATGTCTGACTGCTCATCTTAATGTCTCTTCTTACTGCCTCTGCTGACGCTGAAATGTCCCACATTTTCCCCTAACTTGGTTTAGAAGGGATCATGGGCTAGTTTGAGAATCCAGTTAAATTTTATTTTCTTCTCACAAAGCTTTACCAGGTCTACTCGTTTGTATATGTCTTGAACCCATTTGTGGACCCCACGTCGAGGACTGACATCCTAGTGGGTATGTCACTCGAGCTGGGTTTTGAGAGAGAGAGGGGGAGAGTAGAATTTCACCTGGTAGACAGGAATGCCAGACAGAAAAGGGCAGAGCTGGCCGAAAGGGCAGTGTGGCAAAAGTAGGCATCAGAAAAGCATGTCAGGATGGCCAAGTCAAAGAGCAAGGAAAGGTCTGAGGAGAACTGGCCAGCACCAGAGGAGGTCACTGTCCAAGGCCATGTTCAGCTCTTGCCCTTAATAGACAAAAGAGCTGTAGACACTTGGAAGGGAGAGCGACAATACTAAGAAAATCCCGGCATGGGGCACATTCCTATAATCCTAGTACTTGGGAAGCGGGGCAGGAAGAACAGAGATTAGGGTTGTCATTGACTACTTGGTGATTTCAAGTCCAACCTGGACTACAGGAGACCCTGTTCCAAACAACAACAACAACAACAACAACAACAACAACAACAACAACAACAACAAGCAGCCAACACTTAATGAGTGGGTTCTGTGTGCTTTATATGTAACTTGGCCAGAATAGAAAGGGAAAGCATCAGAAAATGAGCCAACTACTAACAGCAGGTTTGATAGCTAAGCTAAAATTCCAAGTATGCGGAGTAGATAGCAAATACAGGGCTAAGGGGCATGAACTGAAACTTCTGTTTCAAATAATACCATTTTACATTTTAATTTAAGTTTGCTAGTGGTGCAATAAGAATTCTTTAAACAGTTCTGTCCTGGTACAGCAAGAAGACTCTTTAGTAACAAGCAGAAAACAGAACTGGGGTGTCTCCATATTAACTAGCCCTCCCTAGGACTCCCTGGTAGCTCTCATGCTGGCCTGCCTCCTGGGGTGAAGACACCTCTCAAAGCCAATGCTTACTCCCTCTTCTCCAAGGCCAAGGCCCTTCTGGCAAACATCTGCTTCAGGAGAGCCATGCAAGTTAAAAATTAGCGGGACAGAGGCTGCTTCACAGCAGCTACAAAAGAGCTGGGAAATGTTGCTTTGTTTCATTCTGTTCACGGAGGAGAGGGGCGCCAAGGATGGTCAGCTGAAGCTGGTAAGTAACGTGTGTGTGTGTGTGTGTGTGTGTGTGTGTGTGTGTGTGTGTGTGTGTGTGTGTGTGTGAGAGAGAGAGAGAGAGAGAGAGAGAGAGAGAGAGAGAGAGAGAGAGAGAGAGAGAGAGAGAGAGTCTTAGAATTCTTGTCTACTGGGCATGAGGCCTTAGGCCAGCTAGAGCTGGTAAGTAATATATGTGTGTGTGTGTGTGTGTGTGTGTGTGTGTGTGTGTGTGTGTGTGTGTGTGTGTATGTGTGTGTGTGTGTGTGTGTGTGTGTGTGTGTGTGTGTGTGTGAGAGAGAGAGAGAGAGAGAGAGAGAGAGAGAGAGAGAGTGAGTCTTAGAATTCTTGTCTACTGGGCATGAGGCCTTAGGCCAGCTAGAGCTGGTAAGTAATATGTGTGTGTGTGTGTGTGTGTGTGTGTGTGTGTGAGAGAGAGAGAGAGAGAGAGAGAGAGAGAGAGAGAGAGAGAGAGAGAGTCTTAGAATTCTTGTCTACTGTGCATGAGGTCTTCGCTTGGAACCCCAGCGCCACAAAAATCAGGAAAGAAACTAAACTGACAAGTTTCACACCAGCAAAATTGAAGCGAAAGCAAGGGGTGGGGTGGGGTGGGAGCTTCTTCAATCAAGTTACTCCTCCGCCATGGCTATCACAGTTGGGTAACAGGGCAAACCCAATGTAGGGAAGAATGTAGGTCCAGTTGGGTTAGGTCAGAACTGAGGTCCATTCTGGAACAGGCCTCTCTCTCCCTGTCCTCAGTAGATTGCCAGATCCTAAAATTAGCTTGAAACCGCTCCACCTTGCAGGAATTCCGAGGTCTTCTGTAGTCCGGGTGGCCCCTGACCTCAAGCAGGATTTCTCTAGATAGGAGAAGACACCCTTTCCTACTGAGCATCCTGGATGTAGTGCTGACTGCACAGGAACATCCTCTAGATAGGGGCTGGGTGGAAACCATTCCGGGACATTCGTTTCTGACAAACGCATTCTTTTGTCCTACCCAGGAAAACTGCTGTTGGGAGAGGGCTAATTAGCCTCCAAAGGTTTCAGCTAATTACTCGAGTCCTTGGAAGCACATAAGACCCCGATCACAGCATCCTGCGGGTACCCAAGGCTGGCGGGGTGGAGAAGCGGCTCAGCAGCACAGGATAAGTGAGCTATGCAGCCCTCTAAGCGGGCTTCGGAGAGTCTTATTCGTGCCAGGTGTCCCACCCTCTCCACCTGCTTTCCTCATCTCTAGGGCCCGATTCCCGGGAGGCTGCCGAGCTACTAGAGTTCCCCAGCTGGTGGGAACAAGTGCAGGCGCTTCTCTATCTCACAGGGAATACTGGCTGAACCTGGCACCGAGGGCCACAGGGCTGCGAGGGATGACGCTGAGCCTCGGGTCCCACCACCTTCCAGCCCCGGGTGGGGCCCTTCCCGCCCCTCTCCGCCCTGCCCCAGGCAGCCACGGACCACGCCACTAGCCCGCAGACACTGAGTCCCAGCCCCGATCCCGCTGCAGTGGCTCGGGATCCCGCCCCTCCTGGTCCGGCTCACCCTCCGGTCTCGGCGCCCGAGTCCACGCAGTCCTCCTCCTCACCGCTTGCCTTCGGGTTCATGGCGCGCGTGCCCGCCGCGCTCCCTCGGCCCCGGGTCCCTCCGAGCGTCTCGCACCCGGGCCCGGCAAGGACCCGGCCCCGCGCGCCGGCAGCTCGCCGCGCCCTCTCGCGGCCGCGCCCTCCCCGCCCTCCGCTCGGCGCTGCGCGGGCGCGCGGGAGCCACCGGGCGAGGACCCGAGCGTGCGCACGGGATGCGCGCGTGTGCACGAGCGCTAGCGTGAGTGGGGGAGGTGTGTGAGGTGGCCTATCTCTATGAACTCGGGGTGTAGTGGGCGTGCAGTGTTTAATCTTGCACCCACCTGAGTAAGTGCCCGGTGGCTGTGCTTTCTCTAGAGCGGCCGGTAGATGTGAGTGTACACAGCAAAGCTGTCCTCCCCCTGGGCCCACAGTAAAGACTCCAGAGTCCCCGGCTTGCTCAGAGATTTTTCCAGCCTCAGTCTGCGAGCAGCACCGGGAAAACAGCCACCAGCACAACCAGGGCAGGGTGGGATGTCTCCATTTGAGGATCAGTTAAAACACCTGAGTGATCTGCGGAAGCTGAGTTCATTATCGCCTTGCTCAGCGTGCAAACCGAGTGGAATGGCTTCTCACGGACCCAACTTGCTAGCGAATGCATTCTTTTGTTATCTGTTTCAAAACAAGAGGTCTGGATGTGCCCGCGTTCAAGGAATCTGGCAGCAAGAGGGTGGAGGATGTTAAACCCCGCCATCCTTCAGGGTGGGTTAGTTGAGGTAGCAGGAGGTCATCTTCACTCTAGTAGGTTGAGGTGAGGCAAGTTGTTGTTGTTGTTGGGTTAAGAGCAAGTTAGACTTAATTCTGGTGGTGGTGTCATTAGACGACATGGAAGGCACTTCTCTTCTGAAGGGTAGCATCGAACCAGTGGCCTTTCGCAAGCTCTACCACCCAGCTTCAACCCAACCACCTTTTCTTTTCAGACAAGTTATTTAACCTCCTTCAGCCTTAATTTCTTCACCTATTGGGCTACTGCTGTCTTTCCTGTACCTCCGTGGTGGGTTACACGAGATCATGTCTGTAAACAGTTTGAGTCCTGATACCTGCCAAATACTAGTTACAGGGAGCGGTGGTGTCCCAGGCGTAGCCTAGCTAGCTGAAGTCCTATTCTCAGCTTGCACAGAGGTGTCACTCCCGTGTGACAAGTGATAAGGAGCAATACTGTTTCTTTCCTTTCTTCCTCTCCTTCCCTGACCTTTCTTCCCACTTCACAGAATTGGCATTGCTTTCTGATCCTTATTTTAAACACGTTATTTGGGAGAGAGAGAGAGAGAGAGAGAGAGAGAGAGAGAGAGAGAGAGAGAGAGAGAGAGAGAGGCAGTAAACAAAAGCAGAGTGGATATGCAGTCTCACAGTCAGGAAAAAAGTACAGGTGAGTGTGCCCACCACAAACCTTTCCTAAATCTAAAATTCTTTTTCCCAAACAAGCAAAAATGGATATGTTATATTCAATTTGGTGCTCATTAAACAAAGAAGCAGTTCTTTAAGGGAGATGTGTTTTGGAATACCACATTACCTATGTAATGATGTCTTACATTTGTTTATGCTGCATTTGTTTAAGGATGTAGAGATGTGTTGCATTTGTTTCACCGTGCCTGCCTAAGGCATCTGGTTGGTATAATAAAAAGCTGAATGGCTGATAGCTAGGCAGGAGAGGGTGTAGCTTGAGTTTTCCTGCCTGGCCCACAGTCAGGACAAATCTCTTTCACCTGCCAGTCTCACAGCCTCTCAGACCCAACCAAGTAAACACAGAGACTTATATTGGTTTCAAACTGTATGGCCATGGCAGGCTTCTTGCTAACTGTTCTTACAGCTTAAATTAATCCATTTCTATTAATCTATACCTTGCCACATGGCTCGTGGCTTACCGGCATCTTCACATGCTGTTTCTCATCGTGGCAGCTGGCAGTGTCTCTCTGACTCAGCCTTCTACTTCCCAGCTTTATTCTCCTCTTTGCCCCGCCTACACTTCCTGCCTAGCCAATGGCCAATCAGTGTTTTATTTATTGACTAATTAGCAACACATTTGCCATACAGAACATCCCACAGCACTTCCCCCTTTTTTTTTTTCAAAAAGGAAGGTTTTAACTTTAACAAAGTAAAATTACATATAATTTGGGAATTTGGGCGTAGCTTCTCTTACTACTTCCTGCTTGAGGGGGGCGCTGTATCTTATGGGGATACAAAGAAAATTTTAGAATTATAGAATAGTCCATGAGGGTGTATCATCTGAGCCAGTTGCCTTCAAATCATTCTGGATGTTGGATCATCTGGGCCATGGTGTCATCTGGGCCATGGTGTCATCGGAGACCTTTCAGGGGGTCTTGGCTGGTCAAACCTGATGTATCTTAATCTTGAACAAATCCATAGCCTCTGGCTTTCTGTGGGAATAAAAGCAGAGACTCCTTTCCAAAGCAACACATCCTTACATCCAAATTTTGAAGTCAAAGTATCTTTAAAATATGCATATTGGTTTAACTCAGCTTCCTTTACAATCAAATATCTCTCTGTAGTTAAGAATCCCAAAGACAACACAATCCAGATTCTCTGTGTAATATTCATCTTCACATGGCTTATTTTTTATATTAATTTTACTGTCTCTTTAAAGACTTTATTTTTTAAAACTATGTATTTGTTTCTATAACTGTATATATCACCTTTTTTGTCTCTTTCAAGCCTACGAATATTTTACACACATTTTAAACTATTACATCTGAAACTGTCTTATTGTGACTCTATTGCTTTAAGCTGCAGCAGCTGTGGCTTCTGGCTCCACCCACCTCAGCTTCCCAACATGGCGGCGGTACTGTAGTTTTCCGCCAGCTCTGGGAGCTATCGTGGGTCTATGCTTTTATCCAAGCAGCATGTAGCCCAGAAACCTCTTTTTTTGTTTTGTACTAGAAAAGGCTAAATCCACCATGCAGCTTAATGTGCCACTTGCAGAGGACTCGTTTCCGCCATACTGCAGGTCGAGTGCGCACGCTAGGAACCCACCAGTAGCTCAAACTGGCAGCTGCCGCTCATTTGAGAGAGACAATTAGGAACTGTTTTTAGCTCCGTTTTAGAAGATTTTTTCAGGTTTTAGGTGGAAACTCTTGCCACCACGTTGGACGCCATTTGTAGCTTGAGTTTTCCTGCCTGGCCCACAGTCAGGACAAATCTCTTTCACCTGCCAGTCTCACAGCCTCTCGGACCCAACCAAGTAAACACAGAGACTTATATTGGTTTCAAACTGTATGGCCATGGCAGGCTTCTTGCTAACTGTTCTTACAGCTTAAATTAATCCATTTCTATTAATCTATACCTTGCCACATGGCTCGTGGCTTACCGGCATCTTCACATGCTGTTTCTCATCGTGGCAGCTGGCAGTGTCTCTCTGACTCAGCCTTCTACTTCCCAGCTTTATTCTCCTCTTTGCCCCGCCTACACTTCCTGCCTAGCCAATGGCCAATCAGTGTTTTATTTATTGACTAATTAGCAACACATTTGCCATACAGAACATCCCACAGCAAGAGGGATAGGCAGAGCTGATGGGCAGAACAAGTAGGGGGAGAAATCTAAGCTTGAGAGAGAAAAGAAGTATGGTGATATATTGTGTACCCTAATAAAATTTGCCTAAAGATCAGAGAGACAAAGGAACAAGCCACTGCCACATCTTACCTCTTAGACTTCTCAGCCTGAAAAAGCTCTCCAGCCAAAAAGCCTTTGGATCTCAAGTGTAGGATTAAAGGCATGTGATTCTCAAGTACTGGGATTAAAGGTGTGTGCCGCCACTGTCTGGCTCTGTTTCTCTCCTAGACCGAATCAATCTCATGTAGTCCAGGATGGTTTTGAACTCACAGAGATCCAGATGAATCTTGGCCTCCAGGGTGCTAGGATTAAAGGTGACACTGCCTGGCATCTATGTTTAATCTAGCGGCTTGTTCTGTTCTTTGATCTTCAGGCAAATTTTATTAGGGTACACAATATATCAGCACAGAGAAGAGAATGAAGGAGAAAGAGAGGGACATGCCGGGGCCAGAAGTCGGACAGCTGCCATCCAGACATGGAGACAGCAGGAAAGAAAGAGAAAGAAAGAAAGAGAGAGAGAAAGAAAGAAAGAAAGAAAGAAAGAAAGAAAGAAAGAAAAAGAGAGAGAAAACAAAAAAGAAAGAGAGGAAGGAAGGAAGGAAGGAAGGAAGAAAGAAAGAAAGAAAGAAAGAAAGAAAGAAAGAAAGAAAGAAAGGTAAAAAGCCCTGAGGCAAAATGTAGATAAAGAGAAACAGATTAAAATAAGAGCTAAGCTAAGGCCAAGCTTTTCAAAACTAATAATAAGCCCCAGTGTCATGATTTGGGAGCTGGTTCATAGCCCAAAGGAAAAAGCCTGGTACAGAGACATCCAATTTGCTATGTTGTGGTTTTAATCTAAAAATGTGCCCTGAAATTTAATGTGCTAAGAGCTTGGTGACCAGCTGATGGCTTTTGAGAAGTGATTAGATCATTAAGGCTCTAACCTCATCATTCCCTTGGTGAATTCATAGTTAATTGGACAATTAGAAGGTGGGGTCTAGTTGAGGAAGTAGGTCACTGGGGATGTATCCTGTCCCCACTGGGTGAGCACCTCTACCCTGCCACACCCTCTGTGACATGAGGCTAAAAACCGTGGAGCTGAGCAACCACAAACTGAAACTTTTGAATGTGCGAGCCAAATTAAATCTTTCCTCTGTTTTTTTTTTCCAACAAAGAATCAAAGTGCATTGCTTAACACATTAAAGATAACCTTTGAGGCACCAGAACACATTGGTCTCACATTAAGAAATGAAAACAAAATGATTCTGGATTTAATTTGATGATGGGAAAGCACCCATTTGAATTCTCCACTTCTACCTCTGTGTCTTCTGTCTGGTGTAGTTTGTGGTTGCCAGTCTTTCTGTCACCTGGCTGTTGTGTGGTGCTTGTGATTTTTGTCTGCCCTAACAAAGGGCTCTGCTCTGTACTCACAGAGCAGCACAGGAAGCATGGCGCGGGGAAAGGGACGAGAGATTCGCTATGGAAATCTTTAACAGAGTTTTCTTAGGAACTATGTCGCCTTACCACCCAGAACAGCAAAGAGCAAGACAAACATATTATCAGGCTATAGCCACAGGTTGTTTCCAATGTCTGTGTGAGACGTTTGTTGTATAAGGTTGCTTTCAAACTGTATTAGTCAGGTTTCTCTTAAGGAACAGATCTGATAGAATGAATATGTATATTTTAAAAGAGGATTCGTTGGCAGCTCAGGAACAGGGTCATGTGCATGTCTCTCCTCAATGTTCTCTTCAGTGTCTACAGAAACCTCTTTTTTTTCTTTCTGTACAGAGATCCAGAAATTCACCATGTCTATTCCCAAGATCCATTCCAGAAAGATCTTTGACTCTTGGGGAATCCCACTGTTGAGGTTGATCTCCATACCTCAGAAGGTCTCTTCCAAGCTTCTGAGCCTTCACTGGCATCTACGAGGCCCTAGAACTCTGTGACAAGGATAAGACGCACTACATGGGGAAGAGGGTCTCAAGTGCTGTTGAGCATATCAATAAAACTATTGCACCTGCTCTGCTTAGCAAGAAACTGAATGTTGTGGAACAAGAGAAGATGGACAAACCGAGATGGATGGCACTGAAAATAAATCTGAATTGGGTGCAAATGCTATTCCAGGAGTGTTCCTGGCTGTCTGCAAAGCTGGTGCCACAGAAAAGGGGGTGTCCCTTTACTTGGCTGGCAACCCTGAAGTCATCCTGCCATTCCCAGCTTTGATCAGCGGCAGTTCTCCTGCTGGCAACAGGCTGGCCTTGCAAGACTTCGTGATCCTGCCTGTGGGGGCTTCCAGTTTCTGGGAAGTCATGTGCATTGGAGCAGTGGCTTACCGCAACCTGAAGAATGTCATCAAGAAGAAACACAGGAAGGATGCCACCAATGTGAGTGATGAGGGTAGGTTTGCACCTCACATCCTGGAGAACAGAGAAGCTCTGGAGCTGCTGAAGGCTGCAACTGTGAAGGCTGGCTATACTAACCAGGGTGTCATCAGCATGGACATGGCTGCCTCTAAGTTCTTCAGGTCTGACAAGTATGACCTGAACTTAAAGTCTCCTACGACTCCAACAGGTACATCCTGCTTGACCAGCTGGCTGACCTGTATAAGTCCTTCATCGGGAGTATCCAGTGGGGTCCATTGAAGACCCCTCTGACCAGGATGACTGGGAAGCTTGGTAGAAGCGCATAGATAGTGCAGGCATCCAGGTAGTTGGGAATGACCTCATGGTAATCATCCCTAAATGGATTGCCAAGACTGTGGCAGAGAAGTCCTGCAACTGCCTCCTGCTCAAAGGGAACAGATTGGTCTTGGGATGAGTCTCTGCAGGAGTATAAGCTGGTCCAGTCCCAGCACTCTGGGGACACTGAGGATACTTTGATCGCTGACCTGGTGGTGGGGTTCTGCACGGGGCAGATCAAGACTGGTGCCCCTAGCTGATCCAGGGGCCTGGCCAAGTACAGTCAGATCCTTAGAATGGAGGAAGAGTTGCCAAGTTTGCTGGCAGGTCCTTCAGGAAGCCCCTGGCCAAGTAAAGCTGGCACTGGAGATCCCTGGAGCCACCAGCTGCTTAGACCCTGTCCCTGATATCATCAAGGTGGCCCAAGGCCATCCCAGTGCTTGCCCCTCCCATGCCACCACTTCCTTAGAAGTTCGAGGCTCCTGACCACATAGAGCCCTGCTGGAAACCCCAGCTTTGTAATCACGTGATTGGTCCGAATCATTGTTTCTGTCACCTCCCTTCCCAGCTAGTGTCTGGAGCCCCACACCATCTCCAGGGTGGCCACAGGCAAGACACCCCCCTGCCCCTTGCTGCTGCCGTGATTCTACATGCAAAATAAAAACCTCAGTGATTCATTAAAAAAAAAAAAAAGGATTCATTAAAAATGGCTTGCAAGCTAGTGACTGTCTTCTGATAGAAAGGCCAAGAATCCAGTAGGTGTTGAATCCATGAGACTATGTTTCAGCAGTCCCAATCTAGTGCAATAGCCTAGGGAGCTGTTGGTCTGTAGTCTACATGGGAATCACAAAGAAGTAGGTTCTAATACCAGGGAAGGAATGCCTCAGCAACAGGACAGATGAACTTGCCTATTAGAGTGAGCACAAGCAGGCAAAAAGCAAAAGCTTCCTTCTTCTGTATCCTTTTATGTGGGCTTCCACCAGATGCGGCCCAGATTTAGGGTGGGTCTTTCTACCTTCAAAGGTCTACCTGGGGTAATCCCTCACAGTCTCGATGTTCTGCCTATGTTTCAGTAGATGTAGAGATCAGCCATCACACAACCTGTTGACTGCTCAGCAAATGATTACCACAACACACCCATGCACACATATATTACTCTGGGTCAAGGGCACGGGAGACTATATAACCTAAGATTAAAGCTACGAGTTAGTTTAAGTTGCACAAGCTGATTCAATGGGAAATCCAAGGCAAGTAAGGTTGGTTGCATTGTCTCTTAAAGGCGAGTTAGCTTAAGTAGGCTGAGTACCTAATAGGATGGCAGATTGAGTACGTCGTCTTAAATGATCTGTGGCTGGGGCTTATTTTTAACTTTGCTGTGAGGTCTGCCAAAAGTTCGGTCTCTTTGCGGTCAAGGGATATTTCCAAAAAAAGTAACTTTATTTTTACACACACACACACACACACACACACACACACACACACACACACACAAACACTATATATATATGTATTATATATTACACATATATATGTATATATATATAAAATCTTTTGTGTACACACAAACACTATATATATGTATTATATATATTACACATATATATGTATAAAATCTTTTGTGTACACACACACAAACACTATATGTATTATATATATTACATATATATATGTATATATATAAAATCTTTTGTGTACACACACACACACACACACATGCACACGCACATGTGTGGAGGTCAGAGGAAAACTTTCAGATGTTGTTTTTCTCCTTTTACCACGTGGGTTTTTGGCTTAACCCAAGTTGCCAGGCTTGGTGGCAAGCGCCTCTACCCTCTGAGCCATTTCACTGGCCCTTCTCCTTTTAAGTTGTTTTCCTTTAATATTGGTTGCAGCAGCATGAAGTGATCAGCACAAAACTTGGCTCGCAGACGTGGGCTTGCTCTTGTGGCTGTAGCTGGGCATGCGGTCAGGAGCATTTCAAACTAGTTTATAGAGAGAACGTGGAAACGTTTAGAGAAGCAGGCTAGGAAAAGGACGCTAGAAGAAGGGCTTGGTGAGTTGTCCTTGTGGGAGCTCGGAAGGCCACGTTGCTGATAGCAATGTAGACAGAAAGGACTGTGCTCATGAGGGTTCAGAGGGGAAGTCTCTACTGGGAATTAGAGCAGAGGCCGCTCACGTTACGATCTGGCAAAGAACTCTCTACATTTTGTTCATTCTCTAAGACCATGGGAGGCTGAATTAAAGACGACAGACTAACTTGGCAAAGGGAATTTTAAGGCATGCCAGCATTCAGATTATGGTATAGCTGCTTCTGGCTGCTTTAAATTGGGTTTATAATGAGAATAAGAAATAAAAAAAATAGATTAAAAAACTTGCAGTGTTTGGAGAAAACATAAGGTGTGGCTGCAGAAATTGGTGCCACCAGGAAGGAGGCAGTTACTTCACAGACAGTAGGAAAGATGCCCTGGGGGCTTGGCTGCACTCTGGCAAGCTCAAAGGTATAAACACAAAACCTCATTTGAAAGGAAGGTTCTAGCGTACCCTGCTTGCACAGGATCTCTTAAGGAACAGTTCCCCTGATTTTAGACATCCAGGCCATCAGAGGAATGATAGCTATGGCCTGGGCTGGGGGCTAGCTACTATTGTCAGGCTGATAGCAGACCTTAGCATCGTCTGCAAGGTGCTGGTTTTGCAGACATGCAGCAGGAAACAAGAATTCTAGCATCATGACCGCTTCTGTGTTTCTGAAGATTTCCAAAGAAGGTCTGGGGAGGCAGAGCACATGTGACAGGATTGGAGTTCTTACGGGGAGCTCATGAAAAGGCAGTCCACAGAGTAAAGTAAAAGCAAAGCTGCTATCTACGCTGCAGAAAGTTGGTGATGCCAGGAGCATGGAACTGCAAAGAAAGCTGCAGGCAGCAAACAGAGTCAGCTGAGAGCCAGCTGTGGGCTGCAGCCAGCAAGGTCACAGAGGCGGGGCTGTCTAAGTCATTGGAGCTGATGTTAGACCCTATGCCCTCAATGGTAGACATGGAGGTAAAAGACTTAATGTTTGCCCTGCTGGATTTTGGGGATGCTCTGCCCCACCACTCCTTGTAATTTTTCTAGTCCTGCTTTTTGTGTAATGTGAACATTCATGCCATTTTATGTTAGAAGTATGGGACGTCTTTTGAATTCTATGGGGCTCACAGCTAAGACTTTGCCTCTGGTCTCAGAGGAGACTTTGGACTTGGGTGTAATCCTGGAACTGTTGAGATCTGGGGGCTCTTGGAGATAGACTCAGTGCCTTCCGTATCATGAGACAGAGATGAGTCTTTGAGGCAGAAGTGTTCCTGCAAAGACTCACATTGAAAGCTCAGGCTAGAGAGCGTTGGACTGTAAGGGTCATCACTTCACATTAAGCCCTTGACGAATCATAGCTGAATAGGCTACTGGGAGGTGGGACCTGCCTGAAGTAGGTAGACCACTTGCAGGCCCATGGAGAGTGTAGTTTGTCTTCAGACCCTCTTTGCTGTCTCCTGGCCACCGTAAGGTGAGACATTTGCTCCATACCGTGACACTTAGCCTTAGCATAGCCTGGAAGCCACGGAGCCAGCTAACCACAGATAGAGAGGCCCCAAACCACGGGTTTCCTATCACTGTTATCTTGGTTATATTTTTCAAAGTCACCGAAAGGCAGCTAACACACACAGATTTCTAAAGAAATTCAAACACACGATGAGGAACACTGTGGAAGACTTATGATGTTGTCATTTAGTAATTATTCTCACATAGGTGATCACCACCTAAGAGGGTGAACTTGCATCTGCAAATGCAAGAAGTCTACTAAGAAATGAGATCCCTACCACCCTGGGGATTCTAGTCCAGGGAGAGTGGCTAAATTAAAACTGAGTGTGTGTGTGTGTGTGTGTGTGTGTGTGTGTGTGTGTGTGTGTGTGTGTGTGTGAGAGAGAGAGAGAGAGAGAGAGAGAGAGAGAGAGAGAGAGAGAGAGAGAGAGAGATGGGATGGGTGCCTTCTTACCATCTCACCATGAAGGAAAAGAATCATGTATTCTGAAAAGAAAGATCAGAATAAAAATTAGAGTGTCAGGTTAAAGCCTTCATAAGAAATGACTTGGAGCCCTGTTAAACCTCAAGGCCTTTGCACACCTGTGCCTTCCCCCAGGTTCCTGCACATTTCTGTCAGGACACTTCCCCTGTGACCACGCCTCTGTGACAGTCTCCTGTTTTGCTGTTCTAAGTCACCAACAGCTGGTAGATGATAGGGTCACTGCCCCTCCTTCCCCACCCTTGTCCTGACTCCATGAGAGAAGGGCCATAGTGTTTTCTGTTCCCTGCTGTGCTCCCAATTCCTGGGACCATCTTTATATGAGACAAGAGGGTCACAAGCCCCTTCTCCCTGCTGCCTGCTTCCTGGTCTGATCAGACTGCCAGGTGGATTTGCTCCCGATCAGAATAGAAGACAACTTCAGCTGTTTACTTGTGAGTGTATTTCCTCAATTTATATCTTAATAAATCCCCATTACCCGTTAAATACACTCACGTGGATTGATCTTAATAGTGATGTGTTGAGTGAGCAGGCGGAAGCAGCTCCTGTGCACACAGGGAAGGAGGCCGAGGCTCCTAGCAGGGATGAGCACAGAGTTGCTCGCCAAGCAATCCAGTTAGGAAGAAGTGGCTGGGGCTGCACAGAAAGGCAGTGGTTGGAGTGAGACACTGATGAATGCGACATTCGTGAATTCACCAATAGATAGCTACCACGTGGAAAGCAGGACAAATGAAACAGTCGTGAATCCAGGTTAAAAGGAATAGTGGTGGTGGGGTGCGTGATGTGGAACTCCCGAAGAGTCAATAAAGAAGTTAACAACAACAACAACATCAACAACAAAGGAATGGTGGAATTGGCAGAGCAGGAAGTCTTGACAAGCACCCCAGCATCTTGTTAGCCCCACAACCGTGAGAAATCTACTTTTCTAGGTGTAGGGACACTTCAAGCCGGTCTCTTATTTAGCCCCAATGAATCCCTGTGGAGTAGATGTATTTCCTCTTTTGTGGTCAAGGAGACTAAACTCTGCCTTGTCTCTGATCTCTGTGGAGCCAGTTCAGTGTCCACTGAAGCCATCCAGAGGGACAGTAGTAGGGGAAGATGCACCCTCGGTGACACCAAGGAACAGACAGGCAAGAAGAACCTGGAACATGAGATGACGTTGAAATGATCTCAGTCGTTCCCTGTGCCCAGCATAAGGCCAGGCAGGACCCAAACTCTGGACCACATCACAAAGTGATACATTGGGATCACGTTTCCTTGGAGGGAGAGAGAGAGAGAGAGAGAGAGAGAGAGAGAGAGAGAGAGAGAGAGAGAGAGAGAGAGGATGAAAGTCTTCCCATTGGCTGGCAACTCGGAGATGCAATTCCGTTGGGGAAAAAAGTTGGAACTGTGTCACAATCTCCAGTCATTTCTGGGCTGCTTCAGACCCCAGGGCTTAGAAGCCTCATTGACTGTGGTGTGAGTAAGAGCTGTAGGTGAGTAATTAACTCAAGAGCTGTGCATTGATCAGCACGGGGAATTTAGCCTTGTGGGGCCCCCATTCTCCATTTCCAAGCTACTTAATGTTTATCACTCGAATCATGATATATAAAGCCTTCTCCCTTCAAAGCCTTCTCCCTTCACCCCTAGAAAGAGGTCAGAAGAGCGTTGGTGGTCAGCTCTGGTTGCATTTCCCGCTGTCCTAAAGATATTTTATCCCAAGCCTGAGGACTGTCTTGAGAGACACTGAGGTGTGGCTAGAAGTATAGCCTCCCAGCACACATGACCCTGGCTCTGGTCCTGAGCCGCTATGTTTAAGTGTTGGATGTTTTGGTACAGCATCTCATTAATTCCTATAAATACTTGACCCTTCCACGGCCCTTGAAGTGGGGTTGTTGATCTGAAAAATCAAAAGAAGCTCCAGGTCCTTTTAAAAACTACAAAACTTATGAAACACAAGATGTCACTCTGCTTCCCATCACCATTTCTTATAATGGTCGTGTGTATTTGCACTACCCCATTCCACCTCTCCTGATAGTGTCGCATGGTTAAGAAAACAAAGCCATTGGCACACTTAGTGTACACTCAGTGTGCCGGGCAGTGACTGGTGCCTGGGGCCCACTGGGAAGCAGCCAGACTTCATTTCTGGCTTTGTAAAGTTTTGGAGTCCGGGGAGCGCATTAATCAGGCTTCATAGCCCGAAGGCAAGGCTGACATTGTCACGGAGTCCATCCTTTGTGACCTTCCACCCACTTGACAAGTGCATGATGGGATTGGCCAGTAGAGTAGGTCTAAAGATTAAAGGCCTTTACTGATCATAACTTCGGATAAAAGAGGCAGATTGGGGATCAGGAGGGCAGAAAGCAATTGGGAAAGGTGGAAGTCCTAAACAACAGAACCCCAAATCTAGACTGCAAACAAACTTTCCTAGCAGAAACTTGGGAGGCAGAAGCAGGAGGATTGTCTCAAGTTTGAGGGCAGCCTAGACTGTGTCACAAGACCTTCTCTCAAAAGAAAAGAAAAAAAGAAAGGAAAGAAAAGGAAGATGGGCCAGTGAGACAGTTCATAGGTAGAAGCACTTGCCACCCAAGGCTGATGACCTGAGTTTTATTCCTGGAACTCATACCTGTGGCAGGAGAGAAATGACTCCCCAAACTTGTCCTCTGACCTCTACATGTGTGCTGTGACATGTATACACCCCCATATTTCACAAACACACAATAAATTAAAAGAATAGAAAGGAGAGAGAGAGAGAAGAGAGGAGGGAGAGACACAGAAAGAGACAGAGACAGGGGACAGAGAGACAGAGGAGAAATTAAAGACATGGGATTTTCTCAATTTGGGCTTCAAGGGAGGAGAAGTCACTTCTATCCCATGCCCCTGTACCACCTGCATGAGAGCGAATATGATCTAATGAAGATATTTAAATAAAGTATGTGTTTAGATTATCCAGCATTAAATGGAACTGTAGAATTATATTGGTTTAAGAATTTTGGGTCTGGCCGGGCGGTGGTGGCGCACGCCTTTAATCCCAGCACTCGGGAGGCAGAGCCAGGCGGATCTCTGTGAGTTCGAGGCCAGCCTGGTCTCCAAAGCGAGTTCCAGGAAAGGCGCAAAGCTACACAGAGAAACCCTGTCTCGAAAAAAACCAAAAAAAAAAAAAAAAAAAAAGAATTTTGGGTCACTTATTTTAATTAATTGATTAAAAATACCCACATTTATCGTAAGTTCAGGTTAAAGAGAAATGTGGGGGCAAGGTCATTTTCTTTCAAGTTTCCAGAAGTTTGTCTAATGTGAGAGTAAATGTTTTGATCATGACAAGAAAAATTATAAGCCATTGACAAATGTACTTAGACAAAGAAGCCACTAGCCCTCCGTGGAAGCATAAGGGGACCAGATGGCAGAAGCAGGGTGAAGGGAGGGTGACTGTGAGCTGTAAAATGATCCCATCAAGATTCCAATGACTGCTCTGACAGGGACAGCAGAGACGGTGGCCCCACCTCAGAGTCTTCCAAGGACTTCCCACCTGCAGCTTACACTTTTCCACCTGTCCACTGTGCCCCCCAATGCCTGGCAGCCTGATGAGCACACAATAAGACAGGAACAGAAAAGCCTCATGGGAACATGCCATGGAATATAAGAATGCAAGGAAACTCCAGTTCAGGGCCCTGGACTCTGGCCCCTTCGAGGCTAGAGAGGTCCTCTGGGAACCGTGGTGGAGTCATCTATTCACTGTGACACCAAGAACCTAAGTATGGAAGGTGCTGGCCTGCTCTCCTCAGACTCACTCTTTCCTTGGTGACCCAAGTCTTCGATGGCTCAGCTGCCTGGGACTCACTCTCCTGGGATCACTATAGTAAGACAGCACAGCCTGAGGGGTCCCAGGACTGTCTCAGTTCAGGACGTCAGACAACATTCAAGACCAAGGTGTGTGGGCAGGGTTGGTTTCTGCTGAGGCCTCTGAGCTTGTCTTGAAGATGGTTGTCTTCTGGTGTCACCACATGGCATTTCCTCTGCATACACACCCTGTCTCTTCATGTGTCTAAATTTCGTATTCCAGACTCCATTCAGACTGGGTTTGGATCACTCTAGTTATCCCATTCTGAAACAATCATTTCTTAAGATTGTATCTATCAATACACTTGCCTTCTGAGGTACTGAGATCTTGGAGTACAAAATCTAGCCCAGAACACTGTCTTTGAAGCTGTTCCACATACAAGACAAGAGCTAGCAACAGGTAGGACTGCCCAAGTTCAAATCCTCCCTCTGTCATCTACTAGATTTGCTTTGGGGAGCCATTGACTTCACTCCCCTGGCACTGATCCCTTGTTCATATGAGGACTGCTTAGTTGCTACAGATAGAGAGTAGAGATTGTGTCTGGCACATGGGAAATACTTGGTATTGTCATGGTGCTCTGCAGTTGACTTCCAAGTCTTAATCTTTCTTCGTGACCTTTGCTGGGGTCTGTGTCCCAGAGTTCCTCTCCATGAAATGCCTTCCTTACTCAGCAACATACTGATGTGGATAATACTCTGCTGGACCTGATGTAGATAAGATGGAGACCTGGCCCGTGAGTCCTGACTGTCAGTGGTAGGCAGTCAAGGTACTCTCACACCCTAGTATAATGTGTAGTGCTTGCTTTGGCTCAGAGGCGGCCCCGAAAGACATGTACTAAGGCTTGGTCGCCAGCTGATAGAGTTAAGAAATGGGCCTATTTGGAGAAAATGGGTGCTTAGAGACACGTCCTTGAAGAATATGTCTTGTCCCTGGCCTCTTCCTCCTCTGGTTTGTTTCCTGGCTGCTTGAGCTGAGTATCTGTGTTCTGCCATGCCCTTCTGCCATGATGTTCTACCTTAGCTGACCAATAAACCCGTGTGATTACTGTCCTTGCAGGGCTATGTGAAACTCAGTTCAGAAACTTGTCATAGATGTGGTGAGAGCCAGAATGATCTAAAGATGGAGGGGAGGGAGGGGGAAAGACAGGAAGAAGTGATGGGAAAACTTTTGCCAAATAAATAATGTGGGTTGGGTTTTAATGAGTGAGTAGAGGTCAGCAAAGAGTCTTTGTCTTTGGGTAAGGGGAGATACAACCTTCTTAGGCTCCCAGCCCTCTCCTCACTGCTGCTGGTGAGCTGTTACAGCCATTCTGGTTCCTTCACCATGCCCTGGGAGGACCTTGGCGGCGTTTGGTTCAAGATCATGCTGCCCAGCTCAGCTGCTGAACCTTAGTAGCCGTTCCACACACTGCATGGTATCAAAGGTGCTTTCTTGCCGAGTATTTATCATTCAACATAGCACATAGTAGGTCTTTCACAAATGTTGATGGAAAGTTGGCTGAGTAGCTGGTTTCTGAACATTACTATTCCTCTTGTAACCCCGGTAGGAAACTATGAAAAATGAAAAAGCTAGTTTCTTTTTAAAGGCAATTTTCTTCAAGTGTTCATTATGGCAAAGAAGACTGGAGTCAAGCAGACACAGTTCAAATCATTACGCTTTTCTCCCCCTGGGAGTTTAACTGAAAGAGGCATGTAAAAAGAGTACAACGAGTGACAATTCTAACCCCCACAACTCCCCAGAACTGACCTGAGTGGACACTGTATGACCTCTGGGCTCTCTTAGGCATGAGTAATCTAATTTGGAAAACATTTGACGAACTGGCTGTGCTTTTCTGTCTTCATTTTTCCCCCAATATTTTCCAGAATTCCAAGTATTCTGTCTGAGTCATTCCTAGGTGTTAGGTCACTTTCTTCCATATCTATCTGCCAATGCTGATCTTCAAATGCAATGGGCATTGATGCTGGGTCACCCAGGGGTCCTTCAGGGTGGAAGTCGATCAGTACTGGGAGTTGTGTGTTAGAATCTTCTCTGTTGGAAGGAAGGGGATGTCTTTTAAATATGGAGAGTACTCAGTTACTTGGGGTTAGGTTAACAATTTTGTGGAAAGGGAGTGGACTGATTGCATGAGTTCCCCAGGGTTCCTTCTACATTATGACACCATGGTCCTGTTGATGGTTGATGGAAGGGCAGGTGTGCAACCCTGTATAATCCCTGAGTTGTCTCCTGGGGCTGAGATTAAACAGAGAATGGAATAGATCATAGTGATGGAAGTCTGGCTCTGTGCTTTGGAATAGTGACTATTCCCAGGGTTTTGTCACCTTGGCAACAGGCAAAACCCAATATGGGGAACTTGGAGTGCTTATGCTACTGACTAAAAATTCATCTGGATTCAGCTATGTGGTGGGAGGGAATGCATGTGGCATTTTATCTGTAAGTCTCAGAACACTGTCAGATGCCATGCTAAGAGACTTCGGAACCTAACAGTGCATAAAAAGAGGAGGTCCAGAGAAAAACACTGGCTTTTAGCGAAGAAGATGGCAATGTGGGTCAGCAAGTTATGGAAAGTTCTAGACTATTTTGCACATTTGTAAATGCCAGGATGATTTGTGAGGGAAATAGAAAGCTAAACATCTGTCCATTTGGTTTATATGATGCCAAACACTGAGATATTTGAAAACATTAAAATGCTTGGCATTGGAAAGACATTTCTGGATGAACAATTATGTGCTTTAAAAAAAAATCTCTATTTTGGCGCTGAATAAATAATTTTTGCAACTTTTCTTCATTGAATGTAACTAGAATTTATATTGTAAATCCAGAGAGTCTTTAAAAATAGATATTCTAATTCTATAGTAGACTTTTCCCAGGAGAGGGTTAGTAGAAACTTCAACTTGACCCTTAGCAGCAGCTCTTAGAGGTACATCCTCCTTCCTAGAGCACTTCCTGCTCTTGACATCCATGGTGTCATCCATGTAGGCTTCTTTCTGCTTTTCTGGGTTCTGTTCTGTTTCCTGTGCTAGATTCTGTAGCCCAACTGATATCCAGGCAGACCTGGCCCCTACCATCTCATTCTTTCCCTGCCCCTTGATGATGCTAGGAATTCTCACAACTACAAGTTCCCTTCACTTCTTTCCCCAACTGAGCTTGAGTTCTAAGTCCCTGTCTCAGTTACTGTCCTGTTGCTGTGAAGAAATACCATGACCAAGGCAATTTATAAAAGGAAGCATTTAATTAAGGACTTAATTGCAGTTTCAGAGGGTTAGTCCAGGACCACCAGGAAGCATTGCAGGTAGGCGGGCATGGGGCTTGAGCTATAGCTGAGTGCTTACATTCTGATCCACAGGCAAGAGGCAAAAAAAAGAGACTAGGCCTGGCATGGTCTTTTGAAAACCTCAGTGCCCACCCCCAGTGACACACCTCCTCCAACAAGGCCCACCTCCTAATCTTTTTCAAACAGTTCCACTAACTGAGGACCAAGCATTCAAATATACGATCATATGGGGGCCATTATCATCCAAACTTCACATTCCACTCCCTGGCCCCCTTGGGGTTTTATTCATGTCATAATGCAGAATGCATTCAGTCCAACTTCAAAAGTCCCCATAGTCATTCACAGTCTCAGCATTGTTTAAAAGACCAAAGTCTCTTCTGAGACTCGAAGCAACCTCTTAACCCCTTTCAAAATCAAAATCAAAAAGCAGATCACATACTTCCAACATACAATGGCACAGAATATACATTACCATTCCAAAAGGGAGGAAATGGGGCATAGTGAGGATATACTGGACCAAAGAAAGACAGAAACCCATCAGGGAAAACTCTATTTTTTTTTTTTAAATCTCTATGCTGGATGTCAAAGGGCTTATTAGATGACTTGTCTATCTCCTGTTCTTCCCAGCTTTGTTGACTGAAACACACTTCCCTCTCTTGGGCTGATCTCACACTCTGTCTTTAGCTCTCCCTGGTATGTATCCCATGGCTCTGGCCTTTCCAACATCTTGGGGATTCCAATGCAATCAGGCCTCTTTCTCACAGCTTCACACAGTGGCGTTTCCAAGCCTCTGTGCACAGGCTCCTCTGACACACATCTGGCTTTGGCAGCTTTTCTTAACCACAGAGGAAGAGTTCACAACGAATTTACTCCTGTATCCTTGATAAAGCCAGAACCATGTGGTCAAAGCTACCATATTCTGTTGCTTTCTGGGGCTGGCCCCCAACCCCCTCTATGACCAAGATTTGCATAGGCTTTGACTTGTTGGCGAGTTCCTTTGTTACATAAGTTTTTCTTTAATTCTTTTTCACAAGTTAGAAACTTAGCTGGGTGGGGTCTTGCCTTGAGGCTAACAGTCTCTTTATTCCATTTAGATCAGGCCTTTCTTTAAACCTCTCATCTCCTTGAGCACAGGACTTGGCTCCAACATTACAATTTCTGGTACTCCTTTTCTCTTCAAACTGTGCATTTTGTATTTCTTTTTTGCTCTTTTTCACTGTGGACTTGCACAAGAATGATCACTAATAATCATGTGACACAGTCAGTACTAGGTTGTCATCTTTGAAATCATCTTTGCCAATGCTATTAATCAAAAACCTTTCAATTTAGCCTCAGGAAGAATTTTTTTTTGACAAGAGCAGTAAGCAGCCACATTCTTTGTCAAAATATCACAAGAATGGTCTCGGATCATGAGTCACACCATGGAAATGTCTCCAAGTGCCTGAGCACTTTTGTCTATTTGATAGATGCAGTTAGAGATCCCTGCAAGAGGTGGTCTTGGTTTGGGTTGCTATAAAAATATCATAACCTGAATGGTAATGATACCACCTCACCTCAGAGCCTCAGCATGTTTATTAGGTATAGCCCAGTGGGAGGGTCAGCGAGTCTTAGTAGGAGGTGTCTGTAGGAGAGCAGACTCAGGCTGTAAACATCAGCAGGAGGAAGCCTCAGTTGCTAGTCTTTTCACACACTGATCAATCATTCATAAACACTCAGACCACTAAGGAAAGCTTTGCCGTTTCTCTTCAGCCTCACTCAAGTAAGGCTTTTGTAATTCCCTTGTGGCTGGGACCTTTGTGTCCTGAACATGGTCCTGCCTATGTCAACAATACACATTGACTCAGGATTTCAATCATTTAGGGATTCCTCTGTTCCCTGTGGACCAAGAAGAGAACACTTACAGACAAGGAACTTCTTATGTTTAAAACAGGCTAAAGCTAGTGGGGTTTGAAGTAGCTACACAAATGGCAACAATTACAAGGAGAAATTGTTAGAGAGGAGAAAGCCTGACCCCCAAGAGTAACCCCCATAAGCTCCTAGCATCACATGCCATGCAATCTGTCCCAGCATTTGCTCTTGTTCATTTTGGAAGGCACAATTGAGTCATGCACTATTACCTTCCCACTAGCTTGCTGGAGATAAGGCCTCTAGTATATGGGGTACAATGACAGTTGCTTTCCTCCTTCCAATTGCCCCTCTCTGCCCCCCTTTCTAGTCCATGCCCATTCCTTTGTGTCCACATCCTCGTACTTGGTTCAGACCCTAGGTTTGAACCTTTATCAATTACTATCCTCCCACATAATTTGCTTTACTGTGACCTATTTGCAGGATCCCCTCGTCCCACTACATGCCCACATCCCTGTAGACACCACTTCTAGGTATAAACAGGATCTTTAGCTTTATCCTGAAGCCTCATCAGTTTTTCTCCTGCCCACTTCTATTTCTCTCTTCCACCAACTGACCTGCAGAAGCTCTCCCTACCAGGCAACCCACAGCCACTACATTTTCCTAAGATTCAGAGAGGTCAACAGTGTGGGAGTCCATGGGAGTCCAGCTCTGACCTGCTCCCTCCTTTTGAGGGGTTCTTAGGTGGAGGAGAAAAGGATAAGAAAATATTAGATAAAAAGATAGACCTAGCTGACAATGAGAAAGACAGAGTCACAAAATAGCTTCGGGAGGACCTGGGTCAATACCCAACAGCCACTTTGTTTATTCAAAAGGGCTTTTTATAACAATGCCAAGGGGAGAGGCAAAAGACCTCTCCTTTGCAAGATCAAAGCACACCGCACAGCCAAGTGTAGACCCTTCCAAACACCTGGTAAACAGGCCCATGGTCAAATCATCCCATTATGCAGCCCTGCTGAGTAAAGCAAGCTCAGATTCTCTATCCTTGAGTAATTTGGGCTCCTACACAACAGAAACCAAAGAACAAAAAACCCACACATCAAAGACAAGACCAGATATCAGCACTTAGAATAACAATAATCCTAACCCCAGATGCCTAGACACCAGCACAAAAGCACAATCAATAGCAGCTGAGACAAATATGTCTCCACTAGAACCCAGTAATCCTACTACAGAAGGCTGTGAGAAATACAATATAACTGAAGCACAATGTAAAGACTTCAAAATAGCTATGATGAATAAGGATATGAATAAATCCCTTAATGAAGTGTTTGAAAACACAGACAGTGGAATGAAGTAATGAATGACATGAAAGAATTTAACAAAAAGTATAATCACTAAAGAAAATCCAAACTGAGATAAAACTGTAAATGAAAAACAACAACAACAACAACAAACCAGGAAGTCAAACAAAAACCTTGGAGGTAAGACTCACCAACAGAGTAAAAGACATGGAATCTCAGGCATCTAAAACAGGGTAGAACAAATGGATACCACAGTCAAAGAAAATTTTAACTCTTAAAACCTCCAGGCATAAAATATCCAAGAATGCTGGGACACTATGAAAAGACAAAATCTAAGACTAATATGAATAGAGGAAGGAGAAGAAACCCAGTTTAAAGACACAGAAAATATTTTCAACAAAATAATAGAAGAAAATTTCCTTAACCTGAATAAGGAGATACCTATCAATGTACAAGAAACATACAGAACACCAAATAGTCTGGACCAGAAAAGAAATGCCCCACAACACATAATCAAAACATGAAATGTACAGAAAAACAACAACAACAAAAGAATATTAAAGATGCAAGGGAAAAAGACCAAGTAATGTATGAAGGCAGACCTATTAGAATGGCACCTGACTCAGCGGAAAGTCTAAAGGACAGAAAGGCCTGGACAAACTCTAAGAGACCACAGGTGGGTGCCCAGACTATTATACCCAGCAAAACTATCAATTAAAATAGATGGAGAAAGAAAAACATCCCAGTATAAAACCAAAATTTAAGCATTACCTATTTACAAATCCAGTTCTAAAGAAAACACTAGAAGGAAAACTTCAATCTGAATAGTTTAACCACACCCAAGAAAACACAATAAATAATCCCAGACCATCAAATAAAAAAAGGGAGAAAACCTCATACCATAACAACAAAATAACAGGAATCAACAAACACTGCTCATTGATAACTCTCAACATTAATTGTCTCAATTCCCTAATACAAAGACATAGACTAACAGAATGGACTAGAAAACAGCATGCTTCTTTCTGCTGCATCCAAGAAACACACCATACCATCAAGGATAGACATCACCTCAAGGTAAAAGGATAATAAAAGATATTCTTAGCAAAAGGACCTAAGAAACAAGCTGTTGTAGCCATTTTAATATATGACAAAATAGACTTCAAACCAAAACTAATCAGAAGAGATGCTACATACTCATCAAAGAAAAATCCATCATGAGAATATTTTAATTCTAAACGTTTATGCACCAAACACAATGGAACCCAAGTTCATAAAAGAAACACACTACTATAGCTAAAATCATGTATTGACCCTCACACGTGTTGACCCCCACTATTGCCAATAGTCATCCAGTCAAAAACCAAACATAAAATTGCTGGAGCTAAATAATGCCATAAATCAAACTGATATAGCAGATATTTACTGAACATTCCAACAAACAAGAATGTGCTTTATCTCAGCAGCTCATGAAACTTTCCCCTAAACTGATCACATACTTGGACACAAATCAAGTCTCAACAGATATAAGAAAAGTGAATAACATCTTGTATCCTACCTGACTGCCATGAATTAAAGCTGGATATCACCAACAAAAGAAACAACAGGAACTTTACAAACCCATGGAAACTAAAAAAAAATGGGTAAATATAGAAATTAATGAGGAAATTAAAAACTTTTTAGAATGGAATGAAATGAAAACATAACATACCTAAACTTATGGGGCACAATGGAGGTGGTTCTAAGAGGCAGGTTCATAGCACTGAGTGCTGACATCAAATTGGAGAGATTTCTTATTAGTAACTGAACAGCACACCTGAAAACTCTAGAACAAAAAGAACAACAAGAACACTCAAGGGAAGTAGATGGCAAGATATAATCAAACTTAGGGCTGAAATCAATAAAATAGAAATGACAATAAAACAATACAATGAATCTCTATGACCTTTCAAGGTTAAATCAAGATCAAATAAGAAATTTAAACAGAGCTATAATCCCCAGTGAAATAGAAGCAGTAATGAAAACCTCCCAACCAAAAAGTAAAAAGCCCAAAGTCAGATGGTTTCAACCCCAACTTCTATCCGACCTTCAGGAAAGAATCAATGCTAATATTCCTTAAAGTATTTTGCAAAATACAAACCAAAGAACTTTGACTAACTCTTTTAATGAGACCATAATTACCTTAATACCTAGACCAAACAATGACCCAACAAAGAAAGAAAATTACAGACCAATTTCCCTTATGAACATAGATGCAAAGTTTCTTAACAAAAGGCTTGCAAACCAAATCTAAGAATGCATCAAAAAGATCATCTACCATGATAAAGCAGGCTTCATCCCAGAGATGCAGGGATGGTTCAACATATGTAAATCAATAAATGTAAACTCCCCACATAAATAAACTGAAAAACATAAACCACATGATCATCTCATTAGATGCAGAAAAGAACTTTGACAAAAACCAACATCTCTTCATGATAAAAGTACTGGAGAGACTAGGGATACAAGGGATCAACATAATAACGGCGATTTACAGCAAGCCCACAGCCAACATCATCTTAAACAGAGAAACTCAAAGCAATTCCACTAAAATTAGGAACAAGACAAGGTCGTCAACTCTATCCATACCAATTCAGTGTAGTATTTGAAATCTTAGCTAGAGCAATAAGACAACTGAAGGAGATCAAGGGGATACAAAAAAAGGAAAAGAGGAAGTCAAAGTATCTTTGCAGATGATATGATTGTATATGTAAATGACTCTTAAAAACTCCACCAGGAAACTTCTACAGCAGATAAACACTTTCAGCAAAGTGTGAGGATACAAAATTAACACAAAAAATTAAGTAGCCTTCTTATATACAAATAACAAACAGAATGAGGAAGAAATCATGGACACAAAACCTTTCATAACAGCCTGAAAAAATATCTTAGGGTAAATCTAACTAAGCGAGTTAAAGACTTGCATAATAAAAACTTTAAGACATTGAAGAAAGAAACTGAAGAAGACATAAGAAGTTTGAAAGAGCTCCCATGCTCACGGACCAGTAGGACTAATATAGTGAAAATGGCCATCCTACCAAAAACAGTCAACATATTCAACTCAATTCATTGCAAAATTCCAACACAATTATTCACAAATTGAAAGGGCAATTTTGAGCTTCACATGAAAACACAGAAAATCCAGTAGCCCAAACAATCCCAGACAATGAAAGAACTGCTAGAGGCATCACCATCCCTGATCTCAAGTTGTACTACAGAGACATAGTAATAAAAACAGACATGTTGATCAATGGAATCAAGTTGAAGGTGCAGACGTAAGTCCACACAGTAATAGACACCTTGCTTTTGACAAGGCAGCCAGATACACACTGCAAAGAAGACAGCATTGTCAGCAACGGTGCTGGCTAGTCTGGATGGCTGCATGCAGAAGAATCCAAATAAACCCTTACTTATCAACCTGCACAAAAAAAAAAAAAAACAACTCCAAATAGATCAAAGACCTCAATCCGAGGCCAGATACCCAAAATCTGATAGGATAGAAAGCAGGAAATAGTCTTGAACTTACTGGCACAGGAAAAGACTTTCTGAACAGGATGCTGATAACACAGGCACTAAGATCAAGAATTAATAAATGGAACCTCATGAAACTGAAAAGCTTCTGTCTCCAGGGTAAAGGACATGGTCACCAGACAAAGCAGTGACCCACAGAATGGGAAAATATCTTTACCAATTACACATTCAGTAGAGGGGTAATAACTGAAATATATAAAGAACTAAAAAGATGAACATCAACAAAACAAATACCCTAACTAAAAATGGGGTGCAGAACTAAGCAGAGAGTGCTCAAAAGATGGAATGCAAATGGCTGAGAAACACTTAAGAGTCAACATACTTAGTCATTAGGAAATAAAAACCAAAACTACCTTTAGATTTCATCTCACACCCTTCCAAATGGTCAAAGAGAATAAAACAAATGACAACACACACATGTGAGGATTTGTGGCAAGAGGAACACTTATTCACTGCTGGTGGGAGTAGAAACTTGTGCAGCCACTGTGGAAATCAGTGTGGTAGTTCTTCAGGAAGCTGGCCATAGATCTACCTCAAGATCCAGCTCTACCACTCTTGGACATACAGCCAGAGGACTCTACATCCTACTACAAAGACACTTGCTCAACAATGTTCATTGCTGTTCTATTTATAATAGCCAGAAACTGGAAATGGCCTAGAATGTCCATTAACAGATAGGCAGAGAATGAAAATGTGGTACATTAAAAAAAAAACCCATGAAATTCTCAGATAAATGGATGAAAATAGAAAAAAAAATCATCCTGAGTAGGGTAACCCAGACCCCAAAAGAAAAATACGGTATGTACTCTCTTATATGTGGATGCTATGTTTTCATAGGCAAACTACAATCCATGTAACCACAGAGGCTGGATATAGAGGAAAGGATTAGTGGCGAGGGAAGGCTCTCCCAAGGAAAGGGAAATAGAGTATATAGTTATGAAGAGATGTATGGGGAGGTGGATTGTAAAGGGAGAATTAAATAGATAGGAGAAGGGAAGGCGGGGTAAAGGAAGGAACAGGAGGGGGAAACCTAAAACTCAGGGCCATATGGAAACCCACTGCTGCAGAAGCTTCTTCAAATATATACACATAGGAAAGAAGTCTAAATGGAATCCAAATAGTATTGAGGAGGCTTTAGAGAAGCAGGAACTCTGACTTGTAGGAACCCTGAATCCAAGCCAATCAGTGTTTGAAGCTGTTTTATATCCTTACTTGCAATGGGTTGATAGTTAACCATGATGTCAACTCATGAGTTTACAGTAAGAAATGTAATTACCAAATTCTCCCACAGATTTAATGTCGCCACCGAAGACATTCTCTGTCTCGTGAAGAATTATTAGAACACATTATAACCAGAAAGCTTCGTGGTGAGTTCAGGTATCAAGCTGTGGAAACAAGAGGAATGCTTTTTATTGAATTGTTGATCCAGGATGGTCATATAGATGGCTCCAGCCCATGTTAGGAAAGCATCTTAAAATTCTGTGCACTTAGTTAAACTTTTTTGAGATTTATTTATTTGTGTGTACAGGTGTAACTCTGTGGTGTGTGTGTGTGTGTGTGTGTGTGTGTGTGTGTGTGTGTGTGTGTGTGTGTGTGCGCCTATGCATTAGCATGGAGGCTGAAGAGGGCATCTGGTGTCCTCTATCAGTTTCTACTTATTTATTTGAGGCAGGGTCCCTCCACCACCCTGGGGTTAATATTTTCTTGGTTGGGTTAGAAGCCAGCAAGTGTCAGCTATCTTTACCCTTAGAGCTGGGGCTCAGGCATTCAAGGGACACCTGGCTTGTTACATGTATGCTGGGGTTGGTCTGAATTCTGTCCCCCATGATTGCAGATTGTGTGCTTTGAATTGCTGATCCATCTCTCTGCGCCCCATTTAGCTAAGCTTCAAGCTGGGGTAAAATCACTGGAGCAGCTGCTTTTACGTGAGATCTCTTTTTCTGAAAGTGTTTTTCCTTCTTCTAGCAGTAAAACAAAACAGCGAACTTCTTCCAAAAGTAGAAGACAAGCCTACAGAATTGTTCTGCCCTCAGAACTCTTTAGCTCAAGATAGATCAAGGTTCAGAAAAGTGGCTTCATATTCTTCAGGAGCCGTGTGGAAGAATGCTCTGATTTATTAAATGTTTTGTCCTCGGGGAAATAAAGCAGTACAGTGAGTGAATGATCTTCTGCTCAGATCTTAGGAGGGAAAAAAACGTCACAAGGGAGGAGCACCTCTGATGTGATTGCTCTTGGGGGAGGAGTCAATGAAAGGATGAGCAGATGTTGGGGCAGGACTGGAAAAACTTCAGCTACAGTCAGCTAGTGTCAGATATAAAGTAGAGGTCAAGTACCAGGAGACCTTAGAAGAAGCCTCCACTACAAGGGAGGCAAAGGAGTCATGACAATGGCTGCTGAAGCATGGGCCCCTAGCTGGAGATGAAGAGAACCATGTAATGGACAGGCTGTTGCTTCCAGTCCAAGGATCCGCAGACTCAGATCCAACCTGAGTGAGGAATACACTGGGCAGGAGTGAACTGGGTGTTTGCTCTTGCTTCGTTTCTGTAACTGTGATACCCTGACAAAAGCAACTTCGGAGAGAAAGATTTGTTTCAATTTCCAGTCCTTGTTACAGTCTATAACCATGACTGGCAGCTGGTCACATCACATTCACAGTCAAAGGCAGAGAGAAATGGATGCATACATTCTTGTTTGTTTGTTTGTTTTGGTTTTTCGAGACAGGGTTTCTCTGTGTAGCTTTGCGCCTTTCCTGGAACTCACTTGGTAGCCCAGGCTGGCCTCGAACTCACAGAGATCCGCCTGGCTCTGCCTCCCGAGTGCTGGGATTAAAGGCGTGTGCCACCAACATTCTTGTTTTTGCTCAGCTCGATTTTCCCACTCTTACACATTTCAGAACCCCCTGACTAGGAATAATGCCGCTCACATTGGCCTAGGTCTTCACATAGCCATTAGCTGTGTTAAGACAAGCCCCCACAGACATACCATAGGCCAACCCAGTGTAGGTAATTCCTCAAAGAGATGCTTCTCAGATTACCCGAAGTGTGTCAAGTTGACAAAGCAAACCATCCCAGTATATTTCTTGGGACAGTGTCTATAAAGAAAGAGTCAAAAAAAAAAAAAAAAAAAAAAAGAAAGAGTCAGCCGGGTGGTGGTGGCGTACACCTTAAATCCCAGCACTCGGGAGGCAGAGGCAGGCGGATCTCCGTGAGTTCGAGGCCAGCCTGGGCTACAGAGTGAGTTCCAGGAAAGGCGCAAAGCTTACACAGAGAAACCTTGTCTCGAAAAACCAAAAAAAAAAAAAGAAAGAGTCAAGTCTTACCCTCAGGGTCATGGGCAAAATCACCCTGAATGCTGGAAAGTGGTTAATAAGCACTTTTTGCTTGAGAGAATAAAGTGGTTGTCTTGGTTAATATCTTTTAACCCTAGAAATGAAAGAAACCAGAAATAGTTAAAAATCTGTCATATTGATGTATGTGTTAAGTCCGTGAATGATCTGTGTCCATTTGAAGGGAAAGTTTTGAAGGAATTCAGCGCATTGTTTGGTTAAGCACACTCTACCCCAGGACCTCCACACTTGCTACTCATCTGCCTGGACATCCCCTCCACCTGATAGCTTTATGTCAGTCTTCACTCAAACATCAATTTAACAAGCCTTTCCCTTATAATCTCTTAAAAGTTGTACCTCATTCTAGGCCCGCTCTGCTGCATTTTCTTTATAGATCAGCCACCATCTGTCATGCTTGTTTATTTATTTACCCACTGTGCACCAGAGACTGTTCAGGCATAAACAAAACAGTCTTAACCTTTCTGGAAAACGCCTCTGTGAGTAGCATGGGATGACAGTGGGTCTCCAAAGTTTTGGTCCAGTGTAACCAGGGACCTTGCTAGGCACAAGAGAAGTAAAGCAAACAAAAGGCCTGCAGGGATTCAAGCATCTCAACTCTAGCAAGGTCTTTCATCGTGCTATACTGAATTATTAGTGAGTTAGCATTGTGATTTGTTAAGCTTAACATATATATATATATATATATATATATATATATATATATATATATGTATACACACACATATACACACACATACGTACAGGATAGAGAAGACAAATACTGCAAAACTGTGTGAGATGAAAAGCCAAGCTCTTTTTCAGTCTGAACTTCTGCTTCTGAAACTGACCCAAACCCTCCCACATGTGTTTCCATATCTTTCTAGATATTTTCTGTGTAAACACTTGTGTCCATGGATATATTCTTTCATATAGAGAGAGACTATGCTATGCCTGTATCTTTTAAAGTATTTTGGTGATGTTCCTAAATGCATGCATTTGAATCTACTGCCTTTGTAATTTTATTGTGTATTGACAAAATGTAACTATATATCCATAGAGTACCACGTGAGGCACATGCATACATATACATATATATGTGTGTGCTTACTAAATAAAATTAACTGATTCATTTTCACATCAAATACTTGTTTTGTGATGGTAATATTTAAAATTCACTTTGTCTCTTTCTTTAAAAAACTTTCTTTTAAGTATCTCATCATGTATACATCTGTATTTATCTAGTAATCTGTTGACATACCCAAGTAACTCCTTGATGAACATTCTCATACAGTCTCTTGTTAATTGGGCCACGTGACATACATCTGTAGGATAAATTGTTAGGAGCAGAACTGCTGTTGTGATGTTAAAGCACTTCTCCCTCAAACACTAAGTGAAGAGAGAGCTGGCTTTACTTCTGGCATTCCCACTGTGCTAAGTAACACACGGCTTGAGTCTTTAGCCCTCACTTCTCAATTTCCTATCTTCATAATAAGGATATTTAATAGCTATGCAAATGATACACTGGAGATGTAATTTATTAAAGTAGGTATCAGAAAGTACCACTTACACACCAGGAGACTGACTTGATAATTCAATTCCACCTGCTTTTATGAGAGGCTTAATCTGCAGGCTTGACTCATCCTCCAATGTATGTCCCAGTCCTGTGTGTGGCTTTCAGTCCCCACAGAGAGGAACATGGGGTGCCTGCTGTGCCTCCCCCTTGGAACCTGCAACAGCCCGTGGGCCAGCTGTGGGCAGCAGGAGCTTTCCATAAACACACATTATGTGGTGAAAGGAAATCGCTTTTCTCTAGGGAATCATGGAGCACTTAGCTTTTCCAGAATACCCAGGCCTGGTACACTTGCCCTCATAAGCACTGTCAGGAACACAATAGGGATGGAATAGCCCACAGAGAAGTCCTTGTGGAGACTTCTAGAGCAGAGGGGGGGCAAACTGCAGTTCTTAGGCATATGTTCAACCTTGAAATGTCTATTAAAGCAGTGTAGGATAAAAAAGTGCTAATAAAAACACCTATGCTCCGTGATTTTTCTTTTCAATAAAGTGAAAACATAATTGAGACACGAAAACACACATTTCCAATGTCAGGATTCTCTAGAGAAACAGAACTGATAGAATCTGATAGAATGAATATATATAATACATACATACATATATATACATTTATTATTATTTATTAGAATGGCTTAGTTCATGGATGGTGATCTTGGCAGAAACATTACATAAAGGAAAGGCAAATTCATAACCAGAATAAGTATCCATTCCAGTAAGGACAAAGTGCTGTCCTTTCCACAAATAGAGGGGCCCAATGTGGCGGCTTTACATCCTGATCTGCAGAGAGCAGGCAGAGAGCAAGATATTGGACCTGGTGCTGGCCTTTGAAACCCCAAATCCCACTTGAAGTGACACATTCTCCCCAGCAAGGCCACACCTACTCCAACAAGGCCTCAACTTCCTAATCCTCTCAAACTGTTCAGCAATTGGGGACCAAACGTTCAAACATATGAGCCTATTAGTGAAGCTGACAGCCAAGAATAGCCACTAGACAATGCTATGCTGGTAAACCAGATATTAGTGGTTAGAGCCCTGGTTTGAACTGTTTACCACCTTCCCTGATATAAATTTACCAACCACAGCCAGTGGAGAGGTGGACACAATTGGCTCTCATGAGTCATTGATCATACTGAAGTACCACTCAGTGTACATTACGAGTTACACCCTTGACCACACATTTTAAACTTCTGTTAGAACTACCTCTCGTCCAGATGGTACAGAAGTTCAAGATCTGTTATGACAATGTAGTAGTTCTATTGTTTTTAACAAACACCCAGAGGTATGGCCTCTGAAAATGATTTTATTATGCTTGTGGGTTTTATGGGCTGGGAATTTGGACAGAAGAGATCTGAGAGTTTATTTACACCTCATGATAAGAACAGCTCATGGGTCCCCTAGGTGCTGGGGGACTGGATTCATCAAGAAAGCATCTTCAGGAAGTACCTGATGTTGCTCTTGGCTTTCATCTAGACCTTGAGGGAGAACATCTAAGTACAGTTTCTGTGTGCAGCTGCTCTGCTGTCTTCACAGGATGGGAGCTGGATTCTGAGGATGAATGAGCCAAGTGGCTTTAACTTTCATGATATAGACTCGTTTCTTGTTTGCTTGTACTTTGTTGTTGAAGGGGAACTTGTAAGAATAATGTTATCCATGTATATGGATTCAAGGCAGCGTGTATATATATAGACCCCACCTATCAGTAGGAATCTCAAACTCACTTTGTAAGAGGAGGATATAGAATAGGAAGTATTTGGTGACCACTTTTGGAAAATGTTGTGTGTCAGAGTCAATGTGCAGAGAACTCTGTTTTTAAAGATTTCTTTATTTTTATTTTATGTGTGTTGGTGCTTTTGCCAGTGCTCTTAACCACCAATCCATTTCTCTAGCCTGGTGTATGGAGAATAAGAAAAACAGGCTCATAATTGTTTTCTATTTGATTCTTTCCCAAACCTGCCTAAAGATTTGACCCTTCAGAGAGACAGCTAAGACTTTTCTCTTGGCATTTTATATTTTATGCCCAGGTCACAAGAAAACTGAGAAGACTCTACTAGTTTAAGGAAACAGAAAAGGAATTTTCTATCCATCCATTTCTTCATTCATTCAACAGAAGTTTATCAGACACCTACTTTGTTCCTGAAATTATTTGAAGTACTGTGTACTAGACAACATGATTCTGCATTATTTTTGGTACTTTCAAGTCAACTAACCAATGAGGTAACAAATAAATAGGAAAATTCTTGAAAGTTTGTGACAAGTAAAGGTTGTATATATTTATCAGACTTGGTACTTCTATGACAGATATTTAACATACTATTTTAAAGGAGGAAATATTTACCCAGCTTATGCTTTCAGGTTACCCAGACCAGTTGTGTCTAGGCAGAACAGCATGGTAGGGAGCATGCGGTGGAGCAAACAGCTTCTCTCACAGTAGCCAGGAAGCAGAGAGTGACTGGAAGGGGCTGGAGACATGGTCTATCTTTACAGAGAACACTCCTACTGACCAGATTTCCCCAGCTTGCACATTGCCTTCTGCAATATCCACCACCTTCCAATGTTCCATTCAGATTTTGAATCAACAACTGGAATAAATCTATTGATGAAATAAGAGACTTTATGATGCAATCACTTGCCAAGCCCCACTTCTGAGCGCTGCAAGAATCAACACTTCAATATCTTTTGGGGAATACTCTATATCCAACCTATAATAATATATGGTTGAATGTCAGAGAGAGTGCACATGTTGATCAGAGCATTAGGGACAGTCTTTCTAAAACAGGAAGGAGTAGGCAAACATGAAAAGAGTGTATCAGGACAGATTGTTGGCTCTACTTCATCCCTATTTCTCAATGTAAATCTGGCTAAAAACAGCGACCTGTAGCCATGCCACAGCCTGGATGTTATTCTGCTTGAGCATTCCTCTCTGAGATAGATGAATGCATTACTGTTAAATTCAGCCTCATGTACATTTTTAGAACATAGGCAGACATGTTCAGATTCCTTGTCAGAATGTAACATGAACAACCTCTAATCCTGTTCCTGATAGAGTCCTTATTCTTTGAAATCTCATGAATGCAGGCTGTACAGCCTGTATGTCGATTTGTACCCTTGTGTTCCAAACTTCCAGCAGAGTTGTAAGGAATTCTGCTATTTTTCAAGCCTGTAGCTTCCAATTCTTCCACATTCTTCTCACAAACCAGTTTCAAAGGCTTAAGGACTACATGATCAGGTTTATCACTGATAAACACACAACCTCACACAATAAAAGGCACAACCTCACTCTTGACACCAATTTCTCCCACTCTAACAAAGTCCCCAACAGAAATGGCAAGGCTTACCTGGGTTCACAGTTTCAGCCCATCATGGTGGGAAGGAGTGGTAGTGTGACTCTATGGCTGTGGGAACATGAGGGAGATCTCCACGGGGGGGAAAAGAAGCACAAAGACAGAATCAGAAACAGGACTTGGTGGTAGCCCTTGATGTCTGCCTCCTGTGACTTGTCTCCACCAGCCACTCCTTACCTTGTAAAGCACCTCCCATGGAAGTGCCACCAGCATGGAGAACAAGTGTACACACTCAGCCTATGAGAACACTTTATATTTAAAACATAAAAGGCTACTTTCTTCTCTTTAATAAAGTTATCTGTTTTCTTGCTATGGTAGACTTTTTATACCTGGGACAAAATATCGGAGGTAACATAAGGGAGGAAATATTTTGCCACACAGTTTCAAAAGTTTGAATTCGTCATGGTGAATAGGGTCCTGAGGGGTAAAGCAGTTCCCATCGAGGTGGCTGGGAGGCTGAGTGGGATGCCTGTGTGAGAAGTCTCTCTTATTTCTCCCCTTTCAGTCTCCCAGGGTTCCCACCTGAAGTTCCCCATAGGGATAGTGTTCACATCCAGATTGGGTTCGTTCTCCTCGGCTAAAGCTCTCTAGCCACACTCCCACCCAGATCTGTCCTTTACCAACCTCCTAGATGCTTCTCAGTCTCATGGTGATGATCAACCACTATCCTTTCCATTGAGTTGTTTGAGTTCCTTACATATTTTGACTGTGAGTCCCCACCAGATGTTTAATTTGAAAATGTTTTCTCTCAAGGAAAGGTTTTGTAACTTAGGGAAAATGCAAAGTTTTCCTGAAAATATGGAAACAAAAGTGCATCCTTTTTGGCAATGATTTCCTATTTACTACAAATGATATTTGATAGTAGATAGTTGGGGAACAACAGGACAGATACATCTGCATCCCTGTGTGTTCCTACCTAGTCAGCCAGTTTCAGTTCTGCAGATACACCCACTTACAGAGTCTAAGTCCACACTTTATTCATTTGTCACAGAGGAAGGGGGTGGGTTACTAAGGAAGAGTGCTCAATTTATGTTACCAGCTCTCAGAAAATAAAATCTATCATTGTCATTCAGAGGTGGGTTGAATGTGGTCAGGAGGAACACAGGAAGGTAAGTAAATGGCTTTCCATTTTTTCTCAGCACCATTGATTTTATTTCAAAGTCTACTTTTGAATAGTTGAATAAAGCATAGGAATTATAGACCTTCCCATCAAGTGTTGTGTTCTCGTTTAAAAGTTCACTGCTCCCCTCTGCCTTTCCTTTACTCTGTATCTTTCTTCAGCTTCAGTTTGCACACACACACACACACACACACACACACACACACGTGCACGTGCACGTGGGCACATGCACGCACACGCACACACACACACACACACACACACACTTGTCAGTATCAAATGGTGTTGCTAATGAGAGCCCTTTGGAAGAAGGTTTATGACCAGTGCTGAGCTTCACTGTAGTTCAAACACATTCAACACTTACTTTGGACAGGTTCTGTGCTAAGCAATGGGCATAAAATATCCATTCCTCTCTCACCACAACACTAGAAGGAGGTACTTTTATTGTCTCCGCTTTCACCATAGATGCACAGGGTTAAGTAACTTGTTCAAAAATAGCAGCCGGGCGGTGGTGGCGCACGCCTTTAATCCCAGCACTCGGGAGGCAGAGCCGGGCGGATCTCTGTGAGTTCGAGGCCAGCCTGGTCTACAGCGCGAGATCCAGGAAAGGCGCAAAGCTACACAGAGAAACCCTGTCTCGAAAAAAAAGAACCAAAAAAAAAAAATAGCAAAGAAACAGACTTTAGGGGTCTTGCATCTGTACTGCAAGGCCAAAATGAATGGGTATCTGCCCATAGTGGGGCTACAATCCTCTTGGGATTAAATATAATGTGTGATGGAGGATCAGCAATACTGAGGTCAGGGTCAAAGGGAGGAGCTAAGACTGCTTCTGTACCTCGGGTTCAAGTAGACTCCTTTTCTTTGGGCTCTTCCACTGTTTGGCCGTGTCCCTTACTAAAATGCTTTCTTCTCTTATGTTCCTGAAATCTTGGAGTAAATTAGACAGCGTTTTAGTTAGAACTACTGTTGCTGTGATGAAACACTATGGCCAAAAGCAAGTTGTGGGTTGGATTATTTGGCTTCCACATCACAGTCCACTGAGGGAAGTCAGGGCAGGAACTCACACAGGGCAGGAACCTGGAGGCAGGAGCTGATGCAGAGGACGTGGAGGGGTGCTGCTTACTGGCTTGCTCTCCATGGCTTGCTCAGCCTGCTTTCTTATACAACCCAGGACCACCTGTCCACTGTGCTGGCCCACAGAGGCTTCCTAGTAAGACCTTACTCAGGGTCAGGGCTGCATAATGGGATGATTTGGCCAGAGGCGTGGTTACCAGGTATTTTGAAAGGTCTACACTTGGCTGTATGCTGTGCTTTGATCTTGAAAGGGGGAAGTCTTTTGCCTCTCCCTTTGGCATATTATAAAAAGCCCTTTTGAATAAAAGACTGGGCGACTGGATATTGACCCAGGGCCCACCTGAAGCTATCCTGTGTCTCTGTCTTTCCTATCGTCTCTTTCTATCTTTCTACCCAATATTTTCTCTTTCCTCTTTCCTCCACCCAAGAACCCTTCCAAAGGTGGGAGAAAGTTGGAGCTGGAATCCAGCAGACTCCCCCAGTCCAAGGATGGCACCACCCACAATGGGCCTTCCCCCAACATCAATCACTAATTAAGAAAATGCCCTACAGGCTTTTTCTCAATTGAGATTCCCTCCTCTCAGATGACTTTAGCACATGTAAAGTTGACATGAAACTAGGCAGCATGGACATAATATGGGAATCAAAGTCATCATGACCTGAAACAAAGAATAAAGATATTTGGCAGGAAACATCTTAGAAGACTTAATAAGTACAGATACATTTACTATTAAGAGCAGAATAGTTTAGAGTGACATGTGATCTTTGATCTAAAATTAAACACAGAATTCTGTAAGACGTGGATATTCTGAGCAGGTGCTTTCTCAGGAGCTTGGCCGAGTGGGAGAATGCTGAGCAGTCCAGTGTCAGGGCCATTGACTAACACATCAGATCCAAAGGAAAACGGCACTGTCAGCTCTCATCACTTGTAACAGTATGTGAATGCTCTCTCTCGTAAGAGGGTCCTAGTTTATACTGTCTACATTATGCGTGAAAGTCAAGGGTGGGAGTGGGTGAAGATATGAAATGAGAAAGGAGGCTAAAATGGGGTGACTTGGGTGTCGAGGAAAGGGGGCAACAGAGCATGTGGGTGTGAGAGAAGAAAGGAAGTCATAAGGGTGTGAGGGTGCAAGTGTTGGTCAGGGAATGGGGAGAAGTGAATCAGCAAGAGAACCTTTGTTTGAAAATGTCATGGCACTGAATAACATTAAATGCTATGGTTCTTTTTATACTTTGATCCCAGAGGATCCTATTACTTTGCAGAATAATGTGAATGCACAGATGCTCTGGGCTCAAAACATACAGATTTTATGTCACCCAAACTTCCAGGACTTGCTCTTCATCCATCCCCAAGTGGCCATCCTACTTGTCATTGTCCGGTCACAAGAGCCTGGTACTAAGCTAGGTGTGGGGACGCATGCCTGTAATTTTGGCCTCAGGAGATGCAGACAGAGGGATCTCAAGTCCCAGGCTGTACAGAGATGCGTAGTGAGACCCTATTAGGAAGTGTGGGGCATGTTGAGCAGGCAAATCTGCTGTGTGGAGCACACTCATCCTTGGAACAGAGATGGGTGACACTGAAGTCACCAACAACTCACAGATGCACGTGTTCACAAAATATCTGCGTTCACACCGAGTCTGTGCTTAACAGTCTGACAATTATATATATATATATTAGCATTAAAGAACTATTTATGCATATTTGGAAACTTAAAAAAACAGGAAAGTATAGGAAGACAAAACTGTACATACACACAATCCAAATAAACTCATAAAATGCATTTTGTCTTTTAATGAAATACTTTAGAATGTTTGATGTAGAATTATTCAAAGTATATACCTAAGTGACTACAAAATGCCCTCTTCTATGTGTTTGTACATTTCAGCCTGTTGTTATAAATGAATTATATGGTCATTGGTGTTACAGATATTTGTTTTTATGTTTCTTAAGATAGATTATTAAAAGTATTTACTTGGTCAAAGGATACTAACATTTTTAAATATTCAATATCTGATAACAAATAGCTTTCTAAAGATATTACACAAATTTAATTCTCTTCTTCCTTCCTTCCTTCCTTCCTTCCTTCCTTCCTTCCTTCCTTCCTTTCTTCCTTTCTTTCTTTTTAGGCCAGGCTAGCCTTGAATTCATAATGATCTACCTGCCTGTTTCTCCAGTGCTAGAACTAAAGATGTACACCACCATATCCAGATACAATTTTTTAAAATTCTTTATTGTTTATTTTCCTTTTTTAGATTGTAATATGATTAAATAATTTCTTCCTTCCCTTTCTTCCCTCCAGTGTCTCCCATATACTCTTCCTTGCTGCCTTTCAGATTCATGGACTCCCTTTTCTTTTTACCTGCTGTTTTTCCTTTTTTCTTTTACTGAAAATAGAATTGCTTTTCGCATAACATAACCCCTCCCATCTGAATCTACCCTCTTTCTGTCTCTCAATAGAAGACAAACAGGCTTCTAAGGGATAATAATAAAATAAAATATAGTAAGATAAAATATAAACAAACACACAGGAATAGGAAAAAACAAACAGAAGGAAAAGCACCCAAGAAAAGGTACAAGAAACAAATACAGACACAGAAACCGGTCATACACCCATTCATACTATAAAAATATAAAACTAGAAGCCATGATATATATGCAAAGGACCCGTAGGGTTAAAAAAGGACTAAAAAATGAAAAAAGATAAAATTAAAAAAGAAGGAAAAAAGGATCAAGTGCTGTTTTTTGTCGGCTTAGTAGCTGCACCTGAATCTACTGATGTTTTAACTACTGTCTGCACCCCGGTTCCCTGCCGTCAGCAAGCATCCTGCCACTCAACTGCGGCCTGGTGGGATGTGTGGTCCCGCTGGCACCATGTCGGCCATGACTGCAGTGTATGTTTCAACCAAGTCTCTATTGTTCTATTTACTAATAAAGACTCAGGAGTCAAATGTTGGGGTGAAAATCTGCTAGATCAGAGAAGACAAGAAACAACCAGCTCACCTTTCTTTCTGCCCCAGAGACCAAGCAAGAGAAGTGTCTCTCCACTTATCCCAAACCAAAAAGATTGCCAGTCTCAGTCTCTCCCTACTCCCTCCTGTGTGTCTCTCTATCCATATTCCTGGCTCCTCCATCCTCTCTATGGTTAATTCCTGTCAACTAGTTGCTGGCTCTGCCTGCTGACCCAAGGTTAATTTTGTTAACACAGTCTCAGAGTTTCACGGTGAGATAAAAAATCCTGCGACAATAAAGCCCCAAAATGACATTACAAGACAAGGAACCTCCAAAGATGCAGTTGTGTTCATTTTCTGTTGGTCATCTACTTCTGAGACTGTTTCCTCATTTCCATTTGCTAATGACTGTCAATTGGAGATAGCTTCTGGGTTAGGCATGGGGGCTTGTGTCCACTTCCGCTCTAGGACCTCATCTGGTACAGACCTATGCAGGCCCTGTGCATGCTGCCTCAGTCTCTGTGAGTTCATGTGTGTTTTCCATCCTGTTGTGTTTCGAAAGCCCTGTTTTCTTACTATGCTCCATCTTCTTTGGCTCTTACACTCTGCCTCCTCTTCTGCAGGGTTCCCTGAGCTCTGTGGAGAGGCCTTTGATAGAGACGTCCCATTTAAGGCTGGAGTGTTTCAAGGTCTCTCACTCTCTGCATATTTTCTGGGTGTAAGCTGCTTGTTTCTATCTGCTGCAGAAGAAGCTTCTCCGATGATGGTGGAGCAAACTGCTGATTTATGAGGATAGCAGAATATCACAAGGAGTCATTTTATTGCTATCTTCCTTTAGCAGAACAGCAGTATTTGGTTTTCCCCACAGTCTCTGGGCTATCTAGTCTCAAGGTCTTGGTCACCCAAGTAGCATCAGTTATGGGTCCCACCTGGAGGAGTGGGCCTTAAGTCAAGTCAAATATTGGTTGGTTACTTCTGCAGCTTTGTGCCACTATTGCGCTGACATATCTTGCAGGCAGGACATCATTGTAGACTGAGGAGTTTGTAGCTGGGTTGGTGTTTATGTTTCTCCTTTGGTAGTATGCAGAGTACCTTTTGTTACCAAGAATGCCCATAGAGGTGAAGGCTCTCTGTAGGCACCAGCTTGACTTCTCCCCATTCAGTGAGTTGTGTAGCTATTGTCTTCAGCAATAGGGCCTTGTGGTCAGTTTGTGGAGAGCACCTATAGCCTTAGCAACAGCCTGGGTTACTTAGGGGTTGCTATAGGATCTCTTTGGTCAAAACTTCAATTAGATGTAACCTATCCCTAGTACTGGAAGCTTCATTTGATGACAAGAGATGTCCAGTTGGGATTCTGTCTCCCATGTTACTTAGTGATGTTTTTTAGATAGCCTTCATACATGTGTATATTTTCGAAATCTGCTGTATTAGATTTCCATGTTTACCCTCATAGGGCCCTTAATTTTAGCTGTCCCTCCCTATATTCCCTCCTTCATTCCCCTCTTCCCTTCCAGCTTGATCTTCCTGTACCTGTCCCCTTCCCTCATCCACTCATAACTATCTTTTCTATTTCCTTTTCCTAACAAGATCTGTCTGTCCCCCTCATCCCTTACTCTATACCTAATCTCTGAGATACGGTCCCTTTAGCTCTACATTCTCTAGGACTTTTTATCATGAAGACTTGTTGGATTTTTTCTAAGGCTTTTTCTGCATCACTGAGAGGATCATGTGATTTTTGTCTTTAAGTCCATTTATGTTGTTTCTTACATTTATTGACTTGTGTATGTTGAACCATGCCTGCATTTCAAGGCTAAAGCCAATATGGGCATAGTGGATAATCTTTTTGATACATGTCTGCACTCTGCTTGCAAGTATTATATTGAGTATATTTGAGTCTGTGTTCACCAGGGATGTTGGCCTGTGGTTTTCCTTTTTCTTGTATCTTTACCTAGCTTGGGTATTAGAGTAACTTGTAAAAGGAGTTTATAAGTGTTCTATCTGTTTCTACCATCTTGAACAGTTTAAGAAGGATGGCCTGGAGATCTTTTAATGTTGAGAATTCTGCTGTGAATTCAGCTGACTCTTAACTTTGTTTTTTGTTTTTGTTTTTGTTTTTTTAAGCTGGTAGGCTTTTTTATAACTATTTCAACCTCTTCATTTGTTATGTGTCTGTTTAGGTTCTTGACTTCTTGGTTTAATTTTTGTGGTTTGGCTGACTATAAAAAATTCATCCATTTCTTTTAGACTTTTCAGGTTAAGGGAGTAAAGGTTTTTTAAAGTGTTCCCAAATAATATTCTGAATTTCTTCGATGTCTGCTGTAATCTTTCCTTATCATTTCCTGTTAGTTTGTGTCCTGTTTTCCTTTCTGTAGGCTAGTTGGGCCAAGGGTCTGTCAATTTTTTGTTGTCTTCTCAAAGAACCAGCTCTTAAATTTGGTGACTCTGTATTGTTTCTTTGGTTTCTGCTCTGATTTTATTATTTCTTGCCATCAACTGGGTTTGGATTTTGTCTGTTCTTATTTTTCCAACTTTTTGAGTTGTTTATTGTGCTCTTTCTGATTTTTTAAGACAGGCACTTAGACCTGTACATTTCTCTCTTAGGCCTGCTTTCAGTGTGTCCCGGAAATTTTGTTGTGTTGTGTTTTCATTTGCATGTAGTTCTGGGAAATTTTGTCATTTCTTTCTTGATTTCTCCTTTGACACATTTATCATTTTGTAATGAGTTGTTTAGTCTCCAAACCTAGTGTGGTGGTTGGAGATGGCACAGACAAATTGAATTCTTTGTAGTAGTCCTTAAACACACCAGTTTTCCAGAACCCTTGGTAAATGAAGCTATAACTTTGTTTTTAAATGCTAGCAGTTTGGAGAGAAAGGATGGTACAGTGTCTTCATTTTCACTGCCTGGCTAACTGGAACACTGGAAAATGCCTGTACATATATTGTCATCTGCATTCCTGTCACTGTGGACCGTGTCATGCTTCCTGCTCCCAGTACCACCCATAATGCTTTATTTCCGGGCTTTTCTAGATTACAGATATCTGCTCCTTCCCTGCGTCTTATCTGTCACTATTATTGCCTACTTTTGTCATTTAGCTTGCTTTTCTTTTCTTTTTCTTTCTTTCTTTTTTCTCAATAGGTTTTAACTTTTTTATATAGACAAGTTTATTATGTTTTGTATTTTAGGATTCTTTTAAGTTTAGAAAAAAATTTCCTCTTCTCAAATAAAGTCCATTGTTTACTTATTGTTTATTCTTATGTTAACATTTTAATATCTCAATTTGTCTGTAACTTATTGTAATGGTGTTATAACATGATGACTGTAGGTTTTCTCTACCACTGATTTTATGTAGTTTATTAAGTTTGGCTGTGGCTGGAATGGGTGCGATGCCACCAGAGCAAAGCCAAATGCATGAGGACACCTTCAAGAAGGAGATGAGCAGTGAGAAGGCATGGCATCCCTGTGTGACATGTTTAGTCCATGAAGGAAGTCTTTCTCTTGCCTGTACCGTCTCTGGCCTAAGCAATGTGGTTTGGGTGCCCCTTGCCTTTCTCCATGTGCATGGGCTTGTTCTGTACAGTCCTCAGCTTGCTGGCTTGCATGGGCTTAGGGCTTAGTATCCACATCAGTACTATAATTTTAGAAATTCATTTGGCTTCCTGATAGAAACATTAATGGTGTAATAGCTACTGCTTATAAAGCACACACTGCTCATTGAGTGATTATTACAAACAGCCCTTCTATTCCTTCCAAGCACATTAATTTTCACTAATACTTTATTGCAAAACAAAATCTGGAAGCTAAATGAATTTCCAAAATCATGGTACTGATATGGATACTAAGATGGGTGTATCTGGAATGAAAGCTCAAGTTTTGACCCTTGTCACATTCTGGCAGACTAAATTCTAGATGCCACTTATTGAGTTAATGGCAGATACCAGATATGATTCATATATTATTGGTTGTTTGACAAAGTTACCATCTCCCTAATTATGCAGATAGCCCAGGAAGGATTAAAAATTACCCAACATTGCATAACAAGTGCTCAGGAAAACTTGGATTCAACTCCAGGTCTTTGGACCCCAAGTTTGACCCCTTTCTTCCAAGTGACTTCTGCAGAAAATTCTTGAATAAAGAGAAGAAGTATGCTTGGTGAGGAAAGTGTTTCTCTGTTCCCCTAAACATAGCTAGGCCTTAACATCAACTTTACTTCTCCAAGAAAACTTTTACAAAAGAAAGAATATAGCATATGTCTTTGGAAATGGAAAACGTTCAAACTTAATATATTTCTCATTAATGCAGAATTTGTCGTCAAAGATAGGTACCTGGCCTGGAGGAGGCAGATGACTGCAAGGAATATTGAAAGCCCAGCACCATTCAAGGCATGAGAAGTCAGTTTCAGGAGTTTTGAATTCTTTGGGGGTCCCTGCAAGTGCCATGGCCAGCAGATTAACAACCCCACCTGTGTGAAGCAAGAAGGAGATCCTGTTGAACAAGGCTTAGTTGGCTGGCATTGGTTCAAACTTCTGAAGTCTGACCCGGAGCCATTTATTTTTCACATATTTAAATACAGTACAACTTTGGGGAGAAAAATTTCCTCGTGATAATTATCACAATAAAACTTAAGGGATGAGTAAATTAAAACCCTTTGGCAAAGTATATGCCTTTTGCAAAGTACTTGTGAACTCTTCCATAAGAATGGGTTCTACTGACTGAGAAACAGTGCTTAGGGGTCTGGGAGAAGTCTGAGATAAACGTAATAGTCTGGGGAAGTTGGATGAGATATGATCCTACAGATAGCAAGGATCACCAGGTTATTAACTACATCCATTCCTAGCAGGTATAAATCCCTCTCGTTGAAGAGAAAGTCCTGTATGTTTAACATTCCTGTTTTCCCTAGTGCTATCTTTGAGCATGAAGACCTCATGCCCTCCACAGAATCCCTCTGTTGTGGAAGGATATTTGGAGGAGTGATGGTTTAAGTTATACAGAGCATGCATGGATTGAGTTTGTGTGTGTTCCAGCCCGCTGTAATTTAATGAGCCTGCAGGGAAATTGTGGCTCTGATTAACATTCTGTGTTGCTTGAGCAGGTGTGTGCACTGGAGGCCTAGCTTGTCATGCAGAGGAGGCTGCTACAGAGAAGTGACCCAGCTATCTCACTTCTAGAGGAAGCGAAGGGAATCTGTCAGAGAGATATGTGCAGTCCCAGGTTGGCTGAAGTGTTATGTATAATAGCCAAGGTTTGTACTCAACCTCCATTGACAGCTGCGTGGACAATGAAAATCACACACACACACACACACACACACACACACACACAAACACACATGAGCACACAGAATCATTCAGCAGTGAAGACGAGTGGGAAACTGGAGGGTGTTATGGCAAACAAAACCATCCATGTACACCATGACTCTATGTTCTTTTTCATATATAGTGTAGCTAGAGTTTTCCTGCCTGGCCCACAGTCAGGACAAATCTCTCTCACCCACTAGTCCCCCAGCCGCTCAGACCCGACCAAGTAAACACAGAGACTTATATTGGTTACAAACTGTATGGCCGTGGCAGGCTTCTTGCTAACTGTTCTTACAGCTTAAATTAATCCATTTCTATAAATCTATACCTTGCCATGTGGCTCGTGGCTTACCGGCATCTTCACATGCTGTTTGTCCCAAATGGCGCCCAACGGCTCGAGTTTCCACCTTAAACCTGAGAATATTTAATAACCAATTCTAAAAAGAGCTAAAACCAGGTTCCTGCTTCATGTCTCATACCAGCAGCTAGGTGCCGCAAAACGCGGGTTTGTGCTGCTGGCGGGTTCCTGGCATTTGCACTTGACCTGCAGTATGGTGGGAATGAGGCGTCTACAAGCAGCACATTACGCTGCTGCTGTGTGGTGGATTTAGCCTTTGTTAGTACAAAACAAAAAGAGGTTTCTGGGCTACATGCTGCTTTGATAAAAGCATAGACAGACCCACAGTTTCTGAGACTTCATGGCTCCCAGAGCTGGTGGAAAACATACTACCACCATGTTGGGAAGCTGAAGTGGGCGGAGCCAGTAGCCACAGCAGTCTTAGAATGCTGCAGTTTAAAGCAATAGGTTCACAATAAGACTGATTCAGATGGAATAGTTTACAATGTATGTAAAAATGCACGTAGGCTTAAAAGAGAGAAAAGAAGAAATATATACAGTTATATAAACAAATAGATAGTTTTTAAAAATAAAGTCCTTAAAAAACAATAAAGGTAATAAGCCACGTAAAGATGGCTATCACACAGAGAATCTGGATTATGTTGTCTTTGATATTCGTAACTGAAAAAAAACATTTGATTGTAAAAGCTGTTGAGTTATGCCAAAATGTATATTTTAAAGGTACCTTGACTTCAAAATTTGGATATAAGGATATGTTGCTTTGGAAAAGAGTCTCAGGTTTTGTTTCCACAGAAAGCCAGAGGCTATGGATTTGTTCCGGATTAAGATACATCAGGTTTGACCAGCCAAGACCCCCTGAAAGGTCTCCAATGACACCATGGCCCAGATGATCCAACATGCGGAACGGTTTCAGACAACTGGCTCAGACGATACACCCTCATGGACTACTCCATAATCCTAAAATTTTCTTTGTGTCCCCATAAGATACAGCACCCCCCTCCAGCAGGAAGTAGTAAGAGAAGGTATGCCCAAATTCCCAAATATACCAAGCTGGCTTTAGAGATGGAATTGGCTCACTCCCCCTCTAAACCCAGACACATTGCTTAAAAAAAATGGTTAAGAGATTCTTGTGTCCCAAATCAGAAGAGCCCTCTGGTGTGGGACAGAGAAAAACCAATATTTTTATTTAAAGCAGGTTGATTATAAATACAATCTCTTTCTAAAGAAAAAAAGGGGATAGTTTAGATATAATAAGATGAAAGGGTAAATTAATGAACCTACTTTTAAAGAGTAACAACTTGTTTAAAATGTTTTACATTGCTATAGATTTTAGTTTATTGATACAAATTTAAACTTAATTTTGTTATACTGTATATATATATTTCTATTCTTGTTTGAGGTATTATGTTTATGTAACTCATTTAAAATTATAATGGATAATTAAAAATAGATTAATAATTAGTCATCTATGATAATCATATTTGTAGCCACGTTAGTTAAGTCTTCTAGGTATACATAGATATATTTCAGATAGATAGGTAGTCTTCAAACACTTCAAAGACATACAGAATATGGCATTTAAAATGTTTTAAAAATTTAGACTTTCTGGACAGTGAGACATGTCTGCTCCTGACAGCACCGATTTACTTCAGAGAGGAGGATGGGCATCGAAGACACTCCGTATGGAGTTTATCTTCACCTTGGCAAAAATATCCATTTGAGCAAGAAACTGTTCTTGCCTGGACTGCTTTATTAACTGGACATGCAGGACCCATAGGAAGGTGACCATTGAACTTTGCTTGACAAAATGGTCCTTCAGGTTCCTGCTTTACAGAGGAAACTGCCAGACATTCTACAGGACACAGAAAAAAGTGAATGAGAGACTCTAGGCCTGTGGGCTGAAGACAGATGCCCCAACTTTACAAGAGAACTTTGGATGACTATCTAGGCTGTCAGCTGTCTCTGTCTACCCTGCAAGACTCCCGAAAGTTACTTGCATCCTTCTCCCACTTCTCAGGTAGTATTATATTCTCTGAGGTCTTTGATGTGGTTAAAGACTAGATACTTACAATTTTCCTTAGTTATGATAAAAGATAAGTTAGATATAAAACCTTAAACTCACAAATATAAGATATATAGGATATCTTCTTTAATATTGTAACTGTAATTCTTGCTTGATAATTGTTTTGTTATATGTAATTTTACTATGTTAAAGTTAAAACCTTCCTTTTTAAAAAAGAAGAAAAGGGGAAGTGCTGTGGATATCGCTATCTATAAATAAACTCTGATTGGCCAATAGCCATACAGGAAGTATAGGTGGGACTAACAGAGAGGAGAATTGAGAAAGGAGGAAGGAAAGGAGAGACTGGCTGGAGCTGCCGCCAGGACAAGGAAGATGTAAAGTACTGGTAAGCCACGAGCCACGTGGCAAAGTAAAGATTAGTAGAAATGGGCTAAATATAAGAGTAAGAGCTAGACAATGATAGGCCTGAGCTAATGGCCAAGCAGTTTAAATAATGTAAGCGTCTGTGTGTTTATTTTATAAGTGGGCTCCAGGAATGGCAGGACTTGGTGGGACCTGGAGAGAAAAGCTCTCCAGCTACAATATAACATTTTAAAAAGTTGATCTTCAAGTAAAGGATAGAAAATAGTAATTACTAGAAGCAAGGAAGGATTAGGGTGGGCAGATAGAGGAGTGTGAATAATGAATATCATAGCAGTGAGAAGGTAGGGGTGATGTCTAGTGTTCTATAGCACAGTGGAGTAACCATGGCTCATGATACTCTATTACAAACTGTGGCAGAATTGGAAGAGAGGAGCTCAAAGTATCTAAAGGTAAGGAAGTGATGAGGAGGTGAAAAATGATAACTATCTGTAGACGAATTTCCAAACAGTCTTATTAAATAAGAAACACAGAGTCAAATACAGGGGTGAAGGCCTTAGAGATCAGAGAAATAGGAATAGTCACCAGCCAACCTTAGCTCACCACACCACTGTAGCTTCCCAAGAGAATGAATGTCTTCCTGTCTAACCTGCACCTTTATTGCCTTGCTGTTCTGCCTTCACCTCACTACCTTGTCACTGTCTGTCTGTACAGACCTCCAGGTCTCTATGGTTGGTACTGGGATTAAAGGCGTGTGTACACCAAGCTTGCCTGTGTCCTTGAACATATAGAGACTCTGCTTGACATGTGATCAGATTAAGGGCATGTGCTACCACCACCTGACTTTTGTTTATAGCTGGCTATGTCCTTTGATCTCCAGGCAAACTTTATTTATTAACATACAAATAAAATATCACCATATTTTAGCACAAATAAAATATCACCACAACTATCCAAATTGCATCAGTGCATATCATATGCATGTACTGAAATATTGAAGTTTCTTATAAGTATGCACAATTATGTACAAATTAAAAAGAAAAAATTAATTGAAAAACATGGAAATAGACTCAGGTCAAAGAGGGTAAAATAGATCCCTGCATGTGGAGGCAGCTGAGGGAGAAGAAAATATTTTCATAATACATTGCCTTTTCCCAAGTAGCCAAAGAGCTCAGGCTCCATGGATATCCTTCTATTACCTACTGTTCAACAGGGGACATGCCCATGACCAGAGAGATCAGCTGTCACTAACCTTGTCACTTGGAGGTTAATTAAGAAGTTCAGCTGGGCGGTGGTGGTGCACGCCTTTAATCCCAGCACTCGGGAGGCAGAGGCAGGCAGATCTCTGTGAGTTCGAGGCCAGCCTGAACTACCAAGTGAGTTCCAGGAAAGGTGCAAAGCTACACAGAGAAACCCTGTCTCGAAAAAACCAAAAAAAAAAAAAAAAAAAAAAAAAAAGAAGTTCAGAGAGTGTCATTTTGTGGAAGTCTGAAAAATTGAGGGTACAAAGGAACAGACTGCCCAAAATTCAGAATATGAACAGCGAAGATATAGGGACTGATAGTGAGTATAATTATGAGGATTGAAGACCTTGATTCAATGATGTCATTTTTGATTGGGACATCCAAATAGAGGAAAGACTTCAAGACATTGCAGTAAGGCAGGGTGATCAATTAAGCCCATAGGTCCATACTGCAGAGGCTTGGGATAGTCAGGCCAACCCTAAAATGATTGGAGGACATAGATGACCTGTGACAATAAGGTGTTGTGAGGTAAAAACTGGAATGAAGCAACTTTTGAAATCTGATGTAGTGACAATGATAGATGAATGATTTGAAGATAGCATCCATGTTTGTGAGTGTGTGTGTGTGTGTGTGTGTGTGTGTGTGTGTGTGTGTGAGAGAGAGAGAGAGAGAGAGAGAGAGAGAGAGAGAGAGAGAGAGAGAGAGAGCTCTGTCTGTCTGTCTGTATAGATGGGAGCCAAAGTCTGAACAATGGCATGTGTACTTTGTGGTAAGTGTGAGTATGGAAAGTTTATTGGCTTATAAGACTGTCAGTCAATGTTTCTGATACCCTCCTTCCAAACACATTTCTTCAATCACTAAGTCATAGCTGACTTTTTACTAGAGGTCATCTACATTTAAGCAAAACAGGAGCTTGCGGAATGGAAATTTATTATTATTATTATTATTTCCCAATTATACATATGATAAAGGATTAGACTGTAGAATATAAAAAAAAACAAAACTTAAAAATATCAAGAGAAAAATAACTCAATTTAAAAGTGGGATATAGAGCTAAACAGAGTTCTCAAAAGATATGACACAAATGACTGAGAAACACTTAAAGAAATGTGCAACATCCTTAGCTATGAGGGAGATGCAAATCAAAACTACTTTGGGATTCCATCCTACACCCGTCAGAGTGACCAAGATCAATAAAACAAGTAACAACTTGTGCTGGGGAGGGTTTTGGAAAAAGGAACATGTATTCACTGCTGGTGCAGGTGTAAATTTGTACAGCCCCTGTGGAATTCAGTGTTGTAGTTCCTTAGGAAGCTTGGAATAATTTGATGCAAGATGCAGCTTTTGGACATATACCCAAAGGACTCTACATCCTACTACAGAGACACTTGCTCATCCATGTTCATTTCAGCTCTATTCATAATAGCCAGAAATTGGAAACAGCTTAGATGTCCACCAACTTATGAATGGATAATGACAATGTGGTATACTTACACAATAAATATTATTCATATGCCGATAAAAATTAAATTATAAAATTTGCATGTAAATGGATGGAGCTAGCAACCATCATCCTGCGTGATGTTACCTAGACTCCTTATAATGTTAACTTAAAGCTTTAGATATGTGTGTTTCAATCAGAATATTGTGTGTTTCAATCACAGAGGTTAGGTAGCTAGTAAGAGACCAGAAGGCAATCAGGAGATCTTCCAAGGAAGGGTAAGTAGAATACAGTGTTATGAAGAGATAAAGTAGAAATGAGAATTGGAGAACCAAACAGGAAGGGGGATGGTAGGGCAAAATAAAGGAGGAAATATAGGTAGAGACAACTAATACTAAAGACCTTTTGAAAAACCATATGAAAACCTACTACTGTAGAGGCTTCCTAAATACATGAAAGGAATTTAAATGGAGTCACCATATAATGTAGGAGACTATGTCCCAACTAGACATGCTACCAAGTAAGCCTCTAGTCCCAGTATCAGGTTACATCTTGTTGATTGGACAAAGGAGTCTATAGAGCCCCCTCCCCCAAGACATACAGGCTATTGGTTATCCTCCACGACTTGACCATAAGGCCTATTGCTGATCAGTGCATCACTTAGCCCTCATCAGAGAAGTTTTTCTTGCAGTGCATAGAAAGGAACACAGAGACCCACAACTGGACAGTGTGCAGAGAGTGAGAGACTTGGGAGTGTTCAACCGTAATAGAACGTCTTTATGAAATCCTCTTCCTCAAGGCTCAAGGAGCTGTGCAGAAGAATGATGGATGAGTACAAAAAACAGTGTCGCCGGGCGGTGGTGGCGCACGCCTTTAATCCCAGCACTCGGGAGGCAGAGCCAGGCGGATCTCTGTGAGTTCGAGGCCAGCCTGGGCTACCAAGTGAGTTCCAGGAAAGGCGCAAAGCTACACAGAGAAACCCTGTCTCGAAAAACCAAAAAAAAAAAAAAAAAAAAAAACAGTGTCTTCTAGACACAGCAGGACTGATGCACATCTGAGCTCATAGAGACTGTGGCAGCATGATCTGCACAGGTCCTAGCCAGACAAAATCCCAGTATGGAAAAGAGAAAGTGTACCCAAGGTCCCATCACTGGCCAAGAAGTCATCTGCAGTTGACACCTGCTGGGGAGGGGACAATCGGTGTCACTAGGTGTATCAACCACACTCTAGGACAGGACCCATGCCAACGAGTAGTTGGCAACACAAAATAGACTCCATATTTTTTTGTGTGCTTTTGTTTTGTTCTGTTTTGGTTTGGTGCTTTTTTTTCTTATTTGGTTTTGCTTTAACTTTTGTTTCAGGCAGGGGTTGGGGAAAAAAATGAAGTTGAGCATGTAGGGAGGTAGGGATGATCTGGAAGGAGTTGGGGTAGAGGAAAGAAAATGTTCAAAATACGTTGTATGAAAAAAATTAAATAAAAATTTTAGAAAGAAAAAAATTATCATTTCCTATTTTCCTAAGATTGCTTCATGGCTTGTTTCTAGGCTTGTACTAATTAGAGTATATGAACATTCATTAAAAAATAAGTAAACACGCTTACTTGGAATTCCACGGCTCTGGTGCTATCCCCACCAGCCAGCAGAAAGGTGAGAGACCAGCTGGCCAGATGGACTGCTATCACCTACTGGATTCTGTTCCCCCAAACCCACTCTGCCATCCAACCCCACCCACTTCATCATCCTCCCTACAGCTAGATCGTCTCCACAACTTGAGCAGACTCTATAGGCCCATGAGGCCAGGCTGGATCTAGGTACTCAAATCCCTACAAACCTCGCTCAGACACCAGAATCTTTGGCCATTTAGACCAGAAGACAATAAGGGAAACAGAAAATGAAGGAACAAAACACCCATCCATCAAAGACAAACAAAAGAATCAGCATCCAGATCTATAGTCATCCCAAATCCATATGCCTAAATGCCAGTGTAAGAACACATTCAGTAAGAGAAAGTAAGCATATGACACCACCAGAACCCAGCAATCCTATGACAGCAAGATATGAACATTTCAACACATCTGAAGCCCAAGAAAATGATCTTAAAAATAACTTTATGAAGATGATAGAGACCCTTAAAGAGGAAATGAAAAATTCCCTTAAAGAAATTGAGGAAAAAACAAACAAAAAATCATTTAAAAAATCAATAAATCCCTTAAAGAATGCAAAGAAAGTCAAGAAAAAGCTATCAGGTGAAGGAAACAGTTCAAGAACTGAAAATTGAAATAGAAGCAATAAAGAAAACACAAAGTGAGGAAATTCTGGAAATGGAAAATCTGGGTAATCGAACATGAACTACAGATGCCAGCATCACCAACAGAATGCAAAAGATGTCTTTGAAGATATGATAGAGGAAATAGATTCGTTAGTCAAAGAAAAATATTAAAACCAACAAATTTTAACACAAAACATCCAGGAAATCTGGGACACCATGAAAAGATCAAACCTAAGAATAATAGGAATAAAAGAAGGAGAAGAATCCCAGCTCAAAGTCACGGAACATATATTTAACAAAATCATAGAAGAAAACTTTCCCAACCTAAAGGACATGCCTGTAAAGATACAAGAAGATTACAGAACACCAATTAGACTGGACCAAAAAAAAAATACAAACAACAACAACAAACATCCCCTTGCCAGATAATAATCAAAACACTAACAGAATTGCCCCAGCCAGCAGGGCTTCAACGGGAACTCAACCACCCTAAGGACAGAATGATAGGGACAGGAGACACAAAGGAATACACCAAGACAAGATTCTGATCAAGGTGCAACTTTATTTTTCTCCAGGAGGGTTTATATAGTTCCTGCAGGGTGGGGGGAGCAGGAAGCTGTTATCTGCATAGGGTGGGGCAAGCTAACCCAGCTGCAGGATGTTTGTGTAGGATGTTTATGCAGGATGTTGACAGGGTGAAAAGATCAAGGGCTCTGACTCAATGTCCTGTTGCTAGGCAACCTGACCGTAAGATGTTCTAGTTCCCTGTCTTATCGGGGGTCTGTATTTTTCCATTAACTAGAGATTCTGTTCTTGTCCCTGACACAGAATAAAGAAATAATATAAGAGCTGCAAAGGAAAAAGGCCAAGTAACATATAAAGGCAGACCATTAAATTACACCCGACTTCTCAATGGAGACTCTAAAAGCCAGAAAGGTCTGGACAGACACTTTACAGACACTAAGAGACCACGGATGCCAGTCCATACTACTATACCCAGTAAAACTTTCAATCACCGTAGATGGAGAAAACAAGATATTTCATGACAAAATCAAATTTAAACAATACCTATCCACAAATCTAGCCCTATAGAAGGTACTAGAAGAAACACTCCAACCCAAGGAAGTTAGCTGCACCCATGAAAACACAGGCAATAAATAATCTCACACCAACAAAACTCAAAGAATGGAAACATACACACACACACACACACACACACACCCTCTACCACCACCAAAATATAACAGAAATTAACAATTGCTGGTCATTAACATCTCTTAGTATCAATGGACTCAATTCACCAATGAAAAGACACAGGCAAACAGAATGGATAGGAAAACAGAATCTATCCTTCTGCTGCATACAAGATACAAACTTCAACTTCAAAAGCAGACATTACCTCAAAGCACAGGGTTGTAAAAAAGATTTTTCAATCAAATGGACCTAAGAAGCAAGCTGATGTAGCTATCCTAATACCTAACAAAATAGATTTCAAACTAAAATTAATCAAAAGAGATGGAGAAAGACATTTCTTATTCATCAAAGGAAAAAACAATCAAGATGAAGTCTCAGTTCTGAACATTTATACCCCAAATACAAGGGCACCCACATATGTAAAAGAAATATTACTAAAGCTTAAATTGTACATCAAGCCCCACACAATAATAGTGGGAGACTTCAACATCCCATTCTCACCAATGGACAGGTCTGCCAGAGAGAAACTAAACAGAGAAACAAGGGTACTAGCAGATGTTACGACTCAAATGGACTTAATAGACATCTACGGAACATTTCACTCAAACACAAAAGAATATACCTTTTCTCAGCACCCCGTGAACCTTCTCTAAAACTGATGACATACTCAGTCATAAAACAAATCTCAACAGATACAAAAAAATTATAATAGCCCCCTGTATCTTATCAGATCACCATGTGTTAGAATTCAACAACAACACAAACTACAGAAAGCCTACAAACTCAGGGAAACTGAACAACTCTCAACTGAATCACCACTGGATCAAGGAAGAAAAAGAAAGCAATGAAAGACTTCCTAGAATTCAATGAAAATGAATCCACAATATATGCAAACTTACGGGAAACTATGAAAATAGTGCTGAAAGGCAAGTTCATAGCACTAAGTGCCTGCATAAAGAATTTGGAGAAATCTCACACTAGCAACTTAACAGCACACCTGAAAGCTCTAGAACAAAAAGAAACAAACACATCCAAGAGGAATATATGGCAGGAAATAATCAAATTGAGGGCTGCAATCAACAAAATAGAAACAAAGAGAACAATACAAAGAATCAATGAAACAAAGAGTCAGTTCTTGGAGAAAATCAACAAGACAGACAAGCCCTTATCCAAACTAACCAAAGGGCAGAGAGAGAAAAATCTAAATTGACAAAATCAGAAATGAAAAGGGAGACATAACAACAGACACTGAGGAAATCCAGAGAATCATTAGGTCACACTTCAAAAAACTGTACTCCACAAAATTGGAAAATCTAAAAGAAAAGGACAAATTGTTTGATAGGTACCACATACTAAAATTAAATGAAGAGCAGATAAACAATTTAAATAGACCTATCACCCCTAAGGAAACAGAAACAGTCATTAAAAGTCTCCCAACACCCCCCCCCCAAAAAAAAAAACCCAAGGCCAGATGGTTTCAGTGCAGAATTTCATCAGAATTTCAAAGAAGAAATTCAAAGAAGAAATATCAATACTCAAATTGTTCCACACAGTAGAAACAGAAGGAACATTGCCAATTTTTTTTAATGGTGCTACCGTCACCCTGATACTCAAACCACACACAGACTCAACAAAGAAAGAGAATTACAGATGGAGGCCATGATGGACTGTCCCTTGAACTGTGAATGTAATTCAACACTTGTACCTGATACACTGGTGCATGAGTTTCTTTAGTTGTAGGTCTGGAATCTGGGAAGTCCAAGAGCACCTGCTCAGCACCCAGTGAGGGCCTTCTTACGGCATCTCGAATCTCTTCTTCCTAAGCCAGTAATGCCGTCTTCAGGGCCCTACTCTTATGACCTCGCCTGACCCTAATCACTTCCAAAAAGCCTCACAACCAAATATCATTAACATGCATTTGGAGGTTAAATTTATAGCATAAGAACTTGAAGGGCACATCCAAATTACAAGACTAGAAATCATCTTGATGAGACCTCCAATTGATGTGAAAGAAATCTGAGGATGACCAATATCTGATAGATCCTAGAACCCAGATCAGGACTTGTGGCTCCGGGCATATTTTGAGTGGTTTACCATGCTAGTGGGTGTCCCTGCTCCCAGAATTGTATTTAAACCAAAATGAACTCTTGATGTCTTTCTTTCTCTCCCTCCCTCTCTTCCTTCAGACTTCAAGTTATGTATAGTTTCTCTATGGCGTAGACATAAAGGGGCAGGACATCCACTTTCCCAGATAGTACAGGACTCACTTGCTGTGGAAATTAGAGTAAAAATGAGAATACACTGAACACAGCACACAGACTCACTAAGCTTTTACCTCTAAGTAATTACCCAAACGTAGTCCTGAACTTTCTGTATCAGTTCTAGTTCCATTTATATGATTTCCCCACTTTCTTTACTCTTTTTCTGACAGCCATTTAGATGACTTTTCTAATGTATGTCTATTGGTCATTTGATTGACTGTCAGTTGACCATTCAATTAGTACGTAGCCGGTGCACTGTTACCTTGTCTTTCCCTTGTATTCTGTCTAAGGGGATAGTGCTGTCCACATTAATGGAACAGCTTTCCCTGCCAAGTCAATCCTCTCTGGAAAGACCCTCACAGACATACCCAGAGATGTACTCCAATCTCCCATGTGATTCTAAATCCAGTCAAGTTGGTAGTAAACATCACCATCACCTCCATGATTGGTTTACTTCCTTTTCTTTGCGAGATGCCTGTCACCATACCAGGACTCCATCTGGGCTGTTCAGTGACTGAGTTTATACCTGTCTTTGATTCTTTCTTATTTCAAAGCTGGTAATTTCAGCCACTGTCTTTCCATCTTTATTCTCAAGACATCCCCGTTAACACAATACTGTTCACCCAGAACGGAATGTGTTTCCCTCACACACAGTATCTCATCAGCGTGTCTCAGAGACAGTCCTGTCTGTTTTGGTAAACTCGGATGTTGCCAAGGTTTCTTATTTTTCAGAATCTCTGAACTCTCTATTCCTCTGCCTGCTAAATGAGTAGCATTGGAGGTGTTCTGGAATTAACAAAGGCCACCTGTCCAGACTTGCTATTCTTGTATTCTTCAAGTCCCTTCGAGAAAGCAATACTTGTTCTCAGAAGGGGAGTCAGAGAAAAAAATATATATAACTTTCTTTTAAAAAAGTATTTTAGTTAGACTCCAGGGTTAGCTACAGTGGCAGAGACCCAAAAGTGACAACCGACTAGGAATGGCTGGGACTAGGAACACAGCTGGCTGTGGGCACACCTGGAATCCCACCATATTGGGAGGCTGTGGCTGGAGGACTGTGATAAGTTCGAGGCCAGCTTGGGTTACCTGCTGAGACCCTGTCTCTAAGAAAGAATGAATGAAAGAGAGAGGGAGGAGTGGGTGGAGGTGGATGGAGGAGAGAGAGAGAGAGAGAGAGAGAGAGAGAGAGAGAGAGAGAGAGAGAGAGAGAGAGAGAGAGAGGAGAAGGGGGAGAAGAGGAAGGAGGTAGAGAGGAAGGAAGGAAAAGAAAAGAGAAGGGGAGACTGTTTCTATTATTGAGTAGGTGATAGGGTGGCAGTGGTCACAGAGACCCATTCTGTTCTATGTGCCCTCTCTGTAGAAAAATGTCCTAGCCACAGACTCCAGGAAGGCTCACCACTGTTTTGATCTCTATGCCAGTGGGAAGAAGAGGGGGGAGCCTTTTTGTGTGTAATGGAGCAAGTCTCAAGAAGCTTGTAGCCTGTCTCTACTAGCTATTCATCAGTACTCGGTCGCTGTGCTGTGAGGAAGGTCAAAACACCAGCGTTGGTTCTGGGAACCCACTTATGTAGCTAACGCTGAGAAGGGAGAGTGGCTCTTGAGGGTAGCTAGTCAGCCAGTGAGAGACTGCTCCTCTGCATTCGACCATTGAAATGGAATCTTGCCTATATCACCTGTGATTTGAGCGTCCCTTGGGCACATTCTATCATCTATAAAATAGAGATGGTAAATGGGATGAATGTTTTCTAGAAAGTGGGAGACTGAATGCTCCCTCAGGATGTGTTGGGAAGCTGGTGGAAGGCTTGGAAGCAGGCTTGCTCATGGGAATTTGGCCTTCTGTGTGGATGTGCGTGCTGGGCTGCAGCTGCTACAGAGCCTCTCCCTGAGCTCACAGGGCTAACTGAGATTAAAAATAAAAGCTACAGGCAGTGGGAGATGCTGTCCATCCAAAACCTTGTCATTAGGTTGAAAGTGAATGTTTTCTTCCACCATACCTGGATGGAGTCAGAAACCCCCGGACACACAAGGTGCTGGCAGGCTTTGTGTCAGCGTCAAGGGGATGTCTGCACAGATGACTGAAAATAAGTGGGGGACACACAGTGACTTCTGAACCACGAAAACAGAAGTTAAGGGCCATTTTGCTTTACAAAGAGACTCCCAGGCTGCATGTCTCCCCTCCTGTGCGGCCAGCTGGTCCCTCTATCTTTCGGGAAGGAGTCCTGGGTCTTCACGGTTCCTTAGGCTCTCCTTTAGGGATGAAGTCTGGAGACTCCTGCTCTCATCAGCTCTGTTAATTGCTTTCGCATTTTTTTTTTTTTAATCAAAATACTTGACAGAAACAACTGAGGGCAGGAAAGTTTGCTTTGGCTCAAGGTGCAGACGGATTGCAGGTCCTTAGGGTATAGCTCTGGAGGGTAGGACTGTGTGTTGGGAGGTGGGGGGGGGCAGACTCCTCCTAAGGTGGCTGACAGGAAGCAGAGCAGGGGGAGCTGAGGGGATGGGAGTGGTACAGGATTTAAAGTGAATTACTTTTATCAGTCCGCTCTGGCTTGAGAAGCTGCACACTCTTCAAAATGTAGTGCTACTAGCCAGGGCAGAGTGCTGAGAACATGAGCCCCGGAGGTGCTTTTCACATTCAGACCTCCATAGGGGCTTTATGATGGATGCTTCTGAGTAGATGCCCACAAGGGCATTATCAAATTGAGCCGGTGCATTGTGTACTGTTGCCTAGAAATCCACTCCCTCCTGTCTTGCCCACAGGCACACAATGTCTAGGTCTCTCTCCCCAACCCTTCCCAGAAAGGTGTGAGGTGTGTATAAATGTGTGTGTGTGTGTGTGTGTGTGTGTGTGTGTGTGTGTGTGTGTGTGTGTGCATGCTTCCTCTGGAGTTCAAATGCAGCTAACTGCAGTGGGTTTTCTGGACAGAACACTTGCTGTATGAGATCTTCGTATTAGTCTTGGATAGATATTTGCGTAAGAAATTGAGGCTGGTTGAGACAAGTATACTTATTCTACTGAAGGTTTAAAGTGATGTCTGACTTTTAACAGACGAACTTTTAAATGGTAAATTCATTTGTATGCTATTTCAAAGTCAAAACACACGTGGTGGAACAGGGCTTTCTAGCCTCTCTGCTTTCTATTTGCTGAACTTGGAAAAAATGACATAACTTCTCTCATTGCTGTTCCGTGTTTGAATGCTACTCCCAGAATGTATGTTCTTTGAAGCAGACATACTTCTCCTCACTAACATACCCCTATAATAGAATGGCACTTTGCTTACAACATTCAATAAATTGCAGTTGACTAAATCAATCAAGTGGAAATAGTAATTCTGTCTATGGGGGCAATCCACAGAGATTAAATAGAACGACACTGCCAAAGCCCTGGGCTGAAGCCTCTGGATGTTCGTTTCATGTGGCTCATCAGTTCATGATTCTCTGTTGTTTACAGTGTTAGGTGACTAAAAATTTGGCTTAAATATAGTCTTATATCCAATATTTTATGATTTGGGTGCTCAAAGCCAGGGCCTTCTGTGTGGTATACAAGGGCTCCACCATGGAGCTCCAGTTCCAGGGCCTTTATCGCCAGTTATCCCGGAAGTCATGGCTATGATCAGCATCAGGAAGCGCACCATTATCTTCTCTTACTTTGTTCCTGTGACCTCTGCACAAGGCAGATTCCATCACTCACTAAGGCCCACCAAAACCTCATTTATCAAGTTCATTGGTGACTACTCCGCTCTTAAGTTGAAGCACTTCCCAGGCATCCCTTGTCTCCTGAACCTTGTGTATGCCACTGACACAGTTGGAGGTCTGTCCTGAGAGTCTTGCCTTGCTCAGTGTCCAAGATGCTCACACTTTGTTGAGCTTTCTGCTTCCTCCCTGGAGGCTCCTTTTGAGCCCCCTTCATATTCCCCTGTGCTTTTCAGCCAGTTGGGTTGACGGCTACAGGTCCTTATTCTTGAAGCCGCATCTAATTTTCTCTCTGCATTAGTTAGTGTCCTGATAGGAAATAACTGAGAAATTTGAGGAGAATTTGACAATGAGAATTTTATAAGCATCATTTAGAGCATTAGCAGTAGATAATGAATACAGACCTCCAGCACTTATGGTGGGGCTATGTCCCACTAAGCCCATTGTCGAAAATAATGTAGGTGGAACATGCATTGAATATGTTTGCCATGCAGGCATGACCAACCAACAGCATGGCACTTAGAGTGGAGGCTGCTTCCCCCTTCTGCTCACGGAGATTTTTGCCACTGCCCAGTGTGCCAACAGAATGTCCACCAAGCCGTTCCTGTACCAGGAGAGATCAAAAGTCAAGATTCAAATTGTTTTGTACTAAGTGTGTATCACTTTCACATCAGTATAAAGTCAAAAAAGTCTATTACATTGTCGAGTCATCTTTAAGTTAGGGACCATCTGTGTTCTGGTGTTGGAAACAGCAGTTGGTTACTGGAACCCAGAAAGGGAAGCAGAATGTGTGAGCTACTGGCTGGGAACTGGAGACAGACTCAACACACTGCTCAGCAGGGCGGATCTATGGAGATCCACAGTTGGGTAGCCTGGCCGATTACTTGTTGATCTCTTGATGATGTGCCCATGGACAGACCCCCACCCCCCCCCAAAAAAAAATCAGAAATCTCATTAATGAGGTCCAACGGGCCAGTCTCCTGAGGGGATTTGCCTCTTTGTTTCCAGCCCTTGCAGACTTTCTTTCTTATCAGGCTGGCCTGAGAGTGCCTTGCCCGGTTCTCATTTCAGAGAGGATTGCCGTGGGGAACAGTACCTACCGAGGGATTTTAATAGATATTTAAAAAATGAAGTTAAGGATTCCCTGTCTGCTTGCAGTCTGCTAAGAGATCTGAATCACAGGTGGATGTTGCCACTCACGTTCTACTGGCTACTTTGCGGGCTGTTCTCATACCATTAAGGAATTACCTACTGTTGAGTATCTTGTAGCCAAATTCACAGTTCCTCATCCATTTTCAATGAGGTGGGGAGCTGTTTCTTCATTTATCTTTGGTGAACTATAAAGTATGGCAATGCAGAGGAAGAAATAAATTACAATTTTAAGAATCAGCACCACACTGACCCAGCCTTAATGCCACTGTGTATTACCTGAGCTCGCAGGAATGAGACGCCTCACACTGCATACAATGCATTAAACAGGAAATAGACACTGCGTTCTAAGTCATCTCTGGCTTTGTGGTGAGTGAGCGCCCAGGCCCTCGGGGTCTTTCCCTTTTATTGTGTGTGAGGGTTTCAGTTGGCAAGCTGATTTCAGTAGCTGTGGGTCTCAGCACAGGCGTGGGACGACAGTGACAGCAGCCAAGATTCAGAGTGGCTCATGGTTTCTGAAAGTTAATCAAAATTCAGTTAGAATCCATTCTCCAAGGAGAGGTCAGCAAGCTGCTGTGTCCTGGAAGCTGAAGGAAACACCAGGACACATCGGCTCAAAGAGAGGCTTCGGAACCATTTTTCCTTCTTGCCACAGTCGTCCCTCCCCGAGCCCTGCCGTGGCTTCCGTTTGCTCATCACTGTTGGTGAAGGCAAAATCCACAGGAGCCAGGAGCATGGAAGAAGATGCAATGCACGGGCTTGGAAGTTACCTTGAGTTGGTGGTCTGTTAGCTTGCCTGCCTGCCTTTTCATTTAGCACTAATGATGACCTCTGAGGCATATGATTGCAGGTGGTGGAGGGGCCCAAAAGGAACACAACAGTTTCAGTGACTCAGAACCAGTCAGTGTCTGTGTGGGGAGGAAGAGAGACTGAGTGAATTCATTTTGGCATTTAACAAGCTCCTCAGAACTGTCAGGAAATTGAAAGGGAATCAGGTCACCAGCATATTGACACGCAGTAAAATGCGCCTAAATGCTTTCCAATCACCTATGCATGAATGGAGACGGGAAAAGATTGTCATTGGGAAAAATACCTGCTGTAATCTCTCTCTCTTGAGCTGCTTCCCTCATTGTCCGGGGGCACACTGTCATTTTGTCTCTATCACACGGAAAGACCCGGCTGGTGCAATCGATTCCAGGGAGCACCCATCAATTCAGTTAAACAAGCAGCGGGAAGGGAAAGGCCGGCAATCAATAACCATGGCTCCCCTGAATGGATGGGTCTATTGGTTGACTTATGTGTTCAGTTGCTGCCAAGCCCGGGAAGTGTTGTGGGGACCTAAGACCACAGACAGGCCCTGGGGAAAGCTTACTGTGTCAAAGCTTTCCAAGGACAGCACTGCTGCTTGGGAGGTAGAGCTTAGTCTGTGGCACAGCAATTGTCATTGTGGCCTGCAGTGGCCTCTGGAGAGCCCCTGGTGACCGCTGTTACCGACTGCTCTGAGCTGAGCAGCAAGCAGGAAAGCCACTTTATACATTATGGTTACTTACTTCTCGGCAAACCAGCGAGATGGAAACCATTCTTCCTCCCTCGTCTCACTACTCGAAGGATGAAGAGAAACTGCTCAGTCTGTTAATGGGAGGCAGGGCCAGGAACCCTGTGATCACCCTCTGACCACACAGTGGTGCTTAGCCTTAGTCGTCAACTTGTCTGCATCTGGACACAGCTGCAAGGGGGTTTCTTGATCAGGTGATTTGACATGGAAAGACTCACTCCCGGTGGCAGCAAGATAAAAACACGGTTAGAGGGCAAGTCGTGCATTTTGCCTGCTCACCTTCCCATCATGCTGTTCGGCCCATCTGCTCTTCTGCTGCCACTACACCTCTTCACCGACACCGGGCTTCCGATGTGAACTGAAGACCGGTGACTTTCTGGAAATTCCCTGTGCCTTAATGCCAGGTGGGGACTGCTAGGACACCCCGCCTTGTGAACGGAGCACTGCTGTGTTTGCAGCTTCTCTGGTCTAAAGATAGACGTCACTGGGCTACCCAGATTGTATCGTGTGAGCCAAACTAATAAAGCCCTTTAATACACATCCATCGTCGGTTCTCTTCATCTAGAGAACCTGAATACAGTTGCCAAGGCCCAAACCCTCTTGAGGATGTCCTGACTCCATCCACCTGCAGTCACTCGAAGGGATGGTCTGAATACTGTCACGTCTACTTACTGTGGAACCTTGAGCAAACCATCCAACTGCTTCACTTTCAGTTTTCCCGTCTGCGGAGTGGCCCTAATGTCTCCTCATCAGGAGAGTGTGCACAAAGTCCACAGTGTCAGGCCTGAGAATGTGTAAATGTGGAAAAGCCAATTTTTTAAAATTTAGATTTTTATTCATTTTTATATGTATAGGTGTCTTGCCTGCATGTGTGCCTGTGTGCTACCTGGGTGCAGTGCCTATGGAGGCCAGAAGAGGGAGCCCCTGGAACTAAAGCTGCCCTGTGGGTGCTGGGAATCAAACTCAGGTCCTCTCAAAAAGCAGCTAGTGCTCTTCATCACAACAAAGTGCTACCATCAGGGCTGCTTAGCAGAAGTGCAGACATGGAAATGGGGGTGTCAAACTGTCCTCATCCATCTGGGGTCCTGGCGACGATGGCATTGACTTCTGCCCCACAATCGAGTGGATCAGCTTAAGTGAGCATTGATTGGCCCAGGCAGCAGCTCCACTGTGAAAAATAGGGAGTTGCTCCCTTTCCAGATGAGCACCAGATGATTTCCATGGTCAGGTCTCTCCCCCCTCATGGTATAATAACCACTGTCTATTGCTCTGAGTCCTTTGTATACACAGGTATTTCCCCTCTAATCTTCGCAATGATCTTATAGTGTAGGAATCTTTTGTTTTATTTTACCATTGAATCTGCAAACTAAAGTGATTGTACAAGCAAGCTGTGAGCAAGAGCATAACCCTGGTCTTTTGGACCCTTGGGTTGAGGGCATAGGCTCTGGAACCACTTCCTGGGTTCGAGATCCAGCTTCCCATTTCCTCGCTGCGTAAACTCGGGTGAGCTCCTGGACCCTGTGCCATTATTTCCTCCTCTTCAGAAATGGGAGAGAATAGCAGCTAACGCACAGAGGCATTGGGGCTCATCTGTGTAGAGCACTGGCCACACAGTTCCTATGGTTCTGTAGTAAGGGATGTTAGCTTACCAGCAATTATTTCTCTGAGTGTCGCACATGGGCTTCCAGGTGTCATCTTTTGTCTGGCCCAGCCCTTACCTTACCCTATAGATAAGGGACACCGAATTCCCAAGTGCCTGGAAGGCTCGAGGGTCTGACTTGCTTCTGTAGAGAAGCTCTATTCTGGGCTCCAGGCCAGGAAGAAGGGTTGAGAGCCATTATTACTTCAGATCTTGGGTCACACCACCAATGTCCTCAAGCGAGCGGAGTATGTTGATTTGAACACATTAATGATAAACTCAGAGTCCCAGACAATGCACCGGTGTCACATTAAGAAAAAGAAATTGTAAAGCACTTTCCTTGGTGCCGTTTGGTGGAGTGAACCCAGATTTGAATTCTCGATTTCTTTCTCCCTGGGTCTTCTGTCCTCCCGGTCTGTCTGTGGTAAGAGTCTGAATCTGTGCCTGCCTCCATGCTGTCTTTTGAAGCTGTCCCTATGTCTGTATCTGTGTGTATTCCTGACAAAGGGCTCTGCTCTCTCTTTTATTCAACAACACAGAAGGCAACATAGGGGAAATCATGATGGATAGCTCGCAGAAATCTTTAACAGAGTTTATAAGGGATTAAGTTGTTGACTCCAATTGACCCAGATAACAAATAAACGCTGTCAAGCAATGTGTGAATTCTGCTTCCAACATTGGTGGTGGCTCTTTGTTTTATAAAGCCGCTGGCAGCCTGTTCACTGTTTCCAGCATTTGGTACCATAAAACACACACAAAGACACACACACACACACACACACACACACACACACACACACACACACACACACACACACACAAATACACACACATACACAAAATTTGAGGATCAGGGGCATGGAAGAGTCTACATAATTTAAGATTACAGCTGAGCATTAGATTAGGTTGTAAAGTTGATTATATGGGAAATCCAAGGCGAGTGAAGCTGGTTGTTACATTGTTCTTTAAAAGCAGGAAAATAAACAGGCAGAGTACACAGCAGGCTTACAGTCTAAAGTGACCTCAAAAGGTATCATTAACTCTGCCTGGGAGGTCTAGCAAAAGTTCCAGTCTCTTAAAATGTAAGAGCTCATCACAAATTGCTACAAAAAAAGGAAAAAACAAAACAAAACAAAACAAAAAACCCTTTCTGGTTTTGGTGACAGTTTCCACATTTTGTCAGACACGCAGGAATCTGGAACCTTACAGAACAAGCCTGGTTCCCACCTGGACTCTGGCTGCTAGGGGAAGATGGCCCTTATGTAAACAGTCACCCTTCTGAGGTCACTTGTGCTGGGCCCGAGGAGAATCACTTCTCAGACATCTGGTCTTGGAAGTCGGAAGTGTTATCAGTGTAGCTGGTGCCTGAGTGGGAGAGATGGAGTCAGAGTGTGTGCAGACACTTTCTCCATGGCCACTGGGAATGTTCTGAAGGAAAAGGAGAGCGGTGTGGATTCACTGCCCTTCTCGTGGCTGTGACTAACGCAACTTAGGAAGGAAGGTTTATTTTGGCCCACAAGCTAAGATTGCAGTCCATTATGGGGGCAGGGGTGGGGAGGGGGGGACATGGGAAGAAGCTGATTATAAGTGTTGATGGAACTCAGCTCCAGCTGTAATACCTCTCCAAGGCTTTGGGAATATCAAGGAAGATAGAAAGAATGTAAGAGCTGAGGATGGGGAGATACAGGGCAAAAGATGTCTTCTGGGCATGACATAGTCCTTGCTCTAATGAGCTCACCACAGATGAGGTTATCTGCATGAGAACTGCACAAGCTTGGATCCCCTCAACGTTTCATTTTGGATGAGGGAGGGGTTCATGAGGCCCCACCCCTCCCAGAGGGATCCCGGGCAATTAGCTATTATTGGTGAAGAGGGTGTCACTTTGTTCCGTGGTATAGAAGTTACCTGTACCCCACTGAGTAGCTTCTCATCAGACCAGACACAGAAGACATGAAGGTTGGAAGTGGGTCACTGAGAAGCAGGGTGCCAGCAAGAGGGTTAGGAGGATGAGGGAGGGGAAAAGGGGATATAAAAATGACTAAAGTTCATTATATGAATGGATGAAACAGTCAAGCAATAAAAATATAGGGGGAAACAGGCTCAGAGTTTTAGTTACGAGAAATGAAAGCCGTTCTAAGGATTGGCAGCACAGAGAGAATACGCTTTCTACTACCAAACACTTAGCAAGGTTCAGAGAGCAACTTTCTATTCTGTGGACGTTTACTATAAACAAAAGGAGGCCAAAGAAAGGCTTTCCTCTTTCCTATGATCTTACCTGGCCTGTGAGGGTTTTTAATTTGCTGTTTCAGGTTGCATTCCTTCAAGGCACAGGAAATCCATGGAACAAGGTCTCATGGGTGATGGGAACTGTGCCCTGCCTCTTGGAGTGCAGGAAGTGCAGGTCTGGCCCTCTCTGGAGACAGCCCATGCAAGGTGGAAGCAGAAGAACATTCAGGAGAGGAAGCATGTGGGGGCGGGGGGCTCTGCAAAGAGAGAGGTTCCCGGTAGGACATAGCTCCCCAGGGACTGTGTAAACCGCAGAAGCCAGCCCTAGTTGAGCTGCACAAACCTAACAAGCTTCAGCCTTTGTAACAGAAGTGTCTCCAGGCTTCTGATGGAATGTATAAGGCAGCCCTGAGAGTGTCTAGGACCCAGAGTTAAGCAAAGCTCCAGTAGTGCAGAGGTTGGTGGCATGGGTGGGGTGGGGGGGTGGGGTGGGGTGGGGTAGGAGGGTCGTGTGGGCTAGTGGAAGGGTATGCAGTTCCTAGTATCAAAGTTCTAAGAAAGGAGATAGTCTTGGGGTCTGGAGAGATGGCTCAGGGGTTAAGATCACTAGCTGCCCTTCCAGAGGACCTGGGTTCAATTCCCAGCACCCACATGGCAGCTCATAACTGTCTGTAACTCCAGTTCCGGGGGCTCTGATACCCTCATGTGGACATGCATGCAGGCAAAGCACCAATGCATACAAAATAAAATAAATAATTTAAAAGAACAATAAAAGAGCTAGTCTAATGAGTCCAGCAAAGCGTGAATCTATTTACTCTTAATCAATCTCTCCAGGCAAGCTTTACTTGTCAGAACACAAGCAAAGTATCATACAACATTAGTCCAGAGCCTCTAGGTTCAACTGGAGATAGAAGTGAATCAAAATGCAGTATAATTTGAAGATCTAGGGTAAATTATTATGGGATGGATATCATAGGCTAGACAAAAAACTGTTCCATTAGATTTTCTGGAGCTGAAGGGAAAGCTGGTAGCTCATGTTCATAATCCCAGCACTCGGGAGGCTGAGGCAAGAGTGTTCTCATGAGTTCATGGCCAAGCTTGGACCATCTTGTCTCAAACAAACAGACAGATAAGCAAACAATATAGATGGTAGAGCTAAGTCACACCTTTTCCTTTCTCTTGTTTGCTCATTAAGTCGTGGCTTTGTAGACTAGGCTAACCTGGAATTTGCAGCCCTAGTTCCTTAGCCTTACTTGAATGCTGGGATTATAGGCATGTGCCACCATACCTACCTTGAGAGTCCCATTTCCTAACAAAAACTTGATGATGTTTGTGACTGCATACTTATGAAGTCAAGCTTGTCCAGTGTTCCCTTTCAAGACACATGACCTGGCGGTACAGGAGATGCCTATGCAGATGTTTAGCACAGCATGGATCCAGGGAGCACCCTCAGGGTACTGCTACACAATTAGTGGCCTCATAGGAACCTCTGTGCTGTCAGCTGTGAGTGGCAGGGGCAGGAAGGCTGTTTTCCTTACCCTAAATGGGGAGGGTGACAATATAGTTATTAAAATGAGTGATTTTCAAGCTGAGATGTGACCGTAAGCTCCTTGAAAAATTTGCTAGAATAAAGACTTACTTAATAAGGTTGGGCAGGACCTGGGATTCTATATTTTTCATAAACTTCTAAGTGATGATGGTGGTGCTGTGGTCCTTGGACCACTTTGTGGATTAAGGGTCTAGACGAGTCTGGATAGTAAAGCAATGCTTCCCACTTCAACACCTAGTCCCCCAAAGGGAGTTGACCCCATATTCTATGGAGCCGTACAATCCAGACTCCTGTTCTCAACTTCCCAGGCTCTGCTGGAATGTTCCTGTCCAGGAAGCCATCCTGGACTCCCCGGGACAGAGGAGAGAGCACTTTCTGCTCCGTGCTCATCCAGGGTCCATGCATGTCTTTAGAGCTGAGCTATTGCTTTAAGAACTGTGCACTTTCTACAGGAAGTGCTGAGGGTCTCTGTTATGCTAAGTACACCTGCACCCTCCCTGCTAGCTCTGCACTGGCTGTAAAGGTGCTTGGATTAGAACAAATGATTACATCCTTGGTGGCTTAAACCAACATGAAATTATTAGTTTACAGTTCCATGGGTTGAACGACCACGGAATGTGTCTCACTGGGTTAAAATTCAAGGAGTCAGCAAACTCCACTCCTTCTGGGGGTTCTGGGGGAGGATCCAGTGCTCCGTGCTTTGCATCTCACCAGTCTGCATTGCTTGCTCAGCAGTGGGGTCTGGAGTCTTAGTACCCTGACTCTGACTCTTGCTGCCCTCCCCATTCTTGAGGAGGATGGTCCAGGCACTCTCGTATCTTAAAATGATCAGAATCTTACTTCTCCTTGGCCATGTGATATAAGATATTCACAGCTTCTGGGAATTAGGCGGTGGTCATTCTGAGGGGTCACGAGTCTGTCTGTCCACAATATAGACTAGTATCTAGACTTTATGCCTGCTTTTTGTTGTTGTTTTGTTTTTACACAGCTCATAGGACAGAGGAACTGAAAGAATTGAGGCTTCCAGAGCTCTGGACTTCCTGTGGCCAACTTTGTAGTATCTCAAGCATTTTTCATCCAGCCTGAATTATGTATGACTCCTGATACCTCAGAAGATCTTGGCAGACCTGTGCAAGACCTGCTCAAGAGCAATCGGTCAAAATTCCAGTGTAAACTGAGGAGGAACTCATGAGTTTCCGCACTTAGCCGAGAAGCTATTGGCAATTGGTGGTTGCTGCTGGGGGGAGGGGAAGTCCTTTTTCTTCAAGGGTGTGGCTGTTGCTAAGTTGCCCACGCTCAAGAAGGCTGCAGTAATGGGACTCTGTGGATTTCTTTTTTTTAAAGAGGAGGACACGAAAGTGTGAGGGGTGTGTGTTGGAGGGGATGGGGAAGTAGGATGAGGGTAGGGATGGTTATGATCAAGATATCTATATGAAATTGTCAAAGAATTAAAAAATAAGTAGATAAATAAGAAACCCTAGGCCAGCCTGGATTGTAGTCATATACCAGACTAGGCAGAGTCTACACAAAATAAAAGAGCTCAGCTCTCCTCAGCAAGCATTAGTTGTGCTCCGGTAATGGTCTTCCGTCTGAGCCAAGAACTGAGGAAGGAAGGGCATAGTCAAACTGCGTTAGTTATATCTGATGTGACCAAGCGCCTGGCAGAAGCAGCTGAAACGGAGGGGCTTACTCTGCTCACGTTTTCAGAGGCTTTGGTCCATGCACACCTGGCCCTGGGCACAAGGACAGAATGTCGTGGAAGCTGAGTGTGTGGTGGGGGATGTTTGCACTTCTTAGCAGACAAGGACCAGGAAAAAGGACTGACGACTTTTAGCAGACGTCTTCCTTTTCCTCTTTTAGTCTGCCCAAATCTTCAGCCGTGGGGTGATGCCACCCACATTCACAGTGGCTCTTTCCCACTGAGTTAAGCCTTCTTTGGCTATGTCCTCACAGACACACTTAGAGGTGTAGCCTACCAATATGGGTAGTTCTAAATTCCGTCAAGTGGACAATAGAAGTTATAACAACCATGAAGGCTGTTGTGGTTTAAGGGTGGAATGTTCACCTCAGACTCACGAATCTAAGCACACGAATCACTGACTGGCGGTGCTGTTTTAGGGGTCTGTAGAACCATTGGCATTTGGGACTCACCCTGAGGAACGGGGTCACTGTAGTGTAGGTCTTGAGTTTCATAGCCTGGCTCTGCTTCCAGCCCCCTCTTGGCTTCCTGACTGTACCCTTAGACTGTGAGCTCCGGATCCCTATGTTCAGTTGCCTCTTGTCGGGTATCTGCAGCAGTGTGAAGACACTCGTGCGTGTTTTCCTGGTGGCACAAGACTGACCGGCTATGGGTAGGCTCATCTCTCTGGAGGGAGGAAGACTCTTTTATTCTGTGTTCTTAAAAGGTGTTTCGATTTCTGCTGCTGAAAATGTACGTAATTTACGTGGAATTAATGGCAAACCATACCACAAGCATGTATGCTGGAGACTTATGACAAGGATGGAGACGTCTTCAAGGCACTTCTTCAGAGGCTGCAGACCTGACGTTTCTTCCTAAAAGACATTGAACCTGTTTCCAGCATGTGATGCAAACAGAGACCAGGAGCTCTCCCACCCAACTTTCCCAGCTGGGGATGCCTGTGGCTGGAAATGTGAGGAACAACTGTCAAGTACAACAGCCAGGCACCCAAAGACTGTCAAGAGCGTCTCCAATCCTGAAGAAGTATGGGACGAGGCCAGGGTGAGGATAGAGGTTTCTGCCAGCAGACTTTCACAGGGAATAAAAACGTGGCCAGTCAAGTGTTCTGGCTTCAGAGTCACCCTCAAAGCATTCTGGTGACTCTTCTTGTGGAATGCCTTTATTACATTCGAATTTCAAAACGTAGTGAGCTGCCTGGCTTGGTGGTACAGGTCTGTGATCACAGCTTCTGAGGGATCCGAGGCTGGCTGGTGGGACACAAGTTCAGTGTCAACCTGAATTAGACAGTGAGTTCAAGGCCAGCTGGGCAACTTAATAAGGCCCTGTCTTCAAATAAGGCAAAAGGGCTGCGGGTGTCGCTCCGTGGGAGTGCTTGCCAAGCATGTGCAAGACCCCAGGATCAACGTCCGCTCCTGCTCTCCCATTCAGAAATGGTGTCAACTTGTCAAGGGCTCCACTTGTGTGAGCAGAGTTCTAAAGTGGCATTAAAACGTATGCCTTGTTACTGTTTTCTGTTAAGAGTTATGTTTCTTGGGCTAAACGTAGCCTCCCCGAGGCAGAGCCAGTATCTTCTTGCCCTTTCTATGCCTGCTACCATCTTCAGTTCTACCTTAAGATGTCATGGATGAAGAAACGGAAGCAGGGTTCCTGAGCGGGTATCTGTGAAGCTCTCCTGCCGAGACAGGGTGAGGAATTGTAATATGGATTTGAAATCCTAATTGCTGGCTGTGGCTTCTCCATTGCTTCATCGTACTTGGTGCACACATGTCAGCAGGCTGGGGTAGATCAATGATGGATGCCAGGGCAAAGGATCCCCCCCCCCCCCAGATTGTCTGAAGGCTTCAAAAGGCACAGCCAGCTAGACCGCTCATCAACATGGCTCTTCACAGAAATTACTTTTCTAGTACAGCGCTTCTCAGCCTGAGTCGTGACCCCTTGGGGGAGGTCCAATGACCTTTTCACAGAGGTCGCCTAAGACCATCGGAAAACACAGATATTTACATGACAACTCATAACAGTAGCAAAATTACAGTTATGAAGTAGCAATAAAAATAATTTTAAGGTTAGGGCTCATCACACATGAGAAACTTTATGCAAGGGTCACGGCGTTAGGAAGGTTGAGAACCACTGTTAGCGTCCGTCTCTCAGATTCACGCAGTTTCGTTTCCTGTGCAGACGCCTCCGATCGCCCTTCACTTTGCAAATGAAAGAAAAACGAAGCAGATTTCCAAGGTTTTTGTTTTGTTTTGTTTTTTAATTTTTATTTTAAATGCAGCCTACGGCCACTTGCTGTAAAAGATTTCTTGTCCGCTCTGAATGAAATTTCTGAGGCTGCTTCCAAGTTAAGCAGGTCAAGGTGCTGTAGAGCTCAAGGGCCCCACCTACTGGGGAAACAGTAGGCTGCCACTGCGGTTCCAGACTGAAATTAACTGCGGGCTGGCCAAGAACTGCAGCCCTTCCAGGAGGCAGAGGCCTCCTTCAACATCTCGAAGATTCGGGACTATTTCCGTGACTGTAGGCGGCACACGTGGGCAGGCAGAAGGATGCTTCTGCCTCTGTCCATCAGGGCAAAGAAAGGGATACCTGATGTAGCCTGAGGGTTGGTTACCTGCGGGAGAATGGCTATTGCTGGAGTCCAGGGGGAGGGGGAAGGGCTCTTTCATCAGCCAGGCCTGAAGGGGCTGAGACCCAGAGGGACATTTGTGTCTTCCACTGGCTACGGGGCTTGGCTCTTCCATCTCCTACAGTTGGTCCCTGTCCAGTGGGAGTGGGCTCCTGCACTGCCCATAAACTAGCCACATTTCTTTCCTTACCTAATCCGTAGATGCCACCGACTCCCTCGAAGCTCGGCGCCAGACTGCTTAGCTTCCAACACCTCACCCTGGTATCACAGCCTTGGAGGGCTTCTAGCCACCACCACTGGTCTCAGCAGGGCCCTGCAGGCTTCCATCAAGGGCTTGCACAGCTTGCCATTACATCATGGCGTCCTTCTTGCCGCTGCTCGGGCAGGGGCTTCGAGAGCAGGGCTGTGTCTACAGCTTTCCCTGCCATATGCTGGGGTACGTATGGTGTGCGGGTGCGCTGTTGTGGAGAATGGAAGCTCCAGGACCTGGCGGCCCCACCTTCCATTGCAAGCTGTCACAGAGGGAAGTAGATGGCTGGCCCTCTGCTAGAAGCTGTCACAGGGAAATACCACATGCGTATGGTGTGCTGTGCCAAGGCAGAGCCTTCTGGGGGCTGCTTGGTTCCCTTTACCCTGAGTTCATCTGCTTTCCCAGATCTCTTTAGTAGGGGAAGAGAGGTGAGATGGAGGAGGGTCCGTATCACCAGAGCCCCAAACAGAATGACAAATGGTAGACGGGGCTCCTCAGCCTGCTGTAGCGTTAGAATCCCGAGGGCAGGTTTAGTCCAGCCCTGACTGCAGGCGCGGGAGCGACAGTCATTCCAGGTAGTTTGGAAGGCTAAAGACCAGGATCAAACTCATATGTTGCTGCTGACAAAAGCGAGATTTACATAATGGATTTGCTTATTTTTTACACGTGCCCTTAGTGGTCAGGATAACAAAGAGCTGTGAGGGCACACAGCTACAGTATGTACCCATCTCCAGAACCGGAATCATTTGGAGAACCTTTCCCCTACTCCTGGAGTGACCCAGAGTTGTGTTAAAATGAGAAGTTCTGAAACAGACATACCTTCAGTGAACACTATTCGTGGTGGTCTAAATGTGTCCCAGCAGATTCATGTCCAAGTCTCATTAGAGGCAGTTGAACAGACACTCACGAGTAGTGATTAAGTCAACTGGGTTAGTGCTTTTATAAAGAGGCACTCTGACCCCACCTTCCCTGTGAAGGACCCTCAGGAGTCACCACCTCTTGTAGTTTGAACACTTAGTCCCCATTGGTAGGGCTGTGCAGGGTAGTCCTGAAACCTGTAGGAGGTGGAGCCTCGCTGGAGGAAGCCCATGCCTGGGCGTGGCTTTGAGAGTTCATATCTTTGCCCTACGTCCTGTTCTCTCTGATTCCTGACCCTGCCGCCATACCCTTCCCACCATGATGGACTCTCATCCCTCTGGAACCAAACTTGGCAGTGTTGTCCATGTGGTAGTGGTTTTGGAGATAAGGACACAAGATTGAGAGTGTCTTGGGTTCCTCCTCCATGATTTCAGGAAGACACTAAAGCTAGGCAATGTATGGCAGGATCGGAGTCCTTGTGAGGAGACTCTAGAAGACCACTGGATGATGCTGAGAAAGTAAAGCCTGGGTTGTGGTGGAGATCCCAAGATGTTGGAGATGCCAGCCAGAGCCATGCGGTATAGGCAAAGGAGAGGTGCATACAGTAAATGGAGCCAGGCCAAGAGGGAGAGAAATGCTGCAGGCAGCCTGGAGGGGTGGAGCCATCTAGGCCTCTTGATGCTGAAGCCCCAAACACGGGACACAGAACTACAGGATTTGGTGTTTGTCCTACTGCATTTCGGTCTTGCTTTGATCCAGTATTTCCCCCACCATGCCCCCGTTCCTTCTTTTTAGAGAGAAAAAGCCTATTGTGTACTGTTGTGGTAAGTACATATATAATGGCTTCACTTTTATTTTATAGGGAATCACAGTTAAGAGACTGCCTTGAGTCTCAAAAGAGACTTTGGACTTTTAAACAGTGCTGAGATTGTTAAAGACTACAGGGACTTTTGACCCCCGGGCTAAACGCATTTTGCATTATGAGATACATTGAGCCCATGGGGGCCAGGGGGTGGAATGTTGTGACTTGAATGAGAATGTTTCCTACAGCTTGTGTATTGGGACATGCAGTCCCCAGTTGATGCTGTTTGGGGAGGTTATGGGACTTTTAGAATGTGAAGCATTGCTGGAGGAAATACGTCACTGGAGGTGGACTTGGAAGGTATATGGCACACCCTACTTCCTATTCACAGATTTCCATGTATGGATAAAACGATCGCTCTGCTTCCTGCTCCTACTGTGGAATCTTAGCCATTACTATGCAAGCTAAAATAAACTCTTCAGCTGCCTCGGATCACCGTGTTTTATCACAGCCACAGAAAAGTAAGTAACCGACCATCTATGGAGCAGAGAGTGAACTTTGGTGACTTCATCCTGTCCTTCTAGAAGCATTTATATTGTTTCTAAATTACCCGGGGGGGTTGGGGGTGGGCTGGGGAAAAAGATGGCCCAGTGGGTAAAGGCACTTGCTCATCAAGCCTGAGGACCCACCAGATCTTCAGCACCCATGCAAAAGTGAAATGAGAGAACCAATTGCACAACACTGTCTGATCTCCAAACACTTGCATGGCATGCACACTCCCATAAGTGCACTCACCCAGGCATGCACATACCCGCATGTACACACACGATAATAATGGATAGGATAAAGTTTATAAATTAGCCAGTCTAAGTTATTTTGCTTTAGCAATCTGAACTAAAACAGCACGTCTGACAGCGCCCGGAAGGGGATGGCTAAATCCTTCAACGTCCTGTCTAAGACACTCTGAGTTGGTTTCTTCAACAACAGGTTATTGATCTTTGTGGTTCTGGATCTGAGAGTTCGAGAATAAATAAAACAGTTGGTGTTCTTCAGCACACAGCCTCTTCAACTGTGGGTGACACCCCCTGCATGGGTCACATAGATGAACGTGAACGTCTAGAAGGCTGGGGATCTAATAGAAGGCTTCTGAGAGTGCCAGGACCAAACCTTAGTTTAAAATGAAATGTGCAGTAGGCAGCCCTCACCCATGCTGTGCTGAGTGTCGTCAACACACAGCATGGTTCTGAACACACAACACTCACACTTCACACTGCCAACACTGCACACTACCACTGCCAGAGAGTGAGCCTGAAATACTTTGGCCCACTTGCTAGAGTAGTATATGATATGAATTGCACTGTTTTCACTGCATGCAATGTTTACCGCTTCTATGGAAACATAATGATTTAATTATGGAAAATGAAGACCAAGGACTTTTCTATTGTCATTTCTCATCATGTAAGCATCAACTTAGCAATCTTTGGACTGTATTGAGTTAGAATGTTTGATTTTTAAAATTACTGTTTAAGTTGCTAACTTGAGTTTCAGAAAACGATAGTTAAATAAATTTTGTCTTGGGATTAGGAAAGAATTTTCAACCATTTCTGAAATGTTCCTAAATATATTTCTTCCACTTTGTCCAATTATTTAGGCAAAGCAACATTCTTAGCACTGATAATTATAAAATCAAAATATCACTCAACTCAACTCTGAAAAATGTTGAAGATGCTCGACATCCTGCAGTATCAAATATTTAGCTAGATTTTAATTCCTTTTTAAAAAAAATAATTTTATTGCCAGGTACTGGTGGCACATGCCTTTAATCCCAGCACTCGGGAGGCAGAGGCAGGGGGATCTCTAAGTTTGAGGCCAGGCTGGTCTACAAAGTGAGTTCCAGAACAGCCAGAACTGTTAACACAGAATAACTCTATCTCCAAAAACCACACACAAAAAAAGAAGAATTTTATTTATTTTATATGTATGCGTATTGCCTGGGTATATATATGTGCATCCCATGGGTACAGGGATCAGGCAAGGTCAGAAGAAAGAGTTGGATTCCTTGAAACTAGAATTACAGGTGGTTGTAAGCCACCATGTGGATGCTAAGAATCAAACAGGTCTCCTGTAAGAGCAAAAAATAGTTTTAACTTCTGACTCATCTCCCTGGCAACCAAAAGCTAATTCTTTGTAAACAAACACATCTCATTAGCATGAGTATTTGCTTTTGTCTTTAATAAATAATAAAACTGTATGTATGTTGAATAAATGTTTTAAATAAATGTCTTTATGACTTATAAGTAAACATTTGACTAATATACCTGTATCAGACACACACATACCTAGGGTCATAAAGTTCTCAAGTGAAAAGGGAAAGTAGTAGGGATGAGTTTAAGGAGCCCAGATCTAGATGACCCCAGCTTGTGCTTTGGATCCAAATCGACCTAGGCTGTCTTGGCCTCCTACTTTGGGGTGGGTGGGATGGATCCCTGTCTTCACACCAGGCAGATGAGAATAATGTATTCATGGTGGTCACAGAGTTAACTGAGATAATGTGAGAAATGCCCAGCACATTCCAGAAGCTCAGATATGGAAACCTGGTTTGGTAAGGGTAGGGGCTGACCTGGAAATGGGGGTCTGGAGACTCATGGGAGAGGGGCTGGGGAGTGAGGCAAGGGAGAGGGAAGTATGCTGGTGGGTGCATCTCCTCTGGATCTCCAGCTCACCTTTAGGCTGTCACTCCATCCAGGGGAGAGGTGGCTTCCTGCAAATGCTGACCTCTGATTTATTTTGTCACATGCTTGTCTTCTGGGTTCTTCTATCACTAGTGTGACCCGTCTCCTGTGTAAGATCTTTGTCATCAACACACTGACTTGTGGGGAGAAGGTTGGTGGTGGCGTTTGACGGAGTGAGAAGAAGTATTTGAGACCGGAAATGAAGGAAGATGCCACTGCGTGTCTTGCCCAGCTGGAGAGAGGGGCACATTCTAGGAAGGAACCATTGGGCCAAGGATAGAGGGACTCTCATGCAAGCCTTTAGAGATTTCTAGATGCTGGGCAGCAAGAGGGTGCTGGACTCTCAGATTCCTCTCAGCAACATCCAGTCTTCCCAGGGATTCCTGTGTCTCTGCTGTCCTCCATTGCTGCGTCTGCACCAGAGGCCATCTTTGAACTGGTTCCCAAAGCAAGGAAGCCAGGGCCAGACTGGCTCCTTCACTGCTGATGCCCCTCCACCCCCACCTCCATGCTGGTCCAGAGGGTTGCTGCAAAAGGGTCAGCAGAGGCCTGATGTTGATAGGCAGAGTCAGAGGAGGAGGACAGTGTGTCTGTCTCAGTGACTGTGGGGACTCTGCTGTCATCTTTCATCTGCCGAGTGACCTCCCCTCACTTGTGAGCCCCATCTTTTCCTGATCTCTATCTCTTTCTTGTTTTCTCCCTCCCCTGGAGGATGTGAACCAAGGTATGTCTGCTCAAAAACTGTGGTAACCTCTCAGGAGCATTAAAGGAGCTTATGTATTGGACGTGGGGCTCAAAAACTGTGCCCCAAATCAGGTACCTCCACCTGTCCTCAGTAAGTCAATCAGTAAAAGCCAAATTAAAAATGGGAAGCAGGAAAAGGAGATTTACTTAGTTATACACTTTCCTTTATAAGTTGCCTTGGTCATGGTGTTTTATCACAGCAATACAAATGTAACTTGCACTTGTCTCTAGAACGTCTTCATTTTTGACAGCCTGGTTACAATTAGGCTCTATCTGAGAGAGGTGACCCGGTTCACGGAAACAAGATTTTTAATGAGCTCATGGTGGGTACCAGGCACTGGGGTTCTCTGCTGGAGTTTCAGTGGTGTCAATTGAGTTGGAGTATGCAGGACAGATCACAGTTTAATCTCCGAGGCTTTGCATTTGCACGGAAGACCTGGGCAGAGACGGGGAGCTCAGTGGGGCTCAGGAAGGACCTCCCAGAATTCCTGAGGTCACGCCATGGGCCTTGGGCCTTGACTGCATGAACCACCCACACGCTATATAAAGATCCTTCCCAGTCTCATCTCCCTGAACACCCTTATGGCTCATCCAGTTCACTAGGTAGTGGAACTCTATTCATAATAATGATGTCACCGGCTGCAGGCCTCACAATCATGCTGAGTCTAAGATCTGCGAGGAAGCTGATTCGAAGGAAGCCTGCTGATTTGTTCAAGGTCACGCTGCTAGCTACTGAGGAGAATGCTTAGGGTGGATGGCTTCCAAGTTCTACAGAACTCAGTTGGCCCCCTACCTTCACCTGAACTAACCCTGGGATCCTGGACAGTTCCTACCATTTCAGCTGTTTGTTCTTTCATGGGTAAAATGCTGAGTGTGGACAAGAAGAGGGCAAAGAACTGAGTGAATGCCTGGCAATATAAAAGCGTTTTTATACAGGTTATAGGTTACTTACGATCCACATAGAAAAGTCAGTCAACAAACAGGTGACCGCTCCCCCATCAACAAACCAGTTGGAATCAGCCCCACTCCAGATGTGAGACTGCAAAGTCACACAACCTTTCTGTGGGTCAGCTTCCTTTGCATAGCTCCTTGCAGCTAGCTGCCTGGTGCAAACGAGTTAATAAGTGACCTACACCGGCGTTAGTAACTGCCGATGTCCCTGCCTTCCGGACACGGCAGTAACTTCTTTGCAGGCAGGCCCTGTCTATCTCCTCCTCCCAGCAGCTTCAAAACTTGATCAGACATCTGGCTGGCCACTACTGAAGTTTTCATTTATCAAAATAATCAGGCCTGACACAGGGCTTTGTCAATCAAACATCGCTAAAAACCACTTCCCCCACCCCCCACCCCCCCCTCCTGCCCAAGCCTAGTTCTCAGAAGTCCCTGCTTTGGACCTGTAGAGAGTCTCCCTCTGTGCACAGCACCTTCCATTTGCAAGCATCACAGAGCTTTGGGTGCAGAAAATTTAACATGTGGATGGAGAAATAATAATTTTGAAATTTGCATCTCAATTCTGGAATACTTTAACCCCAAGAAAAAATTTCTAATATACCCTCCTGAATGAACCCTACTTTCATTCCCAGCTCATTGAAATAGTTTGGGAAGCTAGGGGGAAAGGCTTGGTGTGTGACAGCTTGTTATGCAAGCCTGAGGACCCGGGTTCAAAGCCTCACTGGGTGTGGTGACACGTAGCTCCCTAGAATTGGCTGGCCAGCCAGCAAAGCCAAAATGGCAAGCTTCAAGTTCAGTGAGAGGGCTTGTCTCAAGGGAATATGGTGGAGAGCAATAGAAGAGAGTGTCGTATGTCCTTCCCTGGCCTCCACATGTAATGTATGAACACAAGTGCATACACAGCATTTGCTCCCCAACACACACGACACAAAAAATAGCATTTTGTCTGAATGTGATTATTCTTTAATGTTATCGTTAACAATAAGGATGATTTATAAGCCAGTTAAGTGGTGTCAGCAGGATCAGAGGGAAATGCTTGCTTTAAGTGTTAAGACAAATATACTTCAGGTCATTTCAGGGGTGCTGCCCTCCATGTAGGATGCTCATGGCCAGCAATTTCCATTAAAGGGGAAACTATAGCAAGTGGCACAATCTCCAGTATGTGGTGAGTGTTTAGTAAATGTTGCACAAAGCCGTGACAATGTCTTTGCAACAGCTTAGATGTGAACACGCTCTTGTAGGTCCACCCACCAACCCACAGAGGCACTCCAGCACTGCCGTGAAATTAGAATCTGTTAATTCAAGCAAATTTCCCCACAGAAGTTGTTCTTGCGACCGACCTACTCAGTACCAGAGCCGGGGTGACCTCAGAAGGGCGCCCTCTGGTGACAGTTACAGAACATGCATGCTGTATTACATGAATGACATCAGACACTGGCAGGTCAGGGCTCTGAGTCGGCTCACCAGGCTGTGGTTTTCTTGCATTAGCAGACAGATAAAGAGGACAGAAGGATGGAACGTGGGAACCCCCATCGAGTCCAGGACGGCTGTGAGCATAGACTACCCCCCAGGGACGATTTGCTGATTGATTAAGCAGATACGCCTGGGGGCTGTATAGACATGGGTGTGACCGGACACTGGCAGCCAGCTGAGGTGACCTGGGCAGTTTGACACATGAAGTGGGAATCCTGCTGAGCCTTGAAAACTTTCAATATTCTCTTCTCGTAATTGCTTAATCCACCCAGCACTGTAAATGAGCTGTGAGGTTTCTCTCCCTCAGCTTTCTGAATTACGGTATTGAGCTGGCCAGTCATTCTCGGCTTAAAGGCAGGGGAAGGGTTTAGACATGAAATATGCACATTCGGCAGGTGTGAACCACACCACAGAAAACTTACCTCAGTCAGGTGTCTACACTCAAATGCAGTGGCAGCTTCACTCGGCCCTTCAAGAACAAATAAAGAACAAGCTTTGCTGAAAGAGGCATGCCTCCAGCCACGGATTTAGCAGGGAGGCGACATAATTACAGGTCAGGGTAGACAGGTGCCAGGCATGTTTGCCAGTCTGGTGATCTCAAGAGACTTTCTGCCTCCATGTACACCTGCTCCTCATTTGTCACAAATAAGACTACTGCCTGTCCCCAGGGGAGAGATGGTCACCGCTGGCAGGCTGGTGGCAGACACCCTGAACACCTGAGCAATCTCTAAGTCCCTTTCCCAGGCAAAACTCAAGGAGAAAAACCAGCAGTGTTTATGTGGGGTTTCACTGCAGAATAAAAGCAGCCTGTTTCTCTGGTGGCTGACTAAAAGGAAAAAGGTCATATTCAACCCCTGGAAAGATAAAGGGAGGCCCTAGATGAAAGCTGCTTGATTTATTAAGAAGGCAAAGAAACTCACTGTTGGAATTAGGGCTCATAGAAACGAGAAGTGTTAGAAAGTTAAAAGAAAGAAAAAAAAAACTAGGTCAAACTGAGCTCCTAATTGGATGGTTCTCGAAGCTCTGTGGGAGACTGCTTCAACTCTCAAGAAACATGGAGAAATGTCCCACCAATCCTGGTGAGTGCCAAGAAATCAGAAGAGCGCCGGGCGGTGGTGGCGGCTCACGCCTTTAATCCCAGCACTTGGGAGGCAGAGCCAGGCGGATCTCTGTGAGTTCGAGGCTAGCCTGGGCTACCAAGTGAGTTCCAGCAAAGGCGCAAAGCTACACAGAGAAACCCTGTCTCGAAAAACCAAAAAAAAAAAAAAAATGCTTTTAGTATATCTGCTGTGACTGCCATGACCTCCCAGGGACAACCATCTCCCCTCACATCCCCTTTCCAATGCTCAGACAAGTTCTCGTTCTAAAACCAAACTCAAACCATGCAAGGCAGCAGGAGAGTGTGGTCAAGGGAGTTCCAGGATAGGCTGGGTGGTGGGGGCATGCAGACTGCAGGCAGGACACAATTCCAAAACCCCAGAAATTTCACCTTCCCAGTATCTGCCAAACTCTTCACTCAGTCCACAAAGGCCAAGTACTTTCTGTGTGAACCGGGCTATTCTGGAGAAAGCCAGAGAGAACTGGTTAGCCAAGGAGACATAGCCTTAAGCATCATGGACCCCTTTCTAAGGCTAACGGTCTCCTCTCTCTCCTCTGTACACAAAACCTTCCTGTGGGAGTGAGTTCACGTGAGTGTAGATGACGAGAATAAAGATCCACAAGGTGCAGGGGCCTCACATCTGCTGGTTCCTTATGAAAGAGCAGTTAGGATGCTTGGAAAGTTTACAAAGAATCTGGGGGAGTTGCTATGTCTCTAGTTTGCTCTGTTCATCAGCCTATCTCAGTGGGCGTGACCCAAAGAATGGACGCCACATCAGTACTTTACAAGATGTGTGTGCGTGTGCGTGTACGTGTGTACGTGTACGTGTGTGTGTGTGTGTGTGTGTGTGTGTGTGTGTGTGTGTGTGTGTGTGTTTAAAGCTTGGCATGATGGCTTACACCTGTAATCTCAACACTTAGGAGGTGGAGGCAGGGTCAGGAGTTTCAAGCCAATTTGGGGTACATGGGACTTTGTCTCAAAAAACAAAACCAGAGGCTGAAGAGACGGCTCTTCAGAGTGCTTGCTGTTTTATGGAGGGCTAGAGTTTGATTCCAGCACCCACATCTCAAAGCTCACCACTGCCTGTCTGCTCTAAAGATATCTTCTCTGGGTACATAGGCACTTGCACACATGTGTGCAGACATTCATACAAACATATATAAACACACACACACAAAATTAATTTTAAATTTATAAGTGACCCCCAAAGAGGTCACTTCTCAGCTCCCTCATGCAGCTCCAGGACACCATGTGAGTGAATGAGTCCTGGTTGGTAGATGATTCAAATGTGAAGGAGAGGCCAACCTCCCTCCTCCTATGGACTAAAACAAGTACACTTCATTCTTGAGCCACTGGTAAGAGTGTAGGCAATAATAATAAGCCTGGGGTCCCAGAGAACAATGAGCTAGAAGGAATCTGGGCTCCTGGGTGTCCTCATGGAGAGAGGCATGTGTCTACCCTGCCTTATCAATGCCCTGGATTAGAAAAAGGGAAGGAATGTGAATATTTTATGTCTGTTACAGAAGCCAAACTGACCTCTAAACAACACCATCCACACAGGGAGAAGAGGGAAAGGAAAACAAATGGGGAGCAGGGGGGAGGTGGGCAGATGAGGGACTGAGAAGAGAAGTGAGGATAAGGAGGAGTGTGAGAGACGTTTTATCGCACTCGTGCATTCCGCCTGCATATTGGAAAGGCACACCCACTCGTGTGATTCTGCTGTGAATGTTAGATGACATGGGCGTTATCATAACAACACAGCTCTCTGTAAGTTCTGATAAGATGCTGTAGTGCGTTGCTTTGGAAATAATTGTGAATGAGGTTGAGTCCCTAAATCTTGTCTTTCCCAGCATTATATAACCAATTCCTAATTATTCACATTCTTTTTACATTTTGTGGGAATGTCACCCATTCCACCAATGATTTATGAAATGATTTTGAGCAATCTGTTCTGTTTTATCTTTAATCTTAGTCGAATTAATTTACAAAAATTAAATGACTGGGTGTATACTTTACTTGAAGTCAGATATAAATGTTTTAGAGAGTATTCCTCAAAAGAAAAGCCTGGAGGCTGGAGAGATGGCTCAGCACACTATTCTGCACTTCTGGAGATAATAAACCAGTCTGGTGCAGCAATTGAGGAGGCCAGCAGACAAATAGACCACTGTCTTAGGGGTTCTATTGCTGTGAAGAGACACCATGACCAATGCAACTCTTATAAAGAAAAACATTTAATTGGAGTTGGCTTACAGTTTCAGAGGTTTATTCCATTATCATCATGGCGGGACATGGCAGTGTGCAGGCAGACATGGTGCTGGAGAAGGAGCTGAGGGTTCTATGTTTTGACCCACAGGCAGCAGGGAGTGAACTGAGACATACTTCCTCCAACAAGGCCACACCTACTCCAACAAGGCCACACTTCCCAATAGAGCCACTCTCTATGGGCCCATGGGGGCCATTTCCTTTCAAACCACCACAGCCGCTGTTAGAGAAAGACCAATGAGCCTACTGCAGGGAGAAGGGACTGGAAAAATGAGTTCCCAAACTGGAAGAAAAAGGCCCCAAAGTACTAAAGTTGGAAAAGTGATGGGGCCCAGATTCTGTTGCTTGACACCCCAGGAGCCTAGGGTAACACTTAAAGTTGGTGGAGCTATAACTAATTTCTTAGTAGACACTGGGGTGACATATTCAGTCCTTATAAATCCCCTAGGCCGATTGACTCATCCAAAGACTGCAGTCTAAGGGATTATAGGAAAAACAGCCTACTAACCCTGGGGCACTGTCTGCCCCAATGATCTTGCAAAGGGGGGCAATAACCCCCCTTTATCATGCCTGATTGCCCTACCCCCTGTTGGGATGAGACTTCTTGGATAAACTAAAAGCCACCATCACCTTTTCTGATGATGAGAGACAGTTAAATTATAGACAGCCAGCAAAATTTTGTTGTCTTGTCTTCTGTCAGAAAAATATATCCTACCTGAAAGTCCTGACCTCAGTCCAAAGACTCAGTTAGATTATCTCTCAGATTTATAACAAGGATTCCCAGGGGTATGGGCAGAAACCAACCCCCTGGAACTGGCCCAACACCAGGTTTCTATAATTGTTCAACTAACCAGTCCAGCTATTTCTGTCCAGATTAAACAATACCCGATGACCTTGGAAACAACAAAGGAAATTGCAGTCCGTATCGCCTGGTTTAGAGAGACAAGGAGCCTGATGTCCTGTCATTCACCCTGGAATAAACCTTTCCTGCCTGTGAAGACACCTGGGACCTCTGATTATAGACCTGTCCAAGACTGTGGGAAGTGATTAAGAGGGTTGAGACAATCCACACTATGGTCCCAAACCCAAACACTCTTGTGAGTCTGATTCCTCCATAGAAACAAGTATAGACTGCCTTGGACCTGAAAGATGCATTCTCCAGCTTCCCATTGGCAAAGGTGTGTCAACTCATCTTTGCTTTTGAATGAACAGACCCAGAGGAAGGTTATCACAGGCAAATTACCTGGACAGGAAATGCCCTATGGCATGCCTGTCTGACAAATTGGATCCTGTAGACAAATAGGCTGCCCATTTGTCTAAGAGCTGTGTCAGCTACTGCTACTCTAGTGAAAGAAGCAGATGAGTTAACTCTGGGTCAGGGTCTTCTACTCACAGCACCCCATGTGGTTGAGGCCCTCCTCTGAGGAACACCAGAACACTGGCTGTCTAATGCCCGTGTGACCCAGTACCAGGCTCTACTCCTGTTGAGTTGACTTTGAGAAACCAACCACCATCAATCCTGCTACCCTCTTCCCTGATGATGACCCACAGGTGCTCATCCATGACTGTCTCAAGGTGACCATGGTAGACCAAGGGATCCACCCAGACCTAGTGGACACTACCCTGAAAGATCCCGAAGAACTGATTACCCTAACCTAGACTCTCAGATGGAGAAAAGCAAAGTCCATAACCACATACATGGACAGTCCCAATGCTTTTGCTACCACACATGTCCACAATATGATCTATAGAGAAAGAGGGTTTCTCACCTCTGAGGGAAGGGACACTAAAAACAAAAACAAATCTTGGGCTTCCTAGGGGCTATTTTGCTTCCCCAATGAGTTCCTATCCTCTGCTGCCAAGGACATCACAAACATAACTCCCTGGATGCAAGAGGTGACTGGGCTGCTGATCTGGCTTCCCTAAGGCCACTGGGGCCTATTGACATTCTCATGATGTACTCTGATCCAGTATTGCCTGAGACTTTATAGTACAACCAAGAGAAAATAGAAGATAAAGAAAAGAAAGAAAGAAGGAAAAATAAAATAAAAGAAAAGAAAGAATGGATAGCTCAAACCCCCAGGTTGGTAGAAGACACCAGAGGGATCGTTCTCCCTGAAACAAATGGCAGGACTCTGGTAAATGACCTTTATCAGGATACTCATCTGGGGTCCACAAAACTTTGTAAGTTGCTCAGCCCAAGGTATGTTATACCTAGACTGGACAGCCTGGCACAGGATGTCTCCACCAGTGGCAGGTTCGCGTGCTCAAGTAAATCCAAAACAGGACCCTAGCCCAGGAAGGGGTTCAAATGAGAGGCCAACACCCCAGTAAACTCTGGGGAACTGACTTCACAGAGATCCAACCTTCCAGGAGAGGATATGAGTACTTGCTAGTTTTTATTGATACCTTTTCCAAGTGGGTAGATGCTTTCCCCATCTGGACTGAAACTGCTTAATTAGTAGCTAAAAAGCTCCTCCAGGAAGTGGTACCCCAATTTGGTCTCCCCTTGGCTATGGGGTTCAACAATGGCCTGGGTTTCATAACCAAAACCTCTCAATTAATAATTAAAGCTTTAGGCATAGATTGGAAACTTCATTTGTGTGTATAGAACTCAGAGTTCTGGGAAGGTAAAAAGGATAAACAAGACATTAAAAGAAACTCTAATATCATTTTAATTAGAATCTGGCAAAGAGTGGACAGACATTCCTTTCGCTTTGCTTTGAGCCCACTGCATTCCATTGAAAGGACCAGGCACATGCCATAACAGGCTGCTCAGTCTTCTCTCAGAGATTGGGCCTCAATTTTAGTTTCCTGAGACTTGAGCAAGCAGTTTCTGGGAGCGCCATGAACAAAAGACATAGTCCTTGCAGTAGCTCCCTTTCTGCACGTACTCTGACTGCTCAAGGTTCAGCCAGTTGTTTATTGTCTGGGACCCCTCACCAACTTAGAGCTATGTGCATGGGTCATTGTGAAAGCCTGGGCCACTATGTCAACCCCCACAGTCAGTATGTGCTAGGCCAGCCAGCCTCCATGGCCGCTCAAGGACAAAGCCTGGGACTTGTCCAGATCTGCCCAAAAATGGATAACTGTAACCCCCAACTGACCCTAGCCAATTAAAAGTTACTAACATGATTGCTACTTGCATAAACCAATCCTGAGTCTGTTCCTATGTAGACCCCAAGCCCCCCTTGCTTTAAAAATCCTGCCCCCTTGCTACTCAGGGTCTCTCTTGCTCTGCTGCTGTGTCAGGCAGATGGAGAGTCCCAAGTTAACTCTCAATAAAAAAGACTCTGTGTTTGCATTGGATTTGGTCCCTTGGTGGTCTTTGGGGGACTCTGGGTACAACACCATATAGGGAAGGATTTACCCCCTATGAAATTATGTTTGGAAAACCTCCCCCAATACTTCTCAGGCTCAGAGACCAGCAACTGGCAGAACTCTCTAACCATTCCTTTCTCAGGCCACTATAGGCTCCCCAGTCCTTCAGAAAGGCTGTCCGGGAGGCCAGCTGACCTTTGAGTCCACCACTCTCCCCTTTCTCACCTCTAGGTCAATCAGGCAGCCAAAGAGGTGCTGGAATCAACTTGAAAAGAACCATACACAGTGATTCTCTCCACTGTGGTGCCAACATGAATCCCTCACCTGGCCTTTGCCTACAGGAAGCACATTTTCCAAAAACAATGCTAATGCTTTATAGGCTCTGGCAAAAGGATCTGTGTTGGTTAATTTTCTCATTGCTGTGATTAAATGCCTGATACTAACAGCTTAAGGGGAACAGTGAAGGATTTTTTTTTTATTTTGGCTTATGGTTTTAGAGAGTTCAGTACATGATCACTTGGTACCATGATCTTGGGCAGAGCATCATGGAACTGGGACTTAGTGGCAGGGCTGTCCTCAGGATCTTGGGCAGAGCATCATGGTGTATGGCAGAGGCTGATTTTCACTTCCTGACAGACAGGAAGTTGAGAGGAGTACAGAGAGAGGCCAGGGCAAGGCATAGCCCCCAAGCACACCTTCAATGCCTACTTTGTTCATCTAGTCCTTGCCTCCTACTTTTTGACCCCTCCCAGCAGCACCATCAAATCTATCAGTGCATTAGACCAGAGCCCTTGGGGTCTAACATCTGGTAGCTCCCTCAGACACATCCAGGAGTGTTTGCTAATCCATCCAAGTAGATTATTAAGGTTAACCCCACAGGTGACTTGTGCTGGGAATGTAGATCAGTGTTAGGGAACTTGCCTAGCATGAGGAGGCTCCATCTCCAGACCACCAGCAAAAGCCAACTGCAGTTGTCAGCCTAACCTCACAGCCCTTTTCAGCTGTGATCACCTTCCTCCCGACTCACGCTGTGCGCACCAGCCTCCCATCACTCCTCTCCAATCTTCTTTAGGATATTTTACTTTCTTTAACTCCTCATTATCCTTTCACAGATGTTTAAAATCAGCACACAGAAAAATGGGTTTCATTACGACATTGCATGCGTTTGTGTGCTGTGTTTGCTCATGGTTACACCCCGTTCTGTCCCACTCTCTAGTCCCCTTCCCCATCACAAATTCCTTATGTTTTCATATTGCTTGCAACCAGATTCTGAGCCTTTAACCCCAGCACTCAGGAGGCAGAGGCAGGGGGATCCCTGTGTGCTCTAGGCTAGCTTGGTCTGCAGAGCTGGTTCCAGGACAGCTAGGGCTACACAGGGAAACCTTGTCTAGAAAAACCAAAACCAAACAAAACCAATCAAAACAAAACTAGATTCTGACTGTGAGAGAAAACCTGGGATTATTGTCTTTTGGAGTTGACTCATTTTGGTAAATATTAATCATCTCCAGTTCTAGCCATCATTCTTCTTTATGGATGAAAAGAACTCTTCCATGAATAATGGGGACATATTCTTCATCAACTCACACATAGAGCTCTCTCGAATCTTACTTAGTCAAGCTACTGCTCTCCATTGCACCTCTTCTTATTGGCAGTCCACATTGTTCTCATATGGGGGCTGTGCCTTCTTGCCCTCTGGGTCCTAGGGCACAGCATTTTGTCTTGTGAACCTCAGAGAGCCAATGTTTGCTCATGTGCTTGTGTTTCAGGGTCTCCAAGCATGTCAGAAAGCAGGGTGATAAGGTCCTTTCTGCCCCACTTTCTGTCACTGTGGATAGAGGAGGTACCCAGAGAGGCTTAGGCATGTTCTGTTCTGGGGGCAGGTTTCATCAGATAAAGATGATTTTCACTTTATTTGGTCAAAAATTCAAGCAAACAGCATCGCTTTCTGAGCTGGGGAAGCTGTCTACAGGGAGAATTCTTTTCCTTGCCATTCAGCATAGTCAGAAAGTGGAATGTTCCAGGAAGCTGTGCAAATGGCCCACCATGACATGGGATCCATGTTGTCGAACTTTGTAATCTTACCCTTCATTAACTATTCAGTGGAGGAATTTGATCGCTTCCTTCTCTCAGCATCCCCTTCTTCCTCCACAGTCTTCCTGCAGCCCCTCAACTGCTCTGGTCCAACATTCTCCTCACCTCTGGGAAGCATTGAGCTGACTCAAAGTCACCTTTCTCCTCGTCAGGAACAGGGTGACAGGGATTTCCAGACCTGCCATTGGGAACAAAAACATTTGGCAGTTTATTGTTGTTTCAGTCAGCACTCTCTTTAGAAAGTGCAGGTACTGGCCTGTGGGCTTGAAAGAGCTATAACGTTGAGATGCGCGTTCCATTGAGGACCCAGGCTGTTCCAACGGCAGCTATGCACCTGGCTGTAGGCAAGGGGGTGAGGTGCTCATTGGAATCCTGCCAGAAAAGGAAAGGTGCAGGGCAGGTGGCCTGTGAGCAGCTGGCTGCTCCAGACAGGCCAACCAACTGGCATCTGGGAAACAGACCCTCCTCAGGGTGGTGGGAGCACCCAGCAGTATCTCATCTGATTGTTACTTAGGGACCTGTCCAGGCCTGTGGACTTTTATAAATATCGAAGCATGGCAGGCTTCTGGAGTTTGACTGAATTCAAACATGCGTCTGGGAAAGAAGCTTTGCAACTGGCAGGGGCTGTGAGATAGAAACCGTGGTGATATTTTATACTATTAAAATGCTACTTTGAATGGAGGAGATAGGACAGTTGGTGCTCTCTTTACATTATCTCATTTTGTTGTTTTTTGTTTATTTTTTTATTGTGTATGTTTGAAATACATAATACACTTCTAACATGCTCTTGATCTAATAGGACCATTCCCCTCTTTCTGGACTTGTCTTATATATCTGCATACTGTCACCGCAACCAGGATGTAAAAACAGCCAAAACATCTGATCAATGAGTGAAAAAAAGAAACTGTTCCAGGTATACAGTGGGATATTATTCTGTCTCAGAAGAGAAGATCCTGCCATAACACGCATGGCCTCGGGGACATCGTGCTAAGACAGATCGAAAGCTATCTCATAGTCACACTTACATGTGGATTTTAAAGTTGAATCTACAGAAATGGAGAATAAACTATGGTGGGAAAGGGAGCAGAAGCAGGGAGAGAGAAGTGCTATTGTTATGGTTTGACAGTGTTGCCCCCAAAGGGCTCATGTATGGAAGGCTTAATTCTCATTGCGGCAGTTTTGAGAGCGGAGGCTTGAGAAGGTTGTAAGGCCACAGGGGCTATGACATCATAGGAAGGTTAATCCACTGATAGCTTTATAATTCGATGACATTTTGAGGAGGTGGCACAATTAGGAGATGGAGCTGAGTTGGAGGGAGCAGAGCGTTGGGGACCTTTGAAGTGTGTCTTGTCCATTGAATGATCCTTTCTTTGCTTCCTGGCTGCTATGGGGTGAGATGCTTCCTCTCTACACATCCTGCTGCCTAGATGCTTAGTCTCACCTCAGGGCCAAAGAAGTAGACCATGTGGTCCAGCTGACCATGGACCTTGGTGGCTGTGAGTCAAATGTTTCCTTCCTTAAGTTGCATCTCTCTGTTGTTTTATTGTGGAAATGAAATACTGGCCACGATGGTTAGTTTTAATTGTCAGAGTGTCTGAATGAGGGGTTCCCTAGATCAGGTTGGTCTGTGGGATTGTCTGGTAGGGGGGTTGTCTCAATTGCCCTAATTGACTATGGAAGACCCAGCCTGAAAGTGGAATGTGTCCCTCCCTAGTTTGGGGCCCTGGATGGTATAAGAACAGAGAAAGCTAGCTGGACACTAAGCACACATGCATTCATTCCTCTCTGCTCTCAAGTGTAGGAGTGATGTGGCCAGCTGTTTTAAGTCCCTGCCTTGACGTCTCTGCTATGATGAACTGGAGCCTGAAATTGTGACTATTCTGTTTCTAAACCACTTCTCTCTAAAGCTGCTTTTTTGTCAGTGAATCAACACCAGAAATGGCACTAGAATATCGACTAACACAATTACCTCATAAACATTCTAGAACCTGCATAGAATAGGGTGTGTGTGCTTTTTATCTGTTCATTTTTTTTTTTTTTTTTTGAGCAGAATTTCTCTGTGTAGTCTGGGCTGTCTGGATTTGCTTTGTAGACCTGGCTGGCCTCAAACTCAGAGATCCACCTGCCTCTGCCTCCTGAGTGCTGGCATAAAGATGTGTGCCACCACACCTGGCCTAAGGAAGTATGTACTTTAATAGCACAGACACAACATGCTGCTCACCCAGTCTGTATTATCTCATTCAATTACAAGAGCACTCTGTGGAATGAGCAGGTATCAACTTTTGCAGAGGAAGGATCCAAAGCTCAGCAAGTTTAAATGATTATCTTAAGCTGGTAAGTAGCCAAGATCTGAATGGCTGCATTCTTTCCTGCCGCTCTGCTTGGCCCCATTAGGCTATGAGCAGCTGTGCGAGATGAGGCTCCCTTAGAGCATACAGAACTCAGTCACCCTGTTCACACTGCCCGTTGCTTCTCCTGGCATCACTGCCAGGATCTCCTGCTGGTGGTGGGGATGCCACTGTGCAAATTGTAAGAATTTATCATTCTGAAATAATGCAAAGCTCATCACACAGACTAACTTTAGGCAGGTTCTCTGCTCAAGTCTCAAGGCTCAGACTTCTCCAAAAACAGCAGGTCTGCTGCAGCACCGACCCCGGCCCAAGGGGATGCAGAGCTAGGCTTGGGGGGGGGGGTGAAGCTGCCTCATTTTCCCTTCTCAGGTGGTACCTGTCCAGAGCTCTTCACAATTCAAGAGGAGATGGAGCCTGGAGGGCCAGGCATTTGAAGGCATTTGCAGTTTGCAAAACATGCTGTGTAAAACCACAAGGTTATTCACACTATTTCTTTTTTTTTTTTTATATAGAGAATTTTAATTAGGAAATTAATTTAATTAAAAAAATTTAATTAGGAATCAAATTTTAATTAGGAAAAGAATCTTTGATTGCTTGCACCATTTCTGAGTGATTTCAATACTGGGCCAATACTTTAAATTGTTTTCAAAGAGAATTGCTTTCCAAATTTCATTTTTAAGAAACATGTTTTCTTTTTTTTTTTTTTTTTTTTAATTTATTTTAATTTATTTTGCAATACAATTCAGTTCTACATATCATTCACGGATTCCCTTGTTCTCCCCCCTCCCGTCCCCCTCACCTTCCCCCCAATGCCCCCCCCCCATTCCCATCTCCTCCAGGGCAAAGCCTTCCCCACAGACTGAGGTCAACCTGGTAGACTCAGTCCAGGTAGGTCTAGTACCCTCCTCCCAGGCCAAGCCAAACAATCCTGCAGATTCACACTATTTCTTACAGCCGAGACCATCAGAAAATCTAAGTAACTCAAGGCTGAGGAGTCGCCCTGGAGGCAGTTCCTTCGTCCTGCAGAGAAGATAGCCTTGCCTCTTCCCAGACACCCCTGAGGCTAGTGAGAGGCGTGGCTTTGGGGACAGTAGGTGATTAAAGCCTCCTCTTGGGCTGTGTCTGTTGATGATGTTTTGTCTATTGGTGTAAAGTGTTCTGCAAATGAACAGCCATCTTTTTCCCCCTCAATGTTCTACTTCTTTTTAATTCTTAACATTTTTACTACGTATATTTATATGTGTGTGCATACATGCTTGAACATGTCTGACTCTGTGTCTATTGTGTGTGTGTCTCTCATCTATTACCTAGGGTTGAACTTAGGTCATCAGGGTCCAGTGCAAGAGCCATTACCAGCTGTTCCCCCTAAGTCTGGCCCTTGAGAAGAATCCAGCAGAGAGGAGTGCAGAAAGAAGGGCATGTGTGGAGGAAGCTAGTTTTATGCCCTTTGTGAGTAAAAGATGAGGCTGCAGGTGACATTCTGGAGAGTAGGTACTGTCTTTAAAATCGCTTCACACATTTTTCTTGATGCACGCAGCATAAACATGTCCACTAGTCACTGGCATCGTCTCCTAAGGAAGGCTGAGTTTCCCAGTCATGGGCACTTCTGAGAAGAGAGGCCTCTGGACCTGCTCTCTATGGGCTCCTCCACACTGTGCCCCAATGAACTCAGAGACAGAAAGAGTCAAGGGGAGATGCATCTTGGTGACTTTTTGAGGGAGAACATGGGGCTTGCAGCTGAACTGTTTAGACCTTAGACAAATCTCTCCCATGGGCTCCCCTTATTCTTGTGAACTGATGGCCATTAAAGATGATGGTTAAGACCCTGTCTCCCTCCCCAGAAAGCTAAACACTGAATATACTAGTATTCACTGGAAAATACTTTATCTTCCCTAAATCCCTCTGTGGGGGAAGTGGGGAGGTTCTTAAACAGCTTCATACTTGAGGAACTCTGTCCCCAACCTGCCCAGGAGAAGAACACACACAGAGGACGCCCCAGTACAAACAATGCCTTCATATGGTAGTCTATGATGACTTAAAATGAATACCTATTTTAGAGCGGGATATAAACTTTTAAAGATGTTTTTCTTTGTATCTGATAGAGCTATAAATGCTTTCTATTTAAAAAATAAAATAAAGTAAACCCGGCAAACAACAAAACTAAAATGTGTGGATTCACACAACAGTACATTACACATACTATTTAGCCCACAGCTCCTGTACTGTCCTGACCTACACCCAAAGAAATACCTGCATTAGAGACACTCAGGATCCAGTTCTCAGGTCCAAGCCTAGATGAAAATAAACTCCAGAGATAAATGAAAGTTCTGAATGGAACTGTGAAAACTGGGAGGAAGGTTGCTGAGGTGCTAATAACTCAGTGTTCCTGAGAAGTAATTTGTTTGGTTTGGGTTGTTCTGAGTTAAAAATGCACTCAGGAGAAATGAATCTTCCCCAGTGTATGTGATCATCCATCTACTCACTGACGCATTTGTGCTAAAAGTCGTGATCCAGATACCTGAATCCTCTAGCCCTCAAAGACCTGCTATCAGGTGACCTCCATGAGGTCCTCTTACGCAGGGCCAGCCTCCTCCAGGACGCTCAGATGCCTGCTTAGAGTCGGGTTTATCAGGGCATCTGCCAGCTCCTGCTAAGGACCCTGGTCATGTCCACTCTGGCCTACAAGGGGGGTGGGGGTGGGGGGCTGGATCTCATCCAGAGCAACACCTGGGTTTTGGTAGAGGGTGTCCCTGAAGAGTAAGATTTTATTTCGGACCTACAAAATTCAGCACCAGGGCCAGCTCAGTTTAGGCAGAACTATGAAAACTTCGGGAAGATCAAGGCAAACCTGCTGAGACCTCTCTTGAGGACGGAAAACGCAAAGGAAAGATAATGACTGAGCAGGTAGAATGTCGCCACGAGCTCCCTCCAGCTGAAGCTTTCCATGGAAAAGCATAGGACATATTTTCAGCAGCTGCTTTGAAAGGCCTGCCTGGCGCTGTCTCCTATGTAAGCGTCCCCTATGAGAGAGGTGCAGGTTGCCTGCCTGACACAGACAGCTGTTCCTCGCTGGGGTTGTGAGAGCTGAACCTTCTGGGAGGCAGGGCGCAGGGCCTGGCTGTGGGCTCCTCTGCCTACAGCTGGATCAAGTGACACCTATGCGGCCGGCCAACGGTTCCCACGGAGGGAAACGGAGCACCATGTTCAGAAAGCTCCATTCCATCTTCCACCACGGCCCGCAGGGGAAGGCAGCGGCCGAGCGCCCCTACTACGCGGGAGCCAGCCCCACTGTCAGGCTGATTCGTAGTAGCTCCATGTATGTGGTTGGGGAGCACTTCGAGAAGTCCAGTGAGTCCTTAAAAAAGTACAGAAGCACCCACAGCATGGACACCAGCCTGCACTACCTGCAGCAGGAGGACCGTGCCTGGATGTACTCGCGTACCCAGGACTGCCTGCAATATCTTCAAGAGCTGCTAGCCCTGCGCAAGAAATATCTCAGCACCCTGAGTGACCTGAGGCCCCGGCGCATGCAGGGCGCTGGCTCCACCTCCTCCAAGTCCTCCAAGGGAGCACAAAAGACCCCAGGAGAAGGCAAAGTAAGTGTGGGGTGGGCTGGCCGCAAGCCGTGGCTCTTCCCAGAGTCTTGGGACCCTTGTCGGAAGTCTTCACTCCTGAATGGGTCTGACAGGTTCCAGGATGGGCTGCTGTCCCCAGACTTCCCAGGTTCCTGGGCTTGGGGGAAACTGCTTTCTACTGCAGAGGAGATAGGGGACTGGATCAGAACAGGAGACAAGGGCATGGGCTTCAGAGCCACCAGGCTCCCCACTTGTGGTTGAATTGCCTGATTTGATAGAGGGGTGATGCTTGCATGGCTTTTGGGGAACAGCAACAACTCTCCCCACGAATGATTAAAACAACTGCTGTCAGCACATCTGAAAGGCCTCAAACCAGACCCAAGCATGATATCAATGAAAGAAACCTCTTGTGTTCCAGATCTTCTGCTTCAGAAGGGCAAACGGAGGTTCAGGGACCCACTTCTGTCCGCCAGGCCAGTTACCTCTTTATTCATTTTCTTGGCCTATTTCATTTTATGCCAAGGGTTTCTCTATGTGGCCTAGGATGGCCTTGAACTTGTGGTCTTCTCACTTGGGCCCCCTGAAGGCTAGGGCTGGAAGCCAGTGCCACCATGCTACCATGCCACCATGCTATGATTTCCCGCTGTGTTTCCTTATTTATCGTACCTGTCGGGGTTGAGTGTCTTCTGCTGCATATTTCTAACAATTGTTTTCCTGATGGCAAGACTTAAGTGTTCAGAGCAGACTCCACTCTCTCCCCAGAGTGTCCCGCAGGCTCCTCAAGGTCCATTAATGTTGAATGGCTGATTGGACTGCTATCAAGTCTCCAGGGCTTGTCTTAGCTAACAGGTTTCAACCGTTTGCATTTAATATTAGGTGGAAATGGGTTAAACAATCATTTGAACTGTAAAAGTGGGTCAGCATTGAGCCCCGAAGAGGGCCTCCTCGTCTAGGGTCAAGATGCTGAGGCCTGTGCCAGCTGGCTATGGGTTTTGAGACAGTTTCTTCTACTGGAACTGGCGTTGGTGACAAAGGGGGCTGCAGGGCTCTGGGCTCCCTTCCAGCTTGGCTCTCTTGGGAGTCCGGGTCTTGCTTAGCTGCGTACAGAGAACAGCTCTGTAGTTCCCTGCAGATGAAGCCCGCTCTGTTAGGACACAGTTGGTTTCTTACGGTGCTGAGGATGGGGGTGGGCACACAAAAGCTCTAGCCCCGTGGAGCAGCTGTAATGGACACGGCCACCTGCCATGGGTGACCTCCACAGGTTACCTGGCAGCTCAGTCCATAAGCTTCTCTTTGGTTTCCCTGTATTTCAGAAGAAATTTGAGAACAGACATTGGTAAAAGAAAATGGATTTATTTACAGTTTGACCAGAACTGGAGATAGAAAACTTAGATTCTTTCCCCTTTCCTGGAACAATGTGACAATTTTGTAGAAAAGACAATATTACAATTTTATAGAAAGAAAGGCAGATGCTGATTTAGCTGTGAGAGAGGCTGTCTGAACCACGTAAAATCTCTTCCAGGGAGGCAAGCCTTTCCCTTGGTGCCAGGGTTTCAGCCTATTTTCTCTGTAGGCACTGGGCAATTGTAGTTCTTTGGGCCATTGTTTTAGGGTCCTCTACCTAAGAAGGGAGCATATTGAAAGGGTGCTGAAGAACAGACTGAAGTTTGAATTTTTGCTCTTCTGAGTTTTTGGGGCCTGTTTTAGTGGCAAAGCTGTGGATGTGACACCTCGTGGAGTAGTGCCACCTCACAGGTGCTGGGACCCAGTCCATCCTGCTGTGCCCATGTTTATTACCTCAGAAATGCCAGGAACACCCAGTCAGCGGCCACAGACCAGCCGCTGGCATCCTTTGCTGTCAGCCTACAGAAAGTCACAGGCTGGGCCTGGCTGTGAGAGGATGCATTCAGTCTCCAGGGCCAGCAGGGCAGCCACCAAGGGGGCTCTTCCCTCCTCAAATGCCATAGTCCTGTGGATAGTCAGGATTTAGGCCCCCACTGTTCTTTTTCCTGTTCTCCATTTCAGGTTGAATTGTATGTAGTCTCTCAAAATTCACATGTTTCCAAATAAAATCACCAAAGGAGATTTTATTTGGAAATAGTGTACCGAAAAGTTTTAGGGTTAAGGTCCAGGATTGGGAAGTCCCAATAAATTCCAGTTAAAGAGAAAAGCAGTCGTGAAAGGCAGAGAAAGAGTATGTGTTCAGTGTGGCCACATCGGGAAGAGGGACAAGTAAAGGAGTCCAGTTGTTTCCAGAGTTTTCGTGTCCAAGCCCGGGCTCTGGAAGGCATAATGAACAGTCTGTCCCAGCACACCAATTAAAGAGACAGGGCTAGTGAAAGGAGCAGGAAGGAGAGGCAATCAATCTGGCTGCAGTGACAAGAGGAAGAAAAAGTGTTCATCTTCACGACACTGACATGAGTTTAGGCTTAATACCGGACAAGCAGGATGTACAGGAAAGCAGCCCTGGGCAGGGTGTGCTCCCCTCAATACTGACCCGTCACGGGCTTGCCTCTGCTCTGTTCTGCAGGGTGGTCTTGAAAAGTTGTTAGCACCGTGTGTTCTCTCTTCCTTGGAGGCAAGTTTCTTCTCTGGAAGCAGAGTTTCAGTCTTTCAATGCTGCAAGTGTGAGATCCCTAGGGGAATTTTAATTCTCTCCTCTCTCTCTCTCTCTCTCTCTCTCTCTCTCTCTCTCTCTCTCTGTCTCTCTGTATAGGTTAGAGGTCAACTTCAGATATTATTGCTCATGAGGCATCTACCTTAGATTTGGGGACAGCATTTCTCTCTGGGATCTGGAGCTCACCGATTAGGCTGGGCTGGCTGGTCAGCAAACCCCCAGGACCCACCTCCCAGGCACTGGGATTGTAAATGCACTTTTTATGTGGGTGGTGGGAACTGAACTCAGGTCCCCATGCTTGTGTGGCAAGTGCGTTATTGACTGATCTAGTTTCCTAGGCTTGAGATTTTTTTTCACTTTTTTAAAAATTTTATAATTCAATTTAATTTTACGTATCAGCCACGGATTCCCCTGTCCTCCCTCCTCCTCCCCCCCTCCCTTCAATCCACCCCCCATTCCCATTTCCTCCAGGGCAAGGTCTCCCCTGGAGATTCAGCTCAGCCTGGTAGATTCAGTTGAGGCAGGTCCAGTCCCCTCCTCCCTTCACCAAGGCTGAGCAAAGTGTCCCAGCATAGGCCCCAGGCTCCAAAAAGCCAGCCCATGCACCAAAGGACAGGTCCCGGTCCCACTGCCTGGGGGCCTCCCAAACAGTTCAAGTTAATTGACTGTCTCACTTATCCAGAGGGCCTGATCCAGTTGGGGGCTCCTCAGCTATTGGTTCATAGTTCATGTGTTTCCACTAGTTTGGCTATTTGTTCCTGTGCTTTTTCCAGTCATGGTCTCAACATCTCTCACTCACAGAATCCCTCCTCTTTCTCGCCAATTGGACTCTCAGAGCTCCAGATCCCCAAGCCTGGGGCCACTTCCATCAGTCACTGGATGAGAGTTCTATCATGACAGTAAGGGTGTTCGGCCATCCGATTACCAGAGTAGGTCAGTTTGGGCTTTCTCTCAACCATTGTCAGTAGTCTATTGTGGAGGTATCTTTGTGGATTTCTGGGGACCTCTCTAGCACTTTGCTTCTTCCTATTCCCATGGGGTCTTCATTTATCATGGTATCTCTTTCCTTGTTCTCTCTCTCTGTTCTTGACCCAGCTGGGATCTCCCCCTCCCCTAAGCTCTCTTTCCCCCTACCCTTGCCCTCCATTACCACCCCCCCTCACGTCTGGTTTGTAGATCTCATGTATTTCTCTGTCGTTGGGCGATCCCTGTGTCTTTCTTAGGGTTCTCTTTACTAGGTAGCCTCCCTGGAGTTGTGAGTAGCAGTCTAGTCATCCTTTGTTTTACATCTAGTATCCACCTGTGAGTGAGTACATACCATGTTTGTCTTTCTGAGTCTGGGTTACCTCACTCAGGATGATTTTTTCTAGTTCCATCCATTTGCCTGCAAACCTAATGATGTCATTGTTTTTCTCTGCTGAGTAGTACTCCATTGTGTATATGTACCACATTTTCTTTATCCATTCTTCAGTTGAAGGGCATCTAGGTTGTTTCCAGGTTCTGGCTATTACAAACAATGCTGATATGAACATAGCTAAGCATGTGCCCTTGTGGTGTGATTGAGCATTCCTTAGGAATATGCCCAAGAGAGGTATAGCTGAGTCTTGGGGGAGATTGATTCCTAATTTTCTAAGAAAGTGCCATATTGATTTCCAAAGTGGCTGTTCAAGCTTGCATTCCCACCAACAGTGGAGGAGAGTTCCCTTGCTCCACATCCTCTCCAGCATAAGCTGTCTTCAGTGTTTTTGATCTTAGCCATTCTGATGGGTGTAAGGTGGTATCAAGATTTTTTAACGCTTTGGGAACCATTGTTTTAGCAATCTGACAGCACAGTCTCTCTAAAATGTCTCCTCTGCTGTCAGGACACTTCTCTTCTTTGTTTTCAGACCTCAGTTTCTGAGAGATATGCTGGTGATATGCTGGGTTTGTGAAAATATCTGAAATACTTTTATTACTGAAAGAAATATCACAAGTAGCATTGGAGGGGCCAAAGTCAGAGCACATGTGACCATGTGACCATGCATAAGCGCCACAAAGCTGTTACTTCTTGGCTTGAGCTGCTTTTGGAAAGGCTTCTGTAAGTGATTCCATCCCTGTTGCTGTTTTGAGACAGGTTCTTCCTATGAAACCCTGGCTGTCCTCAAACTCAAAACCCCCCTGCTTCAGCCTCTCAATGAAAGGCAGGCACCCCCTGTCCAGTGTGACTTCATTCAGAGTTGATAACTCCCTTTCTTGCTTCTGAGCAATTTTCTTTGAAGACATTGATGATTAGCATCTGGTTCGATATCAACTTTCCTTCATTACTGGGACAAGATCTGACCCAGATGGGCTGACACGGTCTCATATCATGAGGGACAAGTAACAGAGGCCAAGGAGTTAGTGCCAATAAAACCCTTTATGAGTAAATTTTAAGCAACTAAGTGGTATAAAAGGGATGGCTCTTAAGCCAAGCCTACTCTTGAATTTTATGCTGTCTGTCCTGTGGGTGATAACCTAATATCTTAGGGGGATAATTTGTCCAGGGTCCTTTGTTAGAAACTGCTTCTGCAGAATATTAACCAGCAATGACCACAGAGTTACATAAGATGAATATAAAACACAGCCAATAAAAAAATACTTAAAGAAAACTAGTTTGTGGGGCTGGAGAGATGGTACAGAGGTTAAGAACAAGTGCTGCTCTTCCAGAGGACCCAAGCAGATATCCCAGATCGGGTAATTTACAACCATCTGGAATTCCAGCTCGAAGGACTCAAGTGACTTCTCTGGCCTCCATAAGCACACAGGTGACATTCACTTACACATCCATGCACACATACACATAAAAAAAATATAAATAAATCTTAAAAGGAAAACTAAAAGAGAAAGTCTGAAAAATCCAGTACTTGCTTATAGATGTACTTTATGACCGATGCCATTGCCTTTTAATTATTAAACATGCCCAATGTTAGGGCTTATCTAGTTCTCATTGCCTAAAGGGCTAGTTCATGACACAATTAGGAACTTCCCTGGGAAAAGTCAGTTCCACTAACAATTCTAGTTTGGAAGACACTGGTTGGGGAAAATGTTCTCTGAGTTGGTTTGAATGAGAAAGGTCCCTATAGGCTAATATATTGGAAAGCTTTGTCTCCAGCTGGTGGAACTGTTTGGGAAGGATTAGAAGATGTGGCCTTTTTTGGAGGAAGTGTGTCACTATTAGGGTGGGCTTTGAAGTTCACAAACCCATGCCATTCCCAGTTAATTCTCTCACCCTGCCTCCCCCCCAATTGTGTATGAGAATGTAAACTCACAGCTACTGATCCAGCACATGCCTGTCAGCCTGCTGCCGTGTCCCCTGACATAATGGCCATGGACTCTAACCCTCTGAAACTGTAACCAAAAAAGTAGCCTTGGTCATGGTGTCTTATCACTGCAAGAAGAAAGTAACTCAGGCATTTTCCTAAGTATTGCATCTTAGAAGGCTTATGTAATGCAGATGGGATATGCATTTAACTTGTGCTTTTTTTTTTTTACTTTAGACACAGAGAATTAAGTTCTAGCAGTGTATTAAATTGTGTGTGTGTGTGTGTGTGTGTGTATGTGTGTGTGTGTGTGTGTGTGTGAGTGTGTTTGCATGTGTAGTATGTGCACAGAGATATGTGAATATTGAGTGTGTGGGTACTCACCTAGAGCAGGGTGATGAATAGCCTTCTCTATTGCTCTCTACATTACCGCCTTAAGGCAGGGTCTCCCACTAAGCTGTTTTGGCTCGGCTTGCCAGCCAGTGTCTTCTGGGATCCGCCTGTCTGCCCCCAGTTTGAGGTAGGTGCTGGGGATTCCAGTTGTCATGCATGCTCAGGAAGCACTTTTCCCACTGAGCTGTCTCCCGGCCCCGGGGCATTAAAATTTGACCTTGTGAAATCCTTCAGATAGTTATTTTGAAATATCTTTTATAATTTCTATAAAAATAACATCATTACCATAAACAGATATTCCCTAGTGCACAAGTATGCTGTGTGTATGATTGCCCCATTTAACTAGGCTAGGAAATCTTTAAAATCATTTCAGCCTAAACAGAAATTTAAATGAGGTCTGATTCTTTTTAAAAGAAAACTTGGAAAAACTAGGATAAAAAAACATAAAATTTTTATCTTTTCATGTTAGCCCTTTTAAAATTTTACCAAAAGTAGATCAGTAATCTAAGAAACACTGATTGTTTTGGACACAAAGCATTTTAAAAACTTTACTAAAAAGATTTTATAGATAGACAGTGTTTTGTTTATGTTTAACCTAATTACATATAAGTCTTTTTTTTTTTTTTTTTTTTTGGTTTTTCGAGACAGGGTTTCTCTGTGTAGCTTTGCGCCTCTCCTGGAACTCACTTTGTAGACCAGGCTGGCCTCGAACTCACAGAGATCCGCCTGCCTCTGCCTCCCGAGTGCTGGGATTAAAGGCGTGTGCCACCACCGCCCGGCCATAAGTCTTTTAAGATTTACTTTTCTCATAGACTTATATCTATACTCCAGACAAAGTACAGTTGGTATTTATTGATACAATCATTGAATGATCATTAAATTCATACCTAAAAAGTCATTAAAATATGAACAAAATTTCTAATAACATTTTATCATATTATGTCAGAGGATTACATATATAGCACTCTATTGCGTACATTACAAGAGCATTTTCTGTTACAAATATAAGTATCTAATGACCCAACACAAAGACTCTCAACTTATCACTACCTTTTTATGAATGATGTTTGCTCTAGCTTGATAAGTTTGTAATGTACATACTGCCAAACTGGATGAGCAAATACCTAATCTCTTGACATTATTTATAACACGGTGCATGATCTGCTACCAATGACTTGGCATTGGGTGACACCCTTGTCATTACAGTTGAGAAATTCTTCCATCACAACATGGAAAAAAAATATATATTTGTTGCCTGTGGAGCAAAGCTCTGAAACTGTGTAAGAATGTCTCTATGTACAGGTCAGTCCTTTACTTTTTTCTCTCTTAAGTTTATACTTGAAATTGACCAAGCAAGAGCCTGCTTAGAACTCTTCTGGACACTTAACATTAGCATATTTTAATTAATTAATTATCCTGTAAATAATTAATAAGTCTTGAAATGCATGAGGGCAAGGCTTTAATAACAGGCTATTGCCTATCATATACAGAATAAGGTGGCTCAGCTTCTGTATGTTAGTAGGGATTATGAGCCGCCTGATATAGGTACAGGGAGCTGAACTCTGGTCCTCTGGATGAGCAGTACCTGCTCATATACAGAACCATCACTCCAGTGTCTACAGTCAACTTTTGAATTCCTATATTTCAGCTAACTGCTTTTTCAAAGAGAGAAAAAAAAAATGGAGGAGAGAGGCGGGTGAGGGAGAGAGAGCCCAGTGACAGGCAAATCAGAGAGTGGATTTCACATTAATATAGTAATATGTAGTAATATTGTCCCCCAAACCTTCATATTCCTATACATTTTAAAGTAGCCGTGCCAAGAACAGAGATGCTAGCACGCAATAAGTTAAAAAACAATCAATGCAAACATGAAGCGGGCAGAGGTGGTTTGGCAGTCAGTTCTTTGCAGGAGCTCTAGGACGGGTGCTTTGCTAGCTCCATTTCATATGCAGAATGACATGTGAAAACAACGACTAATCTAGTGGGTGGTGTTAGATGAAATCATCACATGTGTGAGAAAGGCCAGTCAAGCAGAATTCTTCCTACGGACGGCAAGCCTGTGCAGACAATATTTTTCCTGGTTGCACAAGCACTCGAATAGCTCAAAGCTGCCTCTGCACTAAGAAGGAAGGGGAAGCCCATGGTGGTTCCTTGCTAAGTGGAGAGCTTCCCGAGGGCCAGACTTCAGGGCAAGGAGTTCATGCCCTCTTTTCTGTGCTTTACCAAACACAAGCAGAAAGCTGCGGATGCCCACTGAACTGGAAAGGTAAAGTCCTTGGACTAGAGTGGTCCTAGGGACTGTGTGGGAAGCTCAGCCCTCCTTCCCACCCGGAGCCAATTTGCTGCGAATGACTGACACTTCAGTGTGTCTTTTCTCATGGCTTAGCCAACATTTTTACCAGAGATTTGAGAGTCAAAGCCTGGTCCCTGGCAACCCTAACAAGCCGGACTTGGCTTCCCATCCTCCACAGACCAATTAAGAGGCAAGGAATGTGAAAAGCAGAGAAAGAAGTACCCAGTGGTGGCCACAGCAGGAAGAGGAGCAGATAAAGAAGCGACACCTGAGACCATTTTGGGGGCTCAGCAAAACATTTCAGCAGAGGGCAGGAAGAACACACAGCAGCACAGTCCCTATTAAAGTGTGGCCCCATCCGTCTCTGATCCATCGTTGCTGGGTTCTAGTCTGTCTTGAAAGGTGATCTGATAAGTTGTGAGAATTGCGTGAAATCTTTTCCTGAGGAGCAAGGTCCTCCTCTGGCATCGGGAGTCAACTTTTCTCTCTCTCCAGTAGGAGAACCTAAGGAAATTTCAATTCCCAGGGGCCCACTGTTTCAGTAGTCTCACAGCAAAGGGAGGGGTCCAAGCTTTTAGATTCTATAATGTCTTCACTCTTGACAGGGCGGCTACAATCAGGCCTTGTTGCAGCTATAATTGGTTAAGATAAAGCCATGTGAGTAAAGTGGTCCCTTTTCTATGATTGCTGTCCTTGTAAGGGGTGGCTACATGCTGTGGATATCGCTCTATATAAATAAAACACTGATTGGAAAGTCACCAGGCAGGAAGTATAGGTGGGACAAGGAGAGAGGAGAATTCTGGGAAGTGGAAGGCTGAGGGGGAGAGACCTGTCAGCCACCGCCATGACAAGCAAGATGTAAGGTACCAGTAAGCCACGAGCCACGTGGCAACTTACAGATTAATAGAAATGGGTTAATTCAAGATAGAAGAAGTAGATAACAAGAAGCCTGCCATGACCATACAGTTTATAAGTAATATAAGCGTCTGAGTGATTATTTTATAAGTGGGTTGTGGGACTGCGGGGCTTGATGGGACCTGGAGAGAAGCTCTCCAGCTACAGCTACATTCAGCTACAGAGGCTGGGGAGGGCCACAGAGAGATTGCGGTCATGTGGCCGCAAACCAAGGCCTGCTGGAAGTTAGGAGAATGGCTGAGAGCTAATCCTCACCCAGCACTGTTGGAGGTAGCATGACCCTTTCCACAACTTAGCCCTAGACTTCAGACCTTCAGAACTGGAAGACAATATATTTGCTTCACATCGTCCTTGCTAATGGCAGTTATAGGCATGTACAAACTCTTTTACAGAATTAGCTTCATTTTCTCTTCTCCCGCATTAGCATAAATTCACTTCACTACTATTCTGTTTATTTATTTGTGTGGATGGATGGATAGGCACACATGCCATGACCCACAGGTGGAGATCAGAGGCCAACTTGTGGTTATTGGTTCTTGTCTTCCAACAAATGGACCCTAGGGCTCTATCTCAGATGGTCAGGGTTGGCAGCAAGCGCCTTTACCCTCTTGAGCCATCTCACCAGCCCTGCACCTCTGTTCCAGCATTTATCACATCTCCTTGTGCCTTGTTCAGCTGTGTATCCCTGGATGGACTGCAGCAAGACTGATGGACTTGAAGCAAAACCAGTTTTTTTTTCTTTTCTCTTTCCCTGGACCGGCAGTAGACACCGTTGGACACTTGCAGACGTTTATAAATTTGAAAAGTCTGGCATCTTTTGTGAGTGCTGGCTTTCCCAAGTGAGGCATGCTTCCTGTAATCCCAGGCTGCTGTGGCAGTCCCACATCCCTCATCCCACATCCTGGCCCCAGAGCCTGGATGCCACTGTCTTTTCCTCTTTGCTTTAGATACTGAGCCAGTTTACCCAAGTCTGTAACCATTTTTTTTTAAGAAGTAAACTTTTTTTTTTTTTTTTTTTGGTTTAAAGACAGGGTTTCTCTGTGTAGCTTTGCGTCTTTCCTGGAACTTGCTTTGGAGACCAGGCTGGCCTCGAACTCACAGAGATCTGCCTGGCTCTGCCTCCTGAGTGCTGGGATTAAAGGTGTGCGCCACCACCGCCCGGCTGTAAGAAGTAAACTTTTATCTGCTCCTTGCTTGATCCTCTGGTGTTTCTGTAGTACTCTACTCTTCCCGTTCGATTTTGTTTACATACTGGTCATGATACACAGCCTGATTTCAAAGTACACCTTGGATCAAGACTTGCACTGTGTCCTGCTCTGGAGTAAGGCATTTTAATAGCTTCTCTGAAATATCAGTGTGATTAAGGCATGGCACCTGGGTGCCAAGGGGTTTGCTATCCCAGTTCTCTGGAGAAACCCTGAGTGTGCAAGGAATCCCACGGGGAGGGAAGGAAGGAGAACACACTGGAAGGGAGGTGACTCTGGGGTGGGTATAATAAGACCGCATAGGTGAGAGTCCCAGTCAGATACTGTGTCAATCTTCTCTCCACACCACAGAGAAAGATGATACCATAATGATGAATAAACTACATTGTTTATGACATTCATAAAATAGAAACCACAGGGCTTGCTAGATGATTCAGAATTAAAGGGACCTGTTACCAAACCTGACAACCAGAGTCAGTTCTCAGGACTGACATGATGAAAGAACCAACTTCTGAATGTTATTCTCTGTCTCTGTCTCTGTCTCTCTCTGTCTCTCTCCCTCTCTCTGTCTCTCTTTCTTACACACACACATACACACACACACACACACACACACACACACACACACATACACACACACACACACACACACACACACACCCCACACACAAAAACAGCAGAAATCATATCTGAGGATTCTGGGTCAGTGTAGTGCATAGGCTATATCTGGGATGCAGTCTGGATGCTCAAATGTTAGAATGTCCAATATAGAGAATAACACACAAGTCAGAAGGGCATTTCCAAGAATGGAACCAACAGGCTAAGGTTCCTCCTGGCTTGGGCACCAGGATATTTGTGTCAGTGAAAAGAAGCAGTAGCTTCCCACATTCTATCTCCCTTCCCTGTGGTCCCACCAAGGTGCATCAGGACCCATCCACAGACATCCCTCCATATCTGACATGGAGGAACCAGGTGGTTTTTGTAAGGCCGTGCACGGATGGTGTCAGATACTGTTGGTGGTGGATCCTTGCGTCTCTCCATTGGAGACTGAGGATTGAGCTCATGTAATATGTGGGACATCAGAGTGCTCTCCTCAGGACACCGAGGTGGCACGGAGGGGGAAGTACTACATGTAACTTGCTCTCAGACCCTCTCACCAGGGGCTGCATGACCCAGGCTGCTTTCCCTCAGCAGAAACCCCCCCTGAGGGGTGGTGACCAGAAGACATGTCATAGGTATTTCTTTCCCAATCTGTGCATAAATTTTCTTCCTGTGGCTGCTGCTGGTTGCTTTCCATCCTAGGTCTCCACAGCCTTCAGGTCTTGAGGACACATTGCTCTTACCTTCACTTCTTGGAAATGTCTGGAGCAGAGGGCAAGCTAACACTGCAGAGCTGTGATGGGCTCCTCACTGTGGGTAGGCGTCCTTTTCTCAAATAATTTTCACACATGTTCATCCAATGCATTGTGCAAAGCACCCGAGATGAACTGCACGCCAGAGTAATAAAGGGGCATCAAGCAGAGGCTGGGAAATTAGGAAAGACAAAACATCCACAGAAAAACTTATCATTGAGCTAATCCAGAGGCTACAGTGATTTTCAGGTTTTCGTGGGTGCTTGTTGGAAAGCGAAGATACAAAGAAGATCTGGACTTGTTCAAAATTCTGTCCATATGAAAAGAACCAGGCCCATTGCTTAGGGAAGTGAGATTTTTTTTTCCCCAAACTTTGGATTTCAGTCTTTCTTATATGGTACTTGACATAAGGACCCCTGAGTTGTGTGATTGACAATGTCTTCAGTAATGTTTTAGGAATCATATGTTATTCATTTGTTAGCACGTTCACTGAGAGCACACTATATCAGGAACTGTTCTGTGTGCTGGTACATGAGATCATGCTCCTGTTCTCATGTGGAGGATGAGGGGTGTGTGTGTGTGTGTGTGTGTGTGTGTGTGTGTGTGTGTGTGTGTGTGTGTGAGTGAGTGATAAAAATGTTGGGGAAAAATTCTCTGAGCAGCCAGGTGGGTGTGCTGCACCCTATAATCCCAGCATGGGGGAGGCTGAAGCAGGAGGATTGTCAATTAAAGACCAGCCTGGGCTGGCCAGGCAGTGGTGGCGCACGCCTTTAATCCCAGCACTCTGGAGGCAGAGGCAGGTGAATCTCTGTGAGTTCGAGGCCAGCCTGGTCTCCAAAGTGAGTTACAGGACAGGCTTCAAAAGCTACACAGAGAAACCCTGTCTTGAAACACTCCCTCCCCCCCCCCGAATAAAAAAGACCAGCCTGAGCTTTAGGGTGAGTCCCAGCCTGGCTTGGGCTACACCAAAAGAGCTTGGCTCAATGACAAAGAAGCAAATGAAGACCTCTGAAAAATGCTCTCCCTAAGGATGGTGACCCTCTGTCTTGCTGTCTTGCTGTTTCTTCTGCTGTCACTCACATCAGAGAAGACGAGGAAGCCCAACTTCCTCCGTGGCTTGCTCTGGGTCCCTCCTCAGACTTGATCACTTAGACTTTGGGGGTCCTCTCCTTGTTGCTTTCTCCAGGCTGTGTCCCTCTTCTGCTGTGGTTGCTCTGAGCTATTTCACATCTTTCTTTTCTCGTAATCACTCCTTGACTCCACTTGTCTTAAAAACTAGCTCATCCCTTTGAAATGTCCAAGTCAGTAAGGTTGAGTTACTGTGACCTATGTAACTTTAACTGCTATCTAATTGAATGTTTCCACCTTCCATTTCAGCTGTGTGTGTGGTAGAATAAAGATAAGATGGAGTTTACCATTTTCAGTGCAGTACTTCAGAATCCCTAAGTGACTGCTTTTTAGTGTCCTCAAACTATAGGTAATGTGTGCATTCCAGTCAATGACTCTTTAAGAAGCCATTTTATATCTTTTTTTTTTTAATGGGACTGGGGAAAATGGCTCAGTGGGTAAGAGCCTCTGCAAGCTTGAGGACCTGAGTTTAATCCCAGCATGATGGGGAAGAACTCCTAGAGCTCAGGCTGGCTGAGGGAGGCCATCTGGGGAGGGGGGTTGATCCCTGTGGAGCTCCCAGTGTGGGCTGGTTGCTATTTAAGTCAGGGTTCCTGTTCACCCACCTCTGTCAAATGAAAGCTCATTAATTCTCCCCTGGACCTTCTAGTGGTGAGTAGCTTGGGGTGTGCGTGAAGGAACTAGCTACAAAATGCACACCTCTTCCTGTCACCTGACAGAAGAAAGTCACCTGCTATCACAATGGTGTCAAGAACCCACTGAAGTGTGGAGAACTCTAACAGTGGTTGAGCGCCCGCTGGACTGCAGAGCGCGGCCACACAGGCAGCTGGGTTTAATCAATATGTGTTTCTTCTGGCCATACTTAGCTCTCAGGGTCAGTTCCCCACCGAGACTGCTCAGTCTCATAAGATATGATTTTAAAAAGGTATATTTGCTCTTGAGATGAAATTTATAGGACACAAGAAATATAAAAAAGAAAATAATAACTTAAAATTCTATCATCTGAAAATAATTATTATATAAGATTAGGTGTTTGTTTTGTCAATCATTTCTCCTGTGTGTTTTAGTTTGGGGTTGCAAACTAAAACAGATGGTATCTAGTTAAATTAGAATTTCTAGTAAATGATGGATGCGTTTTTATGTTTTGTTTCTTTTTGTCTGGTAGTTTTTGAAATGGAATCTTGCTGTGTTGCCCAGGCTGGTCTTGAACTCCTAGGTGCGAGTGATTCTTCTGCCTAACTCTAAGGGTTATGACACCATCTCAGGCTGACACTCACTTACACTGAAAATATTACTCATTGTGTGAAGTCGAAATTTAGCTCCCATTCTGTATTTTTATTTGTTAAATCTGGCAACCCTAGTATGTGTGATGACCTGGCTGTTGCTGACTGGCTGTTTATGTTTTTCCTCTTAACAGTGTTTAAGTGTAGCAGACAACAGCAATAATTAGTCATTCTGGGGTTATTTCCTTTTTTTTTAATCTCTTTATATTGATCTCCTCATCTCTGCTGTCTACTTCATTTAGTTTTCACTCAGCCTGGGCAAGTTTACGAACTTGCTTATCTGTGGAGAACGTGGATGTGGATGTGTACATGCCTGCATTCAAATACCAGTGACTACGTTCTCTGAGTTTATTTAGACTACAGATAGATCTTGTTTCATGAGCTCTCATTAAAAAAACAAAACTAAACTAAAATCCCATTCAATTATGGGCACCTCTCTCTTTAAATACTATAGTGTTAAAAGATCATCAGATGTATATTGGAGCTGGGCGTTTGGGTGCACATCTTTAATCTCAGCATTCAGGAAGGAGAATCAGGCAGATCTTTGTGAGTTCCAGATCAGCCAGGGGCAAATAATGAGACCCTGTCTAAAACAAAGGAGGAAAAGAAACAAAGATACACATTGCCTTTTGACATAGTCCTGATCCCCCTGGGCATGGATGGCAAAAGGCAGGATGCTGTAGTTGGAGTTCTTGAAGCTTATCTTAAAGTCCTTTGGTTAGATCACATTTTGTAGCCGGGGTCCTACACCCTGTGTGGTTGGCCAATGGCGTCTCATGGAAGAGGTGTGGATCTAGTGTAGAGCGGTATTGGGCATGGCTCAAGGTCCAACAGGTGGACCCACGCACACAAGGAAGAACGCCAGCGTGGAAGAGCATGTCTAGCTCTGTCTGTGGCGACCAGGCTGAGGACTTCAAAGAGGAGGGAACACAGGAACTGACTCTCTGACCATCGAGATGGCGGTGGGTGAGGTAGGAGGTCAGGGATGGACAGGTCTCATGGAGCTTTCCTTGGCACTGGGTGCCGGTGGAGCATCTCTCTCCCCTCTCCTCTGGTTGCTGTTTACATGGGAAGTTCATTTGGAAGGACTCGAGTCTCCTGCAGATAATTACTGACAGACAAAGCCCAGAAGAAAAGAAGCGGCCTCGGTACCAGTGGGACAGGCTGATAGTAAAAGGAGAAAAATGTTGGAAATTGCCTTCAGGGAGTCAGAAACTAAAGCAAGAAATATGATGGGGTTTGGTTCGGAAAAGTGCAAAAGATTCCCCCTAGGAAGAGTAATTCAAGCCTCCTGTTGATGAAGTTCTAGGGCCAGAGGAGCTTAGACAATGCTAAGCTGCTAAGCCTAGGGCAATGGGAGGTTTCCTGAGAAGCAAGTGAGTGCCCTCTGTTCTCTGGGATAGATCCCCTTAGAGAGTGATTTTCTTCCCCAGTGGCTGGAGAAGGGGCTATCAGCCTACGCCAGGAAGCAAGCTCCATTACACCAGGCCTTTCTAAACAGTTAGGGTAAAGAGGAAACAATGGAGTCTGCCTGGAGTTCCGAGCTCACTCAGCGTGTTGGTGACAGACACCCCATCCTGCTGGTCACTTCTTTGTAAAGTAGGTTTTCCTGTAATAGCAGCTGGATCCCTAAATCCTCCGCCTCTGACCTTGTGAAAGGAGGGACCTGTCATAAGTGTGGGTCACAGAGACTGTGGAAGGCAGGAAAGATCGGAATCAAGCCTCAGCCTTGGTCTGTGAAAATACCACAAAATCCACTCAGAGGCGTTTCAAAGCGTACCCCATGAAGGAAACAGGCAGCTGTGATTTACTCACTTTAATACTTACAGTAAGCTGGACACTCACAGAGCTCTCCTTACAGCTAGGCTCCTCCTGGCAATGTTCAAACAATACAGACACTAGGCTCTTCATTACAGCACTAATTGCTGGAGTCGAAGCTTACAAATTAATCCAAAGATGACTACATTTGTTGCCATGGTGCATGGATACAATGGAAATCTACACAGTTATTAAGAGGGACAGGAGGTTCTCTGTGTAGACCAGGGAGCTGAACTCTGGATGTGGAGTGAAGAAGGATGTGTTCACAGGTGTGTATTATAAATATAAGTGACTTACTGAGTAAGCATGAATATAAATACAGCCATTGTTTCTTTTTGAAAATCTTGTGTGTATGCCCATGTGTGTGAATGGAGGTGTGCATGTATGATGACCAGAGAGCAACCTTGGGTGTCTCTGCTTGATTTCCATGGTATCTTAGTCAGGGAATCTTGTTCATGGCTGTATGAACCAGGCTAGCCTTCATGGAGATTCTCCATCTCCATCTCACCATAAAAGAGCTGGGATTACAGATGTGTGCCCCCTTGACTGGCTTCATATGGATTCTGTGGATCTACACACAAGTCTCTATGCTCATGCAGCAAGCCTCTGAGCTGTCCCTCAGACCCCAGAGAGATGGCTCAGTGGTTAAGAGCACTGGCTGCTTTCCCAGAGGACTCGGGTTGGATTCCCAGCACCCACAAAGTAGCTTACAACCACCTGTAACTACAGTCCTCTGGCTAAAGTATCCAGTGCTTTCTTTTGGCCTCCAAGGGCACTGCACACACGTGGTGCACAAACACACACAGGCAAAACACCATAAAGTAAAAATATAAATAAAATAAGGAGAAAAATAGAAAATTTATTATTATTATTATTATTATTATTATTATTATTATTATTATGTGTGTGTGAGCATGATGTATGTGTGGGTCATGACATGGCATACATGTGGAGGTCAGAGGTTCTCTTCTTCCATGTTTATGTGGGTTCCAGAGATCGAATTCTGGGCTATTAGACATCTACAGCAAGTATCTTTATCTGATGAGCCATCTTGCTGGCTCCTCACTTTTTTTTTTCTTGATAAGACACATTTCACTGTGTAGCAGACTAGCCTTTCACTCACCAACCTCCTGCTTCAGCCTCCTGGATCTTGGGATTACAGGTTTGCATTACTGTGTGGGGTCTACACATTTGCTTAGATTTCCAGAAAGAAATGATGGGAAGACAGACAAAGACTAATGAAAGGCTCCAGGATGTGAGGAGAAGAGCCCTTCATGGAAACAACCTCTGTCTTGAGCGATGGTTCTAATTTTGGTGGAACCACAAATGCTGTTGTGGCTTTTAAAGCATTAAACAAAAGAGTGAAACCAGGGTAGCCCTTAAAACTTAAAAACTGCACTTGGGAGGCAGAGGCAATTGGATCTCTGTGAGCTTGAGGCCAGCCTGGTTTACTGAGTAAGTTCCAGGACAGCCAGAGTTACACAGAGAAACCCTGTCTTGAAAATCCACAACACCAAACCTGGAAAACTAACTGCTGCTTATGAAGGTGTCTGACCACCAAGTCAACAGCACAACCACACAGAAATGAGTTATTCCAGAAGGCCTCGGGTAGGGCTCTGCTGACATTGCCACAGGACCCTCAGTTGCATTCAAGGATGATGTTGGGAATGCTTTGATATGATCATGTACAGTAAGGTACAGGAAGTTATTTTGTTAATGATATATGGAACCCAGCTTTTCAATGTAAGAGATACATTGAAAGAGATACATTGAAAGAAAAAGAAAAATGAAAAATATAATATTAATCTGAGAGATGTTTGGGATGTAGAGACCTAGAAAAAATAAGATTCTCATTTTAATTGATGTAATTAATCAATTAATTGATTAACTTATGTTTTGATAATATTGGGAATTGAATGTATACTTCGTCTGTTTCAGGCAAGTTTTATACCACTGAGCTATATCCCCACTCCACCTTTTTAATATTTTATTTTATGTTTTTAAACAGGGTGTCATACAGCTTAGGAGGCCATGTACTCCTGATCCTCTGCCTCCCCTTCCCAGGTGCTGAGATTTCAAGCATGAGCCATCATTCCTTGTCCATACCCATTTCTATAACAACAACAACAACAATCCAAATATGCAGCAAGTTCATAATTTTTCTTGGCAGCACCAGATAGCTGAGGTCCCTGGGAAATCGGCCAAACTAAACTGCAAGGGGAGAATTGGATGTGGCTCACAGTAAGTGTTGATACTTACTTGGGGGAGGCAGAGGCAGGAGGCATAGCTCCCTGTTGTTATTCCCAACAGCCAGAGGAGTTGGCCGGGACTTTGAGGCCCAAACCTTAGGCTTTGATGCAGAGAAGGATTTCAGGACTGGCCAGCTTATGAAGCAGAGTTGGAGTTTATTAATATTTTCATGTTAGCTTAAACACAACGCTTGAGGAAAAATTAGAAGCACTCAGAAGAAACTAAGACACACCCAGAGAAACAGTGTGGGCTTCTCAGAGAGGAGTCTCAGGAAATGTGGCTCTCCCTTGAGTAATTTTACAAAACTCATGTACTGGATTGGGGGCAGTGTTTGAAGCTACTGTCTTTAAAGAGTGTCGGAGAAGCCTAAATGAGCTCATAGGGTGGTTCCTGGGGGCACTGCACAAGATTACAATTGACAAAGTCCCCAAGACACAGGAAAGTAGGACATCTTTACCGCAAAGTTAATGGTCCTTTTTGAAAAATCCCAGGAGATGTCTAGGGAAAGGTATTCAGGCCTTAAGCCCGACACATTGTTATCTGAACATAAAATATCTGTATATGAAAAGAATATTAACTGTATGTCTGCAGCCTTTGCAGGAAATGTTAATTAATTCCATAGAAGTTGTATTTCTTCACTGGTGAGAGGCTTCAATCTGACTTCAGAGTGGGAGGTTCTTCTCCCCTCCCGTGTCTCCATCATGTTCTCTTCTTTCTATCTTGCCTCAGCAGGACAGCTGCACCTGCTGAAGTGAGGTAACCATATACCTGGAAAGCCTCCTAGAGCTGTTGACAACTGGCAATAGCAAATGAGTTGGGGAGTTGGGGGAGGCTTAGAAGGCCACAAATACAGAAAACTCTATTATCATAAGTGGATGCTCACAAAAGGCTGGCAGACCCTAAGCCAATATCCCTTACAGTGCAGGCATATGGAAGGGGCCAGCTGCTGAGGGTTCCCTCCAGTTGACAAATAAAAGCCAGGCCAGGTTATTCTTCTGTATCCCCTGAAACAAGAAGTTTCCGGGGGAGAGGAGTATGGGAGTGTATGAGTGATATTGGGTCCAAGACTGCAGATGTTGAGGAGGTCAAAACCCCTGAGAGGGTCACATCCCCAAACATAGGGTACTGCCTAAGATTGGGACTGGTCCTAAAAACCGACTGTCCCCTTGCCTCCCACTACCATGCAAACAAGCATCTAGTAGTAACTATAGTGGAATACTGCCCAGAGTGTGGGGAAAGGATCCTCTGGCCAGTGCATCACAGAGGGGACCTACACTGAGGACAAAGAAGCTCTTTGGAAAATAATTAGCCTCCACTTTAAACATGGTATTTCAAGAGAAATTGAAAAATGATCCACGCACGGTAACCATAGCAACAAAAGATTTGAACATCAGCAGACTGCCTAAGACTAACCAAAAGCCAAACTGAAGGCCTAGCAAAGCAAAGACAGCTTTCAGATACCAAAATCCTCAGTGCCTATTGACAACACAGCGTGTAGACTTTAACAAAACCCTCACACAAGGGGAAATGAAAAAGGTGAACAAGGCACCAAACAGACAAGACTCCGAGTGACAGACACTGGGACCAGCCAACTGGTCCCAACTTGTTTCTAAACATTGATTTTTAAACAACTTTTTGATGCTTAAAAGTCCAAGTGGGAAAAATGGAAAGCATGTCTGGTGGAGAACTCCAGTAATAAGACAGAAACTTTCAGAATGACCAGTGACCAGACTAGAAAGGACACAGATACATCGAGAATAGGGAGGGCCCTTGGTGAGGGTGCTAGTTCGTTTTCTACCCACTTGATCCAAGCTAGAGTTATTTGGGAAGGGCGAGCTTCAGCTGAGAAAAGTCACTCCGCCAGATTGGCCCATGGGCAAGCCTGTGGCTTTTTTTTTTTTTTTTTTTGGTTGATGATTAACGTGTGAAAGTCCAGCTTGCTGGGCGGTGGCACCCTCAGGCTTGTGGTCCTGGGTGCTATAGGAAAGCAGGCTGAGCAAAGCATGGGAACCAGCCAGTAAACAGCACCCCTCCATGGTTTCTGCTTCAGGGTCTGTCTACGATTCCTGTCCTGAGCTCCTGGCCTGATTTTGCTGGATGATAAACCGTAGCTGTTGGAGGAAATCAACCCTTTCCTCCCCAACTTGCTTTTGGTCATGGTGTTTTATTGTGGCAATAGAAATCCTACCTAAGACAGAAATCAGTAGATATTGCTGTGACAGACCTGACCATGTTTTGAGGAGGACTGTGGAAGGACTTTGAGACATTGGGCTAGAAAAGCCAGTGAGTGCTCAGAGTTTAATGAGCTGTCTGGGAACTTGGTGGATGACACTTAGAGCAGTACAGATAATCGAGGCCCGGCCTTTGAAGTTTCATAGGGAAGTTTGAAAGATTCCCTTCAAGAATCTCAGACTGTTCAACATTTTGAGCAACAATCTGGGGCTCTGGTGAGCTGAAGCTAAAGAACCAGCTGTGGTTAAGAAGAGACCTGCATCACATCACTGAGGCAAACTCTTTGGGAAAGTGTTTCTCAAGGGCAGCACACAGATGCTGTGGGACAGAGGGGCCATAGCTGTCCTTTGTGCTGACAGCTTAACTCTGTGTATCTAAGAGTCCCTCAGATGGTCCTGGATTTGAAGGCATGAAGGGGTCATGGAGATCAGCTTGGCACCAGGAGAGGCCATCAGTGAAGATTCAACCTCAGTTGTAATAGAAGCCTCAAGTCTGAAGAGATCATGGAGAGAAGTTAAGGCTTGGTACTGTGTAGCAGGGTCAAAGGTCCTGAAGAGATTCCAGGAGAGGCTATCGCTGAAGGTGCAGCCCAGGTGCAGAGACTCCAGCAATTTGGAAATGCCAGTACTGTGGAATGACCACTGAGGGCAACAGCAGATGTGGAGTGCAGATAACTGGAGCTTGGGAGACGAGCTGTGTATGCTATGAATGGTAGAGCCAGAGAAATGCAACTCTCCAAGCCCTTTGGAGCCCAAAGGATAATTTCTGAATGCCAGGCATTAGACACTGAGTTATTTACACTTTCAGAGCTTAGTTTTACATTGTTCATATTGTGACTGTGCCCTGGTTATTCTTTCTTGGAATACAAAAAAAAAATATTTAACTTGCTTTTTAATTTTACAGGAACCCATGTTCGGATATCTTAGAGAAACTTTGGAATTGTACAGATATTTTGAAGTTTTAGAAAGACTTTGAATATTTCAGAGAGACTGGATATTTTAAAAAGACTCTGGGGATTTTAGAGAGACTGGATGTTTTAGAGAAACTTTGAACTTTGGCAGAGACTTTGGGTATTTTAAAGAAGCTAAATTTTAAGATGTTTGAATTTTTAAAGTATGCAGGACTTTCAAAGGCTGGAATGTGTTTTATTTTGAGGCACTTATACTAATGTCTCAATGAGATCTTGGGGATAAATAAGAAAGGGAAGGTTATAGTTCAATAAAAATGTGTTCATGTGTCAAGTTCACAAGGGATCAATTGTACCCGCTAGTTTTTGAATCAACTTGACACACGCTAGAGTTATTTGGGAAAAGAGAACCATAGTTAAGAAAAAAATCACCCACCAGAATGGCTCATAGGCAAGCCTGTGGGTATTTTCTTCATTGATAATTGATATGGGAGGATCTAACTCACTGTGGATAGTGGCCCCGTGAGCTGGTGGTCCTGGAAGCTATAAGAAAGCTGCTCTCATTTTTAGCAGCTCTTTAGAGAGGGATGGATAAATATTTGGAGATCATCTTCCACTTTTAAGACAAAGTATTCAGGTGGGTGCTGTGGTCTGTCAACAGTTTTTCCTATAAGAAAGCTCTTTGCAATTTGAAAAAGAAAAAGAAAACAGGAAAGAAAGGGATTCTGTGATTACTGTTTCCTGGTCATACAAGATGTACCCCACAATGTGCACCTAGAAATGCCACCCCACATTCTACTCCGTAACTTAACTGTTCATGTTTAATGCCATGCCCACATACCACTTTCAAAGCCTCACAGAATGGGACTCCATGTTTCATCCAACGGGACTTCATGTTTTACCATGCTTACCACATTGATAAACAGTGTCCTGCTTGTTTCTCTGGAATTCCTCATGGAGCTTCTCAGTTCATACGTCCATCCTGCCCTTCTTACTTACTGCGTGTGCAGTAAGTAATGATGAGGAGTGTTTCCACCGTGAGCATTTCTTAAACACGTACTCTTTCTGTGAGTCTTCAAGCCCCTCTTCTCGTTCTATATAAAACATATAATAAATTGTTGTAACTACAGCCGCTGCTGTGCTGTGGAACTCTAGAACTTCTCCTGTCTAATTATTTTGGCACATTAGTTTCTAGTGTTTCTTCCCTCCTCTTCCCCTCCCCCACAGGACAATTGTTTTAAAACCCTTTACTTAAATCAGATAAAATCTTTTAACTTCTACATATGACTGATTACATGAGGCATTTGCCTTGCGGTATTTGATTTATTTCACTTAATGTAATGGCCTCCAGCTCCATCTACATTGTGACAAATGACAAAATTCTATTCTTTGTGGATACACAATATTCCATCCTTTAAAAAATCCATCTGTCAGCCAGGTGGTCGTGGTGCATGCCTTTAATCCCAGCACTCGGGAGGCAGAGCCAGGCGGATCTCTATGAGTTCGAGGCCAGCTTGGGCTACAAAGCGAGTTCCAGGAAAGGTGCAAAGCTACACAGAGAAACCCTGTCTCGAAAAACCAAAACCAAAAAAAAAAAAAAAAAAAAAAAAAAATCCATCTGTCTAATGATAAGGACCGTGGTTAAATCCGTATCTTGGCCATCAAATTTTCCTCTGAAATCTCACAGATACAAAACCCCATATGCATCTAGTTCTAGGAGTATTAATTCTTTTCAGTGTTTCTGGCTTTTGTATGCGAGGACACTCATCAAACTCCCAGGCAACTCTCTCTCACCGCCCGACCTCCACCTGTTCTTCTGCTGCAGAAAGCAGCCTCAAAGAAGTACTCCCAGTTCAGCACTGACGTGGCCGAGGCCATCGCCTTCTTTGACTCCATCATCGCAGAGCTAGAGACAGAGAAACGGCCGAGGACTGCTGAGGTTGACCGGCCCAATGAAGATGTGGACTTTGATGGTGAGCGCTGGGAGGGGAGGTGGGGCTGTGAGTGGGCTCCTCCGGGGATGGCATCAGGGACCACACCTTCTTTGCTGAAAGGAACTCCTTCACTGCCTCCGTCGCCCTGGCTGTCACTGCCCCAGCCTCCACCTGTGGTGTTTTTTATTTTATTTTATTTTTTTACTGCAGCTGCCAGGCTGGGACCCCTAACACTCCGTGAGGGAAAGCGAGAGGAAATGGCTAAAGAGAGAAGCTGTCAGTGGGGAATGTTGTCATACGGAGGGACGTTTCTGTTTTGCAAGATGCAAACAAAATTCTGGAATGTGAACATTCTTAACACTACCTAATGGTGTACTCAAAATGACTAAACAGGCCGGGCATGATGGTGCACACCTATAATCCCAGCAACTGGAAGGGTAAACCCTTTAGGAGGACAGACAAGAGTTTGGAGGCCAGCCTGGGCTGCCTAAGGAGACTTTATTTCAAAAAGCCAAAACTCAGGGCCTAAATATATGGCTCAGTCTATAATGTGCTTGCCTCAAAAGTGTAAGGACCAGAGTTCAATCCCCAGCAGCCAGGTATGTGTGACAGTGTGAGCCTATAATCTTAGTGCTCAGGAGGCAGAAACTGGAGGATCCCTGGGCCTTTTCAGACAGGCTGGCTGAAATAGTGAGCAGGATAGTGAGAGACCCTGTTTAAAAAAAAAAAAAAAAAAAAAAAAAAGCCGGGCGGTGGTGGCACACGCCTTTAATCCCAGCACTCGGGAGGCAGAGGCAGGTGGATCTCTGTGAGTTCGAGGCCAGCCTGGGCTACCAAGTGAGTCCCAGGAAAGGCGCAAAGCTACACTGAGAAACCCTGTCTCGAAAAACCAAAAAAAAAAAAAATAAAAAAAATAAAAATAAGCAAACAAAAACAAAAACAGGGTGGATAAATTGAGGAAGGCATGCTCAAAACTAAACAAACACAGAGCCCAAACCAAAACTATGTAGTGAGGACCTGTCTCAAAAGGAAAAAAGGAAAAGAAAAAGGAAAAAACCGAAGGCCAGTGTTGTGTGACTTCTCCTGGAGAGACCTAACACAAATATGTCTACTTACCCTGGAGGCTAGGGCCTAGACAGATCACCCAGGACAGACCACAGTAACTATTGCACAGATGTCCACATTGGTGAAGCAATGAATTTTTACTGAGGTGATGAACAGGAGGATGGGGAGGGGTTACTTACAAAGAGCAGGGGTAACTCAAAAGCAGCTGCGTTGCCAGGAAGGCCACCCCAACACAGGCAACAACATCTTTTTCTCTAAAGTTTGGCTGCTCAGAGTCTCCACCCCAGCAACTGTTTACAGTTATACAAACTATAAAGATACATAAATTATAAGTGCTTATAATCCTTTCTACAGGGTTGGGTAGGGGACCTCCAGAGTCTTCCAAGCTTTTGTTCTGACAGGTGTGACCTCTTGTTCACTGATGCTGGTGAGCACCTCCCTCCCCCAGGAAATGCAGAGAGAGGGTTGCAATTGGGAAGAATGAGCCACACAACAGCCAGTGGGTGATGGGGCTCAATGGCAAAAGTGCTTGAGCCTGAAAAACTGAATTCACTCCCGGAGAGAACTGACTCGGGAAGGTTGTCCTCTGACACCCCCCACCCCCCCCCACCCCCCCCCACCCCCCCGCCCTGCCAACAACAGCAGCAACAATCTCTGTTCATTGTAAAAACAAATGAACCAAACAGCACACTGAAGTATTAAAACCTCTAGGTGCTGGGAGCCACAGCTCAGCAGTTCCCAGGTGATCCTGCTCTCACAGAGGACCAGAGTTCGGTACCCAGCAGCCACACTGGCCTCCTGTAATTCTAGCTTCAGGGGATTCAACACTGTCTTCTGGCCTCTGACAGTGCCTACACTCATGTGCACACAACTAAAAGTTAAAACCAATTAGAAAAAAGAAACTAAAAGACAGATACCATCTGTAGGTCACGGCCACAGTTAACACTTGGGCATATGACTTTCCCAAAGGATTTTCAACACACTCAGATTTTATTTATATTTTACTTTTAGCAAAAATGGAATCTCTTTGAACAATATGCCATGCATTGGGGCACCCTTCCGGAGTCAAGAGTCAATGAGTACAGCTCTTGGCACTGTCCCAGCCCTGGGCTTTGCTGAGTCTGACTCCACCCCCAGACCCCTGCAGCCTCCTGCAGAACTCACGGCAGTGAGCCTGTCTTTCCTTGCTGGGGATCCCCCATCTGTCCATGCTCTCCTTTACCTTCTGCTCCCCCGATAGTGGCCAGCTGCCCAGGTCACTTGCTTCTCTTTTCCAGTGGCGACCAGTTCACAGGAGCACAGCTTGCACTCCAACTGGATTCTGCGGGCGCCACGCAGACATTCTGAGGCCATCGCTGCTCACGCCACCGCAGACAGTCGGTTTCGAAGGAGCACGGAACACAGGGTCACGGGCACCCAGAGGAGGCTTGAGAGACACCCCATTTACCTGCCAAAGGCTGTGGAAGGGGCATTCAACACCCTGAAATTTAAGCCCAAAGCCCACAAAAAAGAGTAAGTGCTTGGACTTAATAGAACCAAGACATTCTCAATGTGCTCCAGACTCATGGGGTGTTCCAGACTTAGTGTGTGTTGGTCCCTCATCTGATGTGCAGAAGTTGTTGATTTCATGGGGGGTGGGGCTTGGCTGAGATGTTTTCCCACAGTCTGTACTCCAGCAGCCTGGCTCACTGCTGTCCTCCGTTCTGACCTTGGTTCCACCCTGCCTGCCGGCTTCCTCTCTGGCCTGCTGCTTATACCTTCTGCAGCTCTCCAGTGACAGCTTGGGTTGTACAGACAGAGCAGCAAGCAGCAAGCACCGTTATGCTGAGACACTGTCGCCTTGGAAGGCATTGATGAGCCTCTGCTCTGCAGAGCAGGACTTCCTGCTGGTCTGGCCCCTGTAGGGACATACTGCCACTAGCTCCTGTGGGGACATATTGCCACTGGCTCCTGTGACCTCTCTGCTGCCAGACCCTTGTCTCTCAAGACTAGTTCCCATGACCAACTCCCACGTCCCCCTTGCTTTGTGCAGGGCAACCACTGAGGCCGAGCCACAGGACACAAGGGCCTGTTCAGACTCCGTGGCTGTCCCTTTACCTCTTTATAAGTCACTCAACTCTGGTGGATCCAGGGTTTCCTTGATAGCATTTTACTCCTATAGTAATAAGCCATGTGCTCAACATAGTGAAGCCATGGCCCAGTCCTCATCCTTGACCTTCTCCTTCGAGGCCAAGGTCAATACCCACTAAAGTCCACCCACACCCCACCCCGTATCACTTTAAGGCCCAGAACTGGGGGGAGGGGGCGGGGACAACCTGATGTTCTCAGCAGAAATGGTGGTAATTTGGGTGCGCCTTCCCTCTGTGTGGTGGCCAGCTTGAGCCTGACCATCTCCCTCACCCTTCCTTCCCTTGCAGCCTGGGGAGCTCCAGACAGATCCTCCGCAGCTTCTCCAGAGAAGACATGGAGTGGGATGAGGAGTTCTTTGCACAGGAGTCCCCCGGCTCTTTGGAAGAGGATCATTTTGAGGCAGAGCATCCCAAAGGGCAATGGCTGATTCGAGAAAGACTCTGGGAACGGACAGTGTCCTGACTTGACTTGTCTCAGCTTGGGTCTTTGTCAGGTGGTCTGCTTTTGGGCAGTGTGAGGTGTTCGGTAGAGTTAAAAATGAAATTATAAACTTATAACACAACCAAACTCCCACACTGCCTGTCGGTGACCAGCTAGTGCCAAAAAGAGCCGGAGCTTCCCAGGGGACACGTCCTGGGGGATTCAGAGACTGGGCGCTTCCCACGGCCGTGGACAGGAGAGAAGGAAAGGAGAGCTGGCTGCTGGTGTCCCAGAGCAGAGGCACAGAGAGGCCTTGAATGAGTGACCCTGCCACCCTGCCTTGCCTGGCATACACAGAAGATGGCGTAAATGGCTGCATATAATGTGCTCAGAACTGGAAAGGAGCCACTCTAGAGTTCCGGCCTAAAATCTCCAAGGATGTGTCTCAGAAGCCCAATGGGGAAGTCCTGAGGTCACCTCCATCCATGCAGAATGCAGTCAAGAAGGCAGCCCCTTCTGCTCTAGGTCTTTCTGGGACTTTCAGAAACTCTGCTGCTAGGTTAGCCTGAAAACGGGGCCAGTATCCAGGCGGTAGGGTAGAGAATGGTTCTGTCAGGCCTTGCCTTGTGATCACACTGTTGCTCAGAGCTCCTGCACACAGACAGCTGGTTCAAGGAGGTGGAGGTAGGCAGGTCTTTCTCCTTTCTGACTCACACAAATAAAGCTGTATCCATGCAACCAGCCTGTGACAGGCTCTGCACCTCCCACTTACAGGTAGCTAGAAGCATAATGTTCTTTCTGTCTAGGAAGAATTTTTGTAGTTCAGACATTGTTTGTGAAGAGATACTAGCCCACTTGAGCGTGGCTCTGGCAGGCCTTGCCCTTCCCCCATTCCCTCTGCCTTGCTAAAAACCATTAAATCACATTCCTAAAGCGAGCCACCAAGTCTATTCCCTTACTTGGCCACTTCCTCTCCTGAGGCTGACTACTAAGGTCCAGCTATCAAAAGATTAAGGTCCAGCAATCAAAAGTCCCCTTGGCCCACCTAATTAACGTGCTCAGTCAAAATCAAACACCTCACCCTAACACGGGGCCTCCCCCTCTCCCTTTATAAAATGTCATTTTCTTATGTGCCACATCTGTCTCCCCTCTATCCAGAGACAGTCCTTTGCTGTCAACCCCCACCCACCATCTGGGACAAATACGCCCCCCCCCCATTCCCTTCTCCCTCTTTCCTCTGTCTCCTGTCTTTGTCTCTTACTCCCAGTCCTCTGTCCCACTGCAGCACACACACCTCCTTTGTGTCGAGCACTTGGCCTTGGGGGTCCTGAGCTGCCGCTTTCCCTTTCAGTCTGACTCTCAGCTCCACCTTCAAGGTGTGCCTTGTGCACACCCCAGCAGACGCTCTTCATCTGGCCACAGAGCTGCACCCGGTCAAGTTTTAGGGCCACTGGTTACAGAAGACTCTACACATTGACCTTCCTGCTTTTTATCTTCTCCAAATACTAGCCAGCTGTCTTACTTTTCTGCGGTCACGATGAGACATCATGACCAAGGCGACTTATAGGAGAAAGAGTTTATTTGGCGCCTACAGCTGCAGAGGTTGAGTCCATGACCACCATGGGAGGGAGCAATGGCAGCAGGCAGGCAGGCACACTGCTGGAGCGGTAGCTGAGAGTTCTCATCTTGAGACAACCACCACAAGACAGAGCGGGAGCAAGAGCGAGAGTGAGAGCCGGGTGGGGGGTGGGGGTGGGGGAGGTGGGAACAGAAGAAGCTCCTGTTAGGGAATAGTTTCTGCTTTAGAAACCTCAAAGCTGCCCCCAGTGACACACCTCCTCCAACAAGGTCACACCTCCTAATCCTTCCCAAACAGTTCCACCAACTGGGGGGCCCCAAGTACTCAAATATATGAGCTTATGGAGGCCATTCTCATTCAAACCACCACACAAGGCATATACCTGCTTAACTTCTGAGAGAGCTGAGATCAGGTATACTGTTCATGTGTGCATGCCTGTGTGTGTGCGTGTGCGTGTGCGTGTGCGTGTGTGTGTGTGTGTGTGTGTGTGTGTGTGTGCCTGTGTGTGTGTGCGTGTGTGTGTGTGTGTGTGTGTGTGTGTGTGTGTGTGTGTGTGTGTCCAGCAGTGATTCTTCAGGGAGCATGCCCATGAATGCTAGCCTGCCGGGGACAGGGAGGCAGACATAAAAAGAGAAGCATTGTCTAAATCAAGCCAGGGACACTCTAGGCTTAGTGGCCATGACAATTGCATAAAGGCCTGTGTGATGTTCTTTAAATTAAATAGTAGAAATAAAAACTTTTATTTCTGTGATCTCGGGTGTCTCAAGCTGAGAATCCTTAACTCAGAAGAGGAAAAATCAACAGCCACTGTGCAGCAGCTGTAAGAACCTCAAGCCAACATGTTTCCTAGGAGAACCCAGAGTCACCCTCAGCGTCCTCCTCTCCAGGGTTTTGCAAGTGCCAATATCAATGTCAGAGCGGTGGGGGGGATGGGACAGAGCGGGGAGAAAGGGAGAAGTCGTTCACTTGTTGCCTGACCAGAAAAACAATGTCTGGAGAGTTGTTTAATGGACAGCTTTCATGCTGTGGTCTATCTGCACAAATGTGTTCCCTGAATGTCACTTTCTTTCTCTGCTGGGAACACACTAGGGTAGGGGTAGGGAGTCCACTCAGCCTTACCAGGCAACAGTTTATTACAGGCCACCCTGATTTACCATGGGGAATGCACTGAAAATCTTGTGCTTACAAATCTGAAAGGAAGCAGAATAGGGAAGATGCTCAGAGCCCACTACGATTTCTTCTTCTCTAGGGTTTCCTCTCTGCGGACATGAGGCTGTGCTGGTCTATTTCTCATGGGGTTTTGGATGCTTTTGTCTTTAGTAAGACCCAGCCTGACTGAGAAGTTATAAGGGTTGAACTCATGTCTTATGGAGCAGCTTTTCTGTCTGCTGAAGAAAGTTGGTGGTAAAACCCAGAAGCTGGGCTGTGGCTCACCAATCTTGGAGAGGAAATACAAGGATTTGAGATAAGTCAAACTGGAAATAATAAAGCCAATTTGGAAAACCAAGATGCTTTGACTGTTTTTTGTCCTTCTCAGGGTGATCAACTATTCAAGGGGGTCCGCTGGTCAAAACTATCTTAGTTTGGGTACATGAAACCCTGCAAAGATGGAATGCCAAAGGCCAGGGGTACATAATGACGCCTTAGTCAATGAAGTTCTCGCCTTGCAAGCATGAAGACCCAAGTTCAATCCCTAAAACCCATGATAAAATTGTTTTTAAGTAGAACACAATTTCTTAAAGCCAGGTTTGGTGGCACACACTTGTAATCCCAGCACTGGAAAGGCAGAGGCGTGTGGATCTTTGGGACTCCTGTAGTTCCTTAGCCTAACCTATTGGTGAGCTCCAGACCAATGAAAGATCCTGGCTCAGACAAAAAGCAAGGTCGATGGTACCTGAGGAAAGACACTTGAGATTGTCCTCTGGCCCTTACACACACATATGTGCACACACACACATGCACATGTGTGCATACACATGGGCACATATGTGCAGGTATGCACATACCTAAACACATATACATATAAATACACAAGAAAAAAGGAAGGAAATGAAAGAAAGAAAGAAAGAAAGAGAGGAAGAGAGAAAGAAAGAAAGAGACAAACTCAAAAGAGAGCGAGAGTCCCTGGCCTTTGGCCTTCCTGTCCCCTCACTCCCAACCTCTCACCCCAGGTAAGCCTCCTGCGGCTGGGTTGCTATGCAGCAGCCCAGAACACAGCCACCTGGGGGTAAGCCAGAGTGGCTCTAACAGGAGACTGTATTCCCTGCACCACTGGATGCCTTTCATAGTGATTTGTCTCTTGTTGTTATCAATAATTTATCACAAATTATTATCACAATAATTATCACAAATAACATATAATTGTAAAATAAATGATAGCAAATATAAAAGCATAGAATCCCCACAAGTTTATTTTCCTAAACTTTGGAAGTGAGAAAGCCCAAATCAGGCATATTGGTTGTTAAGTGTTGGTAGGGCTTGTTCCTTCTGAAGGCCCTCTCTAGCCTCTAGGGATGCCCTCACTCTTTGGCTAATGGCTCTTTCCTTGCATGACCCCAGCCTCTTCCGTCCTCAGAGCTCCAGCTGCTCATTCTCATTACACAGAATCCCCAAGTGGAGGGCCATGGCGGTTTCTTTCTGTAAAGAAGAATGGCGCTGCTTTCCACGGGGTCTTTATCAAGCAGCCACTATGCAGAATAAGACACTTCTTTCCTTCAGCAGCTGGTGATCCAAAGGAGAGATCTTGTTACTTCATCCAGTGTCTCTACCTGCCCAGGAAATGCATAAATGTAGAGAGCACATGTAGCCTAGGGTTGGGGGAAGGAAGGGTTTTATGGATGGCCAGAGTCTTGAAAGATAGATTGAGACTTTAGCAGAAGGTTGCAGAGGGGTGATATTGTGTCGGGGAATTGGCATTCAAAGAACAATCATCAGGAGTGTGGGGAAGGAGTGCACAGCCAGGAGATGCTCTCAATGGAAGGGCATCTTCTAATAGACAGCCATGGAGGTCATATTGGAAAGTAGGTAAAGTTGAAAGAGAGTTGGTCACATGGAGATAAAGCATCGAACCGTTAACTGGAGCTGAGGCGAGAGGGTGGAGGTGATGGAGAATCCTGAGAAGTTGGAGAAGTTGCAGCAGCTAGAGGAAGAGGTGGGAAGCCTCTGGGATATTGAGAAGCCTCCGGGATATTGTGATATTAAGTCAGTCTGAACTGTCCATCCTGAGGAGGCACTCTCGGGCCTTCTGTCTGTTCCTGCTTGACTCTGCCTCCTCACTTTCTCCATCTTCTTTGATCTGTCTCCTCCTTGGAACATGATGTTCACCAAAAGACATTGCCAGATATGGCCAGGTGGAAACCCTGGTGTCGATCTCTCTGTGGTCCCTATGTGTGTGTGGTTTAGCCTGCTGCCCCAGGGGCTGTCTCCAGCCAGAGTTGACACTGAATAGACCTCATGCCACACAAGATGCCAGCACATGATGAATATTCTCTTGGGTGGAGCGAAGGGCATTGTCTGTGTGTCAATTTATCTATCATTTGGCAAAAATTAGTGAGCACTGCTCTAGCCCATGTCTGGGATTATGATAAGAATAGAGGCCGCCTGGCGTTAGTCCAGAGGGAGGGTCAGACATTGATGACAAGATTGCACTAAAGAATGAAGATTAGGAGGGCAGCAAGCTGTGCAGAAGGCCCTGATGTCACCAAAGTTTTGTCACAGGAAAGTGACTTAGTCAGAGGAGGATGGCTGGGGAAAGCTTTTGAGAGGTTTCCTCTCATGCTCCTCAGTCAGCTTTCAGTCACTCCCAGAGGCAGGGGTCCTCTTGGTTGGGTTCACCATGATCTAATCTGAGTGGATGCTCATGCACACAAATACTTTCCATTTCACTTAGAGCTGCCAAGAGGGAGAACTTAGTCTGAGCTTTCTCTGTCCTCAGTGCCTGGAACCACACTCATCACAAATTGTTGATGGGTTGATCTGCAACTTATCTGAATAAATAGAGTGAGGTGCCAGCACTAAGATCTATAGAAAGCACGAGGCATCAACATGTAAAGGGTTTGGGGAACAGAGAGGGATCCAGGCCAAGGCTGTATTGTGCATGATCCATGCCAGAGTGTGTGTGGCACATTTGAGGGAGCTCAGAGCTTCAACTCATTCATGAGATATTGCAGAACAACCAGAGGTGCCCAACATTGACCACAGTGGACCCTGGAGCAGAACAAGATGGATGTGAGAGGGATGTGTGAGCAGCAAGCAGTTAGCATTGGGGGTATCTTGAGGACACATAGGCCTTATTTGCCTCAAATGTGAATCTAGTATAATTGTAATACTTTATTGTAAATGGATGTTTCTCTGTCCTGACCACTTGGTCCCAAATAACTGACTCAGAGGCTGAATATGAATTATAAAATGCTTGGTCAGTAGCTCAGGCTTATTACTAACTAGCGCTTACATTTTAGGTTAACCATATTTCTTATTTATGCTTTGACATGTGGCAGTACTTTTATTAGCATGGCATGTTCATCTCTTGCTCCCTCTGTGTCTGGCTGGCAACTCCTGACTCTGCCCTTCTCCTTCCCATCATTCTTAATTTGGTCACTTCACCTATATTTCCTGCCTGGCTACTGGCCAATCAATGTTTTATTAAAACCAATTGAGTAAAAAATCTTTACATTGTACAAGAGCATCATTCCACAGCACTTATCATCATTATCATCATCATTATGTCCTAAATGTTTGGATTATCATTATGCCTAGCTCTGTTATTATTATTTTATTTTTAATTAAAAATACGTATTCATACTGGATGGTGATGGCACATGCCTTTAAATCCCAGCATTCGGGAGGCAGAGGCAGGTAGAACTCCAAGTTCGAGGCCAGCTTGGTTTACAGAGTGAGTTACTGGACAGCCAGGGCTACAAGGAAAAGCCCTTCCTCAAAATAAAATGAAGTAAAATAAATATGTATTCGTTTGTACATATGTGTACATCCCTGCATGAGCTTATGTATGCCATGTATGTGCAGGTGTCCAGGGAGGCAGAGGACACTGGGTCCCCCTGGAGCTGGAGATATAAATAGTTGTGAGTCACCTGAAGTACCTACTGGGAATAAAACCTGGGTTCTCTGGGAAGACAGTAAGTGAAACCATCTTTCCAGCCCCTCTCCCCTTTTTAGACAGTTTTATTATGTAGCTCTGACAGGTCTATCTAGAACTCAGTATGTAGAATAGGCTGGCCTAGAAATCAAGAGATCCTGCCTCTGTGTCCTAAGTACCAAGATTAAAAGTGTGTGCCACCATCCTGGCTCATCATCATCTTCTTCTTCTTTTCAATCTGAAGTAAGACCCAGGCTGCACTCTTCCTCCTCCTCCTCCTCCTCCTCCTCCTCCTCCTCCTCCTCCTCCTCCTCCTCTTCCTCCTCCTCCTCCTCCTTCCTCCACCACCCCCTCCTCCTCCTCCTCCTTCTTCCTCCACCTCCTCCTCCTCCTCCTCCTCCTCCTCCTCCTCCTCCTCCTCCTCTTCCTCCTCCTCCTCTTCATTATCATCATCTTCAACCTGGGAGACATCCCAGGCTGCACTCAGACTCCCCTGCTGTAATGGCTCTGGGGTGACAGGACATCTCATATGCACGGTTCTAGTGCTTCTAACTTACAGTGCTGAGGTGATAATTAAATGATTATTACCTGTCAAAGTGCAAGGCCTATGTGCATCATTAACTGGTTATGATGAAGGAGTATTAATTATTACCTAGGATATTGATTTTGCCACACACTTAAGCAATAGTGAAGGAAAACTTCTAAGAATGTTGTAAGCATCTCTGGAGGAGGAATAAACTAAGAAAACCACTTTCAGTAAGACAGTGTACCAACCTGCGGTGAAAGGTGGGTTCTCCAAAGTCACGGCTCTGTGACCACCCCCAGGTGTCTGCAGATGACTGCTCTGGGGTTCCAGCTCCCGATGCAGAATCGGGCCTGGATTGTACCTGTGTCCTCACAGCAGCGGCTGGGGAACAGTGGGCATGGTCAGCATTGCACCTAACATTTTCCAGGTTTTCAATGCATCTGCATTTAAGTGACAGTCAGTTGTTTGCAATATGATAGTCAGGTCATCCGATTTACAGGTGGCTTTTACTTTATCAAGTGAGTCAGACTCAATTAAACTTGAAGGAGGCTGAATTTGGTCCTAAATGAGCCCTTGCATGTCATGGTACGTTCAAATTTATCACTACCACCCTTGCCTGTTTTCGTATGTAACACTGCAGTTACAAGACGGTGACCTGGAGACGGTCCTTACCCCTTTTATGTTGGTGATCAAGGCTGAGTTTCTCAGAGCCAACCTCACACCCCTCATCCCTACCAGGGATCTGCCGGTATGCATGACTCTGGGCACACGGTGGCGCTCCAAGCCTAACAATTTCCGGGATGGCTGAAAATTTAAAATGCAAGCTGAAGAGAGGAAGCCAGATCTGGGTAGAGTAGGTGCATGTCCGCAGGGAGGCGATCTGGATTCGTGAGTGGGTGGCCTCACTGTGGAAAATGTCTACGTTCTCGCTGGTTTCCTGGGTCCCAAGCGAAGGTTCTGATGTGAAATGAAAGGGCTTGGTGCTGAAACCCAAACCTTAGACCACAAGCAAATTAAATCTCCATCTTCCCTTGTGCTAGATGAGGGAAAACAGACAAGTAAGACCCGATAGTGGACTTTGCTAAAGAAGGGATATCATCTGACTCCCTAAGCTTTTACTGAAAAAGAGAGGGGTCAGTTTCGCTCTGACCTCTGCCAGTGTGGGAGCCTCAAGAAAGTCTTTTTTTTTTCTGCACCTCTGTTTTTATCTTTTGGGGTGTGTGTGTTAATGGTGAGAGGACCAACTTTACAGGGTCATAGTAAGGAGGAAAGGAAATGGCGCAGAACCTCAGGACATTGCTCATATCCATTGGTGCAAAACTGGCAGTTTCGTGTGATTTATCCTAAATCCAGCGGAGTGCGCCGGGCCAGGTGATGGGCGGGGTGTGGTAAAAAACAAACGATGGTCTCCACAGCTGCTGTGACCAGTCTAAAGCACCCAGTGGCTGTGGGCATTTAGGGAATCGGACTGCGTGGTCTGCCGGCCTGCTGGCGTGGGTTTCCTGGCTTCTGTGTGCTGAATTAATAACTATGGGAAAAGGACTGAAAGAAATCTGGAGCCTTCGGTCTGGAGTGTTGCTTTTTATTCATTTGTGTGTTTTTGAGACGGGATCTTCCTGACTTGAGCTCCTCAAACCCCCTGCCTCAGCCATCGTGCTGGTGAGATTACAAGCCCCAATCACAACACCCTCTTCTGACACATCATCTTTTGGTTTTGAGACAGGCTCTTGTTAGGTTTCCCAGTCTGTTGTGAAACAATCTCCCACGTCAGCTTCCCGACTAGCTGTACCCCAGCTGTACCCCAGCCTGGTCACCCCCACTGGAGGCACCTTGAGGTGTTAGGCACACCAGGGGAGGAAGCCAAGCAGCACACAGTGCTACACAGACACAAATGCAAAGCACTCAGCGAAACCACGGAAGGGTGGGGTTTTCGGGGCTGATGCTTGCGCCTTCGACATCCCTCTCACTAATGTCCTTAAACGATAGCTAAAGCTTACTTAAGTGTGTGGTATCTTGCCTTTCCTTACTGTCCTATGAACAGTGAAAGTTTGTTCCTATTGCACAAGACACTGCAATTGTTGTGCTGGGTCAGTGAGCAGCGTATCAGAAGTGCAGCTGACGAAGCTGTGTTTACGAATGTCTGTCTAACTGGGAGGACGATGTCTGGACTGAGTGTACTGGAGATGAGCTAAAAGTTAAAATGGCAGACACAGCGGAAGGCGTGCTGTATGACCTGATGTGTGTGGAATTTGAGAGCAAGCAAAACCACCTACAGGTTCAGGGAAGAGAACAGTGAAAGCTGGGGGCCAGCTGGCAGAGAAGGGGCACCAAGGGAACCTGCTTGACAATAGAGACACTCTGTCTATATTGGGGTATGAGCGAGGCTAGCATATACATTTGTCAGAATTCACTTCAGAGCAACAAAGACAGCCATAAAGAATGTCCCTCAAAACAGTGGTCCCAGAATATACAGGAAAGCCCATGATGTCATGGGAAAGGAAGGGGTCTTTCCACACAGTCACAAGTCCTTCTTGGCTGCTTATACAACTGAAAAACATATGAAATGTCAGCTAGTCTTCCAGACAGCTTCGAAACCCAGGGACGGCTTTCTTCATGCACACACTGTCTGTGTCTTTTCAGATGTTTACAGAGTATTTACAAAGAGTCGTCCTTTGGGTGACAGTCGTAATTAGGGAAACTGGCAGAGAAAATTAACACATACCATAAAAGAGGGATAATTAGTCCTCTGCCATATACAATATTATTATCAAATGGTATTCACCCTGGAATCCAATTGGTTCATACACACTGGCCTCGTAGGGAAGCTCCTCCCTTCCACATCACTCTGGTTATGAAGCTGCCACGTTCCATGGATGATGGGCCATATGGTACTTAACATCAGAATGAAAATGAGCTTGTGCTTTTTGTGTGAGATGCTAAAATTTATTAGAAAATCAGAAAGCCTAATTTCCACCAAGTTCCTGAGACCTACCATCTGCTTCGTGAAAAAAAGAAAGGGGGAGTTGTTGTGGTTTTTCTTTTTTTTTTAAACCATTTACTTATTGTGAAGTGTGAGCGTTTGTATGTGTTTGAAAAAACAGAGTGGGGATTTTGAGCTGTAAGGAGGAGCCAGAGCAAGCCCATTTGGCAGGGCCAAAAGAGCTGTCAGCTGAATGTGGTGGGAAGGGTTTGGGTAGCGTAATTATGGAAATCATCTATTCTGGAGGCTGTTTCTCATGACCACATGTCCCCTCCACATAGGACCAGCACAGGGTCCTCTAGCTTTTGCAAATATGCACCATCACTGTTTTGGAGTGAAGAGGGGCTTCACTCAGTCCTTGTGTCTCTGAGGGTCTGGCCTCTCCATAGAGTAGATGGAGTGAGTGAAGAGGGGGGAGCCAGGAGCTGGAGAAAGCCAATGATGGAGACACCAGGAAAGCTTTCTCAGGGGAGCTGCAGCTGGGTGGGAGAGGACTCTGGAAAGGAGAATGTGAGGGGTGCCCTTTGCCAAGCTAGAGCTCCGGGGACTGGTGGCCAGGGGACTTCAGGAGAGCACCTGGTCTGTCTGGACAGATGTCCGTGAACCATCGCAGCCTCCTCATGGTCAAGGTCTTGTCTCAACCATGAGTCACATTTCAGTGGCTGCCTTGACCTCCACACTCTGGGTCAGGAGGGTCCACGTCCTCCTCCTTCAGTTTATTGCACTTATTTATTCAGCCTCTTGTGTTTGCACAAGCGGCCAGGTCTGCTGGAACAGCCTCAGGTGACACTCATGGGATCTGGTTAGTGGCTGCATTTCTCATCTGTGACCCCAAGAAATACTCAGGCAGTAGACTTCAGGAAACAGCTTACCTGGGCCCTCAGCATTGCGGTGATTCAGCAGGAGAATGGAGTTTCCAGGCCCCAGCAGAGTCCACATTGAGAGCATCATGGGGTCAAATGCTGGTCGAGGCAGGAATTTCTTGGATGTCATCCGAAGGGGTTAATTAGAGGCCTCCCAGGAGACAATCTCCTGTAAGAGGCAGCCTTCCTGAAGCATGCAGGGGGACTCTTGGAGCCAAGTTCAGGATTCTGGGAATACACTTGTGATTGGCTTCCAGAAACAGGACTGCTGCCCCGAGCCCCTAATCTCCTCAGGCCTCAAACATGCTGTGTGGAAAGCGGGTTTGTCAAACAGCAGGCAGGAATTTTGGCATCTGTTTCTCAGAATGAACCAGGCATGCCTTTGATCCTAGGACTCTGGAGCCAGAGACAGGAGGATCTCTGTGACTTCAAGGCCAGTCTGGTCAACATAGTGAGTTCCAGGACAGCCAGGGCTACATAAAGATCCTGTCTCAAGAGAAAGAAAGCAAAAAACAAACAAACAAACAAAAACCAAAACAAAACAAAAAATAAACAAAACAAAAAAACCAAAAATAAACACCAGAGACCTTCTGGGGAGGGAAGGTCATGCACAGCAGAATCGGTAGGAAGAGTCACCAGTCACCATAGTCCTGAGGGTCTGGCAGGCCTGGGACACTCTTTTCCTTCAAGTCCCCCAACTTGTCACACACAGGTGGCAAGGCAGTACGGCCAGCCTCCTGGAGTTCTGCTGGTCTCTGCTGTGTGGGCTACAGCCTCCACAGGGAGAGCATGGCACACGGCTGTTGTGTTGACACCTCCGGGGTATGCCTCAGGCTTCACACTCAACTCCTAAGAGCTTAGCATTGGAGACGTGCACCCCCTCGGGTGCCAGGTGCCAAGTCCCACCTGCTCCCAACAGAGCCAGCCCAGCCTTTTACTCCCTAGGCAGGGTTCAGCAGAAGGCCATGGTTAGTTCCCAACTTCATGGTGGAAGAGCTTGACTGTTTCAAGACATCTTCCAGAGACTCAGTAAGCCAGCTGGGACACCGGGTGTATGCAGCTCGGGCCTGGAGACACGTCGCTGGACATCATGGTAAGCAGCTGCCAGTGGCATCTATTCTGCTAGGACAAAGCCTCCCTGGCACCAGGTGTGGGTAACCTTACTCAAGATTTTGACAGAAACGATCACCAAAGCAATACGACTCTAGATAGTTTTTAAAAGTCTAGGTGTGGAATTTCAAAAGAAAACTGATTGCAGTTTCCAGTGCCTATCAAGTTAAAAGTCAGGCAAGCTTCATGAGTCATAGAAACACTATTTACCTTCCTAAGTCGATTACTTTTTAAGGTAATCGACTTGGCTCTTTTCTTTGGCACTGTGTGTGGTTATGGTATCACTTTGCATCTTCAGGTTCTGTGTGTCCGCCTAGCCTGGATATCTGGTTATAAAAAAAAAAAAAAGTCAATTTAGAGCTGTAATTCTTCCTTCCAGAAGAGTCCTGAAGTGAGCAGGAGTGGGAGAAATAGGAAATCACCATTTGATCTCACTGTGGTAGCTGCCTCAGCAGCATCGGCCAGGAGACAGTAGGAGGAAGGGTAGGTTTTCAGCAGAAATGGGGATATTTGCATAATTTCAAATTACCTTTAACAAACATTTAGCAAATGCTGAGGAAAGCATGGTAGGCTTAAAGTAGAGAATCCTGGCAGACACTACCTCAGCACAGTGTTCAACGTAAAACGCCTCAGTCATCCTTCTGACAGACTGTCACAGATGGGATCCCGGAGAACTAAGAGGATGTTAGCAAAGCAAACACATAAAACCACCATAAGGTCGGCTTTCAGCTCCCCACCTTAGCTGACACTGACTGCACTGTGGGAGAGGAACTCCTTAATGCTGAGAGATGCTTCAGTTAAGGAAGACATCAACAAGTGAAGTTGGACGGGGCTCCCAGGAACACGGGCATCCCTACAACCCTTCTGAAAGTTTAAAATCCTGTGACTTGTTTAGAATGTAACAAGATATGTACATGTGTGTATATTTGTGTGTGACATGTAATATATTTTAAAAAATCAAGAATTGGTGGGTTGGCATCAGGGTCAGCAGTAGGTAAACAGGAATGTTCTCTTCTAAATGAGTCACTGATATTGGTGAAATTATTAAGGCAACTCCATGTAGTTAAAAGGGAGGTTTATTTTGTGGGGTAACTCACAAGTGAAGGGATAGGTAACAGGGTCTGGGAAAGGTGTAGCGCAGTCTGAGCAGAGTTCTCTGGAGAACTCTGCTTGGTCTACCTCCAGCGTCCAGGATCCAGGAACCAAGAGAGACCACGCATCGGGATCTCGGGTCTTCAGGGTCCTCTCTCGGCCCGCCTTGTAGCCGTGACAGTTACCGAAGCCTCAATAGGGGTTGGAACTTCCAGGTCAAAGCTACCCACTACACACTGCCTCACTGCTAACACAACTTTAAAGTTTCTCCTCTTACAGTTTTATTCTTAAGTATAATTCTGTGATTTTTATTGAAAACCTTTTTAAAAACGCTCCTATATTGAAATAAGGGCACCAGAGCTGGAAAGCAGCTCCATACAGGGCTGGCCTAGCACACACAAATCCCCAGCATCCCATAAAGAAGGCCTGTACTTCTAACAGGAGCACTCAGAAGGTAGGTGGAAGGGTTGGAAGTTCAAGATCAGCCTCGGCTACATAGTGAGTTCAAGGCTATTCAAGAAATTCTGTCTCAAGAATACAAATAAAGAATGAAGTGTTTCTTTAAATTGAAAATTCATACAATATATTCTGATCATGGTTTCCCCTCCCTCATCTCTTTCCAGATCCTTCCCACCTCCCTGCCCATCCAACTCTACACCAATCTCTCTCTCTCTCTCTCTCTCTCTCTCTCTCTCTCTCTCTCTCTCTCTCTCTCTCTCTCTCTCTTTAGAAAACAAACAGGCAAATGAAACAAACATAAAAAAAGAAAAAGAAAAAGAAAATCACCAGAAACACACACACACACACACACACACACACACACACACACACACACACACACACACTCAAAACATATAAAACACAAAATCAGGAACTGTAATATATAAATGAAAGACAAGAAAGATTAAAAATATTCAAACAAAGCAATATGGGGAAAAAAAAAACCCTACAAAAACACCATTGAGTTTATTTTGTGTTGGCCATCTACTGCTAGGCATGGGCTTGCCCTTAATTGTGGTTAATATATCCAAGAGTGCTCCATTGGAGAAAGTGGGTTTTTCTTTTGCAAATGGTTGTTGATTAGAGATACCTTCTTGGTTAGGGATGGGAGCTTGTGTCTGCTTTCTCCTCTCAGCCCTGGGACAAAAAGTAAAACTTTTTGTTGTTGTTGTTGTTTTTTGAGAGGGTTTCTCTGTGTAGCCCTGGCTGTCCTGGAACTCACTTTGTAGACCAGGCTGGCCTTGAACTCCCAGAAATCCACCAGCTTCCTGAGTGATGGGATCAAAGGCATGCGCCACCATGCCCTGCTAAAAATATTCTTAAAGAGAGGAAATTCTTGAATAAAACGGCCACATCTTGTATCACTTGTTCCAGACATGAAACCCTGCCAATATTTTGTTTGTTTGTTTGTTTGAGACAGGATCTCTCACAGCCCAGGCTGGTCTTGAACTCATTGTGTAGCTGAAGATAACCTTGAACTTTTGATCCTCCTGACTCTACTTTCCAAGTGCTGAGACTGTAGATGTGCACCATCTTGCTGGTTTACACAATAGTGGGGACTGAACCCAGGGCTTTGTGCATGCTAGACTAGCACACTATCCACTGAGATACATTCTCAGTCACTGTTTGTATTGACTTGGTTTTATAGGTAAGCAGAAGAAATGACTACTGATTTCGTATCAATATAGAGCTAGAAAAATCATGTTGATATCTCATTAAGAAACTGCTGGTTTTGCAAAAGCAGCTACTGTATACTAGAGCACATTTTAGATTTCAAAGGTAAATTACTTACGTGTGAGACAGAATCTTCTGTAGCCCAGGCTTGATGCACTCAGTATGTGCTCATGGATGTCCTTTAACTTCTAGCCCATCCTCCTTCCACCTCCAGAGTGCTGGGATGGCAGGTTTGGATCGTCATGCCCAGTTTCTGTGTGGTTGAAGGTCAAACCCACAGCCCTCATGCGTGCTAGGCAAGTGCTCTACAGACTGCTCCATCCTGAGCCCTTCAAGGCACAGTCTCTGGGGAGCATGGCTCTTGGCACTCAGAGTAACCACGTGCTTCTATCCATCATGTCATTCAGCTTCAGGAGGAAGGACTGCTCTGATGCCCATTGTGAGATTGCAAGAAGGGCCAATGCCAAACAGCACCTTCTTGGGTAGACTCCAGAACCATTCATCTATAACTTAACAATGATTCCCCCGGGTGCTATCATCTCCCAGGTCCTATCATTTCCAGTGTGGCTCATGGAGCAGACTGGGTTCATAGAAGTTAGACAATTCACCCCCAAAACACACAGCTCTAAAGCACAGACAGAACCCTGCATGGCTCTAGAGCCCAAGCCTTTCCTTCTAAGTGCTCCAATCTCCCGGCCTCACTAAGGCCGTATTACAGGATGGAGTGTGTACCCCAGTCAACAGATGGCAGGCACAGACACTGGGAGAAAGATTTAGTTAGCCCTTACCATTTTCAGATACTTCAACACTCCTTTCAAACACGAGCCTTTCTCAAGGGTGCCTCAGGTAGGACCCAAGTTCCCTTCGAAAGAGTGGGATGGCCCTGGCCAGTGAGAGTCCCTGCTGGCTTGTCGATCTGGCTGGAGAGCAGTGCTGGCAGCAGAGTTTCAGAGAAATCCAGGCCTGGCTGTGACACATGCCCATTTCTACGAAGTCCTTGAGTGGTCTGTGACGGGATGATGGAGGTGTCTTCTGAGAATCCTCTGCAGACTGGGGAGCAGCAGCCCCAGAAACTCCAGCACACTCTGTGCACCAGCCTGTCGGTTCTCCGCTTTTCCCAGTGGTGACATCTGTCAGTAGTGAAGGAGAAGAACATACGTCTCCTCTCATCTTTTTCCTTTTCAAAGACGTGTGTGGTGCTGAGCTCGAATTCAGGTTTTGTGCAGGTGAGGTCAGCACTCAGTCCACTGGAGCTGAGAGCATGGTATTAATCTTTAGATGCTGTGTGGGATTATCTGGGACCTATGGATTTGGGGGCCCCAGGGATTAGCTATATCAATCCCAGACACTGATGAACACCAAAAGATAAAAAAAAAACTGGGCCACTTGTCTACCTGACCGAATCCAAGGTGTACCATCCAAGTGGTTGAAACCCAGAAAAGATGATAAGGCTACATACAATCCTTTGTCTGAAGTGATTGAGGAAAATTCCATACCATACAACTTTGACCTCTGGTCTCCATGCACACACACACACACACACACACACACACACACAGAGAGAGAGAGAGAGAGAGAGAGAGAGAGAGAGAGAGTGAGAGAGAGAGGCACACACACATACACACACACACAGAGGCAGAGACAGACAGAAAGACAGACAGACATACACACAGACACAGAGAGGCACACACAGACACAGAGAAGCACACGTAGGCACACACAGACACAGAGAGGCACACACAGACACAGAGAAGCACACGTAGGCACACACAGACACACAGACAGACAGACAGACAGACACCTATGGTGAGGACCCTGCTGGTACATGCCTGTAATTCCAACACTTGGGAAATGAAGGCAGGAGAACTGGAATCCAAGGCCATCCTTGCCACACATAGAGTTTGAGCCCAGCCTGGATTACAGGAGACCCTGTCTCAAAAACCCAAAACAAGAAAGAAAAAAGCTCTGTGACAATCCAGACCTATATAATCAACTTCTATCCAGGCACTGATGAACAAAAGGGTCCTTTGCTTTAGGAAGAACCTTCTAGAACTCAGTTCATTGGTGCTTTCAAATAGGACCCAGCCCTGAGGCAGGAGCCCAGGAGCTGAGCAGGTAGGTGACCTGTATGGTCCATGCAGGGCACTAACGACTCTTAGAGGCCCTTCTGGTTCTGCTGGAGCAGAGAAGGGAACAGATGGAAGAGGGAACCCATAGGAAAGATCTCCCTGTCTCCCTGATGCTGGCTTTTAGGGAGTGGGTGATAGGGTGGAATCTGCTTCACCTTCCAGTATTATCTTTTTCTTTTCTCTCCTCCTCCTCCTCCTCCTCCTCCTCCTCCTCCTCCTCCTCCTCCTCCTCCTCCTCCCTCCTCCTCCCTCCTCCTCCTCCTCCCTCCTCCTCCTCTTCCCTCCTCCTTCTCCTCCTCCTTCTCCTCCTCCTCCTCCTCCTCCTCCTCCTCCTCCTCCTCTTTTTCTTCATGCTTTTGCCTGTACCAGGCAAATGCTCGACCACTGCACCACACCCCAGCTCATCTTTCTCAATCTGTATTGTTGGTTCCTTCTTTTCTCCACTCTTTACTTCCTGCACACACACCCAGACCTAGATTCATTTTTATAAAGACAAAACAATGTGTCCTTTCACTACTTTTTTGGACCTGACACCAAGTCTGTACCCTCAGTCTCCCAGTGCCCAATGTAATGCCTTCAAACCCTTCATCCATCCAACAACTGCCTATTCAAAGCGGGGTCTCAGGAGCAGGAAGCCCCTTCTGAGGATGGTATTATTGGAACTCCAGCTCACCGGATCCCTGTCCGCACACCACCAGCCTCTAGCTGCTCAGCTTTTCCTCCACCAGGAAAGGGTGACAGCTACTCAGTGACCAGAAAACCCCGGAAAAGCCACCGTCAGCTCCCGAGGGCCATGCACACCTCCAATGACACCCACAGGAAGGCTGGGTCTAGGGCAGCGTGCTTCATTCTCCAAATATTCCCTCCTTTTGCGTTCTAGTATGGATTCATCAACACCTGTCTGCAGTCTCTCGTGACAGAGAAATTCGGTGAAGAGACGTGGGAAAAACTGAGGTGAGTGCCTCAAAAGGAAGGTGAAGCACGTGAGCTTCCACGTGGTCTGTCATTTCTTTTCTTTCCTTTGAAAGCGTTCCAGTATTTTACTGACTTCTTGATGAGAGTTAGTTGAATGGCTAACTGTGTTATTCTAATGCGCAGTGAGATGTAGTGACTTGGAGACCAACTATAGTGCCTTAAACACACTAACTAGACACAGAAAAGACTCCTTATCATGTGTATGTCCATGTGAGTATGTGGGTGCATGTGTGTTTGTATGCATGTGGAGGCCAGAGATCCATCAGATGTCTTCCTCAATCTCTCTCCCCTATCTTTTGGATATAGAGTATCTCACTGAACCTGGAGCTCACTGATTTGGCTAGCCTGGTAGTTGACAAGTTCCAGGGATCTTCCTGCCTGTCTTCCCTCAGCTCCTGTGTTGGGGGTTGTACCACCATGTACCACTATGCCCTGCTTTTATGTGGGTGTTAGGGGCCCAAACTTAGGTCCTCATGCTCGTGTGGAAAACACTTTCCTGACTGAGGCATCTTTCCAGACCCCATATCCTTTCTATTCCTAAAATAAGCCTTAAAACAGGGTCCCCCGGGCGTTAACAAGAATTCACATGATTCTAGCACGTATTTCATGCATGAACTTCCATTTGCATTCTCTGTGTCTCTCTCCTTTTCACGCCTCTGTCCGTCTTTGCGTGTCTTTCTGTCTCTCTCCATCCCTCCCTCTCCTAATAGCAGCGATTCCACTTAGGACCTTGGACCATGCTAGGTCCTTAGCGTTGCCCTACACCGTCTTGTTTGTTGTTTGTGATCACTGATGAGGAAGCAAAGCATGTGGGAGGGGAGGGGAGGGGAGGGGGAGAGAGAGGGAGAGACTAGGACTCAAACCCAGAGTCTTGAGTGTGCCAGGCAAGCAAGCTGCCACTGAGCCATAGCCTCCCTCCTTATATGTTCTTTAGATAATTCTTAGTTTTCCCTTCCTGACTTCATCCAGCAGTTTTTTTTTTCCTTAATTGTGTCATTTACATCTCCAAATAGTCCCTTATTTGATTTCTGTAATCTTCCTGGCCCCACACCTTCCGGTGTTACAGATTGGGGTCTAAAGGGTCTCAGAAATCACCTAGGCCTCTAGACGAGAAATGAGTGCAAAAGTATGGAAGATGGTTGACTTCCTCAGTTAATCAGTAACAGGTAAATTAAGACGATTAGGCACGGCTTTGTTTATGAAATCTCCAAAATTTTTACATGGTCGTAGCCAATTCTGGTTAAGAAGCAGAAAAACGGGAACTTACCCATTGGCACGGACTGTCAGTGCAGCCCCGTGAACCCAGAGTGACGAAGATGAGCGCGTGCTTTGACGCCGGAAGCCAGCTTGTGGAAATCTGTTCTCCGAAAAGTATATTATCTTGTCCTACATCACACATAAGCACATATATGTGAGGAAAGATATGACATCGCCTTATATTTATATGAAATAAATTAAAAATTAAGTTCTTCGGGTGTCAAAAACAAATCAACCAGCAAATGGAATGACAAAATTTGTACCATTGCATATGGTGGTCGCAAAGTCTATGAGGTGAACTGTCAAATTGTGTGACGCTATTAGGTTAAAAAGACCAAAGAAACAAACAAAATTAATATAACTACCAGATAAATCACGCAACCAAACAAAAATGTAAGAGAAAGTTCAAAACAAGTAATAATTGAATTTAGATTTTTTCTCTCAATATCTATGAGCCAAATTTCCCATCTTCTATTTCTTAATTTTTAATAGGTTTTTAATTTAAACAAACCTAAAATGTTCAATGCAAATTTTCTTTTGACCTCTGGGTTCAAATAAAGTAGAGCTGAGGAGGGAGTAAGTTACCCACAAGCATGGGCAAAACTGAGGTGGAGGCAGGCCGACCCTGCACCCTGAGCTCTGTGGTTGCCTTCACTGGAGTGTTTGAAGGCTATTCCAGATCCAAACCATAGCAATCATTTAGTCAAAATCTCTTCACTTTAAAACAAAACAGACACCCTGAATCTTGGAGAGGTCAAGTGACTTGGTTGGCACCAAACTGCAAGTCAGAGGCTGGGCCAGGACATAAATATCAGTTTTGCCTTCTCATGTGGGTGGAGGTGAGTACATGCCTGTGGTTACCTATAGAGGTCAGAAAAGGTCATTTGATCCCCTGAAGTTGGGACCATAGGTGGCTGTGAGCTTTCCAATGCGGGTGTTGGAAACCAACCCTGGGTTCCCTGAAGGAGAAGCAGGGGTTCTTAACTGCTGAGCCACCTCTCCAGTCCCAGCATCTGCATTTAAGGGCTCCTTTGGGGACCTGCCCTGGGGAGTACTGCCTGGGTGACTGAGCCTTTGTTTGCAGCCTCCACGTCTTGGAGGACAAGTGGCGAGAACACAGGAGGGAACACCCTTCCTCTGCGGAGGACCTACTTTGAGTCACACACCTTTTCATCAAAGCCTAACATGAATGCTATAAAGCAGTTCGTTGCTTCTCTTCCCTAAGAAGGAAACCAAGATCCAGAAAGGCCCTTATTGGAGGCTGTACAGTAAACGGGGCTGACTAGTCCCACCAACTACAGAAAGAAAGTGAAGTTTGTGATGGCAAATCATTCTCTCCTAATCTGTGCCATGTCTCCGGGTGAAAGCAGAGGGCATCTCTGTAAATGTGCATTTACTGACCTCGGTCGCTATGTCTGGTGCTGTGGGAACACTGCGGGGCTAGTGAATCCAATAGATCAGTCACCCAGTCAATTTCACCATCTGCATAGACCTTACCTTATAGATCTGGAATTCGGGAAGCAAGATGTCATAGGTCCACGTCCCATGGGATACTGAGACCATTGTCCCAAAACAGAATGGACAGCCATCAGTGTTGGACTAGATGCAGAAGAGCATAGGGTAATTAGTTGATTGGCAGCTTGGTTGTATTAATGTAAAATGCATAGGGCATGACTGAGGCACACTTCTGGGTGTATCTGTGAGGTGAGTTCCAGAGAGGATTAACCAATAGAAAACCCACAGTGAACATGGGTGGTGCTGTTCCCTGGGCTAGAGGCAATGACCAAATCAAAAGGGGGAGAGGGACATGTGGCCTGCACATCTTCATTGCCCTCTGCTTCCTGATTCATCCAAATGTGAGCAAGCTCCTACTGCCATGCCTTCCTGCTAGGGTGGACTGTGGTCTTTCAAACTATGATCAAGGATAAGCTACATCTTGCTGGGCATCTGGCCACAGCAATGAGAAAGATGACCAAAACAGAGCACAAGTTTGCAGGGGGATTAAAGAAACACCACCAGGAGCAGAGGACCTAGCAAGACAATGTTTGGGGTTTGTGTCAGCAGGTTTTAGCTTGAGTGTTTGCTTAATCTAGAACACTTGAGGATGTGTTCACACGGTCAGCGCTAACTAGACGCTAAAAGCCAAGAGTAAGGTCTACTCAATAAGCATAGCTAGCTATGAAACTAGATTCATTTAGGGAATACTATTAAAAAGAACTCCATAGTACAGAAATGTCAGCTTATAAACATAAATTGAAACAAAGCCAATATTATTTGCTGTGCCAAAGGATCTACTTTGGGCTATGTTTAAACAACAAATTCCCTAGTGCTTTTAAAGCAGAATTTTTGCTGAAAGGGGAGAAAAAGCCATCAATTCCCATACAAAACTTAGAAGAAATGATTAGGCAAAGTGAACTATGTCTGCAGACATTATGACATAGATTTTATTTTATATGAAATAATCAGAAACAGATGTGTGTCCTCCTCCACTCGCCTTGCTGATTTTGCTCTCCTATAGTCTAGATTTATGGGTTTCTAATTCTGAGCCCCCCTTTTGTAACCTCCCAGCTTCAACCTCAACAGTGGAGGCAACTAATGGGCTGGGAAGAGTAGGGCCTTTGGGATGAGCTTCATCTCCACACTGCACAGTCTGCTCACTGGCTGATTGGGTGGGGCCACTTTCCCCACTAGGCAGGTGCTTGTTCAACTGCTTTTTTTTTTGTTTTTTGTTTTTGTTTTTCGAGACAGGGTTTCTCTGTGTAGCTTTGTGCCTTTCTTGGGACTCACTCTGTAGCCCAGGCTGGCCTTGAACTCACAAAGATCCTCCTGCCTCTGCCTCCCAAGTGCTGGGATTAAAGGCATGAGCCACCATCACCCAGCTTGCTTTTTCAGCTCCTAGCATGTGCTGGGCAGGGGTACTGGCATTGCGGAGGGTAATGATGAGTAGACACAGGGGCTGTGTCAGGGAATGGATTCTAGTGTGAGGAACAGACAGCAAACAAGTCCATAAATGAAAACTTTTCAGATTGCTCAAAGAGCTGTGCAAACGTAGAGCATTTGAAAGAGACTGATGAAAGACACTTGTCTCCATGTGGGGGTTAGAAACAGTCTCTAGCAGAGGCGACCTATAATCTGGAAGGAGGCAGCCAGCCTGGGTCAGGGAAGTGTGTGTACTCCAGAAGAGGAAACAGCACGTGCCAACAGTCTGGGGCAAGCTGAACTTGATGGAAAACAACCAGTGTGACTGGAGTATCACACACGTGCTGTCTGATAGAAGGTAAAGGAGAGAAGGTTTGAGGGACCAGAGCATCTACACATGTAGAAGATAGAAAGGCACTGACATTTCTTTCTAGTGAGCATGGGTTACTAACCCCTGGGCCTCTTTACACCCACTCACAAGTAAAGAGGACAAATGGCCCTTGTTGTGGGTATCCACCAGAGAAGACTGCTGGAACATGGCTTTAAGCCAATAGAAAGTCTTTATTAGCTGGCCAATGACTCCAATGGGTGTTCAGAATCCCAGTGTAGCACCAAGCCTTTCTCAGGGTGAGCTTTTAAGCACAAAACCCATGTTCTGGGTTGACATACTTCAGTTAACAAAAACAGTTAGCCAGAACCAGAACTATAGAAGCCAAAGCAAGGTTAGTACATTTAGAGACCTTCCCATAACTATGGACTTTGAAGGATTAGGTCTTTGTTTTAGTGTTGGCAGGTGATGCTGTCTACATGCTGAGTTTTACAGCCTGAATGGTACTTCCATCATGGAGTCAGTTGTGCTAAGGTCTGAGGCCCTGGTACAGCCCTTTCCTCATCCACTTAGGAACACCTAGGGGCATATCAAGTGAGGTGGCTAACATCTCTTGGCACTTTAAGATTTTGCTTGCAAGGATCAGCCATCTATTTTGTGAGCTATAGTTTAAAGAGGTCATTTCAGATATCCAGGGGACCCTAGGGCCTAAGAAATAGAAGACAGTGGGCTCTCTGAACACATGTTCCTGCCTCTCTCTGCATGCCTCTTACTTTTCTTTCTTCAAACTTTTCTATGTTCTCTTTAGACCAATGGTTCTCGACCTTCCTAATGCTGCAACGCTTTAATGCGGTTCCTCATGTTGTGGTGACCCCCAACAATAACATTATTTTCATTGCTACTTCATAACTCTAACTTTGCTACCATTATGAGTCATAATGTAAATACCTGATATGCAGGATATCTGACACGTGACTGTGAAAGGGTTATTCAATGCCCTCCCCAAGGGGGTCACAACCCACAGGTTGAGAACCACTACTTTAGACTCAAGTGGTCACCATCATCTGACTGGCTCAGCCTTCCTATATCCTTGTTCCTGATGCCTGAGACAGAGGTTTAATGGGTCAGACTTGGTTAGGAGTCATGCATGTCCACTAGACAGACTTGCCAGGGCAGGGCCCTAAGAAGATGTGATAGGCACAGCTTCATGACTGGCAGACGCTCCCTACAATAGGGACAAATGGACAGAGCTGGTGAGTGGTTGGGGGTTTAAGTGCATTGGGATGGAAGATGGTGATCAAATGAACAGTAGGTGGGCAGATGGCTTTGAGCTCAAACCCATCAATTTAGGAAGGAGGTGAATGGGACTACAGGACTTTTCTCTGTATCTGAGGCTCTGAAGCAGGGGCTCATGAATATACTAGAGAGAACTTTGGAGCTCTCTGAAGTCATCTGTCAAGTATCATGTACACAGGTATCTATGTATTTCTGGGGGGAAAGTATATAGTATTCATCAGAATCCCCAAGAGCTCGGAGACTTAAATGCTTCCATAATCCCTGCCTGTGCATCCTAGGGCTTGCGCTGGCTAAATAGGAAGAATGCCAAGCATCCCAGCATCCTACGCAGCATCCTTTCAAACATAGATGGTCCCAAACCTATTGCCAACACAAATACACAGATCTCACCTCAAAGCCATTAAGAGGTAGCTTATTCTGAAGTCAAATATGAATGATCACCATTCAGGTTGCCCTGAATACCATAACCTAGTGTAGTAACAAATTCATCAGCTCTATAGTTACAAAATAAAAGAAAGTCATAAAGTCAAGACAGTTTTCAAATACACTGGTAGAAACATCAGGAAGGCAGGTTAGAGCAAAGCGTAGAAGTTTTTCTTACAGAAGTGCTGTGTTCTGCAGGGAAATGCATGTAATAATTTCATCTTATTGTGAAACAGGCCTTGTGTTAGATAGCACTGCCCAACTATAGGCCAAGCAAGTGTTCTGAGCACATTTAAGCTAGGCTTGGCTAATCTGTGATAATCTGTAGGTTGGGTACATCAAATGTATTTGGGGATTTAAAGATATCTTTCCATTTACAGGGGTTTATTGGGATTTTCCCCATCAAAGGTCAAGAAATGTCCTGTCTTATTCAGCTTTAACAGTTAACCTGACACAGCCCAGAGTCATCTGAGAAGAGAGACACAATTGAGGGACTGCCCAGATCATACCGGCTTGTGGGCATGCCAGTGGGTAAAATTATCTTGGCTGTTAATTGATGTAAGAGATCCAGCCCACTGTTGGCAGCATCATTCCCTGCACAGGCTATAGGAGAAAGTTAGCTTAGCCTGAGCCTGTGAGTGAGTCAACATTGCATTTCCTTGGTGGCTCCTGCCTCTAATTTTCTGCTTGAATTCCTGCCCTGACTCAATGATGGAATGTGACCTGTAAACTGAGAAAAGCCCTGTCTTCTTCTAAGTTGCTCTTGGTCACGGTGTTATAGCATCAGAATGAAACTAGCATGAATGCACGTGCGCTTGCACACACACACACACACACACACACACACACACACACACACACACACAATCTGAGCCATAGACAGCAAATGGCTCCCATTCCTCCCCTTTCTGAGGGGTCTTCATCCCATCGACTCTCCCCTTTCCTTTTTGACTGAAAGGCCCCTTCTCCTTGGTCCTCTAGTTTTCCCTGAATGAAGTCCAGGGAAAGAGAGCTACATGGAGCCTCTGCTCTCTTGACTTTGATCTGGGAGTGGGGTTTCCTTCCTCCTTCCTGGCTAAGAATGTATTTGTGCCTCATCCAGCTGCCTCAAACCACAGGCCAATTGAAGGGCTTTGACATCAATGTGGCCAGAGCTTTTCAGCTGGGGAACTCAGCTTCCAAAAACGTCAGATCAAAACAGCTGAGGTTGTGGGAAAATCTAAAAGTGCAGTTCATTTTATAATACTGTATGTAAGGTTGAATTTTTTATACATAACAAGAACCCCCAAAAGTAAGGCTTGAGAGATAGTTTTGTTTAGTAAGACTATATTGGGGGTGAATTTAGCAAGAAGACAAAACAGGCATTTTTGAGGTCTGAAGCTCCCTTGATTTAAAAAGATTATAAAAGAGGCTGGCACAGGACGACAGCAAGCTCAAGGTCTATGGGAACTGCAGATGGAGGTCAAGGTCAGCACGGGCAGCTTAGTGGGCCCTACTTCAAAATAAAACAACAAAAAGGGGAGTAGACTACAAGCCCATGGTGGAGCACTAACCACGCTGTGGGTGATCTCAGGATCAGTCCTCAGTAACAGAAAAGAGGGGAGATCTTGTGTTTCTTCTCTGTGAGTTTACAGTACCCACCAAATGTGAAATTTGAGTGTTTTTTAGTACACTTGTATTGTAAGCTTTTGCCCTGCTCTCTGTATATGTTTTATGCAGAAATGCAAATATTTGCATATGGCCAAAGTCTTAAGAGTGTGTAAGTAGAAAAAAAGTAAAGACAAGGTAAATATGAAACTAATTTATAATGTGTTGTAAATAAAGTCGAGTACAGAAAGAAAAGAGAAAAAAGAGCTTGAGATTATAAATAAAAACGTAATCAACAGAAGTACTTATTGATTAGAGTGAATAATAAAATTTAATGCTGATGGCTAACCAAAATGCCTAGGAGAAGTCTTTATTCTTATTCTAACTCAGTGGCTGACTGACCAGCCTTTGTTTCCCCTCCTGTGAGCAGCTCGAACTGAGAGGAGTGGTGCCGGTGACCTTGGGCAAGGATTTCCATGAAAGAGAGTTCACATCCTCACTGTTGTTATCATAGATTCGGGTAGTACTGCTTCGCCCATTTCCTGGCCATGACTGCATTATTGATGGTGAAGGCCTTGCCCAACAGGGGGAAATCATTTCCCCCATGTTTTTATCGCATTTTATTTTTTACTAATAACTTGTACAAAGGTATTGCACATCTAAAGGATTCTCAGCAGTTTCTTCAAGAGCCGTGCTTCTTCCTTGCTGAAGTCCCAGGAGAGGTTTTTACCTGCCTTCCCCATCTCCTTTGGAAACCATTTCTTGAGAGTCATATTAGGGTCTAGGTGCGTGGATGGTGCTCAGCTGAATGAAACAAGGCCCTACTTAGGGCCATTCTGGGGGGTTAGAGGGTGGCCCTCAGGCAGACCAGCCAGGTACTGGGTAGGGTTGTTTCTTTCTGTCCTGAAGGGAGTTTCCAAAGCAAACTAGACTCATTTTGAGTCTAAATCAGATCTCAAAGATCTTACACTGATCTTACAAAGAATCCCCCAATACTTTATCTGTGTTATTTAAAGTAAGAGAATTAAAACTGAACAAATACTATAGCTCTTTTGTTGCTACTACTAAAATAATAAATCCATTCTGTATTAGTATAACTAATGTGTTTCAGTGATAACTATATTATTCAAATTAAAAAATTAGCAAGAACAGGGGCGCCATCTTACACTCTGAATTTTACATTTTATGTGCTACAAATTCCTTTCACGTCTGACTTACTTAGTAGAAAGAATCTGGCTTCTGTTCTTTGCATTCTTCTACTTGTTGCAATGAGAGCTTTTATTTGAAATACATGAAAAAAGGTATTTGACTAATGTCCTCAGCATTTTTTTTTTACACAAGGTCTCTTGTTGCTAGACTGACCGGTTGCCACTAGGGTCCTCCCGTCTCCCCACCGGTTGCCACTAGGGTTCTCCTGTCTCCCCACATTAGCCCCCTCCCCTGCCAGATCCCAGGGTTACAGATGTGTCTTCCTGCCTGTCTTTTTATGTGGGTTCTGAGATCTGAACTCAGTTCCGTATGCCTACACAGGAAACACTTTACTTCCTGAGCCATCTCTTCTTTTAAGGCTCGTAGATACTGGACAAGTGGCGTCTACTCAAGGTCAGTCACCAAAACCACACAATGACCTTCGAAGTGTCTCAATAGAATGCCCGGGTCCACACTTGACTTTGCCCTCATTTTTTTCTGTTTCCCATTAGTCACTGGGGCAGGGTTAGCTCACTGAGGGGTGCAGATATTCATATGATTGATATCTTTCACCAACCTGTTTGAAAACTGCATCTATCTACGCCATCAGCTCAAAGAACGCGGCAGTCTGGAAGGATTTCCCAGACCGCCCACCGTTCCTGGAGTGCTTCCATTTCATCCTGGGCAGCAGTCTGGTCCTTGAAGTGACATGCTAACTTAGGACTCTCTCCCTCTCTCCTCCCCTATTGGTGAAATTATTAAGGCCACTCCACGTAGTTAAAAGGAGATTTATTTAATGGCGTAACTTACAAATTAAGGGATAGGTAGGTCGCGGAGTCTGGGGAAGGTGTATCACAGTCCAGCGGTGCTCTCTGGAGCTCTGCTCGGTCCACCTCTCCAGTCCAGGGTCCCGCAACAGAGAGAGCGCCCGCTGATCCAGATCTCGGGTCCCCCGGCACCTCCCTTGGCCCCGCCTTGTAGGCGTGACAGTTGCCGAAGTCTCAATGGGGGTTGGAACTTCCAGATCAAAGCTGGAATGGCTACCCACTACACTCCCCTCTCATCTTTTAGTAGTTATACGAGAATGTTGTGCAATGTGATTTCATCATGCTCACTCCATCCTCATCTCCTCTCAGTTCCACTCCCTCTTCGTTACCCATCTTTGTGTCATCTTAAAAAAAAAAAAGCCATCAAGTCCAGTTTGCGCTGCCTATGTACTCTCTGATCTGTGTCCTTCCACTCAGGTGGGGTAGACCCTCCATGGCCACACCTTCAGACTGAGCTGACTCTTGTGCTCTTGACAGCAGGTGCACTAGCTCCTGAGCCAGGGGTAGACCCCTCGTCACCTCCCCTCACCACCTCCCCTCGTCACCTCCCCTCACCACCTCCCCTCGTCACCTCCCCTCGCCACCTCCCCTCGTCACCTCCCCTCACCACCTCCCCTCGCCACCTCCCCTCGCCACCTCCCCTCTCCATGCTGGGATTTTGTCTGGCTTGAGCTTTCTCATACTATCACAATTGATGTTAAGTTCCTCCATACATCTGCCCTGGTGTGTCCAGAAAACCCTTTCGTTGTAACCACCCACCACCGCTAGCTCCCTTGATCTTTCTGTCTCTTCTTCCACAATGATCTTTGAGCCTTGGAAGGAGGGGTGTTATATAAATGTTCCATTTAGAGCAGAGAATTCAGCTATTTTTTTATTCTCTGTACTTTGATCAGTTCTAGGTCTCTTATATTAGTCATCTACTGCAAATAAAAGCTTCTCAGAAAAGGGTTGGAGGATACATTAATCTGTGGAAATAACAATAAGTGAGTAGAAGTCAGTTTAATACCTTGTCCGTTTAGTAGAATAGTAGTAGGTTCTTCTGTAAGGTCCACAATTTGTCTAGCTCCTGTTTTGGTAATAGTACCAGACATGGGTTTCTTCTATGGAGCCATTCTTTAATCCAAGCAGAGAATGGTTGGTTACTCCCATGATGTTCTTGCCACTATTACACTAGTGGGTGTGTCTTGCTAGGTCAATCATTATTTTAGCTCACAGGGCTCATAGCTGGGTAGAACTGATGATTAGTTTTCTTCTCTGATAGCATGCCTAGCACCTTAGAATGCTATGAAAGCTAGCCAGTAGAGATGAAGCTTCCAGGTGTGTACCAGTTTGATTTTGCCATGTTCTATGACTCAAGCATGCAGTTTCTTCAGCAATAGAGTTTTACCACCAAGTTCTGGAGCATTGGCAGTAACCTATAATGTTTCGGGGTCAATAGGACCTTCTTGGTAAAGAACTGCGGTAGCACGAATTCTTAGAAGTTCTTATTAATAAAAACAAACCCGGAGCCAGGTACTGGGGTCAACACTGGAAGATCAGAGAAGCAGAACAAGCCACAGCCACCTCACCTTGCCAGTTCCTCAGCTGATCCTGTTTTCTCAGACTGGAAGCCTCTGAGTCCTCATCCAGAATGGATCTCAGCTGAACTGCTGCTAAAAGCCTATAAACTTAACCAGCTCTAGTTCCTGGTCTTCGCACCTTATATACCTTTTTTGCTTTCTGCCATCACTTCCTGGGATTAAAGGCGTGAGTCACCATGCCTGGCTGCTTCCAGTGTGGCCTTAAACTCACAGAGATCCTCTCTGCCTCTGGAATGCTAGGATTAAAGGTGTGTGTGTGTGCCACTATTTTCTGGCCTCTGTATCTAGTGGCTGTTCTGTTCTCTGACCCCAGATAAGTTTATTAGGGTGCACAATATTTTGGGGAACACAATATCACCACAAACTGCAAAACAGATAACCCATTCCTGGCATTGGGATTTTTATTTAGGCCTGCAGGGTAGAGTACAGTAGCGTCATTTAAACTTTTTTTAAAAATGTGTGTATGTATGTATTTTAGAAGCTCCTATGATAATAGGTTTCCATATGACTCTTTCAAAATTTCTTTGGTTGTTATCCCTTCTTGTATTTCCTCTATCCCGAATTCCCATGCCCTACCCCGGTTTAACCCTTTCTGTTCAATGGAATTCCTCTTTAAACCTTATACCACTTCATTCTATCTCCCCTCTCTTGAAAGCCCCCCATCCCCATGTCTTGTTACTAATTTCCTGTTCTAAATGGAATGCACATATCTGGAGATTCAAAGCTAACATCAACAAATGCAACATTCAACATTTGTCTTTCTGGTCTGGGTTACCTCACTCTGGATGACTATTCCAGCTCCATCCATTCACTTGTAAACTTCATAATTCCATTTTTCTTAACAGTAGAATAATATTCCATTTTCATTATTCATTCATCAGTTGATGGACATCTAGAGTGTTTCCATTTCAGGGCTTTTGTGACTAGGGTAATATAGATGAGCAGGTATTTCTATAGAAAGATGTAGAGTCCTTTAGGCATATGCCCAAGAGTGATATGACTAGATCATGTGGTAGATATAGTTCTAGCTTTCTGAAGAATCTTCACACCAACTTCTACTGCCAACTAACCAACTACTTGGAAATTTTGTCTTACCCCAGTCAGAATGGATAAGATTTTAAAAAAGAAGAAGAATATAAATGCTGGAGTGGATTTGGAGGAAAGTAACACTTATTTCTTTTGTTTTTATATCTGCCAAATAGCTAAGTCCAAGTGACTATAATTCATTCACCTCTCAATGGTTCTCTCAAACAGAAATGATGTTCTAATGGAAAGTGGTTAACTGGGCTCCTAAGGTTGTGGCATCAGTGCCTGTCCTGAGGGTGACTGTCACTGTGGTGTCAGTGCCTGTCCTAAGGGTGACTGTCACTGTGGCATCAGTGCCTGTCCTGAGGCTGACCATCACTGTGGTATCAGTGCCCTCAGTACAGCTGTAGACACACTTTATTGCTGTAAGGGGCCCTTGAAAGAATGGCTTCCCATTGCTTAAATCCATGTCATTTCCTTGGCCCTAGACTTGCCTTGAAGAGCTTCTCATTTCTTCTGTGACATTTATGACTCACCCTGGACTCTAACAAACTGTGATATCACTTGAATAATGTAAGGGCTACCATTTGTCACCTCTCTCTTTTCTGGATTGAATCTAGAAATCATTGGGGAGCAGCAATTTCTCAACTTTGAGGAACAAGAGGCAAGTGGTTAAAAGATAAGACTCAAGAGCCTGTGTGAATTTTTTCCCCTCCTCAAATTATTCTGATCCAGACAGCCAGCCCTGGCTGCATAGATAGTTTGGATAACTCTAGGTGTTATTCACTAATGAGGAACCCTAGATGTTCCAAGGTAGTACCAATTAAGTCAATGGACTTTAATTGTGGAGGTGAGCCCCCCTCTCTTTCTGTGTGTGTGTGTGTGTGTGTGTGTGTGTGTGTGTGTGTGTGTGTGTGTGTGTGTAGACGGACCTTTGCATGTGTGAAGGTGAGCCCTCAGTGTATAGAGGTGAGCCCTGCATGTGTGGAGGTGAGCCCTGCATGACTGACATTCACATTACATGATGAGTATCCTCTTTCTGTCTCTCATCACTTGCTCTCTCAAATCCTGGTCTCCCTGAGGGGCGGGGGATGTCTCCTGCTGTTGTTTCTTTCCCTTCTTAGCAGAAGTCCATCCATCTCGCTTAAAATGTCAATTTGTTTATTTAAAAAAAAAACAAAAACAAACTATTGGCCAGCATACTGTTTCCCGAAGGCAGTTTGAAAGATTTTGTGTTCCAGTGTGCAGTGGCCATGGTGACTGCTGCATGCAGAGTTAGAGACCCAGAACAGGGCTGGAAAGTCCTAGCAGTCAGTGAGTCTGCCACCACAGCAACATGCAGCATGTACATAAATCCAGAAAAACATTCAATGCTACAGTATTATCAGTTCAGCCTGCAGGAAAGAAGAAGCTGTGTGACCTGGACAGTGAACTGGAGGTGAGGTGGGGACAGCCTCAGTCACACAGATCACACTCCAAAGGGCCCAGGATTCATATCACCTCCCTTAGTGCCTTCATCTGAGATTATGGCAATGCATTATCTCAATTAGGTTCTTGCCTATTATTTTCTGGTTCATAAGGCACCCTGTGGCATGAGTAGAGAGGCCACTCCAACACAGTGGAGAATACCCCATTTGGGGTGGCAGAGGTGAGGGTTTGTGGCATTCCACATCTGCCCCAGCCTCCTCATCTGTTATAGTTGCATGTGATAATTCTCAGAAACCATTGGACCCAAACCAGGAATCCTATAGGCAGAAGGAAATCCAGAGACTCAGCTGCAGGCACAAGTACCCCTTGCTTGTTTGAAGATCCTCAAAATATGTGTGCCAGGCCCAGCGCCATTTTCTGGGATTCAAAAATAAGGGACAAATGGCGGTAGCCACCGTCAAGGAGTCCAGCATGGGATAGTGGTGGGTAGACTAATCATCTTCAGCTAAGTTGAAGATGCAGAGCCTATTCAGGCTCAAACTGGGGTCTAGAGGATGGTCTCGGTAGGAGTCAACACCCACACAGTCACATTATTCAAGGCCCTGAATGCAGCCCTTGCTGTACCATACATTGCTGCATCAGCGATTGTCCTGGGACTGAGCTCCAGTGGACCAGTGCTCAACCAACCTTGATACATCTTCCAGGGCTTCTGCAGCAGTGCAAGATGCCTTCATGACCTACACCGTGTATGATGACGTCATCACCATTAAGCTCATCCAAGAAGCCTGCAAGGTTCTGGGTAAGTCCAAAAAGGCTTGTTTGGGTTTCTTAAGACTGTTATAAAAACCAGAACACCACGGTTGCTTCTCCTCACTTACAGTTGTTCTGCTATGAAGTGGTTGCTGACAATGAAGTAGTAAATACTGACTTTTGGCTCCTAGGGGAAACACAGGGCTCAGTTTCTGAGTCTTTAGTCCCAATTTCTGATGAGCAGTGTATAATGCTGTTTATGTTGGCTTCTGTTTAAACACACACACACACACACACACACACACACACACACACACACATACACACACACACACACGATTCATTGACATTGGTTCCGCTGTTAAGAGTGTATAATATTTTTGCTAAGGAACCAAGTTCAGTTCCTGCACCCACACTGGGGACTTAACAATCCCAGCTCTGGGGTTCTAATGCCAATGTGCACATTGGGGTCATGACTCTGGCTCTGGAGGGTCTAACACCCTCTTTTGGCCTCATATTGCAGTGAGCTCACATGCATATAGCCACACAGGGATACTCATATACACATAATTAAAATATTTAAAGAAACCCACTAAACTCACAATCAATTGCATTATAACATTATGTCTGAAAAGAGCTAATAAAATGCTTTCTTGTGCTCAGGGACATTAGAGAGCTTTTTGACAGTACACTTGAGCATTTTAAGCAAGAGAATCACCAACAAAAACCAGAAAAATGTGAACCTGGACTATAGTGAGGTTATGTGTTCATGAGATCTGAAACATACACATGACATAGCACCTTGTTCATCTTACCTAGGAACTTGGGAAAGGAAGAGTTTCTCTGCCTTACACACCCCAGCCGCAGAGGAACACTGCTTCCTAGCTCGCTCCTCATGATTTACTCAGGCTGCTTTCTTATACAACCCTGGATCCTCTGCCCAGGGGTGACACCATCTACAGTGGACTGGGCCTTCCCTCATCAGCCACCAATCAAGAGTACGCCCCCACAGACACACCCACAGGCTGATCTGAGAGGGGGCAACTCCTCAGCTGAGGGCCTCCCTTTCCAGTGACTCTAGCATGTGTCAAGTTGACGAAAACCTAACCAGGACAGGATGTTACAAAATTTCCATCCCTCTTCTCAGGTCTTGCACTGACCTTGACAGCTCTCGGCTGAGTTTAGGGCCCCCCTCTTTTAGCAGATAGTAAAAATAACAAATAATGGGGACCAACTGCATCGCATCATAAACTGAGTGGTTTTAAAAAAAATAGCAGTTTGTTCTGTCATTGTGCAGGGGTGACAGGTTGGAAACCAAGTTGCTGGCAGTACAGTGCTGTCTCTGGGGACACTAATGGAACAGACTCTCCTCTTTCCACTTCTGGTGGCCCCAGGAGTGTGTGGCCTTCGGCAATATAACCCCAGTCAGACAGCTACCTCTTCTCTATGTCTTAACTTCTCCTTCTCAAAAGGACACCACCAATCAGATTAGATTTAGGATCACTCCTAAATGACTCTTCTTTATGACCTTAAGTACATCTGCCACAACTCATTTTCCAAATCAGGTTAACATCCATGGGTTCCTTGTAGATGTGAATTTGCAGGGTACTGTTTAACCCAGATGTCCTGTGTGATCCTTCCAATATGGGCAGCCCTAGATTTCCCACTTGGATTTCATGAGTTTTAGTTTTATTATCCATGTGATCAACATGTTTGACCTTGATGTTGGATTTGTCAGGTGGTGTGACACCTTTGAAAAGCAGTCCATCCCTACCACCACTGGACGGCTAGAAGCAACATTGAGAACCCCTTGTGTGAACTCCACCTGTGTTTATCTGGGAGCTATCAAAGCTCTGTGTGCCATGCCAGTGGCCCTCCTCTGCTCTATACTCTGCCTGGGTCGTTTTGCCCATCTGCTTGGATGTGGCAGGATCACAACTGGAGGAGCTCATGTGGATGGTCCTGCCTACACGGCACATGCCTCGCAGGATGATTTCTCCTATGGACACACATCAGCAAGGGACTTTTTATTCTAATTATCTGTGTGCTCCACCCCCACTCTGGGAGGGAGAGTACAGGACAAAAGAAAGTATTAGCTTTGCCTCTAATTTAAAGGTGTAAGGCAAGCCAGAAGGTGGTGGTCCACGTCTTTCATCCCAGCACTTGGGAGGCAGAGGCAGGCGGATCTCTGTGAGTTCAAGGCCAGCCTGGTCTATAGAGTGAGTTTCAGGACAGTCAGAGCTACACAGAGAAACTCTGTCTGGAAAAAGGAAAAAGTAAAGCTGTAAGACGGGTTAATTAAATAGCCACAATTTTCTAGTTGGTCATAGAAAAAGAGCACCATCTACTCTCTGGTTTTGTTTCAAGGTATAAGGTAGTGCCTGTGAAAATATCCAGTGTGGCATCCAGCACAGAATGACTCAAAAAGAATCCATTCTTTCCTCTGTCCACCCTTTCCTACACTGTGGGTCCCTGAGGATGTGAGACAGCGTTTAGGGCCATCTATGGGCAGAAACATCAGCATCTGTACCCAGTACCCTACCACTCAGGACAGAATTGTCACAAGTGTCTGGTTATGTAGATCCTGCCACTCAGAGCCTTCAGACTAGTTCCTGTGTAGCTTGACCAAACAGTGGGGCCTGTGGTTTGGGGCCAGTTTCACTGAGCCTTTGGGTGCCCGAAGAAGAAACTAGAATCTCAAGGACTTAAGTGTACAACAGTTACAGGTTAAATCTAGACCCAGGCATCATAGTAACCTGCCCCACAGATGCCCCCAAAGAACCTAGATAACTAGCTCTGCATCACCCTACAAAGGCAGATGCCCAGGGCTGTGAGGCTCAGGGTCTGCAGTGGGCAAGGCATTCAACTTGTTACCTTCTCTTTTGAATGTTAAAAAACAAACAAACAAACAAACAAACAACAAAAAAAAACTTCGATTACAAGGGTTGAGGCAGAAAGAATGTGAGGGCCAGAAGTAAAGAGAAGGACTAAGAAAGTGTGGTTTGGACAGTCATTGCCCTTGTGACCTCACAGCAGTTACAGTGACCTGCACTGAATCTCCACAGGACTGGGCCTGTCACTGGCCAAGCCTGAGTCAGGGAGGGTCTCACGGGAACCCATATCTCACCTTGTACAACGATTGGCTACTGAGAGATTCTGACGGAGAGGTCGCAGGGGGAGCCCACTAGGGTGGTTCAAAACCCACAGGAGGCCTTTGTGAGACTCAGCAGCTCACAAGACAAAACACAAAAAACACAGGAATATAAGAAAGGGAATGAGGAGGGCAGTTGATGAGGACGGGAGGGAGATAAGTGGTGGAGATGAGGATAACCAGATTGATGCATGTTCACGGGTAAATTTGTCAAAGAAAAACACTAAGAAAATTATTTAAAAAAATACTTTCCCTTAAAACACACAGTATATGAAAAAGCTTCAAGAAGACTTTGAATAAATATGGAATGAACCTTAAAGATATACCGGGCTGACAGCTTTAGCCTTGCACCTAGAACTGATAGAAGGCTCTTTCCTTGACTTGCACATGACAGTTTGATTGGCATCCCTTCTCGTGTTCAAGAGCATCTCCTGGGCACAGATCCTTCTGGGGATCTGCATCAGGGAGAGGCTGAAGTTCTCTGTCAAGCCAGGAGAGGGAAGGAAGGGTGTGTGTGAGGCAGAGTCCCCTCCTGCTTCTGTCCTCTGGGTCACCTACACTGGTTCATCAGACTGTCTGGTCTGTGCTGGAGTCACAGAGACACACAGGAGCCAGGGGCGCGGTGCCCAGAGCTGGGAGGAATCTAGACTAACCCTGGCCACTTGATATCTGCATCTCCTGCTAGGACGAGACAAGGTTGGGCCAAAGACTGGAGCTATCACACGGGAGTGGAATGAGGGAACATTCCTTCCTTCAGCTTCCAGAACTCAGACTTCGAGTAGACATATTCTCAGAACCCTCCCAAAGCCACTGGTGGCCCCTCCTTTCATAGCTCCAGGCCCCTGCAGACTACCAGCAATCATAGCCGGTAGCAGGGCAGGTTTATGTGGGTATACCTTGTCAGTGCAGGTGGCAGCGGCCTTTCTACATGGAGTCCTGGTTCAGGGCAGGCACTCTTCTGTGAGGCCGGGACACTAGGAACCTGACCTCTGGCCTCCGTTCTGCTACCAATAGCACCTTACTTGACACACAACAGTAGTCCTGCTCCTCTCAGTCACCTTTGAAACACCTGCTAAGGGGAGTTTCTAGATTTTTGTCACTGTGTTGCTTGTTTATTTTAAGGGGGTTAATGGTCTCAAACCATAGCACAGGCTGGCCTTGAACTCATGGTGATCCTCCTGGCTTAGCCTCTGAAGTAGTAAGACTGTAGGCGTTAGCCATCCTGTCCAGCTTAGACATTGCTTCCTTAAGGGGGCTGGAAATAAGAGAGAGGGGAACCCGCTAAAACACAGGAAAATGTCATAATGATGTCTAATATCTTCTGCATTAATCTAAAAACATGAAAGAAAACTTTAAATGCATGATTGTGCTATGAAATGATGCAGCAGGAATCTTAGATGGTCTTATTAATAAAAACAAACTCAGAGCCAGGTACTGGGGTTGATGCTGGAAGATCAGAGAAGCAGAACAAGCCACAGCCACCTCACCTTGCCAATTCCTCAGCTGATCCTGCTTCCTCAGACTGGAAGCCTCTGTGTCCTCATCCCAATGGGTCTCAGCTGAACTGCTGCTCAAAAGCCTAAAAGCTTAACCAGCTCTAGTTCCTGGTCCTCACACCTTATATACCTTTCTGCTTTCTGCCATCACTTCGTGGGATTAAAGGCATGAGTCACCATGCCTGGCTGTTCCCAGTGTGGCTTTAAACTCACAGAGATTCAGATGGATCTTGGCCTCCAGAAGGCTAGGATTAAAGGTGTGAGTACCACCATTTTCTGGCCTCTATGTCTGTCTAGTGGCTATTCTGTTCTCTGACCCCAGATAAGTTTACTAGGGTGCACAATATTTTGGGGAACACAATATCACCACAAAATATCCTTTCCCAAGTCATATGGCCACATTCATGGTTTTTTGGGGATTAGTTATCAATTTTTAAAATTTAAATATTTAAGTTTTTAAGGTTTCCTCATTTCCACTCCATCCCCTCTCCAGCCATTTCTGTATCCTTCCCATTCTCTCTCAAATTCACAGCCTCTTCTCCTTTAATTATTATATACACCCTATTGAGTCTATTTGGTGTTGCTCAGGCAAACATGTTTAGGGCTGACCACTAGGGATTGGATAGCCCATCAGTGGGTTTGTCCCTGGAGAAATCTGATCCTCCCTCCTTAGCAGTCATGGGTTGCCTGTCACTCTTCATCTAGGGGTGGGGCCTTGTGAAATTTCCCCCATCCACCTTAGCTTGTCAACTGGTGTTGTCATTACATAGGTATTGTGGAGATTTCCTGGGTGCAGCTTCCCTGTCATACTTAGAAGGCACTGCTTCAAAGCAGATGATGTTCTCGTCTCTGGCTACTAGAATCTTCTGCAATGTTTCCTGAACCTTCGGTATAGGGATTACATGATAGATGCATCAACTGGGGTTGGGCAGCCCACCATGTGAAGCTCCCTGTGCCCAGGCAAAGACCCAATGCTACCCTTCTAAGAAGGACAGTTCTGCAGCTCTGAGATTCCAGATGGAGGCCAGTTGCCCCCCACCACTCCCCATGGGCAAATTCATTCTTTCCAATAGCTCCCTCTTCTCTAAGCAGTCCTGTTCTCTCCAGAAAAGACACAGGATGCTACGTGAGAAGTGTGTGGTGAGACGTGACTATTGCCTGAGAAGCTGAAGTCTGACAGAGCTTCAACTATTAAAGGACAGAAAAAGCTGAGGTTGTATGCTGAAGTCAAGTTATCTTGTTAGGCTTATTTTGGGAGTCTTGGCAAGGAGGAAACAGCCTTCACTTGGTTTTCCATTCTCTGCTAATGGGGAACATTCTGGAGCTTGAGGGTTGATTCGGTTCTGCCCTACCGTCTGTCTGACTTTAGCTAGAGTTTCCTTGAGAGCTGATTTTTCTACTCAGGAAAGAACAACACCTCTGGAGGTGGTGGGGAATATTCATGAAATCACAAAGCCACTGTAAGCCATGAAGCCGTCAGTGTGCAAAATTCTTAGTGACCTCCACAAATGTGACTGAGTGTTGAACTTCAAAAGAAAGGCAGGGTCCATCACTGACATCTCTTAAAAGAAGAGACAGGCTTTGCTGTTCACTTCAAATGGCTGTGGTTAAAAATTAATAATAATGCTCTGAGTCCTTTGGCCTGTGGTCAGGAAACTGTCTGCAATGCAGCTCATGGGCCAAATCTGGGTCCCTATCTGGTTCTGTAAATAATGTCTTACTGAAACACAACCATGCCCATTTGTTTACATATTATCTACACATCTTTTGTGGTATATTGTTAGAATTGAGTTGTCCTAATGAAATTCACATGGATTATGATTCTTAAGGTATTTACAAGTTCCTTTTAGAGAAAAAGTCTGCAGTTTCATAGTCTAGAGAATGGATTTCTGATAATTCATTTGGTTTTGAAGGTTAAAAAAAAATCTGAGTTTAGCTAAGCGCTGCTGTGGATTGAACTGTGTCCTGACAAAATTTCCTTCTTGAGGTGCTGACAGGGTGATGGTATTTGGAAAATAAATAGGTTTAGATGTAAAGTGCCCCCACTAAGAAGTGATACCAGAGGCTCACCCTGTTCCTTCTTTCCTGTGAGGACAGAGAAGGAAAGCAGCCATTCATGAGTCAGGAAGAGCCCTCACCAGAAACCATTCAGGTTAGCATTTTGCTGCCTTCACCACAGTCCGAAAATAGAGTTCTGTGGTTAAAGACATGTCTATGGCATGTTGTTACAGGTGCCCTCATAGATTAAAAACTCTAACAAGTTTCTAGATCTTCAGAAATAAGCACTCTGGACATCTGTTCTCACCCTTGTGTATTTTTGTAACGATGCTGTAGAACACTCAGCCTGTGCATTTGGTGATGATTCTGTGGAACACTCAGCCTGTGTGTTTGGTGATGATACTGTAGAACACTCAGCCTGTGCATTTGGTGATGATTCTGTGGAACACTCAGCCTGTGCATTTGGTGATGATTCTGTGGAACACTCAGCCTGTGTGTTTGGTGATGATACTGTAGAACACTCAGCCTGTGTGTTTGGTGATGATTCTGTGGAACGCTCAGCCTGTGCATTTGGTGATGATTCTGTGGAACGCTCAGCCTGTGTGTTTGGTGATGATTCTGTAGAACGCTTAGCCTGTGTGTTTGGTGACGATTCTGTGGAACAATCTTCAATGTGGCAGCAGTTTCAATGGGGAGGTGCCATCACACACCTGTCCTGGTCCTGTTTCCAACACAACCAACACATTTAGAGGCAGCAACAAGTTTGCAGGCCCATGTGTGGATATGACCATGTCCCTTCCAACCCAAAGCCAGCCTTTACCACAATGATTTCTGTTTGACTCACTTCGACTATCAAAAATTTTGTCTCCTTGTTATCTCTAGAAAATCCGTTGGCTCACATTTCAAAAGAAAGATAAGCATGACAGGTACGTTACACAAAGAAAATGTTGGGATCATGAAATCCCAATACACAGGGGCTGGGAAGTAAAATACTTGCTGTACAAGGGTGAACATTTGAACTTGGATCCCTAGGACCTGAGTAAAGGCTAGCATGGCCACAGGAGGCTATAATCCCAGTGGAGATTGAGATGGTCTGATTCCAGGCACTCACTGACCAGCCTGGCTGGCCTACCAAAGAGGTTCAGGTTCATTGAGAGACCTCTGGCCTTTACCTCCAAACACACACACACACACACACACACACACACACACACACACACACACACCCCTCTACCTCCCAAACAAACACAAACACATGATTTGGAATCATGGTGCTATGGGAAACTTGCAGCTTCTCCCTCTATTTGCACAACTGCCCTGCGTCAGACAGAGCGAGGCCCAGCCAGGACAGGCATTCTCACGTTTAATAAAATATGCTGGTCAGTTGAGACCGAGTCCTTCCTTTGACAAAGAGAAAAGCATATTTTATCCCCACCAGCCAGTGCTTTGCCTTCCAAGTGGCCTCTAGCATGCCATCCCCTTGCCTTGATTATTGGAACTCCTCCACAACTCTCCGAACTGCATAACTCTGCTGTCTAATTAGAGTAATCAGGATGGGACCAGATGGCAGGTTGAGCACTGGACAAGGAATCACTGTAAGAGTAAGTGCCTACTTAGCGTGTATGTAGGTTATTAGTGACCTGAAGTAAAAACATGCACAACAACACCCACCAGCCACTTGGCACAGCTGTGCCTGTCTAGACATTGTCTGCTAAGAAACCTAGAGTAAACTGCATTTCAAGTTAGCTATCAGCAAATGTCAACAACCCTTCCCTGAACTCGCTTCAAAATAAGAGTACCAGTGCAAAACTTAACATTAAAAATGCACAAAGCCAGAAGCCAGACATACACCCAGGGTGCACAGCCAACAGAAGATGGAGACCTGAACTAGGGTCTCAATATCCCAGGGCCAGTGCAGAATCTCTCAGGCTGGAGGAGACATTCACACTGTCCCGGTATGTGTGCGTTTAGGAGTCAGACAGGGGAGGGCTGGCCTTTGGCTCTGTGACTCCTAAGGATGACCCGAGGTCAGTTCCTCGTTGGTAAAACAGCAGTGACACCTATGACATCAGAGACTGTCCAAGGGATGAATTCAAATAATGAAGCCAAGTTGGTACTCGGCAGAATGCATCCTTTCTCCCCACCTCCGCCACCGCTCGGTAGCCACTTGCCCTGTGCTCTGGGCCCTGGTTAGGCTCTGCTTGCCAAGGACAGATGAGGAGCAGGCAGGGATGCATCTTCCAGTTTAGCCCAAATGCTTCCTCCCTGCAGAGCTGTCCCGCTGGGCTACCTTCAACTGCTTCTCAGCTGCTTCTTTTCTCGACGCCCAAATACATTTCCTGCCGAATCTGTATACCAGCCCTCCCTGCCCCCAGAGCACATCTTGGCCTTGTATAGCTGTGTCTCGTTCTCCTCTTCACCAAACTCTGTCCCACGTTTTCGTCCAAGCCTGACCCGAGTGATATCATTCTAGAAGAATATATTCTTTAAAAAACATTTTTATTAATTCCTTGAGAATTTCATGCCCTAACTCTTTCCCCCAACCCCAGACCTACCTTCATCTCCTACCCATCCCCCAACTCACTTCCATTTGTTTTATTCTTAAAACAAGCCATTAAATCCCATTTGTGGCCATTCCCCAGAGCATGGTGGAGCTACCAGGAGCCACACGGCTAAAGGAAACTGATTCTCCCTCCCGACAAACCATTGACAGTCCGCAGCTCCTCAGTTAGGGATGAGGACTAATGAACTCTCCTCCCTCTCCATGCTTGACTGGCTTGATGTTGTTCAGGCAAGCACACCTGCTGTGAGGTCATGAGTACCAACAGTCCAGTCATGGCCAGAGGACACTGTTTTGTCCTGGTCCTCCCCAAACTCTGACTACCTTCCCAGACGATCCTGAGCCTTGCGGATGGGAGAACGATGTGTGTGTCTAATTCTGGGCTGAGCGCTCTAATGACCTTATCCTCTTGCACTTTGGCAGTTTCGAGTCTCCACATTAACCACTGTCCACTGCACAGGGAAACAGGAAGAGTTATTCTGTGAACGGCTTTTCTCAGACAGCCAGTGCTTCCCACTGTGAACAGAAGTTCTTATCTTGAATGGAGACCTTTGCAAGTTGTAGAGTAAGTCCCTGTCCCATGGATCCGCACATGCTTCTCTGGGTAACCGCCGGGGACAGCGATAAGGAATAGGTCCTGATGCCTCTATCTTGGATGATGAGGTGAGGGCAGGGGTCATAAGTCGGAGTCTGCCCTTTGTTGAGGAGATGAAGTCCAGAAGGTAGAAACTTCATTGCAGCCCTCACCCAGACTTCAGCAGGTGGCCTTTCTCCCCTAGCCCTGGACAGTTCACCTCTGTTTTCCAATTCCCACAGCTGTAACCCTGCAAGAAGTAAATACTTCTGGGCAGCACAGAAGAGCTAAGCTTGTTAAGTCAGATCGCCCAAGTTCATACAACATCCAATTTTAGATCCCATTTAAGGGCTCCAATTTTAGATCCCATTTAAGGGCTCCACACCTCTCAGGGAGGCCAAGCATAGATGCTTCATAGCAGGTATTTTCCTGCTAACAAAGAAATCTTTCATCCTTAGCCAGGCATGGTGGACCATGCCTTTAATCCTAGCACTCAGGAGGCAGAGGCAGGTGGATCTCTATGAGTTCGAGGCCAGCCTGGTTTAGAAAGAGAGCTGTTACACAGAGAAACCCTGTCTTAAAAAGAACAAAAAGGAAAAAGAAATCTTTCATTAAAAAAACATTTTTTAATAGATATTTAATACATCCACAAAAGCAGAAAGACTCGTAGACTGAAGCCTACATGTCTTTTACCCGATTCCTCTAATTAAATGATTTTGTCAATTTTATTTCACGTCTGGATCCCTCCACCATTTGTTTTTTTGCTGGAGTGTCTCAAAACAAGTCTCAGGTTTCCTATAGTTTTATTCATAAATATTTCAGCATGAGTCTCTAACAAGATGAAGACATTTTAAGACATGGGACGACAACATTCCATTTATAGATATGAAACCTTAAAGAGTGTGGATCTAGCCCAGACAGTGAAATTTTTTTCCTGAATAATTTTGTTATCCAAATTTTTCTGTTGAAATATTATTCTGATGGCTTCTTTGTTTCTTTCTTTGTGTATGTCTCTCTCTCTCTCTCTCTCTCTCTCTCTCTCTCTCTCTCTCTCTGTGTGTGTGTGTGTGTGTGTGAGAGAGAGAGAGAGAGAGACAGAGACAGAGACAGAGACAGAGAGAGACACAGAGAGAGACACAGAGAGAGACAGAGACAGAGAGGGCTTTCTCTTCTTGTATTAGGGATTGAATCTAGATCGCCTCACTTGGTAGGCAAGTGCTCTATTATTGAGTCACGTCCCCAGCCCTTTATCTTTTATTTTGTGACAAGGTCTCATTAAGTTGCTTAGGGTGACTTTGAACTGGCTTTATAGTTCAGTCAAGCCCTGAACTGGTGGTTCTCCTGCTTCAGTGCCCTGAACAGCTGAGGTTATTTCCTGAATGTTAACTTGGTCTAGTTTTCTGTCTCAGAGCTCTCCTCTGTCATTGTCTTACTTAACATAAGCCCATGCATCTGTAACATGATTCATACTGCTGGAGCTCTTCACAGAGTTCTGATGAGAAGTGCTAACCCCTGACCTTTCAAACTTTTCTCCCCACCCCCTTCCCACCAAAGTCCCAAAGGTAACCAGTCTCAAAGACCCTGGTTTATACTGCTGGTGTTTAATTTTGTACAGATAAACAGAGAGATGCCTCCCTTTTTATTTCCCTCTCATAGACAAAAGATACAAAAGTTCACATCCTAGAGACTTTTCTTCACACTACCAAATAACATTTTAAAGTCGACTTATGTTTTGGGCTCTCTTCCCCTTCCCTCCCATTTTCCATGTGTCCCTGGTCTCCTGTGAAGCAGAGGGCTCTCAAAATCCTGAATTCACAGAGGTGAAACTGAATAAAAAAATGTGGCAGCTGTTGACTTTAAAAAGAGGCCTTTGTCCCCTGTCAGGGCAGGCATTCTGCACTGAGAGTCCCAGAAGCAGCTCAAGGCCAGCCCAGATGGCAGCTCCCTCCTCAAAGCCCAGGTTGTGGTTTAAGGAAGTTAGCCTCAAATGGGGGTCCTTTTCTGTTGACAGTGCTGGCACCCAGAGACAAAACAGCTGGGGCTGAACCAGCCAATACCTTGGGTTCCCCTTCCCCCAGGTTTTCAGCTTTAACTCAAACCAAACAGACAGTTCCCCCGGGAGAAGGGAGCCCTTCATGTTTCCTGGCAGGTAACAGGATGCACCTGCATAGAGCTTCAGGCTGCAGCTACACAGCACAGCTGTTTCATCTTAGCTTGAATGAGCTGGATTCATGCAGCAGGAAGGGTGGGGGAGATCGGAAAGTGGCAGTCCCACACCTGTCTGCATGGGTCAGGAAAGACCTGAATAGAATGTATTTCAGTTCCCTTAGGATTGAGCAGGTGGCTCCTGAGTTCTGGCATAGACAAACCTGTTGTCGGCTAAGAGGGACAAAAGAGGCAATTCACACAGGCCATGACTTTCTCTCACCCTTCCATCCGGACCATTGTCTAGACTCAGAAGACCTGGCTAGTAGTTTTGGCAAACTATGGTTGATTTATCTGTGCAAACTCAGATTCCATAAGAATTATCGTGTGTGTGTGTGTGTGTGTGTGTGTGTGTGTGTGTGTATGCACTCATATGCAAGTTATCAAAGATTGAGTCTAGGGGCTCATGTGTGTTAAAGTGACCCCTTACCACTGAGTTATATCTCCATCCTTCTTTTTATTTTTCACTTAGAGACAGGGTCTCACAGGTCATCTAGCCTAGCCTTAAATGGACTCTGTAGCCCAGGCATGCCAAAAGTTTGTGGTCCTCCTGCCTCCGCCTCTGAATATCTTATTGCTATGTACAGGCTTGTACCCTAAGGCCTCGATGCTCTGACCATCTTAAATGAGCAGAGTCTTGGGAATAAGGACCACTTTGCATGCCCGCCACTCTGCAGTACTCTACATTGACTTGCTGGGCAGGACAGAGAGCTTCTCACTGTGATGTCCAGGTCTATCGGGAAAAGCAGTCTTTAGAGGATGCAGTCAGGAACTGTGACTCTGCTAGGAATCCCAGGGACTTTCTTCAGCCCCACCAGGAGTCAGAACTCTACCCCAAGTAAGAGAATGGTCTCCGGGAGCTTCAGACTGGCCACAGCAGTGAAGTCTATGTCCTGTGTCCACAATGATAGTGAGAGAAGCCTTCACCTTGTTTGGCTGTGGGATATGGCACAGAGGACATGGAATTCAGTCAGAGACACGGCAGCAAATCTGGCCTCTAGCTTGCTCCCAATTTCTCTCTTGGACAAAGAGGGACACCCTAACAGGATCATCTGTGTCCAAGATCCTAGCATGCTCTGAGAAGAATAATTGATTATTGAATATTGTAGGAACTCCAGACTACACTTGGAAACACTCCCTGTCCCCACCATGCACACGGGAAATGGGGAGACATAGGCCATACCCCACCTGGTACTATAGCTCTACCCTCCAGGATTCATCATCACTTACTTACTTTGTATCTAGCTAAAAAAAAACAAGCAGGACTTGGCTACTGCCCATAAGAATTCCCTGATAGTTAGAAAGACAGAATGCAACACACAGGGAGAGCAAGGTCAGGGTAGCCTGGAGACTGGCAGGGAAATCATTATGGAGAATTTCACATGAAAACAACCCTGAAGGGAAACTGAGACCTGGTGAAGCAGAGAGAGAAGGGCGTCGATGTCACGGGTGTTCACTCTCATTTTTCAGGTGAATTTTGGGTAAAATCAGTTTGCATTTCAGTGTTAGTCAGTTCTCAGAGTCAGCCTTCGATTCCACAGCAGGCTGTTGTTTGAAGGTGTGCGAGGTGGTGGGAGAGACCGGAAGGGGAGGGGGCTGCGCTCTACCCTGCCCTGAGTTAACCTGGATCTGGGCACAGGATTTGTGGTTAAGAGAGTCACTGGCTCTACAGCTCTCTCTTGAACCACAGGGAAATATCTGTCCTAGAGGTTAGAGAAAAGAGTGAGTGAGCTTGGGAGGGGACTCATGGTTAACCAGAACTGCTCCCGGCTTTTTTTTTTATGGTGCCTGGTGACACTGAGGTGATTCCTGATGTGTGGCTGATGAAGAAGGTGCAGGATTAGACAGTCGGTATCACAGCAGCAGGGTTTGAGCACTTTGGCTATGAATAAAGACTCCCCAAGGGATAACCACACCTTCTAGGGATCTGACTGGGGGTGTGTATCCCACAGACATATCCATGGAAGCCATTCTGAAGCTCTTTGGCGAATACTTCTTCAAGTTCTGTAAGATGTCTGGCTACGACAGGATGCTGCGGACCCTGGGAGGGAGTCTCACGGAGTTTATTGAAAACTTAGATGCCCTCCACAGTTACCTGGCACTGTCCTACCAGGTAAGTCCATCTGGGCTTTGTCTTGGTGGTCCTGAGAGTTTGAAAAAAAGAAAGCCCTCCCCAGTGTCCACAGCAGAGAAGCTGCACAATCCGTGGTGGCCTCTGGCATTAGTGGGCCCAGTAGCTCTCTTAGAGGAAATAAGGAGGATAAATACCCAATGGCTTCCTTTATAAATGGTTGACAAAAGTCAGAGTTCTAGCCTTGTGGTGGTTTTGCAGGGTAGGGGGGGTGAGGGGGTGTACTTCTGAAGGTTGAATGCAGACTTGGAATGAATCTGAGATGGGAGCAAGGGCTGAAAAACAGGTTGGGGTGGATTTTCAATATCTCTTCGGGTCTCTTGGCCGGGGTTGAGCTGATAATAGCATATGCAACCAGATTAGGCAAAGCTTGGCAGGGCCAAGAGCCAGAACTGGGAGCCATCCAACACTGATTAACCCATTGGGGTGTTAGGAAACTTAAATTCCCAACTGGGATACGTCTTTCTGGAGTTCATGCCTTGCTGGTGTTCTTGGTAGAGCTGATTGAAAATTTGAATGCCTAGATTTTCTTTTTAAACATCAAAATGCTTTATTGTAAAGGTATGGTATTCATCCATAGCATAAATAATAGTTTATTAACTCACATAAAGCAGTTTATTTTTATTTTATTTGTTTATTCTTCTCTCATACATTGCATCCCGACCACAGTTTCCCCTCCCTCCTTTCCTCTCAGTTCTTCTCCTCATCCCCCCTCTCACCCAGATTCACTCCTCCTCCATTTCCCCTCAAAAAAGAGCAGGCCTCCCAGTGATAACCACTGAACATGGCATAACAAGTTACAATAAGACTGGACACAAATCTTCATATCAAGGCTCGGCCAGGCAACCCAGTAGGAGGAAGAGGGTCCCAGGAGCAGGCAAAAGAGTCAGAGATGCCCCTGCTCCCACTGTTAGGAGTTCAACAAGAACATTGAGCTACACAACCATAGCATATTTGCAGAGGACCTAGTCAGACCCATACAGGGTCCATGACTGTAACTTCAGTCTCTGTGAGCCCCTGCGAGCCCTGCTTAGTTGATTCAAACAGTTTATTTTTATGCCCCTTTGTAACTGACCAAGAACTTTCTTCATTATTTCTATATCTTGTGTTCATAAGCACTTCAGGAGGGTGGTCATAAGGATAAGATGGGACTGTGCTTACTAAAGTGCCCCCTCAACTATTATGGCCAAGGGGAACATGCTTTTTCCATCTTCCAGATCAAGACAGTATGAAAGGATTGTGTGTGGGGGGTTAAGTGTATGTGTATTTGTGTGTGTCAGATGTGTATGTGTGTTGTGTATATGGTGTGTGTGTGTGTGTGTGTGTGTGTTTGTGTGGTTTGTATGTGTATCTGATACATGTGGTGTGTGTGGTATGTGTATGTGTGTTAGTGTGTATGTGGTATGTGTGTGTTTATGTGTGTGTGGTGTGTGTATGTGTTTGTGTGTGGTGTGTGTACATGTGTTTGTGTGGTTTGTATGTGTGTGTGGTGTATGTATGTGTTTGTGTGTGTATGTGGTGTATATATGTGCTTGTGGGTGTGTATGTGGTGTATGTATGTGTTTGTGTGTGTTTGTGTGGTGTGTTTGTGTATTATGTGGTATGTATGTGTGTTTGTGTGTATGTGTGTATGGTGTGTATGTGTGTTTGTGTGGTTTGTATGTGTATGTGGTGTGTGTGTGTGTGTGTGTGGTATGTGTATGTGTGTGTGTGGTGTGTGTGTGTGTGTGTGTGTGTGTGTGTGTGTGTGTGTATGTGTGGCGTGTATGTGTAGGAATGTGGGCATATGGAAATCAGAGGATGACCTCAGGTGTCAATTCCCACTTCCCATCTTGTCTGACACAAAGCTTCTCGTGGTTTGCTGCTGTGTAGACCAGGCTAGCTGGACCTGGATTATCTTGTCTTGTCCTCTCATTTTGCCTTAGGAGTCCTGAGATTACTATACACACGACCACACCTGGCTTTAAGTGGATTTTAGGGATTTGAACTCAGGTCCTCACACTTTCGCAGTAAGAGTTTTTCCCATTGAGTTATCCTGGCAGCTCCTAAGTAGTTATTGAGTACCCACTATGTATGAAGCACTTTTTCCAAAGGCATTTGACACAGACAATAATAGGAAGCAAATAACCCTCCTTACTGTGATGTGTGGATTGAAAGAGGCAACATAAAGGGCTGTAACACTGGAGTGGACCCAGATAAGGTTTTGTAAACAATTCCTTCTCCTTGAACTTCCTTCTCTCTGTTCAACACAGACAGTTCCAACATCATAAGAGCTTACATGGCAGCTGCGGTCCAATTTCTTACCGAAGTAGACCCAGTAGGGTGCGGATAGTTAGACCCTACCCCTCCCTCTACCACCCAACATGTGCACATACATACATACACCACACATGATACACACACACACAGAGATGGAAACATATATTCACACCAACATAACATGCACTGTTGTTGTGTGACAAGACCTTTCCTGGGGAGATGCAACACATGTCTACTTAGTCCAGATTGGGAGCCTGTGACAGACCAAAGCACAAATACCACCCAGTCCAACTTGGTGAACCAATGAGTTTTTTTGGGGTGACTTACAGGAATATAGGTGAGGGGTCACTTACAGGAGCTGAAATGACTCACAGACAGCTACATCACCAAAGTTCTCCCCAGCATGGGTGACAGCTCACAAAAGCTGAGAATCTGGAACACACTACACAGACTGCAGAAATCTCAAAAGTTGGATCATGTCCCCACCAAGTGGCTTAGTCTAAATCTTTTCTAGGCAGCTGGTGTGGTCTCAAAGTCTTCTTTCTAGCATGACTTGTGTGAAAGTGACCCTCAGCCATCTTTATTGCTTACTCTGAGAGGAAGGAGCCTAATGAGTCTGGTCAGTTTTAGGAACTTCCTAAAGCTATTTTGAGTTGCTTACCAGTTGGCTTATAAAGCTTTCCTGAAATATGGAATGTTTTAATATGGAAGGAAACTGATAATCTACATACACTAATATACTTTTAGAAATATAAAATAAACATTTGAAATTCAAGAAGAAACCCGTTTTCATTAGCAGCCTGCACCATGAAGGACCATAGTCTCCTCCACTTCTTCCTTAGTTTAGAGCAAAGCCCAGTGTGTAGAGTGTTAAAGATTATTTGGGTGCTGAATCCTGCTGAACAAGCAGAGGACCCCCTGCCCTCCTGTCCACTCCTTCAGAGAACCTCCCAGTGACCTTTTCCTCACCTATCATAAGAGGGCCATGTGGAAGTGTCTACAGTTATTTCTGGACAAATAATGTTTCTTTTTGTATGTTCTTGAGGGTTCTAGTTTTCAAGTGGAACCAGCCTTCAGAACAAAAATGAGTTGATTATTTCCAGTTGTGAGGTCTCTGAGCAGCTAATCTTCCCGAGTGAAAGTGCTCATGTGGCTTGGTCACAGGCCAAGTATGGTGACAGATAACCCTTGGGGTATATAGAAGCAGCATGGTGTAGTGCTAAGGTCCATGGAGGCTTAGCAGCGGCTCTCTCATTAATCCCATTTTAACTTCTCTGGGTGAGGCCCAGTTGCCAAATGGAATAGTTCAGGGAGTAAGATGCAGGGTAAGCTTCCTCGACAGGAGCTGAAATAGTGGTGTTATGTGACTGGAGAGATGATGGGGACGTAGCTCTATGTGTGGAGATATATATATATAAATTCTATGTGTGGGAATAGAGAAATACTATCGTAGTTCTAGGTGTATAGTAAAGGATACATACTATTGTAGTTCTGTGTGGGCTAATGGGTACATACTATTGCTTCACACCACTTTAAAAATCGTAGTTTATGACACAGCTATACCATTCTTGGGCATATACCCAAGGGCTCTAAGTCATCTAGAGAAATATTTACATATCCATGTTTATTGCTGCACTGTGCAAACAGGCAAGCCATGGGACCAGTCTAAAATCCAATTAATAGACAAAGAAAATATGGTACATACACACAATTGAGTATTTTTATAGCTATATAGAAAAATAAAGTCATATCATTTTCAGGAAAATGAATACAACTGGAAATGATTATGTTAAGTGAAGTAAGTCAGACTCAGAAAGACAAATTCTGTGTGTTTTCTCCCATATGCAGATCTGGATTTAAAATTATGCATATTCAGACCATGTGTAGCAGTATGCTCCTTTAATCTAGCATTCAGAGGCACAGGTGGACAGATTTCTGTGAGTTTGAGGTCAGCCTGGTCTATATAGTGAATTCTAGATCAACCTTGGTTACACATTGAGACCCTATCTCAAAAATAAAATTTACAAGGAGGGGCTGGAATGATGTCACAGTGATTAAGGAAGCTTACTGCTCTTTCAGAGAACCTGGGCTCACTTCCCTGCACTTACATGGCAGCTCACAACCATCTGTAACTCCAATTCCAGAGAATCCAACACCCTCTCTGGTGTCCACAGGCACCAGGCACACATGTGGTATACACACACACACACACACACACACACACACACACACACACACACACAGGCAAAACACTCATACATGTAAAATAAAAATAACTAACGAATATTTTAAATTATATATGCATGTCCATGTACATATATATATATATATATATGTTAATGTGTATGCGTGTTAGCATCACAGAATAGAAAGGGGATCATGAGAGGAACAAGAGATCTTAAGGGAGGTGGGAGGTAGAGGTGATGGAATACATGTGATAATTAAACCAAAGGGTATAAATGAGGAAGAAAGGGAGCCAGCTGGAGGGGGTGCAGGGCCAGTCTAGGAGGGGACTGAATAAGAATAAAACTATATATATATATATATATATATATGCCGTGGTTAAACTCATTATTTTGTATGTTAACCTAGAAAAATATAAATCTGTTATGAGCCTATAAAAGCCATAATATAAACAATGTGTTTTCCCTATTGGAGAAATGCGCTGTTTCTGTTCATCAGGAAATGAACGCACCGTCCTTTCGAGTCGAGGGAGGAGCTGATGGGGCAATGCTTCTCCATTACTACTCAGACAGAAGTGGCCTCTGCCACATTGTACCAGGTAGGACATGGATCAGCCCATCCCAGAGCTCTCTAGGGTGGCCATACATACACCCACAGTGAGGAGAGCACTCCACCTCCTATAGTGACCGGCTTCTTTGTCGTGATCTTAAAGATCTGGAGATTTTTTAGAGTAATTTCCAGAACATCAGAAGAAGACATGATCTTTAACACTCTACACAGTTGTTTGCAGAGCTATGATAATACTGTGGAGATGTTTGTATCTATTGACTTTAAAAGAATTCAGCATTGTAGAACAGTCTTGGTACTTAGTCTTTTTGTTGATGGTGTTTTGCTTTGAACCCAACGCCTCCTGCATTCTAAGTACACATTCTCCTCCATGGAGGTCCATCTCCTGCCCTAAAGCCCTGTATGGGCAGGTGGCTATTTCATGCCACACTCCCCTTAACTGCCCCATGGCTGCATTTGTGGTTGTCGCTGATCCTTTGCTAATGTAGATACTGCAGTGGGAAACTTCATGTTTGCTTTCTTCATATTTTATATTTTACCCCAGATGGATTCCCAGAACAATAGTTTTGAACCCATGAGCTTTAATGCATTTGCAGTGGAATTTTGCTTCCATTTACAGAGTCTGTCTAATGAGTTATATGTCTTCGTGGAAGAAAAGCGTGAACAGACATTGAGGTAGAAATCATAAGGACAGGGACACATTTAGTATTCAGACTCTCAGAACTTAAATCCCTGCATAATCTTCCCCTCGAGTCATCAGAGGATGTCTGTCTTGAGGCGCGACACGGGCGTAGTGAACTGAAGAAAACTCACAAGTTTGTACGCGTGGATATGTCAGTGATGCTTGGCGGTGTGCTGCCTCCTGCCATTCCTCACCCACAGGTGTCATTCTGCTGCAGGCATCATTGAAGCTGTGGCCAAGGACTTCTTTGACACTGATGTGACCATGAGTATCCTTGACATGAACGAAGAGGTGGAGAGGACAGGGAAGAAGGAGCATGTCGTGTTTCTGGTTGTGCAGAAGGCTCGCAGACAGACGAGAAGGGCAAAGGCCAACAGGCCGCACAACAGTGAGGACATCCACACAGACCAAGAGGTACTGCCTTTGCTGTGTCTTCAGAGAACATAGCTTCCCCAGGACGGCTACTTGTCCTGGAACGGTCTATGCGAACAACACAAATAAGCGGGCCTTGAACAGTGGAATTCAAGGTGAGCTCCCCCAGGCCTGGCTTTCTTGACACTGTGGACCAGATTATTCTGGGTTGTGATGGGCTATACTTTGTAGGATCCTTCGCCACAGCACAGACCTCTGTCTATCCAATGTGACTAAAATGCTGCTGCTTAGTTGTGGCAATCTAATTGTTTCCAACCATTGCCCAGGTCCCCTGACTAGAGGTGGGAGTAAAAATCACTTCTAGCTAAGAATCACAAAGCCAAGGTTAACTTAATGCAGACTTTCTAGTACATACCTTAGCCTGTAAAATGTTCACATATAGAAATGTCAAAGCTGGGTATAGGTATAGTTCATACCTATAATGCACTTGGGATGCTGAGGTAGGAGAATTGCTATGAGTCTGAAGCCAGTCTGGGATGAAGAACAAGAACTCTCTCTTAAAACCTCAACAACAAACCAAGATAAAGGATTTGAAGTTGGAATTTGGTATCTTCTTTCATAATCCTCTTGCGATGAGTGGACCTCTCAGGTCCTCAGTGCCCACTTAGCAGGTGGAACCAGTGACAGGTCCAGCGTGCAGTCAAGAGTCCATCTTTGACCACCTCAGCCACAGCACATAAGGTGATCACTGCCAGTTTAGATGCCACGTGTGTTAGGTTAAAATCTTTCTGAATCCACATAGCCTGTTCGAACACACAGATAGGAGTATGACTCCTGGAGCCTGAGGTTACGTTTTACAGCCCAGGGTTACATTTGATAGCATGCAAAGCTGTCAGGGTCCACTCACCGGAGAGGATTCAATCCCAGGACGAGTGCTATGGGTTCATTGAAAGTGATAGAGACTTTCTGGATTCTTGGTGAGTTTGCCTCAGGTTCTGGGGTCTCAGATAAATGACAATCACCAATGAGCCAGTAGCTTCTGAATTTGTTGTCTCACATCCAAGAAGGAAACTGGGATAAGGGGTAGGCAGAATAAACACAGGTTTATCAGGGAAACATGAGAAAGAGCTCCTATAGTTCGGGGAGGCTCCATGAGAGGAGTGCCGACATGCTGCTGGCCTAGTAGATCTTACAGTGAGAACTGGATGGCCGCTGAGATTATCTTTATTGGGCCTGGTCATTTTTAAATGTGTCAGCAGTCTGAACCAGTAAGGAGTCCACAAACCCTCTGCATACCCTCTTGGCCTAAGTTGAGAGTGACTCATCGATCTAAGGGAGGGCTGTGTGTGTGCTGTGTGATCAGCTCATGGGCCACCAAGAGCCATGCACTTATTGCCTAAGAGTCATCTCCTGTCTCAAGAGGCTGCCCATTCTGTGTGTGAACATCTTCTCTGGGAAATGTTTCTTGGCATGGTTAACTACCCCACTGCTGTGTATCTTCAGTTGCTAACAATTTCGAGGTCTTGATTCCTTTGGAGCTTGGATTTAGCAACTGTGGTTTTTAACTTTTTTTGGTTTGTTAGTTTTGTTTTGCTTTTTGAGACAGGGTTTCTCTGTGTAGCTTTGTGACTTTCCTGGAACTTTTGCTACTGTAAAGGGAGACTCTGGTGAGCACCTTTCCAACCTGCTTTTGCCACATTTTGTACTTAACCCTAGGACATTGTCTCAGAGCTACGCTTAGGAAATCACGAGCCTCCAAACATTCCCCAGAGATCTTGTAAAAATATCTTGCTTCCTTTGATAGAGAAAGGGCTGAAGGATTAACTAGCAAGTACACCTTGGAGCTCCAGGCTCCCGATAGAACTGATCTTCCAAGCCCTCACACTGTCCCTCCAGCCACCAACACTCTTCAGTGCACAAAGATGGGCCCAGCAGCAGCAAGCAGGGCTTCTTCATCCCCAGTCCTGTGACCAGGTGCCTGTGCTTCCTTTCCTCCCCGCCCTCTGCAGGCTCTCAAGACAACGCTCTGTACGATGAAGGAGAAATATTTGAGCATCTCTGTTGGCCCTGGGGAGAAATGTCACAGGGATGTGAAGGCATCAGTCGTGTTTGAAAAAGGTGAATGTGCTGTTCTCCTGGATCCAGCTCTTAGATAAGAACAACTGTCTGGTTTGCAGGGCAAGGGCCCTGTACACAAATGGGGCAAAGCCCCCTACAATTTCGAGGCCTTGATTCCTTTGGAGCTTGGATTTAGCAACTGTGGTTTTTAACTTTTTGTTTGTTTGTTCATTTTGTTTTGTTTTTCGAGACAGGGTTTCTCTGTGTAGCTTTGTGCCTTTCCTGGAACTCGCTTGGTAGCCCAGGCTGGCCTAGAGCTCACAGAGAAACCTGGCTCTGCCTCCCGAGTGCTGGGATTAAAGGCATGTGCCACCACCGCCAGGTGGTTTTTAACTTTTAAAATCAGCTTCTAACTTGCCGTACAGCAGCTCTTTGTTTGTACTGGGTAGCATGGAGACACCATCATCTTTGTGATCAGGAAAGCCACTGGCTTGGGCTCATCCCAGGAGGTGCCTGTGAAGAGGAGGCTGGGCACAGATGTCCTGGGCACAGTAAATTCTGCATCTTTTCTGGACCCAGGCCTTATTAAATGGGGTGTGTTTCTGGACTGGAAATCTGTGGCTAACCACAGCCAGCCAGCAGAATGAAGAACAGAGGGCAAGAATCAAGAAAGCACATTTCTGTCTCTCTCTGAGGAGCTGCGACATGGGACAATGCTGTCCAGCTTTCCATTCACAAAGTAAAGATGATAAACTCAACACATTGGGTCTTGGGGCACTGAGCTAGACTGACACCCGGCACCTGACATTCAAGTCAGAATCAGAGCTCCGACCCAGTGGAAGAAGGGAGCTAGATGCTCCTTGTCATGGCCTGGTAGGTCAAATGACAGACATCTGGGAGAGGGTCTCCAGGGCTCAAAGAGCTGCATTCTGAGTCCTTCAAGCTGTGGCAAACACAGTTGACATCCTTTGTCTAGGAGATTTTCATATCAAAAAGGCTCCATTGAGAATCTGCACCCCCTGCCAAATAGGACTGTTGGTTAAATTTTCACGTGCCACCCTAAACTGTCAGTCTACAATGCTCCATGGCAAACGTCCCTGCTGCCGGGCCGGGCACACACTCACTCCTCTCCTGGCTCATTGTCTGCTTGTCACCATTTCAATGCCAGCTCTGTTTTCATGGTGAGACATACTCAATTGGCCCCGAAACTAACTCTTCATCAGCGGGCAGAAACTTGGCAGGGGGCAGGAGGGCTTCTCAACCTGGTCGCAAATTTTCTGTTTGTTTTAATTTGGAAGATAATTGCTGTGGCCATCTGGAGATGCTGAGGGAGCCTGTGCTGAGGAGTGGGAATCACACTTCGCTCCTGACACACTTAAGATTCTAACCCTGTCCAAGTGCCTCCGCCAGGGCCTCTCACTAGAGCTTTCTCTCTCTGTGTCCAGGGCCCCTCAGGGATGCCTTCCAGCCTGTCTATCCTGAGAGACTGTGGATTGAAGAGGAGGTGTTCTGCAATGCTTTCCCTTTCCACCTTGTTTTTGATGAAGCAGTAAGAGTCCCTTCCTCTCAGAAGCTTGGGCTTGGGGGCTAAGCCAGGGATGGGGAGCTCAATTCACTGTCATGGCCCATAAGGACTTTAGATCCCCGAGTTCACAGGGTTTAAGAGACTAGACTTTGCCCTGGAGGGTCTACTGACTTCATTTCATGTTGTAGACTCTTCCGAAATGCATGTTCTTATTCAGGTAAATATAGCAAGGAAGTTGAACCAGTGAATAAATGGGGAAGTTTATGGTCAGAAAGAAAGGCTGGAGGAAGACTTTAAAATTCACTCCAGAAGGTGGCATCAAAATGCACCCTGTAGCCATGGTTCTAAAAGCGACCTGCCACCCGCTGGGAGCACAGCTGATTCTCAATCCCATGGTGCTTCACTTCCTGCTGTGTTCTGTTGGGGCTGTGAGCACGGCCATTTAAATTTGACTGCTATCCATTTCCCAGGATAAAGTATCTTTCAACTGAAGCTTGAGTATGATGGCACACAACTATCACTACAGCACCCAGGAGGCTGAGGCAAGGGTTAAGTTCAAGGTCAGCCTACGCTGCATAGCAAGAGATAACACCTCAAAGCAAAACCAGATGTAGATATAGATGATACAGACATGTGAACTGGGTTGATTTTTTTTTTTTATTCGTTGAAAGGGCATGTAGGCAAGATGAATTTAGTCAAACATATGTGTTAAACTAGTCAGCCATTAGGATTTCCTCTAGTGTTTATTGGAATTCATATGCACATCGCCTGGCAGCTGACTGCTCAGCATGAATTCTGTGACATGTGCTCACCTGAGGATAGTATCTTCCCATGGAAAAGTGATGGTATCATGACAGTTAAAAAAACCCAAAAAACAAAACACCATAGGTGGGAAACAGAATTATAAGCCAATGAATGCCAACGTTCTTCCAACGACACAACATTATTATTACTCAGGCCATTGTTTTCAATCCAATCTGCTCTAAATACTCCCTCCCTTTCAGCTTCTGTTACAGACTAACAGAAATTGAATGATACATAAAGTTGATTTTTGTAGCTTACCTGTGTTCTTATTGTTAGTAAAGGCTCCCAGACACTGTGCTGGTATTGGACGCATGATGTCAAGGTCCCTATTTCATGCTCCTTTTGTGCATTCTCTGGAGAGAGCAGAGAAATATTGTCCTGGTCCCAGGATGCACTGGTGACAAGTCCAGAATTTTGCTAATTTATGAAGAAGCCAGGAGCTGTGCAGGGGATGGGGAGAGATAGCACGGAATGAAGAACTATTGGCTTTGTTGAGAGCCTTATTGCCTCTGGGCAGTCAGAATGTGATTCTGAGCAGCCCTACGTTTATTTCATTCCTCTTCCAGCATCAGCTGCAGATTTGACTATTTAAGAAAATGATAGTTTTGTTATGTTTATTCCATTATTGACCCTCTTCTCCAGTGAGTCACAAAGCAAAGCCCAAGTGTCACACCTAAGGGAAAGCCAACGGTGGAAGTTGCTTTCTGATTGCTAGACTGACATGTGTCCTCTGTGGATAGCTAAGGGTCAAGCAAGCTGGAGTGAATATTCAGAAGTACATCCCTGGACTCCTAACCCAGAAGTTTGGAATAGATGAATATTTCTCCCTCATCCACCCTCAAGTTACCTTCAGCATCTCCAGCATCTGCAAGTTCATTAACAGCCAATTTGTCTTGAAGACACGAAGAGAAATGATGCCCCGAGCATGGAAGAGCCAGCCAACACTCAAACTCCGGGGTAAGAGGCCATGCCATTCCCTTCTGCCTGTTAGAGCAGCAAGAATGGGAAGACAGCTTTTCAACTTCCCCCAAGCCAGGGGAGGGACTACATTGAGAACAAGGATTTTTTGTTTTGTTTGTTTGTTTTTTATTTTCTGCTATTTTTACTTGGTCTGATCAGTAAATAACATTTTATATTTTCAATTATTTCTGGTTTAGACATAAAAGGACTATATGATAAGTACATATATGTACATAAACATACTATATGGAAATGTATATATTATATATTCCAACACTATATGATATGGTTATACTGAACACTGAAATATGCAGTTGTAATTATAAATTCTATAGTTATACAATTCTGCTCTGTTACATGAGAGGTAATATATTAACTTAATGTCTATCCTTTCTAAAGCAACATACTCATCCAACCTACTGGTAGAGAATACATTTTGGTTTTGCTTCGATTATAATAGAAGTTTTTCTATATTTTAATCTGCACTACAGGAGGTTCATATTAAGAATGCTCATGGTTGGTACACACATCACCCTATCCATCCTCAGAACACTTTAAACATCTGCAGAACTCAAATCCTCTGCCTATTAAATAGCTCCCTGTTCCTCTTTCCTCCCCTCTGACTTCTACCAGCTTTCTAACTTTGGCTGTGGCTGTTCTAGGTGCTGAGTAAGGGAAGAGGAGTCTTACAGGACTTGTTCCTCTGGGGCTGGCTCATTTCCTTCTCTTTTTGGTGGGACAATATTCCATTGCTTTATTGTGTCTAGCCACTCATCCATTGAATGACTTGGCTTAATTCCTTTGGCTATTGTGACTATCTGTGACCACAGGACCCAAATATCTATCTCCTTGAGTCCTGGATTTTAGTTCTTTTGAGCATATGTATATACAGAAGTGGACTTGATAGGTCATATAGTAAATTGATTTTTTTATTGAAAATTTTTTCCATACAATGTATTTTGACCATCTTTTTCTTTTCCCCCAATTGCTCTCAGATCCCCACTCCTTCTACCTAGACAACTTCATGTTCTCTCTCTTTAAAATATAGAAACAAAAAAGAAAAAAAAAACAAGATACACACAGAGAAAATACACACACACACACACACACACACACACACACACACACCAGAAATAAAAAATAAGCAAGCAAAAAACAATAAGACAAAAATAATGCCCAAACAAAGCAAAATGAGACAAAAAAAAATCTACAAAGTTTGCTTTGTGTTGGCCAATTACTCCTGGATGGATCCTACCCTACAGTGTGGTCAATAAAACCAGTAAGACTTCATTGAAGAAAACTAATTTTTCCTTTACCAGCATGTATCATTTGTAAATAACTTCTTGGTTAAGGGTGGGAGATCATGTCCACTTCCCCCATCTGGCTTGAACTTGTGCAAGTCCTATGCATGCTTCCAGTCTCTGTGTTCATATATGCATCAGTCCTGTGGTGTCTGGAAGATACTGTTTCCTTTGGGCTGTCTATCCCCTCTGATCTTAAAATATTCCTGCCTCATTTTCTTTATTTCCCCTGAGCACTGAGGGGAGGGATTTAATGAAGACATCCAATTTAGAACTGAGTGATCTAAAGTCTCTTATTCTCTGCACATTGTCTGTTTCTGCACTGGTTTCCCACCTGTTACACAAAGAAACTTCTCTTGATGTGGGTTGAGTGAGGTACTGATCTATGGGTATAGTGGTATCTCATTAGAAGTCATTTTTTTTGGTCTTTTTTCTTTAGCAGAATAATAGTATTAGGTTTCCCCCTATGCCCATGACCTATCTATTCTCAGGTTCTTGGCCAATTTATCAGTGTCAGATGTGGTTTCTTTTCATGGAGGGGGCCTTAAGTCCAATCACACAGCAGTTGGTTACTCCCATAACATTTGTGCCACTATTACGCAAAAATATGTATCTTGGAGGCAGGTCACTGTTGAGGGTTGCAAAGTTTATAGCTGGAAGATATTGATGATTTGCCTTAGTCCTTCTGTATCATGTGGAGTACTCTCCAGTACCATGAATATTAGTCACTAGGGGTGAAGCTTCTAGTTAGACATCAGCTTGATTTCTCCATGTTCGGTGACAAATGTGTTTTCTTTAGCCATAGGGCCTTACCCTCAGGTTGTGGAAAGGAGTCAATAGCCTTGGCAATACATCTCAACAAGATCCAATCCTGGTATTGGAGGTTTTACTGGGTGTCATTAAAAGTCTAGTTGGGATATTGTCTTGGCTAATATTTGGTGATTCTATTTAGATTCTATATATATATATATTCAGAAAGCTTCTACAGTTGGAAGTTTTCATATGGTTTTTCAAATGTCCTTTAGTGTTACCTGTCCCTCCCCATATTTCTTCCTTTACTGTTCTCTCCCATCTCCACCCCTATTTAATTCTCCTATTGCAGTTTCCCATTTTCTAGCTCCATCCATTTAGCTGACAATTTCATGATTTCATTTTTCTTAACAATTGAATAATAGTGTGTTGTATAAATGTACTACATTCTTGCTGCTCATTCATCAGTTAATAGACATCTAGTCTGTTTCCAATTTCTGGGTATTAAGAATAGAACAGCAATGAACATGAATAAACAAGTATCTCTGTAGTAGGTTGTAGACTCCCTTAGTTATATGCCCAAGAGTGGTATAGCTGGATCTTGAGGTAGATCAATTCTCAGTTTCCTGAGGAACTGACATACTGTTTTCATAGTCACTGTACTAGTTTTCACTCCCACTAGCAATGGGTTAGTGTTCTGCTTTCACCACGTCTTTACCAACATGTACTGTTATTTTTTTATTTTATCTTGACCATTCTGACTGGGGTAAGTTGAAAACCCAAAGTAGTGTTAGTTTGCATCTTCCTGACGGCTAAGACGGTTGAACATTTCTGTAAGTGTTTCTCAGTCATTTGTGTTTTATCCTTTGAGAATTCTCTGTTTAGTTCTGTACCCCATTTTTAAATTGGGTTATTTGTTTTTTGATATTCAGTTTTATACTTTAGATATGAACTCTCTATCAGATGTATATCTAGTAATGATCTTTTCCCATTGCATAGGTGATTGCTTTGCCCAAATTATACTGTGCTTTGACATACAAAAGCTTTTCAGTTTCATGGGGTCCCATTTAATTGTTGGTCTTAGTGCCCATGCTAATGATGTGCTATTCAGAAAATCTTTCTTGTTCCAATGACTTCAAATCTATTCCCCACTTTCTCATCTATCAGATTCAGGGTATCTGGTTTTATGTTAAGGTCCTTGATCCATTTGGAGTTCAGTTTTGTGCGAGGTGATAGACATGGATCTGCTTTCATTCTTCTACAAACATCATCCAGTTTGACCAGCACCATTTGTTGAAGATACTGTATTTTCTTCTAATGTTTACTTATTTGCTTATTTTGCTTGTTGTTAAAAAAATCAGGTGCCCTTAGGTATACAGTACCCTTCAATTTGATTCAATTGATTAACATGTCTACTTTTATGCCAGTACCAAGCTCTTTTTATTACTACAGATCTGTAGTACAACTTGAACTCTGGGATGGTGATACCTCCAGCAGTTATTCTATTATTCAGGATTGTTTTAGCTATCCTGGATTTTTTTTGGAGGGGGGCATGTTTCTATATGAAGTTGAGAACTATTTTACAATTTCTGTGAAGAATTGTGTTGGAATTTTGATGTGGATTGCACTGAATCTGTAGATTAGTTTTGGTATAATGACCATTTTAACAATATTAGTCCTACCAGTCTATTAGCATGGGAGATCTTTCTAGCTTCTTGTATCTTCTTCAATTTCCTTCTCCAGTGTCTTAAAGTTTTTATTATACAAGTCTTTCACTTGCTTAGATAGAGTTATCCCAATATATTTTCGAGGCTATTATGAAAAAAAAAGAAAGGTACTACTTCCTTGATTTTTTTCTCAGTCTGTCCATCATTTGTACATAGGAAGGCTACTAAATTTTGTGTGTGTTAATTTTGAATCCTTCTAATTTGCTAAAAAGTGTTTATCAACTGTAGAAGTTTCCTTGTGGAATCTTTAGGGTTTTTTTATATGTAAAATTATACAATCTGCAAATGAAGATACTTTGACTACTTCCTTTCCTGTTTGTATACCTTTGATCTCCTTCAGTATTATTGCTCTGGCTAAGACTTCAAGTACTATATTGAATATGTATGGTAAGAGTGGACAACCTTAATTTGTTCCTGATTTTAGTGGAAATGCTTTGAGTTTCTCTCCATTTAGGTTGATGTTGGTTGTGGACTTGCTGTAAACTGCCTTTATTATGTTGAGGTATCCCTACTCTCTCCAGGACTTTTATCATGAAGGGATGCTAGATTTTGTCAAAGGCCTTTTCTGTGTTGACTCAGATTATAATGTGATTTTTGCCTTTCAGTCTGTTATGTGGTGGGTTGTATTTATTGATTTGTGCATGGACCATCCCTGCATTTCTGGGATGAAAGCAACTTGATCATGATGGATAACCTTTTTGATATGTTTATGGATTTGGTTTACAAGTGTTTTATTAAGAATTTTTTGTATCTATATTCTTTTTTTTTTTTTTTTTGGTTTTTTTGAGACAGGGTTTCTCTGTGTAGCTTTGCGCCTTTTCCTGGAACTCACTTGGTAGCCCAGGCTGGCCTCGAACTCACAGAGATCCGCCTGGCTCTGCCTCCCGAGTGCTGGGATTAAAGGCGTGCGCCACCACCGCCCGGCGTATCTATATTCTTAAGGGAAATTGGACCATAATTTATGTTGGCTCTTTGTGAGGCTTTGCCTTCAGGTACTAGTGACCTTGTCAAAAGAATTAAGAAATGTTCCTTTAGTTTCTATTTTGTAGAATAATTGGAGGGGTATTGACATTAATTCTTCTTTGACAGTCTGATAGAATTCCACACTGAATCCATCCAGCCCTGTGCTTTGGTTGTTATTGGGAGACTTGTAATTGCTGTTTTTCTTTCACTGGGGCTTATGAGGCTGTTTAAATTGCTTATTTGATCATGTTTTGACTTTGATAAGTCACAGGTATATAAAAAAAAATTACCCATTTCCAGGTGGAGTACAGATTTTTAAAGTATGTCATTAAGCTTCTCTCAATTTCCTCAATGTCTATTATTATCCCCTCCTTTTGTATCTAGTTTTATTCATTTGGACCTTCTTTCTCTGTCTTCTAGTTAGTTTGGCTAAGGTTGTGTCCATCTTGTTGATGTTCTCAAAGAGCCAGCTCTTTATTTCATTCTTTGTGTTTTTTATTTGTCTCTATTGGCTTCACCCCTGAATATGGTTTTCCATACATACATATTTTCATCTACTGTTTGTGTGCTGTTTCTTCTTGTTTCAGGGCTTTCATACATGTCACTAAGTTAGTAATGTGAGGTCTTTCCTTTTTTTGATGTAGGCACTAGTGCTATGAGTTTATAGATAGAAATTATATAAATTTGGCTTTATTGTAGAATGTTTTTCTTTATCTGTCTACTGATACCAATAGATTTGCTAGGTATAGAAGTCTGGGCTGCTGTCTGTGGTCTCTCAGAGTTTGTAGTACAGTTCCTTGTGGCTTTCAGAGTCCCCACTGAGAAGTTTTATTTTAATGAACCTGCCTTTATATGTTACTTAGTCTTTTCCCTTGCAGTTTTTAATATTCTTTATCTGTTTTATACATTTTTAGTGCTTTAATTATAATGTGTCCTGGGGGAATTTTTTCTTGTTCTGTCTATTTGGTGTTCTATATGCTTCTTGTACATTGATAGGCACCTCTTCCTTTAGATTGGGGAAATTGTTTTCTTTGATTGTGTTTAAAGTATTTCCTGTGCCTTTGACCTGGGCTTATTTTCTTTCCTCTCCCCATGCTAGTCTGTTATTCACAGATTTGGTCTTTTCATGACGTGCCAGCTCTCCTGGAGGATTTGTGCCTGGATGTTCTTACATTTAACATTCTCTTTGACTGAGCAGTCCATTATTCTACCTTGTCCTTAATACCCAAGACACTCTCTTTCACATCTTGCACTCTGTTGGTGAGGCTTACCTCTGAGGCTTTTGTTTGACATCTTAAGTTTTTCATCCCAGTTTTATTTCAATTGAGTTTCCTTTAGTGATTCTATTTCTTTGTCAACTTCTACTTTCATGTCTTGATTGTTTTTTACTACTTCATTCCCCTCTATTTTTGTGTTTTCACAGACTTCATTGAGGGATTTATTTATTTCCTATTTAAGGCCCTTGAACACATTCATAATCACTGTTTTGAAGTCCCTGGCTTGTGCTTCAGCTATGCTGCATCTCTCAGAGCCTATTGCAGGAGGGTTACCGGCTTCTGACGGAGGCATAGTGTCCTGGTTGTTTGTGGTTTTGTGCAGGGATCTAGGCATCTAGAGTTGTTATATTTTGAAGTGTTTCTTGGTGTTGATATCTGGTCGTATCTTTGTTGTAGGGGCATTCCATTCTTTGGTTGCTTTTGCCCTTTCTGAATCCCAGGGAAGTGTGGTGGCTATGGGGTCCCTGGTCGATAGTGTTTCTGCGGGTTGGTGGCTAAGATGAAAGGCTGAAACAGGCTGTGGAAAGAACTAAGGGGACAGGATTGGTACCAAGAGATGGAGGCCTCAGGAATAGAGGTGATGTGGGAGGAGGGCCTCTTACAGGCAGGTTGCAGTAGAGCAAAGAATTGATGTGGGTTTTTAAATAGAAACTTTAACATTTTTTAAGTTGCTACAATATTTTACCTTCCTACTAATAAGGCACAAGGGTTTCAATTTTTCCACATACTCACAAATACTTATTACATTCTATATGTTTAAAAATAACAGCCATCCTAATAACTGCAAAGTCTCTTGTGGTTTTGATTTATTTGTATTTCTCTAATAATTGGTGACTTTAAGTACTTCCGTAACTTCCTTTCTTCCTTCCTTCTTTCTCTCTTTCTTTTTGAGATAAGATCTCTAAAACCATGATGATCCTCCTGCCTCTTCTTTTCAAGTTCTGGGTTACAGGAGTATGCCAATACCATCACTTCTAGTCCATTTCTTTGTGTATTTGGTAAAATGTTTATTCAAGTCCTTTGTCCATATTTTCCTGTGTGTGAGAGAGAGCTAGTTCTTTATGTATTCTAGTTATTAACTCCTTATTAGACAGATGATTTACAAACATCTTCTCTCATCCTACGGGTTGCCCCTGATTTATTGTTTGTGTTCTTTGATGCAGAGATGTTTTAAATTTTAGTGTAGTCTAATTCATCTAGATTTCTCTTTCTGGCTGTGTTTAGGTGTCACAGTCACAAAATCACTGACACAACCAAAGCCATTTTCCTCTTTTTTTTTTTCTAAGAGTTTTATACTTTTACTCTCGTGCTTAGATCTTCAATCCAGTGCGACCACATTTTTTTTTTTTTTTTTTTTTTTTTTGGTTTTTCGAGACAGGGTTTCTCTGTGTAGCTTTGCGCCTTTCCTGGAACTCGCTTTGGAGACCAGGCTGGCCTCGAACTCACAGAGATCCGCCTGGCTCTGCCTCCCGAGTGCTAGGATTAAAGGCGTGCGCCACCACCGCCCGGCTGCGAGCACATTTTTGTACCTGTGTGAGGGGCACCTTGAGTTGCCTGTTAGACTGATGATATGTGTGTGTGTGTATGTATATGTATATGCATATATATGTACATATATTGTTGAGCATATATACAAATTGATCTGAGGAAAAAGCCACAGGAAAAGATGTTCTGAAAGCTTGAGTTAATCATAAAGTGTAGTGATAAGAGACATAGCTGGCCAGATGAAGACCTGAACTCTGCCATGAAGTTGGAAACACTTTAAAAGGTCTCTTGTGGATACTATTTGAGGTCTGAATGCCAGACTATAAGCGTCAAAGAATGGATCCTGGTTTAGAGAAATGGAGTCTGGTGAGCAGGTGATGGCCATTGCTGGGGTGCAGGTGGGAGGGGTTAGGAGTCAGATTAGCTTAGGCAGGAGTCCAGGGGAGACAATCAGGACAAACTCACAACATAATAAGGCAGGACATGGTTACTAGGTGTTACAAGAGAATATTTAGGATAATTATTACCATTCTTGCTGGGGAACTGGTAAGGAAGGTGTGAGGAACTGAGAAAGGGCATAACTAAAATCCTTGAGGGCAAGAATTTTGTCAGTTCAAGTCACCACGCCATTCTGATGCCTAAAGCAGTGTGCCAGGTCAATACTTGGTACTTAATACTTATGTGACAAAAGAGTCCGTGATGGAGGTCACTTGTAGAGAAGGTGGGAAGTGAGATGCAGACATGTGTAAACAAGCGTCTAACGGGGAGCAGGGGAAACAACCAGCATAGCTGCCGCATCATCACGGAGGGCGACTGGGAAGTGAGTATCAAGAGCTTTCAGAAACAGCTTATTTTTGTCTAAGTAATGCCGTCTGCAGGAGTGTATCCTTTAACAAAACAGCCACAGATATATATATATATATATATAAAGAGGTGTCAGGCTCGTTCACGGCAGTATTGTTTATAGAAAGATACACTAGACATGATGTAATCAATGCTGGCTTATAATTTAAATAAGACACCACAACCAGTGTAGTCAGCAAAAGTTGTGCTGTATATACTGCAGGAAATACTGCAGGAAAGTATATTTTATGTGAAAAATTCAGATTGCAAATAGATACCGGATAGTTCCTCTTTGGATAATACAGAATATTAAGAGTCATTATGCATCTGAAGTATTATTATTTTAGATGATTTTCGCTATTCTCTTGTGCTTAGAATCCCTCTTTGGGTAATACAGAACATTAAAAGTCAATATGTATCTGCAATATGATTATTATAGATGATGTTCACTATTCTCTTATGCTTTTTCCTTTAATGAATGGGCACTGCTTTTATGATACATTAAGAATCATATCTATTCTTAAATACACAATTTGAGTCTGGGAAGTAAGATTTCTTATGAGACACAGTTTTTTTTGTCACTGTAGCATAGGACACTGCTGGATAATGTTAAAAGAGAAAACCCAGACAGGTGTGGTGGCTCATACGTATAATACCAGCACTTGGGAGGTTGAGACGGGGGATGGCTATGAGTGCAAGACCAGCCTAGGCTACAGAGTGATACATATTCTGACATCAAAAATGAATGAATGAATGAATGAATGAATGAATGAATGAATAAATGAATAAATAAGTAAGTAAATAAATAAATAAATAAATGGGCTGAAGGGATGACCCAGTGATTAAGAGCACTTGATCTTGTAGAGGACCCAAGTTCAGTTTCCAGTACCCACATCAGATGGTCTCTAACTGGCTTTAGCTCTAGTTCTAGGGCATCTGACACAGCCACACTCAAATTGGGAACATAAACACACATACCTACATACAAATACAAATTTTTAAAGAAAGAAACACACACACACAGAGACAGAGAGAGAGACAGAGAGACAGAGACAGAGAGACAGAGAGATAGCGCCCCTGAATCAAAATCTTAGAAAATGCAACATTTACAAAAGTGAGAAGAAGGGAGAGGATAGATACAGAGCAGAGAAAACATTCAGTTAAGTAGGGCAAGTCTGGAGAGAAATCAGTGGTAGGAAGCCTCGGGAAGTGAGACTTCCAGAGGGAAGGTTAGGTTGGCATCTAAGACAGTAGAAGAGCAAAGAGAGAAGACACAGCAGCTGGTGTTGGCACCTCGAGCTCAGAACCACAGTCACAGGAAGAGCCACTATGCACAAGTGGCAGATGAGTGAGTGGGGACAGAAGTACAGATGAGTTTCATGACACAGGGCTGAGAAGGAGGGAGCAGGCTATGCAGAGGCTAAAGGACATGCGGTACGGGAGCTGCTTGCCTCTTGTTCCGTGTGGGACATTCTATATTGTCACACTCCTCTCTGTGATGGGCAGGCCAGATGATCTGGATGGACTCTCTGGAGTGCATGATCTTCATGTGTTCTCCAAAGCTCCGCAGCCTGCAAGAGCTGGAAGAGAGCAAGATGCATCTTTCTGACATCGCCCCCCATGATACCACCAGGGATCTCATCCTCCTCAACCAGCAAAGGCTGGCAGAGATGGAGCTGTCCCGCCAGCTGGAGGAGAAGAAGGAGGAGTTGCGTGTCCTCTCCAAGCACTTGGCCATCGAAAAGAAGAAGACAGAGACCTTGCTGTACGCCATGCTGCCTGAGCACGTGGCCAACCAGCTCAAGGAGGGTAAAAAGGTGGCAGCAGGTAAGGTACCCTTCCTTTGACAGCGACCTTGGAGTATGGGGAGGATGGTGCTCATGCTAAAGGATGTGGACTTTGAACCTAGGCAGATCTGGGCTTGATTTATGGCTTTATCATTTAGAAATGGCATCACCTTGGGTTAAGTGGTTAACCCACATCCCCTTCATTTCTCTCCCTATACTGAAGATAATAAAAAAAACAATACAAGAGTGGGGCATGGATTGTTTTCAGAGCAGGACATGGACAAGGAGGCTCTGGGGGTGTAGTGATGTTTCTGGGTTCCTATAGAAAATGAAATTGTTATTTTTTAGACAGTGAGAATTCACTGGTTTTATGTGTGTGTGTGTGTGTGCGCGCGTGTATGTGTGCGTGCGTGCGTGCATGTGTGTGTGTGTGTGTGTGTGTGTGTGTGTGCTGTATAGAGATGTGTGTGTGTTGGTGCATGTGCCTGTACACCCATGGAGGTCAGAGACAGCTGTCCCTTTCTACTCCTTTCTGTCTTATTCCTTTGAGACATGGCTTCTCACTGATACTAGAGCCGTGCTAGAGGGCAGAAAGCCTCAGAAATGTTCCGGTATCTTCCCCTCACCACATTCAGGCTTTCGGACTGCTGTACTTGGCTTTTTATATGGGTGTTGGGGATTTGAACTCGGGCCCTCATGCTCACACAGTAGCAATCTTGCCCTCTTAGCCATCTCCCTACTCTCAAGTTCATTTTCCTTGCAGTAGAAGTGGCGTGATTAGTTTAACGTATGCTGGCTATGTGATGGAGTGAAGGAGGCGAGGGAAGACTGGGAGCTCATCACACAGCAGATGATGAGCCAGGCCTGGGCTGAGGCTGGGCGAGGGGCAACCAGCAAGATTTTATCCTGAGGGTAAATGGTGAGGGCTCTGAAGTTGCCAGCATAAAAACATGTGGTGATTTATTTCCAGATGGAATAGAGAGTTGGGAATATGGTTCAATGGGTAAGAGCACTTGTTCTGCAAACACGAAGATCTGAGTTCAAATCCCCATTACCGCCATAAAAAAGCAGTACATGACCATGCGGAAGCCTGATACAAAGAGAGAAACTTATTAAAAAGCTGAGTATGGCTGCATGGACTAGAACCCCAGTATTGGGGTTGGAGGAGGTGGAGACTGGTAGATGCAGGAGCTTGCTGGCCAGCCAGCCTAGCTGAAATGGGGAGTTTCTAATTCAGTAAGAGACCTTGTTTCCAGGCAGTAAGTCAGGGAGCAGTAGAGGAAGATACCCAATTCCTTCTTCTGGCCTGTGGGCTCATGTATATGAACTCTCATGTATATGCAACACACACACACACACACACACACACACACACACACACACACACACACCCTAGAAAGAAGATCAGGCCTGAGGCAATGGCAGTCAGGTCAGTTTAAAAAGGTTGAGTGTGAGATATCTGCAGGACCTCCCATAATAAGAGCAGCGAGTAGTTAGGAATTTATTGCAGAATATTATTTTGAAGTGTGCTACTTTTGCTTATGTTGCATTTGTTTAACTCTGTGTATCTGTGTTACTGTGCCTGTCTAAAACACCTGATGGTCTAATAAAGAACTGAATGGCCAATGGCAAGGCAGGAGAAAGGCTAGGTGGGGCTGGCAGGCAGAGAGAATATGTAGAAGGAGAAATCTGGGAGGTGAAGGAAAAGAAAAGAAGTAGCCAGAGAAGGAGGAGGACTCCAGGGGCCAGCCACCCAGCTACACAGCCAGCCACGGAGTAAGAGTAAGATTTACAGAAGCAAGAGAATGAGAAAAGCCCAGAGGCAAAAGGTAGTTGGGATAATTTAAGTTAAAAAAAAAAGCTGGCTAGAAACTAAGCCAAGCTAAGACCGGTCAATCACAACCAAGAATAAGCCTCTGTGAGTGATTTGGGAGCTGGGTGGTGGGCCCCCCAAAACAGCCAAAAAAAGCCCCACAAAAAAACAACAACAGAAATTGTAGGCAGAAATGAAGGGAAAGTTCTGGCATAGAACTATATAGGTCTAGAATCTATTGAACTGTGAGTGATAACTAATCATAGGCTCTGTGAATGATGTAAGATCATCTGGATAGCTTTTGTCAAGTTGACACAAGCTAAAGTCACCTGAGATGAGGGAACTTCAGCTGAGGAATTGTCTCCAATCAGGTCGGCCTTTCGCATGTCTGTGGGGTGTTTTCTTGATGATTGATGGAGGGTGAATTGCTTCTATCAAGTTGGCCTGTGGCATGTCTGTGGGCTTTTCTTGATTGATGGAGGGTGACCTAGCTCACTGTGGGTGGTGCCGCCTCTGAGCACGTGGTCCTACGTTGTATCTGAATGGTAGCTCTAAGCGAGCCTGGAAGTGAGCAGGTAAGCAGTGTTCCTCCACAGTCCTGCTTTAGTTCCTGCCCTGACTTTCCTCGGTGATTGATTGTTAACTGGGAATTGTAAGAGGAGACAACCCCTTTCTTCCCACGTGCCTTTAGTCAGTGTTTCATGAGAGCAGCAGAGAAGCAGCTGGGCAGGATATGAGGTGAGAGGAGAAGATGGTGGGGAACAGGCAACATTTAGGAATGAGGGAACCAGACAAAGACATAAAGCCAAATGAGCTCAGTGCTGTTTTTAGATATTCTGTCCCATGTTACTTTGTTTGGTCTTTTTGTTCTTAACCCTGTTGGTCTTTTGCTTATATAATATGGTTTCCATTTTTGTGTCTTTATGGATGTGTGAATGTGTCTGTGTGTGTATATATGCTCCTTGTGCTTTTTCTTTGTGTTTTTTTTTCTGTTTGTTTTGTTTTGTTTTATTCTGGTTCATTTGCTTTTTATTTATCTATTTGTGTTCTAAACAGAGAGAAAGAAGGTGTGGAATTGGATGGGTCGGGAGGTGGGAAGGACCTGGGAGGAGATGAGGGATGGGGAACCATGATCAGAATGTATTTTATTACAAAAAATATTTTCCATTTAAAAAATGACCATAATGAACAAGAAAAAAGTAAAACAAGGTGAAAAGGCTGAGAAGGGCAGAGTAGGAGTGATAGAGTCGTGTGAAGACAGATTAGTGCCAGCCAGCCAGCCAGACAATGCAGAAGGCACCTACTATGTTCCAGGTCTCAGCAATCCACTTAGTCAGTCCATAGTTACTGAGAATCTGCTCACGACAAGCCTGCTCTACATGCTAGCATGCAGCATTTGTCAGTATAAATAGTCTCCCAAAATAGTTTCTCCCTGAGATGAGCAGTGTGTGTCAGGCATAGAGACAGCAGTTGTTACAGGCCCCAAAGCAGGGGGTGCTCCTCGTGCTGAGATAACCCCAAGAAAGACAGCATGACTAGATCAGAGTAAGCCAGAAGGAGTCGTCGAGATGTAAGGTTAGAGGTGGCATGGACAGAGCAGGGTCCCATTTGTAGTGTATGCTAAGGATAAAAAAGTGAGTACTAACTTAACAAGATCGTTGTTTGCCATGTGGAAATTAGTATAATTGGGGACCATGGTAGAAGAGGAAAAGAAAGAAGAGAAAGTGGCAGCTATGGCACTGTACCAAGATGCTTGGCATTTCTGTAGTTCAGGTTCTGCTTGATCAAAGGGGCCATTTCTCTCAACCCACACCACTATCACTTCTCAGTGGGAGCATTTGCTTGCTCATATTCCTGCCTCCATCACTAGCTGGAGCACTCCTTAAGGCCCGGAGCGCCTTCTGTCTATTTCATGCAATATGACTCTTGTGGAACACTGACTATCTCACAGCAGGGACTCATTGTATGTGCTCATATCTGCTGACTAGATGGGGAGCAGAGGACATCAGCTCCTTTCCCCCAGGGTGCAGGCAGGCTTGGTCTTCAAAAGACACTGAATTAAACATTCATAGAATTATTATTCTGTATCCTTGGCTACCACTGACATCGTTTCTGTTGCAGGAGAATTTGAAACGTGTACAATCCTTTTCAGTGATGTGGTGACATTTACCAACATCTGTGCAGTCTGTGAACCTATCCAAATAGTGAATATGCTGAACTCAATGTACTCCAAGTTTGACAGGCTAACCAATGTTCACGAGGTCTACAAAGTAAGTGTGTGTGTGGTGCAGCCTGCTTCTGGAATCAGGCCAGGAAGGAAGCACTGGAGCCTGTCTTCCTTTACTGCGTCTGCACCAGTCTGAAAAGGAGAGGCACACAAGGAATGCTTTGGGAATCCTTTTAGAATACCCATACTCAGAGGGTGCTTGGGGACCCAGGAGCAGCAATCGCCACTTTCCCAGGCAGCAGTCTCCTGCTCAGCAGAGTTTCACCCACATATTTCATTAACTAATATAAAACATCATATGACTACCCAGGAACTTCATCTTCTCTGGGACTCATTTTCACTAAAAGCAGAAAGGAGGTTGGGGGTATGGCTCAGAGATAAGGTGTTTGCCTAGCTATGTGAGACCTGGGTTCCATCCCTGACACCAAAAGAAAAACAAAACAAAGTCAGAAGTATCTCTTGGCCATCTTGTGTTCCTTCTCCTGTGTTCCTTCCTGCTCCTCATTTCCCCAGGGGGACAAAATCAGTAGCTTAAAAAGCTCTTGTCAATGTCTGGAAAATGGCAGGCGCATGTGGGTGTTTGGTTGGGACATGAAGGAAACTCACTGAACACTTTTTTGTTTGTTTGTTTGCTTTTGCCCTGGCAGGTGGAAACAATAGGTGATGCCTACATGGTGGTGGGTGGCGTACCAGTGCCTGTTGAGAGCCATGCTCAGAGAGTTGCTAATTTTGCTTTGGGCATGAGAATTTCTGCAGAGGAAGTGATGAATCCTGTCACTGGAGAACCCATCCAGGTAGGGAGCAAAGGAGTACTTCACTCGAGACAAAATGTAACACACGAAAGTAAAGCTCTCGTCTGCCCAGGGTAGGTTTGGCGTATGCTATAGCATATACATTGCATCGTCTATCAAAAGTCTTTTCTTCTCTTGCTCATGCTCCTGAGCAGGCTGTTCGCTCTTGAGATTTCCCTGTGGTTATCATGGATACTCTTCTTTGTGATAGGCCGGTGCTGAGCACACCTCATTTGGGATTCCTGCTTTTCTGTTCAAGCATCGCTGCAGGTGGCTTGGCTTTCCTGAGTCACCAAGATTCCTGCTTGGGGAAAAACATGCCCCTGAGAGCTCAGAGCTCAGCTGAGGGTTTACCATTACTGATATGAATGGAGAACTGGACAATCAACCTTGGACAATTTGGGGTGGTTTGGGTTTGGTAAAAATTAAATGTGTATTTATTTTATGACACAAGGTGGGACCTACATTTTTAGGTATTTTACCTGAAAGGAATGAAAATGTGTTCACAAACGTATCTCTACAGACTGTTTATAGCTGCCATACTTATCATAGCTCCAAACTGGAAATAACCTAAATATCCACAAAGAGGAGAATGGATGGATGAATCGTGGTACATTCTTCCTACTGGGCAATAAAAATTATGACTATGTGATGTCCTAGAAGGGCAAATTAATCTTGGATATAAGTAAGCAATCAATAATCTCTTCTGGCGGAGGGCGAGGTTGTGGGACTTTTCCTGGGAGACATGAACAAATATTCCTCTCATGTAGGGCACCAGCAACAGGCCAAATGAACAACTGAATCTAAGACTAGCTTAGTGAGCCAGTGAGATTATTAGGGACACTCACAGGGGCCTCAAATGCAGCTGTGACACTAAGAAGCCCACTCTAGTATTAGCGACAGCTCATGGAGGCTGCCTCCTTGGACCCCCGACCCCAACACACAGTTTTTCAGGCAGCTCCTGCAAAGGCAGTTTCCCTTCCCTTGGGCTTTTACAACTTTTGGGAACTTCCTGAGGTTTGCCATCCTTGTATGCTGCATTAGTGTTCTAAGACTTAACGGTCTTCCCTTCTTCTTCAGAAAGGAATGTTCTAATTCCCCACGCAGCAGACTGGGGGATGCTAACAAGAAAAGGGCACGAGATAACTTTGCAGAGTAATGGACCGTTCTACATTTCATTTTTGATGGTGATCACAGTGACATGTGCACTTCTCAAACCTCATGGAGCTGACCACTTGAATAGGTGTTTTTTTCATTTTAGCTAAGCCATGCCTTCAAAGTAAAGGCAAAAAGATTCAGAGTTCTCTTTTCAGTGACGTTCTCTCTGTACAGATCAGAGTGGGAATCCATACTGGACCAGTCTTGGCAGGTGTTGTGGGAGACAAGATGCCCCGGTACTGCTTGTTCGGTGATACTGTAAATACAGCCTCGAGGATGGAAAGTCACGGGCTTCCCAACAGAGTGCATCTGAGCCCCACAGCCTACAGGTTGGCCATTGGTTTACTGCTGCCTTCACTGTCCTTCCAGCTTCCCCAGACCATCTCACTGCCCAGCAGCATGGGGAAGGACAGGAAAGGAAGCTGATGTTAATTCTCCTGTGCTTTGCTGACTTACGGACAGGAAATAGTGCGGGACTTCTACCATAACTTGTGTTTTGTTTTTTTTTTTCATATAGCCCCCAGGCCAAATCCAATTTGTTGCTTGTTTTTGTAAATAGTTTTGGTGGGATAAGATAGTGGTACTTGGAGAAAATAGCCCCAGTACTGAGCTAAATGGAGTGACTGTTTTGTTTGTGGTACCCAAAAGAGAAGCTGGAATCCAGCAGAAAGGTCTCATGATATAAGACCTATGCTTTTGTTTGCACATTATCACTAGCTGATGTCTCTGTGAGCGGCAGTCAGGCAATCTTAACAGAGACTGTGGCTCACAATGCCTGAAACAGGTGCTCCCTGGTCTCTCTCAGGAAAATCTTGTCAGCTTGGTCTAGTAAAGGAAGAAAGAGAATTTATAGTTGTTTTTTTTAAGTAGAACAAATATAAAGATGTACACCAAAATGGCACTATTTCTCTAGCCGTTAGGAGAGGCCACACTTAGATTAAGTTCCTTCACACCAGTTAGCTCCTTCGCTGTTAAACTGCTCCATGAAGAAAAGCCACTGCCACTCTTATTAACATGAAGCAAAATTTAAAAAAAGATCTGGTGTGTTTTTTGTGGTTGGTGTTGGTGTTGTTGTTTTTTAATTTTCCTGTTTTCTAAAGAGAGAGAGAAAGAAGGCTTGGAGTTGGATGAGTGGGAAGATTTTGTAGGAGATGAGGGAGGGGAAACCTTGATCAGGATATATTGTAGAAAAAAAATACTCCCAATAAAAGAAGAGCAAAGGAAAACATTTGATATTGAGTCTTACAAACGAAACAAAAGAAATAACAGTTAACAGCTTACCTCAGCTTCAAGAAGTCCAGGAAGAACTGGGTAAGGTTCAGACTCCCACGCTAACCATTTTACTCTCCCACCTTTAGAATTAGAGCACGGGATATGGGAGGTGGGGAGAGGTCCATAGCCAAAAAAGAAGGCTTTGTGGAGATGGCCCGAGCTGAATCTTGAATAAGGATTTAGACAGAACTAGGGTGCTTGGGAGGAAAGACCAAGCAGGAGGGTAGAAACAAGGTGTGTGGGTCCCCTGTGGCCACTCCTAGGCTTTGGCACCCTGCTCAGAACACTGGCCCTTCGTGCCTCCCTCCTTCCCCACTGAGTCCCTCACCCTGATGTCCTAACAGGCTCTGATGTCACCTCAGATCCTCCCTCCTCTGCTGTGAGTCCAGGACTGTCTGTGATCTTTGGTATTTAGCACATTTCACTTCTCTCTCTATAGAGCCCTGGAAAACAAAGGGTTTGAAATTGTCAAGAGAGGTGAAATAGAAGTAAAAGGGAAAGGAAAAATGACCACATACTTTCTGATCCAGAACCTGAATGCCACCGAGGATGAAATCATGGGGCGACCTACAGCTCTCACCCATCCGAAGGGTAAGCAAATCCATGAGGCTTGTCCTCAGTGCTGGGGGTTCCTCACTGAGCTGTAGCTAGAGTTTTCCTGCCTGGCCCACAGTCAGGACAAATCTCTGTCTACCGCCAGTCCCACAGCTGCTCAGACCCAACCAAGTAAACACAGAGACTTATATTGCTTACAAACTGTATGGCCGTGGCAGGCTTCTTGCTAACTGTTCTTATATCTTAAATTAATCCATTTCTATAAATCTATACCTTGCCACGTGGCTCGTGGCTTACCAGCATCTTCACATGCTGCTTGTCATGGCAGCGGATGGCAGTGTCTCCCTGCCTCAGCCTTCTGCTTCCCAGAATTCTCCTCTCTCCTTGTCCCGCCTACTTCCTGCCTGGCCACTGGCCAATCAGTGTTTTATTTATTGACCAATCAGAGCAATTTGACATACAGACCATCCCACAGCACTGAGCTCTTCAGATGTGTCTAACATGGTCCTTGGGTCAGACAGGTAGGATCCCATCCTCCACAATGCTGCTACCATCCATGCAGTGGAAACCTGCCATGATCAGCTCGACAATCCTTCCCTGGAAACTCACACTCTGGGTCAAGGTCTTACCCACATCAGTTTCCATGGAACCTGTCTATCCAAGAGATGAGCTTTCCCACAGATGCCCTGGCACTAAGGAATTATTCTGAGTGCTTCTTCTGCTCCTCCACCCAAGTAGAGGCTCCTGAATAGGCTTTCCACATATCCTAGAAGCTTCCAAAGGGAAAAAGAAATAAAAAATCCTACCTCCTGAGCCTCCCCAAAGAGCACTTCTACTTGGGGACAAAATGTTCAAACATCTTAGCCTATGGGGGACATTCTCATTCAAACCACATAAATCCCTATGGGATTAAGCTTTGGGGGAAAGGCTGCAGAATACAGCTGCCACAGGTTATCACAGCATGTGTGTTTTTTAAAGGTCATGGTTGCTGAGAGAAGACCTTGCCACCTCAGCATCTACTTGTTTCCCAAGCTCTTGGGAGTTGGATGAACACCCAGGACTTCCCTCATTGGTCACATCTGTACCCACCTCAGCATGTGACCACCTGGCTGCCTGCCACACATGGTGGCTGTTTGGCATACTTTTCTATCTGACTTGGCTCGTGGCTGTCAGATGTAGACAATCCCTTGCCACCTTCTTGCCCTGATAGGTACCATTTCTCCTGAAAAGAATGTCTCAGAGCCCTGGCAGCACTGAAGAGCACTATACAGATGCCTCTTTGAGGGCCAGGCTAATCCTTCTCTCAACCTTCTTAAGCCTTCTACTATGGTGATAGGAAGCTCAGGGCAGGAACCAGACCTGTAGGCTCCACCCAGAATCTCAGTAACACTTTGATAACATGCTTTTCTTTCCCTATACAGTGAATTTGGGTGTTTGTCTGTAAGAAGACTTTCCCAGTGTAATTAAAAGGGAGTATTGAGCCAGAGAGAAACTGGGGTATGTTTACTTAGATATTTAAGCAAATGCCTTTCAGCATTGACTAAAAAGTTGCCCTTCTGGCTGTCTTTGCAGGCAGGCTCCTTGGGATTAATGCTTTTTGTGAATTTCAGCTCTCTTCAGCTTGTCTCCTAATCTCCCAGTGACTATAGAGTAATGCTTTCCAGGCTGACCTGTATACAACGCTTAGACAAGTAGCCCAGGTCCCTCTCTGCGGTGACCCCTCCTTAGAAACCATAGTGAGAGGTGTCTTCTTGCTAGGTTCCCCACAGGTAAAGTTAGTCTGAGGGACTTATTCTACCAACTCTTAACTGTTCCTCTGGAGAACTTTAGAGGTTAGGGTCTCTCTCCTGGTCAAGTTTAGGGTTTTGTGGTTACCTGTTGTGGCCTTACTGATTCACTTCTTACTTGTCTCCTGCAAACAGGGGGAAGTTTCCCACCCTTGCAATCCCCCTGTTGGAGTGCTTCTTGGATGGGTTTGTGGTCACTCAATTGCCAGGATCCTGACTCCTTACTTTACAGAGTCTAAGCGACGCAAGCGTCTTTCTAGACATATCCAATTTACTGTGGTCCAGCTGTTTGCAGCCAGCTGCTGGGGAGGCTGGGTCACTATCCTCAGCTCGCAAGCCTTCCTGAGTCTTTCCAAAGTGTGACTGTCAAATTTTCCACACCTCTCTTGCTCAGGACTCATGAGTGGCTCCGCTGTTCTGACCCTTGGGCTTTGGGAAGTTGGGCTGTTAACCCAGCAAGGCTCTAGAGAAGCGGCACCTTGAGAGGTATAAATGAACTCTGCAGAAGTAACCTCTGAGAAGAGGAATGTGGGTTGTTAGTGTTAGGGTGGCCTCTAAAGTCGCTGTTGTCACTCTGGGGGCTACGGCAGGTATGCCACACTGGAAGTGGGTCCCATGGGAGCAGTGGGTGTAAAGGGAATAGAAGCATCTTCAAGACAGCTGTGGACAGACAGATAGCTGGGCTTCACCCTGAAGACAATCCAGGAGGTCGAGCATGGGTCTTATGACTCTGGATTGATAATCAGCTTTATAGGAAGTTCTAATAAGCTGCTGGGTTCAGGAGCCATCAGAAAGACAGAGAGATAATTGGAATCCAGAATTACTCGGGGCGGGTTGGAGTCTAGGGAGAGCATTTGTTTTCCTCACTCTGAAGGCAGGAGTGATGAAGGGCCTGCTTCACAGAGTTGTTCTGAGGAATACATTAGGCAGAAGGCATTCCTATAGACTCCAGATGTTTATACATGGCAGTCACTTTGAGACCCTACTGCTGAGGGCTCATCTGGAAAGAAATATCTAGTCACTAACAAGACTGTTAGAGACCCCACAGTGGCTTACAGAAAAGAGACTGTGTAGGGTATGTCTTAGTTACTGCTCTGATGCTGTAACAAAACACCAGGACCAAGGTCACTTACAGAAGAAAGAGTTTATGGCTCCTGAGGGAGAAGAGTTCCCCACGGCAGAGTGGAGGCAGAAAACACTCAGAGTATATGCATGGTGGCTGGAGTAGGAAGTTGAGCGCTTACATCTTGAACCTCAAGCACAAAGCAGAGAGATTGAACTAGAAATGGTGTGAGTCTTTAAATTCTCAAAGAGCACATACAAGTGACATACTTTCTCCATCAAGGCCTCACCTCCTAAACCTACTCAAACAGCACCAGCAGCCGGGGGCCAAGTGTTCAACTACCACAGCCTATGGAGTAGTTCATGTTCATTCAAACTACACAGGGAGCATTGAATGAGCAGGAAAATGTGATCCTTCTGCAGGCATGAGGACCTCCAACCTCTCATAAGAGCATCAGGCACTGTGGTAGGCATGGGTGGTGTTGAGTACACACAATGCATCCAGGAAACAGTGTAGAGGAAGAGCTCCTATGATGGCAGAAATGGGCAGAGGATCTGCTCAGATCACTGCAAGACTTGAAGGGTTCTAGAAATTGGAGACATATTTCCTCCACGGCATGGGCTCCCTCGCCCATGGAAAGAAACCATGGAATAATACCCTCTCTCCATGTCCTGGGGATGCCACTGTACTCTTTGTGCCACCTGCATAGATTTTTCTTCTCATTGGTAGAATTGAACCCCTGCCTTTCCCCAAACAGCCCCCTTCATTTTTGGAACCATGACCCCTTTTCTCAGGCCACACTCTGATATGGTTAGCCTATCACCTGTCTTTCTGCCACAGCCAGTTAATGCCATACAGCTGAAGATTAGATCTGGGCAAATTAGATAGAGGTCCAGGGATCAAGCCAGCTATATGCCTCATGCTGAATGCTAGAATGGGCAAAGTTTCTGTCAGGGTCACACTGAAGTGGGCAAAGCCTACAGATGAAGGAGAAGACTGAAGAGTCTGTGCCCAGACTTGCCACAAACCTTCTGCCCCAGTTCATAGAGGGTGAGGGTTGAAGCCAAATGTGACCTTCTAGATTTTATTATCTAGGTGGTAGGACAGATGTAGCAATACAAGAAAAATAGAAGATGATTTTATTCACAAGTTCTAGAATCTCTGCTTGTAAACTCATACCCGGTAGACCCACAGAGTCCTGCCCCTGTACCTGGCAGTGGTCTAAATCCAACCTCTATTCTCCAGACAACAGCATTTCCCCAAACTCCATGTTACTGTCCTGGCTGACACCACAGCACCCCGCCCAACCCCCTCATAACTGGCAGTGTAGCACACACAACCACACAATGGATGTCTGCCCAGTGTGTGTGGGGGTGTCATCTGCAGCCATTGTTTCCATTTATGTGCATCCAGTCCATTTCCAAATGTTTTTTTTTTTTTTTTTTTTTTTTTTTTTTTTTTTTTTTTTTTTTGGTTTTTCGAGACAGGGTTTCTCTGTGTAGCTTTGCGCCTTTCCTGGAACTCACTTGGTAGTCCAGGCTGGCCTCGAACTCACAGAGATCCGCCTGGCTCTGCCTCCCGAGTGCTGGGATTAAAGGCGTGCGCCACCACCGCCCGGCCCAAATGTTTTTATACTGCTTCTAGTACTGGGCTGTGTGGTTCATCTAACCAAAGATTATGTCTTTATTAATTTATATTTGAGAAGAAATGCTTATTTAAAAAAAAAACCAGAAAGCTCAATAAGCCAAAAGAAGAAAATGAACTCTATTGTGACTCATCACCCAGAGAGATTAATGTTTTAAAAATTGAGGTACACATCTTCTCAGAGTTGTGTGCGTAAAGGCATATGTGTATATGCTTTCTCTTACAAAAATGGGAGTATTACATATACACGTGTTTATCTTATACTGTTTTGTTCTTTCCTTTAGAGTTTCAAATAAATTCTATTTTTTATTCTGTTTTCATTTTATCTGATATTTCTCCTGCATGTATGTTGGTGCAGCCCATGTGTACAGTGCCTATGGAGGCCACAGCAGGATGTCAGGTCCCTGGGACTGGAGTTACACACTGTTGTGAGCTGCCATGTGGGTGCTGGGGATTGAACCCTGCTCCTCTGGAAAAAGAGCCATTGCTCATAACTGCTAAACCACCTCTCCAGCCCCTGAAACATATTTTGAAACAGAGTATGGAAATTAAACAAACGGTGTGCTTACATGGCACCTTAGTTCCCACATAACTTGTGCTTTTACATACTCACACACGCATTTATATACTATCACATGGAAATCCCAGTGATCGTATGTCTCTGCACATTTACAGTGTAACTTCAGTGACCTTGACATTCTGAAAATCATGAGGTTTCTGATAAAATCTTCAGGAAAGATTAAGTTCATCCAATTTAGGTTTCTGTGTAGTTTATCGCAGGTGTATGGATATTAGTAATCCATAGATGATAAACCTCATAATGAATCAGGAAAGGTAATTAATCAGAACGTTATACTGTATGTGCACACACATATGCATGTGTGTGTGTTCTCATGTGTGCACACACTTGTGTGTATGTATGTGTGTGTGGTATGTATGTGTGTGTGTGTGTGTGTGTGTGTGTGTGTGTGTGTGTGTGTGTGTGTATGTATGTGCAGGTACAGTGCATATGCTAATGGAAGCCAAAGGTTGAAGTTCCTCCTGCCACTTAATTTTTGAGACAGGGTCTCTCCCTGAACCTGGAGTTCACTGGCTGGCTAGGCTGGCTGGTAGTGAATCTTCCTGTCTCTCCCCCACAGTGCTGGGCTTACAGGTGTGTGCCACCGTGCCCGTCTTTTATGTGGATGCTGGGGATTGGCCAGCTCCTTACTGACTGAGCCATCTTCTTGGCCCTCCTGCAGCATTATGTATCTGTGAGTTTAGAGGAAAGCAGAATACCCATGGGGATGCTTTTACCTCTGGGAAACTGAGGCACAGAGCACTGTTGGGGTGACAGAATTCAGTCACTCTGTAGTGCTGGTGGTGGCAGTGAACCTGGAGACAGGTGGCTGGGTAGTTTTTTGTTTTAAACGTATGTGTGTGGTATGCTTGCCGATGTATGTGTGTTCACGTGTGTGTGTGTGTGTGTGTGTGTGTGTGTGTGTGTGTGTGTGTGTGTGTATGTGTGTGTGTGCGCGCGCGCAGAGGCCTGAGATTGGCATCAGATGTCTTTACCTTTATATATTGAGGCAGGCTCTCTCACCAAATGTGAAGCTAGGTGTTTCAGCATCTAGAGAGTCATCTTGCTGAGAGATTCTCTGTCTCCACCTTTGTGCTGGGATTACAGGTAAGCGGCCAAGCATACCAACCATTGTGGCTTCCATGTGGCTTCTGGGGATTTGAATTCTAATCCTCACACTTAAGCAACTTTCCCCCACTAAGCCTTCTTCTAAACCCCAAGTGTTTTCAGTGGAAAACAAACAGAAACACACACACACACACACACACACACACACACACACACACACACTGAGTTTGTGTTCTGCATTTCTGCACTGTGATACTAGCATTAAAGTGAACCCAAACCCTTTCAAACACACTCTCTCATCATTCAACTTTTAAAATTATAGTAATTATCAGATTTCCAAAAAACCTAGTAGTACAATAAACTTCATAATTAAAAATGAAAGAAATAAAGGGTATTAAGAATAATAATAAAATTCACAATACAAAACAAAAGGAAAAAAAACAACGCTAACCCTTGAATAGGTAACAGTTGCTAGCTGAACATGATTCAGCATTTGCCTTCATGTGTGCTGAGTGATGGGGAGAGGGGGGATGATAGATTATCAGATGAACCTTTAACAAGTGGGACTTAGTCACTCCACTTGGGTCACGTTCTCTTAAGAATATCATATCTGAAAAGAAAATATGTAATTTGAGAGTTCTATGGACCTTGATTCCATGTCACTTTTAGACCCATTTTAAATTCTGTACATAACTTATCTACTTGAGTTGCCATGAGGCAGGCTCTGCCTGTCCAGATCTCCTTCTTTGCTTCTGGGTCTGAGTACACAAGACTGGAGGCAGGTTCAGAAGCCCCAGATTTCTGACTCACCTCCTGGTCACTAAATACTTTATTAAACAGGGCTTGTTACAGTCTGGCCATGCTGGAAACTGCCTGATGCTCTTTACAGCTTAAGGCGAAACTGATCATGAGGCAGATTTGTGGCCTACCAGTCCCCACCCTGTGCCACAGAAGCAGACTTATGAATTTAGGGAGGGAGAGCAGATTTGATTGCCTGCTTTCTAAGGCTGCTAGATGTATGTGAGCCTCAACCCAGCACAGGAGCCTTTCTGAACTTAAGTGTGTCTGGGACAATGATTACTATAGACAAGAAAACAGACATGACATGTGACCAAATCTCAGATGCTGCAGAGCGGGCAGGCAGCAGGGATAGAGCTGGCCTCTGACAGGCAGCCTCCTATAGCCACTCCACTCCCTCCTCCTCTCCTGGCTCCCATCCCAGAGGCAGCTGTGCCCTGAGCCCGCTCTCTGGCCTCCCACAGGTAGACAAATTGGCTGTTGGAGTTTTTTCTCCATGTGGGACATTGGGTTAATCACTTGATAGAAATCATCACTTGAATATTAGTTTCTCCCATTTTACAGATGAGGAAACATCAGACCCAAAGAGTAAGTCACATGGCAGTCACAGAACAGCATGTGTGTTGTGCAGAGCACATAGACAGTTTCATGCCAGCAAGGGCATGTGAGCTGTGCAGAGGTAAATATTTGTGGTGATGCAGCCTAACAGAAAAAAATTACTGAGAGGAGTGAGGGGTGTGGATGTGTCTTTGTAGCTGGGAAGACCTTATTATACAGAGTGGCCACATTGTGTTTCCAGGAGCCTGGCTCCAACAGGGCCCCCTTGCAGGAAAACCAGCTGGAAGTTTTATTCACTGACACTTCTGTCTTATTTCAGCTTCTGATGAAGTCACACCTGCTGGGAGCCCTGTGGCAGGGCAAGACTCCACGGATGCAGGCAATGGTCAGCCATCACCAGATCAGACCAAGACAAGTTTCCTGGCTAGTGCTGTGCCATCTGCCTTCTGTGTTGTATTGTAATCAAGAGAAAAAGCGAACCTATGGGATTCATTTCTTTTAGTCCATAGCAGCAAAGAAAATTAAAATGTTTTCAGTTGTGTATCTTTCTCAGCACCCCTTTGAGAATAAAGGAAGAGAAATGAAACCCAAGCCTGTAAGGTCTGGAAAATGCTTTGTAGTAATGATTCGTGGCCAGCCTTCAACTGACTTGGGCTGTACATGTTCTAGATGTTGACTTTGCCTGTGGGTCTGCTTATGTCTGGTCTTAGCTCCCTAGCGTCCCAATCCTTGCCTCTGGACAGGTGCCCTAGGGTCTGCTTTCACAGGACACCCTGGCCTTGGGCTCCAGTATGCTTTTTAACTGGTCGTGGGAGGAGAAAGGGAGAGGAGCTGGAGTAAAGAGACCCAGACCCTACAGTTTATAAGTTGCCCACTAAGATAGCTGGGCTGTGGAAGGCACTGGGCCAGTGGGATGTAAGAAAGCATCCCTTCTGGATGTTCCACACATCGTCCTGGAGCTGCCATTTATTCTATTAAACACTGCTAGAGACAATCTTCCCAGTGCTCGGGTGTGTTTGTTACTTTCTTATTGCTTTGTTAAAACACCACGACCAAGGTAACTTATAGAAGGGAGGGTTTATTTGGGGCTTATGGTACCAGAGAAGTAAGAGTCCATCACTATCACATGGGGGAAGAAGGCCATTCTTATTCAAACCACAATACTTGGGAAGCTTGGCCAGGCTGATAAAATGCTCACAGGGCCCCTCATACCTCAAATGCACCTTCATTCAGTCTGGAATCTTCTGTGAGTTGAGGCCCCAGAGCCCAGGAGAGGTGTGTGAACTCTTACTGAACTGGTTAGCTCATGGAATGTCTATGCTCTGGCACACACCTGTGCATGCTGTGTTTCTATAGAAACATCTGGTGGTCTACCTCATGGACACCAGCAGATGTAGGCTGTCACTCCAATAAGAGACTTGCTCATAAACAGTGAATGCTTGGCTTGGTGGACAGCATACTCTAGGTAGAGCCCTTCCCAGAGCAGAAAATTGCAGAGAACCGCCCCCTACTTTTACAGCTTGGCAGGCTCATTTTAACCCCCAACCCAGCCTTGCTCCCAGCCCCTCTTAGCTTCTTCCACTTCAGGGCACTTGTCCCAGGCTTGGCCTATCCAGATAGTGGCAGATGGCTGGTCCTCAGACTGATGACTGACAGATTCCTTGGCCTCTAGCCACAGAGGGAGGTATTGACATAGTTTCCTAAATAAGAAGTTGAAAACACTCTCCACTGCCCTGCCCTCAGGGGCAGAGAGCTCAAACTCGGGCTTCTAAGAGCCACACCACCCCTGCTCCCACTCTCCTGCACACCAGGGAAATCCTGGATGGTGGAGGCAAAGTTCTCGGGCACTGAGAAGGAGATGGCAGTCTGCTGGGGCCCTTGTCTGCCACTTTCTCCTCCAACGGCCCTCTTTGTGCCCAGCTGATGCCAATTCCTGACGCGTCATTTGGGCTTGGTGTCTTATCCCCCTCTCCTGGGCTAAGGCTTGTTCATTCTTCACAGACATCTGGCTTCCCCTGTCCCTTCTTAGTTTTTCTTTCACTTCCAACTTTCCTTCAGCTCAAGTTGTGTGAGAAAGAAAGAGAGTGACTTGCTGGTTGCCTGGCTGAGGGGTGAGATCATCGTCATCCATCTCACAGAGAGTGGGTGCTGTGCAATAGCCTGGAGACCCAGGAGAGCAAGCCGAGGAGCTTGTTCTCCGAAGAGGACCATCTGGCTGCGACAGACTCATGCTAATCGGTAGCTTTCTTTTTCTTTATTCTTGGTGTGTTCCCCAGGAGCACTTCATCTGCAGCTGTAAATTCAGACCTGGCCCCTATGGAGGCAAGCGTTCATTTGGGGAGCATGCTTATTCGCCCCACTCCTATCCCTCTTGGGGGTGTCAGGAAGCCATTGTGATCCATGGTGGGTCTCTGTGGCTTTAATGTCAGGGCTGCACTTTCAAATGGAAATCAGGCAATTATGTGCCACATAGAGAAACCTGACAGATGCAGAGGTTTTACACAACTGGCCCTGTCTGAGGGACAAAGGCACCTGGTGCTCCCCGAGGGACCATTAAATAAATAGAGTACGTTCGGAGAGCACAGAAAAATTCAAGAATAATTAACTGTGTGATGAGCATTCACCAATTCAGTGGCTGTTTAACTTCTAAATGTAATAATGATACGTCAACCAAATGCCTGAGTCATTCTTTAAAGGTGGCATGAGAAAATCCGTCTCCGTGTGTATCGAAACAGAGGAGAAACTGCTCTGAGCATCTGCATGGTGCACTCCAAAAAGTATCCAAGGGGTTTTGAATCATTTTATTTCCCCTCAGGAGGCTCCACTTGATGAGACTCAATTCTCTCTCTCTCTCTCTCTCTCTCTCTCTCTCTCTCTCTCTCTCTCACACACACACACACACACACACACACACACACACACTCACACATGCTCATAAAACAAAAGAACTGAAAAAACAAAAACATAAAAACCAGGAAGAAAAAAAAAGCAACCCCCCAAACACATACACACACACACCACACACACACACACACACACACACACACACACACACACACACACACACACGCACACACACCTTATGGAGTCCATTTTGTGCGGGCATGGGACCTGCTCTTTAGTGTGGTTGGTACCCAAGTGAAACTCCACTGGAGAAAACTGATTTTTTTTTTTCTTTGACAGTGGATATCAGCACCACACTCCTAATCTTTGTAACTGAAACAGTAAATTTCACTGAGCTTGCAAAGATATTTCTGGTAGTTCTTTTTTTAAACTTTTTCTTTAATATTCATGCTAATTTATTTTTCTCATATGAACTTTTGTACCAACTGCTTGCATTTCAAATATCCTGGTAGTGTCTTTTCATTGGTCTTGGAGAAATACACCTAAACTTCCCATTTAAAACCCTGGTTCATAAAGGAAATTCCGGCTATGCTGAGATGTGACCAAGATATTCTGTTTAAGGTAAACTCAATCTGCCTTAACGGTGAGAATCACCGAGAGCCAATCCAAGCTAGTTCAAAGATATAGGACATGAAATAAGAAACTGTTCAGGAAAGGGAGATGGTAGATAAAACACCAAAGAGCAGGTGAAAAGAGTGAAGAAGATTTAACTGTGTACAATACTGAAGGGTTTTTTAAAAATGATGTCTTTTCTGTTGCCACGGAGACACGACTTTTATCACTGCAGATCTGATAAGTGTGTGCTTTTCTCTAAAGTGTGTGTGTGTGTGTGTGTGTGTGTGTGTGTGTGTGTGTGTGTGTGTATGTGTGTGTGTGCAAGCACTTTTCATTAAGGAGCATGTGTGTGTGTGCTTTTCTTTCTTTTTCTTTTTTTGGTTTTTTGAGACAGGGTTTCTCGGTGTAGCTTTGTGCCTTTCCTGGATCTCGCTCTGTAGCCCAGGCTGGCCTCAAACTCACAGAGATCTGCCTGCCTCTGCCTCTCAAGTACTGGGATTAAAGGCGTGCGCCACCACCGCCCGGCTCATGTGCTTTTCTTTAGACTGTGCATGTGTATGTACTTTTCTTTAAAGAGTGTATGTGCATGCATGAGTTTATGTGCATGTGACTGCACTCGTGTGTGTTTGTGTGTGTGTGTGTGTGTGTGTGTGTGTGTGTGTGTGTGTGTTGCGCGCGCGCACTTGTAACATAGCAGGGGGCTGGAGATCAGAAGACATCTTGCAGGAGTTGGTTCTCTCCTCCTATTAAGTGATTTTGAGGGATCCAACTCAAGTAGTCAGGCTACCTCACTAGCCTGTTTCCAAAAAAAAAGAAGGAAAGAAAAGAAAGAAGGAAGAAAAGAAAGAAAACCTAACAGATAAAAGATTTCCCAGAGGTTAATTTCTCAGAGGGTGTGGCATTGTAATGAGATTACACACCTCACAGTAAATTTTGTGTATCAAGGAGGTTTTAGGAAGAGGAAGGTTTTAGTGAGAATAAGTGAGATGCTCACATAGGCTGCTGGATACACATCTGTGACCTTAGAGACCGGAGACTGGAGTTAGCTCCGGATTCTTGGTGGAGGTAGCACTTCTGGATACGTGCTTTGTCAGAGCATCTCATCTAAATTGCTTCCATCTCAAAGAACGTTAAAGATAAAGTTTGTTACAGAAACCCATGCTGCCACAAGGCAGGCAAGTAGAGCATGAAGGAACTCCTTGTGGCTTTTAAAGTCCTCCAGACCAGCGCTGTCTCAGACAGGCAGGCATGAGCTCCTCCTACTTCATGAATTCCTGGCTCCAGCTTTGTCTGGGTCTGAGAAGAAAGGTTTTGTCTTGTCATCAGCAGGTTTTACAACCTTGTACCTTTGCTTTCCACAAGGAAGTTGGTGTGGGCGAGTTCTTGCTGCCTTGATCCTTACACTGTTCCCACCGCTGTCAACACGGATGTAGACCCTGCTCCTTACCTCCCCCGTGTCTGCAGGTTGTTCCTAATGACGTGGTCTGACTTGTGCAGCCAAATGTCCTTCCTTCTTCTTTCACCGGACGCTATCCTGCTTTGGGTAGCCATTGCTTCTAATTGTTTTTTGTTCATTTATTTTTTTCTTTTTTGAGACAGGGTTTCTCTGTGGAGCTCTGGCTGTCCTGGAACTCACTCTGTAGACCAGGCTGGCCTCGAACTCACAGGAATCTGCCTGCCTCTGCCTCCCGAGTGCTGGGATCAAAGGCGTGCACCACCACCATCCCTGTTGTTTGTGTTTTTATTTTCCAGTCTTGCCGAAATGAAATTTTAAAGAAATATTTTTTAAAGATTGCTTTATTTTGAGTCATTTCAAGAAGAAACAAGTAAAGACTTTTCAAGGCAAGAGAACGTATTTTCTAACAGTAAGTAAGATGGTCACACAGTCTACTGGATACTTTCTAGCTCTGTGTGTAAATAAAAATCATGGCTGTAAAGACTTTAAATGTTTCATATGAGTTGCTAGAGGGATAAAGGGAGATGATTTTTTTTACAATTAAAAAATTTTTTTCTTTCCTTTTACATACCAACCCCTATTTCCACACCCTCCCCATGGGTTTTAAAGTGTGTGGTCATGAAGATACTGTGAAGTATTATAGAGGGTTTGGAGTATTGAAGGCGTTGTCTTGCTTATCACGTGTGCAACACTTAAGTTTTTCTGGACATCATTTTTCCATGGAGGTGTTTGGCCACAGGATCCTAAACATCCGCATAGTAGACAACTTGGGTTGAGCTCATAGAGATGAATCACTAATGGTGGAATTTAAACTTGAGGGTACTTGGCTTGGGGAAAAGTTGGCGGCCTTGAGATAGAGGAGAACTAACTTGCCTTAAATGATAGCATGTCTGGCTGTGCTAAGAACTAGATATATGCCAGTGTCCCTGGGAGAGAAATACATTGTCAGTTCCTCACAGAAAGTGAGACTATAGTAGGTAAACACTTACTCAAGATGGCAGAGCCAGAATTACAATCCTGGCCTCTCTGGGTCTGGAGTATTAGATTCTTTCATTGACAAGCGTACAGAAGTGTGCAGGCCTAGCCCATCTGAAATCCGTGGCAACATTTCCAGCCACCACTGGCCTCTGTCTCCATGACTGCTACACCATCCTGAGGGTAATTACTTTAAACCAATACTTTTTAATACCCACAGTACTGACTTAGTCCCCAATCATGACTCCAACTCATATAAATGGATCTACCCTGCTACTCATCCATAGTGACTGAATCCAGGCTATGAGACCTGTACTCAGCCAGCTCAGAGCAGTGCCCTGAAAACCCGCACTCCAAGTGGAGGTATTCATTTACTGAAACATGAAGACAAGAGTTCCAGGGAAACTAGTCTTTGAAGGCCCAAGGAATCCATACCCAGACATCTCCTCAAAACAAAGACCCACCTCAGGCATGATGGCAGACATCTGCGAGTTCAGCACTTTGAAGGCTGAGACAAGGACTGCCCTGAGTACAAGGCTAGCCTGGGCTACTTGGCTACTTGGCAAGACTTTGACTGAACAAAAGCAAAGACAACAACAATAACAACCACAAAAAAAACACCCCCAAAACAAAACAAAACAAAAAAGCAAGCAAGTGAGGAAACAAACTCATTGGTTCTTGTTCATGCTTTGGGAAGATGTCGGGACTTGGCCATTCATAGATGGCTCCCTGGTGAGACTGTTGCCGAAACCTTATGTTTAGAAATGGTAAAAATGCTCTTACCGAGAATCATTAAGAATCATTGCTGGGAAGTCTTTTGTCTTTGGATTTTCTCTGTTTTATAACTCCGTTAGTGGAGAGCAGTGGGCACCATAGACGCCTTCCTGAGCCTTTGCAATAGCAGCACTTGTGTTGAGAAAACTAAGTGGGAGCTGGGCAGCAAAGGGGCTGGGCTCCATTAGGTCATTAGTCACCTCTGTCCCTTGTTAACAGTGGGAAGCAATGTGTGGCTTTAAAGGTGACACACCTTTCTTCACACTTGGGTAAAGGAAATCTCCTGCCTTGGAGCGTGCCTTGCCTAGACCTGTTCAACTTCAAGGCCCCCAGACAATTGCCAGCCTACTAGGCTGTGTCCCTGTTGGCAAGTTAGCCAACCATTGTTCTAACCACAAGTGGAATTGGAATTTTAATTTTGTGCCTAGGTTCTAGCACCAGGCAGAGAAAATGTTAAAAGAACCCAGAGAGTATGTGATCGCAAAGCTCGGGCTGTCTGTCTCCTGAATTCCTGTCCCTTCCGAAGCTGAGGGAACAGTAAGTAGATTGTACCACAGGCTAATGTGGGCCCTGACACAGGTGTCACTGCTCTACCCAGTGAGTCCCATTCATTCCAGACAGGCCCATCTTCATAGAGAATCCTGTCTGCACCTGACAACTTTGTGTTGCCTGTTTTGGTCTTTTTTTGTGTGTATCAGGAGGCTAAATTTCCATCCACATTGCCTTGCCTGGCTCCAAGGAGGCCCACATAGCCTTACTTCATTCAGCTGTCATTGACTGCTGCCAAGCACACAGTCCATTCCCTGAGCCACCATGTTGGGTACTACATAGCAGAGAGATTGTAGTTGGGGTGTAGATTTATTCCATGGTGTGCTGAATGCAACTTCCAACCAGGGGAGACAGGGAGATAGGCAGAATTTGGAGCAATCCACCTACTGGGCTGCTTGTGTTTCTCTGCTCTGTAGACAGGAGCAGAGGCTCTCAGCCTAACTGTGACAGGCCCTGGGACAGCTAAGATTCCTTCTAAAGCTCTGAGAAAACCTCAGAACATAATTAATCCCAGCCTCCTCCCACATGTTGACACAATTTAAGCCAATGCTACATTCTTGACTAAGGAAGAGGGTCAAGGGATCACACCCGGGGCCTCTGAGACTGTTAACGTTGCAGGGCTAGAAGACCCACTCTTTGGTTTCTCACAGCATTCGCTAGGTGCCCACTTGGCGGGAAGCACAAAACAATGACGGATGTGTCACATGGTTCTCCAACTAACTTACTAACTGAGACATGAGTGAAAGTAAAAATTCTGAGAGAGACTTTTCAAGGAACCAAAGCCATGAGCAAACCAACAGAAAATTTCAGCTGTTTTGATATGAGTTATATGTGTTTAGGTAGAACATTTCCAAAAGAGGGCAAGTAAAAGAGGAAAAAATACTTAGCCTTTCACTATAAAAAATTAAAATAGGGGGCTGGGGAGATGGGTCAGTGGTTAAGAGCATTGGCAGCTCTTCCAGAGGTCCTGAGTTCAATTCCCAGAAACCACATAGTGGCTCATAGCCATCTGTAATGGGATCTGATGCTCTCTTCTAGCATGCAGGTGTATCTGCAGATAGAGCATCCTATACATAAAAAATTAAAATAATTTCTAATAATTTTCCTTCCTCTTCAATTACTTCTACTAAAAATCTTACATGGACTGAGGAGTTGGCTCAGTGAGTACATTGCTTGACTCTTAAGCCCCATGACCCGAGTTTGGATGCCCAGAATCCCTGTAAAAGCTGGACATAGCAGGCAAATATATGGGAAACAGGAGACCGAGACAGGATAATCTCTAGAAGGCTGGAGCCAGTCATTTTGGTCTACACAGCAATGAACATGTCTCAGACACAGTGGAAAGGTGAGGAGACGCGCTGAAGGCTGGCCTCTGGCCTGCACACATGCAGCAGCATTCACACCACCTGCAGAAGAGTTCACACACAGACACGCACACATAGACTTACCACCCCATGGACACACACAGTCACACCTATACACAGACACACACCACCACCACACCGCAACAACAAAGCCCCAGAGTGAAGCTGCACCTTTGCTCATGTGCATGGTTCTCCCTAAATCTATGCTGGTAATAGTGGGTCTCTCTGCAGAAGCAAAGGGAATGCAGTGTCCACACTTCTGGAGCCGTTTCTACGTGGACCTCTAGAAGCTGGACCTCTTCACAGTCCTAGCCACAGGGCCCTCTGCCTCCCTCACCGCAGCTCTGAGATTGACTGTTTTCTGAAAGTCCTCGACAATTTGGCAGAGTGGGGAGTCTTATTTTATCTCTCCCCTCTCACTCATCCTCTGATGTTCAACAGGTGTGCCCCACGGGATGTCTCCATCACAAGTCCTAGGTTCTCCACCCTTAGACGAGCAGACCATGCACCAAGGAACAGCCTCTCTCCTGGTGGCAATGGGTGTGGAGGGGAAGAGCTAGCTTAAGGTGTGAAGCTCCAGATCTGTCGATCTCCTTGAGTTTATCCGCGAGGTTTTTCTGAAGGAGAACAAAATAGGATTGGGTTCTTAGGTAAAGTGCTGATGTGAATTGTCTGAAACGAACTGCAAACAGTTCAGTGCAAACGGCAACTCTAGAGCTTCTGGCTAAAAGAAGAGAGCAGCTAGATGCTGATGACTAAGACAAGGACCTGTACAGGAAGAAGACTAGAGTCATCCAGGTTCGTGGGTACCACCAGTAGGGGGTGGGGTGGTCTAGAGACCAGTGGAATGTGAATTTGGGGCACAATCAAGAACGGATTTCTAGAGAAGTCTTTCACACCATCAGTGTCGGGTGATATGTGGAAGAATAGGAAAGTGAGAGGGGAGGAAGCTATAGAAGCAGAGGGTAAGGTTTGGCTGGTAGGTAGAGCTTGAGCTAGAAACAATCACACCAACAGGCTAGTCACCAGCCGGGCCAGCATCACACTTCTGGGACCGTGGGGACCATCAGGAAGGCTCCCATGCTAAGTCTTGGGAGGAAAGAGAGAACAGTCAGGCCTGCCTGAGCTGAGGTCTTGATGGGAATGACTTGCTCAAGAACACAGAGCTGGCTATTGCAGCATGCTACTGGTGGCAGGTACCTTGAGCCAAAATATGCACTGACCTCCTACCACAGTGCTTGGGACTATGGGATAGAAAATGTTAGATTTCAACTCATCCCTGTGTGTACAATGTGTCAGCACAACAGCCGAGCTCAAACAAGCCAGGATCATGTCTGGAGAAGGCCCTCTTGGAAGTTCACCCCACTTCTAGGTTTACACATTGACTTTTTATTTCTGAAGCTGGATCCTATGCATCCCAGGCTGGCCTTTAACTCTGTGTAGAGCTGAGAGTGACCTTGAAATTCCCGACACTCCTGCCTCCACCTCCCCAGTGCTAGGATTACAGGTTTATGTGGTGCTGTAGTATTGTGGAATATTAATTTAATATGTGTTACATTCATTCATGCTGTGGAATGTTTGTTTATGATGCAAAGACATGTTACACTTGTTTGATTAAATAAAATTAACCTGGGGTCAGGAGACTGAATCAGCAACTAGCTGACAGGAAGTGGTAGGGAGGAACCATGTGTAGCTAGGGTTCTTAAGTGGGGGCTGAGCAGAAGGAGGCCCTGTTTTGGGGGAGACACCAGCAAGAAGAGAAGGTTAGCTACTTGCTATTCAGTCTCTCTGAGTGAGCAGAAATTCATCTCAACTTTTGAATCCTGAGTTCTATAGAGGGATAGAGATCTAGATAAAGTTCCTTTAGCGGCTGTGATAGAAAGAGCCTGAGCGACCCGAATTCCTGCCTAGCTCTGGCCAGTGAGGCCAAACCACAGCTGGGAGCTGCAGAGTTGCAACTGTCGATTGATCAGGACAGCAGTCGCTTAAGGGGCAGCTACTGAGTTTAAAGAAAAACAACACTGTAGGGTATCCAATCCAGTGCCTCACGCATGCTAGGCAGGCATTCCTGGGACGGCGCCACATCCCCAGCCTTCCACACTGACTTTGGAGAGGAGGGTTTGGAGAGGCAGATTAATTTGTCAGCCACCCAGGCACTGAGTCTCTGAGGGTTCAGGGTCATTTCTATGTCGGGAAGAAGGCTAGGGCAAATGAGACTACTGGAGAATGAGATTCAACTTGGCTGAGGGAGTCAGAACTCAGAATTATTCCCTGAAGAGGTTGGGGTGATGTGTGAAGGTCAGTTGAGCAGCAGCCAGCCTGCCCTGCTGGATGCCCAGTGAAAGAGTCACTTGAACTTCAGACATTTCTGCCTCAAACCTCCCACTGCCTCCTTAAAAGAGACTTGCTGGGCATTCCCCAGAATTCTCCACCGAACTGCTTTTTGGCATCCATCCCTGCCCCCTCTCTCCTATACATACTCTGTCTTGGCTCTACTAAATAACAGCGATACACACACTCGACAATTTTTTTTTTTAAAGAAGCCATGTTTATAACTCTAAGAAGTTGTAAAATGTCCATATTAGGCCATCATTATTGCATTAGAAGCTGCCAAGTTGGTAAGAAGTAAAGAAGTATTTAAAAGGTTGAAACTTGGTTTGTCAGAGTCTGTAGTGTGAACTCCTGTGTTTATGTCAACTACACAGGCGCTCCCAAAAAGCAGGAAGCCAGCCAAGTCAGGCAGAGGGATGACCTTGCTTTCACAGGAAGCCTCTTCTGGACATTTTGAAGTCTGAGGCAGTAGCACTCCTCGGAGCCACACTCTGGGGTAGCTTGCACATAGCTTGCACAGCATAGAACACCCTACCGAGAGTTCCCAGGAGAAACGGGCATGACTGATCTAAGGAACACCACATTCATCACTGGTCCTGGGACTGCTGTGGGATGGTCTGTATGTCAAATGTGTTGCTGATTGGTCAATGAATAAATTACTGATTGGTCAGTGGCCAGGCAGGAAGTATAGGCTGGACTAACAGAGAGGAGAATTGAGAGAACAGGAAGCTGGATGAGGGAGACACTGCCAGCCGCCATCAGGACAAGGAAGATGTAAAGTACCGGTAAGTCACAAGCCACGTGGCAAGGTATAGATTAATAGAAATGGATTAATTTAAGCTGTAAGAACAGTTAGCAAGAAGCCTGCCACGGCCATACAGTTTGAAACCAATATAAATCTCTGTGTTTACTTGGTTGGGTCTGAGCGGTTGTGGGACTGGCGGGTGACAGAGATTTATCCTGACTGTGGGCCAGGCAGGAAAACTCTAGCTACAGGGACAGACACCGTTGGTGCCTGGTGGTTTTCCTGAAGTCGCAGAGTGCTCTTGGAGGTGCAGAAGACGTCTTAACCCTTTGCAGCGTCTGAAGTTGCACAGGAAGCAGCTAAGCCTTGCTTGGGTTTGCAGCACTCGTCACTTGCCCCTTTTTCGTCTTTGTGGTGGCATCTAGAGGGGAGAGGAAAAGGGTCACTGAGAGCTCAAGCACCATTTACAGAACAGAAAAGCTTGTCTGGGAGCGTGGATCCTGAGAAGTAACATGATGTGTTCTTTTAGAGATGCCCCCAGCTTGGCCATTTCATCCTGGGATAAAACCAGTTGAATATGAAGATACTCTTCCTCCAATGTCCACTACAAAAGAATGTTTAAAACACAGTACAATGTTCCTATCACTAGTGGAATGGATGCCACCACTGTGGGAAAAGAAGAGAAATAGAAGTAATGCATGCACACCTGATTCTAAGATGAGTGATTCCTAGGTGATTTCAGTTTTGCTCTTCTCCTCCCCTTTCCCTTTAAAATAAAATCCATAAATCTCAGGAGGCTCCTAAAACTTAGAAGATTCATAAGGCAATGACTAAGATAAAAAACACTGAAGACAGCTTATGTTGGAGAGGATATGGAGCAAGGGGAACACTCCTACACTGTTGGTGGGAATGCAAACTTGTACAGCTACTTTGGAAATCAGTATGATGGTTTCTTAGAAAATTGGGAATCAATCTCCCTCAAGACCCAGCTGTACCGCTCTTGGGCATATACACAAGGAACGCTCAATCATACTACAAGGACACAAGCTCAACTATGTTCATAGCAGCATTATTTGTAATAGCCAGAACCTGGAAACAACCTAGATGCCCTTCAACTGAAGAATGGATAAAGAAAATGTGGTACATATACACAATGGAGTACTACTCAGCAGAGAAAAACAATGACATCATGAGGCTTGCAGGCAAATGGATGGAACTAGAAAATCATTCTGAGTGAGGTAACCCAGACTCAGAAAGACAAACATGGTATGTACTCACTCATAGGTGGATACTAGATGTAAAACAAAGGATGACTAGACTGCTACTCACAACTCCAGGGAGGCTAGCTAGTAAAGAGACCCTAGGAAAGACACAGGAATCACCCAGCAATGGAGAAATGGATGAGATCTACATGAGCAAACTGGGGGTGAGGGGGGTAGTAATGGAGGGCAAAGAGAGTTTTCGGGGGGAAAGAGAGCTTAGGGGAGTGGGAGGTCCTAGCTGGATCAGGAACAGAGTGGGAGAACAAGGAAGGAGATACCATGATAAATGAAGATACCATGGGAATAAGAAGAAGGAGAGTGCTAGAAAGGTCCCCAGGAATCCACAAAGATGACTCCACTATAGACTACTGGCAACAGTTGAGAGGGTGCCTGAGCTGACCTTCTCTGGTGATCGGATGGCCGAACACCCTAACTGTCATCATGGAACCCTCATCCAGTGACTGGTGGAAGTGGATGCAGAGATCTACGGCCAAACCCCAGGCGAAGCTCCAGGAGTCCAATCGACGAGAGACAGAGAAGGGGTTATATGAGCAAGAGATATCGAGACCATGATTGGAAAAAGTACAGAGACAACTAGCCGAACTAGTGGAAACACATGAACTGTGAACCAATAGCTGAGAAGCCCCCATGGTACTAGTCTAGATCCTCTGGATAAGTGAGACAGTTGTTTAGCTTGAACTGTTTAGGGGGCCCCCCAGGCAGTGAGACCCGGACCTGTCCTTAGTGCATGAGCCAGCTTTTTGGAACCTAGTGCCTATGCTGAGACACTTTGCTCAGCCTTGGTGCAGGGAGGAGGGGCTTGGACCTGCCTCAACTGAATGTACCAGGCTCTACAGACTCCCCAGGGGAGATTTTGCCTTGGAGGAAGTGGGAATAGGGGGGAGGCTGGGGGGTGGGAGGAGGGAGGACAAGGGAATCTGTGGTTAATATGTAAAATGAATAGAAAAATCTCTTAATAAAACAAAAGAAAAATATCTATTATCTGATTTAAATAAATTAAGTTACAGAAAAAAAGAAGATTCATGAGGCAACTGGAAAGTTATAGAAGCTGTAAGAATTGCTGGGGTGAGGAGCCTGCACTTTTTCAGGGAGCTCCAGAATGCAGCTGTTTTGAGTGGTCACTCATGTTGGATGTTGGGTGGGCTCTTTCACGATGCAGCTGCCTTTGAGTCACCCACGGTCCTGTAAGGACTCCCCTACTCCCAGTTCTGTAAGTACCACCCCCCCCCCCAAAAAAAAAAGCCTCACTGCTTCACAAGGCTTTCCATGAGTGGAATCATCTTTGGCTTGGTGGTGTCCTGTCTAGATTTTTGTTCCTGTCTCCTCGGGAAAAACCACACAATGGCTGTGCTGGTTTGTTTTATTTCCTTATATTTTTCTGTCAACTTGACACAAGCTAGGGCTATCTGGGAAGAAGAGGCCTCAATTGGGAAAATGCCTCCATCAGATTGGCCAGTAGGCAAACCTATGGGAAATCTTGACTCATAATTGATGTGGGAAAACCCAGCCCACTGAGGCTGGTGCCATCCCTGGGCAAGTGGTCCTGGGGTATACAAGGAAGCAGGCTGAGCAAGCCATGGAATGCAAGCCGGTAAGTACTTGTGGTCTTTGCTTCAGTTCCTGCCTTGAGTTCCCACCCTGATTCGTTTTATGATGGACTGTAATGTAAGATGAAATAAACTTTCCTCAAGTTGCTTTTGGTCATGGTGTTCATCACGGCAATGGAAAACAAACCAGTACAATGGCTGTAAGCTATACAGAGAATGGTATAAAAACCCCCAGGAAGCCAAAAGAAAGAGGCCCAAGCTTGCATTTCCAAAAAGAAGGATGCTTTCTTGGCTCTGCTACAGACAGTCTCTATTACCTCACTTTGGGCACCTGTAAAATGGGGGCAGGATCTCTCTTTGATTTTCTTGGGATGGTTGTAAAGATTAATTTAAAAAAATGATATGTAATTGCTATGGAAACTGTAGAGTCCTACTAAACATAGCTAGGGAAACTTTAGTCCAGTCTGATAGCCCCAAAGAGTACATCAACCTGAGAAGTGTATAGGTCTCAGTACATAAGAAGGCATGAAAATGGAATCCTTCCAATTCCAACAAATCAGGTCTTCCAAGCACTGAGGAAATGTCCTTCTGCTGTCTGTCCGAGCCTGCACACACCTTTCAGAAAAGTCTTTGTGCTCACATGATTTTTAAGTTAGTGTTAGGGGAAGGGATATTTGGGAGAAAATATATAAGATGTCTAATCAAGCTGGGCCATCTTCACAAATAGAGGAAGACAGTCAATCTCCAAGCTGTAAAAAGGGGCTGATTTTTATAGTGGGTGAGCAGGCCGTTTCTGAGATACAGCAGCAGGCTGGAGAAAGGATGTTGGGTGTGATGGAGAGTCTGGAGTCAGAGGCCCTAAGTTCACATTCTGCTGTTATTTATTAGCTGTGTGACCTTGGGAGAATAAGGTGACCCTGCCCCTTTTCAACTGTAAAATGGGAGAAATAATGGTGATCTCAGACTTCACTGCAGCAAACCGCACAACAGACAAGGATGGTAAAGAACTTTCCCTGGACAGTAGCTTTATACCTACAGAGGAGTACTTCCTTGTGAGTTTAGGGCCAACATATAAACTTCAAGAGAAGAATGAATGAATACCTATAATTGCAGCATGCAGGAAGTGGAGGCAGGAGAATGAGGAGTTCAAGGCTAGCCTTGGCTACATGGTCAGTTTGAGGACAGCCTGGGCTACATAAAACCCTGTCTCAAACAACAAAGACAAACCAGAAGATGAAAGATCTGTGGACAATTTGATTGGGGATCAGACTGGACATCAAAGGAAAGAACTTTGGTTAGCTACCAAGTTCCATCCACTCCTTTAACAGTCCCTCTTTCATGTGCTTAACGTCTTGCCACCGCATGCACCCTGCCTCGGACTGTGCAAGACAAAGAACTGAGCAGCGCACAGCTCCTGATGTTGAGATCTGGCCTCCACAGGGCCAGAGAAGTGAGCATCACTGAGGCAAGACAGAAAGACAGGAAACTTACAGCAACACAGGAAAGGAAAAGACCCATTACTCTCTCTCATCATCATCATCCTGTTGGAGCCTTTCCTTGGCTGCAAGTCAAGAATTTTACCACAGCTAGCCAAAACCCAACAAAAAACAAGTGAAGACTACCTACCTAGAGGCAATATTCCTTTTTCTGAGGGATTTCTCAAACAAGAATGTTAAGGCAGCCAACAAACCATGGTCAAGGCCTTGGCACTCTGATGGCATTTGTGAAGTGTTAAGTTCTACACAAATGTTAAGTTTTGAAAAATATTCATGACTAAAATTACGAACCATATTTATAGGCAAAAGAGGTACCTGGACTTCTTTGTGACTCATACCTAGTAAGAATTCCTTTGACTTTTTTTTGGATGTTTGTATTTTCACAGCACTAACTTCTTCTCTGTAAGCCTGTACTATGCACCCCATAAACTTATAGTTTATGAGTTTGTTTCTCAGCCCCTATGCAGAAACCTGGGTTTGGTGGCCATTGAATTTTAGTCTCCTTCCCCAAAGGAAAAACATTTCTAAACTAAAAATGAACATAACAAGCAAGCCATTTTTACTTAGTCTTTTGAAACATATAGATTACATCATTTGAACAATGCAACTCAAGATATCATATATCCACATGCATGCACACATACACCTGTAGCCTGAAGTTTTCCTGTGTCCCTCCAGGTAAGCAGTCGCTTGGATCCAAGTAAACATACAGAGGCTTATATTACTTACAAACTGTATGGCCTAATGGCTCAGGCTTCTCGCTAGCTAGCTTTTACAACTTAACTCAGCCCATTTCTATTAATCGATGCGTGGCTTACCGGTACTTTCACATCTTGCTTCTCCTGGTGGGGGCTCACAGCATCAGCCCCACTCTTCTCCTCTCTAGTTAGAATGTACCTTCTAACCTTATCCTGCCTCACCATTGGCCAAACAGCTTTATTTATCAACCAATCAGAGCAACACATATTCACAGTGCACAGAAAGACATCCCACAGTGCAAGGGAGCACGCGTGAGCTATTCCCCCTCCTGCTGCAGCTAACATCATCTACCTAGCTTCTATGGCACCTTGTTCTGCAACTCCAGTTGTTACAGGGAATAAACGAGTTATGAATGCCCAGCATTTAGACCAGTGCCCAATGCAAAAGCTATCCCGTGTCTGCTGTGACTGATGTTACTAGTTCTGGGGTTGACCACACGAGAGATAGCAGCACAGTCTCAGGGCATCTCAAAAAGTGAGGAGTATTCTGCAAAATAAACAACCGCTCTTCTCAAATGGTTCAATGCCCAGGGCCTTGAAAGATTAAAGAAACACTAAGGCAATCCTGCAAATTAGGAAATTCCAAAACTGGGAACCTCACAAAATTCAAAATCATGAAACAGATTCTGGAACAGAGAATATTAGAAAGGTAAAACTCCCACAAGGTCACAGATTAACAGACCGATATCATTATACATATCCTGGTTTTGGTCACTGCCACACAGCTATGCAAAGGATTATTATTGGGGACACAGGTCTAAGGGTACACAGAAACTTTCCTTACTATTTTTGCATTTTCCCTATAAATCCAAATACCATTTCAAAAGAAAAAAGAAAAGGCTGGGATGTAGCTCAGTGATAGAGCACTTGCCTAGCACGCTCAAGGACTCAGGTTTAATCCTACCACTGTCAAAAGTAAGTAAGTTAAGACAAACACAGCATAAACCAGAAACCAGCCCAGAAATGACAAGGAGAGTGGAGCTGGCAGACAAGGACGTTCAAAGTAATGCGACCGTGACATGGAAACACAGTGGGCTTGGGAAGACACAAGACCCAAAGGATGCCTAGCGATGGCAGTTATGGTATTTAAAAAATAGCACCAATAGAGATTGATGGAGGGCAGACTACCACAAACCAGAACACCACTGAAACCACAGAGGAGCCGTCAAAACAGGGAAGGACTGAAAACAGAAACTCAGTGTCAAGATGATAGTTGACCAACCTGGCACACATGGAGTCCCCAAGTCTGAGGGTGTGGCAAGCGATGAAGGAAAACAGCAGAGAAATACCTGAAAAACGATTGCCTAGAGATCTCTAAACTTAAGGACAATTATGCACTCAAACTTCAAGGTGTTTAAGCACATACATCAACACCAAGAAGCCATGTGAGCAGTCAGCTTGCTGCCACTACTCAGACACAAACTCTAACAGGAAGAAAAGCCACCGCAGGTGTCCCCTCAGACTGCCAAGTCATGTGACCACGGTTCTGAAGAGATAAACGGAACTGATCAACTACCTGGGCTAATCAAGAAAGGAAAAATGATGTCCATGACCAATATCAGACATGCAAAAGGGTACATCACAACAGATGCACAGGAGGAAGGAGGCATGAAAGGAGAAAGGCTCCCTGGGTACAGAAGGGACAACCACAGGAGTGGAGGGAAGCAAGAGAGGACGGTGGGTAGATATAATTAAAACATATTATCTACATATATGGAAACCTAGCAGTGTTTGTAATTAACACACTCCAATAAAAAACTTGAAAAAAAAAAGGCAAACTACTAAGACTGGCATACGAAAAAGGGGAAAACTGGAATAGTATCATGAAAATTAAAATTGAAATTAAAGACTTTTCCAGAAATTCCTGGCCCAACAGTCACTGGTGAATTCTAATACATAAGGAAGAAACAAACAACTCCCCAAATTCCTTTCAAAGACAAGTTATTAAAAGAGGTTCCATGGACTCTTCCAGAGGACTGGGGTTTGATTCCCAGTACCCATATGGTAACTCACAACCATCTGTAACCCCAGTTTCAGGGAGTCAAGACGCCCTTTTCTGACCTCTGCAGGCACTGCATGCAATTGGTTCACAGACATACATGCAGGCAAAACACTCATACACACACCAATAAATAAATGAATATTTAAAAAATTTTGAAGGTGTTTTCCAATTCCTTTTAAGGCCATGTGTTGTTTAGCTGTTGGTTGTTTATTTTATTTTTTATTTCTTGTTGTTTCAACTTGATACAACCTATAGTCATCTGAGAAGAGGGAACCTCAATTGAGAAAATGCCTCCATCAGATTGGCCTACAGGCAAATCCATGGGCACTGTCTTGATTACTGGTTGATGTGGAAGGGCTCAGCCCGCTATGGGTGGTGCCATCCCTGGGCAGTGGTCCTGGGTTCTATATGAAAGCAAACTGAGCAAGTCATGAGGAACAAGGCAGTGAGCAGCACTGCTCCAGCCTCTGATTTGGTTCCTGCATCCGGGTTCCTGCCCTGCCATCCCTGGATGCCTGGAAATGTAAGCCACATAAACCCTTTCCTCCCCAAGTTGCTTTTGGTCATGGTGTCTTTATTATAGCCATAGAAGGCAAACTAAGACTGGCAAGTTTTATCCTGTTACCCAAATCAGACAAAAGCATCGTATGGAAGGAAAACCACAGGCCGGTATCCCTCATGAACAGGGCTATAAAAATCTGTAACAATACAGAAGAAAGATCCAGTACTGTATTTGAAGAGAAGGCACAATCAAAATCAAGCTTATCCTAGGAATGCAAAGCGATGTTAACCCTTTCAACCATCATAACTCTGATATTGATATATTTTTGTTAAAAGAGTTTTCTGGTAAATTATTTGGTAAAATTTAACATTTGTTAGCATTTTAACATAGGAATAGAAGAAAGCTGCTTCAGCCTACTGAAGGAATCTAAAGACCAATACAGACGATTGGTACTGCCTTAGAAAGATTGATACAAGTATGTTTGGAGGTGTGTATACAAGCACTGTACAGACTGAATCATTTCCTAGATCTGGACACTGAAAGGCAACATATAGTAACAGTGAGTTCACTTACTACCTAGACTGTAGTATCTAATTCCTTGGGGAAAGCCTGATTCAGATGATGCAGGCAAAGTACAAGAACCTGTCTGCCCTGACTGTAGAAAGAAAAACAATGGTAGCAGCATTCTTAAAAGACATAAATGCAGGGCTGGAGGCAGCCAGTAATGTACCTACAGTGTAAGCAGGGGGACCCAAGTTCATATGCCCAGAGTCCATGTAAAAAGCCAGATGTGGATGCACACATCTGTAATCTGAGCACTGGAAGTGGGGAGGGGGCATCAGATGGGCCCTGGAGCACTTGCTGGTCAGCCAGCCCAACTGTACCAATGAGCTCCAAGTTTAGTGGGAGTCCTTGTTTGAGAGGATAAGGCAGAGATGGACAGAGGAAGGCATTTGATAACAACTTCAGGCCTCCACACACCCACAGACATGTGCAGCACAGATACACACCCACAAACATATATAATACACTACACTACACACACACACACACACACACACACACACACACACACACACACACGATACTAGAGCAAGCTGGAAGGGTCCCCCACTGGCCCTTCTGGAACAAATGAGCATCAACTCATATGTAACTCATTGGATAGGAACATAATATAAATGTATAGATGAAGAAATGGGAAAGGTAAAGTTCTTTAAAGAAAGTAAATACAGAAGACATGAGTTTAAAGAATATAGTAGAGCCTAAAACTAGTATTTGAGAAATTATATGTGAAATAGATAGATGCTTATAAAGTCCAGGAATATTTACCCAAAACTTATTAATCACAATGATAGTTAATAATTTACAGTGGAAAGCTTTTGGCTATCACCCCAAGTGACTGAAGAAAAAGAACAATTCTCTATATAATTAGTTAAAAAATGTGAAAATGTTCAACATCATTATTAATCAAGAAAATGTTAGTTAAACCCATTCCAAGGGCCGGGGAGCGGGCTCAGTGGGTTAAGCAGTTGAGCTGAAATCCCCAGAACTGACATGATGCCAGGAACAGTAGCCTAGCAAACTCCATAACCCAGCGCTCTGCTGACAAGGCTGGATGCAGAGACAGGAGACCCCGGGAAGCTTGCAAGCCAGCTAGCCTGATGATGCACAGAGCCAACAAACAACAAAGACCCTGTCTTAAACAGGCAAGGAGGACCAGCATACACCCGGGGTTTCCTCTGACCTGCACACTGTGCTGTGGCACATTTGTGTTTGAACTCACATATATACACATCATATACACACATCCACATCCACACACAAAATTTAAAAACCATAGTAAGATGCATTTTATTTAACCTAAGAAACCAAATACACTGCTTGTTAACTTTTTTGTGAAATGCGTTTCTACAAATATATATATATATAAAATATCTTTTGAAGTTAAATTATAATTGCACAATTTCCTCCTTTCTTTCCTCTCTCCACGCCATGTATCCCTTCTTGCTCTCTCAGATTCACAACCACTTATTTTCTTTAACACATACACACATACACATTCCTCAATATATAAATACAACCTGCTCAATCTATATAATGTTACTTGCATGTCTGTTTTTAGGGCCGACCACTCAATATTTAACACCATTGGTGTGCTCTTCCTTGGGGAGGGCTGTTTCTAGCTCTCAGCATCACTTAGTTGCCTGTAGTTCGTTGTCTAGGGCTGACTGCCCCTCTTCCACGACAGCATGTCTGTAGGTGTTGCCCCATGTGGATCTTGTTTAGGCAGCCATGTTGACGAGACCATGGGTAAAGGCTTCCCTGTTATTTCTAGAGACATTCTCACAGCAGAAGCCCGTTCTTCTGGCTCTTACAATCTTTCTGCCCCCTTTTCCTGATGACCCCAAGCCTTAGGTGCAGGAGTTGTATAGGAAAATGGTTATTAAATGATTAAATATCCAAATAATTGAAAATTATACTGTAATTTAAAATAAGCATTCGTGTATTTATTTTTGGCAGTACTGGAGACTGAGCCCAGTACCTCAAGCATGAAGGGAAAGTGCCCTGCATCCCCTACCACCACCTCAGGCCTTAACAAGCCTGTTTATGAGTACCCAGGAGGCTGGGGAAGTGCCTACAAAATGACAGTGTGTAAAAAGCAACAAAATTACTATTGGAGTTCTTGAAAATATTTATTTTTTATTCTAAGAAAATTATCTAGCTGTGTCTGCATAATAGAAAGGCTAGCGACTGCAATTTTGTTTTATTTTTATACTTTTTTTTTTTTTTACAAAGAACATGAATTCATACAAACAAAATATGGCTCATTATAAGATTGACCAAAATGCACCGTTTTATTGTCCATCTCATTTCAGTTGAAGCCACATAGGAAGGAGCAGAGAATGGCTGACCACCACTGAAACCTTCCAGAGGAAGCTGTGACTGTGACTCTGGTCACTTGATGACTTCTCACCATGGCAAACATTCCAGAGACCCTGTCCTCATGCAATACTTTGTTAGACATACAGTCCAACCCCAGCAAGTGTTGGCAGGATCTGAAAACTACTTCTCCTGTTCCTTAGTGGAGTGACTAAGGTCAGGATGGCAGCGGCAAGAAGAGAGACAGAGCAAGCAAGAGGCAACCTTCTTTTTCTGCGTCATTAGATTTTATTTTCAACGCTTCAAATCTTTCCAGCTTTTTTATTTTTTGCACCAAAAAAAGCATCAATACTTTTCATTCCACTCTTGTCAACTTTAGCCAACGCCTTCTGAGCTGCAGTCATTTTGCTATTTTTCTGTTAATAAAAATAAAGAGAGATTTGCAATATTTATAAATCATCACACACGCGAGTCACATAAGCCTGAGTCTGGGTTCAGGGGGGACATGTGTCCTGGAGTGGAAATAAGCCTGCTACCTACTCAAGACCCAGACTTCTAAAGAAAACCTGCCCCACTCTGAGGAGTTGGAATGCTCCAAGGATGGTTCCCTCCGGGGATCATTTTGAGGGTGCATTAAATGTAACGATACAGACAATGGAGGCGATGGTGGCGACTGTTGGGGGAATTACAGCCTGTGTTCTTCACCCAATGATGAACAATTCACAATCTGATTTTGTTTGTGCTCTACAGAAAACCAAGGGCAGAGCTGTGGTGGTATTTTACTTGTACTGAAATGTGATTTTAATTGTATGTTAATAAATAAAGTTGCCCGGGGGTCAGAGCTATTAGAGCCATAGCAAGAGCGTGGCGGTAGTGGTGCACGCCTTTAATCCCAGCACTTGGTAGGCAGAGCTAGGTAGATCTCTGTGTGTTCAAGGATACAGCCAACATTGGAGACACATGCCTTTAATCTCAATACCACAGAGGACCTGGAGGGCTGTACATACAGGCAATGACGAGGCAGTCATATGTTTAGGTTTACAACCAATGAGAAGGCAGAACAGCTAGACTATATAAAGACATACACACAGGAAGTAGGCCCTTTTTTTTGGAGAGCTCTCTTGGCTGAGGAGGATCGCTGAAGCAGGAAGGGTAAGGCTCTTAGCTCTGACCTCTTGGCTTTCTTCTCTGAATCGGCTCTGTGTTTCTTATTTAATAAGACGGCTGGTTACATCTACACAGAGCTGTCATATTCAAAAGATGGTCTGCAAGACAGTGTACTCCAGGCTGCTGCCGAGCTGTCCCAGTGAGGTGGCAAAAGGGAAATGCTCTCCAGAGGGCTGACTCCACATCACACTGCCCTGGACATTTCTATCTGGTCCCTGTCACTGACTCTCTTCAGTGCCATGGTGGGTGTAACCACGGGGAAGTGAATGGCCTTTCCATGGAAGACAGGGCAGAAAAGTTTCCACCAGAGAAACTCACAATGTCCCCATGTACACAGAACACTGAGAATGAGCTATTTGGGCAAAACTTAAAATTGGAATTTCTTCTGCTACCAAAGCCAAAGGAATAAAATTGAAAAAAAAAAGAAATTAAACAATATAAGGACTATACATTGTTAAAATCTAAATGGGAGATAACTTGTCTTGGGATGGGTGAGCACAAAGGGGAAAAAAAAAGGGAAAATCATAAAAATTGACAACTGTTTAAATCAAGCAAAAAGGCAAAAAACACACTGGGAATTTTTTTGTACGCTGCATGTGTCATGAAAAGAGTTACTAGCCTTAAATCAGAATAAATTCTCACAGCTCAACACAGAAGCATCGCTGTCTCAACACACAAAAAGGCCAGGGTCACAACTGATAGCCTGTGCGAACACGAAGTAGCAGTGAGCAACCTGGAGAACAGACCTTTCTTGTTGAGGAAATGTCTCGTCTGACAAGCAAAAATGTCAAAAGTAAAAGTAAGACTCAGTGCAGGCATGGACGCAGGATACTTGCTGGTAGCGTCTGGAGTTCCAGCTTTCCTGCATTTCTGGAAAGTATTTTAGCTGTCTATTTCAGTTGCCTGAAAAGGCTGGGTGTTCTCTGAGCTGAAGTTTTCTAAACGGTAGGCACTGAAGTGGTCAGAGCAGAGGATTGAAAAAGAATGCCTTCCTTTCACCAAAGCAAACATCCGGTTGCTAACCTGAATGTGCAAACACAGGAACTGGTGAAATCACGTGACTGTGTGCCAGGACCAGTGTGGCAAGGGAGGTTTAATGACACACACTCTCATAATGCTAAACAAAAGGGCAGAGCCGAAACCTAGGTAATGAATGCAGCATGTTACTCAGGATGCATGCGTAAAATAAAACCCAGCAAGAAAGGTTACTCAGCAGACATCTGCAGGGTGAATGCTGAATGGTGGAACTGGTACATTTGTTATTTACTATAATTTCTGGGAACCTTCTTGGCAATAGGATTGAAAAACAATTCATGGAGAAACTGCTGCCCTTTCATCCATCACTATGAACACACAGCAAAATTCAAACCCTTTCTGTGTACCCAAAGCTTTTCTTGGATTTGCAAAATGTATTAATTTAACACATTCACTATCTGAACAATTGTGAATGAATTATGATGCCAGAAATGCAAGTTAACCATTTTTCCTGGTGAAAAGTATAAGTGTAGCCAATAGTGCAACCATGCTTGGAGATGTGAGGCCACTGGGCCTGTACAGCGTGCCAGTACACCTGGGCACACATACCTTGCCAGTCTTCAAGTCTTTAGTGTTAAACTTAGTGTAATCTTCTTTTGCTTCTACAGGCTCATCTGATGACTTTAGTTTCTGCAATGTTAGAGCAGCGAAGCAGCGTCAGACACCATCCTCTCACCATCCGTTAAAAACAAACAAATACACCCTGGGGACCCAGAGGACTCCAACAGGTTCACACTTTACAAACTTTCACATTTTGACAAGAACCTCAGGGACGAAGCCAGACGTCTCCTCCAGGAAGCAGCCATGGTGGTGATGGGCCACAAATGAATAGGTACATGGCTCGGCCCTCTCAGTCCTTCAATGATATAAACCCACGTTTTATGGAGCAGGCATTGTGGATTTCCAGGGGGTTACAGGCTGCAGGGACAGTGGAGGGGCCCAATAAAAGGCCTAGAAGTTGGAGTCAAAAATCCCCTTCCTGCTGCCAGTTGGTTCATGCCATCCAGCCCCAGCCTGCTCTACTGTCCACTACTGAACACAGGCAGCATTATTCTGTGACCACCAACTTGGCACAGTGGGAGCCTTGCCTTTTCTCTTCCACTCAGCCTCCCCATTCATCCACACAAAAACCTGCACAGCAAGCAGCGCGAGAACAGAGAACCCAACCAAACACTCCAGGTGGAAGCAGAGGATGTGGAGTCAGATCTCAAAATAAAGTTAAAAAATTAATGATAATAATAAAACTAAAATACATTTATTTATTTGTGTGTGTGTGTGTGTGTGTGTGTGTGTGTGTGTGTGTGTGTGTGCACGCCACAGTGCACATGTGAAAGAGAAAGGACAACTTGAAAAGCTTGGCTCTCTGCTTTTACTGGATAGATCCCAGAGACCAAACTCAGTAACTCAGGACTGACAGCAAACATCTTTATCCCCTGAGCCATCCTGCTGTCCCTGCCTCATAACTCTTTTTTTAAAATTATCTTTCTAAAAAAAAAAAATGACGTGCGTGCGTGCGTGCGTGCGTGCGTGCGTGTGTGTGTGTGTGTGTGTGTCTGTTAATCTCAAGTCTTCACATGCATTCTGTGTCCATTAGGCTCAGTGCAGCTAAGTCAAACCTTCACATATTTTCACTATTCACAAGATCCCTTTGCACCTATGTGTTGTAGAATATTGTTTTTAGGTGTGTTACTTTTGTTTATGTTGCATTTGTTTAACTCTGTGAAGCTGTGTTCCTGTGCCTGTGTAAAATGCCTGATGGTCTAATAAAGAACTGATCGGCCAATAGCAAGGTAGGAGAAAGGATAGGTGGTGGGGCTGGCAGGCAGAGAGAATATATAGAGGAGAAATCTGGAAGGAAGAAGTAGCCAGAGAAGGAGGAAGACTCCAGGGGCCACCCAGTTACACAGTAAGCCATGGAGTAAGAGAACAGGTAAAGCCCAGAGGCAAAAGGTAGATGGGATAAGTTAAGGAAAGCTGGCAAGAAACAAGCCAAGCTAAGGCGGGACATCTATAAGTAAGAATAAGCCTCCGTGAGTGATTTATTTGAGAGCTGGATCCCCCAAAAGACCAAGGACCTACCACCACCACCTACGCATGTGAGAATTCTGTGCACTTAGTATCGGGTGGTCATAATGTGGAAGGGAAGTCCCACCAGTCCTCTCAGATAAATCAGGGCTGAGTGGGTGGCCTTGTGCCGTGCAGAGGGCAGACTGCAGGGTGATCACAATGTGGATTTGCACAGACCTTTTTAAGCTCTTCATGGAAATACCAGGCGCATACATGTCAGCACCAGTGCCCTTGAGAAATGCAGACTCATCCCTGCTTCCTTCTTCACACTCTGCATTTGCTGGACAAAGAACTGGCAGAGCTGTGGCTCCCAGCCCCCAGCACACAAGATAAAGACACAGGATTTCTGAAATTCCTTGCCAGGAGAAACCGAGAGAGGAAGATGTTCTTGGCCACGGAGCAATCTCTAGCAAAGGAATCGTCAACAGCAAAGGCTGGCTTACTATACAGTAATGACCTACCAGCACAAAGTAAATGGATGCATGCCAGGTGTGGTGGCACACGCCTGCAATCCTAACACTTAGGAGGCTGAGGCAAGTGGACTGCCATGAGTTCAAGGTCAACCTGGGCTACAGATTAAGTTACAGTCCAGCTAGAAACATTGAATGAGATTGTCAAAAGATAAAACGAACAAAAGAATACACCTTCCCATCCAGATACGGTGTGGAGGGGCACATGAACTAGACAGGCCTTCAGCCAGGACAGCAAAGCTGACAGTTGGCAAAATGAAGGCTGAACATGAAGTCATGAGGATGTTTGTGTCCCTTCTCTAAGGCAAGCATTTCTCCATGGACTCAGGAAGTGTGCCCAGGTGCTCGGAGACCTGGCAGAAGTTGCAGAAGCTAAGAACAGGTCAGAGTTGACTCAAGATTAGTGCTGTCCTTAGCCTTGATCAAAGAAACTTCTCTTTGAAGCAGTCTGAGTCCAGGTGATGAGAACATATGGCTTATTGAGTGCTCAGCCTTAAAGGGGACACCCACATTCCTGTAGGGCTCAGAGAACACCATTGAAAAGGGGGCAAAAGATGGAAGCGTTAGCCCACTGAGAGGAAGGCCACGAACCACTGTCTTACAAGCACTCATGAACTCACAACAGCTGCACTTGCCTGCAAAGAGAATGGACAAGACACAGCCATAGATGAAGCGGAACTCGTGGGTCCTAATCCCACCTAGGCGAAGTAAAGGCACTTGTGGGCTTTGAGGAGAGAGGAAGTTACTGTCTTCAGGTGATGAAGCAACTGGTGAATTACTCAGGTTCCAGAGGACAACTCCACACCCATGTTCACAGGGGGGTCCCTGGTTAAACCCAGTGGGCCACAAAGCAAAACCAAAAGCAAAATAAAAAGACATGAGAAAGGGGTGGGAATTGGTGGGAGGAAGGGGGACGTGTAGCAGTGGGGGGAGGCTGGGTGGATGGAGGAAGCGGCAGTAGGATATATTACATATATGTATGAAATTGTCAAAGAATAAATTAATTTTAAATATATCACAGAGAGATGGCATTATAAAGCACTTGGACTTGCCCCACTTCACTGAAAAGTCAAACAAAGATATCTGCTGTTCATTTCTGGTCCATAGGACAAGGACACCACCGTACAAATGGTCAACATGTAGGAAGAGGGAAGGTGCTTTAAAAGCTCACATCCGCATGAAAAACAAAGTGTTTATTAAAGGAGAACAGGAAAAGAAGAGGAAGGGGAAGGAATGGGGGGGAATGAAGGGAGGAGGGCAGTGAAGGGGGGAGGGGAAGGGATGAAAAGTGAAGGGGAGCAGTGAAGGAAGGGGAGGGAGTGGAGGGGGAGCAGTATCTTCTGCATGTGACCAGTTCTTACGCTAATTCTGGCATAATTCTGCTATATACACTAGGAAAATAAGGGCTTGGTATTTCCTGTTATTTTGAGATTTAAAAGTCTGAATCATTATCAACTGGGCAGTTGCTTCATGAGAAATAACAAGTGGGTCAGAAAGACACAAAGAACATTACTAAGCAGGTGTGAGGCAGTGTACCCTAGCCCAACAGTCTGTGGTCTTCAGCACTCTTATAAAAATGTCTCTAAGCCCAGTAACTGCATTTAGCTCCTGCCAGTTGACACTGACAAACCAAAAACCTAATGGGGTAGGGAGCTGGGCAGCAGCAAAGGCAGGCACGTGAACACATGGGGTCGGGGGAGCCCGCAGGACACCAAGTATAGTGAGGATGTGAAGTTCTATGCAACCTGTTATAACTACGTAACTACACGCAGAGACTCCTGAAAGCGCTCATATCTTTATAAAAACCAGTCAACTCTTGGGCACAAATAGGAAGGTCAGAGGCCAGAGATGGCCTGTGCTGTTTAAGTAATTTTTTTTGTTGTTGTTTTTCAAGACAGAATTTCTCTGTGTATCTCTGGCTATCCTGGAACTCACTCTGTAGACAGGGCTAACCTCAAACTCAAAAGATCTGTCTGCCTCTGCTTCTGAGTACTGTGATTAAAGGTGGTAATTAAAGGTGGGATTAACACCTAGCTTCAGCTTGTGCTGTTTATACTATATCATCCAGTACAGCATGTCCTCTGAACACCAGAATCCCTAGGACACATGGAGAAGGAGTAGGAGGCTACAAGGACATTACGGACTATTTTTCCCATGCTGCCTTTCAGGTACTCCTTTTCCATTTACATGATTTGTTTTCATACTGAAAATCAAACCAACTTTTTTTGCCCCAGGAGGTTTCTGTTCTCCCTAACCTTGCTTTAGGACGTCTGCATTACCCTTTGACAGGTGTACCTCTCTTCATCTCACACTCTCCCTGGGGTGGGTTGCATCCACCCCCGACACTAGGGTGGCACTTGTCTCCAGCCTTATACCAGGTCAGTGAAAGAAAATTAAAGTTCTTATAAAAGTCTTTCCAGCCTTTTCAGAGAGATTCCCTCCTGGATAGATCTTTGTCTTGTCCTGACTTACCTCCTTTCCCCAGATACAGAGTTCCTGTCTTCCTCCACACCAGCAGCCCATCTCCAGGTCCCACACCACTGCCGGGAGGAAGCTGCCCTGCTGGGCTCTCTGGCTCTCCACCTGTACTATGGCTAGGCTCTAGCCACAGGGGATTCTGGCTGCTGTTTTTCTAATACTGACTTGAAGGAGAGACCAAACTAGCAGAGAGGATTTGCCATATTTCAAGAAGTTTTTTTGTTTTTTCTAGAGCTATTACAGGTGATTTTCCCATACTGATGTTATTTCCAGGTGAATCTAATTTATGCCTTTACAGAAAGAGAAAAAATCTGAGAAGCAAAGACCTGAAAAGCTTTTAGTTTTTTAGAGAAGGTTTCTAAGTCTTCCCCAAAGTTTCTGTTCTCCTAACTTTGATTTTATGGTCAAACGGAAACTAATTTTGATTGTACAGTATTGTAATGGTGTTTGCCATTGGAGCGGAGAATTTTGTTTCGTCTGTGTCCGCATCCGCATCCGCATCAGGGAAAATTCTTTCCTCTGCCATTCAGGACTTAAAGTTAAGCTGTTCATAGGCCAAAAGCTTCCACAGTAATCTTTTTCTGCCCACTTTTCTCATCTTTAATAAATTTTTTCTCTGATTTTTCCCCAGGATTTTGCATTCATAGCCCCCTAGTTGGAGATTCAAGGACATAGTTCCTCTGTTTTGTTGCTTATCTTATCCTAATTTTTTTCTTAAACTACATTCCTACATTCTACTCATATTCTAAATTTCTTCTTACACTATTTTCCTATAGATAGAAATTAAGGGAGAGAGAAAAAGAAAGAAACCCTGATAGAAAGAAATATACGCTGTAGCCTCACTTTTTAACTTCAGGATTCCACCGCCTAACTTCCACTCCTGAGAATAAAATACCGTAGCCTTTATTATTCAATTCCTTATTGGCATGCCTTATACCCACGATGCCTCCCTTCTCCTTTCGAAGTCCCTGTTCCCTGCTTGGGTGCCATTTGTGGGGGACTGGCCCCCACCTTTACCTGGGTACTCTTGAGGAGTGAAGGATAAGAGATTTAGATAGAAATATAGAGGGAGAAAGACAGAAACACAGGACAGCCTCAGGAAGCCCTGGATCCTTATCCACCAGCCCCTTCTGTCGCTACTAAAGGGCTTTTTATAGAAATGCCAAGGGGTGGAGCAAAAGATCCACCCCAAGCACAGTCAAGTGCAGGCCCTTCCAATCACCCGGTAACCAGCATGTGGTCAATCCATCCCCTTATGCAGTCCAGCTGGGTAAAGCAAGACTAATCCATAGGTGATCTCTGAGTTACCAAGGAAGACAGATTTGAGGAAAAGAAATACACTTAATTTTTTTGAAAAAGAGAAATCAACAAACATTCTTATAGCTCCTACCATCTTTGTTAAAGTAGGGCAATTATTTTTCTCTCTGTCCTTTGTAGTTACTGCTAAAGGTTAACCTGAATGGAAAGTATCTGGGTAGAGCAGACTTTTGTAGATCTCTGCCTAGTGCTATCCTTTATGGGAGTAAAAAAGGCTCTGGGTGATACCCTGGACCAGTAGTTCTCAACCTGTGGGTTGTGACCCCTTTGGGGGGGGTTGAAAATCAGGTATCCTGCATATCAGACATTTACATTATGATTCACCATAGTCAAAATTGCAGTTATGAAGTAGCAATAAAAATAATTTTCTGGTTGGGGGTTATCACAACACGAGGAATTGTATTAAAGGGTTGTAACATTAGGAAGGTTGAGAACCATTGCTTTAGAAAAAATCAAGGTGCATGCTTATTCTCATCTTGGAGTAACACATAGGGATCTAATATTTGGCCAGAACTGTGAGGCAGGCTACAGCTGTGACTAGGTATAGCTAATGCCTGGCTTCTCCATCTGGATCTGAAAATTAACACAAGCTGTGGAGGAGTTTGGGTGGCAATTCTGAGACTATTCTGAAGAGGGAAAGGCATTCCAAAAAGGCTGGGGAGATGAAAGCTTGTCATGCTAATAAGAGAACTCGAGTTTGACGTCCAGAACCCATATAACAAAGTAGATGTAGTGGCGCATGCTTGTAATCCTAGCACTGGGGAGACAGAGACAGGCAGATCCCTTGGGATTGATGGCCCGTCTGGCCCTCCTTGGTGAGCTCTAGGCCAGTGAGAGACAATAGGAAAACAAGCTGGGCGGTGGTGGCGCATGCCTTTAATCCCAGCACTCGGGAGGCAGAGGCAGGTGGATCTCTGTGAGTTTGAGGCCAGCCTCGTCTACAGAGCAAGATCCAGGAAAGGCGCAAAGCTACACAGAGAAACCCTGTCTCAAAAAAATAAAAAAAAAAAGGGAAAACAAGGTGGATGGTGTTTCCTGAAGAATAGTATCTGAGGCTGTCCCCTAGCCTTCACAGGTATGTGTGCTCAAGTGAACCCACATATGTGGACATGTGTGTGTGCACACACACCCTTATATACACAGGAACACAAACGCACAAAGGATTCCTATTAACAGATGACAGTCATACACAAATATGCTTTTCAAACTCAGGAAAGCCCAAGTCATCCTTTCTTCAAAGTACTCTTTGTGTTAGAAAAATCAAGCCCTGTATCCCTTTGTGCCAATGACAATTTAATTTGGCAAAATGACATTCAGTTACAGGTAGTCAATGCAAGAAGATTTCAGCCAGCATGGCTGCAGACATCTGTAATCTCAGACTTGGGAGACAGGCAGAAGGACTAAGTTCAAGGCCAGCCTGAGCCACATAGTGAGACCCTATCTTAAGGGGCAAAAAAAATTTTAATTATATATCTATAAAGATTTATTTTTATTTATGTGTATGTGCATATGAAAAGGTGTGTGCAGGTGCCCAGTGAGGACAAAGAAGGTATCAAGTCTCCTGGTGCCCTGGAGCTGGAGTTATATAGGTGGTTGTAGACCAACTCTGGTTCTCTGCAGAAGGAGCAAGCTCTCGAAGCTGTTGAGCCAGCTCGCTAGCCCTGACCATATATGCTAAAGAGTCTTTGCTAAAATAAACTTGCTTTACACCATCCAGGAAAAATCTACAAACTAAAACAGTCATACAATCAGAATTCAAGTTATACCATGTTATGCAAGATAGATTTTTTTTACCCTTTAAAACAGAATAGAAAGGCTGAAGTGATGGTTAAAGGTACAGTAGTTTTCTAAGTCCCCAAGGACACCTTGGTCACAGTTTCTTACCTTTGATGGAGGGTTTGAAGATGAAGCTGGAGGTTCTGGAAGCCTAAGGAAGTTAAAAATAAGAATCACTGTTAGGGTATGTCTCATGTCTCATAGACAACAGAGAAGCTGTAGTGAGTCTTATCTGGAGAGACCTGACCTTCACATACTGTCCAGCTCACCTCAGTGAAGAAGGCAGTTTCATTGAATGAATGACATCTTGCCTCTTATGTCCTTACACTAGTAATGTCTAAGTGAAAAGACACAGCTAGAACCCATTTTGTGGAAGTGACTTGCTTCATGTTCACCTCGGAAGTATTTTTTTTGTTTGTTTATTCATAAATGACAATGCTAGCATTCATTTAAAAGTGAAAAGTACTGCAACTGTTGGGTAAAGTCACATGAATGTTATCGTTCCTCTATCAAAGAGTAGTTTGGTTTGCATTATCTTCCACCCAAAATATTTAACCCAAATTTTAATGTAAAGAAAAAGTCAGCACAAGTAACAGATAGGAAACAAAGGCCTTTATCAAGACAAGCAGCGTGGGAATCCAGAGAAACGTCAAGCAGAGAGAAGCTTAGTAAAAGCAAGCTTTCCACACCCCTAACTAGTAAAGGAACCAGTTTCTACTTCAATTTTTTGAAGTAGGTGTGCTAGGTAGTTTTTATTGTCAACTTGACACAACCTAGAATCACCCAGGAAGAGGGAACCTCAACTGAAGAATTGCCTTGAACAAACTGACTGGCCTGTGGGTATGTCTCTGAGGTACGGTCTTGACTGATGAGGGAGGGCCCTGCCCGCTGTGGGCAGCACCATCCCCAGAGGGGTGGGCCCAGGCTGTATAAGAAAGCTACATAAGCAAGCTAATGAGCCACGTCTCTTATTACCACGCCTCAGGTTCCTGCCCAGATTTCCCTTGAAGATGGACTGTAACTTGTAGGTCAAAATAATCCCTTCCTTCCCCAGGCTGTTTTTGGTTAGTGTTCTATCACAGCAACAGAAGGCAGACTAGGACAGCAGGACCTATGGAATTTGCTGTAAGTAGCAACTATATTATCACTTATTTCACAATAAAGAAGAAAAAGGGTTTAATCAGGGTCAGGAAAAGCTATTAAATCATCACACACATGAAACTTTAATACCAACCACTAATATCTTGAAAATTAACAGGAAAAGGAAAGTCTTTCAAATACATTAAAGGTCTTTATACAGGAAGGTCGTCTTGAAGACCAAGCATCTTGCTGCCCTTCAGGATAGTCTGCGGTGACCAGAGCACTCAGCACTGGGCTGCAGGTACTTGGTGGAGATCTTATAACAGTGAAGGAGGCATCCTATAGAACTGGCACACGTACTTCTTAAAACTATTACCGTCTGCTTTTACTTCCCATCTCTCTCCTAAAACGACCACAAAGGATCAGATTAACTGCCATAGGGACAAAAATTTAACACAGGGTATCCTCTAAAACTGCACAAAGCTATAATTTTAACCCCAAACTTACATAGCTACAAGCAGTTTTTACAAAATCAAATCATTCTATGTAATGTCTATTAAAAGTCTTTTCCTGGTCACAGTGTGATGCAGCCCAAGGATAACAACATCTCCTAACAACCTGACAGGCCATGCCATCGAGGACCCCCTGTCAGAAGGGAACACGAAGGAGCTTGTGCTGTGGGATGGTCTGTATGTCAAATGTGTTGCTGATTGGTCAATGAATAAATCACTGATTGGTCAGTGGCCAGGCAGGAAGTATAGGCGGGACAAGGAGGAGAATAGAGCTGGGAAATGGAAAGCTGAGTAAGAGAGACACTGCCAGCCGCCATGATGACAAGCCGCATGTGAAGATGCCGGTAAGCCACGAGCCATGTGGCAAGGTATAGATTAATGAAAATGGATTAATTTAAGCTGTAAGAACAGTTAGCAGGAAGCCTGCCACGGCCATACAGTTTGTAACCAATATAAGTCTCTGTGTTTACTTGATCGGGTTTGAGCGGCTTGGGACTGGCGGGTGAGAGAGATTTGTCCTGACTGTGGGCCAGGCAGGAAAGCTCAAGCTACAAGCTTGTGAATCAGACTGGAGATGAACAACACTTACTTCAAGGACTTTGATAAGTCATCACTTAATTCTTTAGGGATGTAATCAGAGATCAGACCATGGGCATAGCGAACATAATCTTCTGAAAGAAACAGAACAGGGAATGAAGGAAAAATTATTACTAATAACTGTAGTGGTTTGAATCAAACAATCCATTTCAAATTATTGTTCTACGTGGCTTTGGAAATTCACTTAAACTCTAGTTTCAGTTTCTGCATTGGTAAAACAAAGACACTAAGACCCACCCATCAGACAAGAAAAATACAGTGGATGAGATGTAATAGGGGATGCTGCCACAGGTGTGACTGTGTATCGAATGGCCCTACATACCCTTAACAAATAAAGACTCAGGCCAGCTTTCTTAGTTGAAGCCCCAAATACAAATACAATCACAAACCAGCTGTAACAGCAAGACCTATTTGCATCTCTTTTATATGGCTCCTTTTTTTTTGCAAGCCTGCTTCAGAAAAGAAGAAAGCTAATTACTGAACAGGAATGAGTATGCTCACTTCAAAGAAATAAAAAAAAAAATAAGTAAAATCATTTACATGATTTGTCTCTCCTAGGTATCTGCTTTGTAAGAACGCAAACATCTTACACACACACATACACACACACACACACACACACACACACACACACACACACACACACACACACGGTAACAGAACAGGAAGAACAATTGACTGTGCAGAATGTAGAATCTAATTTTAACTTCTGGTGTTCTGCACCAACCACACTAGGTCAGGCTGAGGATGTCGAGCAGTGGCAGAGTCTGCCCAGTGTGCTTGAGACTGGAGGTTCAGTTCTCAGAATGGATGGAAGGTAGGAAGGGAAGGAAGGAAGGAAAGATGGAAATACAACCAAAGCAATTTCTTTTGCAAAGTGAACTGATTTCCACTGATAGAACACCAAGAGCTCTCTCAGGAGATGTGAGATACTGGGACTGTAAAGAGCAACCTCCGCCAGGGGCCCTGAGGAAGGATGATGGTCAGGCCAAAGGCTGAAGGGCATGTAGTCTAGCTGAGGGCCTCCATCAGCATTCCCCTGGCTTCACTATTTGCTAGCCAGGAATTTGGCACAGCCTTGCCTCTCATGACATCTCTGGTACACCTGTCATATTACAAACACTTCCTAAAGGGTAGCAAGAGTATTCAGAGTCACTGTCACCATTAGTATAAAATAGTATTCATCAGACAAATGATTCAAGCCACAATTAATGACCGGCACCACCTAAGGCTGGAAACCATCAGTGTCTGAGCTCAGAGGAAACCTGCCCACACAGGAGAACAGGAAGCTTCTACAGTTTGAAACCCTCAGACAGCAGACAAGAGATTAATTCTGTGGCAACCCTTTGCTTACCTTCCTTGTCCCTGGAAAACTGATCACCAGAGAAATATGCAGATGACTGTACCCGGGCTCCCACAGTGACATTATTGGCTTTCAATGCTGCCACAGTTTGGTTGACCTAGGAGGAAAATGCAAGAATATACTTTCAACTTAACTTTGTAATGCCATGACTTTCCAGATGGCTTTTGGTCCACCTGATATCCAGGAAATATTTAAGCACCTAGAACTATCTTTGTTAGCTGTGGTGGTTTGAATAAGAATGACCCCCATAGGATCATATATTTGAACACTTAATCGCCAAGGAGTCGAACTCTTTGAAAGGATTTGGAGGCCGGCCTTGTTGGGGTAGGTGTGGCCTTTATAGAGGAAGTGAGGTTTCAAAAGGCCATGCCAGGCCCAGTGCCTGCTTCTCTATCTACGGATCAGGGTGTATCTCTCAGCTACTGCTCCAGTGCCATGCTCCCCGCCAGGATGATAATGAACTAAACCTCTGAAACTATAAGCAAGAGCCCAACTGAATAAATGCTTTTAGAAGAGTTGCCTTGGCCATGTCTCTTCACAGCAACAGAACAATGACTGAGATCCCAGCTGTCAGGAAACGAGCCGGCTGCGCAGTTAAAGAGAGGTGGGGCCGCAGTATTGACGGATCTCAACACATGGGCGAGCTTCCGGAGACCCCCACGACATGGTGGGAGGTGCTGTGAGAACGGAGAGAAAAGACTCTCGAGTTAATCTGCCCCTCCCGGTTATGTGAACAACATCCAACCACGAGAGCTCCTGGCATTCTGGGACAGGACCATGCAATCAAAAGAAAACTAGGTTCTGTTTAACCTGGGATCTCTATAGGCATTTTCCTGGATGTTCGGGATGGCTGTGCATCTGGTCTTACTGTCTAGTCTCAAGGCCACACACCTTTTTCACCAGCCACTTCAGCGTCTTCTCTGTGCTGTACTTGTAATACTTCTTACTGTTGACTTCTGCATTCAATTAAGAGAAAAGTAAGAACCTCAGGATAATGAATTAAACTAACAAAAGCCACGAACTTATAACACAAACTACATACACAAAGAGTGACTTCAAGCCACTTCATAGTAGTTTGTATTATTCAAAATCTCATGATAGAAACCTGAGAATATACTTGAGACAGTAAATAAATGAATGAATGAATGAATGAATAAATAAAATCCCAAGCAGAGTTTGGGTTCCTCAGACGTCAATACCACTAAGTGAGCAGACATTTAGGAATTCCTCTACTCATACAAAAACTCAGAAGAAAACATTTTTTTAAATGCCATCAACTAACATGCTAAGCAATCTTGTTTTTTCTGAACAACTCACTCACTCCAATGTTTTCAATAAAACAGGTCCTTCTTCAATAAAAATGGAAATGCCCAGGTTTGGGGTGGGCATCACAGTGGAGCAGGCAGCTGGGAAATTCACTGTATACACTCAGGGGAAAACATCTTAGCATCTACTCAACACTTGCCCTGCTGGGACTGGTGAAGCCTGGAGGACCAGACAGATCTGTCTCTTGATGTATTACCAATGTTACCCTTGCTCGTTCAGGAGGACTTCGATTCATGGTGATCTCAGTGTGCTCCCTGGCAGGGATAGAGTTCGCCTCTTGTAAAGGCTAGCTAATCTCTTCATGATGCACCTGGCTTTCCACACTGTAATGACACCAGGACCTCCTGTGTAATGCTTTCACTATCGGGCTCTCTTCTCCCTCCCACCTGGCCTTCTCTGCAGCCCTGCAGGAGTCATGGTCATGAGCACTGGAAAGCCTCTGGCCAGGTAGACTCCACGGGAGCCATACAGAATGAGTTCTCCTCCCCTCCCTCTGGGCCTTGGGAAATGAAAAGTGCTTTTCTAGGGTAGTTTATGGAAGTCTATTAAATGACCCTGAGTCTCAGTCTCCAGGTATCTCCTCCCCTGTGTAGCATGTGGCTGATGACATGCAGGGCCAGATGCAGCAGGATAGGGAGGGGTCACCCTACACAGAAGGACATTCTGTCACGTGTCTAAGAACTCCTGCTCTCCTAGGGCCAGGACGGCCTGGGCACACAGTCCATTGCAGTACAAGGCTGTTAGACTGGACTGCACTCCCCTGGGGGCCACTTCTCCCCCTGCACACAAGTCAGACACGGTGAGCGCTCAGCCACTCAATGAAGGCACACTTTAGTGACTTGTTAGAAACTCACTCACTACCTGAGACTTTCGAAAAAAACCTCAGTGCTCAAGTCTCTCCTGAAAGATTCACCTCTGCTGCTCACTTCTTTTGCCCCAATCTCCAAATTTCCTACAAGAACACCACTTCCTGAGCCCCTTGGGCGAGGCTCTCCTGCCCATCTTGGGTGGAGTCAGACTGAGCTGCCTGTCTGAGTTTACATACACCCAGCTCACCTGGGGATGTGACCTCACTCTCAGAACCTGCTTCCTCCAACATAAAAGAGGGGATAACCTAAGGGACTGTTTTGAGTACAACAGGAGGTAATACACCCAAATTACAATACAGTGTATGACACACACACACACACACACACACACACACACACACACACACACACACACAAACAAAACAAAAAACAAACAAACAAACAAAAATGACAAAGGCATTTTTGCACACTAACAGCAGGAGCTTTAATAAGCTCTTCACTACCCAGTGATTTTAGCAATCTTAAAGGGACCTCCATCAGAGTGACATTAAGTAAACTGCCCAAAGTACTAGAAAACAGAACAGTAGCATTCCAGCCCCAGCTGTGAATCCCAGAGTAAGGAAGTGTCCCTGTGCCAGCATTTCTTAACCCCACCCCCCCACCCCCCATTCTCCATGGGAAAAGCCCTTCTCCAACATGCACCCATTAAGCTGGTTCCTTTGGTCTTCCACCTCCCAGGACTTCTTGGATTGTTTTCCCTTAACACAATGGGAAGTATAACACCCTAAATGAACCCTAGTAAATCCACAGCAAAACAGTTCACCTTCACCCTGGACCATATGCCCCTAGTTACTGGAGCTCAAATCTTGGGGCAGTACTCAATCATGCCTTGCCTGAACACGACCTCTCTAGGATAGACTGGAGGTGGGAAGTGTGGCTAGAATCAGAAGGCCCACCTTCTACTGCGAGGTCACAAATGACTTTTTTCAAGAGCTAGACACGCCGGGCGGTAGTGACGCATGCCTTTAATCCCAGCACTCGGGAGGCAGAGGCAGGCGGTTCTTTGTGAGTTTGAGGCCAGCCTGGGATACAGGCTCAGTGAGTTACAGGAAAGTCTCCAAAGCTACATGGAGAAACCCTGTCTCAAAAAAAGCAAAAAAAAAAAAAAAAAAAACAACAACAAAACAAAAAAGAGTTAGCTAGACACTATGTTGGTAGAATGAGTGTACATACCCATTTTTAGTGTATAATATTTAAGCATTACGGAGAAATCATTACAGGTAATCAATCTCCTCTGTGATTTTAACTGTTATTTTGACAAAACTTAGGATCACCAGAGAATGGAACTGCACTCTCTCTGTTTTTGTTGTTATTGTTTTGTGCCCCCCACCCTCCCAGACAAGGTTTCTCTGTGTAACCCTGGCAGTCCTGGAACTTGATCTGTAGCCCAGGCTGGCCTAGCACTCACAGAGATCCTCGTGCCTCTGCCTCCCCAGTGCTGGGATTAAAGGCATGTGCCACCACACCCAACTAAGGAGAGAATCTCAGTAATAAGAGATTATCTAGATCAGGATATCTTGTGGGCGTGTCTTGGAGGAATACCTCAACTGTACCGATTAGGGTGGGAAGGTCTACCCACTGTGGGTAGCACCATTCTTGAGTTATATAAAAGTAGGCAAAGCCAGTTGAGGAGTAGCATGTACACAGGCATGAATTTGCTGCTCTGTTCTCGACTGTGGATGTAACGTGACCAGTTCTCTCAAGCTCCTGCCACTCTAGCTGCTCTGCTATGATGGACTGTAATTTGGAACTGTGAACTGTGACCTAAAAGAAACCCTTTCTCCCCTAAGCTACTTCTCTCAGGGCATTTTATCACAACAGTGTGAGACAAAACTAAAACATGCCCTGAACACCTATAGTTCTCCCTCCCACCTTTCCAATCTCAGGTGGCCACTGAGCACCTAGTAGGTTCTTTTCTGCTTTATTCTAGGGTAATGGTTCCCAACCTTCCTGATGCGGCGACCCCTTAATCCAGTTCCTCATGTACTGGTGACCCCCAACCATAAAATTCTTTCATTGCTACTTCATAACTGTCATTATGAATCACAATATAAATATCTGATCTGCGACCCCAAAGGGGTTGTGACGCACAGTTTGAGAAGTGTTTTTCTAGAGCTTCGTAGAAATGGGTCTTATGGAGTGTGTTCAACAGTTTCTGAGAGATGTACCCATGCTGCTGTCTGCAGCAGCTCCCTCCTTAGCATTGTGGCGTGGCCCTGGTGACAGAGACCGCATTTGCTGACCCATCCAAGACAGCCATTGATCTGTTCTACTCTTGGGCTATTTGGGAATGGTTGCTATTTAAAACAAAACAAAAGAGAGGCTGTATCCTCACTCAAAATTTTACACTGATACACATTTTAATATGCCTAGAAAAAAGAATTAGGACTAGAATTACTGAGTCACAGAAAACTGTCAAGTGGTCATAACTGGGTCTTTAAAAAAAACCAAGACTATTAACTTGATGAAATATAAGATGCACTTTTTTTATACAGGTAGTTCTGTGCCTAAGAAATACTGGAGTTCCTCAAGATCATACAGATTTTGTCCTTTTTCTTCTAGAAGTTCAATCATTTTTACTTTTGCATTTAATTCAACAAGCAAAGGAATTACTTTTTCTGACAATGTCCATTATTTGGATATTTGTTCATAATGGATATTTGATTCAAAAATCCCTTCTCACCTTGAACTTTCACGACACATGACTACATACACAAAGCTGCTGTCTGTAAGTGACCTTGCATCTCAACACCTTGCTTATTGAACATCCCACTTTCTTGTAAGTCCCTCTGGGTTTTTATACACACAACAATACTGTCTGTAAAAAAAAAAAAAAAAAAAAAAAAGGGCAGTTTTACAGTGATTCTCAATGGCCTGCCTTTTCTCTTTTCCTCATATTCCTCAGCCTTCTAAGACTTCTGCCAAGTTGAAAACAGAGATAGCCTTGTCTGAGGTGTACCAAAGGAGAAAGTGTATTCAGTCTCTTACAATGGTGATGTGAGGAGTCTGGCACAGGCATCTTTATCGGAGTTAGAGAGTTCACTTCAAATGTACTTCATGACTGAACTCTGTAAATTTTTTCTACATTTACTGACACGATCACAATTTTTCTGTTAAATTACACAAATTGTGAATTATTCTAACTTTCTAATGCTCAGCAGACTTTGTATTCCTGATTTATTTTTGTAAAATAGTCTGTAGGCTTTTTCAGTCTGTGATGGCCAAAGATGCTCGTCTAATTTTCTTTTTATAACAACTTTGATTTGGGTATCGGGGTCATTTCTGATCTCATAAAATTTTAGTTCAAAATTTCCTTCCTTATCTATTGGTTGAAAATGTCTGAGCAAATAGTCTTGCTCTGAGAATTGCTTCTTTCTTAAAGTAAAGTATAATTTACCATAAAGCTAGCTAGGCTTTTTATCTATAAAGTTTTTACATCATAAATTCTGAAGTTAAATATTCCCAGGACAAGGTGTTCACCATATTCTAAAATGTTCTACAAGACCCAATGGATAAACCAGAGCTAATCTTGAAATTTATAAATTTTAAAGAACAAGTTAGATTAAAATGTTCACATGGGCCAGACTACCTATAACTGAAAAATACATGCAAGGGTCCTGTACTCTAGTTCAGTGTGTGGAGAGTGTAGTTCTCAGCCATCATCAAAGAAACCTGTTTTACAGCAGACCTGAGACGATCACAGAAAGCCACAGCTGATGAAAATGGAGAGAACAACCATGGGGTTGCCATTCTCCATTGATACAGCTACAATATCACCCCTATACCGAAGGGGCCATCCTAGAAGAGGGGTAGGAGGACTATAACCATCAGAGGACCAGGATATCTGTGCAAAATATCTTCTATCTGTGATAGGGAACTGCACCCATGAAATCTTAGTGTGGCTGCCTAAACATGACCTGAAAAGTGACACCACTAGTTGACATTCCAGCACAGATGGGGGAAATCACATAAGGTCCATAAAGATAAAGAGCTGCAGGCAATGAACAACTGCTCGAAGAGAGAGAATCAACCCTACTCCAGGTACAAGTCCTCTGATGGGCTATCAAGTCATTAGTCCTCAACACATATACATATGAGCACCACCAAATGCCTCAGCAGGTTATAGTCGTTTATGTATACACGTGTGCGCGTGCGCGCACGCGCACACACACACACACACACACACACACACACACACACACACACACACACACATATGTAACCATAATAATTAAAAGAAGAGGTCATTGTGGTAGCCCACAGAAGTTTCCTACTGAGATCTGAGCTTGCTTTACCCAGCAGGACTGCATAAGAGGATAACTGGACCACGGGCCTGGGTACCAGGTGTTTGGAAAGGTCTACATTTGGCTATACCTAACAGGGAGAGGTCTTTTGCCTCACCCCTTGGCATTGTTATAAAGAGCTCATTTGAATAAAGTTCTGGGCTGTTGGGTATTGACCCAGGTCCTCCCAAAGCTATCTTGTGTTTCTGTCTTTCCTCTCATTGGCAGGCCTATTATTTTATCTACAAGTTCCTTATTCCTCTCTCCTCCTCATAGGAACACTGAAAAAGGTTGGGACTAGTCCCCCACAGTTGGTACCAAAACTAGGGACTTGGGTGCGGAGGAAGTTAAGTGAGAGTAGGAAAGTACCCTGCAGGAAGTGGTTGGACATGTCCAGTTTTGTAGTAAAAGTGAAAGTGGGGGTATTCTATTCTTTGGGAGTAAAATTTTAAATATAAAGTAGAGTAGTTCAAGTTAAGCTAAATAATAAAGTAGTTAAAGTTAGGCTATAACAAGTATCTCTCTTTTTCTTTCTCTCTCAATCTCTACTAAAATTAGGTCTAAAAATGTAGACTTAGGCATATTAGGGTAGAATAGGCTTTAGGTATATGGATATTGTGTAGGCTTAATAGGAAGGAACTTAGGGTAGGCTTAGAATTTCCCTAGTGCTGGACCTGGAATGCAGAGGGGCGTCCAGGACCTAGCAGACTGTGAACTCGGCAGTCTAAGCAGCTTCAGAAGCTCCAGAAACTGCCAATAAGACCCGCGGGGCGTTAGAGCAGCGCGCAGGCAGCAGACACCAAGAGCCAGCAAAAGCAGAGACAGGTGGAGCAGTGAGTGTCTGCAAGTTTTCTACCGTAAAAAAGCTGCAGTGAGGAGCGGAGCTGCCCAGCTGTGAGAGAGGTGGACAGCAAGCAGCTGAGATGGGGTGGAGCCCAGGGAGCTGTGGAAGTGAAAGCTGTGCTTCAGAGATGCTGGAACCTAGGCCAGCCCGAGCTTCCAGTGGTTGGGTGTGGCTGGAACCATGGAGTTGCCCTAGGGGCAGCATTCAGACTGTAAGTAGGGCATCACTGAAAGGAAGACTCAGATATCCGAGCGAAGCAGATAAGGGTGCATCGGCCCCACTGGCCGTGGCTGGGTTTTCTCTTGGAGCCAGGGTTGCTGTATGCAAGCTGCAGCTTGTAGTAGAGGGAGGAATCTTGAACCCATGTGGCGAAAGGCAGTTGAGAGTGCTTGGGCCTCAGGACCGGGATTGTAAAAGCTGAAATGAACAGAGCCGGCAGCTAAAGTCTGCGCACCGAAGCGCTCATAGCAGCTCAGTTACTATGGTAGTTACTTTGTTCTGAGGCAATGTTCCTAGGGAAAGACTGCTATAAAATGCTGCTCTACCTGAAAGTGCCTCTGTGGCTGAGAATGAAAGTTTCAGAGATGCTTGTTTGAACTAGAATTGTTAACTGCAAAAGTTTTTGGTTGTGGGAAACATTTCTTTATATTTGAAACTGTAAGACTGGTACCAGAATTAATTTTTTTAACTTTTTCAGACTTAAGAAATTAGATGGACAGGAGTGATTCCATTGCAATGGGACAATTTTGACTTTTCCTACACATCTGGACTCTATTAACTGTGATGATTCACGAACTGTTTTGTACTAAAAATGGAACTGTTTAAATGGGGGAAGTTTAGGTTTTTTTCTACTCAGGTTCAAGATGCAGTTTTAAAAATTATAAAGAAAAGGAGGAGTTAATATTCCTCAGGCTATTTAATTTAATTATAAAAAATACTGTTTTTTGTCCCTTGAGTGGACTAATATTAAGTTGTGTTAATGTACCCTATGTTTGTATAGTTCTATTAAGAAATTGTTTTTGGATTTTTGCTAAAGTTTTTAAAGTGTTAAAGGTTCTATTAAGAGTTTGTTTTTGGATGTAAGTTTGAGAGAATTGTAATTATGTACAGTAATATTTATATTAGAATTATGTTAATCTGTTAATGTTTGGTGAAGCTAAGGGAGTCTTGAAGTTTGATGCAGTTGCATCCGGAGCTTTTTGATTTATTTGATGTGGTTTTTTATTTAAAAAAGGGCTTTATACATCTAAGACTGCTGTAGTCATCTTAGACCCATTCCAAAAATGACATCCCATCATCCTCTACTCCTTCACTGGGAGGCATGGCAGTTATGGGGATTGCTGTGGTTGTTAACAGTTACTTGCAAGCTCTTAAAATATTAAGAAGAGGGACCTGTGAGAGCCCACAGAGGTTTCCTAGTAAGATCTGGGCTTGCTTCACCCAGCAGGACTGCATAAGAGGATGATTGGACCATGGGCCTGGGTACCAGGTGTTGCGAAAGGTCTACACTTGGCTGTATCTAGCACGGAGAGGTCTTTTGACTCACCCCTTGGCATTGTTATAAAAAGCCCCTTTGAATAAAGTTCTGGGCCATTGGGTATTGACCAAGGTCCTCCCGAAGCTATCTTGTGTTTCTGTCTTTCCTCTCGTTGGCTAGGCCTATTATTTTATCTACAAATTCCTTATTCCTTTCCTCTGTCCTCTTCATAGGAACCCTGAAAAAGGTAGGGGCTGGTCCCTCACAGGTCATGAACTTGAGAAGGAGTGGGGGAGACAGAAGGAGTTGGAAGTGGAGAGGGTGGGGTGGAGATGATGTAAACATAGTATGTGCATATGAAAATCTCAAAAAAAACCACCCTAAAAAACAACAACAAAACACCTCATGCATGTACATCCTAAAGTTAATACTTGTGAATCAGTGAGCTAGACAATATGTGCATATGGTATAAGGGTTTGTTCCCTTCATGTATTTGGTGCATCTAAAACTGGCCTCAAGGATCTGGAAAGATTGAGTTTACAAAATAAAGATCAAAAAAAGTAGTTTTATGATTAAATAACATGTTAGGTAACTGGGTAATTTGTGTGCAAACCTGAATTTCCCCCCAAAGACTTGCTGAACAAACTGCCTAGGGCACATTTTCATTTCTACTTTCTCAAGGTTTTCCATGATCAAGAAGCCTGCAGAACACTTTCCCCTCCTCCTTAGTTAGAATCTTGGCAACTGCACTAGTCAGTTTCCCATACCTGCCTGTTAGTTATATGCCCAGTACAGAGCAGCTCTGGCTTGTACTATGAAAAGTGTCTCAGTCAAGGCCAAGTTCATGACCTGCTATTAGTCCTTTCCTGTGTCTTCTCCACTAACTGTGATCCTCTTTGCCCAAGAACATGCTGGGACCCTGAGTCAGTAACTAGATCAGAGCATTTCCCCCTTGGCAATGCAGTCAGGGCACAGGCTACTTGAAAAGGGACTGTGGCTGTGATTTTCCATCAGGGAGAAAGCAGCACAGAAGGTTCTTATGTACCTACTGGACTCAACCTGATCTTCAGTGTCAGCACCACAGACACTGAAACCTGCATCTAGGGCTGATACTCATGAGATGGGGGAATCTGAATAGATCAAGACCAGAAAACAGAACCAAACACTAATTTATAATAGAGGAATTCAAACTTGAATAAGCAGCCACTATTTAACACAATCACTGAAGATGACCTGGAAGCTATACAATGCCTAAAAACCCTCGGGAGCTCTCTGTAGGCCAGAAGTGTCTGCTCCTGAAGCCATCCTCACTCTCTCTGGCTACCTCCTCTAACTCTTTTTTTGCTACATAAAAGGCGATTATTGAGAGGGAATACAACACCTCAAGATTCTAGTAGAGTATCATGGAGTATTACATGGCTGTACGAAGGAAGGCAAGAACCATTATCAGATGCGTTCAAATCCTGTCTCTACACTCTTTGTAATGCTGGTCACATTCGTTAAGCTCTTTGAGCCTCAGGTTATAACAGTGACAAGAATTACTGTAAAGATTTACAGTATATAAAGTGATGTCATGTGTTTACATTTGACAGGCTCTCACAGCCAGGTGTAAATGCAGAACTGGACATTTCCTACAGATCTTTATGGGAACCATGCCCCGATGGACAGTGCACTGTGTCTGTGCACACCCTTATGGAGTGAGGCCATCGGTGTGGACCCACTCTGGTGTATTCTGTTGGAGGGTTTTCTTTTGGAAGAAAGAGGCATGCAAGGTCTTCAGGCATCTTTTCCCTCTCCAGTTTCAAGGGTTTTGGTTTTCACCTTTCTGTCAATTTTACAGACTACTGTTCATTACAGGAAGGTTGGTTAGAAAGAAAACTGCAAACCCTTAGGGCACCAGATAGTCTCTTTCTGGATAATGTGGAAACTGAATCACTTTGCTCTGCTTTGCTATAATTTTAACACAAACGAAAAACATTTGAGACAGAGGGTTCTTGAAACTTGAGTTTACATGTATTAGTCTATGTGCTAGGTAATGTTGAAAAGTAAGGGGAACAGCGACAGAGGCACCTGAAGACACAACAGCTGGACCAAATGGGGCATGTGGGTGCGGGTGTGCTGCTCTCAGACAGACTTTAAGTGAGCAAAGGATTACTAATCCTGCTTCTGAGTTTTAGTTCCAGATGATTATTTTAATACAGCGCTAATGGCAGAATTCTGGATACAAGTTAATTGCATTTTCAACTCATAATAAATTGGAAAAACTTAAATTGACTTGTAATTATTCTTCATCACTTTAGCATTCAAAAATGGTTATGGGTAACTTCATCTACGTCACCATGAAAAGATGGCTGTCCATCCCAAACATAGCATCAGGGGGACCTTTAATGAGAAGACTTACAATCTTGGTGTCATATACTTCTCAGACCCAAAATGGGTTCCCAAATGTGGCCAGATAGGAACTAGCAGGAACTAGTAGACCTCTCAAATGTAACAGTTAGTGCCCCCCCACCCCCACACACTGTAAACTTATGCTTCTTGGGAGTCACCACGTCCTTGGTTTCAGAACTGTCACAGGTGTCAGACCATCAGTGACCCTAAACCACCATAATTTACCAGCATGTTCTGGTGCTCACACTTTCTTTTTCCTTAACTCTGAAATTACTTGGATGATTTTTTAGATACTGACATGAAGTCTACATAGTGTTTCTAACTTGTCAAAACATATTCACAAATGAAAATGAAAACGTGATGTAGCAGAAACTGTGGGATTCAATAAAAGCAGAGGGAAGTTTATAACGAAAAATGCCTACATTATAAAACAAACACACACCATTCAGATCTCAAATAAATAACTTAATGATGTACCTCATGTTTTTTAAAAGTACAAACCAAACTTCAAATCATTAGACAGAAAGAAAGAATAAAAACCAGGGCAGACATTAGTTAACACAACGAAAAGAACAATATAAAGGAGCAAGGAAATAAAAATTGACCCGAAAGGAAGATAGACAAAGCCCAAACTAACTAAAGAAAGAGGAAGACCCAAAGTAATAAAATGAGAGGTTAAAAAGAGACATGACAACATCTACCAATGAAATTCAAAAGAGCATCACTTTGAAAACCTATATTCCAGAAAATTGGAAAAATCCTAAAGAAATGAATACATGTTTAGATATATATGACTTATAAAAATTTAACCAAGAGAATATAAACAACAGATCTACAGATAAGAAACTTATTTATAAGCAAGAAATCAAAACAGTAATAAAATGTCTCCCAACTGAAACCCAGACCCGGAGGATTAGCTGCTGAACTTCTCATGCAGTGCTAAGGAAGTAGCCTCAGTGTTCTTCAAATTATTGCATATAATTGAGAGAAGGAACACTACTAAACTTGTTTCATGAAGTCAGTACCCTGATACCCAAACTGATCGGGATACAACAAAAAAGAAAATTCCAACTAGTAATGAGCATGGGTCTAACAATTCTCAACAAAACACTAAATTCAACAGCATATTAAAGAGATCATTCATCATGACCAAGTTAGCGTCATTCCATGCAAGCTTTGTTAAACATATGCAAATCAGTAAGTTTAATAACAACATTTAAATAGACTCAAGAATAGAAATCACATGATTCTCTCAATAGATGAAGAAAGGGCCTTTGACAAGTCCAAGATCTTTTGATGAAGAAGAAATAAAGAAAACTCTAGAGAAGGAATGTATTTCAGCACAGCAAAGGCTACCCATGACAGACACAGCCAACATTATACTAAATGAGGAAACCTCAAAGTATTTCCTCTAAAACTGGGAATGAGATAAGGGTGTCTGCTCTTTCCACTCTTATTCAGTGTATTCTATGAAGTCTCAAAGTCCATGATACACTTGAAAGAAAATGTCTTTACGAAGCTCATCACCATACGCACCAACATGCACATCGCTCATTTTCTCCTTTCAAAACACCTGTGACTAGTACCTATAACCACACTCTTCACCCCTCAGCCTGCTCCTCTGGTCCACATTCCATCTGCTGGATGCCATCAGGGCATGTCTTCTGGGCTAGGCTGAGGCTCAAGTCCAGAGTCATTCTTGACTCTCTCCTTCACGTGAGCACCACTGCATCACCAGATTCGGATGGTCTACATCAAAACAGTTGCTTCCCTCTGCCCCCATCTCCCAGCTCAGGCTCCCTTGCTCTCCCATTTCGATGACTGTAGCACCTTAGCTTCTCCAGAACATGCTCCATCCCTCAGATCTCTCTGTTGAGAACCTCACAGATTCACACGACCACAGCCTGACTCCAAAGGCTTGTGCACCATACCTTTCTCCTCTGTCACATGCCGAAGTGACTTCTCAAGCTCAGGAAATTTCAGCAACAAGATGCAATCTGGAAACATGTCATCCACTACAACTTGATCCAAGGGCTGATACTTTCCCTGAAAGGAACATCTGAGTCAGTCAGGTGGCAAACAGTCCAGTCAATAAGATTTTACACAAAAAGAAGAGGGGAAAAAAATGGACCATTTCACAGAAAATCTTTACATTAGCATCTGAGCTCCTCATTCCACTGAGGGGCCTCTAAACTGGGATAGGTTCAAGGGCCATCCCTGAGTTCCTCTTGTGAGGAGGGCCTTCCAAACATCAAGCTAGCTCCCTCAAGGGTACAGTCACTGTGTGAAACAGAAAATCCCAGGAAAACACAGAGACAGGACTGAAAAGATCACGGAGACTGTCTGAAGGTGGTCCAGTTATTCCATATGAAAAAGAGCCAGCTGAGGTCACAAGGCAGAAGTCCCCATTGTCACACAGGCCTAGAACAAGCCCAGACAGACCAGACCCAGAATATATCATCTGCTTCCCTGTCTTCACTCCAGGGCTGAAGAAAAAACCAAAACAAATCAAAAAGACCCTACTCCAAAAAGAAAAATTCTCAAAGTGAATCCATTCCTCCGGGAGCCATCAGCTGAGCCTTCCAAATTAGACGGGAATAAAGAAAAAGGCAACCATGACGTAAGAACAGAGCTGCAGGCAGGTTAAGACACGTCTAGACAGACAAGTTGACACAGCTGTCAGGGGTAAGCCATGTAGACGTTCTCAGATGGACTTTCTCCTAATTCTCCTAATGGCAGGGAGAAAGCGTATCTGATGAAGACATTCTCTTGATTTGGGAGCTAGGCTTAGGAAGGATGCTCTGTCTGTCCAGGTCCCACCTCCGTCTCTCTGTTCCTGTGACCAAACTTCTAAAGACAGACGTGTGACTGATCGATTTTCTCTGGCTTTCAAGGTGAATCCTCTTGTTTCTTTCACAGTACACACGATAACTTGTTACATTTTTTTCATTAGGCTAAAAGAGGGTGAAAAATGTCTGAAATGTTCTGCCGTCTAACCGAGGCTCCCCAGTGTTACAGTCTTTAGGTTTCTACTTTAAAGGCTTGCCTTCCAGGATCAACCAGGAATTTTACACTTAGCTGCTTTAAATAGTACTGACATGTATGGTACCACAGTCATGATATTTCCTTTGCCACATGTACATAAAGAAGTAAAATAAAAATCTGTTTTAAATATGGTTAATAAGAGTTGGTGTTAAAGGTTGTGATTTAACAGGAACAGGCCAAATTTGAAAATGGGGACAATATTTTAATAACTAAATTAGATACGACCCCATCTAAAATGAAGGGAAGAAATACTAGACACCCATGTGTTTACACTTCCAGGACTTAAGAAGAAAAAACACAGTGGCTCTGTGTGCACCATTCTGCTTCCCTCTGCATCTGTCACCTTGAATTTACCACACAAGGCCTTAGAGGCCCCCGGAAGGCCAGGCTGAGGAGCACTAAACCCGGGTCTTGCTCTTAACAGGAGATGGGCAGGCAGGGCTCTGCCCTGAAGCTGTGAGTGCCAAGTGCCTTTCTCCCTGTTAATTTACCCTAGAAAACACCACACTTGTGAACCAACTAAAGTTTTCAACTTCATCCCCGAATCCTCCTACAGCTTCCTGGCAATAACCAGAACCATCTCTATCGTTTAGAGGCATGAGTCTCAACAGCCGTGCACCCCAATATATGGCTCTCATGGCAGCTTTCAGATAAGAGCGAAGTGAGTCAGCTGAGGGGCAGGGCTCCACTAACACACTGTAAAAGGAGAGAAGAAGGTGTACCAAGAGAAAGTAGGAAGAAAAGCTTTGGGTGAGTTTTATGATTTTCAGTATTTACAACTTAAAATCGATCAATCTACAAAATAAAGTTTTGAGAATTTGATTTAAAGACCACATAAAATGAACCACAAGCTTTACTCTATATGCAAATGTAAGAGTCCAAGAAATATAGATAGGCTTAAGCAGTTCAAGCAACTCATTAAAAAAAGTGAGCTCAAAGATTTAAGCTGATGGATGGACCCCTGAGTGTTCCTAATTCCCCTTTAGGATGTTCCCAGCTCAAATCTATAGTCATGATAAGAGGCCAACTGCACTTGCATCAGGTTGGCATGGCACTGGTAACTGAAATGATAGTGGACAAAACTTGGGTTCTTCTCCAGAGTTAAGGCAGAGACACCAAAGCACCCCCCCCCCCATACACTGTATTCTTGCAGTTTTTAAATTGCCAGTTTCACTTAAGATATCCTTGCTCGCCGGGCGGTGGTGTCGCACGCCTTTGATCCCAGCACTCGGGAGGCAGAGGCAGGTGGATCTCTGTGAGTTCGAGGCCAGCCTGGTTCTACAGAGTGAGTTGCAGGACAGGCACCAAAACTACAGAGAAACCCTGTCTCAAAAAAACAAAAAAACAAAAACCAAACAAACAAAAGGTATCCTTGCTCAGTGGGGCTAGAGAGAAGGCTCAGAGGGCCAGAACATTTGCTGATCTTGCAGAGGAGCCCTATGTGGCAGCTCACAGTTGCCTGTAGCTCCAGTTCCCAGAGTTGTGATGCTCTCTTCTGGCCTCCATGAGTGCCAGGCACACACACTGTACATATGTGTAGTCACTCATACATACACATAAAAGAAATCTAAAACAAATGACAACAAAAGCAGAAAGCCAATAAAACAAACAAAAAGATAACATCGTTGCTCAAGTAGTACAAGCAAAGACTTTTACTTAACCCTCCATCCAAATGCAGTCCTCACCGCTCTGAATGAGGGAAGTGCGCTTAAGCAGTCACCGCTGTTGTACCTGAGGTACAGACATCATCATGGAAAGCCCCAAGAGGTGGAGTGCTGAGAGAAATTAGTGCTTTTGCTCTGGATGCTCGAGTCCCAAGCATACCTAGCTTCCCCATGAGTGTTTACTAGGCACACTCCAGGTTATCTATTTCTCAGACACTCACATAAGAAGGTAAATCTCCTGACCAAATTCTTAACATTCACATCTAAGCACTTAGTGGTAAGAGGTTTTCATTGCTATGCGTGGCTACCACTGAGGTACAAAGAGTGGCAAGCTAGGCCACTGAGGTCACAGTGCCCTAGTAGCAAATCTGATCACCATTAAGGTGCTGCTTCTCCGGGGAGGGCAGGGTGCTCTGACCCACACTGGTACTCATGGGGCACATATTTAATGACTGAAGCGCACTGTGAAAAGGAGAAGGGGTATCTCCCGCCCCTCCCTGCAGTCGCCCCAAGTGGGAAGCTCACCTCTTTGCCAGCCTTTATGAGGTAGTGAAGGAGTAGAAACAGAGGGTCCATGGGTGTTGCAAAGTGGAGAAGGCCCCCTGCAGGTGAAAAGGAACAGAGAGGTGTATGCCTCATGAGGACCACTTGGTTATTCCATCTCTCAGGGTGAGCTGCATGTGAAACTCCATATTCATTCTTGCACATGCCTATGACATCTGCCCACCAGGCAGCTTGTGCGACAGCTTGTGCTTCCCATCAGGCAAACTCAGGAGTCGACAAACACCTTGGTTTAAATGTTCCCATTTCCTAGAGATAGATTTTACTCCACACAGCTTCAAATCCCCAAAGAAGAGAGCTTCCCTCCATTTCCCAGTCTCCACCTGATGTCTGCAGCTATCAGCCAATACCAGCTGAGAGTGTGCCACAGCAGAAGCTGGAGCTCTGACGTGCTGCCTAGGGATTGGGCACAGCTACAGCAATGGTAGGGGACCGTGTACTTTCCACCTCCCTACAACACTTAATTTTAAAAAATGTATTTTTATCCCATAGAGGCCCCAGAGGGCATCAGCTCTCCTGGAGGGGGTGGGACCTTGGAGTCTTTTACTCTTGCTCTCTCTTTCTCTCTTTGGTTGTTGGCCAGGAAGTGAGTGTTTTGGCCACATGGTGCCACCACGATGTGCTACCTCAAGACCAACCAGCCCAAGGGACTGTAGACCAACACCTCCCAACTGTGAGGCACAGCACATCTTCTCTTCTAATAGGTGGGCAATCTAGGTATGTGTCTTTATTCTATGACAGTGACAGGAAAGCGGGCTAAAAGAGGGCACAGTAAGTTACACGAGAAACCACTTCTGAAAAAAGCTGTTACATTCTAGCATGTTTTAGAAACTGTATCAGCTTGCTCAAGGAAATAAAATGTTCAAAATTCCTCTAAAGGAAATGTTTCCAATCAACTCAACCTGCACTCCAAGGTACAGGCCATCTAACTCCTGCCAGAGGATGTGTTGGCATTTTAGGAAATAAAGCAGAATTGTCAGTTTAACATGTGACAACATGACTTAGCTTCACTTGATCCAAACCCTTTCTGATATACAGAATAGCTTCTTACTTACACACTCCAAGCCAGGAGGATGAACCCACATACCCACAGGAGCTGTGGAGTATGTTTAGTTACTGATAGGAAAAAAATTACATTATATATCTATATCTATCTGTCACTTACCTGATTGAACTGATTGATTTATAAACCAAGAACGGTGCTTTTCCTTGAAGACTTTGACTTCAAACAGCTGCTGCAGACACATATCGAATAAGTAAAAGTTTCCTTCCCCTGTAACACAGATGTGCTTAGTATTCATCACTTTCCTCATGCACATATGTACATCAGAAGTCTGTCCAGAGTTCCAAGGAATGTTCCTAAGAGGAGCCTACACATCTGGAGTCATGCTCTACACTCGTGAACTCCAAGGAAGGCTTATGGGTATTAGGCATAGACATTCACTTTCCAGCTCCATAATCCTCACTAAACGTAAACCATGAAAATGAAAGGCACAAGCCATTTACCTTGACTGTTACACCGCCTCCTAACTACCAAATCCTAATGGTTCTGACAGATGGGTGAGCTAGTGCCTGGGTCTGTCCCTACGCCAGCATGTAGCTCCCTGTACACGGGAACCAAGACAAGGACCAAGCCCTCAGATGCCACCGGCCTTTGTACTGAGAAAGGGAAGGACACTTCAAGCCTTAGTCAAATGGATGGAATTTTCTGTTTTATTCTTTTAAAGCGGGCGGGAGGGGGAGGGGGCAGGACGGACAGAGGCTCAGCTCTGTCACCGGTAAAGCACTTGTCTAGCATGTGCCAGGTCCAGGGTTCAATCCTCAGCAAATCAGATGTGTGGGGACAGGAGGGGTGAAGCCTGTGCATACCTGAGGTTTTACCCCTAACTCAGGTCAGAGTCAGTTCTCAGCACCATGAGTCTATGTGGTGGGAGAAACGGGGATAGAAGGGATGCATATCTGATGTTTTACCGCTCCACTCATCAAATCTTTTTCTAACCACAGAGCGGTCTCTGAAATCGCTGGAATCACATGCTGAGTGTGATACAAGAGAAGTTACCTAACCCTTATTATGGCTCTACTTGCTAATCCGGGCAGGGCAATACTGAACCCGACTCAGAGGGTGTTTGTGAGAGCCGAACAAAAGAAAACACCCGTACATTTCCTAGAACACTACCTAGGACACCGGAAGGGCTTAGAGCACTCCTTCTTTTCCCTTCGCCAAATAAAGTAGCAGTGAAAATAAAGCACCCACGCCTTGTCTGTGCACGGTTTCTCTTGCTAAGTGCTTTAGAAGGGGACAGCCTCCTAAAGCTTCTGAATTCCTCATCTCAGCTCTGGCTGTTCAGTGTGGCTCGACAGGAAAATTCAGTGGCACTTTGAGGAAAGACACTAGGGAGGAAGGGCGGGTGTTTGTTTTTTGTTCTCTTTTACTCTGTCATTGTTGGAGTTACACATCTCTTCAACAAAACACCACCCATGTGCTCTCCCTCATTCACTCTGCGGTGACACCGTCACCAGGAGAGCCCTGACATACAGGCATCATGTGTTTACAGATCCTTACAAATCAATAGAATCTGCTGTCACCTCATGGCTGAGTGTATTTTAATACTTTTACCCCAAAATTCAAACACAAAACAAAATGTGCTGGATATAAAATTAAAATAAACCTCTCTCTCAATAAAACATAAAGCTCTCCAATATACAATAATTTTAATAAAAGAAAAACCATCGTCTAACGGGGCGGGGGGGGGGGGGGGGGGGGGGGGAGAGGTAGCCTTTTTGGTCAGTGTGAAAGAAAGGAACAGCTAAAAAACGAAACCAACCAAAATCATGACATGTCAAAGACGGCCTTCTGCGTTTTCACTCTGGTTGTTTATTTTACTGTACAACACAAAGTGAATATAAATGCAGGCTAGTGTTGTGTAAGAACGCTAAGGAAAGTTGGCATAAGAAAGCCAAAGAAAATCAATCCATTTCCAGAGAACTCAAACATGCCAACATTTCTAAAGACTCAACATTCTGTAGATGAAAAGTATAAAAAAAAAAAATCTTCTTTGCAGTGTTTAGTATGATTTATCTTGGAAAATTAATCGGCTTCATTTTCCACCACAGGATGCTGTGAACTTTTAAGTTAACTCAAAATGACACCTAGGCAAGCAAGTGCTCCACACACTCAGCACAATGCTAGAAACATTGCAGGATGAGAGGACCTGAGAAAGCAAGACCTACCTGAGCGCGGGTTGACCAGTTTTACAAACAGGAGGCCATTCTTCATCTTCTTTGAGGCATCTTTTAAATATTCTGAAAAGAAATAGTGAATCTGAGAAATTTAAAGAGTGTCTCTCAACTGTGCCTTCACTTTCTCTCATTTTTCTACTTAGGCAATTTTTCTTTCTAAAATGTTTATCATTTTTTAGCTGTGCGATTCTCGGAAAACAGCTGTTTTCCAGGGGAGCTACAGCGGAATCTGAGGTAGGTTTAGTTTAGCTCTAGGGGAAGGAAGTGATGAGGGCAGACTCTAGGGTCAGATGTTGTAAGCATCCTTACCCTGGCTAACGGTCTTCTCTCTAATCTCAATCTCCTTTTAGAAAATGTTGATGAGAGTATATTTTTTAAAAAACTTAAACTAAGTAGTTGAAGGCACTTAGCATAATCAAACAGAAATACAAAATAAAGCACAGCTATTATCAGGAAGGCCATTTTTAAAATAAACATTTACTAGACCCTAGTTTTCATTTCTGACACCATTAGTCAATCATATCCCTTCCTCATTTTCTCAGTGGGGGCTTCCTCTTAAAAAAAAAAACTATTTTATGAGTGGGCTTTATACAATAAAGACAGTCACTGTATTTTAGCTCTATTTGTTTCTAATTATCTTTTTGTCATATTAAAGATATAAATCTTGGTAATCTTATTTTTCATTATGCTTGTAACTTTTGTGTCATACTTTACAAAGCCTTCTTCCTCAAAAGTATGTGTATTCCTATATTTTCTGTGGATACGTTGTATTTAGCTAATTCAGAATATACCCTGGGTATAAAATATTGGAAAGAAATCCAACTTTAATTTTTTTTAATTGGTTGGACATCTGTATCAGAGCCCACGGAGTGAGCCCACCATGAAAATCTTTACACTACATATTTAAATCCATTTGTGGTCTGCATGTAGACATTCTACTTTGATCCACTAATCTGTGTCTGTCTTAGTGTCAGCACTTCAAGACTTCATTATGATGGACTGACTTTAATCTGTAGAAAGCAGGTTTCTGCAGTGCTTCTTCTACAGCATCTGACTGTCCAAGTTTGGATTACATAGATTGAAACATGCAGACAAGATGACACCTTCAATAGACTAAGCGGCACAGTCAAAACTCACAGACACCAAAGGAACCAGGGGCTCTAGGCAGTTAAGGGCACAGCCTGTCTACACAAGAGCACCCCAGGAAGGCAGTCAGGAGCACAGACCATCTACACAAGAGCACCTCAGGAAGGCAGTCAGGAGCACAGACCATCTACACAAGAGCACCCCAGGAAGGCAGTCAGGAGCACAGACCATCTACACAAGAGCACCCCAGGAAGGCAGTCAGGAGCACAGACCATCTACATAAGAGCACCCCAGGAAGGCATTCAGGGACACAGTCCATCTACACAAGAGCACACCAGGAGGGTGGTCAAGGGGTACAGCCCGTCTACACAAGAGCACCTCAGGAAGGCAGTCAGGGGCACAGCCCATCTACACAAGAGCACCCTAGGAGGGTGGTCAAGGGCACAGCCCGTATACACAAGAGCACCCCAGGAAGCTGGTCAAGGGCACAGCCCGTCTACACAAGAGCACCCCAGGAAGCTGGTCAAGGGCACAGCCCATCTACACAAGAGCACCCCAGGAAGCTGGTCAAGGGCGCAGCCCATCTACACAAGAGCACCCCAGGAAGCTGGTCAAGGGCGCAGCCCGTCTACACAAGAGTACCCCAGGAAGGCAGTCAGGGGCACAGCCCGTCTACACAAGAGCATCCCAGGAGAGTGGTCAAGGGGTACAGCCCGTCTACACAAGAGCACCCCAGGAGGGTGGTCAAGGGGTGCAGCCCGTCTACACAAGAGCACCCCAGGAGGGTGGTCAAGGGGTACAGCCTGTCTACACAAGAGCACCCCAGGAAGGTGGTCAAGGGAACAGCCTGTCTATACAAGAGCACCCCAGGAGGGTGATCAAGGGGTACAGCCCGTCTACACAAGAGCACCCCAGAGGTCTTAATGAAGAACTGAGCTTCTCTCTTTGCTCTGCCCACTCCACCTCAGTTCCACATGCACACAGATACTGCAAACAGGGTGAGAAATCAGCTCTCCATAAGAAGAACACAACTTGTGCTTGTTCTAATCGTAATACAGACTCCATAAGCAAGAAAATCTCCTTTTAAGATTTCTACTTTCTATTAAGATAGAGTAATGGTAATTCAACAACATCAACCACCATGCAAAGTATGAGGCAGCTGCTGTTCTAAAGACACCGACACCAGCCATGCGGAACAGCGGGCTCATTGCCCTGGCTTATTTCCTTGAGAGGGTTTCCAGGGCCTGGTGCAGAGGAGCGAGGCAAAGCCTGGCCGAGTTAGGGCTGATGTGATAGAGGGGAGCTCCAAAGACTAGAGAGACGGAGACCACAGTGGAGAAGGCTGCTAAGAAACCGATCCCAGGTGTGTGCAGCCGGGCCTCTCCATGTGTTCAGAGAACACAACTCACACTCGGTTTTCCCACTGTTTATGACCCCAGGGCATTAGGTAGAACACTCCACAGGTACTGCCTCTGAAAGAGGCAACAACTACTCCTGACTGACACGCTGCTAAGATCTCATCACACTAATTAAAAAGCAACGGTAAAAACACTGTCTCAAAAAACAAAACAAACAACAACAACAACAACAAAGCAATGGCAAAAGGATCAGACTCTTCTTGCCAAGTAACATATTTTTGAAGTCCAAAAATACTTAAGAATATAGAAATACTCATCACTCCAAAAGGTAAACTGATGAGGGGTGGGAAAAAGGTCAACTCCTGCAACAGAGATTGGTATTGTACATGGAACGTTCAAACTAAAGGAAAAGGCACAGAAGCAAACCTCATGCATAAACATTAAAAGGACAGAAGACTTTTTTAATGATCTAAACTAAAATGCTAGAGAAGAAAAAAAAAAAGACAGACAGAGCTAATGGCAAAATATAAACGAACTTGAAGATTCTTTCGGTAACAGAAAACGCTCTAAAAGCATAGACATTTTTAAAAAAGAAATCTGATCTACGGGACAGTTTCAAACCTCCTACTGTGTGTGTGTGTGTGTGTGTGTGTGTGTGTGTGTGTGTGTGTGTGTGTGTGTGTGTGTGTGACGGAAGCTTTCAGAAGAGGAGCCAGGAGAAGACAAATCTATCTTAAAAAGCACATGTGAAATGTTTCCAGTCTGAGGAGAGCTATAAACTCACCCATCCAGGAGGCTCAGTGATCCCAAAGTACACAAAGAAGAAAAACAAACAAACAAACAACATAACCAAGAGTTCAAAACTAACCATAAACAGAACCATCTTAAAGTAACCCGGGGTGGGAGTGGTCCCAGTATGTACAGAGAAGCAAGGCTGTGGAAGACAGCTCAGGTGTGAAAACAACGCAAGTCCAAGGACAATCCAGAAACATCCATAAAGTAAAGCACCACAACCACAGAGAAGCTAACCACCTTTGGAAAGGGAGGGTGGGAAATAAAACGTCAGGCATACACAGCTGACAGAAATCATCGGTAACACATGTGCATCACAAGAAATGCTAAGGGAGAGAGCCTTCTGGCGAAGGATCATGAGGCCAGATGCAGAAATTCCAACTGGAGAACGTATGGCTGAAGAAGGAGAGTTGCTTGTATTGTTTTAACCTCTTTAAGGATCATTGGCTGCTTAAGTTAAAATAATTCAGGGTAGTGTTCATATCATATGTACACGGAAAATGTATGACTTAAGTACAGAAGAGAAGATGTGTAAGGACACTATCTTGTGAGGTTCTTGTGCCATATGTGACATGATAAACAGCACTTGGAGGTAGACTTGGTCAATTAAATACATGTACAAGAAACCCTATGGCAGTCACTAAAATTATGAAACCAAAAAAACTGTCACTCATAAGACAATAAATGAGATAAAAATGAATCATGAAAAATACTCACTTAACCAAAAAGAAGAGGGCAAAATAGACACAAAGAACACCCAGGATAAACAGGAAACATCAGGACAGCAGAGTCAACCCTAGTTACATCAATGATTACATCCACATGTCAAGGGTCTGAGCATCCCAATGATAAGCAGCAACTCAGACCGAACTGAAAAGCAAGAGGGAAATACATTGCTGCCCACAAGAACAACACATAGACATAAAGACACAAGCAGAGTGGAAGTAAAGAGAAGCAGATGCTAACAGACTTTACCAAGGAACTTTAAAAGGCCACTTTATAACTTTATAAGAAGGCATGACACCCCTAAATGCTTCCTCACGAAACAAGCTGCAGAGCACACAAAGCACACAGACAGGACCTTCTGGACACCTCACCCTGACAGCTCCTAACCTGTTCCCCAGCTCCACAAGTCTACTCTAAGAATGTTACATAAATAGAACGTGCAGATTCAACTGTCAGAACCCCATCAAGGCTCTTTCTGGAATGACACATGGAGACTGAAGTGTAAATTAGTTAAGTTTGATCCTGTTGGAACTTTCTAAAATACCAAAGCAAGTTGTTTCCCCACGCCTGTGTTTCTTGCCTAGCAAGTACTACTCATCTCCCTGTGTCTCAAGACACAGGACAGATGACAGCCTTCCTCACCCACCTTCCTCATACCTTATGACAATGGCAGACCGTTCAACGTGGACTTGAATTATTTTAACCACTTCCTTTTATCATGAGAAAACTGTATTGTTTGTCTTCCAGCTTTCCCATTCCACCAGAGCCCCAAATAACTAAGAATGTGAAACGCCAAGTCAAAAAGACGTTTCTAAAAACTCTCCAAAAGAAGCAGTGTTTTTATCTTTTCTACAAAGAGCAGTCAGTGGGGAGGTTCTCGGCATCCTAAAACGCTATGCTGTAAGGATGTCTGCAGTTACACAGCACAACCAAGAAAATAACCAGTGTGCCACGCTGAAAATGCCAATATTCTCCAAAACAGACAACGGCAGACAGAATGAAGATGTCCTGTAAGTGTGAGAAATCCTATTTCTTCACAAAACCACTTGCTGCTGCACTGAATCAACAAGAAACCAACTCAAAATGGATTAAAATGTTCTAATATGAAACTGCCAGAAAAAAAAAAAAAAAACAATACCTGTGCTTTGGTCTGATCAAAGACTTTTCTGGGATCTCATTCCAAAAGTACAGACAACAAGGCCAGGGTAACAGGTGGGATTCCATCACCACAGAGCTTCTCCACAGCAATCAGAAAGCAAGAGAGCAGTGATCTGAAGAGATGTCAACTGCTGTGCTCTAGGAGAACTCACACAGACGCTGACCCAAAACACAGTGCTTCTGTATCCTGTGGAGCTTTCCAAGATAAACAGATTTCCTCTAAACAGGAAAAAAATTAGCCGACAGTTTTTGCCTATCAAAAACCCTGACAACAACAAATTCACAATGACAAATGCCACCAGGATCTAGCCTCCCTGGCTCTCTTTAGCATTCTGAAACATCCTGATGGGGCAGTATCAACCACCAAGTAGGCCTTCCCTAAATGCCTCCTCACTGACAGATTCCACGCAGGCACAGCAGGGTGAAAACCAGCCATCCAGTCCCGAGTCACCTTCAGCTTCAGCTGTTCCTGTCCTATTCATTCTTTGCTGCTGTTTCATGTGCTGTTTCAGGCTGGGAATATCACACAAATAAACCCCTGCCCCCACAGAAGCTTTATTCCAATACACCCTTATCCCTTGTCTACTTCTCCTGTCCATCAATCTCTCGGGTCCCTCGCCTCTTTATCATCTAGTCCCCACAGGGCAGTGAAGGACCCTACCTGTGGCAACCTGGCAGCCCTGATACAGAACTGCATTATCCCAAGGAAATGAGGAACATTACATAAATTCCAGTCCCATACACCACTTAAGTTTTCCCTTAAGCATAGGTACAATCAATTTTAATGATATACATCATTTACCCCAATTTCCTCAAAATACTTTCATTCCACCACACACAGACCAAAATGTCACATGAAATTTGTTGCCATAGTGTTGTCTGTGGGTTTTTTATCAGATGGAAACAGTTCCCTGTTCTGAAAACTGCTGAGGACATTGCTCAGGAAAGGGTGTTAGACTTTGTCAAGGCTCTTCCTGTGGCTGATTCTCTTCGGCTTTTACTCATCACCAGGGCACATGTCACAGTTTACTCAAGTCTTGTTTCGGAATAAATCCCACTTGCTCATACATAATCCTTTTTTGTTTGTTTGTTTAAGTCTCCTGGATTTATTTGCTAGTTGTTAAGGATTTTTGCATTTATGTGCATAAACTATAAGTTGGCTTCTACAAAGCCTTTGTCTGCTTTTCAGGGTAACACTAGCCCCACAGTCTTGAGTTGTGACGTATGCCTTCTTCTTTTCCCATTTTTTGAAAAGTCTTTGCAGGAGCAATCTTATTTTTCAATGTCTAATAGAATCCTCCAGTTAAGCAATGGAAGCTGGGCCTTTTCTGTGAAAAGTCTACTAATTGAACCTCTTTACTGTGTCTACGAAGGTCTTTTTTTTAGCTGATTTGGTAATTTTTCTATCCAGGAATATGTCCCTTTCATCCACAATATCTACTTCATTCCCTTTCCACTTCTATAAGGTCGGCAGCCATGTTCCCTCTTTCACTCCTGACTTTAGGAATTTCGTCTCCTTTTCCCCTTGGGTCAGTCTGGCTAAAGATGTACTGACTGTTTTTTCAAAAGGAGCCACCTCTGGCTCTGCGGATCCTTCTGGTGTCTAAGGTTTCCTTCCCTCTTCTGTGCTCATGTTTACCTCTTGCTCTGCTCTGCTCTGGGGTGGGCGCACAGGTGACGGGAGAGGAGGGCACACTCCCCAGGCCTTTCTAGTTACTAAGCTCTCAGTGCGCAGCTCCGCAGCTCTGAGTCTTACTGCCCTAGCACTCTCACAGGCATTTCCTAAGTCTCCATGTTTGTTTTCTTGCCTCTCAGAAGGATTTCCTAGTTTCCCTCATATTTTTTTCTCTGTGACTCATTGGTTATTAGGACCATGGCATTTAATTTCCACGTATTTGTGAATCACCCAAATTCCCTTCTGTAACTGCCTTCCACATTCACTTCATTGTTTTTGTACAATGTATTTGGTGTATTTTCGATCATTTATATGTTTGTTTATGACCTACCTATCTGTTAGGTCGGACTGATTTACAGTGCTGGTTAGGTCTTGTTTGAGGGAAGCCGAGAGAGATCCTCTTGTTTGGTCCCTTATAAAAGTGATGTCTGTGTGTTCTTTAACATTCTGTTCTACTCGGTGAGATTTCAGTTACGCCATCATCCAGACAGTTTGCTTTAGATCTTAGAATAAATTCCTGAGTTCTGACTAAAGCCTTTGTAGAATAAACTCAACACCTCAGCCTCCTCTCGGGCAGTCTCATCAATGACTTTCCTCACATTCCGGCCATACTTCCTGTGAGTGCACATCTGGTACATTTAAATAAGTGAACATTACAAGTGAGAGAAAACAGAATAAATGTGGCAATTCTGAAATTGCTTGCCCTCCCTAACTCCTAGGAATTGTCGCTGGTTTTCAGTCACTTGGTGACTTTTCTGGACTAACTCTGTGAGTCTATTCTCTGTAGCCAGCCACCTTAGTAGTAGTTCAGTAGTTCAGTCACCTTAGTGATTAGCACTCAGGTCCTGTAAGTCTTTGCTAAGGGGCTCTGCGTATGTAGGGGCAAGCCTTCGACACTTAGACATTCAAACCACTGCCTTCACCTCTATTTATTGCTTTCCCAGGGCATTAGTCAGTCAGAGATGAGACACTGAGGCACTCCCAGGCTTTTCCTAGGCCTTCACATAGTCTTCAGTATGTGTGGAGCCTTCTCATTCCCTGTGAATAAATATGGACACCTGGTTCTCTACATGTTCCCGTTAAGGTTTGGGTCAGGTTATTGTTTGACAGACTGGTAGAGTCCTCTCAGACAAATACCTTCAGGAATAGGCCTTTTCCCAGAGAACAAGCTCTGAGCACCAAGTCATGCCAGATAACAGTGCCCTGAAAGGGGGATTTTTCCAGGAAGCTACAAAACAGGTCAGCTGGGGACAAAGCCCTTGGAGCAGGATTTTTTTTTCTTTTTTGGCTTCAAAGCAAGTCTGGTCTGCCCCTTTGTGGAGACTGCTGACTGGGGGGCGGCAACAGTTGCAGCTTTCTAAGAAGACTCGGCTGGAAGAGCCTGAAAAGGCTTCTGCTGTCTCCCCTGGTGTCTTCATGGCTTCCAGGAGGCTGGCTCTCTGCACCTGGAAGACCAGGCATGAGAAAGAACTGTACTGCTATAATGACTTTATGTCCCTTAGTCTCACGTAGTATTCCATAGGTAGTTACTCCTGCCTGTAGACTAAAGGTTCTACCACACTTCAAGAGTTTTGGTTTAAATTTGGAAAACCTTGGATCATTGTGGGGAGGCTGGTTCTTTGCCTATCGGACTTGGAAGCTCCTATTTTCCCTTAAACTTCTCTTTACTTGTGTCCAGAAGAGGTGAAAAACATAAACTAAGAAATAAAAGCTCATGTTTACTACCCTAAAGGCCCCACTCTTAGTGTAGTAGGAAATGATGAGAAAAGGAGCTGCGGACGGTCCCAACTACTTTTCCAATGTCATCATAGGTCCATGGGACCTGGACTCATCAAGGTCCATTGCCAATCCCAGGCCCTCTCATTACCAAGCAGTGTGACCTTGGGTGAGACAGTGAACCTGCCTGTGCCTCAGTTGTTCAACTATAAAATGGGCACAACAGTTCATTTAGAAGCAGTTTTCAGGCTGACACACATGGAAAGAGCCCAGAGCACAAAATAATTACTCAGTTTAGAGTTAGTCTACTTCCATCACCTCATGATAAAGTCAGGGATGCACAGGGAATAAAAAAAATCAAAATATAATTAAGAGTCACAACTTCCAGAGAGTTAAAAGGCCTAACAAGGAGCCTTTCCAGAAAAGGTTAAGTTAGAACCAGTTGTCTTACTGATCCATGTAAAATGGAAAATAGTGTAAAGTACTTGGTGGAGTTTCTTGCACACAAAGCATTCTCAGTAAATCCAATGTGCATTCTTCATCTTTAGAAAAAGCTCAGTAAGAAAAGGCAAAAGCAGTTTTGATACTTCGGAAGTATAACTTCACTTTTATAGAAAATCTCTTCATATGAAACACCTCCCAACAAGATCAGGCAGAACAGATATGTGCTGGCCATTTTGAATGCAGGAAGAGACTCCTGATGTCACCGTCTGCCACTCTGCTTCCTTATGTCTGAGTCCCCAGCATTTTGCTCTGACCCTTGAACTTTAAAGAACACACACCACTGACAGGAAGACAACTGTCCCCAAGGAATGTAAAATTAAAAAAAAAAATAATAGTGGTAGTAAGTGCTGGTCATTTATGGTCCTACCAGGGACCATGTGGTCCTCTGCGTAAGTTACATAACGTCACCCCACAGCATTTCTGTGAAGGAGGCATTCTACTCAGTTCTACTTCTGGGATGAGAATCAAATGTGGGTCATGATGTAATTCAGGAAAGTACTACTGCAGGGCAACATATTAAACCCGACTTAAGTCCTCTCCATAATCGAAAAATTAGAAACCCACAAACTGTAGCTCATTTCTCCTATGATGTAAGTGTCAAGTTGTCTGTCCCCCTCTTGTCTTGTCATCCCACACTCTTGCAGAAGGGACACCTAATAAGCTTGCCAAGCCAGCCAGTAGAATAATCCAGGGAGCAGGAGATGAGGAGGAAGGGGGATTCAGGAAAGTCAGAAAGAAATGAGACAAGACCAAATAATACTAGAAAGATGACAGAAGTTTATTATGTGATGTAAGAAACATCTAAAACCATATAAAGTCAAGTTTCATTGATGGTATGAAAACTGATCTATTAGGAATGATATTCTCATCTATGGAAACTCTAAGTTATCAGAGATGCCTGAAGGGCACATGGCAGGTATCAAATCAGATATGTCAAGACAAACCAGCATGGTGTTCAAGTTCCTTGCAGCTTTCAAGATGCTAACTTCAAAAATAACTATATGCCTTCCCTTCCCAAGATGTCAGCACCACCATCAGCAAGATCTAGTTCACGTTTCTGGCTTTGAGGCTCTGTTTCTTCACAGGCTAGTCAAAGAAAAAAAAAAGTACACACCAGTCAAATGCTTCCCATGATGAGTTTCTTTGGATATAACTTTCCTGTGAGGCTTTGGAGACAAAAATAAAACCACTCTCCACCAAGATCATGTCAAACAAGGGCTGTCATTCTTCAGGACTGTCCCTACCAACAGCCATGTTTCTAGGAATGGTCTGTCAGGGGAAAGTTGGTTGGGAAAACAACAACAACAACAACAAACAGTTCCACAGTTGGCTTGGAGCCATAAAGACCAGCAGCATATAAAGTAGGAGCTTGAGCTAACAGGTTAGTTCTGGAGGGGAACATGGAACAGATCTGACTAAGGTACCTGATACCAAGTGGAGTGGGCTCCAGTAGAGATGTGCTCTGGTCACCAAACAGAGCAGAGGGAACCCTAGCCACACCTGGGCCTCTGGCTTTTTTTGTGATGCTGCAATGCCACCATGCAGGCAGAACGGTGGCCTTGGGGCAAAGCACAGATCCTGGAGAGAAGCTGGAGGGAGGTGACGGTCTGTGCCACCAAAACCCTATTATTTGTTGGACAGATGGTCTGATGTTTGAGTCAAGGCAGCAGTGAAAAGGCCTCATTTTAACTGCTGCCCAAGGTCATGTGAAGATCAAATACAGTAACATATGTAAGGGTGTGCTGTAAGGTACAAGGGCTACAAGACCCAAAGACAGGAGGTTTTCTAAAAAGGATGTAATCCTTGAGAAGATGAAGGTGAATAAAACCAGCTCTTCACGTCCACACACAGATTGAAAAATATTCACTTAGAAAAACCTGCAACTGTACTGAGTGTGTGGGTTTGTGTCCTTGTCACTATTTCCTGAACAGTACAACATCAAATGAAGCTGCATATCCTTTATACTTCATTGTGTATTACAAATAACCAAGAGATGATATAAAGTCATTGGGTGGCTTATGTAGGTTATGCAAACGCACAAAGGGCTTGAGTATTGGTGGAGCTTGGCATCTGCGGGCTTTAGGAACCAACACTCTCCTACCCACCCCAAGGGACAACTCTAACTCACTACCACAATCCCATTCTTCATACAAATAACCTCTGGTATCCTTGCACAAACCAAGGAGACTACCCCTACCGGTTACTCAAAGCTGGACTTGGGCAGGCCACGTCCAGTTGAGGTGGCTGCTCCTGGTGCTATCTGTACAGCAGCCTTCCTTCCAGGAGAGCCCCCACACCCTTAACCTCTCCTACTCTAGCTGCTGCTATGGGGGTTAGGAGGCTGGATCACAGGGACCCTTTGGGGGTGGCCAGAGACTGTCTTAGAAAGTGACAAGATGGCATTCCCTTGAAGCGGGCTGTTTCTGACTGGAAATGGAGTTGGTTTAAGAGGAAGTTATTGATGCTCAGAGAGGCAGAAACCCAAGGCTACCTGTTGCTACAACACTCTAGGGCCGCTTGTCCTCAAGTGCTCCACTCAGCAGCCCTGCCACAACACACAGCTGGCCCCACCTAGGAAAATATGAAGCTGCTGCCCAGGAGTCCCCAGAGAAGCTCACATCAAACTCTGCAACTCAACCCCAGAGGTTCTGCAGCCACAGTGGAAAGCAGAAGTTTCCATACAAGGAAGGCTGGGACCATTCAAACTAGAATCCTGTTCATGCCAAGAGCACGGAGGGAAGTGAGCAGGGGGTGGACCTGAAAAATCCAACATGTTTTGATGGCTCTCAAAACATCCCAGGCTGCTCATCAAGCCCATCGCAGTTCTGTGAACTTTTACCTTTCTTGCAGAGATTGTTTTCTTCAACCTATCCAGTTTAAAGAGAACCCACCCCAACTATGTACCGTCTTTTGTGTGAAACACCCCTTGTTTGTTATAACTCAAATGCCTCCTTATCACCAAAGTATATGCTGTAAACGTCCTTGCCAGCTTTCTTCAGCAAACTGTCCTATCAAAATGAAGAGAAAAACGCTCCCAGCTAGCTCCCAGCTCTGTGGTAAAGCAACCGGGCTGTTGTTCCCTGTTCTGTGCACAGTGAGCATCCAGGTCCTCTCCCATGATCCCAGCAGCTCTGAGTTTTAATGTAACTGTGAATAAGGAGCAAGTGTAAAATTCGAAATAAAAACAAATGGGAAAAAGAAGAAAACAGTGGAATTCATTTTGTGATACAAACAAGAAAGGATTGGAAAGTTATCTCCAAAGTCATTTCTGGATGAAAGAATTATGGGCAATGGATTTTTGTCTTATTTTGCTTTGTAATACTAAAATGTCTATACTGGGTATATACTGTTATTCTTATTTTTTAAGTTATTTTTTAAAACAGTGAAGAAATTATAACTGAAAGGTAATGGATAAAAAGCTGAGATTGAAGAACAAAAAACCTCCAACAAACTCATGTTTGAAGACAATGACGTAGCCAGGCATGGTGGAACACTAGAGTAGGGAAGGCAGAAGAATTGCCACGAGCTCCAGGCCAGTCTGGGCTACAGTGTGAGACCTTGCCTCAACGACGTCCCCACCAAAAAATAAAATAAAAACAATTAAGTGGACAATCCCACAGACTCTTAGCAAACCCAGGCCTTCATGAGAGTTTGCTCTAGCAGGAGAGACCTCAAGCACCAACCAACCGCATCAGGGCAGGGAATGGGCTGGACGCTGTGGAGCTGTGACTTCTTCATGGGTCCTTTCCCTTTCGACTTCAGCACAAGGTAACCAATGGAGTCACAAAGAAGTTTAAGGGGACATGCTTCTGCCTCTCAGAGGCACCCTCTGAAGCTGCAGCCAGCATCACTGCTGACAAGCTAATGGCTACTGAGGGAGAACATGCCTGGATCCCCCTCAGCTCCTAACTTGTACAGGAGTTTAACACATGCTTATCTATAAAAAATGATAGTTACGTGTGTCACTGGCAGAAGAGGTCCCACTGATAGGAAGGGCCCAGTGAGAAAGGCTTCCATGCAGAGCTGGCCTTGAAGCTGGGTGGAGACAGGATTGCAGGCAGATAAAAAGCCACCAACGTTCAAAGAAATGTTGGGCTGGAGCAAATAACTTGGCTTTGTGGGAAATAAAGTTGAGCCTTGAAGCCAGAGTAGAATCTGGCACAAGAGCAAAGACAGTGTTGGGGAAGACACTCCAGGAAGAAATGAAAAGAGATTTCTTTAGGGTGATTATTTATCAAAAACCCACTCTGTTTCCACTCCTGCTAAAGGTGGACAGAGCGTGGACATTAAAACTAGCCCACCACTAACTAGCCCACAAGCCGGGCTCTGCTCTCCCACTGTTGAAGCGAGGAACAGAGAGCCTGCAGGAGGCAGCAATTTGTCCAAGGACACAGAATTGATAAAGCATGTGAACCTAGCTTCCACGTGTCTTTCATTACAGCCTGGCTTCAGCGCTGACTGAGCTGTTTCCTAACATCTCAGGTAAAGCTCTATGGTGTGGCAAACCTTTGCCGTTCCTAGGATGCTATTCACATTTTAAAATTCACTTTCTTCTATGATTTTTTTATTTTGCCCTGGGGGATAAAGCTGTAGGATCTGTAAGTTGTTACTTGTTCCACATCTTTTGGAACCATCACTAAGAGGACAAGATTACACCAACAGATTACCAACTGGCAACTGATCGATTCCATCCATCACTTCAGAACGTGCTCAACAGCCCGGAGCAGATCCAGCAGCCATCTGAGAAAGGTCAGCGGGGCCCCACCAAGAAATGCTCTATAAAGACAAAGCCAGATTCGTGTGGAAAATGTTAAATGCACTCCATGCTGGACAACCCAGAAACTGCCTGCAGGGAATGGTGAGCCGTCATCCAAGAAGTCTCGCTGAATTATTCAGAGGCTGTCTCAAGGCCACACTTGGATTGGCCAGGCTCTCCAACACCTGCCAAGGGAAGGGCGGCTTTCAACCCACAAGGCTTGTTTCTAAACACAAACATGTATGCACACAGGGGGGAAAGGCCACTTCCACTTTACTTCTGAGGTTAACCATGTGCCAACCCTTAGGTAAGAGGAAAAGGTCGCTTGTTTCCTAGGGTCATCACTGACAAAGTCTAAAGTAACCCTTCTTTTACCTTATATCTCATTTTCCCCCCAGCCCCAATAAAGATGTGTTTCTTTGTTTTTTACAAGGTCATTAATCAGAAATAATGTTGATATAAAGTCCCTTCATCATTAAACAAGAAAATTAGCTCTCCCTTCTATATATTAAGAATTTTTTTTTTTTTGGTGGTGGTGTTGAGGTTCGAGACAGGATTTTTCCATGTAGTTTTGGTGCCTGTCCTGGATCTTGGTCTGTAGACCAGGCTGGCCTCGAACTCACAGAGATCCACCTGGCTCTGCCTCCCGAGTACTGGGATTAAAGCCATGCGCCACCTGGCTAAAAAATCTTTTAATGAGAACCTACTTCTAAAATGTGAATTCCTACAATAGTTTCAATTCTTGTTTTGTATTTAGAGACCATTTGTGGTCATCAAGACACTCCAGCTAAAAAGCTACTGTACATGAATGTCCAGGATGGCAGGCCTGGGATTCCCTAAAAGCCACCTGTCCTCTAGCCTCCAGAAGAAGTGGCCATCACCTGAGCTACCTGCGGAAACGATGTACAAAGACGTTTCCTTTGAGAGCTATGTAGTACCTCTTAACATGAACTTCTGTAAAATAAAAAGGCATAGCATCAATGATAACTGTGTCCAGAACTGAAGATTTGTGTTGAAGCCCAGTTTGATCTGGAGACTCCTCATTCAGGGGGCCGATGAAGGACATTTTTTACTCTATGTGGACCCACATATATGAGTCCTACATTAATTCCACTCTCCTTTTATTGTCATAGAACACTAAGGTTTGCCAGTATGTGGAAACTTCCTGGGAGGTGAGTCCTGTTAATAGTCTACCCTAACAGCCACAGGCAGCCTCCTGCCCTCTCTATAGTGGTCCTGACTTGACTCTCACACCTGACCCAGCTCAGTAGAACTGGCAAGTGTACAAAAGTTCGACTAAAGAAAACAAGTATTAAAAAATATGACTCGGGGGGTTGGGGGGAAGGTGAGGGGGACAGGAGGGGGGAGAACAAGGGAATCCGTGGCTGATATGTAGAACTGAATTGTATTGCAAAATAAATTAAAATAAATTTAAAAAAATTTCAAAAAAATAAAAATAAAAATAAAAAATATGACTCAACGTTTACCTTCTTGGGAGGAGGGGGCAGCAAAGAGGGATGGAAACTTCTAACATATTCCAAAAACAGAGATGTTGATGGTCTTAGAGTAACTGAACAGCCATCCCTGGAGTATTCCTAGGCTACATGAGAAAAGCATTGCGCTCATCCCAGATGCAAGGAGGCATTTACCTTGCTGCAACACCCCATCTGCCTGTGAAAATGAATCCGCCCTCCACAGTCCAACATTCACTTATCTAGGATTTTCAACTTCACAAAACAAAACTGTGAGTTAGAGGAAAAATGATCTGCAACCAAGTTTTTAAATATAGTCTTCATGACTATTCCAGGCAACTTGAATGTAAATTAAATGTTGGGAGAGTATTATCACAAGATTAGGTGCTGTGCCCTGAATATATACAACCTTCTGCTCACTTTCAGAACAGTGAGTTCTCAAACAGTACAGCCCACTTCTGCCAAATACCCTTGCCAACTTTGATATGATACTGATTTTCTTTACGAAGGGCCCAACTTCACTGTACACTTAGCCAAGGGTACACAGTCTCTTGCTCTTGAATCCATAGCTACCTGGGATGACTCTTCATTTGCTGCAAGAAACAACAAAGTGTGAAGATGGTCCTCGTCCTGGATTCTGCCATGCACTTCTTGACTATGGACACTCTAGTCCATCACAGAGTGAAGCCTCAGGCATGGGTACCCACACTCTAGCTCCCCACGCCCATTCCTCACTGTAGTAGTTCCAGGGGGTGTCCCCGGACCAGCCAGACCAGCAGTAGTAGTGCTTGGGAATTTACTAGACGAGCACATTCTTGGGTCTCAGCCCAGGACCTACTGAATCAGAACACTCACAGATGGAGTCTCATTCCCAGGAGGCAAATGCCCTTCCATTTGAGGGCAGTCACCATGGCAGCTAGCAAACGTATTTGCACCCTTAGAGCCTGCAGGTGGCGCTAAAGGCCATCTGGACGAGCAGAGGACTAGCAGCTCACGTTTTTTTAAGTTTCAAAACCCTAAGCCCTAACACTGACCACACTGTACTATCAGCCTAAAGAGTTAAAAGGTAAGAGGACACATCAGCTTTCAACAGAAACCAGGCTGTAATGCTTCTCACCATCACCCCGAGAGATCTAGTACACCTATCGTGTTGAGGGATGCATTCAATACTTTTGCGTTTGATGTGACTATGACACACTTTAAGAATGAAACAGTCACCAAAAGACTCAAATTATGACCAGCTACTGTGTGTATCTACATAGTATCAACATACTTGACTGCAAAAGAAAGAGGCCTCTACTCTGAAAATCAAATTAAATAAGGTATCCAGCTAGCCCTCTGATGGACCACCAAAACCATGAATTCTCACCAGCTGCTTTACCATCCAAACACTTGTAAGGAGGGTATGGCTTAACTGGAACTCTTCATGGGCAGCTGGAGTCAGTATGAATCAGTAACAACCACTTCAGAAAACCATTTTGCAGTACTAAAACTAAGCCCACAAACAAGCACCTAAGAACAGCTACCACTCCAGGGTAGAGACACTCTAAATATATGAGTGTCGGTGTCCACCAACAGCCTCAAAAGAATATTCTCAGAAGTGGAACTCCAAACAGCTGCAAACCAGAAACACCTAATATCCATCCTCAGTAGGGCAGTATTGATATGCATACAATGAACTAGAAGAAGCAATTAGAAAAAAAAACCCAAAAAATCCTACAAAAACAAAAACACAGCCAACAAAACCCATGGTACATACAACATGGATGGATCTGGCGGAAATGATACACAGGGAAGGAAGACAAAGGGCACAGGGGTCCCAACAGGCACAACTAATTTGATGACAGGACACCCGGGTTCTCTAGAAGAGGCTATAGCCTCTAGCTGGAAAAGCCACTCAACTCGATCTGCAGCATGCCGTGTTGAGTTGGGTGAGCTGCATACTCAAAATCCATACACTTGACTATTTAACCCTTACAAAGGAGAGACGCTATAAATGCAAAAGATGTATGTGTCTGGTTGTTATGCCAAGAGGTAAAAATCTTTATCACCGGGTATCTGTACCTTGGTGAAGTATATTTGCTGTAAAAATGCTCTGCGTTTGCTGAGCCAAAACTCAAAATTAAAGTGACTAGGGAGTTTTCCTCTTCTCCCACGATGTAACAACAAATGTAACGCCTATAAAATGGCAGACTGTTTCCAGCTTGCATTCCCAGCCCAAATTTATTTCATGTGACTTTTAATAGGTCCCTCCTCATGTAGCACCGACTGTCCACTGTACCAGGCCCCCACACGTCCTGATAACTGATCACTATCTAGAGGGATACCGAAGGGCCCGGTTCTGGGGTTTTGGCTGTCATTGTGAACTGGAATTGCTTTAAACCACGCTCGGTTTAACCCCACGCCACTTCCCTAAAGCCTGGCCACCGAGGCCTGTCCAGAGCCGCAGAGCCTCAGAGCCGCTAAGCATGGGACAACCGGATCTCTGGTTTTGGATCCAGCAAGATTCTAGACGTTGAGCTGTAAACATCCAGTAACTCCCGGAGGCAGCGGAGTCCCGGAACCACCGCCGCCCTCCGCAGGCTGGGTGGTTATACCGGCAAAAACACACCCACCAGGGAACCCGCACGTTCTCTCCCCACACTTCCGGGTTTGAAGCTCCCGCGCGGAGTGGCACGTGACCAAGGATGCGCTGCAAAGTGTAGGGCACCGAATCCGGGCCCGCGCTCGCCAGGGCCTCGCGGACGGGTGCTGACCCGGGCTAAAGCCTCGTGCCGCCGCCACCCTGAGCGCTCCCGGCCCACGCGCCGCCCGCGTTTACCTGGAAGTAGGAACACGAGCTGCCGAGCAGCCAAGTCCCCGCGGTCTCGGCCCGCGGCCATGTCTCACGCCGCCGGAAGTGGCTCCGAGGGCCCCACCAGCGCCGGGCCACCAGAGTGCCTCTGTTTCCGGGCCCGCCCGCTCGGCTTCCTCTTTGAATTCTGCGCGGGTGCTGGTGTCACAGGAGGTTTGGAGCCCTGCAGCTCTCACACCCTTTGCCTGCAGGGGTTGCTTGGATGTGTATTTCACACATGGAGGTTCCTAATGCTTGCGAGCAGTCTTCAAATTGGATTTGGGACAATTTGATGATTAAGATAATTCTTTAAGATAAAACCCAAAATATGTGTATAACGTGGAGTTCAACACATGAATTTGTTATTCAGGATAAACTTTTATATTAGTTACAAGACTTAGTTTTGGTTTGGTTTGGATTTGACACTGAGTCTCACCAAAAGGCAGAGACTGGCCTTGAAACTATGTAACCCTGGATAGCATTGAATTCTGGATCAGGGAATCTCCCAAGTGCCGGAATGACAATAGAAAAAGCAATTCAGCCCTGACTCGGGAGATGAAAAGAGGATTCATCTCTCAAAGAGCCAGTTACCTAGCAGGGACAGTAGCTTGTCCTGAACTCTTCTTTCTGGGCAGACTATGCCCTTTATGTTCTTTCTTATCCAAACTAATAGCATTTTTTTTTTTTTTTTTTTTTTTTTGAGAGCAGTCTGACACACAGGCAACACAAACGTGGAGGTCTGAGTTACAGATATGGCTGAAGCTTTTGAGAAAGGACATAGAACAGCTGGTGACACCACAAGTTGGTCTGGATCTCAAGACAAATGCTGACATTCTCCCATCAGACACGAACCACTTAAAAATACCCACCTCTAACCAGACTAATCTAAGACCATGAGAAAAAATAGGACCAAGCAGGAACATTGCATGATTTGGTCAGATAAAAGCAAAGTCAGCGTGCCATTTGTGCAGCGCTAAAACTCGAGCAGTTGGCCACCTGAGAACTGCTGTTGCTTTACCCACTACAGCTCTACTGCATGTGCCAGTCTCCCCTAGCTGTGGATAAGAGTCACAGGGCAGGATAAAAAGACAGAAGAGGACACTGGAGGGAAAGGGGGCCCCCCTGGGACCTGCTTTACTTTCTGTGCTGGCTTAGAATAAAGAATTTTGACACCACTGGACCATCAAGGTGGCTGGATAGGCAAAGGTGTTAAAGAATTAATATGCCTTCCTAGGGAGAAATCACTGCACACAGAGAGTTAATAAGGGAAAGGGTATTTAATAATATTGTGTGTCTGTCTCTGGCTAATGCTCAAAGAGGAGCTGGCTTCGAATAGAAGATGTTGCTAACTTATATGCACCTTAGGCTTATGCATTTCATATCTCTCTCAGGTCCTGGCCCCAGGTTACACTGAACAGTTGAAACAGTAACAGGAGACTGCAAGTTTTGTTGCTTGGGCAGATGAGAGATTTACACAGCAAGGACAGTGCCAGAATTATTTAAGTACAACAGTGTTGTTCTTGCCCACGTGGCAGAACTATGCTTTTCCTGATAAGAGCACAGAGAACCTCATGGCAGACCAGGACTTAATGATGGTTGTGATTTTGCTGTTCCCTTGAGCTTCCCTTCAGAGGCATGGTCTTTGATATGGGATAGGCCTTATGGCTGGTTGTAAGCCTAGATTGTCTCCTTTTGTTATGGGAATGGAGCCTAATTGGAAATGAACTTGATGAGCAAGCATTAGCAGAAACTCTCTCAGCAATCCTCAACTTCAACTGTGCTGCAGAACTTTCTTTCCTACGGTTTCTAACAATCCCGGTTAGTACACTACTTATCTCCCAGTCATATCAGAGGCAGCACTCCTTTAACTAAATTCTACTTGTGGAGCTTAGTATTTCCTGGGCAAGTGTGTTAGTTAGCACTTTATAGCATCAGTTACTTAGAGTTTCTCCTGAGTTCAACATCAGAAGCCAAATGATGGAACGAGAGTGAACTGACTCCTGAGGGTTGTCCCTGACCTCCAGATGTGCTGTGGCACAGGCATGTGCGAACAATGAGCACATTTTCCAGGAATGCGAGTGTGTTAGCCAGTGTTTTGCTCTATAGCAAAACTAATAAATGTCATTAAGTGACAATGGTGACAGTTCTGCAGGACAACAGTCAGTGTCGTGTTTGAGTGTTCTGTGATTTATACCAGATGATTAAACACCCACATCCCTGAAAACATAATCTTCTTCACTGGGTCATCAGATACCTCTAATACAATTTAACTAGTTAAGAGGATTTTTTAACACATGATTGTGGTGTGGTGTGTGTGTGTGTGTGTGTGTGTGTGTGTGTGTGTGTGTACATGTGTGAGTACATGTGTGTACAAATGTGCATGCACATATATGTGTTTACGTGTAGAGACCCAATGTTCGCATTAGATGTATTCCTCAGTTGCTCTGTACTTTATTTTCTTGGTAAGGTCTGACTGAACCCAAGACTCACTGATGCCAGCTAATCTAGCAAGCGAGCTTGCTCTGAGGGCCCCTCTCTCTGCCTTCAAAGTTCTGGCTATACCAGTGGCTGCTGTGAATGCCCAGTTTTCTGGCAATCAGAACTATGCTCCTTGTGTTTATATGATAAACAATTTATCCACTGTGCCATCTCCCAGATAAGGATTATTCTTTCTCTTTAAAGTTTTGTTTATTAATTTTATGTATATGAGTGTTCTATCTGCATGTATACCTTTATATCAGAAGAGGGCATCAAATCCCACCACAGATGACTATGAGCCACCATGTGGGTACTGGGAATTGAATCTGGGTCTTCTGGAAGAGCAGCCAGTGCTCTTAACTGCTGAGCCATCTCTCCAGCTCCATGGGGTTATTCTTTAAATGCTTGTAATTTCTCTAAGTATAATCACGAAGCATGATTTTTAAAATGTCCTTGTCAAATTTCTAGCCAAAGCAAATAAGCCTGGCTTATTTCTTATAACAATTGTATCAGAGGTGAATAATTTGTTATAAGTGAAACATATGTTGTTTTGGAGTTGGGAAGATTTTTAAAGAATATAATATTCAAATTGTGAAAGGATTGCCCCTGTATTTATGACCATAATATTAGTCACTAAACTTTGGCAGTGACTAAGTTGTCTAAAAAATAACTAGAGAAGGCTGAAGAGATGGATCCGTTGGTAAAGTGCTTGCCATGCAAGCTTGGGGATCTGAATCTGGTCCCCAGAATAAATGGAAAAGCAGAGTGCGCTGCTGGTATCTGTAATCCCAGTGCTGAGGGTGGAGCCAAGACAGGAGGATCTCTGGGACTTGCTCCCAGACAGTCAGGCCAAACTGGTGAGCTCCAGGTTCATAAAGAGACCCTGTCTTAAAAGCTCTGGTAGAGAAGAAGTAAGAAAGACTCCTGATATTGATTGACCTTTGGACCCCGCATGTGGACATGTATACATACGCATACCCATGCTCATCCATCACACACACACATACACACACACACACACACACACACACACACACACACACACACACACACACGAAGAGAGAGAGAGAACAAAAATATGGAACTTGTGGACAGAAACTCCTGTGTACATGTTTCTGTTTTAAACTATCAGGAGATTCCAAAAAGCATGAGCAAGCTTGAGAGTTGAGCATTATGCTAAACCTTACTGTTGAATATATGTTCAAAATGCTTAGCCTGTTAAGTACAGGCTTGCAGACGGGAAGAGTGGCATAAGCTTGGGAATAAAAGAAAAAAACATTAATTTCAGGTTTCATATAATTCTAACTTTGCAAAATTTTGCACAGGCTAAGACACAGCTCCAAGAGGGAGTAGATGTCTAGCTAGTCCTCACTGAATTCTTGTGAAAGCTTTGTTCATGTGCTGTTTATATGACATCACTCTAGGTGAAGTTGTTTCTTTGCAAAATTATTTTTGACATCAGATGTGTATTCTATGATCCAATGTAAAGATGACATTCATATAGTAACTGTAACAGGCTCCAGACCTTAGTTGACCCTGAGACCTTAGCACAATTGCCTTCATGATGGAAGTACTATTCACGCTGTAAAACTCAGCCCATAGACAGCACCACCTGGCAAAATGAAAACAAAGACCTAATCTGTCCAAGTCAATATAGTCTGGTAAAGTCACTATATGTACTAGCCTTGCCTTTTGGCTTCTGTAGTTCTACTTCTTACTGACTGTTCTTACTAAAGAGGCATGTCAAGCCAGGATATAGTTTTGTTCTTAAAAGCTCACCCTGAGAAAGGCTCAGTGCTATGGATCCCGAACACCCAGAGTAGTTGTTGGTTGGTATAAAGACTTTTGAATGGTTTAAGTGTCAGAGTAGATACCTCTCAATAGTAACCACACACAATAGGAATACAATTTCTACCACTTTCTCTAGCCAGCAGCTGCTTCATATATGCCCTGTATAGCATATGTGCCCTGTATAGTAGTTGATACAAATTTAACATTTTTATACTGTATTATATGTTTTAATTTCTTGTTTAAGGCATTGTACCTATGCAGCTCATTTTAAAATGTAATGTAAGGTTTTAGTCCTTGAAAGCTATTTAGGATAATAAATAAATACAGTTTAATAGTCATCTATAACAATCAAACTTATAGTCATGGTAGGTATGTTTTCAAGGTCACATGGAGTTATATTTTAGGTAGATAGGTAATCTTCGAACACTTTAAAGATTTACAGACTATGGCATTTAAAGTGTTATAATAACATAAGGTTTTTCATGACAGTGAGACATGCCTGCTCCTGGCAGCACCAATCAATTTTATAAAAGTATGATGGGCAGGAAGAACCTCCATATGGAGTTTGCTTTTTTTGTAGCAAAAGCTAGCCATTTGGACAAGAAACTGCCCTTACCTTATCTGCTGACAGTATACTGTCCAAACTGGACAAACAGGACATGCAGAAAGGTGATTGCTGAACTTTACCAAGACAAGGTAGGACAGTCCTTCAAAATTTCTGCTTTACAGAAAAATCTGTCAGATTTTCTAGGCATGTAGGCTGAAGATGGATGCCCCAACATTGCAGAGGAACCTTGGGTTGACTGTCCAGGCAGCCAGATGTCTCTGTCATTTCTGTAGTTTGAGAAGTTGCTTTCTCTGTACTTCCTGTTTACTCAAGTAATATTTTATCCTTCGTGAGTCTCTGATGAGGACTGAAGACTAGATAACTATAGTTTTACAGTTTTTCTTGTTACCAAATTCAAAAAAGAAACATAAGAAATGTAAAGTTTATAAGGCTGAGAACCATAAAAGCTTACGTTGTTTATCTAAGAAAATGTTTTAAGGTCCAAAAAGATATTTTTAGGATGGTAATACAATTTATTACAAAAATGGGTTAGTTATAAAATTTTGGACTAAGATAGGTTAGATAGTGGAGTATTTTCTCTAAATTTGCTAAATGCCAATGGACTGGACATTGTAAATATAATTCTTACCTGATAATTGTTCTTATTGTCTATAGTTTTACTATGCTACAGTTAAAACCTTTCTTTTTTTATTTAGACAGAAAAGAAGTGTTGTGGAATATTCCTTTACACTGTGTGAAGACGTGTCCCTGTGATTGATTTAATAAAAAGCTAAATGGCCAATAACTAGGCAGGAGGTATAGGTGGGACTTCTGGACAGAGAGAGCTCTGGGTAGAGGAAAGGGAGAGTCACCAGCCAGCCAGAGAGGAAACAGGATGGGAGTACAGAGTTAAGATAACCAAGCCACATAAAAGAATATAGATTAAAAAAATGAGTTAATTTAAGTTCTAAGAACTAGTTAGGAACAAACCTAAGCTAAGGCCGAGTTTTCATAATGAATAATAAGTCTCTGTGTCAATTTTTTGTGAGCTGGCAGTCCAAAGAAAAGTCCAGCTACTGACTGCTGTGAGTTAACTGCAGCTCTCACCCAACTTTGCAGAGCCAGATAAAGAGCAGGCCCTAGAAAAGGAGTGTGCAGTGCAGACTGGCTGGTGTACGGAAGCCATTTTAAATTTTAAAGTATATACATAATTAAAATGTTAAATGTAAATCTGTTTTTCTTAAAGAATATAACAGTAGGCTGGAGAGAAGTTGCAGCAGTTAAGAGCACTTGCTGCTCTTGCAGAATACTAGAGTTTGGTTCCCAGCATCCACAATGGGCAGATTACAACTGCCTCAACTCTAGCCCTGGGGATCCAATACCCACTTCTAGCCTCTGCAGGCACTCCCTACACACACACACACACACACACACACACACACACACACACAGAGAGAGAGAGAGAGAGAGAGAGAGAGAGAGAGAGAGAGAGAGAGAGCAGTATCTAAATGTCTTGTGTTCAGTTCACTCCATTATTCAATTTACTGACATTATCCCAACCCTTCAGGTTTCTCTTCTTTATTCTACACTAAGAAAACAGACTAATTTGATACACAAGTTAATAATGAGTTGGGATTTTGGTTTCCAAGCAGTGACATAGACTGCAGGATCATTTTATTTTATACCCTCGATAACATAAGAACCATCACTATCAACTTGCTGCATACTTAGGCTGAAAACCATTTTATAGCTGATGACTTTGAACAGGAAACCCCTATTAAGACGCTAATCAAAGACCAATGTACATACAAGACACTCCACTTTCCTGACAGCTGTCATGGTGTAAAAATATTGGGGGGCTGCGTGGCCAGTGGGAATGTGAAACACGTGAAATCCGGGTACATTATTTCTGATAGGCAGCAGAGATCTCACTTTGACTTAATGGTTTTGATGTTTCCATAAAAGCTTAGATATGTTCCCAGTTGGTCAGTTTGCTGACAGATTTTTCTTCCTTATTCTTATACTAATCTTTATGTGTATTTGGTTTTTTTTTTTAAAGTACAAATTTTGAAACTGTATTTCTAATGTTTTGAGAGATTTTACAGATGATTTGCATGAGTGAATATACATCTGAACATTGGTTTTTTTTTTTTGGACTGTTAAACTGCCCCTTAAAAACTCAACATTTTCCAATGGGTTATAGTTTTAGGTATGTTTTATTTTTTCTACTGAAAAAGGTTTTTAGATTTACCATCAGGTGAATTCACATGTCAGAACACACCAGAACCTGCCCCTTACTTTCCACATAACAGTGACCACCGTCTTCCAGGCCACCCACTCAACCCACTGTTGTGGCTGAAGGGCTGCATCTCTTGAAGCTAACCACTAGCCACGTGTGGCTTCCGGTCACTTGAAATGTTCATGATGTGAATGGGACACCAAATTGTGATTTTAGGTTACTTTTAATTAGCTCCAAATCAGATATCCAGTGGGTCTGGAAGCTGCCAGAGATCGGACAGCACAGCTAAAGCGAAGTGGAGCAAGCCGCGTCTTTGCTCTGACCACTCCTGTAACTTGCAACTGTCTATCAAGCACAGTGTAAGCCCTCGGCACGGCATCCTCACCATCGCCTCCTCTTATGTCCCCCTCTCTCTTGACCAGGGCCCACTCCCTTCCAGTTCTCCTCTTGGCCCCTTTGTTTAGTTCTAGTTATGAGCCAAGTCCCTGTGCAGGGGCTGGGGATAGTGGTGAGGAGAGGAACAGGACAGAGCACACAAGTGCCTTGCCTCTGCGGGGCTGATAGGCTCCTTGGGATATTTTGAAGTGAGTAAGTCTTTAAATTATCACGTATCTCGTGATACGTAAGTATGAAAATATCAGAACAAATCCTGTTATTTTGTAGGCTAAATTAAAATTACCCAGAATTTTAAAAGTTGTGGATAGCATCTTGAAATGAAGGGCTGAGTTGGACAAGTACATGGTGACTAGTTGGGAGGGGTTTCTCAGAGGACCTGATATGCCCAGTGGGATCTACAAGAAAGGAGGAAATTATACAGGGAGCTTTTCAACCTAAAACAAGGCCGAAGGGGCAAACTGCAGAGGACAGGACTGACTGGTGAATTTGATGCCTTTCACGGCTTTTGAAAATGCTGAAATGGGACATTTAAAAGCTAACCACAGACTAGAAGATGTTTTTGAAGTGGGTATCTTGGAGGAAGGGGAAGAGGGACACTTGGGAACATGCAAGTCAGGGTCTAGTCTGTATTGCAGTGCTTGGCATCTAACCAAAGCTTAATCAAGGTTTGGTTTTGATGGATATATACCTAAATTTCTGAATATCTAGAAAAATGATTACTGTAAAATACAAACAGAAAAACCATTACTGACTATAAATTATGTATGTTGGCTTATAAAATCCAACCTTTGATGTACAAATAATGTTAAACTACCAAGAATTTGGTAAAGATTGGTGTAGTGGCACAGGCCCATAACCCCTACTCTGTGGGAGAATGAAGCAAGACGTTCACAACTCCAGGCCCTGCCTTTCTTACAGGGTGAGTTCTCTCACAGGGATGTGCTTGACCTGATACTTAGGCAAAGGATATGATCACTCAAAAATGGTGTATATTGTAATATATGGGACATGCTAGTTAGTTTTTTGTCAACTGGACACAAGCTGGAGTTATCTAGGAAGAGGGAACCAATGAAAGAATTGTCTCCATCAGATTGGCCTGTGGACAAGTCTGTGGATCATTTTCTTGATTAATGATTGATGTGGGAGGGTCCAGCCCATTGTGGGTGGTGCCATCCCAGCCCATTGTGGGTGGTGCCATCCTTGGGCAGGTAGTCCTGGGTTCATAGAAAGCAGGCTGAGGAAGCCATGAGGAGAAAGCCAGTAAGCAGTATTCCTCCATGGCCTCAGCTTCAGTTCCTGCATGCAGGATCCTGCCTTGAGTTCCTGCCCTGACTTTCTCTCAGTAATGAACCATAACTTTGGAGGTGTAATCTAAATAAACCCTTTCTTTCCTCATCTGGTTTTGGTCAGCATTTTGTCACATCAGTAGAAAGAAAACTATAATATGAGATATATATTTGGTAACATAGAGATGTGTGCGTGTGTGTGTGTGTATATGTATGTATGTGTATATATATATATATATATATATATATATATATATATATATATATATATATAATTTCCCTAACTGACCAGCATGACCTAGCTTCCAAATAGTAGTCACTATTCTTCAAGAACACGACAGGCTATATTACAAAGGCAATGTCATCTATATTTATGGTATCTTAAATAAAAAATAAAAATAAAAACAAATATCATGGAATTTCCTAGTAGTTTCTGTCTGTTTGGAGATTTAGAGTGCTGGCTTCCTCATACTCAACATTATAGATGGCTATGTATTTTTAAATCAAGGTCAGCTTTAAAATACAGCAAGCCATATCCTTAACTTGTAAAAAAAAAAAAAAAAAAAAAAAAAAAAAAAAAAAAAAAAACCTGACAGGCTGGTAAATGCATTTTTAACAACAGTTGAATGGTGTGGAAGCAGCTTTCAGCAGAGAACGCCCTGGTACTGGTTTTCATGGAGAAACAAGATAAAGGGAACAGACTTGAGCTGTAGCCAGGAACATTGAGATTAGACTTCAGGAATGGCTTCATGTATCTGCAAGACACCAGACTGTTTGGGGATTTTGAGAACAAGAGTGAATGGAAGTAGCTTTGGTCCTGTCAGTCTTGGAAGTGGAAAGGATCGTCCACGTCATATGTCCTTTGAAATCAGAGATTCTGCATGTGTACTCGCTAGCTATGAAGAGCAGCTGTACTCAGAATCCACAGCAAGGCAGAGAGGGCAGGGTAGACGAGACCAAGGAAGCCTAGTGCTCTGTCTTCAAGAGCCTGTCCAACTGTAAAGCGTAGTTGGTACTGTAGCAGGACCAGCAGAAAGGCTCAGGATGTAGGGATCATCTCTATTCCAGTGCTTTATCTCCATCAGTTGATAAGCATCTGCACACAAGCTTTCAAGGCCAGTAGTGTGTAAGGTGCTCTCTGTAGACTGCATATAAAAAAGAAATCAATGTTTATTCTTCTATGTGAGAAGATTTATACAAACAAAATAACTAGAAAAGTACAACAAGCACAGCCATGAACTCTTGTGTTGAAGTCAAGGAACAGTGCTGGGTGTGTCTCAAAAGAGGAGGGATTTATAGGAGATTATAGGGTGGGGGGATTTGAACAGTTACTGGAGGGTTGAGAGGGCTTTACTGATGTTGGCTATCTGTAGTGAAACCCCAAGGAGGGAGGTTTATGAATAACACAGAACGTGACACATGGAGAAGCTGACTTCAGTGCAGATGTGTGAGTGAGCAGGGAGGTGATAAAGAAGAACTAACTAGTCGTGTGTGGTCTCAGAATTCTTTGAAACTCAGCCAGTGATGTCTGGATTCAAGGAGGAAGGGAAAAGGAACCATGTGTGCTTTGGGGTATACTGAAAAGCCTCTTATAGATTTGTTTGGCAGTAGTCCCCAAAAGGAAGTTCAGGTATTTCATGAGGATCTGGTATATAATAAAAGATCAGCCTGTCCTTCCAGATTTTATTCATCAAAATGTGATGGTTAAGCTAGTGTTCTTAAAAAAGCTACTCGGGTACTTAAGAAAAGAGGGCCAGAGATAATGTAACAGGATGGCCTCCTCCTACCAGACAGCCATGCTGACCTTGATCTTCGCTCTTAAACCCTTTCCTGGGCTTAGATCCTCTTTGGTGTCTTCACCACAAGAGCAATAGCTGCAGGGAGAAATGCTGGTCCCCAGCCTTCTTAGCTGTGGCACCTTTCATCGCCTTGCTTCAAGCACCCAACGTAATGCTTGCAACAGGCTCATGAGGCCCTGGGAAGGGACTTGGAGGAGCACGGGGTACTGTCTCCACGCGCCTGGGCAGCAGGCCCGGCACAACTCAGCTCTGCCCTATCTCTGTCTCTAGACCGCTGTGTCCTCGGGTTTCAATTTAAAAGAAGAATTAAGCTGGATAAATGTAAAATAAATTCCCATAAAAGGTCCTTTATTTATACAAAGCTAGAGTCTAGCCTGGCATTCTAAGGGTAATTTAGATCCCCTGTGGCAGCTGAATCGGGAAACTTCAGTTGCCTGAAGATAAGAAGTGAAGTCTATGGAAATTAAATCATTTCTACAAGTTGAGCTCACTTGGATCAATCACATGTTCCAGCGCTGGAGAACGGGGGCTGCACACACAGTACCCCATATAATGCTTAGATTTCCTGTGCCCAGTGCCTATGGAGCACTGGTGGATTTGAAGAATTTGGTCCCTGAAGTACAAATTGCTCATCAGACCACTTAACTCAGTAGTTCCAACTCCAAAGTAAGTCGTTAGGACACGGATTCACACAAGTAGCTTCAAAGGTGGAACAGCCTTCCTCTCATCCTGAAAGGGGTTCTCTTCATGCTCACAGCAGTGGCCGAGGATGCTGTGCCTCTTAGTGGGCACAGAAACATGAAATACAAGTTTTCCTTTATGTTCTGCCGATGCCATCTGAGATTGCATGCCCACCATACGTGGATGGGACTACCTTTGACTTGAGCAAAGCCAATTTTGTACCAGAGAAGTCAACTGCTCCCAAATTATGAGAAATAGAAGCAGGCTTCTGAAATGTTTAGTTCTTTGGAGGCACCGATGAAAGATTTCCAGGTGGCAGGCATTGCTTATGGTACTGATCCCACATCTGGGCTGGGGAGAGAGGAAAGAGAATCAAGCTTACTTCCTCGAGAAATGTAGGCATTGGTGACCACAGCAAATGGACAGATCATGAACTCACTGGCTGGGATTAAAAATGAATGAAAGTTCAAGAAAAAGATTTTGAGCTCAGTTCTCAGCACCCACATGGCAGCTCATAACATCTATAACTCCAGTTCCAGGGGACCCAACACCCTCTTTCAGTTTCCAAGGATACCTGGCATGCATGCAGTACAGATACATATATGTACCCTAAAACACTCATACACATAGAATAAATATTTTTTTTAATGTATTTGGATAAACCTCTAGAGACTTAAAAAAAAGCGTGGTCAACATTTTACAAAGTATATCCCTTGGTTTGTGGTATTCTAATATGCCCATTTAAATGCAAATGGAACTGATTTCTCAAAATGAGTAAGTTTGAACTATAGCAATGCTCCCTCATTTTCCCCTGCCAGGGCACTTTTTTAATGTTAATGCCAGCTTACTCCTGGTTCTTTTCTTTGGTAATACTTGGGTCCTCCTTAGAAAGCCTTCCTCTAGCAAAGCATTCACTTTGCATGTGAACAGGGAGCTTGGCTGAGCCACTGGCCCTCCCCCCCCACTCCCCACTCCCCACTCCCCACCCCCGAATTTCTATGTATTTAAGAGTGGTTTCCTGGTAAAGAAAATGAAACCTTGTCTCCAGGGTTATTAGGCGTCTCATGTGCGTTTTGACCTTTTGTCTTTTAACTGTGAATCTGACTCACAAGAAACACCTTCCTATTTCTGCTCCAAAGGGGGTTAGAATGTCGAATATAAATTACGTGTGTAAGGCATTTTAAAGTTAACAGTCTGTTGCTTGGACTTAATGGAAGCCCTCCTGTAGCAGGAATCTTAAAGAATCTTATTAATAAAATCAAACCTGAGGCCAGTTATTGGGGTGAACACTGGAAAATCAGAGAGCCAGAACAAGCCACAGCTACCTCACCTTGGATCCTCAGCTGGTCTTGTTTCCTAAGACTGGAGGCCTCAGAGTCCTCATCCAGAATGGGTTTCAGCTGAACTGCTGCTAGAAGCCTGAAAGCTTAACCAGGCCAAATGCTTCTAGTTTCTGGTCCTCATGCCTTATATATCTTTCTGCCTTCTACCATCACTCCCTGGGATTAAAGGCTCGCTTTCTGGGATTAAAGGCGTGAGTCACCATGCTTGGCTGTATCCTTGAACACATGGATTTCTGCCTCTGGAATGCTAGGATTAAAGGTGTGTGCTACCACTGCCTATCCTCTATGTTTAATATTGTGGCTGTTCTGTCTCTGACCCCAGATAAGTTTATTAGCATGCACAATATTTCGGGGAACACAATACCACACCCTCCAAAGCAGGCTGCTCACTTTCCCTGTCAAATTCAGGTTACAGTGTTGTGCCCAGATTGCGACCCCCAGAGAGACCACCAAAGTCGAGCATGCCGGAATGCAAAAGCAAGGTTTAATTCTGGGATATCCAAAAGCTATACAAGCCTAGGCAGGGACTTCGTCCAATACATCCAACGCAGTGGAGGCTGGAGGAAGTGCCCACCTATCTGCAAGCTCAGCTTTTAAAGGGAAAAATCACAAGGTTACATCATTTAGGGGTGCTAGTACAGGTACAATCCTGATTGGCTTGCTTCTAGGGGCTTTCTAGAAATCATGGCTTAATCTTACTTCTAAGGGAGTGGTTGCCCGCCACCATTTCTCATTGGCTGCCCTCAGGTGGGGGCATTTTTATGGTCAGTTACCCTGGAAACCAGGGAGAGGACATTCCATAGTCTGGCAGGCATTACCTCGTGACTACCTTGTGACTCTGTACTTTTACACTTCCTGGTTTCTGGAATCTGGACCGACTTGTTTCAGTAACTAATGGCCTATTCCCAAAAGGAGAAATCTTAGGCCTTAATTTTAGGGTGAAAGCATTTTGGCCTTATTTCTAAGATGGCTCATTTTGGTCTCACAACAGAACATCACAGATATGACAAGTGAACACCAGTAGGAAAAGAGACTGGAACACAATTAAAACCAGAAGTTGCCCCACCAGGCAGTGTTGAGCTTCAAAGACACCTGTCCCATTTCAGGTCACTGCCGCCTGTGAGCATCATTTCCTTTGCAGAGGGAAATTTCATGTTGATGTTCTCTGGGAGTTTTCTTTCATTGACTGATTTCCTAACATGGCGGATTTCTCTGTACCAACCACACTAAAGCTTTGGTGCCAGTACTAGCAAACCAGAGACCAGGGAGAGTTGGGATTCAAGTGGTATGGTAGGATCTGAAAGTGGTTCTGCAATGTGAAAGTGATTCTACAAGCAAGTACTGGATCAGATTCACCCAGACTCTTCAAGATTCCGTTCTCTGTTTCAACACTCCTTTGCTGCTGCCCTTTTACAGAGAGGTCAATGATCCCAGGACCCTCACTTCCGTTGGAACCTTGGACTCGCCCCAGAATGGTCAGGAAAGCCCCGTTCCTGCCTCTCTCTCCAAACCCCTCCAGCTCAGAGTGTCTACCAACAAAGGAAAGGCATCCAAAGCCCAATTTTGAATTCTTGGCGACTATTGTAATGTCTGCCTCTGTCGCCACCAGCCACTCCAGTCCCCGCCCTAAGGGTTCTGCTTTGGCCGTTCTTGGGCACAGACTCAGCTTCTGTGTAGGTGTCATCACCCCTTGCCTACAATCTATAAAACTTTTCTGTCCAGCATAACTTCTCTGGCCTGGATCTCTGAGACCAAAGAACCCGCCTGGGAGTTGCTTTGCTCAATATCCCTGTTATACTTTTTCAATTCGGCTTGATCTGGCTTACTGCGTTGGTGGAGAAACTTCTTATGGGGGGCAGAAAACCTATTACTAAGTTTCCTTGGTATAATTAAGATTTTCATAGGCTCTTCATCTGCTCTTCTGTTGTTATGAATCACACCTTTCTCAAATATACAATTTCATTTCTTTCAGTACCCCTCCCCCAGTCTCTCTCTCACACACCCACACCCCTAGTGATACCATCTCACTATGTAGCCACAATTGGCCTTATATTCCAAGTCTGACTTGGTGGAGTGTACAAGTGTGTGCCACCTCACACAGTTCACTTTACAGCTTTCGTGGCTACTCCACTCATTATTTGTTTTTTTTTTTCTCTGCTTTTTCAGGTTAGTGTTTCAAAGCCACAGTTCTTCTGTGTTCTCATTCCTCTTACTTCCTTTTTCTCCTATATCCCCTCTTTCCTTCCATCATTTCCTATATATGCTCTTGCTTTATTTCTTTATTCATTTATTTTATAATGTGAACATTTTCTCTAATACTGTCAAGTGTCCCAGAGGCTCCAACCAAACAATTATAGTAATAGAACTAATTGCAGACCATACACACTGAACTCCAGGGACTGGACTACTTTCGGTAGCTAAGAGATGTATTGGACTTGAGGTTTTTGAAGCTGGAAGAACATCACATGGTGGAAAGGTTGCTGAAGGGCAGTCTTGCTTTATAACTCCTACTCTTACAGTGCCAGACAGTCCAGTTGTCACTGATTGATCTCTCTTAACCTCATCATCTCATATTGATCCTACCATTAACACTGTTATATTGGTACCCACACATCAATATGAGTTTCAACTATATTTAAACTATAATGTGGAGATAGGAGCCGGTTCAACCTCCATCACAGCCAGGGTTGTTCCAAGGGGATCTTTGCTCATTTTTTTATTTCCATTTTGATGAAAAAGAAATAGCTCTGAATTAAAAACAAAACACCTTGAAAATCTCAGGATTATGGTTAAAGGGTTGCCTGTGTTTTTCTAAGATCCCTTGGTATTTTGCAGACTTCCCAAATCATTCTAGTCTGAAAATTCTCAAACACCCCAAAGCCAAGAAAATAGTATTATGAATCTCACCTATATAATGTTTAAGTTTAATGTCACTTTCTTTTTGTGCTTGTAGTTTTGTTTTGCCACTGTGCTAACACATAGGAGGAACAGAAAGGTTCATTTCAACCCTGGTCTCAGAGGTTTCCAGCCCTTGACTGGCAGCTGTCACTGCCTCTACACCTGTGGCAAAAGTAGGAACCTCAGGGAGGAAGGGTGTGTCAGAGGAAAGCTATCAGCCATGGGCAAACACCCAGGGACCTGGGCCAGTAACATCCATCAAAGAAATGCCCCAATGACTCACTCTGTCAAAGTGGCTTACCATAGCTATGCAACCTCCAAACAGCCTATTTGCATTTTGAATCCATCAATGAATCGAGCCATTGATACAGGCAGGGTTTTCATTCATGATCCAATCACTTCCCCAAAGAACCAACTCAGGCTGGGGCATGGTGGGGCACACCTTTAAGCCCAGCCCCCAGAGTCAGAGGCAGGAAGATCTTTGAGAGTTCACATCTACTCTGGTCTACATACAAGTTCCAGCCTGGCCAGGGCTACATAATGAGATTCTGCCTCAAAACAGACAATAAAACAAACCATCTCAGAACACTGCTTGTACCAGGACCAAGCCTTCAAAATGTTCATGGGAATACTTTAGTTCCAAACCATGACACACATCCTGATTTTTAATAAATATTTCACATAACTGACTTGAAGAAGCATGACGCGAGGCTGTTAGACACCCTTTTGCAAAAACAGTTAATTATGAAGATTTGTACATATGCAGAGAGGTTTTTCAGGCAGTTGGTGGGGCACTTGTACCCAGTACCCAAGCCTCAGCCATGCTTTTCCACCTTGTGTAGTCCCTTTTGCATTGAGAGAGCAAGATAGATTCCATCTTAAGAAAGAACTCCATTTTAAACAGGACTTGACGAGGGGCTGAATGTAGTTCCAGTAAAAACCTCAAACAGTTCCAAGAAAAATCACAACCAGCCAGGGCCCCCGGTCAAGGTGACCCCACTGGGGTGGGCTGGCCAATGAGGAACTTTGGTAAACAACATCTGTGGGCTCCAAATGTCCTTGTGGCTTTCTGACAACCATTGTTGAAAATTCCTCCAAGACCCCAACCAGTGAATTCAAAAGTTACATACTCTGACCCAATCCTGAGACGCCAAGGCTTGTACCTCCTTGCTTGCGGTTTTTCCCTTTAAAAACTCTAAACCCCAGGAGCTCATGACTGTTCTCCACCTGTTGGGTCAGAGTGCTGGGTTATGGACCCAGCTTGAGCTTGTAATCAATAAACCCCTGTGTGTTTGCATCAGATATCGGCTCCATAGTGGTCTTGTTCCAGGGTCTAGGGACACGGGCACAACAACATCACTGTTGTTTCATCCATACGCACTTCAACAATATAGAAATCTAAAAGAGAAAGATGTATTTGGTGTCTTTTCTTATGCATATTTTTGTATACGTGTATGTACACGTGTGTGGGTACAAGTACATGTGCCATGGCATGTGGTGGTTGGAGGAAGCTTTGGAGGTTCAGCTCTTCCTCCATCTTGTTTGAGTCAGGGTCTCTTGTTGTTTCTCCATGGCATCTGCCAGGCTAACGGCCCATAGTTTTCTGAGCTTCTTTTGTCTCTTCCTACTGTCTCCCTGAAGAAGCACTGGGATTACAGATGTATAGGCAGAAGTTTCTCTCCCACCTGCCTATTCCCAAATACCCAGCAGCCACTTCTTTAAATAGTTGACTCTGAGGTTTAATATTAGTTATAAATGCTCAGCCAGTAGCTCAGGCTTATTGCTAACTAGCTCTTACACTTAAATTAATCCATAATTCTTATCTGTGTTTAGCCACGTGTGTTGGTACCTTTTCTCAAAACTGCATTCTCATCTTGCTTCCTCCATGTCTGGCTGGTGACTCCTTGACTCTTCCCTCCTTCTTTCCAGCATTCTCAGTTTGGCTTTCCGGCCTAACTTCCTACCCAGCTACTGCCCAATCAGTGTTTTATTAAACCAACTTGAGTGACAAATCTTTACAGTGTACAAGAGGATTATTCCACAGCACAGATGTTCACTACTGTACCCAGCTTCAGTGTGGATTTTAGGGATCCAAACTCAGGTGTCAGGCTCGTGTAGCCATAGCTTTACCCACTGAACCAGTTCCCCAGGCCAAGACAAAGATTTAATCCTCCCCAAGTCCATAATTCTGTTATCACACTGTACACAATAAATATGAATTCCATTATTTTATCTCTTACCCAGTCGATGTTCAATGACTCCGATTTTCTCACATATAGGTGTTTTATAATTCTGTTGAATTCATAGGAGAGGACTGGTATGCTGTGTTTGATGTATAAAAGTTCCCATTTCTATCTCTTTCTTATCCCTTGGTGATTGATTGTATTTTCATCAGCTCCATTAGTCCAACAGCTCATTGCTGTCTTTACTAGGAACACCCACCAATGGCTGGCTGGGGAAGGGCAGCCAGAGGAAGACCTGGCCTTTACTCAGTAGGGTGCCTCTAGGGGGAGTCCACAGCTCCAGAGCTGACCAGGACTAACTTGGGCCTCTGGACCGAGGCTCCTTGCAGACTATGCTGTGGTTCAGTGACTCCCTCTGTGTGTCATACTGCCATCCTTTCTTAAAGGCATGGATTGTCAGGCCTTTTCCCAGTAAACTCTCCCTGTGCTATCTAGGTGATAGCACTCTACAATGTGCTTTGACATATGCCACATAAAAGGCCCTTCACCTTGATAACATACACCCAGGGCATTTGACTTATTTGTTCAATTTATTTAATTTGTGAGATGGGGGTTTCACAAAAGTCCAAGCTGGCTTTGAATCTGCAATACTTCTTCCTCAAGCCTCCAGATGCTGGAATGGCACACTTGTACCACCATGCCCAGCAGCAGGTGAGCTTATTCTTACATCTGTAGAGTCTTCCAGACTGTTGGGGAATCACACTTGATGTGGTTCTTCAAAGATAACATTACATGGTCAGAGCATTTTTTTTCAGGTATTTGTGCAGTTACTAACGTGTTACACTGAGTCCTAGTACCTGCATCCTTTCACATACAATGGGAAGCTTCCCATTGGGTCAGTACCTAGAAGTGGAACACACTCAGATACAGGTCATGTGGTCAACTGGATTTTGTACTAAATTGTTTTCCAAAGTGGTTATAGAAGTTTGCTCTCCAACCAGTGATTTTTTTAAAAAAAAAATTTGCTATTAATTAATTGTTAATTAATTCTGTGTGTCTCTGTGTGAAATGAATCCCAGAGAAGACATCAGCTCTCTGGATCTGGGAATCGGCGTGATGGGAATGCTGGGGACTGAACCGCAGTCTCTGTAGGAGCAGCAAGGGCTTGTAACCAAGCAATGTTTCCTGCACCACAACCAGCCATTTTTAAGAGCTCTCTCCCCACACTGTCAAGCACACCCTGTGTTGCCAGTCTGAAAAAATGATTAGTTATTGATTAGCGTTGTTTCTGGGAGAAGAGTGAAGTGGTGAAGAGAAAGATAAAACATGAGGAGAAAGTAAGGACAATACGATGCAATTGTCTCTTTTCCTGGAATCATCAACTCCATCCCAACCTCCTTTTCCCTGTGCATGTGGTGGGGGAAGGGACTAGCAGGCAGTCTTTAAAGATCAACTCAATGAGAACTTCATCAAGTCTTCCTTGTTGACCTCAGCAAAGTTGACAGCTTCCCTCCCCCATTACAGGGTGCCTTGATCAGGGCAAAACTAATTATTTGTTTTCCATTGAATCCCTCTGGTTATTTGTTTTCCATCACTTGGGTCACTAAACTGTAAGCCCTTTGGGAATAGACACACTAATTTCTTCGTCTGTGTATACCTAGGTCCAAGCATGACATGACCGACATCAGTGCTGATTGAATGAATATTGTTGAAGACATCTATACTTTTAAAGTTATCTTCGTCTAATACTCATCCGGAGAAGATCTACCTACTACAGTAGTCTATTGGGAATTTTCCCTCTAACCACAGTCAGGCACAAGATTTTGATTAGTTAGTTGATATGACACCCACTCATATTCCATAATCTATGTCTGGAAATGCTTATATGTAAGGTTGCATTTTGCAAATACCAATCATGTAGCAAAGAGTTCCATCTACAGCCAGGTGCAGGCCAAATCATTTCGGTTAAGTCATTATACCTGTAATGTCTTCTGGAACGGCTAATTACATCTTCAAGCTCCCCTTAGGTTAAAGTTAGCCAGCTGCCTGTTTTGTAACTAAATCTTGCAGAACACAGCTGGCCATCTGTTTCCCTCCTTCTATGGCTGCTCTCATTCTGCTACAGTAGAAGCAAGTCATTGTCACACAAAAGATTGTGTCGTGAGCAAAGCCTACACTATAATCTAAACCCTCTGAGAAAGTTTGTTAATGTCTACTGCAGTTGATAAGCTAAAATTATATCAGTAAAAGTGATTTCATGTCTTATGTTAGATGAAGGGCATAGTCCTTTGGTTTAAACTGTTAATATCATTATCAAATTCTTTTTACCACGAAAGGCATTTTTTTCACCTGTCATATCTTCAGTTGGTGAAATAAAAGAAGTAAACACAGCAATTGTTCAGTATGCATGGTTTTCAGGTTAGTTCCCAGATCTGTTTGCTCCTGTCATATTTGGCACTCTTAAAATTATAGATGAAGACTGTTTCTGTTAAAGTACATTAGATGGCTTATTAAGTGAGAGTTAATATCTACATTAAATCTATGGCCGATGGAAAAATTATACACAGAGAAGAGTTTAATCTCCTCACAAGATGGAGGTTCCAAGGTGGACCTACCCATACACAGAGGAGTTCAATCCATGATTCTCCATAAGCATCTCTGACTTTGCTGAACAAAGTCTAGAAGCTGATGGAGTGAGACAGCTCCCTGCCGGCAGTGTATCTGTGTGGAATCCAGAAGTATTGTTTCAGTAGAGATCTGAGATAAATGATCCCTAATACCTTGGCTCCTAAAATGACTGTTTCAGATGTTAGATTGTGATGAAGTTACATGTATGACCCCCAATTTGGTGCTCTGAGAAGACCACCAGAGTACAGGCTTTGGCTTATATCTCTAGATCTCAAAACAGTCCCAAGAATGCAAATAGGCTTGGAATGTTTGCTGGGTGAGTGTGGTGCTTTGAATAGGAATGGCCTCCATAGGCTGTATTTGAATGCTTGGTCACTAAGGAGTGGTGCTACTTGACAGGGATCAGGAGGTGTGGCCTTGATGGAGGAAGTGTGTCACTGGGGTTGGGCTTTGGGGTTTCAGAAGCCCAAACCAGTCCCAGTGGATCCCTCTCTTCCTCTTCTCAGCTCCTTCTCTCTCACCAAGTCTGCCTGCATGCTGCCATGCTTTCTGCCATGATGATAATGGACTAAAGCTCTGAAACGGTAAGCCAGCCCCAATGAAATGTTTTCCTTTGTCAGAGTTGCCATGGTCATGGTGTCTCTTCACAGTGAAAGAACATTGACTAAGATAGTAGGTTATTATGTGAATCCCTTTACATGTACGGAGGCTCCGGCGGGTAGGATTCTGAAAGTCGAAGAGAGTTTAAGTGCTACGGACATTACAGGGGTCTTCAAAGTATTACTCAGCCATTTTAAACAAGTGTGTGTTCGTGAACACGTATTTCAGGTAACTTAGTGACAGGTATATAACATAGACTCTGAAGACAATATACAAAACTTGAATTGACAAGACTTCACTTCTGTACAAGACACAGAAGGTGGCAAGAACCTGTCACTCTCTAACAACGAGAACAGGCTACAAACACTAGAAAGCTACAGCTTGCTTTATGCCCACCAAACAAGCCAGGAAAGAAAATCTGGGGAGGGAAGCCCTACATCAACTACATTTCAGCCCCTCTTGGAGAGCAGCATCCACAGTGGTTTTCATCCCTAGTGTTCATGTTCTCAGAAGAACATATATATATATATATATATATATATATATATATATACACACACATATATATACATACATATATATACATATATATATATATGTATGTGTGTGTGTATTCTTCCATCCTATTGGTTCTGTTCTTCTGAAGAACATATATATATATACATATATATATATATATATGTATATATATATATGTATATATATATATATGTATGTGTGTGTGTGTGTGTGTGTGTGTGTGTGTGTGTGTGTGTATTCTTCCATCCTATTGGTTCTGTTCTTCTGAAGAACATATATATATATATATATATATATATATGTATGTATGTATGTGTGTGTGTGTGTGTGTGTGTGTGTATATTCTTCCATCCTATTGGTTCTGTTCTTCTGAGAACATGAACACTGGTATGTATTTACCCAAGAAAAATGAAAATACATGTCTGCTTTTCCAAGATGATTATAGCAGCTTTACGCCTGACAGTAAAGAACTAGAAATGACTCAAGGGTGTCAACAAGACAGGCATTATGTGGTGTATCCATATGATTAAATACTATCAAGCAAGGAGAAAAGGAATTATTTATGCACACAATCAAAGGCATGATTCTCAAAATATTCGTGGAATGAAAGAAGCTGCAGACAAAGGCCTGTTTGCTGTACAACTCCATTTGTGCTGCATTCTAGCAAAAGCAAATTAATCTGCAGTAACAAAACGCTGCCTAGTCATGGGAACACTGGGCTAAACACGGGGCACAAACAGCCTTCCAGGGGAGATGATAAGGCTCAGTGCTTCGATCACCTTAGAGGATAGATTTCGCACCTTAACGGGGCGAAATCTGTCAAGCTAACTATGATGTACACTTTAAACAGATGCAGAATGTCATAGCCTTTGTCAATTAAGCTTCAATGAGAAAATAGATATGTCTCTATGCATATGCAAATGTGCAATGCATAGGCAAACACATGGAGGAAACAGACAGTTGGTTCTGTACAGGGAAGTGGACTTGGGATTTCACTATTTTATTGCATATTGTTTCAGAACTTAAAAAAAGATTCTATTTTTAATTGTGTGTGTATGTGTATGCTTGCGGGTGTGTGTGCACCTGAGGAGGCCAGAGGAGGTTGTCGGATCCCCTGGAGCTAGAGTCCAGGTGGTTGTGAACTTACTGACCTGGTTGCTAGGAACTGAATTTGGATCCTCTGGAAGAGCAATAAACACTTTTAAAGTGTGCTCTAAAGTATACTAATATGTTTCTTTCATGTGTATGTGTGTGGGGAGGTGTCTGCGCATGTGTGTGGTATGCACATGTGAAGGTCAGGATGTTTTCAATGACTTCTCCACTTATTTTTTGAGCCCTTCATGGGACCCAATCTATGTCGAATATCTGATCACTTTGGCCAGTTTGCATTAAGATTCCTAGTATGTCTGCTTAACTAACATCTCTCTTTTCTGTGATGTGACTGACTTTTTATCCACTGAGCCTTGCTCTGCCTCTTGGCTACATTCTGTTATTTTCCATATGCTGTATTCAGAGTTCAGCCCGGTTTCTCTAGCAACTTGATCTTGTGGAAGCATTTGACCAGCAAAGGAATGGAATGAGAGTGGGGGTGGGGGTGGGGGGTGGGGGAATTAGGATTGGGATGAATTCATTGTTGCGGGTTCCATACCATGATCACCTTGAATATAACAAATTTCACTGAGTCGTTTTTCTTTAATGAAATGAGGAAAGCTTTCAGCAAAATGACAAATGTTTCCATAGTTGGATACCTTAACAAAAGTCTTCTTAACATTTGATTAAACCTAAGCCAGGACCACATGTGTATGTACTTGGCAGTGTGATGATTCACATGCGCACACAACTGAGCTCATTCTGTGGCAAGGTTTGCATCCTGCTTTTTATTAACTATCACAGCACCAGCATTTCCAAATATCTCAATTTATTTTTTTGGAAACATGACTTTTATGTGATCATAACGTTTCAGGACATCGAAACATCATAATTTACAACCAATTTCTTATGGCTAGATATAGGATTTATTTACCATTTTTAAATAAAAATATAATTCACCAATAAATATACTTACATGTCAACCTCTTTGCCCTTTTACTTATATCTAAACATCAGTTACTACATGTGGAAATGCTGGGTTTAAAGTTCAAAAAATGCCTCCCTCCCCACAATTCTAATATGACCACATTTCTGTTCAACATGGCATGGTATTAAGGAAGGGCTGCAGGCCTGCATTTAAAGGCTATTAATGCATGAGGGCAAACTTTTTTTTTTTTTTTAAAAAAAAACAAACTGCTTATTTACATTTCCCTTAGCAACTGTGCTATATCCCAGTCTGTAGGAGGCCAGGCCGATCCAAGGCTTTCTCAGAGCCCTGCCGAAAGGACAAAGGGAACCCAGTTCTGTGTCCTTGCCCAGCGGCAGATTTGGCAAGGTCTGGTCTGGGGCATGGGCCAGAGCCTTGAAGGAGTTAAGGTTTTGGTTCCTGGGAACTTGGCTTTTCCCTGTGAAGAGCCCGGAGTTGTCAGCCCCAAGGCCACTGTGTGCTTGGTCTTCGACATGCTTGAGAGACTCCGTGTTCCCCAGGTGCAACACGGCTTGATTAGCTTCCTGCTGACCTCATCCCATGCCTCCCCTAAGAACTGTGCATAAGATGCTGCTCTTCTTAATCAACATGCTTGCATGAGCCATCAACCGTGTGAGACCTACTGATCCTAAACTTTCCTATCTTTTATCTTCTTTATCTTCTCATCCCCTGGTCATCATCTCCCCTTAGGACCCCGTCGCTGAAGATAAAATAAAAAAATAAATAAAAAAACAACAAAAAAAACTAGTTTGTTCTGGTCACTAGCCAAACATGAATAATGTCAGTTTAAAAACAGGTTTTAGAGGCAAAACCAGTATTTAATTCTTAATTGAATTTTATTATTAGAATGACATAAGTTCTGTTACATGCTGGCAGGTCATAGGTATTTCTCCCTTTATGAACTATAAACTGCTTTAAATTTTGAAACAAAATGCTTTGGGGAGGCAACATGGGCTTGTATAATAAGCTGTATGCCCCTATAATAATCCCTTTGCTCAATATAAACTATCAGATCTTCAGAGTCACTACAATATAGAGCAAATCTTTGATGTAACGAGGGTAGAGGTAGTGAGTACATGTTCCACAGAAATGAATGAATGGAGTGTGAGGGTCATACTCTTATTTTGGCACCCAGAAGACAGAGACAGGAGGAAGTCCATGAGTTTGAGGCCAGTATAGACCTGCCTAGTCTATACTGAGTTCCAGGTCAACCTGGACTGCAGAGGGAGACTCTGTCTCAAAAACATAAAGTAAAAAAATAAAATAAAATAAATGGGAAAAAGTAACCCATGGAATTTGAATGGACAAAGAATTCTAACTCAAACTATTTCTTTGACACACTACCATATTCTATAAAAATAAGCTATTATTTCCTGCTATAGTTGCTGGAAATACAAATGTTTCAGGTTAATAGAATATTTGTAAGAGGGAACATTCCACTATTTTCACAATCAAGCAAGACCTGTTTGGAATGATGAAATTTCTCATTAAGGAAGGGATTGGACTGCGGCACGGTTTAGCCAGTAAGGTGGCCGCCACATAAGCACGAGGACCCAAGTTCACATCCCAGCACTCACGTAAAACAAACAAACAAAAAACCCACAACTGGGTGCAGTAGTCATTTTAATCACTGGAGAGACAGAGAAAGGGAGATCTCTGGGGCTTGCTAGCCAGCCAGGCTAGGCACAGGGATTGCTGAGATCCCTGAGAAACCCTGTCCCCAAAAACTAAGGTGAAGAGAGACTGGGCAAAGCATTCAGTCTTGATCTCTGGCTCCCACATGCATGCACACACACAGAGACACACTCACACACACAGTGGGGGAGGTCTGATAAGATTAGTTGGAAGCATATTTGTTAAAATAACTATCCAGAGAGTATCAGATCATGTGGTCCTTTAGTGCAAGACCGTAGCCAGGGTTGGATACACAGTAATTAACTGCATCAACTACTGAAAATGGTGATTACATAAGTAATCCTCCTGTTTTCATTCTTTAGATCTAGATAAGATTGCCAGTTAATATAATATACAGAATCCAGAAATTCAGTCTGAAGTTCTGCTAATTATTTATTCATATTCATGAATCATTGCCACCAAAACCAAAACATAGAATATTTTCACCAGTCTAGAAAGTTCCTTTATGTCCTCCTCCAATTGACTATCCTTCCTCGAAACCCGAAGGTCCCCAAGCTCTGACTTCTGTCATCAGAGAGCTTTTACTATTTGATGACTTCATCTAAAGAGAAGTAATAGTGTGCATTTTTTGAGCAGAGACTATTTTACTAATCATAAATTATTTTAAATTTGTTTATGTTACTGGGTGGTGTCATTCCCTTTGCTACTGAATGAGATTTCATTGTGGGGATATTCTGCAATTTGCTTATGAATTTCCTGCTGATGAGTTGGAAGGTGTTTTCGGCTTGAGGCTATTATGAATGAGGCAGCTGTGAACAGAGCTACACGTGTCTTTTTGTGGACATAAGTGTTTGCTTCTCTTACATAAATATCTATGAGTAGAAATGTGGCATTATGGGAAGAATATTTATCTGTTGTCGAAACAAAATAACTCTTTGTCAAGCTGGTTATACCATTTTATATTCTCACTAGCAATTCAGAACTTCGGTTGTAAGCTTTTCGCTCTTGTGGACGCAGGCTGATGCTCTCTTGTTTGAGAGTGTATGTCCTCTTTAACAGAAATGCATCTTTTAAGGAGTTTTTGGCAGTTTTAGAAGCCAATCATCACCACTAGAAACAACCTTTTATTAGCTCAGAAACGCCCCCTATGCCTCGTTGAGTTAGTTCTCTCCTTTGAGATGTAACTACTTTCTGACTTAACAAATCATGGGATGTCTCCTATTCTCAAGTAAATCAATAAATGGATTTTAGTTATTTGTTGTGTTAGTTATTTCTGCAAAGCCAGTTGCCACAAACTTAGTGGCTCGAAGCAATGGCCTTGGTTTTGTTTTGTTTCTGTAAGTTAGAAGCCTGGAAGAGCACAGCTAAATTCCTGCTCAGGATCTTACAAGGGTAAAATCAAGGTGCGAGGGGAGCTGAAGGCCTCAGTGGAGTCAGGGTTTTCTTCCCAGCCTGGCTGTTGACAGAACCCCTTTCTATCGTACATTTTCCAGTTGGATCGCTCCCACCTCAGGATAGTCTGAGTTCTTCGTAAGCCCTGAGTCCCTGAGATTTCCCCGCAGCCTCTGATTTTAAGAGTTCCTATGATTAGTAAGGTCTGTAATTAACCCAGAATTATTAGCTTATGACTAACCTCGATGATGATTATGAAGGCCCTCCAGCGTGATTGCAGGTGTTATAAAACAGCCACTGTCATGGAGCCAGTTTAGAAACCTAAAATGAGACGTTTCTTGTTCATTTGTTGCAATCAGACTAATGTCTGCAAGGCTCAAGTTTGTGTTTGCAATTATTTCTAGTTTTAAACTTTTTCTTTTCTGGAGAGGTATTCTACTCCATGAACATATCATAGTTTGTTTATCCACTTTTCTACTCGACTGACATGTTTTTTTTTTTTCCCCTAGTTTCTGGCCATTGTGAATAAAAATCCTGAGAATGTACTTTTTTGCAAATCTTTTGATCACACATGTTTACATTTCTCTTGGTAAGTACCTGGGAATGTAACTGCTTGGTCAGAGGGGACATGCATGTTTAATTGTACAAAAAACTTCCAAACATTCCTCCAAATGGCTTGTTCATTTCTGACTCTTGCTCATCTAGCAATGTACAGGAGATATTTCTCCTCGTTTCTCTGTAGGTTTCTATGGGGGTTGAAGTTCATCTTCAAGAGGGAGATCTGTTTTTTCTAGCACCACTTATTATATTTTCTGAAAGAGCTGCAACACCTCCAACATCATTTATCAAAAATTTCTTTTCCACTTTAAGTTAATTTAGCTCATTTTTTCAGAAATTGTTTGATTATGTGTATGTTTATGTATGTGTGTAATATATATAAATCAGACACTGTAGCTTTATTCTTATACTTTAGAATTATTCTAGCTATTACTAAATATTTTTGCAGTGTTTACAGCACTGGTTTGGCAAAGATTTCCTTTTCCCATTTAGGCTCGGGCATTAAGCATGAGATGGCTTCTGGACTTTGTGTTTCATTATCTGTCTGTCCAGCTTCTCCCATGTCTCTCTTACTGGGGTAGAGAGCAGCATTATTCTTCCATAAAATTATTAATATGTACAAAGTTTCTTATATTTCCACATAAAGTCTTATTGTGGGTTTGCAGTTTTGTAGAAGAAGCTTACTGCTCCTTGGAATGTGACTGTTGAACCCATGTCTTCATCCAGGAAGAACGGCAAATCCCAACAAACTTGTTTCTCTTGAACAATAAACAGTTATTTCTCCACTTACTTGGCTCTTCCTTACTTTCAGCAATATTTTCTAGTTTCCAGTGTGTGGGATTTGCACATATTTTGCTAGCTCTAATCATTTCTTACTTTTTGATGTATTATAAATGGAGATTTTACACATTCTGTTTCTGATTGTTTGTTGTTAGTGAAGTGTGGTTGACTCTGCATCTCCTCCCTGCATACATGCCACACTGATGCGTGAGCTTCTGCTGCGTTCTAGGTGGATTTCCCACATGGACAATCCTGCTTTAAATGCCCAAAGATAGTTTGCCTTCTTCCTTTCAAATTTAGACATCTTCTGTTTATTTTTCTTAACTTCCAACACTGGCTAAAATTTCTTAGAACAATGTTGATCAGAAATAGTGTTAGTGGACATCACTGTCTCATACCTGAGCTTAGGGGACAATCTGTGTCATTACTGTGATGTCACTATACTTTTTCATTGAGGCATCTTCACAGATACACTGAGGAGGTTCCTTTCTGTCCTACTTTGCGTTCTCTCTCTCTCTCCATTGAGAATAGAGGTGGATTTTTATCAAATGTCCTTTCTTTATCTGTAGCTGTGATGATACAGGTTTTCTTTTTTAGATTACTAATTTGCTGTTTTTCAATGAAAACAAATTCAAATATTAAATCCAGCTTGCATTCCTGTGGTGGTGTGAATGAAAATGGCCCCCACAGGCCAAAAGGGAATGACACTATTAGGAAGTGTGGCCTTGTTAAAGGAAGTGGGTCACTGAGGGTTGACTTTGAGGTTTCAGAAGCTCAAGTCATACTTAGTGGCTCACTGTCCCTTGCTGCTTGCTGTCTGTGGATCCAGATGTAGAACTCTCAGCCCCTCCAACACTATGTTTCCCTCATGCCACCATGCTTTCTCTGCTATGATGATTATGGACCAAACTTCTGACCTGTAAGCCAGCGTCAAATACATGTTTTCTTTATAAGAGTTGCAGTGGTCATGGTATCTCTTCACAGCAATAGAAACCCTAACTGAGACAATCCCCATGTAGGCCTCACTTCCTCGTGATGTGGCATACTTTTTGTTTATTATTTGTTGCAATTTGCTAAGTTTTACTTTAAGCTGTAGGTCTATGGGGACATAGGTCCATTGCTTTCCTGTGGTGTCATTGGCAAGCTTTGGTCTGCCTGGTAGACTACTCTGGAAAGCATGCTTTGATGCTGGACCTTCCTTGGTTATTTGCTCCACTGTGTCCATTTGCTCTGGTGGATATAGATGAACTGCTATACCATGTTTCTCTAATTAGGTTATCCATCGGTTCTCAGGAATCTTTGCCAGGTTGTATCTTCCACAGAGCTCATCCCTTTTCATTTAAGTTGTGGAGATGATTGCTGCGGTTGTAGTTCACAGTATCCCCTTCATTTGTAGGTGTAGATACTTGGGAAGTGTGCTTGCTGCTTCCTGCGTTTTCTGTCGCTTACTCTTGTATGAATGAAAATGGCACCATAGGCTCATAGTGAGTGGTATTATAGGAGGTGTGGCCTTGTTGGAATAGGTGTCATCTTGTTGGAGGAGGTGTGTTGCTTCGGGCAGGCTTTGAGGTCTCAGAAACTCAAACTAGGTCTAGTGGATCAGTTTCTTTCCTTCTGCCTGTGGATCAAGATGTAGAACTCTCAGCTCCTTCTCCAGCACATGCCTGCCTGTATACTGCTGTGTTTCCTGCCATGACGATAATGGATTAAACCTCTAAAACAGTAAGCCAGTCCCAATTAAACATTTTCCTTTATAAGAGCTGCCGTGATCATGGTATCTCTTCATAGCAATAGAAACCCTAACTAAGACCATTTTCTGTTGCCTATTCTTGTGTGTATATATTCTTGTTAGACAGTTCTTAGCCTTCCCATTTTGCTCACCTGGATTTACAGCTTTCAGATAGTCTACACAGGTACACTGCAACATTTACACAGCTCAATTTGCTCAGCTGAGTATTTATTCATTTCAGGTAAAATACTTGACTCTTCCAGCACTGTATTTACCATTCATCTTTGGATTGTTTTTTGTCAGACAGATGGCATGTTTATATGCTTTAACTCACTCACACACTGTCATTTTTATTTTAAATAGCTTCATGCCTGTTATATAACACTATTCCTGGTCACCTCAGATGGGACATTAATGACAGATTAAGAAAGACACCACGAAAGTCCAACTGTGTGAACCATTGAGTTTTATTGGAGTTAATTACAGGCAGAGATGACACAAAGGCAGATTAGGCATGGATAATAACTTGTGAATGCAGGAAATCTGGAGCTCAATGCATACCTTGCTGGTGATTAGACAGGTTGGAGAGGGTCTCTTCTATGCAGCTCAGATGGTCTAATCCCTCATAGTTGCCTCTACTGCTCTCTGCTTCTCCCAGGCAGCTTGTCTGGTTTGAACCTCCCCTAGATAGCTCAGAGGAGAATGTCTCTTAGGAGTACTTATAGCATATGTACTTTTAGGGAGGGGGCTGCTAATGAGTCTAGTCAGTTTCAGAGACTTCCTGAAACTTTTGAGTTGTTTACTTCCTGCATTTAAGGAGCCTCTCTGCTGGCTGGAATGTTTTTATCTCAAAGAACGGCTACACAATGATATCTTAAGGAAATTTCACTATGTATATAATTTTTATTTACTGACATACTTCCACTTCTGATGCATTTTAATTGCTTTGTAGTATTAGTTCCTTTGGTATAAATTCCTCTTCCTTGTAGTTGCTTTTACTATAGTACAGGGTTGCTTGCAAAAAACCTAAAAAACCAAAAATCAAAAAACAAAAAACCTGTTTTTACTTACTAAAAATAACTTTGTCTAGGAGTTGGAGAGACTGCTCAGTCAGTAAAAAACTTGCTATGCATGGATGAGAATCAGGCTTGGATCCCCAGTACCCACACAAAAAGACTGAGGATAGCCATGCTGCTGACCTCAGTTCTGAGGAGGTAGAAAACCTAGTCCTGAAGCTTAGTGGCCAGCTAATCAGAACAAATCAGTGAGCTCCATGTTTAGTGAGAAGCCCTCTCTCAGAAACAAGGTGGACAGTGATGGAGAAAGACATCCAGTGTCGACATATGGCCTCCATATGCACATACACCATTCTCTGCATGCAGATGTGCATGCAGAACTGCTTGCACGTGTAAACACACATACACACACAAGTGCACACACATACACACATTGTTGTTTGACAAAAAAATTCCTGAAGAAACACAATACACACATTTACTCATCACAGACTGGGACCCCATAACAGACTGTAATACGGATACCACCAAAGTCAAACTTGGTGAACCATGAGTTTTACTGGGGTCACTTACAGGAATATGGGTGAGGTGTGGTGGTATTGTGTTCCCCAAAATATTGTGTACCTTAATAAACTTATCTGGGGTCAGAAAACAGAAAAGCCACAAGATACTTAGGCTAGAAAATGTTAGCACACGCCTTTAATCCTAGCATTCCAGAGACAGAAATCCCTCTGGATCTCTGTGAGTTCAAGGCCGCATTGGAAACAGCCAGGCATGGTGACTCACGCCTTTAATCCCAGAAAACAGACTTTAATCCCAGGGAGTGGTGGTAGAAAGCAGAAAAGTTTATAAGGCGTGAGGACCAGAAACTGGAAGCATTTGGCTGGTTAAACATTTGGCCTGGTTAAGCATTCAGGCTTTGGAGCAACACAGTTCAGCTGAGATTCATTCTGGATGAGGACTCAGAGGCTTCCAGTCTGAGGAAACAGGACCAGTTGAGGAATTGGCAAGGTGAGATAGATGTGGCTTGTTCTGTCTCTCTGACCATCCAGCATTTCACCCCAACAACTGGCCTCGGGTTTGATTTTATTAGTAAGAACTTTTAAGATTCATGCTACAGGTGAGGGGTTGCTCACAGAATTAGACATGACTCAAAGACAGCTGCATCACCAAGGCCCACCCTAGTATGGGTGACAGCTCACAAAGGCTGGGAACCTGGAGCATACTGCACAGCCTGCAGGCAGCTCAACAGGTTGGAAAGTGTCCTTTCTAAGTGATTCAGTTGGTCTAAACCAGTGGTTCTCAACCTTCCTAATGTGGTGACCCTTTAATACAGTTCCTCACGTTGTCATGACCCCTAACCATAAAATTATTTTTATTGCTTTTTCATAACTGTAATTTTTTTTATTTTGGTTTTTCCGAGACAGGGTTTCTCTGTGTAGTTTTGGCGCCTTTCCTGGATCTCGCTCTGTAGACCAGGCTGGCCTCGAACTCACAGAGATCCACCTGGCTCTGCCTCCCGAGTGCTGGGATTAAAGGCGTGCACCACCACCGCCCGGCCATAACTGTAATTTTGATACTATTGTGAATCATAATGTTAGTATCTGTGTTTTCTGATGGCCTTAGATGACCCCTGTGAAAGGGTCATTTGACTCCCAAGGGGTCAAGATCCCCAGGTTGGGAACTGCTGGTCTAAGCCTTTTTCAGCCATCTGGGCTGGTGTCTGCTTCTTCCAGGCAGCTGATCTGGTTTCAGAGTCTCCTTTGTGGCTTGTCTTCTCCAGGAGTGACTCTCAGTAGTAGTCTTCATTACTTATTCTGGGAGGAAAGGGCTAGTGGATCTGGTCAGTTTCATGGACTTCCTGAACCTATTTTGAGTTGTTTACCTGCTGGCTTAAGGAACTTTCCTGCAAGTTGGAATGTTTCAATCTCAGAAGAAACTGCTATAACACACACACACACACACACACACACACACACACACACACACACACACACACACACACACACACACACACACAATCTTTGTCTTGTTTCTTCTATTTTGAAGAACTGTTGAGTAAAAAGGCTAAGCTCACTTCCAGGATTTGAAATCCAACCAAACCCTGAGCTCAAAAGCCCACCAATCCCTGGGCTTGCCACAAGCTCAGGACTTGAAATCCCATGAATCCTCACCCTAGAAATCTCTACTCTGGAAAACCCTGCCCCCAAGAAACTCTATATAAGCCTGGCTCCTGCTAAGTTCTCTGCTGCCTCTCTCCCAAGCAGGGGCAACCACTTATTGGTGAAATTATTAAGGCAACTCCACATAGTTAAAAGGTTTATTTTGTGGGGTAACTTAGAAGTGAAGGGATAGGCTACAGGGTCTGGGAAAGGTGTGGCGCAGTCCGGCGGTGTTCTCTGGAGAACTCTGCTCGATCTACCTCCAGTGTCCAGGGTCCAGGAACCAAGAGAGCCCACACATCTGGATCTCGGGTCTTCAGCGTCCTCTCTCAGCCCGCCTTGTAGGCATGACTGTTACCGAAGCCTCAGTGGGGGTTGGAACTTCCAGGTCAAAGCTGGAATGGCTACCCACTACAACCACTCTCCTGTTTTTATTTTTCCGTCCCAATAAATCCATGTGAGGTTTGATCTGTGGTCTGACTTTGTAGTATTTCTTGGCTCCCGACTGCCAGGATACCTTTCCCTTTAGAGCTGCAATACTTGCATTGAGGAAACCTTTCTCTTCAGAGCTGCTGTAAAGCTTACAAATAAAATCAAATAAAATAACCCTCATGATTAAAATCCTGTCATTTTCGGCAATGAAATCATGTGTGTGATGAGTCTCAGGTATCATGAAGGGACACTCGGGAGGTTGGGTTATCTTGATGGCAGATGACCCCCACACTCTTTTTTTTTTTTTTTTCAAGTATAGCCATATGGCATGTATAAAGAAGTCTGCTCTGTCTGCCTTCATGCATGCCATGTTGACTGGCTACGTGGAGGTGCACTAGCCCTGATGTAACCAACAGAGTAAAGCCATGTACTGAGAGGAAGGCAGAGCAGACACTAGAAAGAACTTCCTGTCCTTACTGACCAAATACTACTCCTCCCTTGCCTAGAATTTCTATTTCACATGGTATTGATTGATACATAGTCAAGTCTCTACCCAGTTGATTTTATCTTACAACAGAATAGTAAGTATACAAAAGGCTCTCCAAGCTTTACTTTTCTTCCAGCACTTACTGTTGTCGATGTCTGTCTGGGTTCCACTCCTCTTACTGGCCAATCATTGACACTAGAACTGAACTTCATGAGGGAAGACTTTGCCCTGCTTCGCTGCTTCTTAGACAGCCAGGCCTGGAGAAAGCCCCGTCAGCATCAGTACTCAGGCCAGCTGTGTTCCTTCCAACTTGACTCCTTCCACAACAGCAGCCATTGGCTCTACACATTCCTAGGTGTCCCATGATTTATGCTCCCACCCACTTCTTTACAAACAGGGGATGCAATGATTTATGTTCCACCCTCATCCCCTTTTAGAAAGATCCAATACTGTATAAGTGCATTTCTGTTCGTGTGTCAAAATTTCTGCAGACATTGCCCAACATTGTTGCTACACTAATGTCACATTAACCACTGAGGATTGTGTAGTGAGAGGATTGTATGACATACAGACTGCATGTGTGTTGTTTTCCTCATTACCAGTGAGGGTAAGTATCTTTTCATGTTTTTTTGCTGAACATTTGAATTTTTTTCTGTTTTTTCCCCCTTTTTTTTTGCTATATTCAATCAAAATCCTTGTCATTGAAAAATTGTGGTTGCTTTTATGTCTGTGGTTTTGATATGCATTCCTTTTCCCCCCCTCCAAGCTGCCACTTTTGTGAAGATTTATTTTTATTTTTCATTTGTGTGTGTGTGTGTGTGTGTGTGTGTGTGTGTGTGTGTGTGTGTGTGTGTAGGGGAGGTTTGAGGGAGAGGGATGGCATGTCACATGTGTGAGAGTGGGCACAGAGTCCAGAAGAGGGCATTGGATCCCTGAGCTGGAGTTTCAGGGGTTTCTGAGCTGATGGACCTGGGTGCTGGGAGCCAAACTGAGGTCCCTCTGCAGGAGTGCTAGGTGCTCTTAACTGCTGACCCATCTCTCCAGGCCCCATTATGTTTTTCTGGACTCCCTGGGCACTCTTATACATGTGACATACCATCCCTCTCTCTCAATATCTTTTTAATGTTACTTGTCATTCATCATCGCGTATTTCGATATTGTACATAATAAAACCCTTCCAGTTTCCTCGGTGTAGCGTCCTGTCGTCACCAGAAATGCTTCCCTCCTCGATGCCCAACACAAAGTCTCTCCTCTTTTCTCCTGACACAGTCTTGACAGTTTATACTGAGCTCGAATCCATCTGTTATTTATTCTCACACGGGAAGTGAGGATACTTCTGGTTTTATTTTTAACCCCAGTGATTGCTGCTGAGTTTTGAATGGTTTTGCTCTCTCCAAAAATTCATACTGAAATTGAACCATGGAGTATTGAGAGGTGTGGCCTTGGGGCAGTGAGTCAAGACGGCCCATGAGAGTTGTGAGTCTAAAAAAAAAAAATTAATGGACTGGTTCTGTGGTCAAGAGTACTTGGTACTTTTAACTTGGTACTCTTGCAGAGGATTCAGGATCAAGATTCCTAGAACCTACTTGGTGTCTCATAACCATCTATATCTCTAGCACCAAGGGATCCAATATCCTCTTCTGATCTCTGAAGGTACCTGTCACACATGTGACACACACACATACATGCAGGCAAATCACTCACACATATAAATTAAAAGAAATAAATCTAACAAAATACTTTTAAAGTTTAATGGAGAGTTTGTCCTTTTCTGCTCTCTCCCCTTCTACCCCATGAAGGGATGGCATTCATCCTCCTGAAAGATGGAGCAGTAAGGTGCCATCTTGGAAACAGAAAGAATAGCCCTCACCAGACATCATTTGACACTTTAGCCTTGGAAACCTTTCCTCCCAAACTGTGAGGAATAAAACTGAATAAGGTAATAATAATCATATCATGGTTATTCTTCATTAGTCGAAATAACATCATACACATACGTACCTCTATCAAACTATTTGCTCATTTTATACCAGTTCATACATGTAAAAATCATTCCAAGTGTAAATCATGTACTTAAATATCTGAATGTGTACTATACGTGTAAATTTTTCCTTGCTGTGACAAAATGCCAGAGGAAAACTACTGCAGGATGGAAGGTGATTTCAGGGGAGAGAGTAGCACAGCAGGGCAGCTCACCATGGCAACCAGGGTTTGGGAGTGCCAAGGAGCATCTGCACTCCGTCTCCCCCTCTTTTATTCTACCTGGGTCCCCAGCTCATATTTAAGAGGGGTCTCACTCCCTTAGTTAGACATCCCTGGAAACACCCTCGTAGATGCAGCCAAAGAATGCCTTTCTAGTCTCCGGGACATCCACAGACACCAAGGTCCCGGCACCTTTGGTTATGTTAGAGCCGTTCTTCCTGCTCTTCCTAATAGTATTTGATCATTTCCTTCCATGGATGGTTTAAACTTCGTGGTCAAATTAGCATTTCTAAGACTCCATTTCCAAGTGGTTGAACAGTATGGAAACAGATTTAAAAAAAAAAAAAAAAAGGCATGTTCTTTATGCTGTGTAGCAATATAAGTTTAAGAATGTGGGCTTTTTTTTTTTTCTGCCAAGGGGGAGAAAAGGGTAACATCAGAGATATTTAACAAATACCTTTTTTAGTACCTTTTACCCTGTTTCAACTTCTCAGACCATTCTCAATAATACTTTGTAACAAATATGATTTAAATGACTAAACAAATAACGTAAACAGATTTGATGACATCCCTTGTTTTCCCAGATGCAGAGAGTGGAGGTGAGAAGGCTTTCCCAGTTGTCCAGCCAGCCCTGCTCTCATCCCTTTCAGGTAGGGCTTGAGTTGGGAAAGTCTACGGAATCTTCTAGTATGAGCTTTTGACTCCATGGATTTCTGTCTGTGGAGCATAGCATAAGCCAAGCTAAAGAGCTGTGTGCCTCAACCCTTCCCTTCTTATTTATTATAATAATAGGAATAGGAGCCTTGGAGACATAGAGGAGGAGTACATAGAATCAATACAACCAACCCCAGTGTCTGTTCAACCATGAAGTTTAAAGAAAATCCATCAGGGACCAAGAGTATGTATGATGTATGTATGTATATATGCACACACACACACACACACACACACACACACAAATATGTGCAATTTAGCAGTTTCACGAGAGGATTGCATCCCTCTCTCTTTTTCTTTACTGAAAATGTTTAGGCTGAAGTTAGAACTTCTTGTGTACTTTTACGACTTGGAGTCTTAAACACTACAGTTACATATTTACAAAGGAAATTTGTAAATTTCCAAATTTGTAAATTTACAAATATGTATGTGTGTGTGTGTGAACATAAGTCAAGTGGTTTTCTTTCATTTATCCTCTTCATCCTCTTTTAATTAAATAGGGTCTCCCTATGTAGCCCTGACTGGTATGGAACTTGTTATATAAACCAGGTTGGTCTCAAACTCAGACACCCACCTGCCTCTGGCTCCTGAGTGCTGGGATTAAAGGGATGAGCCACTATTTCCCAGTCTAGTTCTTTCTATTGCACTCAAATGGAAGTTACTAGAATATGAAATACACGGTGATCCTAAACTGACAAGGTGTTGACATTTTCTTTTCATGAAGGTTAAAGACCCTAGAATTCAGTTGACAAAGTCACCCCCCTCATTTCTTTTTGAGGTAGGTTATAAATATATAGCCTAGGCTGGCCACACTCTCTCAACATTGCTTCTACCTTTAGGTTTCTGGGGTTGCAGCATGTGCCACTATGACAGACTCTTTCCCCATTTTTTGTCTTTAAATTTTACCATTTCAACACATAAACCTTATCTATAGAGATAGTCAAAATAATTTAGGATTCTACAGTAGTCCTTTATTTTTCCCTTAAGGAAAAAAAAATATTATCTGGGGAGTGACTTTGGCCAGTCTGCTCTGTTGAAGTAACTTGGAGGTGGAATGCAAACTCTTATTCTAAAAAACTCCCTCACTTGCAAAATTGCAACAATTTAAAAAGTTGACATGTATTCCTAAAACTTTCTTTTTTCTTCCAATATCAAAAATTCTTCGTAGGATAAACTATTAAAATGCAGTGAGTGTGATGGTGTACATCTGCAATCCAAGCACTCAGAGGCTGAGGCAAAAGGACAGTGAGTTCAAGGCTATCCCAGGCTGCATAGAAATACCTTTCCTCCATAAATTTAGAATTTGATTAAGTAAATAAAATGAACCAAGTGAAATAATTTCTACATCTGGAAAGAACTGCATTTTGTGTTGAAAAGGCAAAGCAGGGCAACTCTTGTCTGATTTTATCAGGAGGCCCAAGTGGTACTCATCATTTCCAAACTTTTCCCTCTCTGGTTTGTTATGATAAAGTACACAGCCATATCTGGGACCTGTGACGAGGTCAAACATCACAGTACAAATGGTAGAGGGAAGCTGCTTGTCTTCAGTGTGGATAGGAAGCAGAGAGTGGGGGGTTAAGGCAGAGACAGATCAGGGACTCACTATTACCCCCAGAATATGCCCTCAGTGACTTCATCTTCAACAGTATCCTCCACCTTCCAATACTTCATTACGAACTGGCCAATGAATCCCTGATTAGGTTAGAACCCTTTCGATATAAAGCCCGCTCAATGATTGGCTCCACCAGCTGGGGACCAAGCCTTTGACACATGAGCCTTTTGGGGGACACTTTATATCAAGACATGATGGTCTCTGCACCTACTCTTGCCTTTTTCTTTACTCAGATCTACCAAGTCATCAACCTAGTAGGATCTGAGAATGTGTATCCGTGATGTTCTGAAGGCACATTGCCCTGTGGAAAGATTGTTCTTGGCAATTTAGCAGTTTCACGACAGGATTGCATCCCTCTCTCTTTTTCTTTACTGAAAATGTTTAGGCTGAAGTTAGAACTTCTTGTGTACTTTTATGACTTGGAGTCTTAAACACTACAGTTACGTATTTACAAAGGAAACTTGATCTTTCTTGCTTTGTCTTCTTCTGCCTGCACCTTTCCCTTGTTTGACTGATCCTCCTTCACCGTACCTTTTCATATCTTGGGGTGTCTCTTCAGCATCTTCTTCTCCAACGTGGTCCTCCTCTGTGGTTTGTATTCAGCAAGAACACTTTGGCCTCGTCGGACATGCTTTGTTTTGCCCCACTCTGTGAACTTCCCCCAGGGTGCATTGAAGGTTAATGGCTGGCTCCATTTATGGAATTCTCTTGGATCCCTCTTGGAGAAAAGTGCCAAAGAATATAAGCAGGGCTCAGTGCCACTTTGAGATCTTTGGCAGCAGTTAACTCTGCAGCTCACACATGATTGAGCCTGTACGATGAGTATTCAGAGATGGGTAACACCTGGGGGGGCAGCACTCACCAACCTAAGACAGAACACCTGTGGGGCCTGGGCAGGCGTCTCCATGATGGGTAAGGTGACCTGCTGACGTCCCACGCAACCCAAGTCAGAAGCTCATTATTTAATAAAAGGGGGACCTGTAAGTGCCTGGCCCCCGTTTTGAGTAACTGTTGCCTTGCTTGCGGATCTTGACCTTGACATCCTCCCTATGCTATTCCCTGCCAGGTTCCACCCTCCTGAATGCTTAAGGGAAGTTCCTTGTCTATGTATCCTGAATAATGGGCGTTAATAGCTTAGATGCAAGATTGTAAAACATCAGTATCGAACTTCTGCCCTCTGGGGTTCTCCTATTGTGCTGTAAGCCTGTATTTAAGACCTCCTCCCTCCTTCAATAAATGACATTTGGCATTTAAAATTAAAATATATATATATAATTGAATGAATACTGCGAATGTAATCTATGAATACCACAAATGTGATTAATATCATGAGTGTAATTAATGAGTATCATGAGTATAATTTAAAAAATAAAAAAAATAAAAAAAAAGAAGCAACACATACATACAATCCAGTACTCAGGAGACTGGGACAGTGAGGACAGCCAAGACTACAGTAAGACCCTGTTAAAAAAATAAAATTAAGCCGGGCGGTGGTGGCGCACGCCTTTAATCCCAGCACTTGGGAGGCAGAGCCAGGTGGATCTCTGTGAGTTCGAGGCCAGCCTGGTCTACCAAGTGAGTTCCAGGAAAGGCGCCAAAGCTACACAGAGAAACCCTGTCTTGAAAAACCAAAAAAAAAAAAAAAAAAAAAAAAAAAAAAAAAAAAAAAAAAAAAATTAAAATTAAAAAAAAAGATAAGCAGGGCTCAAACATATCTGGGCTCTGATGAGTCCTTTGAGGGTGACTCTAAGCACCTGTTCCCTTCTATCCTTTCTGAGCCCAGCTTCTCAAACATCCTTTATGAGCACTGGCATCTTTGGCTCATGTGGGAAAGGAGTCTGTGAACCTTTGTGGTAAAAAAAGTGCTGGACTTCTGTTCATGTAGTAGTCCTCCTTGTCCATTGGCAGGTGGGGCATTGTTGCTCACTCATTGAGCTTTTTAGCCCCTTTTTATTCTCATCTCTCATCCACAAGAGTCTCAATGATCTCAGTGGTCAATTGAAAGTTTCTCATGGGCTATGGGGAAGATGGGAGTTGCTCCAAGAGCTTTAACCTGCAAAGGTCAGGGGATAGCAAAAGTATTGTGGAGCTGGTTGATCAGATGTACTCAGTAGCGTTTAGTTAACCGCGTGCTGGGTCACAAGGTCAGTGAAATTGACCTGCTACTTTTTCAGTGATATATTATGTTGTTTGTTTACATTATGATTCCTTCTGTTCTAATAAATTAAACCCAAAGTGGGTCAAACAAAAAAGATACTTTCTTGTCTTCTGTAACCAAACAGCTCAGGGGTGGGGCTGTCTTCATGAGCATCTCTGTGCAGGCTGCAAATGGTGCTACTATAAGGACTCCTGATTTTCTCTCCAGATATTTTGGCTTTTTTCTTTGGTATTGAGTTATTCATAGGCAAGCTCTCCCCTCAAACTCACAGGATAGCTACAGAAGCTCCACAACACATACCTCCTCGGTTTCTCTTGTACAAGGGACATCATAGTCAGTCATTTGTAATGGAAAGGTTAGCCTCGTGATACTTTGCTTCTTGTGTATCTGGAAATAGGAGAGACCCTGGAGATCAGATGTGTCCTTTCCCAGGGCCACTGCTAAAGCTTCCGGGTGTTTGGTTGCCACTGTTGTTGCTTGGTAACAGAACCCTGATTCCTATTGGGTATTCTCCATCCACCTTACATGCATATGCTTCAGGACTGAATTTTGGTTCATTCTTATCTTGGCCCTTTTTCTCTCAACTATAATTGCCTTGACACAAATATGTTCTATAATTTTGGCCAAGATGTAGAGGAAGACAGCTGGAGCTTTTTATGAAGCATCTCCCTGCACTTGAGAAAGGTTACTGAAGAAGAAATAACCTCTTGGCTTAGAGGTTGTTGTCCAGAGGCAACCAGCAGTCATTGTCACTATTTAGTGGTTAAAGTAACTCAAGAACCAAGCACAAAAGACAAAGTCGATATCCTGAGGATCATCTCTCAAAATGATGGAAAGAGCCTAGGGTGTTGATGACACCCCAGAACTCAAGTATTGATCAGTGTGAGAGCCACCTTCAGACTTCTTATTATGTGGGACAATAAATTCTTGTTGATTAAATCCTTCTGTGTTATACTTTCTTATGGAAAGAGGAAGTGTTCTTTGCTGCTTGTGTGACCTCCTGACCTATACTGTGAAGGTCCATTGTTTTATCTTTTACAGTGCATTCAACCGAAAGGATTCTAAATGGTTCCTGACCACTCACCATGGGAAGGTGGTGTGGGATTGGCTGCAGCCTGGATGACCCAAATCTCTTTCTTCTACAACTTGGATCAGTTTGCTTTATCAAGCCTATGGGCTGAACATGAAAGATGAAGAGTATCCATTGAGCAATGAGAACATAGGTTCCATAAAATACTCAAATAGACACTTAAACAAAAATACTGGATGTGCACCGTTTTGTGCTCTTGAATGAACACTTCTTTCAGTGTTTCAGACTAGATACACAATGGGTGTGGGTATGCACATGGTCTGATGGCTCAACAGAGTCAACTCTTGCAGATACTTCAGACCAAGGACAGATCTGCTAATACTATTAATTCGTGTCAATAGCCCATGAAGCCTTTCCCTTAGGGTCTTTGATCTCCAGCTTTGGGCCATAAGCCATTTTGAGATCACACCAAACACAAATGTGACTCACGGTTGGATAGAGGAAGAGCTTTGCTGGAAGAGCCACTAGGCCCTCTTTTAGTAGGAGGTATCACCCCTCATGCTGTGTGGTTTTCTGGCCTTCATCTCATGGACTTCTGGAAGTTCAGTTGTCTCATGGCTCTGAGAATCAGTGTGGTGTGTAGAAGAGGGCTGAGGTTCTGCTCTGTCTAGTACCTCCTGTCCTGTTGCCTGGAACGGCATCTGTCAGGAGAGTTTTGCAGTCAGCCGAGCAGATGGTTAGTTCATGAACTCCCAGAGACCTGACACACTCTGTGGAAACAAAGTGTGGTTTGTGCTGTTCCTGTTTCATCTTCGCCGAATGTGCTTCAACATCTAAAGATTAAAAAAAAAAAGATACATACATACACTATTTGGAAGAATTTCTGTATTTCTGCGTATGAACTTAAGTAACTTTATGGCAAGATAAACTAATCAATATTAAACTGCTTCTCTCCAAATTTCCTCTGTGGCTGGCACAGACTAGCATTTTTAGCTAGATATAATTAATGTGAACATGCTTGTTTTTGCTTAAAAATAAAACAAAACCTCTTTATTTATTCAGATTGGTTTTCAAGGGGAAGGAAACACTGAGAATTCCAAGAACCTTTGCTGGAGGGTGGGGAGGATTCCCTGTCAACTCCCCCGGAGTCAATGAAATCTTGAAGGGCCCGGTATCTCTTACTGCTCACTCTGCTGTGCTGACAGCACCAAAGCCATGGCTTTCCATCCAGGAGCTTCCAGAAATGACTCGACAGGACACACCCAAGGTCTGCCTGGGCCTCTAGGTCACCCACGATTCTTCACTCCTCCATGCCCTTGCCTTTGCTGGATCATTGGATTCTCCTTACAAGAAGAAAGCAGGAAAAAAAGAAAAGATGCTTTCTGGGATAGTTTTCCTCACTATTCCCTCCAAATGCCTTTAAAAACAACAACCAAACCAAACCAACCCCTCCCCCCTTCACGAAATAAAACAAAACAAAAACACTGATGACTGCCAATCTAAAAAGATTAAAATTAACAGTCCTTTCACATCACTTAAAGGAGACAGCCATGTTTGGTGTAATTAAAAATGGGTATTTGTACAGCTGTCCTGAGGTTCATGCAGAAGAGGATTGACCTTTGACCTTGCTGCCTGAGTCCTTCCGCACAAAACAGTCAACTCTTCCTTTGTGGTGCCAACTCTTTCTCCACGCCATTTCTGCATACTGGGATGTCAGTACCTGCGGGAACTGAGCAATAAGGGCTGAACTTTAAAATACATTGTCCACATATTTTGTCTGGGAGTCTGCAAGGCCTGAAGACTAGTTCTAGGAGTTTCTGAAAATACCCCCCGGGAAGGGAGGGGAATCCAACAGTCTCCTTTGTGAGTTTGGCGGGAGCTCTGGGCACTTTGGCTCTCGGTGGTACCCCATGGCCGGGGCCTCCCCTGCCTTAAGCGGTCCTAGGCTGGCATCCTTCTGGGAAGAAAGGGGCGGGGTATCTGGGGATAGATACATCCGCACAAAGAGCGCTTTCCCCACCAAAGCCCTGAGAGGCGGAAGAAGCAGAGCTCAGCATCTGGCTGATGTTCAAGCGCTCACCCAGCAGGCTTCAGGCAGCTTTGGGTCATTTTGAGCCCATTCTGCCTGAAACTGAATGCCGGGGCAAGCTCGGGTCACCACCTGCGGGCCGGGGGCGGGGCGGGCCACACACGCTGAGGGACGTGGAGGCCGGGGGGAGAGCCAGGAGTTAGAAAAAATGTGACCCTGCGACCCCAAACGCCGCTAGGCTCCCTCTCCTGCGCTCCACCTGCTCGTCCTCACACAGCTGCCAGCCGGCCATGGCCAGCCCTGCGCCCTTAGTGGCTTCCATCAGCCACCAAATGGTGGCTCTGCAGACCCTGCAGCTGCTACAGCAGGAGTGGGGCTGGGGCGACGGTCCTAGCGCCCCCGGAAGCCCGCGCGGTCAGGACCACGTGCCCGTCGCCCAAGCTCGTCGCTCAGGCCAGATGCGGACCCGGCGGGGGCTGGGACGCGGGGGCGCGGGAGCGCGGAGCTCCCCCGAAGCAGGCGGGCTGCGAGGCGCAGAGGGGGGCGCGGAGCTGCTGCCCTTCCCCCGGGACCGCGGGCCCTGCACCTTGGCGAGGATGGCGATGCGCAGCGCTCTCGCCCGCGTGGTGGACTCGACCTCGGAGCTGGTCAGCGTGGAGCAGACTCTGCTTGGGCCTCTCCAGCAAGAGCGGCCCTTCCCCATCCACCTGAAGGTGAGTCTGTCATGCCTTCCCCTTGGCCTGCAGTGGCTGGATGGAGTGAATGGGGCCACAGGGGTCCAAGCAGGGTGTGGTCAACCTGCTGTGGGCGGGGGAAGAGGGCAAAAGGAGACAAGCACGGAGGACTGTCATGTGGGACAGAGAGCCTGAGAACCAACCACCTGGGGTGCGCCTGACTAACTAGACCTGGACCAGGACCAGTGTGTGTGTGTGTGTGTGTGTGTGTGTGTGTGTGTGTGTGTGTGTGTGTGTGTGTGTGTGTGTGTGTGTGTAGGGGTTAGGGTGCAGGATGAGGAGCAGAAGCCTTGTCAAGACCTACCTGTCACACAAATAATTTTTCTACCTGTAGAAGTCAGCTGCCGCTACCTCCTCCTCCAAGCCTGTAACCTTAAGTACACTTTAAGTCCCCAGTTGCATATATTATGATGGCATCATCCACGTTTATTTAAAGTTCCTTCACACTCGTGAATCACAATAGTTTTTCATAAATCCAGTTCCTCACAGAGTGCAGAGACCTGACAGAGAACCTAAATCCTCATAAAGTGGGCTGAGGGCAGGTAGGTGGTCCCGGATATTGACAGGCTTGCTAACAGTAACAGGGACTCCTTCTGAGTCAGCTTGACGTGTATGGGGGGTAGAACTGGGAAGAGGGCTGAGGTAAGCTGGGGTCTAGGGTTTTGGGGTTCGGTCCTGGCCTTACGGTTAACTAACCTAATTGTGTTGGTTAGATTTTATTGACTTGACACAAGCTAGGGTCATCAGAGAAGAGGGAAATTCAATTGAGAAAATGCCTCCTTCAGACTGATGGTAGGCAAGTCTGTGGGGGCATTTTCTGGACTAGTGATTGATGTGAGAGGGGAGTGGAGGGGAGAGCCCACAACCCACTGCACAGTGCCACCCTTGGGCAGCTGGTCCTGGGTTGTATAAGAAAGCTAGCTGAACAAGCTAGTAATCATGGTTCCTCCATGGACTCTGCTTCAGTTCCTGCCTCAAGTTCCTGCCCTGACTCCTTCATGAAGGGCTGTAAACTGTAAGCTGAAATAGACCCTTTCCTGCTCAGGGCACTTTTGGTCACTGTGTTTATCACAGCAATAGAAAGCAAACTTGACATTGTCTTAAGGTCACAACTTTTTTGGGACCTGCTGGCTCTCAAGTTGTGGCCAGGAGCATCATCTTATCTAACCACTTGGGAGTCCAGAGGAGATGCGGTGTTGAGGAGAGCTTGGTACATTCCTTAAGAGTTGATGCTGTTCTTATTCTACATGCCAAAGTCTGGAAAACATGCACTATATTAAGTTGCATCATAGGCTGTAAAAATTCAAATCAAACATCACCAAGCACTGTCTGATGCAGGGGTGTCTCTCTCTCTCTTCCTTCCCCCGCCCCAAGAAAACATTTAAATTCTGCCAATGTGTGACCCATCATTGGCTGTGAATTACATACTAATTTCATTGAGTTTAAGTTATAAAAGAATGTGTATCTCAGAACTGATGAAATTTCAAGTGCTGTGCAATATTAAAACACATTAGAAATACATGTGTGCAATAGTTGCTTTGGGGTCACTATGACCAAAAGCCTGATGGAAATACCTTAAAGAAGTAGAGGTTTATTTTGGCCTAGCCTTCGCCTCTTTTCCTCTTTGATGGCACTGGGAAGTGAACCCAAGACCCCAAGCATGCCAGGCAATAACTCACCCACTGAGTTGTTTGCCCAGTGACAGATTAATTTTGGCTTACAGTTGCAAAGACATTTTGGTGCATCCTCTGGAGGAAGGAATGGTGGAAGAGCTTCTTGGTGGTTGGACATCATGGGAACTTGTAAGCAGGGAAGGGGATGGGTGGGTGAGGGCTAGGAATGGTCTTTAGTCTTCAAAAGCCTACCTCCACCACATAGGCCCCACTCTCTAAAAGCTGTACAGCCCTAACCCAAGTAGAGTCATTCACTGGAGAACACTCAAAACAGGAGCCCATGGTTGTTTTTCATATACAAGCCGTAGCAGTGTGTTGGGGAATATTAGTTTAAGATGTGTTACATTTGTTTATGCTGTGGAATATTTGCTTAATGATGCAAAGATGTGTTGCATTCTTTTATGTTGCGTTTGTTTGACTCTGTAAAGCTGTGTTACTTTGCCTGTCTAAAACACTTGATTGGTCTATGAAAGAGCTGAATGGCCCATAGCAAGGCAGGGGAGAGAAATAGGCGGGGCTAGAGGGCAGAAAGAATAAATAGGAAAAATCTAGGGAAGAGAGAGAAGAGGAGAAATGAGAAAAGGAGGAGAGGATGATGCCAGGGGCCAGCCATCCAGCCATGCAGCCAGCCAGGGAGTAAGAAGGAAAGAAAGAGATATAGAATAAAGAAAGGTAAAAAGCCCAGAGATAGTTAAAGAGAAACGGGATAATTTAAGTTAGAAAAGTTGGCTAGAAACAAGCTAAGCTAAGGCCGGACATTCATAAGTAAGAATCCATTTCCATGTATTTATTTGGGAGCTAGGTGGTGGGCCCTTAAAGGGTAAAAAACAAACAAACAAACAAAAAACCCAACTACAGCAGTGTGATGTCAGACATGCAGGACACAGACAGACTGGCAGCTAGAGAGGCTGAACAATCTGTTTTGTCAAAGGTAATCTATGAAGGCTGCTTGGGGAAGCAACTTCTTTCTTCTTTTCTTTTTTAAAAATGACTGTTTGCTTTCCACATGGGAGCAGAGGGGCTGTGTGATTCAAACCACAAGCATTGATGTGGCTGCAGCTGCAAGGAGTTCAATTTGGAAGAAGGGCAAAAGTGATTCTGGACACTTAGGACCGGGCAGGGGTAAGGCCTGCATGGCATTCTATAGCCATAGAAAATACTAGAGAGATCAGTCACAGATGGGGAGTTTCAGTGTGAGTCAGGTCAGTGGTGATGTTCTGAGGCTGCTGGAACAAGAACCCTAATGCATTGGCACTGAGGTTGTGGTAGTTTGTTCAGTACAGTGGCCACATATCCTCGGTAATCCTTTAGACATTTCTGGGTGACGTAAGGTCCTACGCACACTCTACCCCTTTCCAGGTCTTTATCTAGATCTTACTCCTCTTCTGGGAAAATTGTCGCCAATGGACTAAAATATCTTCCTTTCCCTCGAACTATTTCATTTGTGTGTGTGTGTGTGTGTGTGTGTGTGTGTGTGTGTGTGTGTGTGTGTGTGTGTGTGTGTGTGTTGTATGTTGTGTGTGTATGTGGTATGTGTGTATGTGTGGTGTGTGTGGTATGTGTGTATGTGGTGTATGTGTGTTCATGCTGTGTGCATACATGTACAGGTGGAGACCACAGATCAATGTCAGGTATCTTCCTCAGTTTCTCTCCACCTTTTTTTTGAGACAGGGCCTCCAATTAAACCTGAAACTCACTAGTTTGTCCAGATAGGCTGACTAGTGAGTCCCAGGGATCTCCTTGTCCCTGCTTCCTCGGCCCTGGGATCTGAAGGGTGTTACTACTCACCTGGCGTTTTGTTTGTTTGGTTTTAACGTGGGTGCTGAGGATCTGAACTCTGGTTCTCATGCTTACCCAGAAAGCACTGCGCTGACTGAGCCGTCTCCACAGTTCTTCCACCCGCCTTTCTTATCGTCTCAGACAAATCAACAATCAATGTTTCCCTCCCATGGGTTCTTCCTTGTCCCACTGAAGAGAATCCTACTTGTCCCTACTCATGCTTTCTACAGAGAAGAGTACTCAGCCCTACGGAATACACTCTGTATTTTCCTATAGGTACATTATGATTACGTTTAATCTATAAATTAGGTAAGTAAGAGATTAACTACAATAACAGTAAACTAGAACAGTTAATAACCATGTATAGTGATAAGTCATGTGAACACGCCCCCTCTCTAATCTTGTCGCACTAGGTTCACCCCTGTGGTGGCCTGGAACAATGCACTGTCTGTGTGTGGTGAGGTGAATGACAGAGGCCTTATGACTGACAGAAGGGCCTCTTGAACACAAGCTCTGTCAATGTAGTAACCTGGGCAGAGGGCTGATTAATGTCCTGGGCAAGGTGCAAAGGGCCATTGCAAGAGTAAACCACACTGCGATACTGCTGAAGAAATCAAAGTTCGTGGTTGTCAGTAGTCACAGCTAGGAGACTGCTTGTTCCTTGAGACAAAAATGTGCTTTTGTGGTCCACCGGCTAGTTTATTTACAGTTTTATAATAGTTTATAGTGGAAATGACATGAAAGCTTTCTGAAATGAAACTTCGGGGAAAGAGGCCAGAAGGTTCTAAAACAGCTCTGCTTGGCTACTGGGCAGGAACTTACATGGGGTTTGATCTCCATGAGCACACCTGAGTCATTTGGACTCTTCACAAAAGTGCTTTTCACTGGACTTTCCTGCTGTAAATGGTGCCATACCCAAAGCTAGAGCATGAGGAGGCTTCATTATGACCCACCACAAGTAAAAGTGCTGAATTTCCTGTAGACGATGGACTCTTTATGGTGATTGGTACACACCCAGGTTCCACACTGAGTATTTCATTGATGCACAGTGACAAATTTATGTGAGCATGGCCTTGTGACCTTGGAGTTGCAAGCCAGACTCTAACGAGCAGGTGAGGTTGGGGAAGTTCCCAGTCTTCCTCTCTGGCAGGAAACACCATTCTCATTCCACTGACATACGTGCTGTGGAGAATCCTAATGGGTCTGGGGCCATGTTTGTTGTTAGCACTGCCCTGGGTTGCAGAAGAGGAGCTGATGTGCTGGCGAGGCAGATGTTCAAGGACAAGGTGTTGCCCCAAGAAACCCAGGAGAGGTTTCTTTTCTTCTTAAGTGCAACATGGCATAGATGGGATAAAAGGCGATGGCACCGGGGTGGGAACGGGCCCAGTCCTCCCAGACGGATGCCAGGAGGCATGTCTCCTCCAGAGTATATGATTTCTTTATCTTCAGTGCTGTGTCTCTGAAGATCAATAGTACTATTTTTTTTCTTGTTTCTGCCTCTGCCTCCGTGTATATCTCTGTCTCTGAGGCACAGCCCGCTCACCTTTGTCTTTGCCTTCCTGTCTGCCTCACTTCCTGTCCTTCCTGCTCTCTGTAGATACTGTTAGGAAGGGATGTAGGGGGAAACAGGAAGAAAGAGGCTTGTGAGGTCATTGGAACTCTAGCTTGGGCTGTGACCATCTTGAAGAGAATGAACGTCATTCTGACATCAGTAGGTTGCCAACCAAAGTTATGCAGATCTCTTACGTGACTTTGGAGGTGGCATGGCAGGTAAAAACATCACCTTAGGGGCTTGTGGCGATGGATCAGTGGTAAAGTGCTTACCCTGCACATATAGGCTCTTACCTTCATCCCATGTGAAAGATGATAGTGTGTGTCTGCAGTTCCATCCTGGGAGGCAGAAACAGGAGCATCCCTGAAGTTTGCCAGACAGCCAGCTAGTCTAGCTGAATCAATGAGCTCCAGGATCAGTAAGAGACTTGGTCTCAAAAAAGAATTGGGAGGGGCTGGAGCGATGGCTCAGAGGTTAAGAGCACTGGCTGCTCTTCCAGAGGATTTGAATTTGATTCCCAGCACCAACAGGGCAGCTCACAACCCTCTATCATTCCAGTTTCAGGTTATCTGACAACCTCTTTTGGCCTGCATGCATGTACACAAACATACATGCAAACAAAACATCCACACACATAAAATATAAATATATATATTTTAAAAGTAGAGGGGTAGGGAGATGGCCTAGTCAGGAAAGTGCTGCACAGGCATGGAGTAGACCTGAGTTCAGATCTCCAGAACCCACGGAGAAGCCAGGCAGTATGGCATGTACCTGTAAGCCTAGTGCTTGGCTGAGTAGAGACAGGCGATGCCTGAAGTCCATTGACCTGCCAGTCTAGCCAAACTGATGGGTTCAGGTTCACTGAGACCCCAAAATAAAGGTGGAGAAGGACTGAAGAAAGACATCTAATGTCAACCCTGGCCTCTATGTATTCGTGAATGCAGATCCACGTGTACACATACACACTAACAAATAAACACTGTACACACAACACTCATAACACACACACAAAGATAGTGATTGACATCGATCTCTATCCTCCTTCACATTTGCACACCCACATGAACATGTACTTACATCCATTTATAGGTTGTTTAAGCATTACCTGCATTTAAGAGCCTGTGACATCATATTGCACTTATGGATTTATTGCCCATCAATGCTGCTTTCAGAAAGCAAGCCCTGAATAGGCTGGCTCCTGCTGACAGATGCCTCCTGTCTTTAAGCCTTCAGTTCTGAGAAAAGTGTTTATTTTCAGTAAGATCCTGAAAAGGGCTTAACTTCTCCTTTTTTATGGGCATTATAGGAGCAAAGAACTTGAAGTCATACTTCTTTTCAGGTTTTAAAAAATACTGTTCAAACATTCCAGACGTATGCATTATTAATAAACACAATATATGATGCAAGAAGGCCCTAGGGCAGTGGTGTTCCTAAGAGACTTCCTTCATACTGAATAAGAGCTCAGAGCTGAGGAAGAGAGCATGCCCCTGGGCAGGCCACTGATTAGCAGGGGTGGCTGTACACAGTGTAGACAGTTCTCTATGCCAGCTATCATTAATTATATTTTACAGATGAGAAAATGCATATTCCATAGGTAAAATGGATTGTCTGAAGGTGACCTGTCAAAGGGCAGAGCCAGAGTGTTGATGGCAATTGCTTTGCTCCTGAGAGAATGGGCTCTGTCTGCTCAGAGGGAGGCCCGTCCTGACCCTCACGAAGGCCTGATGGCCGTGCTGAGTGACATATTCACAGGTGCTGGGAATCAGTATGTTATCTTTGGAATCTTTGGAGAAGGCTACTGTTTTATCTATTACAGGACAGACTTCTGCTAATAATAAAAATAATAATAATAATAATAATAACAGTTGTTTTTAAAAAGACTTTTAGACTGGACATTTGGCTTAGTGGGTAGAAACCTTTGGCATGCAAGCCTTACAATCTGAGTTTAATCCCCCAAACCTGTGATGGAAGGAGAGAATGGACTGCCAAAAGCTGCTCTCCCTGCAACCTCCACATGCACTCGGGCATGTGTACATCAGTGTGTGCACAAACACACATATACACATCATGATACACTTACCACAATGATAAATCAATGAAACTGTAATCTTCTTAAAGTAGTTTCGTTGTGTGAGCATGGGTTTCTCTAGTGTATCTGAATGAATTTTTGACAGGAATGCATGGGGCACAGAGTAGAAAGGACTCACCCAGCTTAGTAGGGACCCTGGACTGGGCATTGATTCTAAGTGTGTAAAAGTCTGTTCTCCAATGTCTGCAATTTTCCCATGGACCTCTGCCGTGTCCCATGTGGCTTGGGTCCAGGAACCATGGTTGGGAGTGGTGAGAGAATAAACAAAAATTACACAGATACCTGTAGAGCTGAAGCTGCTGGTTGCCTTCTTCCGCCTCAACCTGGAAGCTCAGCATGTTTATTAGGTACAGCACAGGGGGAGGAGTTAGCTAGTCCCATCTCTGTAGGCAAGCAGTCTCAGGCTATACATATCTGGAGGAAGAATTTGCAGTTGATAGTCTTTGCACACACTGACCAACGGTCCATAAACACTCATATATATGGACCCCGGAGGAGAGCTTTGCTACCCATCTTGAGCTTGGTTATTGTGGGTAATGGCTTTGCCAATTGTCCCATGAGTCCAAGGCCTTGGGAGTCCTCCACAGGCCATGTCCATGTCAAAACACACACTCACTCATGGCTTCCTCCTCTCACTGCAGAGCTTATCAATTTTCATTGCATGTTTGGATAGATGATCATGTGCCCATTCTCCCCACTGCATTATCAGCTCTTTAGAGACAGGAAAACATGTCTCCTTGACTTTATCCAGTGTAGTCAAGTCACATAGCTTGATGCACATTTAAAATAATTTTGCTACTTTATTAGCTGAGTTAAACAGGGCTAGATTGATACCCCACTAGGTTAATCAAGACATGGGAGGGGAATCTCATTGCACTTGAAGAGGTCAGTGGTGCCTTCAGTTTGGGCCGCTGTAGCCATGGTCACGTTTCATAGGCAGAGTCTGAATTACAGAATGCTTTAGGGGCTCCCCCAACTGTTTTCAGTTGCTTGTGTATGTGGTTTTAACTCTGGCAAAGTGCTCAAAGTGCTGTAGGATATTGCCTCATTTGGGGGAGCGTCTGGGGACTTCCTCTATAACAGTCACAGGAGAATATGGTTTGTCATCGAATGGAAGGCACTCAGAGGGAGATCGTGGCCAGTATTGATCTTGTGTGTTTCTACTGAAAGCCACAAAGCATTTAATGAGCCTTAACCTCCTGTCTTGGGATTCCAGTCTTCCCCAGCAGGAGCAGCGTTAAGTTGATTGAGGGCAATGATGGGTGTACTCAGAGTTGGCATTCAGCCCTTCTAGAAAGAAAGAGATCAACTGTTTTATTTCCTCCCTCTACATCCCCCTCCCCGGAGTAGGAGTCCCATGGAAAGTCAATTCCCAATCACTTGTTTTCGTTGACTGTAACTGTATTTTAGAAAGGGTTAAAAGAAAAGACTGTACTAGGCTAATCAAAAAAGAGACCTTGCAGAGTTCACCAGACCTCTGCAGTTTGCCCAGGCCATTGGGAACCAGCTGGAAACCTCTATGATTTCACCTAAAGATGCCCTATTTGAGTCTTTCCATAAGTAAATGTGAAATCAACTTCAGGTTTCAGATCCATGGGTTTATTTTACTTTATTATTTTCATATTCTTTTTTGTTGTTGTTGTTTGTTTTTTTATTTTGAGATAGGGTTTCTCTGTGTAACAGCTCTGGCTGTCCTGGAACTCCCTCTGCAGACCAGGCTGGCCTCGAATTCACACGCAGAGATCTGCCTGCTTCTACCTTCGATTGCTGAGATTAAAGGCATGCGCCACCACTGCCCCAGCTGGGTTTATTTTTCCAGGCATTTTAATTTGGGTTAGGTATGAACAGGCGCACATCATGACCATCATGGTAGGGAGCATGGCAGCCCGCAGGCAGGCACAGTGCTGGAGCAGTAGCTGAGAGCTGACATGTTGAGACAATAATGATGAGGCAGAGAGAAGGAGAGCTAACTGGGAATGCTGTGACCTTTTGAAACCTCAAAGCCCACCCCCAGTGACACACCTCCAACAAAGCCATGCATCCTTATCCTTCCCAAACTATTCTACCAACTAGAGACCAAACATTCAAATATATGAGCCTATGGCGCCATTTTTCTTCAAACCTCCCACTCCCCAACCTTCCCATTGACTCTTAGCCCTTCTTTCCATTGGTAGGAAGTGGGGTGTGGTAGCATTTTATGCTTTCCCCCCAAGCTATTGGGTTTAATTATTTGCTTAGGAACTTTCTGTAATTTTTTACTTATGCATGTAGGTATTTAAGTCTGCATATCTTTCTACTTTCCACAGTTTTGATGCAATGTTTCTGTGCATGTTCTATATAAAGTATTTCAAAGTCCTTTTTTTTTTGGTAGACCTATGAATTATTTAGAAGTGCTTTTTAAACTCATGTATGTTTGGGAAGATGCGCTGCCTCACTGATTTCTCCCTGCTTGTGCTGTGCTTTTTGTGTGACACAGACTTCCAGATGTGTTAAGATATGCTCTGTGATGATATGCTGGCATCAGATTCCACAAATATTCCACACGTGTTTCAAAACAACTCTGTTTGATTATTTCCATTGGTTCAAACTAATATTTTCCAATTTGTGTAGTATATGTTGCATGGTTTATTTTGTTGCATGCTCTACCAGTTTAGGCTTTTTAAGTTTTTTGAGACTGGGATCTCACTGTGTAACCCAGGCTGGCCATTCTGGAGGCCACGTCCATTGCATAGTAAATTCTATTGTGGAATCCTGAGCATGGTAAATACCAAACAGTAAGAACACAAGCTATTTATGTATTTGTCACGGCTCTCTTAGGAATAAGTAACAGAAAATTGGCTTCAGCTAACTTCAGTAAAAATGGCTGTTCGTTAACTCAGCTAGATGAGAAGTCCTGGAGTTCCCTGCTGGATCCGTATAGTCAAGAAAGATTATTAGAGTCAGTCACTTTTAATCTCCTTCATCTACCTTTTTGCTTTGGAGACATCCTCATTAGTACTTTGTTCTACAGGTTACAAAATGTTTCCAAGTAATCCTGGTCAAAGAGAGCTTCTCTCTTCCAGTCTAGTAGCCGTGGGACCAGTGGCATTTGTGATCACCTGTACCTGACCAGTCACTTGACTGGGTGTGGTCACTCTGTCTATCTCTGTTCAGGTCACTTGACTGGGTGTGGTCATTTTGTCATTCCTGATCAGTTCTGATCTCATGGACCTGGAGGTGGGATTGGGTCAGCTTTGGTCAAACCACCCTCCTATAGCTAAGGATGGAGAGAGTGGTTCTTGGAGAAAAATCTGGACATCAGGCAAGGGAAGCACAACCAATGTCCCATCATCACTCTGACTTCCCGCCTGTTTGCTGTTCATTGCAGGACAGTGTTGAGTTTAGAAACATCTGCAGTCACCTGGCTCTGCAGATTGAAGGACAGCAATTCGACAGAGACTTGAATGCCGCCCACCAGTGCCTGAAGACCATAGTCAAGAAGTTGATCCAGTCACTTGCTAATCTCCCATCGGATGCCCATGTGGTGGCCTGTGCTTCCTTGAGACAGATCTTACAGAATCTCCCAGATGTATGAGCGTGAGAGACAGCCAGACTGCAGCTGGCCCTGCTGAGAAAACCGGATCCTTCACCTTCCTAAACAACTAGCAGTGATGGGTGTTCATGTTCCCAAAAGGACTTGATAGTTCTTGTCTACATCTGCCCAAGAGCGCCTGGAGCCTTCAGCATTGTAGCATGCGAGTGCACATATTTTTAAAGTTGTAGTGTATATTTTTTAAGTATGTTAACTTACGGCTGATTTTATGACTGAAATATATTTCTCTTTGTGGAGCTAATTGGATTGTATATATGTATATATTTATTAACCATATTAAGCATTGGTTTTGACTGAATGATATTTGAATCTATATTTGTATTATTGTGGGGCTCTCAGGCTTAATATAGACTTGTATAGTAGAAGGACCATGGCTCTTCACATTATTTTGAGTGAATGGGACATTTGGGCACTGACTCATTCTGTTTGTTGGACACTCCATTACACGCAGTGACAGTGCTCTTTACTCATAGGTGGCAGTCATTGTGAGCCCAGCCCTGTCATTTGTAATTTACCAGGAAGAGTTGCTTCTAAACCTTGTATCATTATGTACTGATCTGTGCACATCATTTAAAATGATGGACTGCGGGGCACCAAGCTTCTACGATATGTAAATACACGTACATACTATTAAACTCTCAATGTGGAACCATCTGGCTTCTCTTACTGTTTCTAAATGTTCCAATTGAGATAGCAAAGTGCTTCGAAGAGAAGGTGGGAGTGGGCAATCTAGCAATTCTCGTCACACAATCCAACATTTGGATCTGCAAAGAGAGGGTGGTTCCATTATTATTTTTGGTAACAATTATCTACACATGCTTTCTATTGTTCAATGATGACTATACCTGAGCTTAAAAGGGCCTTGCTGTGACGTAGAAGTCTGTTGTGGAAGCAGCGCCAGGTTAGAGGAAGGAAGACCATAGTATATATGAGTGGCTTGCTTTTGAAAGAATTAATAACTGGGTCTGAGTGGTGAGGTGTATCTGTCTAAAATAAGTGTTAGTAAGAAGCAAAACCTCTTTTATTTTTCATACAATATATTCTCATCACTGTTTCCCTTCCTTCATTTCCTCCCAGATAAAACATAAAATCATAAACTGTAATGTAGCTGGTGAGTTTCTCTCCAGCTCCCACCAAGCCCTGCCAGTCCTGGAGCCCACTTATAAAATAAACACACCGACTCTTATATTATTTAAACTGCTCGGCCATTAGCTCAGGCCTACCATTGTCTAGCTCTTACTCTTATACTAAGCCCATTTTTGTTAATCTTTATGTTGCCATGTGTTCCGTGGCTTTACCTGTTGCTTCTACATGACGCTTCCTGGACGGCAGCTGGTATCTCCCCTCTCTGCCTTCCTGTCCTTTCCTTTTTTTTCTCTGTTAGTCCTGCCTATACTTCCTGCCTGGCTACTGGCCAATCAGTGTTTTATTTATCAAACAATCATCCACAGCACTGTAATATACACGCAAAAGACCAATAAGATAAAAAACGCCCAAAGTAATATGAGGCAAAAAAAAAAAAATCTCCCAAAATACCATTGAGTTTGTTTTGTGTGGCCATCTGCTGCTGGACACTCTATTAAATGTGGTTTATATCAGTGAGACTCAATGGGAGAAAGCCACTTTTTCCTTTGTAAGAGATTGTCAGTTGAAGATAGCTTCTTGGTTAGAGATGTGATCATCTGTCCACTTTCCTCTCTCAGTGTTGGGACCCCATCTGACTGTGTAGACCTGTGTAGAAACTACTCACGCTGCCACAGTCCCTGGGAGCTCCTATGTGGTCAGTCCTGCTGTGTCTGGAAGACACTTTCCTTCAAGTCCTCCATTCCCTCCAGTTCTTAGAATCTTTCCCCTCTCCTCTTCCCCATATTTCCCCAAGCCCTGAATGGAGAGGTTTGGTGACGATACACCGTTTAGGACCGAGTGTTCCAAAGTCTCTGACTCTCTGCACAACTCTCTTCAGCTGTGGGTCTCTGTATTAGTTCCCTTTCTACTACAGGAGGAGGCTTCTCCGATGAGGGCTGAACTAGACACTGATCTACAGGTATAGCAGAATGTTGTTAGGAGTCATTTTATTGCTATGTTCCTTCAGAGAAGAGTAGTATTTGGTTTTCTTTTAGGTTCCTGGCCTGTCTAGTCTCAGGTTCTTAGCTACCCAAGCAGTAACAAGCATGGGTTTCATCCATGGAAAGGGTCTTAAATCAAATCAGATAGTGGTTGCTTATATAACATTTTTTTTTGTACCACTATTGCACCAGCACACCATATAGTTAGGTCACCATTATAGATTGCAGGATTTTCAGCTGGGTTGGTGTTTACCTTTCGCCTTTGGTAGTGTGCAGAGTACCTTTCAGTACCATGAATACTAGTTTTTTCCATATATGCCCAGGAGTGTGTGCTGGCTAGTTTTATGTCAGATTGACACAAGCTATATTCATCTGAGAGGAGGGAACCTCAATTGGGGAAATGCCTCCATAATATTGGGCTGTAGACAAACTTGTAGGGTATTTTTCTTAATTAGTGATTTATGGGTATCCTAGTTAGGGTTACTATTGCTGTGATGAATCCTCCTGACCAAAGCAACTTGAAGAGGAAAAGGCTTATTTGGCTTACACTTCCAAATCACTATACATTATCCAGGGAAGTCAGGTCAGGAACTCAAGCAGGGCCGTGGCAGGAGGAATGCAGAGGCCATGGAGGGGTGCTGCTTACTGGCTTGCTCTCATGGCTTGCTCAGCCTGCTTTCTTGTAGCCCCAGGACCACAGCCAGGTGGAAGTATTCTCTAGGCAACTTGGAGAGGAAAGCCAAACAAACCCTTTCTTCCCCAAGTTGCTTTGGTCATGATGTTTCATCACAGCAATAGAAATCCTAACTAAGACAAAAGTTGGTACCAGGATTGTGGGATATTGCTGTGACAGCCAGGATTGTGGGGTTATTGCTGTAACAGACCAGGATTGTGGGGTATAACTGTGACAGACCTGGCCATGTTGCTTTGGGGAGGTTGTGGAAAGACTTTGGAATCTTTGGGATAGAAAAGTCATTGAATGTTGAGAACTTATTGGGTTGCAGGAGGATAGACAAATGTTGAAAGCAGTGCAAATGATGGAGGCCTGGCTTGTGAAATTTCAGAGGGAAGAAGACTCTTCCAGGCTTTTTGTGTGAAGAATTTGTGGTGCCTGGTCAGCTGAAGCTGAGGAATCAGCTGTGATTGACAAGAGAACAGAATCACTAAAGTGAAACCTCTGCTTTGCTGGGATAATGGATGCCCATCAGCTGGGGCTGAAGAACTAGCTGTGATTAAGAAGAGACCAGCATCACAGAGGTGAGGTCTTCTAGGAAGTGTTTCCTGAGAGTATTCTGGAGGTGGCCTAGGTGTGACTTGGGCTGGCAGCCAAATTTGATACTGTGTAAGTGCTGTGGGTTGTCCTTCTGTACACTGTGAATATGTGTTTCTCTCATTGGTTAATAATAAAATTGTTTTGGGCTATAGCCAGGCAGAATAAAGCTGGGTGGGAAAGCTAAACAGAGATACAGGGAGGAGGGTGTAGTCGGGGCAGACGCCAGCCAGACACAGAGGAAGCAAGATGAATAAAGGTACTTAGCCACATGGCAAAACTTTGATAGGAATTATGGGTTAATTTAAGTGTAAGAGTTAGTAACAAGCTTGAGCTAATGGCCAAACATTTATAAATAATATTAAGCCTCTGAATGGTTATATGGGAACTGGCAGGCAGGAGAATACCCTTCAGTTACATGTAAGAGTCTCCCAGGTGGCACTGGCTTTAAAGTTATGAAGGGATCATGGAGAGCAGCTGAGGCTTGGCACTGTGAGAGGCCAGCTACTGGTAAAGGTGGGAGTGGGAGCCTCAGGGTTGAAGGGGTCATGAAGAGAATTTGAGGCTTGACACCATAAAGACAGCCCAGGAGAGGCTATTGTTGAAAGTGTAGCCCAGTAGCAGTAGGGACTTTTTAAGTTTTAAGACTTTTTATTGTGATGTCTTTATTATTGCATATTGTGTGATCTTGGGGGTTACCAAGAAAGAGTGGTTTTGGTTTAATGATGACATGTTTGTGTGTCGATTGTACTGGATAGTTTCATGTCAGCTTCACACAAGCTCTAGTCATCTGAGAGGAGGGAACCTCTCAATTGAGAAAATACCGCCATAAGATCCAGCTGTAGGGCATTTTCTTAATTAGTGATTGATGGAGGAGGGTCCAGTCCATTGGGTGGTGCTACCTTTGGGGTGGTGGTCCTGGGTTGCTGTGGGATGGTCTGTATGTCAAATGTGTTGCTGATTGGTCAATAAATAAATCACTGATTGGTCAGTGGCCAGGGAGGAAGGATAGGCGGGACAAGGAGGAGAATAAAGCTGGGAAGTGGAAGGCTGAGTCAGAGAGACACTGCCAGTCGCCATGATGACAAACAGCAGGTGAAGATGCCGGTAAGCCACGAGCCATGTGGCAAGGTATAGATTAATAGAAATGGATTAATTTAAGCTATGAGAACAGTTAGCAAGAAGCCTGCCACGACCATACAGTTTGTAACCAATATAAGTCTCTGTGTTTACTTGGTTGGGTCTGAGTGGCTGTGGGACTGGCGGGTGAGAGAGATTTGTCCTGACTGTGGGCCAGGCAGGAAAACTCTAGCTACACTGGGTTCTGTATGACAGCAGGCTGAGAAAGTCATGAGAGCAAGCCAGTAAGCAGTACCCTTCTATGGCCTCTGCATCAGCTCCTGCTTCTGGGTTCCTGCTCTGTTTGAGTTCCTGTACTGACTTCCTTTGATGATGAACAGTGATGTGAAAGTGTAAGCCAAATTAACTCTTTTCTCCCCAAGTTGCTTTGGCCATGGTGTTTCATCACAGCAATAGTAACCCTAACTAAGACAAGTGATATAGCTGGATCTTGGGGTAGATCTATTCACATCTTCCTGAGGAACCACCACACCAATTTCCATAGTGGCTGTACAAGATTGCATTTTCACCAGCAGTGGGTGAATTCCTCCTTTCCCACCCCCTACAAGCATGGGATGTCATTTGTTTTACTGCCCTTGGCCCTTTTGACTGGTATAAGATGAACTCTAGGGTAGCTTTGATTTGTGTCTCCATGATGACTAAGGATGTTGGGCATTTGTTTTTCAGCCATTTGTATTTCATCTTTTGAGAACTCGCTGCTTAGTTCTGTACGTGATTTTATTTAATTGGCTTATTTGTTTTCTTTATGTCCAGTTTTTTAGTTCTTTATATATTTTATATGTTAAACCTCTGTCAGCTGTGTAGTTGGTTAAGTTCTTTGTCTATTCTGTGCCTGATGCTTTGACCAAATGATGGTACTCTTTGTCATATGAAAGCTTTTCAGGCTTATGAGGTCCCATTTATTATTATTAATTATTGTTGGTCTTAGAGCCTGTACCATTTGTGCCCTGTTTGCAAAGTCTCCTCCTGTGACAATGAGTCCAAGACCATTTCCCACATTCTGTCCTGTCAGATTCAGGGCATCTGATCATATGTTGAGGTTCTTGGTCCATTTGGAATTGAGTTTTACACAGGGTAATTAAGATGAATCTGTTTGCATTTCTCTGTATGCAGCTGTCCAGTTTGACCAGCACCATTTATTGAAGATGCTATCTTTTTTCCAGTGTGTATTTCTGCTTCTTTGTTAAAAATCAGGTGTTCGGGCCCTCTATTTGAGTCAATTGAATATGTCTATTTTCATGCCAATACCATGCAGTTTTTATTATAATAACTCTGTAGTGCAACCTAAAATTGGGGATGGTGATACCTCTAGCAGTTTTTATTATTCAGGATTGTTTTAGCCAATCCTAGGTGTTTTGTGTGTGTGTGTGTGTGTGTGTGTGTGTGTGTGTGTGTGTGTGTGTTTTTCCAACTGAATTTGAAAATTGTTCTTTCAATATCTGTGAAGAATTGTGGAGGAATTTTGATGGGATTGAGTTTAATATGTAGATTGCTTTTGGGAAGACGGCCATTTTCACTCTATTAATCTTACTGATCCATAAGCATGGGAGATCTTTCCATCTTCTGGTATTTGCCTCAATCTCTTTCCTCAGTGTTTTAAGATTTTTATTATACAAGTCTTTAACTTTCTTGGTTAGAGTTAACCCAAGATATTTTTGATGCTATGTTGAAAGGTATTGCTTCCCTGATTTCTTTGTCAGCCTGTTTGTCATTTGTATATAGGAAGAACACTGATTTTTGTGTGTTAGTTTTGAATCTTGCTACTTTCCTGAAAGGGTTTACCACCAGTAGAAATTACCAGATACAGTTTGTAGGATCATTCATGTATAAAATCATATCATCTGCAAGTAAAGATATTTTGACTTCTTCTTTTACTATTTGTAACCCCTTGATCTCCTTCAGTTGTCTTACTGCTCTAGTTAAGACTTCAAGTACTGTATTGAATAGGTATGAAGAGAGTGGACAACCTTTTCTTGTTCCCGATTTTAGTAGAAATGCTTTCATTTTTCTTTCCATTTAATATGCTGTTGGCTGTGGGCTTGCTGTGACTTGCCTTTATTATGTCTAGATATGTCCCTTGTATTCCTAGTCTTTCCAGAACTTTTATCATGAAGGGATGTTGAATTTTGTCAAAGACCTTTCCTCACCTAAATAAATGATCATTTGATTTTGGTCTTTCAGTCTGTTTACATGGTAATTACATTTTTTTTTGATTTATATATGTTGAAATATCCCTGTATCTTAGGGATGAAGCCTATTAGATCATGGCAGAAAATCTTTTTTATGTGTTCATGGATTCAGTTTGTAAGTATTTTGTTGAGAATTTTTGCATCAATATTCATAAAGGAGATTGGTCTGTAATTTTTATGTTGTCTTGTTATATTGTTTAGATATCAGTGTTATTGTGGCCTCATAAAATGAATTAGGTAACATTCCTTCAGTTTCTATTTTGTAGAACAATTTGAGGAATATTAGTGTTAATTTTTCTGTGGTTGTTTGACCAGGAATGGCCCCCATAGGCTCATATATTTGAACGTTTGATCATTCAGGAGTGGTGCTACTTTGACAGGGATTAGGAGGTGTGGCCTGGTTGGAGTAGGCGTGGCTTTGTTGGAAGTGTGTCACTGGGGGTGAACTTTTGTGTTTCAGAAGCCCAAGCCAAGCCCAGTTGTCTCTCTTTCTCTTCCTGCTGCTTTTGGATCCAGATGTAGAACTCTCAACTACTATGTCTGTCTGCATGCTGCCATGCTCCCTGCCATGAGGATAATGAACTAAACCTCTGAAACAGTAAGCCAGCTCCAATTAAATGTTTTCCTTTTTAAGAGTTGCCATGGTCATGGTGTCTCTTCACAGCAATAGAACCCCAGCTAGGGCAGAAGTCGGTACCAGGACTTTATGTGTGCTGGGTAAGTGCTCTACCTCTAAGCCAAGCCCAACTCCAGAACTCCTTTTTCTTCTTCTTTTTCTTTTCTTCTTCTTCTTTTTCTTTTCTCCTTCTTCTTCCTTCTTCCTTCTTTCTTCTTCTTCTTCTTCTTCTTCTTCTTCTTCTTCTTCTTCTTCTTCTTCTTCTTCTTCTTCTTCTTCTTCTTCTTCTTCTTCTTCTTCTTCTTTGAAAGAGAGTTTCTCTGTGTAGTTTTGGTGCTTGTCCTGGAACTCACTCTGTAGACCAGGCTGGCCTCGAACTCACAGAGATCCATCTGGCTCTGCCTCCTGAGTGCTGGGATTGAAGGCATGTGCCACCACCACCTGGCCCAGAACTCCTCTTTAAAGGCAGGCACATCATCATCTGCAGGCAGCCTACTCCATTTCAATGAATCATTTTCTTGATGAACAAGGTTATTTTTTTTACTCTTATTCTAATACATATTGAATATTTTTGCTTTTTCTATCTGAGCTTGTGTTTTCCCCCTTCACTTTGTACTGTGGTTCCCAGAGATGGATTAAAATTCCATTTATCCACTGTCCTTCTATTCCCTTTGGGTCACCCTTCTAGAAATGGCTTCCTCCTGCCTTAATTTGTTTGGAGCACAGTTCATGCTGCACTTCTGGTGCTTATCGCACATTGTCTTTAACAGTCTGGCTAATGGGCACATCTGTCCCTGCGGTCAACCTTCTGAGGGCAGGAATCCTGCATTTCTGCGTCTGTTGCACAGCAGCAAGTTCTGAGGGTCCTTTGGTCCTTGCTGTCTTTTTACACCTCCCCACCTAACACTGAGCTTTGGAGTCATCTCTCCTGTCGGTATTTATGACGATCATTTACCTGCACACATCTGTACATGTACATTGCCTGCACATGCTGCCAGGTCCCTTTGTTCTTTTCCCAGGAGCCCTCAGTGCTTTTGCTGCTAGCAGAGAGGACTGAACCTACCTAAGTATCTTATGACTAATTGTATGTTAAAATGATAATGGTTTGCACGTGTTGGGTTGAATAAAATGGGTTATTAGAGGAATTAGGTATAAGAATGCTTGCTCTGAAAGCAAGAGGGCTGGTGTTCAAATCTCCAAATACCTGTATAAAAGCCGGGTACAGCTATGAATGCCTGCAGCCCCTTCAATGGGGAGCAGTGACAGGCTGGTCTTGGGAGCTCACTGGCAGCGAGCCCAGCCAAAACAGCAAGCTTCAGGTCCAGCGAGAGATCCTATCTCAGAAAAGATGGTAGAAAATGATCAAGGAAAACACCCCATGTCCTCCTTTGGCCTCTGCATCCCATGCACGTGCACCCCCCATACTACATAAAGATGCCATGCACAAACACTGCACACATATGTTATATAATTAAGCGTACCTTTAAAAGAAAACTTTCAGTATGGTTACTAGAAAACACAAGCCTCCATAAGCAACTTGCATTGTACTTCTATAGTGTGGTACTGTTGGAGGAAATTCAAGAGACAGTTCACTGCTATCTTCAACTGTTCACTGTCTGGAGGCAGGGGCACACTTTCTCAAGCTACCTTCCTCTGATGTCCTCATTCTCAGCGTGTGGCTTGGCTTCTGAGCACACAAAGATAATGAACAACCATTGAATGGGCATGCTTACTGTCTTACTGTAGAACTACCAACCCTTCCTCTGTACCCATACACTCTGAGCTCCCTTCTGCCTCTAGGAGGATTTGTCCAGATTCCACAGTTGCTCATGCCCTGGTTTTTTCCCTTCCCACACACTCACCAGCTTTCTTCTTGCACACATCTGCATGCTTCTTTAATAAAAAATAGTACCCTTTGTAAGATTGCAGCTCAGTGGTGGCATGCTTGCCAGCATGTGTAAGGCCCTAATTTCAGTCCCTAGCAACATGCATGTATGTGCAGGTACATAAACATCCAAGTACACACACACACACACACACACACACACACACACACACACACACACACACAAACACACACACGTCACTCTCTGATCAATTATTTCTGCTTCCCCTCCCTCTCTCCTCCCTCCCTCTCTTCCATTCTTTCTTTCTTTTGCATTGCTCCTCTAATGGTTTTTATATGTATTGATTATGTTGCCATAACTAAATGGGGCAGGTCTCCAAAAGATATATTTGTATCCTAATAAAGGGAACCTGTGAATATTATATTAAGGTTATTGTGATGAGACTGGGGTTATCTGAGTGGGACACTGAATGCCGCTCCATGTTTTTATAAGCAAAAAGAAGAAGACAATATAGGTAGGAAAGAAGGAGACTGTGCTTCTAAAGGTAGAGATTGAAGTGGCAGGCACACTGGATTGTGCTACCCCTGGGATGATGGTCCTGGGTTCTATAAGAAATCAGGCTGAGTAAGCTATAGGGAGCAAGCCAGTACACATCACCCCTCCGTGGCCTCTGCATCAGCTCCTGCCTCCAGGTTCCTACTCAGTTTGAGTTCCTTCCTTGGCTTTTCTCATGCTTTGGAACTGTAAGATAAAATAAACCTTTCTCTCCAAGTTGCTTTGGTGTTTTATCACAGCAGTAGAAACTCTAAGACACACAGTTTCTCCCCAAAGTGGATTGGCTTCCTCAACTTAAATGATGGTCTTCAGTGGATAGGCAACCACTGAGATTCGTGTTAGACAGAATATTGGACTGCAAGCATCAAATCTTTCACATCTTAAAATCCCTCTCAACAGTTGGCCCCCTTTCCACATTTCTTCCCTCTCTAAGTGCCAGATCCCCATGCAGTAAATCTATCTGAAATAATGATAAATCCCGAGGATCCATGAGTTTCAAGACATGTGATTCAGTAGAACTCAACCGAGAAGTTGAGTATCACCTGGGGGCTCTTCATCGGGGAGCACAGTGTTCCATGTTATGACTAAAGACTCACCACAGTCCTGGCATTACTAATCCCAATGTCACTTCCTATAGAAAAGCTCATGTCTGCTTTGTGCTTACAGTCCTAAGTCAGGAGATACTTCCAAGGCTAGAAGAAACCTTTCCTGGCACAGAAGGTCTCACTAATTCTTCCCGCCTGGCTTTGATGAAAACTAGAATGATCATGGTTTTACCTTCATTTTTGTAAAGATGGATTAGGAAAAGTCTGTAGAGCGTAAGGGTATCTGGCAGAAGAGCAAATTCCCAGTGAGCCCAGAAACAAGTTGCAGAGAACAGTTTTGGCTTCAGTTGGTACAAAGGAGACTCTGCAAAGTCTCTTTCCCTCCTCTTGTGTGGACGTAGCTCAGAATGTAACTTGAGAGTGTAGAGCACAGCAGAAGCTTGGAAAACACGGAGCAAGGCATGAGGGACGCGGGTAGAAGAGCCCTGAGCATGGAGGGAGGGTGGAGAGGGGTGAAAGTATACAGAGGAGGCTGAGGTTGTAACCCAAACATGAAGAACACGGTAAAGTGATTTGGGAAATGTGTGTGTTGGGGGTACCATCATCTCCCCTGCTAGGATCATTACACCAGCCTGGTTGGTTTTAGACTCCCTCTAATGAAAAGCATCATGCTCCCACTTTCTAATGGCCTGGAAACCCTGGTGCCACGAGGGTTCTTGGAAAAGCAATCACAGGCAAGCCTCCAAGCTAGTTTTCTCTCATCTCTTAATCCTCAGTCTTCTCTCAGCCCCTCTCTGTCTCTTGGAGCGTCTTGTGCAGAATTGTAGCCAAAGGCATTCATAAGACTGAATTGCATTATGATTTTTACATCTAAATATTCTTTTATGCATAAGTAATTTTAACAGATGTTGGTCTCTGGTTCTTTTCCTTCACTTTCCCACCTATTCTCTTGCCCCGCTGCCCAGTCTCAGGTTTCATGTTATTTGGTAGATACTTACTTGCTGTGACTTTCAGAACTGAACACTCTGTATCCAGGGCAGGAATGCTATTTCTACTTACACTGGATGAACATCATATCCAGGGAGAATGTGAGCACCTTCTGTCCATTTTCTCACAATTTTGACTGAAGTAAAGGAGGGGTAAGAATGAAATAAACCTTGTTTGTATAACTGTCCTCACACTTCTGTTTAGTTAAAGTTAAACCTGCACTGTTCTATATTTTGAATTTTACATTTTTTGTAGCATCTTAAGAATATTAGCTGGGAGGTGGTGGCGCACATCTTTAGTCTCAGCACTCAGGAGGCAGAGGCAGGCAGATCTCTATGAGTTCGAGACCAGCCTGGTCTACAGAGAGTTCCAGGACAGCCAAGGCTATTCAAAGAAATCCTGTCTTGAAAAACAAACAAAAAAAAAAAAAAAGAAAGAAAGACAGAAAAAAGGGGAAAAGAAAAAAGAAAAAGAAAAATATTATCTGTTTTCCAAACCAATTAAGAATTTTCCATAAAAGAGAGAAACTTCTCTGCTTAGTAGAATCAAGCATTCTCAAGGAAATGGTGCTATAATTTCCGATTATTACCCTGAACAATGTTTTGCCATTTTCCTTTAGACTTGCTGTGAAAGAAATGCTGTCTCCATCAGCCACAAACATTCACAGATTCACATGGACCTGAGGTAGGCATCCAGAGCACTGCTCAACATCCCCACCTTACATGATCATGGAACTATTGCAAGCCACTATGCCCTTTACATACACAGGATAGCAGGCTGTCGTTTCCTTATGCCTTGGTGACTGAGTTGTCTTAACGGTTGATCTAACCAACATGGAATAACTGATGATGAATCAATAGCAATTTGGTAGGTGTGTGTGTTAGTGTGTGTGTGTAATTTCCTGTGTCAACAAACAAGTGATTTCCCACTGTTCTCTTTAATTTTCTTCCCCTAATTTAGTTGATTGAAATACAGGTTGAAAAGATCTCTTGAGAGCAGAGGATCTCTGTTAACAGTGTGTGTAGCTATAGAAACGAGAAGCTTCAGAGTGACATGCAGCTCTAAGCAGTGATTAGATAGCTCACATGTCCTCAAATGGGCTTAGCAGTGAGTAAGTACTGCTGTATCCTATTTCCAAAGGGGCTTTTAACTTTGAGCTATAATATTTGATCAGTTTATCACAAATTTCAGGTGTTTCTCTGGGACAAAGGGCAATACCTCCCAAATCAGTATGGCGGCATGTTTCTCAAATAAACTACTTACTGGTGGTTTTACTACTTCACAGAAGAAATGGCAAAGGCATCAGGAGAGGAGAAAAAGATGGGTAGATCAATAATTGATGGGTAGGTGAGTGGATGATGATCGGATAAACAAATGGATGGATGGAAGGACAAATGATGAAGATGGATGGATGGTCTTCGTGGATCAACTTTTCCAGACTGAGACTAGATTGGGTTGTAGAAAAAAGCTAAGGCCCCATTGAGTCAGCTTCTATTTGCTTAATATTATTCTTTGCAATGTCAGTTTCTTCAAAGAGTTTTTGTGAAATCTATTAATAGTATTCATAGCCAGATAATTCTTCAGTCTTTAAATTCTAGGTACTGTGGTGATGTGAATGAAAATGGTCCCCATAGGCTCAAATGTTTGAATGCATGGTCCTCACTTGGTAGAACTGTTTAGGAAGGATTAGGCAGTGTGGTATAGCAAGAGTTTTCCTTTCCAGGTCCTGCCAAGCCCCGGCAGTCCCATAGCCCACTTATAAAATAAACATACAGACTCTTATATTATTTAAACTGCTTGGCCATTAGCTCAGGCCTACCATTGACTAGCTCTTACTCTTATGCTCAGCCCATTTCTGTTAATCTATATGTCACCACATGTTCCATGGCTTTACCTGTTGCCTTTACATGCTGCTCCCTGGACAGCAGGCTGGCATCTCCTCCAGACTTCCACCTCCCAGCCTCTCCTCTCTGTTTGTCCCGCGTATCCCATACTTCCTGCCTGGCTACTGGCCAATCAGCATTTTATTTATTCACAACATACAGGACATCCCACAGCAGTGTGGCCTTGTTGGAAGAGGTGTGTCACTTGGGGGTGGGCTTTGAGGTTTCAAAGTCTATGCCATTTCCAGTTAGCTTTCTCTTGCTGTCTTGTGTCTGTGGGTCAGTGGGTGAGCTCTCAGCTACTGCTTTAGTGCCGTGGCTGCCTGATGCCATGCTCTCTGCCATGATGTTCTTGGACTCTAACCCTCTGAAACTGTAAGCAAGCCCCCAATTAAATGCTTTCTTTTGTAAGTTTCCTTGATTGTGGTGTTTTACTATGACGATATAAAAGTAACTAAGATAGTAACAAAAATGACTACCATCAAAATCTTCCATAAAACCAAAGTGAAAGCATTCCCTTGTATTATCCATGTGAGGATTCCTCTTCATCAAAACCCATGCCACAGGCATCATGAACTTCACGTTTTCAAATGTGGTTCTGTTCTTTTATGTTATTTTCAGATTTTCATCTCACCAGCGACTGTTCAAAACACAGCGGTAACTGACTTCGCTCCACTAGATGCAGAGCTAGCCATTTCCGTTTCTTATGCTGTTTTTGAAGTTGAAACTAGATTAAAAAGTATTGTTTCTTTGATTTCCTGCCAGATGTGACTAGTGCCCCTTTGCTAATCTAAAAAGTTCCCAAGTTGACGTTCAAATATATACCACCTAAGACTCCATGTTTGTGTTTTATATTATTCTATGTATGAAATATGTGGCCTAGGCTTTTTTTAATATAAGTGATTACTTACTTAGAAGTTCAAAAAAATAGTTTGCTGTTCATATTGAAGAAAACAAATATTGGGAAGAAAGCACTTAGAGCTTTTCAATCTAATCTTATAGAGACATTTAGCATAATTTATAAGAAATAAATACACTATGTGAATGAATTCTATTTCTTAGGATGGCTAGGCTGTAGAATATAACCTTTGTTTATTTTACTATGTAATCTAGGGTCTTCAATTTAACATTTTAATCTAAAGACCTCTATACTTTACCTTAAAGCACTTCTGTGTTGAATAAAAATTCCAATACCAAAAATTCCTGTCCAAGCCTGCCTAGCTCCTGGAGTCTACAGGTAATAGGTCCCCAGTCTTTGAACATTTGGCCCAAACTTCCACCACTCAATCAGCTCCTGGTGCTGTCAGACATGGGCTGCTCCCAACCTTGGTCATAAAAGCTTCTTTTTGAAGCAGGTTGTGGTCAATAAGGAGATGTTCCAGTGCTGAGACTAGGAGATGAGGAGAGCTATGAAGTGCTGTCTTTGGGGCATGCCATGGCTATAACAATTCTGAGCTAACAGCAGCTGTGGTTACCTGCCTAAGATCAAGCTAGCCCAAACCCCATAATGGATGGGGTAGATGACCTCCAGGTTCTGCCCCTTATGGAGGAGCTTTTGGCAATGCTGAGGAAGAGAGAATTGTTCTTTCTCATGGACATGACTACTAACATGTTTCTATTGCCCCAGTGACCAGCCCCATACCCATGCACATACAGGCAGCAGGAAAAAGACATGAAATCTGTAAGAGGCTGTGTTGGGAGAATATGGGAAGAGCTGGAGGAGAAAATGGGTAAATATGATCACATTTCATTTGTGTACATATATGAAAGTCAAAAACAGAAAAAAATTAAAATGCCAGCAAAGTGTAAGGAGTGTGTGTGTGTGTGTGTGTGTGTGTGTGTGCATGTATGCATATATAAGAGTGTGCATACATGTGCAGGCCCTAGGTCAACCTCAAGTGTTATTCCTCCAGAGTCATCTACCTTGTTAGTTTTGAGACATTGTCTCACCAATTAGTCTAGGCCTGCTGGCCAGAGAACATCAGGGATCTGCCTGTCCTGCCTCCCCCATACTGGGAATATAAGTGCACCATCGCATCCAGTTTTTAAAGGTAGGTTCTAGGGATCAAACTCACTCCTCCAATAATCAAGGTAAGAACTTTGCCAAGTGAGTTATTTCCCCAACCCTCAAGGACTTTTAAGTTATCTAAGAGAGGATTTTGAAACTCAGGTTTCTTCCCCGGGTGTCCAGCATCAGCTACATCATGTAAGTATATTTCACATGTCACATCTCTCAGGTTATCATGCCAAAGACTTCTGGTGTCTACTCCAGAGGGCTCAGAGGAAAGGGGAAGACGCTATTTGGTTTTTTATCTTTTTAAGGCAGGTGTTTTTTTTTTCATAAGGAACAACTCAAATATAACTTTAAGAAAACGTTTTAATTTTAAGTTGTCTGTTTTCCCTGTCATTCTATAGTCCTCATTATTTTCAAGTGACAATTTTTATCTAGCACTTTGTTTTTAATGTTTGTTTGTTTTTAATTTGTGTTTGAATGCTTGCCTGCATATATATATATCTATGTGCGCCATGTGTGTGCCTGCTGCTTGTGGAGATTAGAAGAGGTTGTTGGATGTCCGGGAACTGGAGTTGTAGACAGTTGGGAGCCACCATGTGGGTTCTGGGAACTGAACCCACGTCCTCTGCAAGAGCAGTCAGTGCTGAGGAAACTGTACCATCTCTCCAGCCTTGCATCTATTCTCTAAATGTTTGTCTTTGCTCTATGAACTGGATGGAGATGTATACACCGATACCTAACTACTAACCCACAGCAACAAGCCCTACCTCCGAGCTCTGTTATGATTGGCTGAAAGACGTTTAATTCCATAGAGTTAAGGCTGTTGTGCCAAAGCGCCCATGGCATCAGTATGTGCTGGGTCAGGGGTATTTGTAAGGGTCTCTGTGTGCTCATGAGGGAGAGCTGTGGATGGGTCATAGCCATTCCTGCCTCTGCTGCCCTCTCTGACGACAGTGAAACTCACTGGGATGCTCACCACACATGTTCCAGTGGGGTTTCTATGACACCGACCAGACTAAGAAGATGTGGGAGTTGGAAGGGTGTCTATCAAATCCATCCTGTTCTGAGGTCTCATGAGGACTTTCTCCGAGCAGGTGGAACGGGCAAAGCCTCTGATGGCCCTGAATCTGGGCTCCAGCGACAATTCTCCCATGTCCTTTTCTGCATCGCTTAAGTGATTGTCAAGTAGTACTTCTATTTAAAGAGGGCTGTTGGTGAAGAAGGGTCAGAAGTGGGTGCTGTAGAAGTCACCTTCCTCTTAGATTTGAAACAAAAGCTGGGGCGGACTGCAGTTCTCCAATCCCCTATCCAGCTGTCCCCTTGTGTATCTCTACTTGCTCGGCTCAGCATCCCCAGACCGCATGGCCCTGACTCCAAGGCTGGTGATGCTGAGGAGAGAGTATTAGCCCTAGCCAAACACAGGTGTCCATTCCAGGGACGTGTTGCAGGTGAGAAGAGTTCCCTCAGAAATTCCAACCCTCACAGTCCTTTGGAACAGGATATCCCAGGCAACTGTAAGCATTTCTGTTAAGCAAATGGGAATTCTGCCCACAGGAGAGTGTATATGGGGCTCTGTTCAGGGCGGTGTGTGGTCCTTGGGCCCCAGGGCTTATTCCAGATAGATGGAACTCCTATGTCCATGCCTCTCTTCATCTCATCTCTGGTTCTTTGAAGGCTGAGTCCTTAGCATCCAGTTTCTGTCTAAGTTCCCTGAATCTGTTTACCTTTCCTGTTGGATGTCTCCATGAAGGCCCCGAAGTACAGAGCTTCTCTACAAGGGTCAGAGAAACTAAAGGAAGTTTGGGAGACAAAAGTGGGCCTCATCCTGGTGGTGCTTCCAGCTCACACTCTACATACACACGTGTGCACACATACACACACAGTTATACACACACATATGTACCACATACACACATGCATGTAGGTACACACATGCACTAATACACACACACACACACACACACACACACACACACACCAGTTATACACGTACACACATATGTACCTCCTACACACATGCATATAGGTACAAACATGCACTAATATGTACACATATACCTTCCTTCACATAGCCCAGTCATCTTGAGACTTTCACTGACCCTAGTTATTTTAGGATGTTCAGAAGTCTTTCTCAGTCACACTATTTATGAACTTTTGGGGTCACTGAAAAACAAATATCATTAAGTTCTTTGACATTCCATGGGGCTGTAAAACTTTGAGATTCTTGGGGGCGGATATTTAATATAAATTATGCAAAACTCTTAAATAAATGAAAAAATTCACAACAGTTGAAGACTACCTAAGGTCCCTTAGAAGCACACACTACTGAGCTGTGGGTGGTGATGGATTACATGTACAGCGAACAATGAAATGCCTCCCCCTTCATCAGCTCCTGCTGCAAGAAGTGCCCTGTGTATTTTCCCCTACTGCAGTGGGTGGATGGGGCCCCATCCTGACATAGTCTTCTGCCTTCTGGAGACAAGGAGAAGGCCTGGGAAGCAGAACAAGTTGTCCTGCAGAGCTAACTACACTGGGAAGAAGGCTCCGGCCTCTTTCTTTCTAACAGACATGTGTGCTTCCTCTCCTTGACATTTCTCTGCTGTCAAATGTTCCCTTCTTTTAGAATGTGAAGGCAGTATTTGATTGTAAGAGACACTGTACTTCACTGAACCGGCTGTTCTTTAAGAGCTCAGAACTCTGGGTTGATATTAGAACCAACGTTAGCTTTGTATGAAACGTGACATTAGCGCACATTGCCAGACGGCCTGAGTCTGTCGAGGGTGGAGGGGGGCATCTGGGGCAAAGCTGGTACCGGGGACATTCTCCAGGGAGTGAGGTCTTTGTTTCTGAGGCAACTTCTCGAAGGTGTGAGAATGAGTTGGAGGATCTCTAGCCACAGAGTCCATGTGAGCGGCATGTAGGCCCTCCTGAAACTCACAATACAAAACCAGCTGCTGCCCCTGTCACCTTGAGCCAGCTGCTGGGGTCACCAGTCCATCCTGCGGCTGCTGGCTGAGAGCATCATCAAATAGAACATCTTGTCACAAGCAGTTCTCCGGGTTGTTCACATTTTTTTTTCCTTAAAAAAAAATACTATACTTTTTTTTCTTTTTGAACAAACTTTATTTGGATGAATTTTCTACACTGAACTTGGACTTTCTGTCCCAGTATACTTGGGCTTCAAAGACTCTGAGGAGAGCTCTCTGCTGGCTTCTGGGGGACCTTTCAGGACAGACTGCCTCAGGAGTGATCACTGAGCGTTAGTTCCACCACAAAGATAAAATAAAAAAGACTTGATTTTGGCTGAGTGTCTCCATCTTGGGTTACAGGCTTTCTGGAGAACTGCTTCTCCCTTGGCCTGAGTGGCCTCTCCTGGGTAGAGAGAAGACCAAACACAGGCTGGCCCAACTGAAGTCCAGAAGAAACTCTCAGGAAATCTCAGTCCCTCAGGCAGCTGACCTCTCACCCCTCTGAGACCAGCTAGGATTCTCTTCTTACTTCATTTAATCAGCCAGTTGGTAGACTAAATGGTGGGGTCTTTATGTCCAGTGTGAAGGAATTTCAGAATGAAAATTACCCCATAGGTTGGACAACATCTCAGTTTATCACCCCCAATGCACACAGCGCTCCTAATGAGATTATCTTTGGGCTCCAACGGAAAGAAATGCTCAGTTCCCAGGTGCCCATATTTTCTGGAATAGATTGAGTGAAGCTCTCCCGCTTCCTCCAGCTGGGAAATGAATTTTTTTTAGTTTTTCCTTTCAAAGTGTCTGTTACAAGGCAAAAGCTTCAGTGATTAATACCTCCCAGGGACAGGGAGCTGGCGAGGAAGACTGGCCGAGCTTTATCATCTGACTGTCCATCAAACCACTGTCATCATTTTCCTGCTCAGATTAGTCAAGTAAGTAGACAAGTTTCCAGACTTGCAGAATTGACTGAGAATCTGGGAATTGGTCCCATTTTAAGAAATGTCCTCAACATAACAATTTTACTTAGGTACCTTGTAATTGTGTGTGTGTGTGTGTGTGTGTGTGTGTGTGTGTGTGTGTGTGTGTGTGTGTGTGAGGCATAGTATTGCTATGTGGTTCAGGGTAGCTTGAACTCATAGCAATTCTATTGCCTCAGTCTTCTAACTGCTGGGATTAAAGGCATGTGCCTCTAAAACACCTTCTAATTTAAAATGTAACCAGTAGAGTGTATCGGCTTTTCTTTGTGACTTCTCCGTCTTCATTTTTAGTTTCTGTTTTTGTTGTAGTTGTTGCTTATTGGACAGGGTCTCACTACATAGCCTCAGCTGGACTCAGATTTACAATCCTCCTGACTCAGTCTCCCAAGTGCTGGCATCATAGGCTGGCATGCAAGGTCTGGCTCTCCAGATTGGCTCTCCAGATTTTTTTTTCCTTTTAAAATGAAGAAAGAATTTTAAAGCTGTGATTTTTTTTTTTTTTTGACAAAAACTCATTTGAGTAATTTGGATCTGGAATGCCCAGCAAGGGCTTACACGTTAAAGGCTTGCTTGCCCGCTGGTGGTATGGTTGGAAGGGGTAGAGTCTTTTGCGGGGGTGGGACTCTCCCTTTTACACTATTGCAGGCATTTTGTTACAGTGCCAGAAAGACTAACAAGTATGTAGGCTTTAGTAAGAGTCCAAACACTCGCTGTCTCCCCTCTGGTAGAACAGATCTCCATCTTCTCCATTCCGTGGAGGTCTTCTCCGGGTGGCCGGTAGTGAACATCTTGTCCTTGCACCTGTCCATTCTCTGGCCTGTCTCATCTGATACCTGTCCCCCCCCTCCCCATTTCTTCTTTTGAAAAATGTCTTTCTCAAGATAAACTTCAGCAACCTCAGACCGGGCTGGCTCGGCACTCACCGCCGTGGAGAACAAAAACTGCAGAATGAGACAAGGCACATGACGCCTTGGGCTGTCCTTGAGCCTGAGGTGGGAAGACCCCACCAATGCGCATTTTCCCCTTCTCTTCCCTTCAGGGTGGCCTTTCAAAGTTCTGGACAGTCCGTTCCGCTGTTTCTCTGACTTCAGGTTTTCCCAATCTGCCTTTTTCCCAAAGCAGAACAAGAAAAGGCAAAACCCAGACTGATACGGCACCAAATACCGTACTTAGGGTGGCGATTTCCCTCCACTTAAAAAGATTACATTTCTTTAGGTAAAAAACATAATTGCACTTTGTAAGGATATTTGAGTACTATAGTTTTGATAAATGTACAACTACATAAAAGATAAAAAATTAATTTACTTTAAAAATAGCCCAATATATGAGTAAATCATACTTAGTGTCCTTACTTGTTTTTTGTTAACTTGAATAAGCTAGAGTTATCTAGGAGGAGGAACCTCAACTGAGCAAAAGCCTCCATCAGACTGCAAGCCTTGGGAGCATTTTCTTGATTAATGAAGTCAGAAGAGGGTGCTGGATCTCCTGAGGCTGGAGTTTTCCAGGTGATTGTGAGCTGCCACGTGGATGCTGGGAATTAAACCGGGCTCCTGTGGTAGAGCATCCCGTGCTCTTAAGCACTGAGCAGTCTTACCTGTCGCCTGATAACTTTTTTGAGGGACTCTCAAACTTCTCTCTGAAACATCACAGCTCATGTCTCTATCTTCAGCACCATTCCAAGCCAGGTACTAAAATCTAAACCCAGTATTTTACAATGGCACTAGTGATTTTTTTTTTTTCTTAAATAGCTAGCTGGTAAGTATTTTGCTTTCTGAGACATATAGTCTATACCATGACGATCGAACAGCCACTGTAGTGCTAAAACAGCCACACATAAAAAAATGGCAGGAAGTAGTCCCATAAAACCATTTCTATAAATAGGCAGGGGGTTGGGGGCTGTACTTCGTTAGTCCCTGTTCTATGGAAGGAATAGCATGCCAGCTGGAGGGGAACCTTCCTGAACATCATGGAAAGGTTTCTAGGAAAATGAGGTAAGATGAAGTTGGCTGTAGTGTGCCAGAGAGCAGCAAGCGCCTTTGCCCTATGGATGGCCCAGATTTTCTATAGAAACTATAGAAAATAAAGCCAGAACACCCACCGTCTCCCTTCAAGAGGAAAAGGTCTGCCAGGTGGAATATGACTGGAGCTTCTCTACCATAGAAGTCTTTTTAAAAACAACTGGTTCACATCACATTAAAGAAAGAGAGGCTGGGTGGGGGTACACGTGACGAAAGGGGAGGGAATGATGTCATTCTCTTATTAAAAAATTAGCTGTTCAGCAAAGCTTTACTCCACAGTGACCAAGCTAAAAGGAACCCTGTATAGGCTCCATACAAAGGTATTAAAGGAGAGAGCCTTTCAAGAGGAAAGAAGTGGTCCAGAAATGGTTGGAGAAAAATGTCTCAGGAGGCAGATTAAAATTTTGAGCCCAATGCATTTATAAAAAAAAAAAAAAATGAGTGAAGCAACCTGGATGCCACTTCATAGGAAACAACACTGTGACATCAGAGCCCAGGGCGAGACATGAGAAAATAGCCAGAGGCACGAAGCCGAAATGGAAACCCTACCCAGCAGTCTCGGCTTTGCCAGGAGCGTGGATGACTGAACAGGAAGCAGGATTGGGAAACCCCAAGGAGAAAGAACACACAGGAAGTTAAAAGGGGTCATGTGACGTTACATGTAGATGAACAAGATACGCAGAACAAAGGAGATGCCAACAGTTGGTGTTTCTGGGAAGCAAATCCAAATAGCAGGATAAGAACTCAGGAATAGTATACAACATTGTAAATATAGAACATTTTAACAACCTTGACAAAGAATTAAAACTCCTGCTGGTTGAAGCTATTCTACCCAACAGAGATGCAAATGCAAGACAGTTACTGCTCTCCACATTCCCTAGCACTATAGCCAGGTTAAGTGGTAAAAGGTGAAATTCATTTTAGTAATATATTGTCTTTAGCTGGACAAATCAAATTTCCTTTCAATAAGTGATATACAGTATTACAACTGAAATATTTCCATTATTTTCATAAGAAATCTAGTATGTGTTTTATATTTACTGTAAACCATAACTTGTACCAGCCATATATCAGCATAAATATTCAAATATAGAAAGAGTTTTTATAAATCTGTACAAAAAAATCTAAGTCTAATAAAAAGGTGTGTGTGGGTGTGGGGGGGTGAGCCCAGTGTTATATCACTAAAAGAGAGAGTTTCAAGTTAATCTAGTAGAAAATACTCTCATTTCAAACTGACAAAGATCAATCCATTTTATAATAAGCTGAGCCCAGGGGTTAAGGACGAGCATCTCATTTGCTGGTGGCTGCGATGTATTCCAGTGTGTGGTAATGTCTATCCAGGTGACCAGTAAACATCTCTCTTATCTAGCAAAAATAGTTTATGTTATCAATGAATTATTGAGTTATTATTTAGTCATATAAATAAATACTACTTAATGTTATCAACAGAGCACAGGTCAAATAGATTACAGAGCACTTACAATGAAATGCCACTATGAAACAAAAATGAATGGGTAAATATTTGATGTCACAAGATGAAAGGTTATATACATTGTGCTGGTTTGAAAGAAACTGGCACCCAAAGGGAGTGGTACTATTAGGAGGTGTGGAGTAGGTGTGGTCTTGTTGGAGGAAGTGTTTTGCTGTGGTTTTGAGTGTGGATTTTGAGGTCTCATATATGCTCAAGGCATGCCCAATGTCTCAGTTCACTTCCTGTTGCCTGCCTATCAAGATGTAGGACTCTCGGCTCCAGCACCATGTCTGCCTGTGTGCCGCCATGTCCCACCACGATAATACTGGACTAAACCTCTGAAGCTGTAAGCTGTCACTCAATTAAATGTTTTCCTTATAAGAGTTGCCTTGGTTATAGTGTCTCTTCACAGCAATAGAAACCCCAAGTAAGACATACAAAATTATATTGTTATAAAGGGGGAAATGGGCAAGAAATCGGTGAATAAAAATACAAAATGTGTATATACACATATATAATCTACATATATGGATATGTCAAATACACCTGGAAGGAACCATTTGTAATAAATAAGTAGCTACTGACTTGCAGTGGGGTAAACCCTTCAATGCTTTTTACAATTAGTACTCAAATATGTATTACCTGTTCAAAAGTTAAAATGTTGAAACATGTTTTAAAGGGCATTGGAGACACAAACACACATACTGAGACTATTTCATTTCATTGTTAGAAACCATGGCAAATCCCTGTTTTGTCTTCTGTGTTAAATACCCAGGGCTCAGCTATGGACATACATGATGTCTTTTCCCAAACACAAAAACTACACTCAGTCAAGGGCTTGCCACCTGAGAGGTGGTTTGGACCTGAGTTTTTCCTATAGCTATGTAACTTCCACTTAATTGTCCTGATCAGCCCTCTCTGATGTTCTCTGTTTGGTGGGACCAAAATGGCAAGTGCTTTCCAACAGTAATCTGTACTAATTGTTCTTGTGTTTTGTTTGTTTGTTTTTTGTTCAGACTTTTACCATGAAGCAGAAGCTGGCCGTCCTCCAGCTTGCCATCCTCCTGTCTCAGCTTCCTGAGTGCTGAGATTACAGTGTGCATGTATGTGCATGTGTGCGTGCGTGTGTGTGTGTGTGTGTGTGTGTGTGTGTGTGTGTGTGTGTATACAAGCTTCTTTGTTGACCTTGCCTTGAACCTCTTCAGGAAACTGACTGGTTCCAAGTCCTGACAGTACTCACACAGGTACCCAGGGGCACTGGTCAGGCTGGTCCTTACTAGTCTGGCTGGCTGACAACCAAGACACTGCCACAAGCTTAGTCTGTAGGTGGGATTACTAGTATACTAGTTGAAAATGAAGTCGCAATGGCCAGTTGGAATTCAAGATTTAAAAAGTAACTGTAAATCAGCTGGAAACTGAATAGCCACTAATGACATCACTGGAGGATCAGAAGGACCTAGACTTCCAATATCACTGTGAATTCAACCTTGTGCTCCCAAATTGCTGTAAGAATGATAAAACCGCATGATGCTGGGGTCTGAATCGTTACAAGGAGTTATCAGAACTTAATGCTAGATTAGAGTTTTCCAGAAACTACACATGCACTCACTGCTAGAGGGTTTAATAGTTATTCTAAATTTCAATCCCCAGTACATTGATAGCCCCCTACCAACACCCCCATGCTGTTCTGAGGATTCTGCTCATTTGAGAATATGGCTGAAGCTGGGAGAAAAAGGGATGAGATGTTTCCGTACCAACCAGAAGAGGGCAGTGTTGAGTCGCTAATCTCATTTGAACTAATCACTTGAGTTATCAGGGCAGTAGACAGTCTTCCACCTCCTCCCCCATAAATACATGACAGAAAAGGACTACACAAAGATGAGGCTTGTGGACACAATGCTGAAGAGTGACAGTCTGGAATTCTGTAACATTGGGAGTGGGAGCAGGTGGATGGATGGAAGGTAGATGCTGGTAAAGAAAGGGCCCTACCCAGACTCCTCTCTGCTGAACATGCTGGTCTCTTCATTAGCTATGGGGGTTGGTTTTAAACATGTTTTTATATTTTATTTATTTTCCTATTTATTTAGTGGTGTGTGTGTGTGTGTGTGTGTGTGTGTGTGTGTGTGTGTGTGTGTGCGCGCGTGCGCGCGCGCCTGAGTGTGGGAGTCAGAGGGCAACTACCTGATTAAGTGCTTTCTTTCCATCATGTGAGTTGAAGGAGTTGAGAGGGGATTGAATGAAGATCATCAGACTTATCGCCAAGCACCTTTACCCACAGAGCCATCTGGTTGGTCCAGTGATGGGAGTTTTCAAAAGGGAGGGTAAAGGGGTTTTCTTGCAGGTGATGTGTATCAGAGTCAGAATCTGTGATGGCTATTCTTGGTTGCAAACTTGAATACATCTAGAATTAACCCAAACTCATGCTGCTAGGTACACATGTGAAGGATTTATTTGATTGGATCATTTGAAGTGAGAAGACCCGCCCTAAATCTGGGCCACACCTCCTGCTATACTAAGGCCATGGAAGAAGGAAGCTCCTGTGCTTTGCCGTTTGCTCTCACTCTGCTGACAAGTTCATTCCTTCACGGGCATTAGGGCCTTCTTCTTCAGGATTCAGGTGAACACTGAAGACCAGCTGAGACATCCATGGACAAGAACTTTGAACCCTCCGATTCGCAAGGGTTTATCTCACCTGAGGATGTACTCTCCCCACCCTCAGCAGAAGATGTATCCCCAACCCGACTGCCTGAAATGTTACTTTTTCTGCCTTTGCCTGATGATGAAATTAATCCTCCTTGTCTGCTAAACCAGAAATGATTTCCCTGAAGGAGCTACTAGGGATGACAACACTGATGTCCCCCAGGGCCCACCAGTAGTTGCCTCTAGACTTATACCCAGACTTATGGTTAAGCAGGCACCTAGAAGGAAAATAGAAAATGTAGTCCATGAGGAGGTGCCCTACACCACTAAGAAGCTTAATGAGTTTGTCTATTCATTCTAGCAGACATCTGGGGAATATGTGTGGGAATGGATTTTAAGGGTGCAGGATAATGGTGGAAGAAACATAAAACTGGATCAGGCTGAGTTTATTGGTACAGCCCCGTTGAGTGGAGGTTCTAGGTTTAATATGGAAGCTCACACAGTTTTTTTGTTTGTTTGTTTGTTTTATTTAAGAAAGGTGTATGGGGGCTTGAGAGATGGCTCAGAGGTTAAGAGCACTGCCTGCTGTTCCAGAGGTCCTGAGTTCAATTCCCAGCAACCACATGGTGGCTCACAACCATCTGTAATGAAGTCCGTTGCCCTCTTCTGGCATGCAGGCATACATAGAGGCAAAATGTTATATACATAATAAATAAATAATCTTTAAAAAAGAAAGGTGTACAGTTATTGTAATAGGCAGCATAGTAATAGGCAAAACAATGTCCATAATGGCCTGACCTGGGGGAAAGGAAACAATCAGACTTTCCAGAGTCTATTGAAAACTGCTTCACAACCAACACTGACTCCAGGAGATCCCAAGAAGCACCGTGGTCCCCCAGTTAAAGTAGGGCAAGGAGGTCAGGTGATTAATTGAATTTTGACTGAAGTCCAACTCATGGTAGGTCCACTGGGTGCCAGTGTACCACCAGTGTACACTTACCCTTGTAAAAGGTCCCTCTGGGGAAGGCTGGAGAAAAGCTAAAGGTAAAATTCTGGGGTATTTTGCTGAGGTCCTTAGTGGAATCTGGCTGTCCCTTCAATCAAGGGGTCCTGGGTCTGCAAACTTGAACTCTTCTTGTGATTATTTCCACAGTCCAGAATGTGTAAGTGGGATCCATATACTTAGAAATTGGCAAAATTCCCATACTGATTCCTTGGCCTTTAGAGTGAGGGTTATTATGGCCGAAATGCCAAATGGAAGCCACTGAAGTTACTAGGGGAAAAAGTGAACCAAATATAATATCGCATTCCATGAGGAACTCCAGAAATTAGTGCTATCACAAAAGGCTTGAAAAATGCAGGGGTGGTAGTTCCCACCACATCTCACTCACAACTCTTCTAACTCTTGTATCTGGACAATGAAGAAGACAGAAGGATTGTGGAAAATGATAGTAGACTATTGAAAACTTAATCAAGTTGTGACTCCAATTGCAGCTGCTCAAGTGTGGTATCCTTACTTGAGCAGATTAACACATCTCCTGGTACATGGTATGCAGCTATTGATCTAGAAAATGTCTTTTCCTTAGTACCTGTCCATAAGGACCACCAGAAGCAATATGCTTTCAGTTGGCAAGGCCAGCAGGATACCTTTACAGTTTTACCTCAAGGATATATGAGTTTTTCAGCCCTATGTCATAACTTAGTTTGAAGGGATCTTGGCCATCTGTCTCTTCCACAAAATATCACACTGGTGCACTATTTTGATGGCATCATGCTTATTGGACTAAGTGAGCAGAAGATAGCAACCACTTTGTTGGTAATGTATGTGCACATCAGAGGACGGGAGTAAATACAACCAAATTCAAGGGACTCCATGAAACCTTTAGGAGCCCAGTGCTATGAGGACTTGAAAAGAGCGTGATTTGAAAACTGGTGAGAAAGACATCTGGAAAAGAAGTACGCAGAGAGATCTCTCCAAATGGGGAAAAGATGTGAAGATACTTGTGTTCCATGTAAATGCTCATCAAAAGGTGACTTCAGTAGAGGAGAAATTCAGTAACCAAGTAGACAGGATGACCTGTTCTGTGGACAGTCAGCCTCTTTCCTCAGCCATTCCTGTCATTGCCCAGTGGGTCCATGAACAAAGTGGCCATGGTGGCAGAGATGGAGGATGTGCTCAGCAACATGGACTTCCATCCAACAAGGCTAACCTGGTTACAGCTGCTGCTGAGACCAACACTGAGGCCCCCATATGGCACCATTCCCTGGGGTGACCAGTCAGTGACCTTGACTACATTGGACCACTTCTTTTGTAGAAAGGACAACGCTTTATCCTTAGTGAAGTAGATACTTATTATGGCTGTGGATTTTCCTTTCCTGCTCATAATGTTTCTGCCTAGACCACCATCTGTGGATTTACAGAATGTCTTATCCACCGTCGTAGTATTCCACACAGAATTGCTTCTGCCCAAGGACCTCACTTCACAGCTAGAGAAGTGTGACAGTGGTCTCACGATCATGAAATCCACTGGTCTTCCCATGTTCCCCACCATTTTGAGGCAGCTAGCTCAACAGAACAATGGAATGGCCTTTTGAAGACACAATTATAGGGCCAAAGTGGCAGAAGCAGGGAGGGCTGGGGTAGGGTGCTCCAGAGGCAGTATATGCTTTGAATCAACACCTAATATATGGTATGTTTTCTCTCATAGCCAGGAATAAAAGGGTGGACAAAGGAATGGTCCCGTTTACAGTCACCCCTTAGTGACCCACTAGGAAAGTTTTCTTCTGTTTCTGTGACCGTAAATTCTAGTGATCTGGAAGTTTTCATTCCAGAGTGGGACACGTTCCTGCCCGGAGCCACAACAAACATTTCATTGAAATGGAAGCTCAGACTTTCTTTTGGTCACTTTGGGATTCTGATGGCAACAAGTCAAGGAGGGAATGACAGTGTTAGGAGGGGTGATTGATCCAGACTGCCAAGGCGAAAATGAATTGCCTCTCCATAATGGAAGCAAGAAATATTATGTCTGGAATGCAGGAGAGCCCTTAGGGCATCTCTTAGTGTTACCATGTCCTGTGATTAAAAGTCAATGGGAAACTGTAACAACCCAATCCAGGCAGGATGACAAAGGGCACAGATCCATCAGGAATGAAGATACGGGTCACTCCTCCATAAAAAGAACCCAAACCTGATGATTGCCTACTGAGGGTAGAGGAAATACCAAATGGGTAGTAGAGGAAGGCAGTCATAAATACCAGCTAATGTGACAAGATGCAGAAACAAGGACGTGAGTGTTTGTCATATTTTGTTAAGAATGTGTTTCTTTCCTTGAGTTCTTTATCACGTAATATAACATCATTAAAGATAATATCAATGATTATCATATTAAGTTTTACAATACTAAAAGAATGTCCCTCAAGAGACATTGCTACCTTTCCTAAAATATATGTGTTTGCAGTTGTACATGGGGTAGTTATACCATGTTTATACCATGTTAGGCATAATTATGACTTGCTTAAATATATAATGCATTTGTGATTGTATTTGGGATAGTTATATCGTGTTAGGTGGAATTATGACCTAGCTATTGTTTTCATTTTGAAATTAACTATGACATAAGGAGATATTATCATGTGTCAATAAGGGGTGAACTTGTAATGGCTATTTTTGGTTGCAATTTGACTACATCTGGAATTAACCAAAATCCAAGCTGCTAGGTACACCTGTGAGATATTCTCTTGATTGGATCATTTGAAGTGGGAAGATCTACCCTAAATCTGGGCCGTACCTTCTGGTGGTAGCCTCTATAAAGGCCATGGAAGAAAGAAGCTCTTGCTCTTTGCTGGTTTGCTCTCACTCTTGCTGGCAAGTTCATTCCTTTACTTAGAGCCTACTACTTTAGGATTGTGGCATATATTGAAGACCAGCAGAGACATCCAGCCCATGGATTGAACAACTATTGTATTCTTGGACTTTCTGTTGGAAGATAGACATTGTTGAAACAGTCAGATCCATCCTATAAGCCACTCTAATAAATCCCATATCTATCCATTTATTTATATCTGTCATCTATCTATTTACCTACCTATCTCTCATATCTATCTATCTATCTATCTATCTATCTATCTATCTATCTATCTATCATCTATGTATCTATTATATATCTATGTATCTATGTATCTATGTCTCTATGTATGTATGTATCTATCATCTATCTATGTATCTATTATCTATGTATCTACGTAATTATCTACGTATGTATGTATGTATATATGTATGTATGTATGTATGTATGTATCTATCTATCTATCTATCTTCATTCTATCAGTTTTGTTTCTCTAGAAAACCATGACTAAATCAGAATCCTTATTTCTATTAAGTTGAAATGGTCTCCCCAAATATTCATTTTAAATTGAGTCACACCCCCCACCCCACTTAGCTTACTAGTGGTCATTCTCTGGGCCTTTCCCCTGCCAATCTCACACATGTGTGGAACTGAAGAGCCCCAGGCTACATGCTTCACAATTATCTATCAGGTTATTAGGAGAATCTCAGGAGGTAGGAAACACAGAGGTATCAACACCATTGATGGCTCTTTCTTTGCCTCCTCGAGGGCCACAAGCCTGCTCTCCAGAATTCAAGGATTTGAGGGTACAAAATGCAGAATGGAGTGTTTGTCCAAATCAAATACTTAAAGCTCTGGGCAGTTTATCCAGTTCTGTAGCTTTATTGTTCATTACCAAAGTGCTTTGATTGCTGAGGAAGAAGGGTCGGGTCAGTTTGCCCTGCAGGAAAGGCCCCTCTCCGTGGTTTTCACATCCTTCTTATGATGGGCATGTCCTTCAGACTTAATGCTCTTTCTTCATCAAAGGGCAGTTTAAGAGGAGTGGGTTGCCATTAGTACCTTAAAATTACACTTAATGAGAAGGGCTCCATATTCTTCAGAGTGTAGGATCACTTTTCAAAGCCCTGGTAAGGGAAGGAGACATTCAAACAGGAGGGGGAGTGACTTCCTGCCTTCTATATTCACCTTCAAGCTTTCCCTGTGTGTTTTGAAGGGCTTCCATTTCTTTTTCCCAGTCAGGCTAAGTGGTCCAGGCTAAGCACTGTTCATGGAAATTCCTCCTGAATATGAGTGTCACCTGCTGCAGCTCCCAGATGCTCCTTCTGTCCTTTTCCTATCACCAGCTTTCCTCCCAGGTTGCCCCTCGTTCTACTTTCTATTTATCACACTTTCCCCTTGTGTGCTTCCTGCAATGTGTCAACCCCAGGACAGGCATCTTCCCCATTTGGTGAAATTGGATTTATTGTTCAAACCTAGTCCAAAATGTCCCTTGCCAGTCTTCTCCCTCAGAGATAAACCAAACCGTTCCCTTTTCTACCCTCAGAGCTTTGCACAGTTTGCTAATCCTTACTCACATGTGGGAACAATCAAACAATGGGAGATGGATGCTTCAGCAACACAGGAGTGGTCATCAGTAACACCATCAGGCCTTCGGGAGAATGAAGATAATACTCCAAGTCCAGCAGAGAGAAGGCTTTTCTGTATAGCTTCTGAGGATGAAATTGTTAACTACTTGTCCCCACGTTAGGGGGTCTATATAAAATACATTAATTCCCTTTACAGTAGTACCAAAAGAACAGATGTAGCAGTTATTTCAGAGTTCATATTCAGTCAATCAATCAAGTGTTCTTTTTTAGGTAGGGTCTTGATATCTAGCCCTAGTTGGCCTGGAAGGCATTAGGTAGACCAGGCTGGCCTTGAACTTGGTGTGATCCTTCTGTTTTTACCTCCCCCAAGAGCTAGGACTGCAGATGTGTGAGCTCACATCTGGTTAACAGAGTCTGCTGTGGATAAGATCCCGAGTGCTTCAAGTTTCTGTTCTCAGTCCCATCTGTGTGGTAGTAATGAAGGAATGGGGATGTCAAGCGTTAAAGAAACCTAGAGGTTCGTGTAGGAACTTTATGAGTGCAGAGACAGATCTCTGCAGTTAATAAAACCACTCCCATGCAAGGTAGCCACTAATTTGGCCAATCTACTGGGGAAGAGGCTGGGGCATCGGCCAAGGTAGCCAAGCAGGCCCGCAAATTACAAAAACTGTTGAGAGTAAATCTGAGCTGCTCCCACCTTTGAGTTTCAAAACCGAAAGCCAGAGAAGTAGCAGAAATGGGGAAGAGTGGAATACAGCTTCCTGAATCCAGCCTGCTCAGCTGGAAAGAGCGGGAGGAGAAGGGTGGATTTGAGGGTGTGTGCCTCTCTTCAGAGGGTGAGGAGGGCAGGGCAGCATGGATGGGACCTTGGAGCCCTAGAGAAGCAAGGCTGCCTGGCTAAGGCTGCTGCAGCTGGGTGGGAGCGTCGTCAGCAAAACTGATGTACCCACAAATCCTAGTGTGGCTGGAAGTTGAAGTGGTACAGAGAGCCTGATCCTGGCTGCCATGAGGCCCTGCTCCAGGCCAGTGAGCTGTGAGTTGTGGCCTCACCAACCAAAGGATAGCATGACTTGGAGAAAGCTGCCCCCCAGCGCTCCAAGTTTATCTTTCAATGGTGAAAATTTCCATGACATTTGTGATGCTGTGCAACCTGAGTTATAAACACATTGTGTTGCTCACACTAGTGTTATTTCAAATGAACTGTGAGAGCAGAGTTACTCCACGTGGATTAGGTCATTTCATTCACTCTGTCCATTCTGCTTCTATTGATATCAGTGAGAGGTTCCACACCTGGGCAGACTGATGTCTGTCATCTTCCAAATGGCATGTGACAAGGTCATTTGATGTGGTCACCCATTGTAAGGGCACTTTGAGGTTTGCCCTGTTGTACAGTGGCTAGACCATGGACTCCCTTTACCATGGCCTCCCTGAGCACAAAGTCTGACCCACGGGAGGGCTCAGTAGACATTTAATGAAGGTGTGGAGCACCATCCATTGTGGCAGGGCCAGTTCGCAGTGGTGAGGCTGTGATTCTCAGGCCACATACTTTGTCCTTCCCTCAGGTTCCAGCTGATGTGGGGGCACAGAAGCTAGCTCAGTACTGGAATGAATGACCAAATAATAATCTTGAAAGAGTGGGATAAAACATGTTACATCAAATAGACATCCCATGTCCCAAAGGAAGCGACCCTGTGTCTGTTTTATTGAGTTAAAAAAAATAATAATAACTCTCTTGTCTTTTTCTATCTTTCTAGTCCTGAGAGAGAGAGAGAGAGAGCCATAGCTATTAAGCTCAAGTCTTAACAAAACACAGAAGGCCCATCTTTAAATATGACAAAAATTGCCATTTATTCATTTCTCATTTGTTATTCCCAGTTAAAAAGCCCCTTTGACTCTTTTGAAAGCATGTGTGCAGAGAGATCAGCATCTCGCCTGGGCTCCTCACTTCTTTAGCAGACTCCACACAAGGACTGAACATCTTTGGAGACTGCCTTAGGCTGAGGTGGTCCTGAAGTTGGACTCTCCTAGTGGCTGCACTACCTGCCCAGGCTCAAGCTGTCACTCTTAGAGCAGAAGCCTCCTTTTAGAGACCATACCCCTTAGAACCCCTCTTTCTCATGACAGCTACTTCCCCTGGTTGAATCTAGGTTCCAGCACTACTTTCCCAACTCACATACTATGGTTTGTTCCTGAACAACCAGCTTTATCTGGTGTGCCCACATTCAAATATTTCATCACCTCAAACCTGTCTTCGGGGTTGGTAGCAAGCACATACGTGCTGAACCATCTTGCCAATCCACACATATATGTTAGCTACAAGGATAGCTAAATGAGTGAGTAGCCATTATTTAGTGATAGCTGAATGAGTGAGTAGAGCATGTATGTGTGACGATCATCACACTACCCTTCTTCCATTTCCAGTCTTTGTGCTGAACCTCAATTCTGCAGAAACCTTTAAAAACAATTTCAATGTGAACTAACACTTCAGACAACTTGTAAAATACTTAAATAGCACTTACTGTTTACTAATAAGTTTAATAGGAACACAATGATGTGTAACACCTTTGCAGTGAAAACTCCAAGGCAGCCTATTTTCATATTTTAACAGTCTGAAGGGCAGTGTGACATTGAACAAAACCAGGCCAGTGTCATGCTCCTACAATGGCATATACAGTCTTTACGAGTGTAACCTTGACCCACCTCTGCTGCATTATCTCGACTGCTGTCTTCTAAGGAACACAGCTAGCCAGGCTGGGAGAACACAAGTGAGCTCCATGTTCATGGTTCCCTTCTCCTTGTAAGCTGCATTATCAGCTGATAGCAAATGGACACTGGCCCACTGTAGCAAACATGGGCCTGAGTTCTGGGCCAGTTTTTCTCCTTCCTGTCGCTGGAGTGTCTTCTCTCACAGTCAAGTGTCTGCGTGGGGGTCATTAGAGTCTAGGAGAACCTAAGAAACATATAACCCAGAACAGAAGTTGGTTTTCCAAGATGGGTTATTCCCTAGGACAACACTCACAGACTTTCTACAGTGCCATGAGGTAGCATACGTGCAGCTTTCTGTTAATGATGTCAACTCCCCAAACAAGCCAGACTTTATACCATGGGGCCATTTTGTGGTGTGTGTGTGTGTGTGCATGTGTGTGTGTGTGTTGCTGTGCTGGTGATTGAATGTGTACACGCTAAACAGGTACTTCCCAACTGAGCTGCATCCCCAGCCCCTCCTGTGGTGTTGGAAGCCAACCTTCACTTGGTGAATTCTTAACTCAATGAAATCATATGTCAAACTAACCATCCTCTGATAATATTGTTTTAGTATGTATAAGTTTATAGAGAATCATGGTTATTTGTAATTTTATCATGCCTTATAACCTAGCATGCTTAGTATTTAGTCTAGTCTATCAGCTTCCAGATGCAGATCTTTAATCTCTATGCTTGTGTTGGAGAGAGTCAACTGAGGGCAGATCCAAGTTTATGTATCAGCCTTATTGTTCTTCTGACTGTCCATAAACTATTCTGAGCTTCAGTTAAATGGAATGGTTCAACACTGCCCACACCAATGCCGAGAAGCTATATGGTAGCATGTGGAGTGGCTGCCTTTCTGTTTTGAATAAATCCACCACTTCTAATGTTTTTCAATGAAGAATATGTAACAGGTTGGCCACCAGCTTACTGTAAGAGCATACCACTGTCAGCAGATGTCAAGGGCCATCTGGTCGCCTGACGTGGTGGAAGGGGCCCAGCAGCATTGCTCAGAGCCCTGGGCTCCAAGCCCAGCTTAGGTCCAGTTTGACTATGGCTTTGGGCAAACTGCCCTGTCAGCTTCTTCACTTGTAAAGCAGTCTCCACTGTAACTAGGGTCAAGCATTTACAGCTAAACAGGACCCTTTCTACAGGACTTCCTAAAAGGTTCAAACCTACCACAAGGTAAGTGCGTACATGACATCCATTCAGGATGTATCTCTTGACCCATGTTGTGCTAGGCAAAGAGCATCTCTAGGTGCCAAGTGTGTAGCTGAAAGTAGCAGTAGTCTTGGGTGTGCCAGACCCCACCTGGCCTGCACACTGCTCAGAGCAGAGCCCAGTCAAGCCAGTGAGACACATCTGTGCAGCCCTGAAGCCTGGTGGTACTTGTATGTCAATTGCATGAGTGAGCCACATGTTGGGTCCATGACTTGTAAACTTGAGCACTGAAATCCCAGAACCAGGGTTTCCTGCTTCTTCCTTTGTGTCTTCATCTGGCCTCAACTCCATCCTCTACTGTCCAGAGTCCCCTCATTTTGGTGGGAACGAGGTAGCCCTGTCCCTTCCCTACCTTCCTGCTTTCCTGGGAGCATAGCTCAAGTATTTTTACTCAAATTGGTGAACAACCTTCTAAGCAATTTTTTTTCTACCTGGAAGGGGAGATACTGTATTTCAAATGAATTCAATGGCACTCTATGACTGTTTCTTTAGGAATGTAAGAAACCAATAGAAATAGCATCCATGGCTGGTTTTCATTGGGAGATGCTCTGGCTTGGATGCTTCATCTCTAAACCTGGCTGATGTAGTGTAGAAATGTTTGTGTTGAGTAGTGGACAGAGTTCTCTTCCTCTCACAGCCAGCAAGACTTCACCTCCTCCCCCAGCCCTTGCCGCCACATCTTGGCTGTCCACATTCCCTGTTGTTTTGAATTTTCCCAGCATGCTTCCTCTCTGCTAGTGTGTGAGAGAGGCGCCATGGGTTTCTCAGGGCTGTCCTGAACATGGATGATAGTCAGACTCTATGGCCAGTCTTCAAAGATGGCAAGAAAAAGCACCAGGGGGCCTGGGAAGCTGGGAACATCTTTGACACTCACATGAGATCCCTGTGGGTGTAAGAGGACACCTCAGAGTCCACAGTGGTACAGCCAGAACCTAAGAAGGTTGAAAAAAGAAAAACAAACTTCTCTCCCACGCAGCTCCAACTTCCCCCTTCAGATCTTGTTTTAGTTTTGAAACAAAAGCAATACTAATGGTGACAGATACATAAACAGGGATGTGAAGGAGACATCATCTTTGGGACACCAAGACTTGTGGAAATACTTGCTATTCTGTGCTGAGATGTTTCCATTTCTTTATGAGTCCTTTAACACCATTTAAAAATACTCACAGTGGGCAATCTACTTAGTTTAGTTAGCTGCAGTGTGGAATTAGGATAAAACCATTCAGAGGTCATTTTGGTTCTCACATTCTAGGAGTCCATGTTAGTGGTCTATCTTGTTTCATTGATATTTTACTGTTATTCAGTCCAGCCCAAAGGCATCATGATTAATCACTTTTAAGAATTAAGTACTAGATCAGATGCTTGTCCCTGTATCTGCCCAGTCCCAACCTGAGAACCTGGATGCCCACACACACTGATGTAATGCACGTCATGCTGGGGGACACCAGACACCCCTAGGGAACATCCATGTGAGCAGACAAGCTGTTGGATGCTGCTGTCATATTGTGATGAGGCTCTGCATTTTCAACTGCAGGACAATGCTCCAGATGTATTCTTTTGCTGCACTTGAAGCCATTTATTTATAGACAAAGGTAAGCCAAGCTTCACTTCACTGCAGCCTTTCTGGTAGCTTTGCTCTCTTATGAAGTAGCTCAGGTACTACCCTGAGCCCTGTACTTGGCTGATGGTTGAAAAGAGGACCCAGGTAATAGAGTGACTGCCGCTAGGGGGAATGTGCCCAGGAGAACCTGGAGATTTTGGCCCCCTCTTACTCTCAGCAAGGCCCCCAATAAACAAGTTGGAACAAGTCACACCGCCTGCCGGAGTCCTCAGTAGAGTCTTTAGCTAGTATTATTTATCATCGTCACTTCCACATCAGAAACCCCCAGGCCCAGCCCTTTCATCTTTCCCTATCATAATTGCATCTCTTAGCTTTGGGAAGTGCTAGAGTTTCACTTTACTTTTAACTGTAGGAAACAGAAGAGCATGTTCGCTGTGGGTGCAGTGTGAGGCCCTGGTATAAAAGAGGCAGGAAGCCGGTAGATAGAGTCTATTAGAGCATACACACAACACTGAGATTCCTTCTATGCAATGATGGAATTGCTTTTCATGTCTTCACCCTGGTTTGCCCCAGCCTTGATTTTGTTTATTTATTTTTATGTTCTCTCTCGCCCCCACTTCTCCCTGCCCCCTCCCCCCCGCCACACACACAGGGAGGAGAGGAGAGGAAGAGAGAGAGAGGGGGGACATGTCATGGGCTAGCTCAGAATCTTTGAATCACTACATACATTTGAATCACTACATACATTTCCACCCATATTCTCCGGGAAGGTTGAGGACTGTGGGCTAGCCTCTACCCTCACACTCTGAGATCAGACATAGGTTTGCTAAACACTTGTCTAGGCTCTGTCTTAGTCAGTGTTCTATTGCTGTAAAAAGACACCACGACCATGGCAACTCTTATGAGGGAAAACATTTGAGTTTGCTTACAGTTTCAAAAGTTTAGTTCATTGTCATCATGACAGGGAGCATGGCAGCATGCAGGCAGACATATTGCTGGCAAAGGAGCTGGAAGTTTCACATCCAGACTGGCAGGTAGCAGGAAGGAAGATTGTGAGCCACATTTCCTCCAACAAGGCCACACCTACTCGAAAATGGCCACATCTCCTAATAGTGCCACTCCCTATGGACCTATGGGCTATTTTTATTCAAACCACCACAAGGGGGAACAAAAGAAAGCACTGAGGAGGAGAGGCAAGATGGCATATTGAGAGTAGATGGAGAGGCATCTAGGATATAATCTATTTCTGGCTAGAATCTGCCATGTGGACCAAAGTGGCAACCCTCCAGTGTTACCCTTCCAAGTGCTAGGGTTACAGACAACAGTTTTCTGATATCTGCCCTGAATCCCTCATGTGGGGTTATTAAGTGGCCTGACGATCCTGGAAAAAGTCAGAACTTTAATGCCATTTCCTGAGCCAAGAGCAGGCAGTCTTTTAAGCGCTTCATACATATTACTCCGTTTAATCCTAACAATAGCTAAGATGCTGCAGAAAAGTATCTAAAACTTGGAATGAAAGCAAAAAGTGCTCCCCTGTCCTTACAGTGATATTAGGGAGCAGAGGTCACCCAAGGACTTCCTTGAGACATTTCTGTGGCTCACCTCATTGCTTAATGTTGACGAATGTTCCCAGACTTAGAGGAGTCATGACTTAGTGTGAGTACTTTAGCCCAGAAAATTTACAGCTATTTTCTCCTCATTAAAATAGATAAGCCCAGAAGTTTGTAATTGGTTGGACACTATAAAAAATTACATCTCACAGAACAATCTTTTCCTATAATTTCTTTTTTAAATGTCTACATGTTCCCTAACTTCGAAGCTCTTCTTTGAGGATTCAGTGTTGGTTAGTTTCATGAACTTATGAGCTACAGTCATCTGGGAAGAGCAACTCTGAACTGAGAAAATGCCTCCCTTGGATTGTCCTATAAGCAGGTCTGTAGGGGCATTTTCTTGATTGCTGTTTGACATGACAGGACCCAGCTCACTGTGGATAGTACTATCCCTGGACAGGCGGTCCAGGGATGTATAAGAAAAGGGGTTGAGCAAGCCATGAGGAGCAAGCCAAAAAGCAACATCCCTTCATGGCCTGTGCCTTGAATTTCTGCTCTGACTTCCTTTGATAATTGACTGTTACCTGGAAGTGTAAGAGGAAATAAACCCTTTTCTCCACAGGTTGCTTTTGACCATGTTTTATCACAGCAACAGGAACCCTAACTAAGACTGGGTGAGAACATCGGACTAGCTCTTTCATTGCCTAATGAATTAAAAATAATTGATTTTACATTTTCCTCAGATTTACCTGGTAAATTATCATCTACATTTTACAAATGAGCCAATTGAGGCAGAGAAAACTAATGGGCCTGTCCAAAGCTATGGGGACCCCCCCCATGTCCTAGAGTGGGAATTTGAGCTCAAGGAATCTGGTTCTAGATAAATCTCTTTACCCTTTCAACATTATTTATTAAACACTTGTCTCTGTTTTTGATTTTTCTAGATTTCTCCTTTATTTGAATCCAGCATATTTAACAATTATTTACTAAACTACTGAGACGTAGCAGCTTCTAAATTAGTCTGAATGGCAAACCGTTATTAATGTTGCCTAATGTCAATTTTAAAATAAGCCCTCATTCATATGTCTGGGATCCCAGAAAAATACCTTCATATAATTTATTGTATCCTTTCTTTGGTGTATTATGGTTGTCTGTCTGTACGGAGGACCAAGTGTATTTGCCACAGGTAGTTGGACGAGTCAGGTGCTCTAACAATCAAGCTCTTTGATGAGGAGCTTAGGACTGATGCTAAATCCAACAGCTGTTTCTCCCAGATCCTTGAGCCCATGCCAATTTTATTTGTAAAGCTGGACAGGTAAAATGGTGCTCTATGAAGACTTTCATCAGCCAAATCCACTCCGTGCTTCAGAATGCCTGCTCTCAGTCTCACCACCCTACTCACGAGTAGTGCTGGTTCTTCCTGATAGGATCTATCCAAGCAGTTATAATTCTCACGGCTGGATCCCTTCTTTGTATGTTTCAGTTGCTGGGATGTTCTCATGCTTCCACTGTCTCTGTTTTAGATCATGAAAGTGTAGAAATATGGCCTGATCGACCTGTGGCTGCCTCCAAGCAAGAGGTGTTGATCAGTGCTCTGCTCTTGGAGACGCGGCTTCTTGCTACCACACTCTGAGGTGTTTGTCTCCATTTCATGGGTGGCAACTTCAACTCCTAGTCAGGAAATTCTGCTGCAGGCCAGGGAGGAAGGAAGTGAGACTGCAGAAGTGCTGAGCCCAGGCCTGCCCAACAAGAACAGGGATGGGTGGGGTGCTTAGTTTATTGTTTTATACTGTAGCCCCTCAAATCACAAGGCAGCTGGTCACTGACACCTTTTAAGGCTGGAGCTGGGGCTGGAAGGAATGTCTAGTAGCTCGATTTCCAGATTTCAGTTTCCAGTGGGTAATGTTGACTATAGGAGCAATGACTGTATTTATTTCTAATATAGCAAAAACCTAGGGCAGAATTTTCACCCTTGCTATGACCTCCTGCAAAAATGTGACATTGGAAATGAGAACAATATAATAGGCAAAGCTATTTTTTAAATTTAATTTATTTTTAGCATATGTGTATGTGGTGCACATGTTCAAGTGTGTGTGTGTGTGTGTGTGTGTGTGTGTGTGTGTGTGTGTGTGTGTGTGTGTGTGTGTAGGCCAGGTTGACATCCGGCATCTTCGATTATTTACCGAGGTGGGGTTTCTCACTGAACCTGGAGGTCACTGATGTGGCTAGTACAGGGAACATCTCTGTTCCCTGAGGGCTGGGGCTACAGACAGGCCACCATGACTACCAAACTTTTATGTGGGTTCTGGGAATCTGAACTCCAATCCTCATGTTTACACAGCCAGCGCTTTAGCCCCGGAGCCCTCTTTCTGTTCCGAGACACTATTATTTTTAGCTCTGACCTCTTTTAGTTTAAGCTGAAATTCCTCTAAATGGGTGAAAAATTGAAATGTCCATGTCTGGTCGAACTCTTGCTTCCTAGTGTTGTTACCTGCCTCACCCCAGGTGAGTCTGGATCTCTTCCCAGGGATGCACTGTCATGGCTGGGTGGGTAGTGATGGTTTTTCAGAGGCATCAGGAAGAAGAATCTTAGGCCAAGCCACACTGTACATCACCCCTTGCAAAATGGCTGCAGAGAACCAGCTTGTGTCTTAGTGACAAAGAGTATGGTGCTTCCAGAGTGCCTGACATATGCCACTCAGGGGTCATTCCTTCTCTGCTTGAAACTGGCTCAAAGAGCCACCTGTGGTCCCCAGACTCTCCTCCATTATGGTGCTAACTCTCTGTCTGTATTCTGGCTTCAGGCTGGTGTGTGACAGATCTAATGAGCAGTGGCTGACCTGGAGCCTCAGGACAGGTTCAAACATAGAACATAACTTCACTGGCAGTGCAGATGCATGGAAGGAGGTGGGTCACCCTACAGCAGATCAGAGAAATTTGTCCAAAATGTCCAGAGAGTTCATGTTGCTTTTCTAAGATTATTGCTAGTAAAAAAAAAAAGTGGGTAAAGGACAAGGCCCTAATTTCAAAGCAATGCCATTGATGCTTTCTATAATGACCGCCAGGCTGGGCCTCTGTTGAGTAAAATGCAGTAAAATGCACTTGAACACTGCTCTTCTCTTGAAGAGGCATACTCCTATAAGGATATGTCTGTTAAGAATATGGGACTACCATCAGGGAAATGCAAATAAAAACAACTCTGAAATACCATCTTACACCTGTCAGAATGGCTAAGATCAAAAACATTGATGACAGCTTATGTTGGAGAGGATGTGGAGCAAGGGGAACTCTCTTCCACTGTTGGTGTGAGTACAAACTTGTACAGCCATTTTGGAAATCAATATGGAGGTTTCTCAGAAAATTGAGACTCAATCTACCTCAAGATCCAATGATACCATTCTTGGGCATATACCCAAGGGATGCTCGATCACACCACAAGGACACTAGATCAACTATGTTCATAGCAGCATTATTCATAATAGCCAGAACCTGGAAGCAACCTAGATGCCCCTCAACCAAAGAATGGATAAAGAAAATGTGGTACAAATACACAATGGAGTATTACTCAGCTGTAAAAAACAATGACATCAAGAAATTTACAGGCAAATAGATGGAACTAGAAAATATCATCCTAAGTGAGGTAACCCAGACTCAGAAAGACAGACATAGTGTGTACTCACTCATAAGTGGATACTAGATGTAAAGCAAAAGATAATCAGACTACAACCCACAGCTCCAGAGAAGCTAGAAACAAGGAGGACCCTAAGAGAGATGCATGGACCACCTTGGGAAGGGGAAACAGAGGAGATCCTGATGAGTAAACTGAGGATGGGGGGGCAATAGAGGGGAGGGGAGGGGGGATAAGGACATGAGGGAACGGGATGGTTGAGCTGGGGGAGGGACAGAGTAGGAGAGCAATGAAAGAGATTTCTTGAGACATTATGGTATAAGGGAGAAACTTGGAGCTAGGGAAATTCCCAGGAACCATGAGGATGATCCCAGCTTAGACTACTAGCAGTAGTGGAGAGGTTGCCTGAACTGGCCTACCCCGGTAATAAGATTGGTGAATACTCTGTCATCATAGAGATTTCATCCAGTAACCATTGGAAGCAGATACAGAGATCCACAACCAAGCACCAGGCAGAGCTCTGGGAGTCCAGTTGGAGAGAGAGAGGAGGGATTTTATGAGCAAGGTGGAGGGGGGTCAAGATCATGATGGGGAAATCTACAGAGACAGCTAAATCAATCTCAAAGGAACTCATAAACTTTAGACCGACAGCTGTGGAACCTGCATGGGGTTGGACTAGACCCTCTGCATATGGGAGACAGTTGTGTAGCTGGGTCTGTTTGAAGGGCCCCTGGCAGTATGATAAGGATCTATCCCTGGTGCATGAGCTGGCTTTCTCGATTCCATTGCCTATGGTCGGGTGCCTTGCTCAGCCTTGATGCAGCAGGGAGGAGGGTCTTGAACCTGCCTCAACCGAATGTACCAGGCTTAGCTGTCCCTCCATGGGAGAACTTACCCTGTTGGAGGAGGGGATGAGAGGTGGGTTAGGGGGGAAAGTGATGGGGGAGTGGGAGGAGAGATGAGAGGGGAACATGTGGTTGGTATGTAAAATGAATAAAAAGATTATATAGCAAAAAAAAAAGAATATGGGACTACTTAATTTCCTGTAGATTCCCCTCACTCCTTTTCCTTGAAGGTAGCCTCAGGCTAAAGGCAAAGCAGTCACCAAGCACTCCAGGAGAAGCAGCAACTGTTGAAGTCACAGCGGATAGCAGATGCAACCCTGTAGCCTTAGATTTCACTTAGGTGCCAGCTACATTTTTCCATTCATCTTTATGGGTCTCTAAGAAGCTGTAAAAAAAGCCTCTTGTCTCCAGAGACTGATATTCTGAGGCAAGCAGCTAGAAAATCCTTCTTTAATATGTCCTGAAAGGAATTCATGAGAGCGGTGGAAATGTGTCTTCTAGCAGAAGCTAAAGCAAATGACAGAGCAAACACTGAGGCTCTCAGGGCGCCTCCCATGAGTGTTTGACCAGCATCTCCCAGCCCAGAATACATTTGGACATTCTTGGAATCCAGGTGGCACAGAAATCCACCCACAATGGGTGTCTGGACTGAAGTTTTGCAAGAACACTTTATAGTTAGGGTCGGTATGCTCTTCAAAACAAGGAATGCTAGGGCTGGCTCCGTGAGTAAAGTACTTGCCACACGAGCACAAGGACCTGAGTTCAGATCTCCAGAACTCACATAAAACCAAACACTAATGTAATGCCCGATTTCCTACAGTAAGATGGGAGATGGAGCCAGGAAAATTCATGATGCTCTTGGGCCAGCTGGACTAGCACATGTAGAGAGAAACGAGCCAGCCAGCTAGCAAACAATGAACAACCAAAGACTCAGTTTCAACAAAGGTGGAATATGAGGACTGACATCAGAGACTGTCCTTTGATCTCCATAAATGTTTCATGGCATGCTCATGCCTTCATTTATATACATGAACGTGCACACACAGAGACCAAAGCTAAACAAGACTGAAAACAGCACATCTGGGATCCTTACTTTAGCAAGAGGAATCACAGCTGAGTCCTGGATGGGCCATCTCTCCATGGACTCCCTTGGCATGGGAATAACTATCCTTGGAGGGTCTATGGAGATTAGTGATGGAGCTGATGTGGGACACCTACAAAGTATCTGTTTCAAACATCTTGTCTTGAATTTAGTGACACCCTCTTTTCCTTCTTTTTTCCCTCTTCCTACTTCTTTGCGACAGGCAATGTCGGCCACCAGTCTATCAGCTCTACTTCCCTCTTTGTTTTGTTCAAAAGGCAACTGTGCATTCTTCTTCCTCTGAACAGCTATACCCATGAAGAGATGCTGGGCTTCTGCCATACAGTGTAGTGAAGTCCCACCTGTCTATGCCTGACACAGTGACCTCCGCCCTTCCTATGTGAATGGGCATGCCTGCCGATTGGATGTGGAGTGGGACAGTTTGGGGATCAGTAATACTTCTGTTTAGGTCCAAGAATAGGTTGTGTTGCTTTGTCTGAAATTGCTGTTAGGAAATGGAACTGAGGCCTAGGCTTTCAAATCCAATAGCTATTCAAGCTTCTATGTGCAGGCCTCCAGGATGGGCTTTGCCATTGATTCATATAGTAAAAGGAAGGTGCGTGATCCTGGAAAGGCAGGTATGGTGATATTTTATTTGTACTAAAATGTTATTTGTATGTTAATAAATAAAGTTGCCTGGGGGTCAGAGCTATTAGCAAGCCATAGGAAAGCCAGGCAGTAGTGGCGCACGCCTTTAATCCCAGCACTTGGTAGGCAGAGCTAGGTAAGTCTCTGTGTGTTCAGGGATACAGCCAGCATTGGATACACATGCCTTTAATCTCAATACCAACCATAGAAGACCTGGAGGTCTGTACAGACAGGCAGTGACGAGGCGGTCATGTGGTTTGATTTACAACCAATGAGAAGGCAGAACAGAAAGTCTATATAAAGACTTTAACACAGGAAGTAGCTCTCTTTCGGAGAGGTCGGACCACCGCAGGAGGAAGGGGAAGGTTTTAGCTCTTAGCTCTGACCTCTTGGCTTTCTTCTTTGCATTGGTTCTGTGTTTCTTATTTAATAAGACGGTTGGTTACATCTACAGGAAGGTTAGAATTTTCTCAGTGTCATGATTTGTGCCAAGATGATTATTTTGGAGGGAATCTCCAGGGATGTCCTAGTTAGCATTAACCATCAACTTGACACAGCCTAGAATCATCCAGAAAGACTCTCAGTTGAGTGGTTATCTTCACCAGGCTGCTCTGTGGGCATGTTCTGTGAGTGTCTTAGTTGTTCATTGATTTAGGAGGACTTGGCCCCCTGAGGGCAATACTGTTCCCTGGGCATATGGTTCTGTACTGCATAAGGAAGCTAGTTGATCATGAGCCTGAGTAAGCCAGAGAGTGGACCAGCAAGCAGAATTCCTCTCTGGTCCCTGCCTTCAGGTCCCCCTCTAGCTCCCCTTAAGGATGGATTGTGACTTGGAAGTAAAAGCCAAATAAACCCTTTTCTCCCCTAAATTGCCTTGTTTGGAGTGTCTTACCATAGCTATGAAAAGCAAACTAGAACAGGCAGTGAAAGCAAGAGGCAGGGGGAATGGAAGAGGAAAAGAAAGAAAAGGGGTCCTAGGGTCTCCATCTTACTATGCCCGGAGAAACCAAGATGGGGAGGTGCTTGAGAATATTTGGATGGGCAGAGTAGGCCGTTCAGCCAACAATTCCCAACCTCAATTGAGATCTTCCATCCAGAGAAGGTACCACAGAACATAAAGAAGGTGGCAAGGTAGCATCCTTACCAACCTCCACCCTCGCAGAGTTCTTTTGCCATGGCTACAGGCTCCATATTCATGACATTGCCAAATGCCTCCTCCTCTTGCTCTGCCTTGGGTTTGATCTCTGAGGCAATCCTTCTGGGTAAGGACCAATGCTGACTCTACTTATCTGGGCTGATTTTATTTCATCCCAGCAGCCACACAGCTTTGGGATAGTGTTCCTTCCCCAGCCCCCACATCTCATGTGTGTCTATGACTACATCTCACAGAGGCAAACAGTGCACATATTTGTACAGAGATTCAGTAAACATTCAAGCTTGTTTTATGAGGGGCTCCTTGGCTATAATTGGATTCCCACACAATAATGTGCTGCAAATGACTTGTAAATGCTCTTTTTCAGTAATCTGCAAATAGATGTTTGCTCTCAACAAGTGAGTCACCAGTAGAAAAAAGTGACCCTTCACATTTGGGAACACTGATAAAGTCTGAGTTTGAATAAAAAAGGCCTGGACGAAGTACATTTTGTGAGCCCACTGTGTTAATCTGCTTGAAGCAGGGCTAGGTTTTGTGTAGGAAGTGCTGCCTAAGAGTGGTACAGACAGAGGAACACACGAGGTTGTGCCATCCACGTAGCCCAGATTTGCTCAGAGTCTCCACCAGGGCTATGCACAGACGTCTGCAGTCTTGAGGATCCAGACCACATACCTCTGCCAGCTGTCTGCAGGGTTTATCACAACCTTGTGCTTTTCAGGAAGAAACTTGCTACTAGTAGCTGACAGTTAACAGATTAACAGTTTAATGTGGCTTTTTTCTCAACTCTAAGAGGCAAGGCTGGAGGTATGTTGTGATCAGAAAATAATTGCCCCAAAATTTCATTGCAGAATCAGCATCTTATCAACATTTAAGAAGCTCTGAAAAGCCTTCCAATAAAGACCCTACTTATATCAAACTAATCTGGTTAGGCATCAGACGCTAGTGCACATACTTCTAAAAACTCACACTTGTCAGGATTCCTCAGGAGATGGGATGTACTAGGCAAGATCAACAAGGAAGACCCGAAAGAGGAAGCCAGAACACGGAGGGAATGTACTTGTCTTCATAAGCATAGTGCCACAGGGTTTTCTAGAGTAACTGCAGTGGGATGTTTGTGTCTACACTTAAGTGTGATAGTTGCTAAGGGACATGTGACGGCAGCAGAAATGGTGCCTCTTCTGCAAATGTGTGCCAGTGTGGCTGGGCATTGCTTCCTGCCTACCTGTTCATTATTAGTCCTGACTGCATCCTTCCTGGCTGTGTTCCTAGGGAATGGTAACAATTATTATTACTAACATTATATATATATATATATAAAACATTATATATATATATAAAACATAATATATATATATTATTATGGTTTCTCACTTAAGCTACATAGACTGAGTCCAGATCATAACTAAGACTTGACTGATCCGACCATAGGAGTTAATACTGATAGACAGCCCACGAAACACATGGGTTATAGATAGCACTTGGGGGCTAAGAGACACCTCAGCTGGTAAAGGGCCTGGTATGTAAGCATGGGTCTACTCAGCACTCACATAAAAAAGCTGAGCATGTCTGTTCCTATCTATGACCCTAGCACTGGGATATGGGGGAGTGGTGACCAGCAGCCATCTAGGCAAATCAATTATGCACTCCAAGTTCAGTGAGAGACACTTCTCAAAATTAAGATGGAGTATGACTGAGGATGACACTAAATATCAATGTCTGGCCTCCACCTGCACTTGCACACCCACATGTACCTGCCCAAATAAACATGTAACACACACACACACACACACACACACACACACACACACACACACACACACACACCAGAGCTTAGGGCAGATTCCAAGTCTTGATTCAATAGAATACAGGCTCTGAGGAGCAGAATTCTAGATACTGTGCTAGGCAGTATCTGTCAGATGGATGTGGGGCCCTGGGTGGGCATATACCACATCATTTACCATCTCTGAAAGGTCATGGGGACCTTTCCAGATCTACAACCCCATGAAAACGTTAGCTAGAATAAACATCTGTTCTTTATTTCACACCATGCTCGGGCTTCATGAGAAAATAACAATGAGTAAATGGTTTGATTGCCCATTGGGACTAACAAGAGCTGGAGATTTACACAGGAAATCATTAGGGAATGCAAAGGATGTAAATGTAAGTGCAGCAGTTCAGAATTTAATATATCTAACTTATTAAACACATAAATCAAAAGCAGCTCTTCCCTTTATCGTAGATTTCTTTCTCTAAATTAGTATCTTAAATTGGGTCCACAGACATGTTTTATTTTGCCCACACAGATTTTGTTTAAGTTTCCAAAATTGGTAAAATTGGGACTTTTTTTTTCCCCTTAAAACTTAAGGGATGGGACTATGGGCAGAGGTAATGATGCACTTTCCTTATTTCTTGGTTTTGTTTTGTTACTCTCAATGAGGAGGGTGATCTAGAAAGCTTTTCCTGAATTTCTTAATTTTCAAAATGCAGTTGTTTTTGAAAAAAGCTCACTGGATCAACAGAAGAGAGCCTCCTCTTCCTTCCTACCTGACTGCAGTGGCGGCAGCGGTGGATGGCAGCTGGAGACTGAGATGGAGAAGCAGACACGATCTTTCTGGGGATGATGGATGTGGCTAGTAAAAGGCAGGTCTGCAGATGGAACATGGCCTTCTGCTGCCTGCCATGTCCCCAGTGTTCCATCATGTTGCCTCTAAAGAGAACTATAACCTGCTGTTGGTATGTGTGTGCATGCATGTATGTGTGTGGTTTTTTTTGCTGTTTTGATTTGCTAAGACAGGATCTCACTATGTGGTCCAGATGAGCCTCAACTTTATGATCATCCTGCCTCAGCCCATGAAATGTTGAGATGATGGATGAGCACCACATAGCTGGTGAGACCTTGCTTTAATATACAGAGGAAGAAGATTCGATGACTAAAAGAAGGTCTGCAGAAAGCCGAAGATGGCATAGACACATCTCTCTCTTCATCCCAAATGTCCAGCATCTCACTGCACCTTTAAGACAGCTTCCATCAAACTTACAAATAATTCAGACAGCAAGAGGAAGCTACCATGTTAAAGAGAAGATGAGGAGAAAGAGGAAAAAGACTCTTAAAGAAGAGCTGGTTTAGTTGGCAGTTGAGCATGAAAGTCTGAGCAAGGCCTGTTAGTCCCGTGGATGCATTCATTCTTTCAGTAGCCAGCAAGGTAAAGCAGGCCTGGGTATCTGTAGGGTGCCACAGTGACCAAGGGCATCCTGGAGAACTATCTCATTCACAGAGGGAAGCCATCACTGCATTCCTGGGAATCACTGCTGAATAAAGGCACCACCGAGCATTGCCTAAGAGCCACAGTTCTAGAGAGGATAGAAACTTAGATTTTTATGTGAAGTACATGCATGAAAAACAAGATCGGAAGCCACCAGTTTATAGTCTCTACATAAAATGCTCACTTGATCAGGCTCCTTACAAATCTTACTAACAGGGGATCTGTGTTTTATGATATGGCAAAACAAAAAAAAATGAGGACAGAAACCCACTTTTAACAAAATGTACAGTAATTGTAGATAAGATAAGAATATAAAATGTGAAGTTAAGCACTCTAAGGAGTAAGATCAAGTCCTGCATAGTGGCCCATGAGCTGGTACTATGACTGTCCTGCATTTGAGGGGAAAGGCCTTTCCTGTTTCAGTAATTGAAGGTTTAGGTTTTAATGACTATTCATAAATAAAAGTAAGATCTTGAACCTATAGAGGCTCAAAAACTATGTATGAATCCAGGACTCTTAAATAGTTAAGCCTCATTAAGAGGATATATATATATATCCTATCCATTGACATAAGCATATGTCAAAGAAATGACTATTTTAGCCCAGATGTTGGTGGAGAAAACACTAATGTATAGGAACTGTTCTACTTTCCTTTCTGTTGCTGTGATAAAACACTGACTAAAAACAACTTAAGGGAGGACAGTGTTCATTTGACTTGTATTACTAAGTCATAGTCCATCACTGACCAAAATTAGCTCAGGAACATGAAGCAGAAACCATAGAAAAATGTTGCTTGTTGGTTCACTCAGAGGCTTGTATTTAGCTAGCTTTCTTATAGAGCTGAGAACCATTTGCCTAGGGAATGGTAGTACCCATAGTGGGATAGGCCCTCCTAATAAGACAATCATGACAATCCCTCATAGGTACAGCAACAGCCCAACCTGACCAAGACAATTCATCAATTCACTTTCTTCCCAGATGATTCTAGGCTGTGTCAAGTTGGCAAAGCAAACTAGAACAGGAACCTTGGAGCTTAGACATTTTACAAGCCTATCCAGGCAGGGATGGCATAAGACTCCCTGGCGATTTAACATAAAATCTATCTGAAGGGTTGTACCCTTCATCAAGGACAATAGATCACCACCTCAGACAAAATGTATCTGTGTATAAATTCAGATTCCAAAGTTGAGTAAGACACTCAAGCACACAACGTCACAAGCCACCAAGAGCAGAGGTCAAGCTGTGTTGACCCTCCAGGATACAAAGGTCATATAAGTGCCAGATAAAACAAGTATTGTTGACATGACAAATTAGTTTAAAGGGGAACTGAAAATACATGAGAAGAATAAGACCCTTGTGTGGTGGACGCTCATGATGGGCCTCACATAAATTCTCCACAGAATTCTAGAAATAAAAGGTACGGTCACTGAAATGAAATCCATTAACAGGTTCAAGTCAATGAAAGAAACTTCAGAAGAGAACTACCCTATGGGAAGATATATGGGATGGAATTATCCAGAATATACCTGAGAGAACACAGATGGGAATTATCCAAGTGGGTAACAGAGAGTAGAATTGTTGGATGCTAATTATCATAAGCTTTGGGAATGAACATAGGGAATGAACAGGATGTGAGCTCAGTTCTCACAATTGGTAGATTTGACCCTTCCTTTTCCCCATTACTCTGAGGTTCACGACACTGGAGTAAAATGTAGCAACTCCATGGAGGTTAGGAAGCAAAAGACGGAATTTGTGTCTGTCAAAGAGACTTAAAATTGATGGTACACGCCTTTAATCTCAACACTAGAGATGCAAAAGCAGGTAGATATCTCTGGGTTCAAGATCAGCCTGGCCAACACAGTGAGTTCCAGACCAGCTAAGGCTACCTACCAAGACTGTCTGAAAAAAAAGGAGGAAAATTTACCTAACACTGAAAATGCAAGCATGTTCCTGAGATTTATTATGTTAAAAATGACAAAAATGAAACGGAGCAGAGACCATGAGGACTAGACTGTAGGGACTAAGCTAAACTGAGCGATAGAAAATGTTAATGTTAAGAATACTGTCATTGAGTTTTAGGATTCTCTCAGGATTGTTATCACACACGTAAGAAGGAGAGGATAGAGGAAATGAGGTGGGAAACACACAACTGCATTGGCTGAAATTCCTCTAAATTTGACCCCAAACCGCCACCCACACACCCATGAAGCTCAGCCCAACCCAAGCTGACACTTTGCACATCCAGGAGCAAGCGAGGCACTTGTGGCTGAAGTGCGGTCAAGCTGCTGAAAACCAGAAGAGTAGCGTCAAAGGCATCAACAGAAAAGACAATGACATGGGAGAGAGGTGGCGGGAACAACAGCTGGCTTTCAAGGAAAAAAAGGCCTTACAGAAGAACACAAGTGGAGGGAAACTTGTCACCCAATGACAAAGAGTCCAAAAATTCTCACAGATGGTCAGGCTGCCCACAAGCAGATGGGAGTCAGGGCAGGGCAAGAAAGGATCCGTACTAACAACTTGGTCAAAATTAGTGTTTGTAGTGTGAAACACTCTGGTAGGGGAGTGAAAACAAATTCTACAAGGAGAAAGTATTTGATTTCTGTGACCGCTGCTACCCCCATGGTCTGGGGCTGGCCATGGAGACAGTGAAGGGAATAACACTGGAGACTCTCCTGTCTGGGTCTTCTCACTCCCAAGCCCCTGAGAGGAATCTGCAGGCTTCTCTGTGCTCTGCCTGGCTTCCATTGCCAGGCTTCTGCTTCCATTGCACACAGGCTGGGATCCTGGGGGAAAGTTGGAGCTTACCAGCTGCCCAGTGACTCCTTGAATTCTAGTTTATTCTTGCTCTTAAACTACCTGGGAGACAGAGCTCTTCAGCACCTAGAGCAATTATGAGAAAGATCCTCCTCCAATAGCTGGCCCATGTAAGAGACAGTAGTTGGTTCAGGTAAGAAACCAGTCCTTCAATAGCTCACCTAGGTGAGACACATGTTCTTTGATCCATGGTCTCTGTCTTATGAATTGCATTCTCTGAATTACACTTTAGACATGTTAAGGTTGAGGTAGCTCAGGGGGAAATATGTTTCTGAAGCCTTGATGTGAACCAAGGGCAAGAGACAAACATCTCAGTCTTCAATGAACACATTATTATTATTATTATTATTATTATTATTATTATTATTGCATAATACTAGACGAAAACCATCAGGGAAACTCTACAGAGTCTGGGGCCATCATAATCCAAGTGGAGGGCCAGGAAAAGAAGTCAAGAAAGATCAGATGTGCAAGGAAAAATTAGATTCCCATTTTCGCTCTTCCCTAATTGCATGCACCATACTGTTGGCATGTTTGGCTGGTGCATGCCAGTCCCTGTCTCTGCATCACTTGTAGCAGGATTGTTAACAATGCTGCTGTGGGATGGTCTATATGTCAAATGCTCTCATTGGTCAATAAATAAAACACTGATTGGCCAGTGGCCAGGCAGGAAGTATAGGTGGAACTAACAGAGAGGACAAAAGAGAGAACAGGAAGGCAGGGGAGACATTGCCAGCCGCCACCATGACAAGAAGCATGTGAAGATACCGGTAAGCCATATAGATTTATGGAAGTGGATTAATTTAAGCTATAGGAACAGTTAGCAAGAAGCCTGCCACGGCCATACAGTTTGTAAGCAATATGAGTCTCTGTGTTTACTTTGTTGGGTCTGAGCAGCTGTGGGACTGGCGGTAGACAGAGATTTGTCCTGACTGTGGGCCAGGCAGGAAAACTTTAGCTACAAATGGCGTCCAACGTGGTGGCAAGAGTTTCCACCTAAAACCTGAGAAAAGATTCTAAAACGGAGCTAAAAACAGTTCCTAATTGTCTCTCTCAAATGAGTGGTAGCTGCTGGTTTGAGCTACTGGTGGGTTCCTAGCGTGCGCACTCGACCTGCCATATGGCGGGAATGAGGCCTCTGCAAGTGGCACATTAAGCTGCGTGGTGGATTTAGCCTTTGCTAGTACAAAACAAAAAGAGGTTTCTGGGCTACACGCTGCTTTGATAGAAGCATAGACCCACTATTTCTGAGAGTTGATGGCTCCCAGTGCTGGCGGAAAACGTACCACCGCCATGTTGGGAAGCTGAAGTGGGTGGAGCCAGCAGCCACATCGCCGTTTCAGTCTTGGGATGCTACAGTTTAAAGCAATAGACTCAAGCTAATATAAAAAAATAAGCCACGTAAAGATGGCTACCACAAACAGAATCTGGATTATGTTCTCTTTGATATTCGTAACTGACGAAAAACATTTGATTGCAAAAGCTGCTGAGTTATGCCAAAATGTATATTTTAAAGGTACCTTGACTTCAAAATTTGGATGTAAGGATATGTTGCTTTGGAAAGGAGGCTCTGGTTTTGTTTCCACAGAAAGCCAGAGCCTATGGATTTGTTCCAGATTAAGATACATCAGTTTTGACCAGCCAAGACCCCCTGAAAGGTCTCCGATGACACCATGGCCCAGATGATCCAACATCCAGAATGGTTTGAAGGCAACTGGCTCAGACAATACAGCCTCATGGACTACTCCATAATCCTAAAATTTTCTTTGTGTCCCCATAAGATACAGCGCCCCCCTCCAGCAGGAAGTAGTAAGAGAAGCTACGCCCAAATTCCCAAATTATATGTAATTTTACTATGTTAAGGTTAAAACCTTCCTTTTTGAGAAAAAAGAAAAAGGGAAGTGCTGTGGGATGGTCTGTATGTCAAATGCTCTTATAGGTCAATAAATAAAACACTGATTGGCCAGTGGCCAGGCAGGAAGTATAGGTGGGACTAACAGAGAGGACAAAAGAGAGAACAGGAAGGCAGGGGAGACACTGCCAGCCGCCGCCATGACAAGAAGCATGTGAAGATGCCGGTAAGCTGTATAGATTTATGGAAATGGATTAATTTAAGCTACAAGACCAGTTAGCAAGAAGCCTGCCATGGCCATGCAGTTTGTAAGCAATATGAGTTTCTGTGTTTACTTTGTTGGGTCTGAGCAGCTGTGGGACTGGCGGTAGACAGAGATTTATCCTGACTGTGGGCCAGGCAGGAAAACTCTAGCTACACAATGCTGATGATCAGGCTGTACTTCAAACTTAAGTACAGCAGTTATACAGCCAGCCTGCCTTTTAAAGCAGCTTTCACTGGTGTGATGTTTATCAACATGGCAACTTCACGGAATTTGGAATCACCTAGGAGACCCCTCTGGGCTGTCTGTGAAGATGTTTCCAGAGAAGTTTAACTGAGGGAGAAAGACTCACTGTGAATGTGAGCAGCACATCTACTGAGCCAGGATCCTAGCCTGAATAGAAGGGGAGGAGCTGAGTACTGACTCTCATCTCCTTGTGCTTCCTGACTGTGAATGCAATGTGACCAGCTGCTGCATGTGCTCTCTTTGCAAAGCATTCCCACTATGATTGATGGCAACCTCTTCAAATCATGAATCAGAATAACTCCTCCCTCCCTCCCTCCCTCCCTTCCTTCCTTGCTTCCTTCCTTCTACAAGTTGTTTTTGCTAGGTTGTTTTGTTTCAACGACAAGAGAAGTAATTGATACCCATGAGTTTTGATTCAAAGGTTGAAGAACCACTGCTCTAGGCCCAGGGAGGATGTAGTTGAACATATTATTTCAATAAAGAAAGAGTGACTAACACAGAGGTGGGGAAGTGAGTGGTAACAATGGAGAGAGACAGAGAGAGAGGTTCCTAGAGTTTGGGAAATGACATTTGGAAAAAGAGGAGGAAGAGGAAGAAGGAGACCCTTTGGTCTCATCATTCCAGATCCCAAGTGGCTACACTTCGAGCAGCTGATCTCTCATGTCTGCAGCTTCTTAGGAACCATGGAGCTGTTGGCTGACTGGGCATGGTGAGCTGAGGGTAGACAGCAGCCCCTCCAGCTCTGCCAAACACAGTAGGGGCAGGGAAGCAGGATGTAGACTAAGCAATTCTGGCTGACATTTTCTTTAATATATGACCAACGAAAAGTCCCTTGCTGCTCTTGTATGACTCAGTCAACATAGGTAAATTGGCGAATTTTATACCAAATCCAGTGGTCATGCTTTATGCAGCTCTGTTCTAGCCAAACAATACCTTTTTGGGTGTGACAAGAAAGTTGCTGAGATGCTGCGTGTGGTGGTTTGAATAAGAATGGCCCTCATAAGCTCATATGTTTGATTGTTTGGTCATCAGGGTGCCACTACTTGAGAGGGATTGGGAGGTGTGGCCTTGCTGGAGGAAATGTGTCACTGTGGGTGGGCTTTGAGATTTCAAGGGCCCTGACTGGGCAGTGGTGGTGCACACCTTTAATCCCAGCACTCAGGAGGCAGAGGCAGGCAGATCTCTGCGAGTTTGAGGCCAGCCTGGGCTACAGAGTGAGTTCGAGGAAAAGTGAAAAGCTACACAGAAAAACCCTGTCTCAAAAAAACAAAAAAGCAAAACAAACAAACAAACAAAAAGATTTCAAGGGCCCAAGCCAGGCCCAGTGGCTTTCTCTCTCTTCCTCCTGCCCACAGATTTATATCTAGAACTCTCAGTTACTTCAGCACCATGTGTTACTGCATGCTGCCATGCTCCCCACCATGATGACAATGGACTAAACCTCTGAAAATATAAACAAGCCCCAATTATGTGCTTTCCTTTGTAGGAGTTGCCATAGTCATGGTGTCTCATCCTCTCTCATGGTGGAATTATGGCTTTGTGCCATTGGCATGTGGTGGACTGATGTCCTGAGGGCACAAAGGATTTGGTCAAGTCCTCCTGACAATCTAGAAGAGAATGTGGTACTTCACATGGTTTCCAGTCACACAGCCAACCACTGGGATAATCTGCTGCATCATGTATGGACAGTAATCAATGGACAGGGCATGTACCAGAAAGTGTGGGGGTGGGGGAAGGATATTGGGTTCACAGGCATGTATCTTAGCATTAGTGCCTTAATAGTAGAAGAGGTGCCTAGTCTCATGCAATTTGATATACCATGGCTGGTTGATATCCATGGGAGGCCGGCCATTTTCAGAGGAGGAGAAACAAAGGAGGAGGAGTGGGTGGGGAGAGGGGCAAGGAGGAGGACTGGGAGGAGAGGAGGGAAGGGAAACTGTGGTCAGGATATTAAACAAACAAACAACAGTCAAAAAACACTGTACTTATTTGAATCCACTGTTATTTTGACTCATTGTATTCTTTGTAGTTCACAAGTTTCTGAATAATCCAGGTTCTTCAGCCATCTGGAGAGGTCTCTGGTGGATATTTAACCACTCCTGGGAATGAAAGGGAGAGAATGAAACTCCAGACCAGCATATTTTCCTTTCTGAAGGCAATCTTGAAAAAGCTGGGCTCCTGGTGGAATTGGATTGCTTTCAAGGAAGAAAAAACACAAGGTGGAGCCCATGTTGCTGAACCCCTTCTCCAAGCTCCCATCATCTGAGTGCTAATTCACTCAGGAGAAAGTATAATCTTGTGTCACTGATGAAGCATGAATGGGGGCTCAGAGAGGTCAGGCCACTTGCTCAAGGTCACAGAGCTAAAAAGTGAACACAAATGTAGGCCCGGACAAATGTGTTTGTCTAGTATGTGAACACTATGGTGGGAAAGAGTCAAGGCCTTTCCCATAGAGACAGCTTTTCTGCTGCTAGGGTTTTACACTGTGAATTAATGGGCCCAAGAGAGGGTCCTGAGGCCACCAGAAAGCCACGAAGTAAGGCTGCTTTTGTTACCATCTATCCCACTCCAAACCCTTCATGCTAAGGCATAAACACTACTACAGCTTGACTCGTGTTTGAACCCCTGCACTTGACCTTCATTTTAGATCTCTCAAGTTCTTACTTCTGTAACCCGCTCCATGGTATCCCAAGTTTGCACAACGGGAATCATAACCTGAGACAAAAGAACTTCGGTCCCTGGCAGTTATGTGTCTGCTGAAGTTTTTAGCAGTCAGTGCAAAGGCAATCAGACTACGTGTTTGTATTGTCTTTCCTGAAAACTCTTCATCCCTGCTGACTGCTCAGCTTTATGAAGGTGTGTGTAAGGGCACAGGATGGGAGAGATGGAAGAGAAAGTTGATTCTTGTCTAAAAGCACATGTTTGCAAGTTCATTGATAGCCTCTAAGACAATAAGCTTCCAAAGGAATTCAGATTCTCTTGCGGTGTGAAATTATTTCATGAACCTCTGTAGATTAGCTCAAGACTTTTTCCATCACAGCTTATCCATGACAATATGTAATATTAGGGGCTGTGGTAAACAGCACCTGAGGTGTCTCTAAACACCCCACCCTCCTGTGCAAGCTTCTCTCTTTTGTGTGGGCTCCACTCTGTTGTTTTTAACCAAGTCCCTATTGTTTTAGGTTATCAATAAAGACTCAGGAGCCAGGTGCTAGGATGAAAACCTGCTAGCTCAGAAAGGCAGAGAAAGCATCCAGCTGCTCCCTCCTCTGCCATGGTCCCAGAAAGAGACCTTTCTCCTATATCATCTCAAACAATACTTCTGCAACCAGATGTCCCTCCTTTCTACTTCCTGTGCATCTCTCTCCCTATCCTCTTTACTTCCTTTTACTCTTTATGGTGTTTGTTTCTCTGTCAAGTGGTTACTTGCTCTGCCTCTTGACCTGTGGTTGATTTTATTTAATCCTGTTTACAATTTTCAAGCCAAAAACTCTTGGGTTAAAGGTGTGTGCTAGGGCTGAGCCACACCACAGCTATAAGCAGGTTTTTCCTCAGTCTCAGGGTCACAGTGGAATCAAGTATCCTGCAAATACCACTCTGTGACTCACTTCCCAAAAATGGACGATGGGGGGTGGGGTGAAGTGGCTTGCTTCTGAGACTGAGTTAGGAAGGAATGTGGTTTTTGTCAGACTATTCTTTCTCTGCATTTCTCTTCTCCCCATCTCTGTTTCCATCCCCATCTCCCTTCCCATCTCTGGAGGAATCCAGCTGTGCAGTCAGCCCTCCTGTGAGGTGATTCTGGGAGGTTTCTCTTCTCCCCATCTCTGTTTCCATCCCCATCTCCCTTCCCATCTCTGGAGGAATCCAGTTGTGTAGTCAGCCCTCCTGTGAGGTGATTCTGGGAGGTTTTTGGAGGAGGGCAAACTGTCTCTTCATCACAGATTAGGGGAAAAGAAAAAGACAAGAGACACAGTCCTCTCCAAATGTAGCTAGGCGAGTCTATCAAGGTGATTTATAGGAACGTGTGTGACTCAAAAACAACCCACTTTAGCATGGCTGGTGATTCAGGAGAGCCAAGTCCTGGAGGCTTTCCATTCAGCTTACAGGCTGCTTTCTTTCTTTCTCCATCAGTTATTAGGGCTTTTATAACTTGAACGAGGAAGCAAAGGAAGGCCTGTGGATCTTGCAACTTTCTGAGACTCTTGAGTCTGGTAAATTGCACTGAATTCCCACCTCCCTCCAAGAGGAAATGTTTCACTTCAGGGTAAATGGCTCCACAGCAGAGGCCCATGTGGCAAGACATTGAGGGGATCCCTAGCCAAGAGCAAATAGGAAGCTAATACCCTTAGTACAATAGCCAATTAGGGCTGAGGACTTCCCCAAACCAGGGAAGTAGGCTCAAACCTGGACCTTCCTCAGTAAAGTCTCCAAATGACACCACAGCCTCTGCTGAAGGTTTGACTACAGTTCTCCATGTTAGGGTCCACGAGAAGTCGCATAAATGACCACCAGTCATGTATTCAATCAACAAGAGTGTTTAATAAAACATTCTGGCATGCTGGGGTCGAACCATCTGACAAAGTGGCAAATGGCAACCCTGAGAGAAGCTCACAGGCTCCTCTTACGCAGGACTAGGGGAATTCCAGCTATGGCTAAGTGTACTTTGAAGTGATTGGGTATAGACCCTTACTGGTACAGGAATCATTTTATGATTGGCTCACGCCATCTGGTCAGCAACTGTGGTTGCAGTGTCTGTCAGGGGTCTGTTTGACTGAAAATAGCAAGAACAGTTCCTGCTTGTCACCGAGTAGGACCCCGATTGGCTACCAGACTGGACGTATTTCCTGAGGGTCTGATTGAAGCCAGACATGAGTCAACATAGGATGGTGGGGTAATATGGGACAGAAGTCTTAGTAAACTGGCCCCTGGAAAACAAAACAAAACAAAATAAAACAAAAAACAACTGGCCCTATTAGGGTCAGTCCTGTTATAAGAGGGGACGGCCACTTTACCAGGACACTGCTAAATGACAAATGCTAGGAGCCTGCAGAAGCCAACATGTAAAGTTGGTCATCTTAAACTGATCACTTCAGGGCAATTGTTAATGCATCAACAGATAGCCGGCATGGTGTGCACCCTGGGCAGCAAGAAACTTAGTTAACTATTTTTTTTTTCTTACTTAAAGTACATCACAGTCTTGAAGACATATTTTGGAATATTTTCCTTTAGCATTCTTATTAACATACTTCCAAATCACAGGATTTAAAAATGATTTCTTTTACCCTGAAGCTAATTGCCTACTTGTGGTTATGGTTAAAAGGATTCTTGATAGTAAAGAAAAGCAGAGAGCAACTTAGTGATACAACACTTCAGACCTGGGGTCAGCAGCAGAGCTCAGCAAGCGAAGGCACTTGCCACCAAACTTGACAGCCTGGGTTTGATATACGACCCCCACAACGCAATGGGAGAATCGACGCCGAAAAATTGTCCTCTAACCTCCACATGCACGGTGTGGCCTATGCTCCCACAGGCACACATAAACTAAACAAACAAATGTGAAAAATATATTTCAGACTTACTCCATGTGTTTGGGTACAAGGTCTACTAGAGTCACTTTGAAGATGTGGGAGAGTGGGGCTTTTAGGTGTGACTCATTTACTATCCTCAAGAAAGCATTTGCCCTCTTCCTGAATGTCCCCTTACAGAAGCCAAACAGCCCTGAAAGGCCTCAGAGAGCCTCCACATATGTGCAGACATTTGGTTACCTATTGGCAAAATTCACATGGACCACAAAACACATGAGGAATTTCTGTTTTTATCATCACAATAGAGAAGTATTTTCATGTTTTCCACCTACTCAGCCTTTGACTAAGTTCAGCCTGGGAATTTCAGAGCCAAGTAGAAGTTGCTGGCACTTACAAGGGTAGCAAAAAGAGCATCATAAGGAACAGCTGGCCTAAGGGGAGTTGAGTCTTGGGGAAGTAACAAGTAGAGAACCCCCCAAAGCACTGTGAAGCAGAAATGAAATAGCAGTGAGTCAGAAGCTCAGGTCACTTTGAATGTCTGCCAGTTAGCGCTGGGTGGCAGATCAGGGGAGATATGAAGAAGCATGTGACCAGTTGGGGTAATTGATTTCAAGGGTGCTGTGGTTGAAGCATAGCTCACATACAATGGGTGCTTCTGCTCCCCCATCTTTGTGTTCATTTCTTTTAAGAAATGAAAGTCAGGCATGATGGTGCATACCTTTAATCCTAGCACTCAGGAGATAGAGGCAGGCAGGTCTCTATGGGTTTGAGGCCAGCCTGGTCTGGACTGCATAGTGAGTTCTAGGCCAGCCAGAGTTATATAGTGAGACCTAGTCTTAAAAAAAAAAGGAAGAAAATATTTGGGGCTGGAGAGATTGTTCAGTGGTCAGAGCATCTACTGTTCTTGCAGAGGACCAGAGTTCCTTTCCCAGCTCCTGTGTAGTGACTCACAACCTTCTATAACTCCAGTTTTAGGGGACCTATCACCCTTTTCTGGCCTCTCTAGGAACCAGGCACAGACATGGCACACATACATAAATACATGCAGATATTCATACATATAAAATAACAATAAACAAACCTTAAAAATCAAAAGGAAAGAAATGCATATAGCCACCAATTGCCTTTAGCTCTTTATCTATGGATGACAGCTTAAGGTATTTCCCCATCCCCAAGCAGCACTGAGTAAACTCAGCAGGCTGTATTTACACACATTGTGTGTGCGTGTGTGTGTGTGTGTGTGTGTGTGTGTGTGTGTGTGTGTGTGTAGTGATAATAATTAAAGAAGAAGTCACAAGTTTGAGAGGGAGTTGGGGCATCATGGAAGGACCTGCAGTGGGGAGAGGAAGGGGCAGAAATGACATCAGTACAGTACTCATGTGTAAAATTCTCAAAAAGATAAATGCTTGTAGGTTGGTGTGTCAAAGAGCTGAAACAGACCACTGCCCCAGGAAGATATGAGCTTAAGATGCCGACTAACAGCTCAAAAAAAAAAAAAAAAAAAAAAAAAAAAAAAAAAAAAAAAAAAAAAGGTCACATCTTTCTTTTCTCTAATTCCCAGTCTCTGTCATCAAAACCACTCACCAGCTCCTTTTTCTATTCTATAATAGAGAAAGAAAGAAAGAAAGAAAGAAAGAAAAAAACCTTTCAAAAAGGTGGGTGGGCTGGGGACCCAAGGAAAGACTGTCCTAAGAGATACCTGGAATCTTTTGTTGATGTTTTTTCCTCTTCTGCTGCACCAAAAAACACAAATTATCTTCTTCTTCTTTTTAAACATTTAGAGTCTCATTATATGCAGGCACAGAGTTTTAAAAGTTTAATTTCTTTTCTAGTAGTATTAAGCCACAAGCCCCATGCCTTTCATCACAAAGAGACAGAATGCATCTGTTTTTCACAAGTGTAGCTTACCAACAAACGAAGGACACTTTAAAATATAAAAAGTGCTACCGGGCGGCATGGAGGCAAAGGCAAGCCTCCTGTGCTGGCCAGCTTTGCTTCCTATGACTGAGTTCTGAAAAACCTATACAAAAGAAAGAAAGGAAGGGAGGAGGGGCCAGAGATGAAATGATGGTAAGAAACGAGAAGCAGATTTTCCACACATGTGCAATTGTTGAGTATTCTCTGAGTTGCCTCAAGACACAGCTGTACGTAAAATTCTCCCCCTTCTCCTTCCTAATGGAGTCTTATTAATTTCTATTTAACGAATCACAAATGTTATTCTGAGGCTGCTTGATTTGGAAGAGCACTGACTGCTTGGGTGCTTGTTAAGCACTAGTTGGCATGGCTATGCCCGCCTGATATAAATGTCTGTGGCCTTTCAAAGGCCTTAACAGGACATCTTTTGAGCATGCCAGTTGCTATGGTCACCAGCGTACCCATTTGCAAGGAAAATTGGAAGCCGTGCTCATTACGTCAAAAACTACATTGGGTGATAAAGAGAGCATGTTCGATTCAGAGTTGGCAACTGGCTGTTTGTTAGTCTCCCCGCCCACACAGTTCTGTCAAACAATGTCTCATTCAACTGCTGAAGTCACAGTATACAGCTCCCATCTTTCCAACTGGAGCTGGAGTGTGCGAGTGAATGCAAAACCATCACTAGCAGACACAGCTCAGGCAGAGGGAGGCCTATTCTGGTGACTTTGGAAGAACAATGGATGCAAGTCAGATGGGGATGGAGTAAAGTCAAAAAACATGTATTCTTTTTTTAAAGATTTATTTATGTGTATATGCATTTGCTTGCATGCATTTATGTGCACCACATGCATGCAGGTGGCTTTGGAGGTGAGGCTGTCAGATTCCTGGGAACTGGAGTTGTAGTTGTTAATTGCTCATGTGGGAATGTAACTCAAGATCCTCTGACAGCTGAGCCATCTGTCCAGCTAAAACAACCTGTGTTCTAGGACTGTCTTAGCATGAACTAGATGGTTGAGCTGGGCTGTGATACTTTTGAGTTTCTTTAGCCATAAACTGGGTGAGAGAATGCCCTATAAAATATCTTAATCTAAGCCAGGCATAGTGGCCTATACTTTAATCTCAGCATTTGGGAGGCAGAGTCAAATATTTCTATGAGTTCAAGGCAGTCTGGTCTATATAGTGAGTTCCAGGTCAGCAAGGGATACATAGTGAAAACCTGACTAAAAACAAAAATAAAAACTAAATCCCATAATTTCCCAAGTTCTGTGTTTCTAAAACACTCTGAGTTCATGCATTCATGTTATGTGTTCAAACACACATGTACAAACACACACACACACACACAGCGACAGAGACAGAGATAGAGCTTTTTCCTTTAAAAAATTGAGAGTGCAATTGACATAGTTGACATTTTCACACGAAGTACCCCCCAACACACACCACACTTATCTGTAATATAGATACCCAACTTGAAAACAAGTTGCATAGCTCCCCCAACCCCCGACTTGAGGATTCACATGACTTAATTATTCTAAGTGAGGTAACTCAGGCCCAGAAAGACAAACATCACACATCCTCTCATATGTGGCATGGAAGCTTTAGCATTTAATTTGGAGTGTCTGTAGAGCCCAGGAAACTAGAAGGGGCCCTTAGTGGGGAGGAGGAAGAAGACTATTAAGAGAGTCATAGGAGTACACAGGTGATATGAAGGGAAAGTGGGGCGTAACGGGGAGGAAGTCTAAGTGGGGAGAGGGATGGGAGGGTAGGGAGGCAGAGGAGATGAAAAAGAAGGGATAATTCACACCAGAGATGTTTGAAAATACATATGGAAACCCACAATTTTATAAGCTCTGTATATAATATGATTTAATTGGAGTTACTTTACACAGGAAATACGGTCCTCTCAGAAACCACAGATCAAAAAACTCAGTGCCAGTATGGGATGCTTACCCTAGAGTATATCTCTGGGGGTCTGTCTTATTAGGGTTTCTATGGCTGTGAAGAGACACCATGACCATGGCAACTCATATAAAGGAAAACCATTTAATTGGAATGGCTTGTATTTTCAGAGGTTTAGTCCATTATCACCATGGTGGGACATGCGGCATGCAGGCAGACATGGTGCTGGAGCTGAGAGTCCTATATCTTGATAGACAGGCAACAGGAAGTGATCTGAGACACTGGGTGGTATCTTGAGCATAAATAAAACCTCAAAGTCTACCTCCACAGTGACACACTTCCTCCAACAAGGCCACACCTCCTAATAGTGCCACTCCCTTTGGGGGCCATTTTCTTTCAAACTGCCACAGGGTCCCAGAGAACTCCTCCCAAAATTCAGAGTATTGCCATTGAGTTCTTGGTTGCCTATCAGAACTTGATGGTGAGATCCTGTTGCTAAAGACACCATACATATCAGTCAGAGAACATGGAGAAATCAATTTGGTACTGACTGATCAAGAATTCCTGCTGCTAAGTTTAGTGTTCATAGTACTATAAGGCACTTTATGGGATGTTGAGGGAAAATATTGGTCAGTAGTCTTACCTAGCTGCGAACTCTGTGAACTATAATAGCACGCCCATGGCTACAATAGTGGAAGAGATGCTGTGGGGGTAACCAACCAGTTTATGAGGCAATGCATACCTGCTACTACAAATCTGGTCAATAACTCATAGTTGGGGAGTTCATAGGCTCTAGGAGTGAGACTATTACTATTCTTTTGCTAACTGGACATAGAATCCAACTATCTTCTAAATTCTGAGTATGTATCACTCTACCCATAGAATAGTGCTATTCTCAGATCTCCTCAGAGAAGTTTCTTTGTGCAGTAGATGGTGTTTAATGTAGACTAATAACTAGTCAAAGTGTAGAGAACAATCATCTGTGGTGTGCTCAGCTACAAATGTGACATCTGTATCACCTCCTCCCCCCAAGGTTCAGGGATCACTGTGGAAGGGGGACTTACATAGTAAAAGAGCCAGAGGTCCAGAAGAATCTATCTGTATGAAACAGTGTCTTCTGGACACAACAGAACTGCTACACTCACAAATTCAGAGCAGCTGTGGTTGCCTGCACAAGATCTATGTAAAGTCAAGTCCGTCAATAGCTCAAGAACCCCCACCCCTAGCTGATGGCTTCAGTGGGAAGGAGAGCCAGTTTTCTTTAAGGGTGCAGCCCCTGGTTTGTTGATAAAACTCCAGTAGATAGCCCCAAATGAGTTTATGAGCAGCACAAATTGGACTAGGTGGGTTATAAAAAGAAAAAAGAGAACACAGGAAGTTAAGAGAGGAGCTAGTGGGAGGAGTGGTGTGGAAATATGATCAAAATATGTTGCATTCATGTATGAAATTTTCAAAGAATTAATAAAAATATTATATAAAAAGGCTTAAGCACACACCCCAGGGTAGAGATTTAAGATGCAATGAGATATGTCATGCATGAAGTTGTAGGTAGAACTCCATGTAACAGAGCATGCCTGAGAAAGTATGTGCTATACAAATGAGTCAAAAAGCCCCACTGTTTTTGTTACTATAGCTCTGTAATAGAGCTTGAAGTCAGGGATGGTGATGCCTCTGGAAGTTCCTTTATTGTACAGGATTATTTTAGCTGTCTTGGAGTTTTTGTTTCTCCATATGAAATTGAGTACTGTTCTTTCAAAGTCTGTAAAGGATTGTGTTGGAATTTTGATGGGGATTGCATTGAATCTGTAGATTACTTTTGTTAAGATTGTCATTTTACTGTTAATCCTACCAATCCATGAGCATGGGAGATCTTTCCATTTTCTGATATCTTCTCCATATTCTTTCTTCAAAGACTTGATGTTCTTGTCATACAGGTTTTTCACTGACTTGGTTAGAGTTACCCCAAGATATTTCATATTATTTATGGCTATTGTGAAGGGTGTTGTTTCCCTGATTTCTTTCTCAGCCTGTTTATCATTTTTATATAGGAGGACTACAATTTCTTTGAGTTAATCTTGTATCCAGCCACTTCACTAAATGTGTTTATCAGCTGTAGGAGTTCCCTGGTGGAATTTTTGGGGTCACTTATATACACTATCTATACCATTCTTGGGCATATACCCTAAGGATGCTCAAACATATCAAAGGACACTAGCTCAACCATATTCATAGCAGCATTATTCATGATAGCTAGAATCTGGAAACAACCTAGATGCCCCTCAACCAAAGAATGGATAAAGAAAATGTGGTACATTTACACAGTGGAGTATTAATCAGCTGTTAAAAACAATGAAATCTTGAAATTTGAAGGCAAATGGATGAAACTAGAAAAAAAAAAAAACCATCCTGAGTGAGGTAACCCAGAACCAGAAAGACAAACATGGTATGTACTCACTTATAAGTGGATATTAGCTTAAAGAAAAGGATTACCATGCTACAATCCACAGACCCAGAGAGGCTAGGTAATAAGGAGGGTCCAAGGTGGGATGCATAGATCTCCCTGGGAAGGGAAAATAGAAGAGATCTCCTAGGTGAACTGGGGCAGGTGGGGATGCAAACATGAGGGATTGGGTTGAGGGTGAATGGAAGGGGAGAGTACTGAAAGAGATGACTAGAAAGAGGGGCATTTCAGGGCCAGACTGAAATCTGGTGCAAGGGAAACTCCCAGGAATCTACAAGGATAACCCCAGCTAAGACTAGCAACAGTGAATACATAGTATGAACTGGCCAGCTCCTGTGGCCAGGCAAGACTGGTCACAAAGTGAAAGGAAGGCTCAGAGGGACTTTGTTGGAACAAAATACCTTTAGAAAGAATAACATTCCTGGGGCTATGCCCCTTCATGTTGGAGTATAAGGATCAAAAGTGCTAATGGATATGAAACCAAGCTGTAAAACTGAGTACCTTATCAGTATTAACTACTATTAAAGAAATACAATTATTTCTAAAAATGCATAATTGATTTTGCATCTGGATTTCTTGAAGAGCTCACATCGCCTAGGTCTTTCTTAAGAAGTATCTCTGCTCTGTGAGCTCAAGATCAGTCTGGTCTACAAAGCGAGTTCCAGGACAGCCAGGACTGTTACATGGAAAAACCCTGTCTAGAATCTGCGGCTCAATCCATGTACAAATGAAGATCCTGAAGCCATGAATCAGTTGCCACTTGACTGAGCATAGCCTTTTCCAGCTACGGTGTAAAGGCGATTACTAGGCACCCCATGGATCCTGCAATATACACCAGAGTTGCTCAACCTGTTTTTGCAAAGTCTTGATTGCATTGCTGCAATTTTATTCACCTGCAATATTTTCCCAGCTATAATGACAATTAGCATTTTCAGTTGAATTCTTTCCAAATATGCTAATCTCTTTGATCCTTTCTCTGGTAGAAGCAGGAAAGCCTCTGTCAGTCACAGCTGCAGGCAGATGCGTAAAAACCCATCCCAAAGAACACAAGATGAACAAGCCAGGAGGAGGGGTTCCCTTCCAAGCTCTCCTTTAGGATGCCTCATTTCTTTAGCATTCTCCATCGGAGGCCTACGTCTTTGACAAAATGAGGAATCCATTCTAGAGAGGAAGAACAGTCACACTGACACACACACTTTTCTCCTTTATTGCAGTGAAACAACCACAGCATAGAAGCCACTGCTGCAAATATTATAATGGTTTGCATTCACATTGCTACTACTATCTACCTCCAAGGTGTTTTAAACCTTCCAGAACTGAATCACTCTATCAATGAAACAACAACTTTTTATGATTTGATTATGAAATGTCTCTTTACAGGCTCATGTTATAGGATCTGCCAGAATGTTGTTTATGAGTTTATCTGACATTTGGTTGTGCCCTCCTTTTAGTTATTGTAAACGCTGCTTCTGTGAACATTAATAAAGAAATATCTATTCAAATTCATGCTTTTGGCTCTTTGGGATACATAACCAAGAAATGGAATTACTGTGTCATAGAGCATCAATTCTACCTTGTTTGGTGGTGATGGTGGTAAGTATTGAATCCAAGAGCATTGTGCATGCTGGACTAGCACTCTACTACTGAGCTACATCTCCTCCATTTTTGCCTTCTTTTGTGAACTGCAATGCTGTTTTCCTTGATGACTGCACGTTTTACTTTCCTACCTGTGTAGACAAGAGTTCCAGCTCTCCATATCTTTCCTAGCACTTGATCTTTCCTATTTCTTGATATCCATTTTTTTATTAAGGAATTTTTTATTCATATTACATACCAATTACAGATCCCTCTTCTCCTCCCTCCTCCCTCTCCTCCCGCCTTTCCCCCTCAACCTACCCCTCCTCCAACAAGGTAACATCAGCAGAGCCTGGTACATTCAGTTGAGGCAGGTCCAAGGCCCTCCTCTTGCATCAAAGCTGTGCAAGGTGTCCCACCATAGTAGTGGGTAGTGGGCTCCAAAAAGCCGGCTCATGCACCAGGGATAGATCCTGATCCTACTGCCAGGGGGTCCTTAAGCAGATTAAGCTACACAACTGTCTCACTTATGCAGAGGGCCTAATCCAGTCCCATGGAGTTTCCACAGCTGTTGGTCTAAAGTTCCTGAGTTCCCACTAGTTTGGTTTGGTTGTCTCTGTAGGATTCCCCATCATGATCTTGATGCCCCTTGCTCATAGAATCCCTCTTCTTTCTTTTCTATTGAACTCCTGGAGCTCGGCCTGGTGCTTGGCTGTGATCTCTGCACCTGCTTCCATTAGTTACTGGGTGAAGGCTCTATGATGACAGTTAGGGTGTTCACTGATCTGATTATTGGAGTAAGCCAGTTCAGATACCCTCTCCACTATTGCTAGTAAGTCTAAGTTAGGGTCATCCTTGTGGATTTCTGGGAGCTTCTCCAGCACTCAGTATCCCACCATCATGGTATCTCCCTCACTGCTCCCCAACTCTGTTCTTGCTCTAGCTCAACCATCCTGTTCCCTCATGTTCTCATCTCCCACCCCCACCCTCAATTGCCCCCCATCCCAGTTTACTCAGGAGATCTCCTCTATTTCCCCTTCCCAGGGTGATCCATGCATCTTTCTTTGGGTCCTCCTTGCTAGCTAGCTTCTCTGGAGCTGTGGGTTGTAGTCTGCTTATTCTTTGCTTTACATCTAGTATCCACTTATGAGTCTGGGTTACCTCACTCAGGATGATTTTTTTCTAGTTCCATCCATTTGCCTGCAAATTTCTTGACGTCATTGTGTTTCTCTGCCGAGTAGTACTCCGTCCTGTATATGTATCACATTTTCTTTATCCATTCTTCGGTTGAGGGGCATCTAGGTTGTTTCCAGGTTCTAGCTATTTTGAATAATGCTGCTATGAATATAGTTGAGCATGTGTCCTTGTGGAATGATTGTACATTCCTCGGGTATGTGCCCAAGAGTGGTATAGCTGGATCTTGAGGAAGATTGATTCCCAATTATCTGATAAACCTCCATACTGATTTCCAAAGTGGCTGTTCAAGTTTGCACTCCCACCCACAGTGCAGGAGTGTTCCCCTTGCTCCACATTCTCTCCACCATAAGCTGTTATCAGCGTTTTTGATCTTAGCCATTCTGACAGGTGTAAGATGGTATTTCAGAATCATTTTGATTTGCATTTCCCTGATGACTAAGGATGTTGAGAAATTCCTTAAATATCTTTTGGCCATTTGAGATTCTTCAGTTGAGAGTTCTCTGTTTAGATCTATAACCCATTTTTAAATTGGATTGTTTGGCATTTTGATGTCTAGCTTCTTGAGTTCTTTATATATTTTGGGGATCAGCCTTCTGTCAGATGTGGAGTTAGTAATGATCTTTTCCCATCCTGTAGGCTGTCATTTTTTCTATTTACCATGTCCTTTGCTTACAGAAGTTTCTCAGTTTCAGGAGGTCCCTTTTATTAATTGTTGATCTCAGTCTCTGTGCTTTTGATGTTATATTTAGGAAGTGTTCTCCTGTGCCAATGCATTCTAGGCTACTTCCTACTTTCTCTTCCTTCAGGTTCAGTGTAGCTGAATTTATGTTGAGGTCTTTGATCCACTTGAACTTGAGTTTTGTGCATGGTGATAGATATGGATCCATTTGCAATCTTCTACATGTTGACATCCAGTTATGCCAGCACCATTTGTTGAAGATGCTTTCTTTTTTCCATTGTATACTTTTGGCTTCTTTGTCAAAAATCAGGTGTTCATGGGTGTGTGGATTAATGTCAGGGTCTTTGATTTGATTCCATTTGGTCCACAGGTTGATTTTTTTGCCAATACCAAGCTGTTTTTATTACTATAATTCTATTGTAGAACTGGAGGTCAGGGATGGTAATGCCTTCAGAGGTTGCTTTATTGTACAGGATTGTTTTAGCTATCATGTTTTTTTTTCCATATGAAGTTGAATATTGTTCTTTCCAGGTTTGTGAAAAATTGTGTTGGGAATTTGATGGAGATTGTACTGAATCTGTAGATTGCTTTTGGTAAGATTGCCATTTTTTACTATGTTAATCCTATCTATCCATGAGCATGGGAGATCTTTCCATTTTCTGATGTCTTCTTCAATTTCTTTCTTCAGAGACTGAAAGTTCTTGTCATACAGGTCTTTCACTTGCCTAGTTAGAGTTACCCCAAGATATTTTATATTATTTGTGGCTATGTAAAGGGTGGTGTTTCTCTGATCTCTTTTTCAGTCTATTTGTCATTTGTATATAGGAGAGCTACTGGTTTTATTGAGTTAATATTGTATCCTGCCACATTACTGAAGGTATTTTTGATGTTCATCTTAATTGAGAAAAGATGGTCCAATTCTGTTTTGCATTCCTCTGATGGGTTTTGATGCTGAAGATGCTTTTTGACCCTTTTTGTATCTGCTATTTGGAGATTAGTCTATACTAGCACTGGTATTTCAGTTGGACTGTTTGTCTTGGCTGTTATCACTCAGCTGTAGAATACATATATTCATGTTCTTCTATGAACTTCTTATTATATTTGTGGGGTCCTGTTAGAAAGCCCAGATAGTTCGGACTTAATAGGGGTAGCTGTATATTCTACAGTTTTGTCCCATAGTAATGGGAACGGTCTGAGATTCTGGCTAGAAGTATAGTATAATGGACCATCACATCTTGGAACTGTCCTGGAGAATTTTCATCTCAAAGCTGATCATTGAGTAATGTTCATGGGTACCATGGCATCATTCTGGATTGGGTGGAGTCATTGTTGTGGGGCCCCATATTCCTTTAGAGATTGCTATTGGAAAGGCTTATTATAGAAAACTTGAACATTATTAATATCAAAATGTAAAGGAATTATTCTGGGTAGAGAAAAGATTCTCCAAAAGCAAGGACAAGCACAGAAAGAAATAGAATCTTGATGACAATGGTCCCTTTTTTATTGGTTTTCTTCTGTCCCACACCAGGCAGCTCTTCTGAAATGAGACAGAACCTCTTAATTTTTTCTTTTCTTTTCTTTTCTTCTTTTCTTTTTTCTTTCTTTTTTTTTTGTTTGTTTTTCAAGACAGGGTTTCTTTGTGCAGCTTTGTGCCTTTCCTGAATCTCGCTCTGTAGACCAGGCTGGCCTCGAACTCACAGAAATCTGCCTTGCTCTGCCTCCCAAGTGCTGGGATTAAAGGCATGCACCACCACCACCCGGCTTTAATTTTTTCTTTTAGCAACATGTTTGGGTTTAGAGAAGGAGAGAGTCACATTCCAACTCCAAAGCTAGCTTGATTTATAATGGAATCAGGACATAACTTTTCTAGAGTTAAAGAGATGTAGATGTTATGCAGTAGAACCTTGTCAGTCTTAATTTGTACAGGTATTCCCATGGTGGCCATAACTTCTAATAGGTGTGTAATCACAGAGTCAGCCTTTTCAGAACTCATAGGAGTTTCCCATTGAAATCTTGAATAGGTATCAATGGTATGGTGTACATATTTCAGTCTTCCAAATTCTGCAAAATGAAATACATCCATCTCGCAAATTTCATTTCTCTGTATATGTTTTGGATTGCTTCCTGCAGGTACTAGAGTTTGATTATAGAAGGAACAAGTAGGACTTTTTTTTTTACAATTTCCTTGGCTTGTTGCCAAGTGATGGAGAAATCCTTTTGCAAACCCTTGCTATTTACATGTTGTTTCTTATGAAATTCTGAGGCTTCCAGCACATTACCTATTAATAACTGATCAATGTCATCATTATCTTATGCTGGAGGACCTGGCAGACCCATACGGAGTCTGATGTGTAATATATATATATATATATCATATATCATATATATATGATGTTCCCTATTTCTGATTATGTCCTGTAATTGTATAAATAGTGAAGTTAATTCTGTGTTATCAGGAATAAATTTAGCAGTTGCAGTATGTAAAACAACTCTCTCTGTGTCTTGAGAGTCAGCGACTATATTGAAGGGTTCTGTGAAGTACATTAGTAACATAAGAACGACACACAATTCTGTCTTTTGTACAGAATTGTAAGGGCTTTGAACCACTTTACTTAAGTCTCCTGATTTATATCTTGCCTTTCCTGGTTTATTTGCATCAGTATAGAATGTGGGGACTCCAAAAATTGGCTTTCGCCATACAATGTGAGGAAGGACCCACTCAGTTCTTTTTATGAATTTTATTCTCTTGCTTTTGGGATAGCAATTGTTAATCCAAAAAGTTACTGCAGGCTCTTTGCCAGTATTCATTATCTTTCCATAAAGAGGAAGCCTCCTCATTAGTTAAGAGTACTACAATTTCTGGTGGGTCCATTTCTATCAATTGATGAAGTCTTAATTTTCCTTTTAGAATCTAATCAGAGATCTTTTCCACATAAGTTTTTAATTTCTTACCCAGTTTACATGGTAGAACTATCCATTCCAATATAATATCTTCCCTCTGCATCAAAATCCCTGTGAAGGATTGTCTAGAAGGGAATATTACTAGAATAGAGTTAAATTCTGGATTCTCACAATTCACATATGCTCCTCATATTTTCTTTCTATTAGAGCCAATTCCTTCTCAGCTTCAGCTGATAATTCTCTTGGACTATTTAAGTCCTTGTCCCCTTTCAGGCTATTAGCCAAATTCACTAGTCCATCTTTAGATATTCCAATGACAGCCTGTAGTTGGAAATGCTTCCTAACAATTTTTGAAAATCATTAACAGTCTGCAATTGATCTTTCCTGAGTTGTACCTTTTGGGGTCTAATTTTTTGGAAATCTACCTTATATCCTAAGTAATTAATGGAATTTCCTCTTTGTATCTTTTCAGAAGCAATTTGTAGTCCCCATTGGGGAAAAATTTTCTTTACAACTTTGAACATGCTTTCTAAGGTACCTACCTAACTTTGGATCAGCTAATAAGATATCACCCATATAATAAATTTTGCACTAATTATTTCCAATGGCTTTTGCACAAAATATTGGTACAGGGTAGGGTTATTTAACATTCCCTGTGAGAAGACCTTCCATTGATATCTCTTGACTGGCTGGGAATTATTATAATTAGGTACTGTGATGGCAAATTTTTATCTATCCTTTTCCTGTAAAGGTATGGTAAAGAAACAGTCTTTTAAGTCAATAACTATAATAGGCCATTCTTTGGGTGACAGAGAGGGCAAGGACATCCCATTCTGTAGGGAGCCCATAGCCTGAATTACTTTATTAATGGCTCTCAGATCTGTCAGCATTCTCCACTTACCAGACTTCTTTTTAATAACAAATACAGGAGAATTCCAAGGGCTGGTAGATTCTTCAATGTGTTGAGCATTTAACTGTTCTTGAACCAGCTGTTCTAAAGCTTGTAGTTTCTCTTTTGTCATAGGCCATTGTCCAACCCAGACAGGTTTATCAGTTAGCCATTTTGAAGGTAGGGCTGTTGGTACTTCTGAGAGTTCAATGGCAGCTATGCTCTGTGCTATGTACAGCCTGAATTGTTAGTGGCTATTTTTTTTATAGTATGTTATACTATTATTTCCAGAAACATGAATTGGTCTGTATTCCACTTTTGAGATTGGAGGAATTTTAATCTGGGTATTCCATTGCTGAATAGATCTCAGCCCCAAAGATTCATTGCTACATTTGCACATATTGCTTCAGCCTTCCTCTCTGTCTTTCTCGCCCTATGAATTCAACCCATCTCAAACTTTATTTTACCTGGGATAGGGTTCCAGTCCCTATAAATTGGGCATCTACCTCTTGAAGATGCCAATTTGGATGCCATGATTTTGTTGTAATTATAGTCACATCCATACCTGTGTGTACCAGGCCTTCCAGAACAATGCCATTAATTTGTACTCTAAGCTTTGGTCTTTGCTCATTTATGGAAGTCTGAGAAAATATTTGTTTTATGCTGTTTTTGGAATTTTTGATCCATCTATCAGAGCTGTTCTATCATCCAGTGCAGTATCAGTTTTTACATTAGGCACTGGGTTATTTAATTGTCCTAGAGAGGAATTTCCTCCACAGTTGATGAAAATGTTTGGACCATGTTTGATTTGGTGGCCTTCAATAGTCCCTCCCCCCAGGTATTTCCCACCAGTAAAGGGTTGCCTTGCATATCTATTGTTGATCTGAATTCATTGGTCCAATGTCTTCCTTTGCCACATCTTCTGCATAATTCAGAAGGTTGGGGACTCTCATTTGAGTTATTTCTATAAGAAGTATTGCTTCTAGGAGCAACCTGTGTACAATTTCTTCTCATATGACCTGATGTACTACAGTTAAAATATTTGGTACCTCAAGGCCTCCTTCCCCATCTGGAAATCACCTTTCCTATCCAAGCCTCATTACCATAGTTAAGAGACTCAACACCGTTCATTTGTATATTGAATCCCTTTTTCCAAAGGTGCTGATGACCTGACATTTAAAGGTGTAACTATTCTTTTGTGTTCTGTATTAGCATTGTTAAAAGCCAAGGATTGAGTTAAAACATGTCTTAGTCCTTGGTCTGATACTTTCTTGCTTATAGCCATGATCAGCCTTTGTAAGAAAAAATCAGTAAATGATTCTTGTGGCCCTTGGAAAATCTTCGCATGTAGCTTAGTTGGTTTCCATGGTTCTGGAATTTTTTCCCAGGCATTTAAAGCTGCTGTACAGAATAGGGATATTGTATGCTTATCAAAAGTAGCTTGTACATTTCTATCAGTGAAACAGCCCTCACCAAGAATTTGATCTTGGGAGATCTCAAAACCTCTGATCTTACCTTATTGCTCAAAGATTCTAGCTTCCTCTCTCAACCAGCTTTTCCATTGTAACTTCTGGCTATATTCTAGAAAAGCTGAGATAAACTGATTCTAGTCATCTGGTATAATTTTATTTGTAGAAGGCCACATATTTAACATCTGTTTTACATATGTTGAATGTATACCATAGGTGACCACCACCTCCTTAATGTTTTTAAATCTCTCATATGAATGGGTTGCATGATGTATTCTACATATGGCTCAGGATGTTTATCATCTGCTGGCTCTCATGGATGGTGACAGGATTAGCCTTTGTATAAGAGCCACCTGATGATGTTATGACTTGTATGTCCTTGCCCTTCTGCTTGTTAGTTTCTTTGTTATCTTTACTGAGATATTTCTCCAGAGCTTAAAATCAAGTAACTACTTCCTGCGGTAGCATTTGAACCTCCTCTGTTATAATGGATTCTTGAGATTTCATGGAATCATATAATTTTTTTTTTTGTTTTTTTGAGACAGGGTTTTTCTGTGTAGCTTTGGTGCCTTTCCTGGAACTCACTCTGTAGCCCAGCCAGGTCTCAAACTTACAGAGATCTGCCTGCCTCTGCCTCCTGCATGCTTAAAGGATTAAAGGCGTGTGCCACCATCACCCAGCCAGAATCATACAATTTTTTGTTCTTCTGAAACGTATGATTCCATAGATTTTATTTTATTAATTACTGATGACTTTCCTCCATATGAATTATCTGAATAGCATAACATTGCTCTGAAGAGGTATTGTTTTATCCATTAAGTATTCACATTTATTATCAATAGAATTAAATCTGATTGTATGGTTAATATTAATGGACTGAAGTTCTTGTGGTAAGTCAGCAGATTCCAAAGAAAGAATTCTTTTATTTAAGTCTTCATTACTACCTTATAAAGCCTGTATCAGTCCCATTAATGTCTCATTTTTGCTGTTATTAATCCAATTTTTTAATGATATGATGTAAATGACTATGCTAATTTCCATTATAGTGAAAGTTATATATGTCCCAGGAAGGTCATATATATCTTGTAAAATTTCATTCTTAATACAAACAAAAAAATTTAAATTCCCAAGATATAATATTTTCTGCCATTTTTTTTAGAAATATTCAAAATTTGTAAAGAAAAATTTTATTAATTAGTTTATTTATTAATCAGTTTTAAGGTGAAAAATTATCGAGTAATTTTACCTTAGATGAAATCCTTGAGAGATAGTGTCTCAGTTCTTGGGATGGTTTTTGGGCGTAGTAGTGCTGTTCAGCCAGCAGGTGTCACAGGTCGTAGTGCTAAAGCTGGTCCTGAAGCGTGTTCTGAAGACCTTGACTTGTATTGGGCTTAAAGAGCTACCAAGCAAATTCTACTGGTGTGTGCCACCACAGGAGCTGCATGCAGATGGGATAGGGGATGCAGCCACGGGCTGGACTCAGCCAAGTTGGGAGGTTTCCTGCAATAGCTTAGGCTGGACTCGGCTGAGTCAGGCATAGTCACCACAGGGCAGGGGCTCAGCCTGCTGTGGAAGTACACTTCCTCCCTCAGGGAATGGATGGCAACAGCATGAGGGACCTGGGGAAGACTGTGCATGACTCTGGAGGGAGGGAGGGAGTGATATATATGCAGTTAGAACACAGGAATCTGCACTATCACTGATATGTGGCAGATCACACAGACTGCTCACAGAGCCTGTGGATGGGATCGTGGAAGCTATCTGGGTGAGTAAAAGGCCATGGATGGCCTACTCACACTCTCACATGGGGTGCCAAATAATGGGAGAAATATCGCTAGCAATCCACGGAATCTGTCTAAAGAGCAAAGGAATTTATTAGAGACAGAAACTCACGTTACAGAAGAGAATTATTGCAGGATCCTGGAAGGGTGAGGCATGTTCCCATGCTGTTCTTCTGCCTGAGATCGTCCCAGCATCCAAGTCCCATGAGTAAGTAAAGAGAGAGCCAAGTATGTGTATCCCAGGTCTTAAGGGTCCCCAGGGGCCATGCCCCAGGGACATGTACTTCAAGTTCATAGGCAGGTGTAACAGTTACCTGCTACCTCACTAGGGGCGGTGCTTCAAGGTCATAGCTAGAACAGCTAACCAATACAGACCGCTGCCTTTAATGTCTTAGCTGCTCTGTCAGCAAACCCTCTCTGGCCCTATAGGCTTGCACAGACCAGGCCTGTACAGCTGAGTCTATGAGAAACTAATTTCTCTTCCCTTCCCTCCCTTCTGTCCCTTCCCCTTCTGTCCCTCCACTCAGTCTCCCCTTCCTTTCCCATCTCCTCTCTGTTTTCTCTCTTTTTATCTTAATGATTCCAATAATGATTCAGCTACGGGAATATTTTAAAGGAAGATATTCACCATGAAAGGCACCTGGCCCAGTGACTCTGTAGCCCCTTTTGACATTTCTTATGAGAATTACCCTGATGTGAAGGGGTGCATCTGGACTACAATGAAGCCCTAAGCACAGATTTCCTCAGTGCTCACTATATTGCACTCTGGAAATGTCAGTCCCTGGTGACTGATCTGCTATTATCAGGCATATATTATTGGGACACAGTCTCACTCTTTGTGTTATGTGTCAAGTATAGCTGCCTTCATACTCAGTGAACTAGTCACAAGAATTGTGTGGCCCACAAAGACTAATTTATTCCTGGTCCGGCTTTTTCTATGTAGTTACCATCGCCTGGTCTACCCTAAGGACCCAACTGACCCTAGTTACTCCATGACTGTCTGCAAGAGTGACATCTTCATGCTTGGGGATTGAGGGCTGCAAACCAGACCAAAAACACATAAACTCTGGATCCAGAGTGTGGCTTTCAAACAGTTTCTCCCTCCAAGAAGCATGTACTACTTGGGCCAATGGAAGGTGTTGCTTGACGTTTAAAAAATTCTTGAGTTATTTGTCTAAGTCATTTTAGTGTTTATTTGCACACACACACACACACACACACACACACACACACACACCCCAAGCCTCTTTGATTTCAAAGAGACCATTCACACTGAAAAACATAAACTTCACAGCAAATACTCTTACAGAAAAAAAGTTTAAGAACTATAAATGTTGCTTTTATACCAGCTCATTGATTGGGTTGCTTTCAGATGAATGGTCTGTATGGAGATACTGTCATTGTGCCAAAATCTCCTAGCCAACCCTGCAATGACAACTGATGTAAAGCAGTAGTCAATGAACTTCTTCCTTTATCCCAGGACAGAGAAAATATTGCTCAAATTCACTTGAGTAGATATGTTCCCAAGGAACTGTGTGGAAGGTAAACATCCATGTGAGGTCTTGATGGCCAGTGTTGGAGACGATCACTCTGCCTCTACCGTGTAAGGATGTCACGGCAATGCAGCAAAGAAAATGCTGGTGGCCTGCACACACTATGTGCTGCTCCTGTGCAAGCCTTAGAGCAGCGGTTCTCAACCTGTGGGGCTCGATCCCACAGGTCACACATCAGATAACCTGCGTATCAGATATGTACATTACGAGTCATAACAGTAGCAAAAGTATAGTTATGAAGTAGCAATGAAATAATTTTATGGTTGGAGGTCATCATAAGATGAGGACCTGTATTAAAGGGTCACAGCATTAGGAAGTAAAGGGGTAAAATTTGGGCTGAGAACAAGTTACTGTGCTTGTTTATTTATACCTAATTTAAATACCTGATGAATGTCCAGTTAATTGATTTCTCCCAGCCTCTGATGACAATACTAGTACTTTTGTAATATTAATCAGGAAAATATTGCTCAAATATAGATATCATTTAAAATACGAGTCAACAGTATCCATGGCGAGTTTTAAAAAGATGAAATCTAGTTTTTACTCTTGGGTACTTTACAGCCCTGTTGGGAAATAGCAATAAAACTGAAGAATGTAAATACTGATAGAGCTAGCTTCACCAAATTTTCACTGAAGGAGCTGTTCCTCAAATTCCTTTGGGTATAAGAGCTCTTCTGGTGAGCAGGGAACTTACACATTCCTGAGACCTCATTTCTGATTTTGAAATCTGGGTAGGGTTCAACCCTCTGCATATTTTCCAGGTAATGTGGCTTATTGGTTTGGGTGGTTCACAAACCATGTCAGAGCACACATTCCACATGTTTTCAAGGGTGTCTGCAGATGGCAATGAGCTGGTGTCCTATCCTTAGAGGATAGTTCAGGGAAACTGAGAGGATCCCTTTCCTCATGACTTCTCCCCAGCAACTTTCTCTTATAATTGGAAAACAATATGTTTGTTTGGATAATGCATTTCTTTGATTTGGAGCATTGTCCGCAATAAAGCAAAAACATGCTGTTAGGGAATCATTTAGATGTTAGGTATTGTGTATGCCTCAGTTTGGCTGGCTTTAGTAATTCTTCCTTGAGGGAGATGTTAATGGGAGAGCAGCAGGCACCGAGAATCCTGTTACCCAGAGTGCTGGGAGGAGACTAGCCTAAGCATTTCCATGACTTCAGGAAGAATAGAGGAAGAGTGGAGATAATGGACAGGGACACATGGCATCTAGTGGATTTTTTACTTAAACATGGGTATGGTACAAAAAAAGATGAATATGTTCATTTACCTGTATAATCAAAGTTCAATTAAAAAAAACAATAGAGATTCTCAGTAAAATTATTTTTATTCTCATTCAATCTGTGTATATTTAGGAAAGCTCCTAAATTAAAAGGTTATAAATTGCCAGACATAGTGGTGCACACCTTTAATTTCAGCAGTCAGGAGGCAGAGGCAGGTAGATCTCTGTGAGTTTGAGGCCAGCCTGGTCTACATAGTGAGTTCCTGGACAGCTGGGGCTATGTGGAGAGAAGCTGTATCAAAAGACCAAAAAGGTTATAAATTGATATACTTTGTACAGGCATACTTTACAACTATAGACTTTAGAGCAGTATTTCTCAACCTGTGGGTTGTGACCCCTTTGGGGTTCAATGATCCCTTCATAGGGTCACCTAAGACTATCAGAAAACACAGATAATTATGATTCATAACAGTAGCAAAATTCCAGTTGTGAAATAGTAGTGGAAATAATTTTATGGTTGGAGGTCACCACGGCATGAGGAACTGTATTAAAGAGCTGTGGCATTAGGAAGGCTGAGAACCACTGTTTTAGAGATTAGCTGAAATCTAATCCATGGGGTCTGCCTTGTTCTAGGAGAGCAAATAGATTTCAACTCATGCACAGTCTCAGTTGATTGGTAATGATGGGCCTGATATAATGTGCTGTGAAGAGTTCAGTAAGTGATTAGCAATACCTACTTTGTGTGTCATGGGAGTTGGCAGGGCTCCATTTGTTTGGTCTCCTAACTTTACAAATATTCAGAAATTAACATTCAGACTTAGTTGCTAAGGAAGCCAAAGGGAAAAGTTGAGAAACTGGTTTGTGAATTTGTGTGTGGCCACAAATGTAAAGTGACTTGATTTCCTTATTACAGAAAGTTGCCTACAGGACTCCCGATGTTGAAAGAACAATCTATCACTGGATGACTAGGTTTGGTTCATTGTGTATATTGAGTTAGCTTCCATCTTTCACATAGTCACTTAGCATTGGTATGGAGTGTGTCAAGGGGTCTGCAAACAGAAACTTAAATAGTGCAGGGGTAAAAGTCTGCATGCATGCACAAGTTTGGCAGAGCACTGAAATTGCCAAGCAGGCCCCCATGTTCCATCAGGAAACGGAGCAGAAATTAATGTGGTCTCAATTACCAAGTCTCATCTCGCCCCACTTCTCTCTGCTCACTGTGCCATTCCTTTGGGAGCTTTGCCTGCTCTGAGGTGTTAGAGTCACATGTATCTACACCTTTGGTCCGAAGATGCTAAGGTAATGTTGCTCTCTGTTAATGAGAAAGTGGAAAATCTACCTCCAGCGTCCAAGGTCCAGGAACCAAGAAAGCCTGCGCATCCAGATCTCAGGTCTTTAGGGTCCTCTCTTGGCCCCGCCTTGTAGGCATGACAGTTACCGAAGCCTCAATGGAGGTTGGAATTTCCAGATCAAAGCTGGAATGGCTACCCACTACAGGAAAGCCTTGGGATTCTGACCATAAACCAGTTTGGGCCTTTGGGGGGCTGTAAAAACAGTAGAAAAGGAACATTCCTTATAAACTATCCTCACAGACATGGCTGGTGAGAAGTTTTGTAAAGTTTTCTCCCATCACCTTCCTAGAAGTCAGAATTCACACCCACTTTCCTCCAGGCCAACAAGGGCCTCTTGAGAGTGGATTTTTTAAAATTCCATTAAACACTTTAACATCAGGAAGTGCCTGACACTTGCATCCTTTTGCCTCTTCATTCCTTCTCCCTTGGGCTTTTGACTGACAGATCCGCCTCTCTGTAATGGCATTCCTTCCCATCTCCAGTTCACAGCAGGGTGAGAACTTCCCACCCTTCTTCCAATTGTGGATTCATATACTCCACTGCAACACTAAGTCCTATTCACCCAGCAAATATTTGTTGGTCACCTCCTGCATTGCCTTGACCTGAGCGTCTTGGGTCCTGGAACGCTGGTTAGGGGTGGTAAGGGAATGAAGACAGGAAACACACACAGACACACAGACCGTGATGCCGGGAGCAGGCAGAGTTCTCAGCATCCCAGAACCTCAGCGTGTTTTTAAGGTATAGCACAAAGAGATAGTCTCTGCAGGTGAACAGTCTCAGGCTATAAACTTCGGGAGACATAGGCTGCAGTTGCTAGTCTTTATACACACTGATCAGTCCTTCATAAACACTTGTGCTCCTGGGGAAAGCTTTGCCATCTTTCTTGAGCTTGGCCCATGTGGATAATGGCTTTGCTGGTTTAGCATGGGCCAATTGGTCTCAGAGTCCTCAGCAGGTGATGCATATGTCAAAATCACATTCACTCAAGACTTTACTCACTCAGGGCTTCCTCTGGGCCCTCCTAGGGGTTACTGTCGGGAACACATCAAATACAGATCCAGATCACAATTTAGATGGTAGCTAGATTCACACAAGAGATGAAAGATTAAGTTAGATGAAGTGGGGGAAAACCTCCAAGGAAGAAGGAATTTTGCCTGGGGAAAGCCAGAAGGCAGGAAGGAGTACAGTAAGAATAGGAAGTAGACTACTGTGGGGTGTGTGTGTGTGTGTGTGTGTGTGTGTGTGTGTGTGTGTGTGTGCATGCTTGATGGCCATAGGGTATGCCACTGTGGCTTGAATAATTGCCTTTTCCAAACGTCATGTTAAATTTGAATTTCTATAGCAATAGCATTAAAAGGCAGGAATTTTCATAGGTGGCTGGACCACAGGGCTCTGCCTCCATCGGCTGTTATTGGCTTTGTTTCTGGAGTAGGTGCTTACACCTCTTCTGTTCTCTCTCTCTGCCATATTCTCTTTTTCTCTCTCCCTCCCTCCCTGTGTGTGTGTCTTTCACCTTTCAGCACAGGATAAGGCCATAATAAAGTCCTGAGAGTGCAGAACCACCACCCCTAATCTTGTACATCTAGCTTGCAAAGCTGTAAGATGTAATCTTTTTGTTCACAGTGACTCTGTCTGCAGCATTCTGTTCCTGCAGAATAAGACAGACCCAGCAATGCCCTGATAGCACAGAGATTTAGAAGCTGTCAGCTCATAGAGGGTCTAGGCTATGGCAAAGAATTTGGACATGAGCTTATGAATGATGGGAAACTCCCCCATGGGAGTTTCTACAGAGTACACCTCAGACGTGACATTTTCCAAGAAGCTTTTCCATTTTCTTCCAATGTGTTATTTGAAAAACTCTATAACCATTGTCTTGTATCAGATACATCCATTATGCTATGATCTCCTTGTAGGCAATAATCCTGTCCTTTTCATTGTTGGATAGTTGGCAGTGAAGCCAGCAGGGTAGTGTGTAATGGAAAGGTCTAGGGAATCAGGCATATCTGGCTTTGATTCTTGTTACTATGCTTTGGTGTACCAAGAGAATATAGTAGGAGGAGGACCCACCCTGGGTGTAGGCAATACGTGTGTGAGTTGCAATTGAATGCAGAAACAATAATAAACTCAAATGAAAGTTGATCTACTTTTTATTATCACCATGTGCTGGTGATTCAATACCATGTCAGTGTCAAAATGGAAGAGTCATTATCTGTGGGTTTAGATTCTAAACAACTGTGTAGTTAGGGTTGAGGTCTGTGCAACATTTTATTATGAAAAATTTAGACACAGACAAGCTGAATAAAGTGCATGGAAAAGTCACTATCAAGATTCTGTGTGGTGGTATTGTGTTCCCCAAAATATTGTGTACCTTAATAAACTTATTTGGGGTCAGAGAACAGAAAAGCCACAAGATACTTAGGCTAGAAAATGTTAGCACATGCCTTTAATCCTAGCATTCCAGAGACAGAAATCCCTCTGGATCTCTGTGAGTTCAAGGCTGCATTGGAAACAGCCAGGCATGGTGACTCACGCCTTTAATCTCAGAAAGCAGCCTTTAATCCCAGGGAGTGGTGGTAGAAAGCAGAAAGGCGTGAGGACCAGAAACTAGAAGCATTTGCCTTGTTAAGCATTTGGCTGGTTAAGCATTCAGGCTTCTAGCAGCAGTTCAGCTGAGAGCTACTGGGATGAGGACACAGAAGCTTCCAGTCTGAGGAAACAGGACCAACTGAGGAATTGGCAAGGTGAGATAGCTGTGGCTTGTTCTGTCTCTCTGATCTACCAGCATTGACCCCAATAACTGGCCTCAGGTTTGATTTTATTAATAAGAACTTTTAAGATTCCTGCTACAATTCTGTTATTAGCATACTGAATAGCCTCAACTGACTCTCTACCTACCCATCGATCAATCCTTCACCCATCTATCTATTGCCTCTGAGATACTCTTTCAAGTCAGATGCACTCACAAATACATTGTTCCCTAAATAGTTAAGCTTGAGTTTTATTGGCTGGAATTATTACTTATTCATGGACGTTCAGTGCTTGTTTAGGGCTATTTTTTTATTTCTTGTACAATGAATTTGTTTGACACGAAATACATAAATTTGAAGGCCACCATTTGATCAATGTTCACAAATCCATACACCTGTGCCCCCACACTACCATCAAAACACACGGTTACCATAACCACACCAAATTCTCTAGGTACCTCACCAGCCAATCCCATTCCCTTTTCTCAAGATACCACTCACTGTTCAGACTTTTGTCACCACAGAATAATTTGCCTACTCCGGAACTTTACAGAAGTGGCATCTTCAAACATGGATTTTAGCCATTTCTCTCTTAACATGTTTCAGATTTAACCATATTATTTTGATTGGTTGTTCTTGTTTACTTTTTTTATACCAGTTATATTTTTATTTTATTAGTTTTATTATCAGCTCAACAAAAAACTAGAGAAACCTGGGAAGAGGGAACCTTCATTGAGCTATTTACTCCATCGGATTGGCCTGTGGTCATGTCTGTGGGGAAATGTCTTGGTTGCTAACTAATGTAGGAGGGCCCAACCCACTATGGGCAGTACCATCCACAGGAAGGTGGACCTGAGCTGTATAAAGAATGCTGGTTGATCAAGCTAAGGGGAGTGTCTTAGTTAGGGTTTCTATTGCTGTGAAGAGACACCATGACCATGGCAACTCTTATAAAGGGAAAACATTTAATTGGAGTGGATAACATTTCCAGAGGTTTAGTCAATTATCATCATGGTGGCATTCAGGCAGACATGGTGCTGGAGCTGAGAATCCTGTATCTTGATAGGCAGGCAACAGGAAGTGGTCTGTGTTACTGGGCATATATTGAGCATATATGAGACCTCAAAGCCTCCCTCCACAGTGAATACTTCCTCCAAAAAGACCACACCTACTCCAACAAGGCCACATCTCCCTATAGTGCCACTCCCTTTGGGGGCCATTTGCTTTCAAACTACCACAGAGAGCAAGGCAGGAAGCAGTGTCCTTCTGTAGTTTCTGTTTCAGCTCCTGCTCGAGTTCCTGCTCTGGAATCCCTTGATAGACTATGACCTGTAAAATGAAATAAGCCCTTTCTCCCCACATTGCTTTTGGTCATGGTGTCTATCACAGCCACAGGAAAGCAGACTGTAACAGTTCCTCAGGAGTGTCTATATGACTATTCTACAGTTCACCCTTTTCCACTGATGCACATTTATGTTGTTACCTAGGTTTGGTTGCTAAGGAGTAAAGGCATAATTAGCTTTCTTATGCAGTGTATTTTGTGAATTTATATTTCCTTTCTCTCAGGAACACATTACAAGGATTATCAGGTTATAAGGTAGGCATATACTCCGGTTTATCAGAATTTACAAGACCATTTTCAGATCTCTCTGGTGGACATGTGCACTGGAGAAAAAAAATGTTTGTTCTGCTGTTTGATGAAGTGATCTATAATACCAATTAAGTGGGGTGCTTGACTACGATAGCCATATCTTTTTGTCTTTATTGAGATTTTTGTTTGATTTTCCTGCAGATGTTTGAGATAGAGGCGCCAAGTTTTCAGAACATGGAATTGGCTGTTTCTTAAATTTTGTCAGCATTTGCTCCTGACATTGCCAAGTTCTATTATTAGCTGCATACACACCAATGACTAAAAGACTTCCTTGTGGGCATTTGATCAGCCTGAATTTTCCCTCTTTGCTTTGATAATATTCTTTGTCCTAAGTGTCCACTTTATCTGATCTTCATACAGTAATTCCAGCTTTCTTAGATACTGCCTACAGTACATATTTTCTTGTCTTCTTCCAATCTGTATCTTTAAATTTATCACTTCTAGGTAAGGGCATGATGTCTCTCTGTTTGGTCTGCGTAGACCTTATGGAGTTGTATCAATTTCTGAAAGTGTAGTTTCCACCAAACCTAAGTGTTGTGTTGTTCTATCCCATTCTCCTCTCTCCACTTTAGGGTTCCACTTTAGTGACACACACTTTAGACGCATGTCCAGAGACTGCTGTTGCAGATGGTGCTGGTCCTCCCCTGTCCCCTGCTCCCCTCATCCCCCACCCCTTTCCCATCCTTCTCCACCTCTCCCCCATTTGTCTTTTCCTCCCTCCCTTTCTCCTCTCCCCCTCCTCTTTCCCCCCTTCCTTTGCCTTCTCTACTCCCTTCTCCTTTTCCCCTTCTCATTTACTTTCTCCTCCTCCCCTCCCTCTTCCTTCCCTTCCCCCTCCTCCCCTCCCTCTTCCTTCCCTTCCCCCTCCTCTTTTGTCTTCTCATCCTCCTTCTTCACCCTTTGTTCTTTTTCTTTTATTGTTTTTTTAAAGTAGATCATTTTGATCTATCTTTTTCAGATTTTTTAAAAAGTTGCTATGCTTTTTACCCAAATAAGCAAATAATCATGATTTTAGTGTGTTTTGGTCTCAGGGAAATAGAATGATGCTTTTAGTGGGGAAAGTGGTAGAATCTAGGGGTGGAATTAGCTACAAAAATGATAGGAACAGAAAATGGATTGTCAAAGCTTTGTTCAAATTTGGAGAGTGAAATGAACAGTTAGATGAACAGGCAGATAGAGTGAAAAGTGCCCTACGCAGAGGCTAGAGTGACCCGACTTCAACTTAATTTGTCCGAAATTGCTGTGGAGAGTAGAAAGCACACCTCTGGGTGTGTTGGTGAGGCAGCATCCAGAGAGAATTAACTGAGGGGAGAGGGTGGAAAGGGAGCCCCAGGAATCCAGGCATGCTCTCGGCTTTCTGTCTGCCTTGAGGTGAGCAGCCTCTGCCTCACATCATCTGGGTCATCACAGAATCTCAGCTGGAGCTGGACTGCTGCCTCCTGCTGAGCTGTTGACTTCTGGTATTTTGCTACAGCTGTGAAGGTGTCAGACATGAGAGAAGATGAGTATATCCTGGGAGTTTGCCAATTAACAGTACCAGTTATCCATTAGCTTTGCTTACATTAAAAACATGTTTTTCTGGAAATGTAGCTCAGTAGTACTGTGCTTGCCTTACACATACAAGGCCCTGGGTTCGATTCTCAGTGCTACAACCTCACAAAAATGTTTCCTTAAAAACGTGGTTCATTGTGTGTGTGTGTGTGTGTGTGTGTGTGTGTGTGTGTGTGTGTGTATGTGTGTGTGTGGGTTGCTTTCTATACTATCTGTGAATGGTCATGATTTGAGTATCCTTTTGGTTCTCAAGAGGCAGAGTGATTAGCTTTTATTTCTGTCCAGAATGGATCAACAAGACTGACTACTTAATTTGCATGGCCCAGAACAAAATGAAGATGTGAACTCCTTGATCAAAGAGTAAGAATTTTAAAGCCATGACAGACAGCATCTACCCAGTGGAAGTCACTCTGAGCACTCCGAGTTGGAACTTCCAGAAATAGCTGAATATTTAAGGTTTTAAATACTTTTGCTACAAGCCCTTGGGGTCACAGAGAAAGTATCATATTTTAGGAAAGCATTAAAAATCAGAAGGGGTTTGTAATGATGGTGAAGTTGATTATAGCCAAAATGTAAGTGACATATGCAAAAGGCCAGTGTAGAATAAAGTGACCTTTTCATATCAATGAGTAGATATAATGTAATTTTTACTTTTATGTAAATTAATAAATTAAGTAGTATAAGTAGGTTTTTCCCTCCCTTTTCACTAAGATATCTACAGTTTTACATGTTCAAGTTGTCTCAATTTTTTGTTTTGGAAGGTGAGCATTGGCTTTGTAACCGGAACAGCCTGTGTTCTGGTGTGTCAAGGGCATGTATGGTGCTAGATGTGCAGAAAGAAAAGCATGGTAGCTTCCATTTTCTCTGGGCAGTGTGTCTCTTTTTTGGGTTATTCATGGATGGTGAGGCTTTTGGAAGAAAGCTCACTGCAATTGCTACAGCAACCACATTGTCTGCCCTGTCTGTTGGCTCTGTTCACCAACAAATTGGGGTGGGTGTCCTATCACAACAGAAGGATGATTTGTTGCTTTTACCATTTAAAACATATTTTTATTTTACCCATATGACTGTTTCCCTACATGTATGTCTGTGCACCACGTGTATGCAGTACCCACAGAGGCCAACAGAGGGTGATATTCCCTGGAACTGAAATTATGTAGCCTCTAGATGCTGGGTCCTAAACTTGGGTCTTCTCGAAGATTAGAAAGTGTTCTTAGCTGCTAAGCCATCTCTCCAGCCCCTCACTTTTTTACCATTTTTAAGTACAATGTTTCCTGTTACTCAACTCATAAACCCATCCATCTCTAATCCCAGGTATTCAGGACCACATAAGAAACACACAAACACACAGGATTTGTTTACTCCATCTCTTCATCCAACCCTCCCAAAGAAAGCCAACAGAATTACCAGGATGTAGCCATTGAATAGATTAGAAGCTTCTCTGCTACTGCCTTCAGCCTGTAACTTGGTGGAATGCCTTTCTTGTCTACTCACAGCAGAACCACAGAAATCCAAAGTTGTAGGCCTCAATCGGAATTCAAAAGGAGAAAACCCTGTAGTCTCCCAGAGAGTGTTATCCTCCCTAATTGCAGAGTTCATAAGGAACTTGGGAAACCACTGCCCTCTGGGTCCTCTTGTCCTGTATTCTCAATGATCTTAGGCTTATGGAGACAGAATTAACCAAATCAGTCAGCTGGAAATTTCTCCTAACAGGTGACCAAGAGTGAGAGAAATGTGTTTCCTCTCTTGGTTTAAAGGCCTTCCCTGCCTGCCTTCTGCTCTTCTATTTATGCCAGGCACTTGTCAGTCTTCACCTGTGGAGATAAACAGATGTTATGGCGACACAGTGTTTATATTTAAGACAGCATTTGAAAGAAATATCTAGCATTTGCTTTTAAAAAAAATCTATAGACTAGTGTTTATGATCTCATTACTATGCTTTAAAATGCTCAAGTTATCAAGAATGAATCTAGAAAACAAACATTTCCACTATGTAAGCTTTGGAGAGGTGGAGGAACACTCGAGAAGCTCAACGAGGTTGACTCTCCCTGTGGGGTGTCATCTGTCCTAGGAGGTGAGTTCCATGCAGAGGTTGACTTCCTGTACTGTGTCATTCATCCTAGGAGGTGAGTTCCATGCAGAGGTTGACTTCCTGTACTGTGTCATCCGTCCTAGGATGTAAGTTCCATACAGAGGTTGACTTCTTGTACTGTTTCATCTGTCCTAGGAGGTGAGTTCCCTGCAGAGGTTGACTCCCTGTACTGTTTCATCTGTCCTAGGAGGTAAGTACCTACAGAGCTTTTTGTCCTGTTAACCTTTCTTTAAAAAAGAAAAAAGGAAAGAAAGGTGAGGTAGGATTCTTGAAAACTACTTTTGGGGAATGTTTCATGCTATATGCTCATCTTGAAGAAATATAATCCACATTAACTCATTCAAGTATTTAAGAAGAAACATACCTAGCCTTGTGTAAGCTATGTTTAGAGTCTTTATTGTAGAATTCATTTGAATCCAGGAATCCCTTGTGCACACAGTTTTCATCAGTACCCTAGAGGGCCAACATTCCCTAAAATATACCCAGGGCACCAAAATGTTAGTTCATTGCATATCTTGTCTTCAGAATAACAAGTCACTTATTTGTAATAGGCAAAAGATGCAACATTGCATCGCCCCCTCCAACCATTCAATAAAGCCCAATACAGTGTTACTCCCTTTCAAAGGAAATGATGGCTTCTCTCTGCTCCTGAGGGACTGCTGTGGTCAGAGGCCAACAGGATGGTGCTCAGGGCTTAGCTGCAGCAGCTTCTAGAGCCCCCAGGGGCTTTGACTCACTACATGGTTCCCCCTCTTAGATGTAGCTGTCTGTCCTGGGCTTATGTTAGAAATCAGACTCAGTCCCCATGTGAAAATTGTTGAAGGAGCATTTTTATTTTAGCAAGACCCCCATAACTTTGTACGTAGCAGGGCTTTCATTTAAACACAGCCAAAGGTGTGTTGGTTTTTTTTTTTGGAGGGGTGCCTTTTTTTTTTAACTTAAAATTTCCTTGGACATACATCAGGCTTTAAAGAAGGATTAAAACTGCATTTTCAAATCATGAAAGTTTTTGCCAAATTTTAAAATGCTTGAAAAAACAGGTCAAGAGGCTTTCTAGAAGCAAACATCAGGTTTTCTCATCTGCGGTCAGATTCATGGATCACATGTGAGCCCCGTCATGTGTGCGGATCACTGTGCCAGAAGCGAGCTGGCTCTGCCTTTAATTTCTCTAGGCAGGGGCACCACACCCGGGAGGAGGGGTAAGGAGCTGTTCCTAATTAGGGCTGTGATCTCCAATCCTAATTACCAAAGCTAACCAAGTCTGTTTCAGAAGTGTGATGATCAGGATTCAGGTTAACCTCTTCAGACTATACCTCAAACTGGTAAATAACTATATGACTTGACGAAATGAACCAAATGTTCCCAAATGTTGCACAAAGAAAGGAAGGGTTAGTCTGTCTCTTTTTTATTCATTTGTGCAGTCAGATCAACACAGAAGCTGAACCTGAAAGCTCCAGGCAGAGGAATCCCTCCTGAACATGGCTGGCTTCCTGGCCTCCTTTTTCACACTCTTAATACCACTAGCTCTTGGTATACCACTAAGGCATTGATGGGCTGACTCTCCCTTCTGAATCTCGTGGTTGGCCAATTCATCTGGACTCACAAGCCTTAGATCAGAAACAAACAGCTGCTGCCTAGGGCAGACAGCTGCAGGCAGGAGCTCTCTGAACACAGAACCCGTCCCCACTGAAGGAGAGAAAACTCAACCCTTGTATCTGATGCAGTGCAGTGTCTGTCCTGTCCCCGTTCCCCCGCCCCCCCCCCCCCCCCCGCCCCCGGACTTGGTGAACTAGTGCCCACTCACACATCCCAAGGATCTGAGCTGACTAGGGCAGAAAGGCATGTGAAGGCTTCTTCACTATGTCCATCACGCCCCACGACCATGTGCCTGTCTGAGTATGAGACCTAGATGCCTCCCTCCTGAGGCATCAGGCTTCCTTTGCATGCCTTGTACTTGTGGGCAGTTCAAGCAGGGGAGCCCACAGATGATACCAGGCAGGACTCAGGAATGCTGCAAATGGAGAATATGGACATTGGACATGGGCTTGTATGTGTTGAGTCAGCCTAGACTGTGCCTTTTATAGACAATAGGGCTATTCAAAATAGGCTTGTTCTTAGGTTAGGTGGGTAAGGCCACATAGTTACAAGGAGAAATAGCTCCTATATTTCTTTTCTTTTCCTTTCTTTCTTTCTTTTTTTTTTTTTTTTTTTTTTTTTTGGTTTTTCGAGACAGGGTTTCTCTGTGTAGCTTTGTGCCTTTCCTGGATCTCGCTCTGTAGACCAGGCTGGCCTCGAACTCACAGAGTTTTGGTATTTTTGTGCCAGACTTCACTTGTAGGAGACTAAGAGGTGAGCTGTGGAGTTGTGTATACTTACTTCTCCTTCCGTGGTCTGCTTTTAATGACAGCAGAAATAATGGAGGAATCTCGTGCCTATTTTAACTCAGAACTCAAGGGAAAGAGCATGAAAGTGTGAATTCATTTTCATTAAAAGCCAAAAATAGAAATAAAAATAGGATACCAACAGAAAAAGATATTAAAGTTTATGAGAATTATTTTGAAAAGGAGCTGGAGACTGACAGCAACTATAATAAGGAACAGTAACTTTTATTATTTTTATAGGAGTTTTCTTGAAAGAATGTAATTTAAAGCTATTTTCTCAGTTGGTGATGGGCTATGTGTCACCACTCAAAGCTTTCTATTAACCATATCAGTCCCTCGTCTCTCATAAATGAAGGCATCTCTCTGGTTTTTGTTTTGGTTTGGTTTTTTTCGAGGCAGGGTTGCAACTTTCTGTTTTAAAAATCCAGTATTTTATAAATATGAGTAGAATATAGGACCTGTAAATCAAGCTTGGAAAACAAACATAAACAAAAGATGCAAAACTGCTCGTAATTCTGGTATTCAGAAATTGCTATTGGCCATTGCTTTCCTGACTTTGGAGCTGTGAATTATATCCCCATCCCAATTTGTATGCTGATTCCTGATCACCAACCACCAGTGGGATGGTCCTGGGAAATGAGTGTTCAGGAGAGAAGTAGGTTTAGATGACATCATACAGGTGGAACCTTCAGGACAGGACTGTGGTCCTTAAAGGAGTGAATCAGTTTTTCCCATTCCCCACATGAGGACACAGGGATAAAACATTGTCTCAAACCCAGAAGTTATTCCCACCAAACCTGTGCTGTGCAGACACATTGATATCAGATGTCTACCTCTCAACTGGAGTGAAATAAATGTCTCTTGTTTAAACCACCTGCTCTATATTTTGTTACGGTGGCTCAAGATGGCATGTATATATGTGTTATGCTTCCATCTATAAACAAACACCTACTGTTTAAAACTTCAGCACAGAGGCATGCTATACAAGGGTGGTTAACAGAAACAGAGCTCAAAAACATTTCTTATCTTTACTTAACTGAGGGTTATTGTCTTACTTAGAGTTCTATTGCTGTGAAGAGACACCATAACCACAGCAATTCTTATAAAGGAAAACATTTAATTGGGGCTGGCTTATGGTTCAGAGATTTAGTTCATTATCATCACAGCAGAAAGCGTGGTGGCATGCAGGCAGACATGGTGCTGGAGAGGCAGCTGAGAGTTCTACATCTGGATCATCAGGCAGCAGGAAGGGAATGAAGCACACTAGGCCTGGCTTGAACTTCTGAGACCTCAAACTCCATCCCCAGTGATACATTTCTTCCAACAAGGCCACACCTCCCAATAGCGTCACTCCCTATTAGCCTCTGGGGCCATTTTCATTCAAACTATTACAGTTTATTAATGTATTTGAGAACAAATGACTAAAGCTTAATTATTAAATTAAATAAGGTTTTTCCTTGTAGGTATCATTTATTTAATAAAAAAAATCAAGTAACTACTATTTGAAATAAATTCTTTGACAGAATATTTCTAAACTGATGTTTTGTTTCTCATCCTCTGTCTAGTCCCCTGTTCCATACAGAGTCCCTGGTCTTCATGGAGAATGAGTCGAAATCCCTTCCCGTACCTCCACAAACGTTGATGGTTTCTGTGTCACTCAGAATACATAATGGGATTGTTTATCATTGTCCTGAAGACAGCACGTGGCTTGTCTCCTTGGCTGCCTCTTCTTTCATCCCCTGCCATTGTCCCTCACATACTTGGAGCTCCAATGGTACAGACACATTCCCTGTTCACAAATGAATCAGGCCCCAAGCTCCTCAGTCCCTGCACTATCCCTCGCTGCTCATTTTCCCCCTCAGAACCAAGACTGAGCTACTCCCGCATCCCTCCCACTCAGTGTCAGCACAGGAAATAGGAATTTGCTTGCTTTTCCTTTGTGAGTGCCTATAACGTCCGGGCACACGGTCTGTTCTGGTGTTCTCTGTTTTTTTACTCAGTGTACACTGCACCCTCCTCTCTGGTTCTCATTAGCCAAAGTCTGTTTGAATAGGCTCACTCACACTTTCACAGAAATGCCTCGCCAAGGCCTCTGTGTCACCATCATCCTGGGTCTCGGTTGCCATGCCAACTGAGTTTCCTTTGTCTCCTCCTCACCGGGCATCAAGATTTGGGATATGTTCCATACTGTCACACAGAAAGGGACAGTGGATATGTGTTAATAACAAGAGGGAAAACAGAAGCTGAGTATGAAAGAGAAAGGAAAGCCTGGTCCCAGGATGTCTGGTACCCTCCCAGAGCCAGCCTGCCAAGCCCCTGAACACCCTGTACCACACTCAGGGTCATCCTCATTTACCTGCAACTTCCTCGGGGCCCTTGATTTCATTTGCTGTTTTACCTAAGAGCTGGAAAGTCACTGCAGTACAGTTTTGACTTCTACTCTGTATGTGGTGAGTGAGCGAACAAATGCTACACATGAAGACTTTTGCAGCAGCAACGGACTTTTGCAAGTTTGTGTTTCTTTCCTATTGGTTTAGATTATTGATCGTATAGTTGGGTATTACATAGTTCCTGTGGTAAAACACTCCACCTTCCAGCCTCCTGGGCACTTTCTGCTTCAAAGAGGCCCAATAGTGCTGCCTGGGGGTGGCTGGCTTCTCCTCAGCATTTCTCCAGGGACTTCTGTATGATTTGAATTATTTTTATTTATTTGGCTCATTATAGTGACTTTTGGTAGTAACATAAATATTATGACATCAACGGTGCAACAAATAATATGCACTTTCATCTGCCATGTGAATTAAAATATTATTACCCTGCTGTTGATTATCTGCTTTTTGTTTCTTCAGTGGTGGTCTAGAGTACACAAATGTTTTAAATTTACATGTAGCCAAAGCTGGAAATCTTTCCTTTGGGGTTTCTGTCTTTGGTGTTACATTACCTAGAAAGGGCTTCCTTGCTGTGGTTTATTCAATTATTTGCTCATTTGTTTTGAGTAATTTTAGGGAGTTACCATTATGGTTTGAACGTAAAATGGTCCTCACAGGTTCAGGAACAGCTGATGGAGACTTCTGTGGAAGCTTTAGAAGGTGAGGCCTCACAAGAGCCCCGCTTGTGAAGTGGGGTCCCAGGGGCAGGCTTGAGGGGTAGAGCCCCATCTGCTTCTACCCTGCTTGCCAAGAGTTCTCAGCGTTCGGGCAGCACTGGTTCAGAAGCCAGGCCAATCGCTTCTCGGCCTTTTGGCTAAGATCAAGTGCAGAAGCCAGGCCAACGCTGCAAGCTCCTGTGTGCCCGGAGCCAGCCACTTCAGCCTGTGCCTTCCCCTGCCATGATGGGTCGCACCCCTTGAACAAGGAGCCACAGTGAACACTCCTTCCCGCATGCTGCTGTTAGCGAAATATTTTCTTACAGTATAATTTCTCTTTTCCATCTTCAAAAATCCCTTCTGTCCAGTCAAGAAGGTTTTGATAGCTGGAGAAGATAGGATCAGTTCTTCTTCCTCTATGTCAAGGAACGAGAGGGAGATGGTTCACAGAACGAATTGACGGTGGGTATGAATTTAGTAATCGCTAAGTTGATTATATTGGCTCCTTTCTAAGAGAATGGCAACCAAACTGTCTATAATCTGGGATGATTTGGGGCTGTCTTTATAAAATCAGGGCCATGAAGCTCTCACATACTGCCTGCTGAAATTCGAGCACACCCTCACATTCCCTCCATGTCTGAGACCCTGGGGTGGCGGGTAGCAAAGTTCCAAATCACAAAAAAGATGCTCACACAAGATTCTAGCTTGACCATTCCCTGACCTCATCATTAGGCTCACTGAAGTCCCACTTTTAATAGTCTCATTAAGTATACATTACTCAGCATCAGGTATTTGTTAAGCACACACACACACACACACACACACACACACACACACACACACACACCACAAAGCATGAGGCTGGCTTGAGTCCCATAAGTCTAGATTATTATACAGGTGTTTTCCAAGAGAAATTATTCATTGCAATAAATTTTAACCAGGACCCCCCTACAATTGAGAATGGTTACGGTCTTCCATATTGGAAACGATGGCCCAGAATATTTTCCTGGTTTTTATTATTACCAAGGATCAAAATGCAGAGGCAGCCGCTGATTACTAATATGGTCTCTTCCACTGCTGTCTCCTAGAGGGCCAGACCTGAGTCTTCACGCAGTGGACTGCCTTCCTGTTTCTGAACTGGGGTGAGCTCTTCCTTGAGAAACACTCCTGAGAGAAACTGCTTAACTCCACCCTCCTTGTCTTTAGTTCTCACACTACAGCCCCAGGCGTGGCCACTGTGATTCCGATTCATGGACACAAGGAGCAAAGCCTTTAGTTACTTCCTAACCAAAATTATACGTGGGAAACATTGGACACCAACAGAACCAGTCAAGTTTCTTGGCTTTTGTCCATCATGTGAGCACCCTTGATGGTCACACCTGTTAGCTCATACTGATCGGGATTCTTGTCTTACTCGACAGATGAAATGCATGCTTGATAGAGGAAGTCTTTCAGGAGGCCGTTGGGACAGATGAGGAAGCAGTGAAAGCTGCCCGTGTCTAAAGAAATCACTGACTCAAAAACCAGACAACTCTCTCAAGAAATTCCTGGGTTTTAAGTGTCCTGGCTTGTGAGTGGCAGCTCCACATTGCTGGCGTCTAATTGAGATTCTCCCTTCATTTACTATCCCCCCCCCCCCCCCGCCGCCCCTTGTCCTCCTGGGGACCAGAATAAGATTAACAAGTTCTTCTTGACTCCATCTCTAAGATTCTTCCTCCTTGTTTTCTTCCTTAAAGTCTTGCTACCTCCTAAGTGGTCCTGTTCTCCCAAACCTTTTCTTTGCGAAAAATTGCTCCTGCAATATATTTTTGGTTCAATTCACTAATTCTTTTTTCTTAAGAAATGACCACATGATCAGAGAAATGAATGAATGCTGTTTTTCATTGCTGTTTCCCACTCCCCCTTCCCCTCTCTCTCCAGCACACTGACACATTTAAATCGGAACTCACAATTGGACCTTCACTGTGACACCTGGGAATCTTGAAAGCTGGGCGCTTTGATTATGCAGGTATCAGAGGAAGGCCTGAGATTCCGCTCCAGAAATAGGTTTCCCAATGTGATGTGAAGCTCGCTAAGGAGCACACACTTTGAGGAGCAAGATTTTAAGTTGTCTAGAGCAGTTTCCACGATAGAACCCATGGTGCCACTGCATTGGTGAGCGTTCCTGCATGGGACTGTTCTTCCCTTGTGTTCAGTTTCCAGGGCACCTGAGCTGCGAGGGTCCTTCTAGGCATTTACTTCATAACAGAACAACAGAATGATGCAACTACATTAAATCAGAAAGAGAGACACAGTGTCTGGCTGCCCTGGGCATTCTCTTAGCAGGAACCACACTCTTCAGGGGTCTTAATTTTAACAGCCATGCTATCAGATTCTCTATCTTGGCACTGGAGCAAGGTGTTGCCGCATCCCATAAAGTCTCTGATTTATGGACTCAATGCTCCTCGCCATAAAATGAAGAGAAATAATACATTTGAAAAAAACGTGTACAGGCAAGTTAATGAGATTTCAAGTTATTTGTTACTTAATAAACATTTAATAACATGAATATCAAAATAACTCCACATGTAAAATGCACTTAGAATTCTGGGAACGTCAGCAGCTGAAAGCGAGTTACATGATATAACGGGTGCAGTTGCCTCTCTCCAGACCCGCTCTGTTCTCCCCTCTCTGGCTTGTTTCTGGCTCCCCTCACCTTTTCCACTCATTTACCACATGATCCATCAACTCTTTGGCATCTTCCCCTTACATCTGTGTCCAACATCCCAGTAAAGTCCAAGAAACTTTCTAATATTCAGCAGCCCGCTAGCCATATCTGTGTATAACTCAGTGGGGACTCACAGTCATGATGATGACCTCAGGACCGACGCCACTACCACTTTCCCAACACCTTCAGGAGCCAGGTTGTGTTCTGGTTATGTCAACTAAATTATCTCATTCAATCCTGAGACATTAAAGTTCTTCAAATGCCCTTTTGCAGAGAGATTAGATTAAGTTAACTGTATTATTAACAATAAATATATCTTCTTCCTTCAACTCTCAAGTGGTGTTTTAAATTTTATTGGTATGAATGTACACATATGGTATTAATTTGAAAGGTACAAGAAAATGACACAGTGAAAAGTTCGTCTCCCTCCTTGTCCTTCTCATCAAGACTCTGCTCAGAGTCAACTCCTCCCCAGTTATAGGAAGAGTCCATTCAAGACAGTGTCTTAGATTCATTTAAAAATTGATCATGTTATAGCTACACATAAACGCTCAGGACTGCATTCCATCTTATATACACAGGTTACAATTTAGAATGCATAGTCACAACCATTATGTCATCTGATTATCCCTAGACTACTGTGAGTCAGGCAGCAGATAATTCATTGCACAAGAAGAAACAAAACTCAGTGGGACAGCGGGTTTTCCCACGTCATTAGTTGCTGAGAGACCCAGGTGCAGAATCAGGCCCTGGTGTTCTTTCCATGACAGCATGGAAAAGTTACCCAAAGATCACGTATAAAAAAAAATAATAAATAACCCCCTTCACCAGCCAAAATACCTTTTCTATTTACCAATAACTATCCAAGAAGTTATAGTGCTTAATATGGTAGCAAGAGGGCATTACTCCACCTTTGTAGTACATTCCATGAGAACTTAGTGTTCTGGCCCCGTGGCAATGGCTCAGCCATCACCAAACATTTAAACTTAACGAAGACCTAAGTTATGTTAATGGAGACATGTTGTCTTCTACTGGGGCTGCTAGACGGGGGTGGGGGGGGATTTATGTGTCTTATAAATGAAATGAGAAAGAGCAGGCAGATGGCCACCTCATGTACCACATCAGCTGCCTGGTGAACTTGCTTCCCTGTTTGGGAAGGAGCCTCGAAGCCGGTGGTTCTCAACCTTCCTAATGCTGCAGCCCTTTAACACGGTTCCTCATGTTGTGGTGACCAACAGCCACAAAATTATTTCATTGCTACTTCACAGCTCTAATTTTGCTACTGTTATGAATTGAATTATAAATATTTGATATGCAGGAAAACTGACATGCAACCCCAAAAGGTTGAGAACAACTGCTCTAAGCAGATCCACAGTCTGTCACGTTCTGAGGTCTTGCAACTCCAGTTCACCCTATCAGGAAAGGTCCAGGTCCTCGTTCATTGAAAAGCTTCCTCCATTCCCCAGCTCGGGAGAAGGTAGGGGAGAAGATGGTGGGCTCTGCCCTTCCACCCACTGTCTTCTCTGTTTCTTCAGCTTCTGTTACCTTCAGAGCTAGCTGGGAGCCATGCGTGGGGCACCGGCTTGACTGTGGCTGGACAGGTTTTTATTTTTTTTTGCGGGGGGGGGGAGTTGCCTAATGCTGATGCTTTTTTGAGTTCAGGGTTCCCCAACAGTACCGCACTGGGGAACCCCGATTCTTTCTCCCTCACACAACTGTTCCTTGCAGCTTGGGTTGCAGCTTTTTCCCACCCTTTGCTCCTGGGAGTCTGTCTCTCACTTTCTCTTCAGTGGAGTCCCGTTCCAGGTTGAGTTCAGCTCCCTTCTTGGATGACATTGGGGGTTGGTACAATCCATAGAGGAGTAACTAACTCCGGCCACCATTGCCTCTTCTCACTGATCCGACACAGGCTCTCCGTCTACTTCCTGCCCTTTGAGGTGTTCAGGTACCAATATATCTCAAGTTGGATGAAAAATTCCCTCTCCAAACCTTGCCCGATCCCTGGAAATTGTGAAGTTGACATTACTTAGCCAAAAGGATTTTGCAGATATGATCAAGATGACAGATTTTGAGGTGAAGGGATTACCCTTGAATATAGGGTGGGCTCAATACAATTAAGTCTTTCAAGGTGGGGAACATTCCCTACTGAAACTGGAGAGATGTGACAGTGTGAGAAGGGCGTCTACACTCTTGTTGGCTCTGGAACAGATGCCTTGTACAAGAACCAGAGGTAGGCTACGAGGAGCCAGCAGTGGCCCCTAGTTACTAGACAACCGACAAGGAAGCAGGGACCTCAGTCCAGCAGCCTAATGGAATTGAATTCTGCCAACAACGTTCAGGGAAGGGAAGCAGATTCTCCCCTAGAACCTTGGAAGGGAGGGAAGCTGGACAAACACCTTGATTTCAGCCTTCTGAGGTGCCAAGTAGAAAACAAGCTGTTCCCACTGGTCTTCTAACCAAGGAGATAGTAAATATGCTCTTTTTTTCTTTCGCATGTGGTGTGCATGCTTGTATATGTATGGGTATACATATATGTCCCTTTGAGCATCTGGAGGCCAGAGGTTGACATTGGGTCTGCCTACTGACCCATTGCCCCAGTCCCAGATTTGCTATTGTTTGGAGGTTTGTTTTATTTTCAGGTATGTGCATATATACACATAAATGCAGATGCCTATTGAGGCTAGGGGTGTCCTAACCTGTAGAACCAGAGTTACAGATCATTGTGAGCCACTGATGCGGGTCCTGGGAACCAAACTCTGTTTCTCATGAGAACAGTACACAGTCATAGTCACTAAGCTATATCTCCAGTTGTCTAAATTTTCTGTTTAAAAGCCATGAAGTGTGTGCTAATTGTTTCAACAGCAATAGAAACTCATGTATCTTGTGTTCACGTAAGTCCACTGGTCATAGGTCAGCCTTCAGGTGGTTCCTGATCCCGCCCTCATTTACTTAAGAGGAGAGGAAAGCATAGTCGGGGAGAAGCACTGGGACATCTCCATCCTGTGAAGAAACCCTGCCTCCCTCTAGTCACATCCTCTTATGTCCCTGAGATTTAAAGCTTGGGATTCCTGGACCATTTGAGGGTACCTTTGAGTAAGTTCCTTCTCTGTAGAACTGATGGGCACTTGGCAACATTTCTTTGCAGCTCTGTGTCTCCGGGTCTCGGTCAACACTGGGACCCAGAGATGGCTCCCCTGTAATATCTTCTTACACATCAGCAGAGACGCTTTCCCCTTAAGTGTTATCATTGCCAAAATGTGTTGAATACATTGGGCTTGCTCTGGAAAAAACAAACAAACAAACAAACAAACAAACAAAAAACAGGTATTAGGAGAATACCTAATGGCCATGGCCCAGAGAGAGAGTTCACACCAGAGCAGGATCAGGGGTTGGCTAAGAATAAAAGCAACCGTGCTTAAGACTTTATGTAGTGTGGAGGAAACCATAGTTCCAGCTCTAAACATTAAGCACAGGAGAACCCAAACTATAGCGAGAAGGGGACCCCACATTGGAGCTTCTGTGTGAGGAGTTCTTATAAGTTAGAAGGGTTGCCATGTCCTTCTCAGTGGTCCCTGCAAGGGTGTCATGAATGGGGACTGTGAGGACTGGATTTTGTGATTTCACAGCTTGGATTTCCAGAGAGTGTAGAGATAAGGCAGGCAGGGATGGAGGGGGAGTGCTAAGATGGAGCCACTGTCTGGGACTGAGCAGGGCCAATGGGGCCTGCTATGTAGTGGTACAGCCTCTTCACGGGCAGAGTCTTAGCCCTTTGTATGTCTCCTGAATGATGTGGGGCCCAGGAGGAGGCTTCCTCTGTTTCTATCCTGAATTCCTGTCCTTAAAGAACACTCTGGAGGTATTATTTCACAGCCTTTAACAGCTTTACCCAGCTTGCTGTGTTTGGCCAGTCAGTATGTATTAGCTGAACGCTGACTCTGCAGGTCTGTGATTCTACTCTAACAACCGACGCCTCATGATGCTGAGGATAGTTAGGTATTGTAAGATCGTGTGTAGAATCCCCTTCCTGCCAAGGCTTGCCTGTTCCTGAGAGGGAAGAGCAGTTTTAGTTATTTCTAGGATCTTCCCCCCATACTCACTTTATGAACAAGAAAAGAAGCTAAAATAGATAAAGATTTACATAAAAGACCAAAAGGCACAGAAGTTTAAAAAGATTATCATAAAGCATATGAATGCTGAGGTATAGGAAAGCCCTCTTCATGGACTGATTACAGTTCAAGATCAGGATAATCCTCTGCCTATTTCATATTTCTCATTTAATTATAGCAGGCAGCTAAGAGACGTGTGTGATTTCACACCTTAGCATCCAATGGTGTCCCTGTAGTGCACAATAAATGTTTGCTGAATCAATGCACATGGAAGAAAGGAAATACCATGCTGCATTTGTGTCTGTTTCAGCTTTCACCTAGTGAATGAGGCAGGTCACGGAGAGAGTGTGGAGGCCATCAGGAGCTTCGTATTTCAACAGTCAGTGCCAAATTCTTCCTGCCAGATGGGACAAGATGGGATGTTAAACTGCTTCTCATTACCACGTTATTGGCCTCCATCGCCTCGGCATTATTCTCCAATCACTTGGTCTCTGTGGAGCTCTGAGTCCTTATTACCTCCAATTGGAACGTACCACAAATCATCCTGCTTTCTTTATTCTCTCCCACCTCAAAGTAATCCTGCCATCCTGCTCCAATTAGAGCCTCTTCCATTAGGACGATCCAGGCACGTTCTCTCCCTACCTTTCCATATTGGCTCTTCAAGAGTGCTCTCCTCTGGGCATCAGGATGTTACAGACACTTTTCAAAGTCTATGAAGTCTGTTGCAAGTTGCCTTTGCAGAGAGATGAAGCCTTCAAGTCAAGAAGAGAGAGGGTCTGAATGTCTTCCTTGGGCCAGATGGAAGCCGTTCCGCTAGAGTGCTGATGACTACAAAATCGTGGACATATTGTTTTCACAACCACGAAATGGCAAACAAAGTTCTCCACCATGATGCCAGCGTGCGAACTCAGCTTCCATTTGCTGCTATAAATTCTGTTCTGTTGCTGCCAGTAAACATCAGCTGTTCAAGTGAAATAGTAAATCCAAATGTGCCTGTTGGAGGAGAGTAAAAAAAAAAATTACATGCTGCATAAATGCTGACACACGAGGATTTTCAACACAGTCCACGGGGTTAGGGAAGAGAACAGAGCGAGCTGAACTGAAGGCCTTTCACAGGAAGAACCTCTTAGCTGAAAGCACTGGACAGTCCCTGGATCTATCTGATGCTCACTCAACACACATTCTAAACACCAAGGGCAAATAAATGCAGTATTGGACTCTAGGCCTTAGGATATCAGCTCAGAGCCCTGCACTGAGGGTGCACAGGGGTGAGCAGAGGAAGCACACACAGGTAATACAAACCAAGGAAAGAAAACTGTTCAAGTTCACCCAAAGCTGCTGGAACACACAGAGAAGTTATTTGCTGACAGTCTGGCTGCCGAAGAATAAGCACAGTAGCCATGTTCTACCAAACAGACCGACCTGAGGCTTGCTAGTTACCCTTCTTGCTGCTGTGGCCAAGTGCTTCATCAGAAGCAGTTTATGGAAGGAAGGTTAATTTGGCCAGGGGTGTGGGGTGTGGTCCCTCCTGGCAGGGAAGGCCAGGCTGTGGAGCAGCTCTCAGCAGCAGGGGCAGCAGTGGCTACCTGCTCACATCTGGGCAGACCAGGCATAGAGACGGGATGGGAAGTGCAGCTCACACTGTTCTGGAAAGAACAGTGGCTAGAAGGCTGGATGTCATTGTATGACCTGTGGTGGTAGGGTTTGCCATTTCCCTTCTGTTCTCCAACTTTTCTGCTATATCATGACCCAAAAGGAAAATGAAAGCATGCACAAAATCACAGATACAGAGAGTTCTTACCAAACACTTTAACTTGAGTTCAGTCAGAGAGAAACAAAATCAATACAATGTCATGTCCTGGTTGCCAACTCCCCTGAACTCAGAAATAATATAATAATGAAAAGAATGACAAAAAGTAAAACAAAACAAAAAAAACAAAACAAAAACACCAAACACACACACACACACACACACACACACACACACACACACACACACACACAAAGAAAAAAAAAAAACCCAGATGACTAATACAGGAAGAGACCAAGACAGGTGTTGCCAAATACTGTATCTGAATACAGATAGGATTCTAAATTAAATAAAAAATATGAAAGTCAATCTGGAGGAAATTCAGATGCTTGAGTGTAATTAGGTGATATCACATGTTGATTTTATGACAATTAAAAGTACTTATAGGTAGTGTATAAGAAAGCATTTGTGTTCAAATGTCAAGTCTATTACAGGGAGAGAGAGAGAGAGAGAGAGAGAGAGAGAGAGAGAGAATAAAGTTTAAAAAATTATTCTTCGGAGTTTCAAAAATCCTAAGGTGGCTTTTAATCTAAGCCATGTAAAGAGCTAGCAGGCCAGTTAAAAGTTGAAGCGAATAAGAGAAATGCACAGTGAGGCCAGCCTGGCACCACGGTTTGTCAGTTGTATACATATTTCCAAACATGAGTGTTTCTGGAATGGTAGAGCGTTCTGCTACTGAAATTCTAAGATGCCATCTATCTGGGCAATAAGCAAGATACACTTTTTTTTTTTTTTTTTGGTTTTTCGAGACAGGGTTTCTCTGTGTAGCTTTGCGCCTTTCCTGGGACTCACTTGGTAGCCCAGGCTGGCCTCGAACTCACAGAGATCCGCCTGGCTCTGCCTCCCGAGTGCTGGGATTAAAGGCGTGCGCCACCACCGCCCGGCGCAAGATACACTTTTAAAAAGCCATCTTATTGATTGGTTGATTGGTTGGCTGTTTTTGGCTTTCTTTTCCATTCTGTGATAAAATATACCAACTAGAGCAATTTAAAGAAGAAAGGATTTATTCACTGTGTGGGGAAGTTGAGTTGTCAGGAGCTTTAAAGTGTCTGGTCACATCACACTCCCAGTCAGGAAGAAGAGAACAATGAATGCATGCATGTGTACCCAGCCCACATTCTCTGTCTTACAGTCCAGGATTCCCTGCCCAGGCAAGAGTCCCACCTACAGTTAAGATGGGCCTTCTCATATGAACTAATGCAATCAAGACAGTTCTGCACAGGCAGACCCTGACGCCCAGCTCCCAGGTAATTCTAAGTTTTTCAAGTTGACAACAGCAACCATCATGTTGCTGTGTTTCAGTCTTGGTCTCTTTATGTAGCCCAGGCTGACCTTGAACTCTTGGCCATTGTCCTGTCTTAGCCTCTCAAGTGTTGGAATCACAGTCATGTCCAGTGAGCCCTGCTTTAAAGGGTCACTTTAACTGTTGTATTATTAATGTATTGTATTACTAATTACTAACTTATGACTGAAAGACTTTTTAAAAATGATTTCCTATCGGTTTGGTTCTTTGAGAGTCTCACAAGCTGCCATTTGGAAATGATCACCGGTTCCAGATCTTTATTTCTGCAGTTTATCCCCACAGTCTGAAACATGTGAATATCTGCACATAATTTACACACAGATACACTTTGCTAGGCATACACACTCATGCAGTGCATTCGGTGTCCTGAAAGGCTCAGGGACAAATTTTGCTTCGGATCACTTCTCACTCCTGCTTCTTGGTTCAGTTAATTCCACAATGTTGCTCAGACTCAGTCTCTGCCCTGAGGAATTTAAGATCTCTCCGGAGACTGATAGGTAAACAAGCAGTCCAAGTAATGTGTGAGGAGAGAGATGAACAGAGTGTGCTGGAAGCAGAGAACAGAGCTAGCTAATCCCAGTTGAGAGCGGGAGCAGGCTGGAAGGAGCGGTGACAGCCTCTGCCCAAAGCGGCTGGGACTGGATAATGGTTGCCTCCTTAGTGCCAGGTTATATTGGTGGGAAATGTCTTTTCCTCACTATCATATGGTGTCTTGGTGAGTATTATTCTGGTTTCTGGTTTTGTTGTTGTTGTTGTTATTATTATTATTATTTTAGATGCCTGTTTGTTTTCTAATGAGAAAGAGCAAGAAAGGGTATAGATTTGAAGAGGGGTATCTGGGACAAGTTGGCTGTGGGGTAACTTTAATCAGCATACAAAAAGAATCTATTTTTAGTAATTTTTTTAATGTGCTGATTGGCAGCCACCACACTCTGGTCCCCTTGACTTTCCTGTCAACCCCAAGGTCATTCGCACAGATAATACGAGCATGCCAATAAATGTATCTGTCCGCAGTAGTTGACTGAAAGCCTGACAAGGACAGGAGACGTCCTGAGCTGCTAGAATGAGAGCAGGAGGGTTGGAGAGATTTCCACCCCACCCCACCCCGACAACAGCGACAGAGGCTGAAGCAACAGACTGTAACTGCTTCAGTAGCCTGCCTGTCACCTCCAACCTTAGAACTTGGAAGGACCGATGTGAGGATTCCAAACAATCCAGTGCCTTTATCGTTTGAAAGCTAAGTGCCGATTTTGAGTGAGTCTGAACCATTTACAGGCTGTTCCCAGTGATTGCCCTCCATGCTCCCACTCTCAGCTCTCTAGCCCGATCCCGCAGGAAGCACTCCAACATGCCCCTGACAGCCTGTCCTCACAGCATCACCAGCCAGAGCCTCTTTGTTTAGGTCCTTTACAAGACCCAGAGTCACTGTAAACTCACCCAAGCTGAAAGAGCCACTTGGCAGAATTCTAGTGTTTGAACTTAAGAACAGTGATGTATGGGGCAAGTACCATTTAATTGTAGGAATCCACACCCAGAATGGAGCCAAAGTAAGTGCTGGCAAACCACATCGGTTCACATATTTTATAATGCCCCGAAAATAATCTGAGACCCAGTTGTTTCTGTACTTGCTTGCAGGCAAGAAGAACATGAGCACAAAGTGTCACAAAGTGTGTGTGTGTGTGTGTGTGTGTGTGTGTGTGTGTGTGTGTGTGTGTGTGTCATTGGAATAAATTTCATCTCACTGAAGAGGCCACTTGAAAGATACAGCACTACCAGAGGTATAGGTTCTGAAATATTTATTTAAATAATAAATCTTCATGTGTTTATTGTCATTTTAGACATGGTGGAAATATACAATCCAAATGTGTACAAACAGGATATTCAGCTTGCACTTGGCAAGAGGGTTACAGACAGATGGAAGGGTCGGCAAGCTCCCTGGTGAGAAAGAGGAAAGCTTCAGGTGGGTCCTGGGTGGAGGTCATTGGCATGGAGTAGTCAGAAATGGGCGATCTAGGTACTGCTTACCTTCTATGCGATGTGGGGATCTTATTTGACCTTCTGAGTTCACTGAGGACATTGACAGTCACTGACCAAATCCTAATTATCCTAGGCTACTTTCTTGCAGAGATTGTGGCTCAGAGATCTTTGACGTGTGTGCGGTTACAGCTTAAACGTTGTGTTTTGAGAATCTGTGCTGTTACAGTTTAAATGTTCATGTTTTGAGAATCTGTTCCTTAGCTTGGTGGTGTGGGTGATGGAGCCTTTACAGGATGGAACCCCCAGGAAACCCCTTGGATCCCTGGATGTGACCTCAGAAAGGAATGCTGGAGTGAACTACCATGAGAAAGAGTTCTTGCAAGAGCAGACAGCACCTTGATTGGTTCTCTGCTCCCATCTGGCAATATGACCTCTTCCACACCTAGGACAGAGCCCAGAGAACCCTCACCAGAAAGGAACAAATGCCGGTGCACATCTTCAGACCTTCACAAAGAAAACCAGATAAACTTTGTCTCCTTATAAAGTTAGACTGCCCCGGGCATGTTGGTAGTTAGGAAAACAGACTAACATATGTAGGTCGGCCATTTTCTGTTTGCATCTTCACCCAGTCTGGGGCAGGTCCTCAAAACTGGTGTTGGGTGTCTGGAGAAGGCAGTTTGTCTTTTATCAATTCCTCCATTAAGGTTCAAGACAATGGAAAGCACATAAAAAGTCTTTCTGAGGACACACCAAGGTCCAGGGGTTTTCCCCAGGTCTCTGTTGGACCTTCTGTTCTGACTACAGCTCCTGCCTTGACGTCACGATTTTCTGTCCTGAGTGGGTCTTCTGGTGCTGCCTCCTGACTCTGTGGCCTTGATTCAGACAGTGGAACCTAATAGTGAATGCCATCTCATAGGTCCTTACCCACTCACCCTGGACAATGCTCAATAGCCACTGTGATCTCACCACCTAGGTTTCCCAATGCCTCTACTTACTCTTAACTGCCTTCCCTCAACAGCGCTTCACATTTGGGGGAAGCATGTTCTACTCTCCCACAATCCATTGTCTTCAACACCAGCCAACTCAAACCCATAGAACAATCATGTTTTTCCTCATTTCAAGTTCTCTATAGATTTCCTAAGAGAAAGTCGGCCTGACAAGTCCAGGACCTCCCCCTAACCCTGCCCTGCCAAGGCTGGCCTGAGAAAGGCTGTGGTTAGTGATAGCCTTTTATGTGGGACTCCCCCGGCTTTCTTTCTACCATGCCAGGGGATGTTATCATGCTTTCCTGTGAGGCTTCATATTTTTTTAAAAGTGGTATCACTTACAAGCAAGTACCCCCTGTGGTGTGGGCCTGGCAACTCACCAGACTTGCCAAGAGCTTATTCCAGGTGATCAGCTTCTCACTGATATGGCAAGGTAGGTTCGTGTTTCCTTTGAAAGGAAGAAGCAGAGCATGGTGGGATGCTTCCAGGGACCTTCTCACAGATGTCCTCTGTGGGTCATTCATTGTGGGTGCTGAATTCCTGGTCTCCCAGGCGGTCATTTAACTCTGACTTCTGTGTTCTTCCTCTTCAAAAAAGTCTCCGGCCTGTAGCCGCAAACACTCTGGGGTCACAGAGGCTTGAAGAACGATGTATAGACAGAGGCTGAGAAGTTTCCTCTTCAGCAGAAGCTCTACAGAGATCTGCTACATGACAAAATGAGGAAAGGGGGCGGTGGAGGAGATGGCTTAAGCTGGCTGCTCTCCCTGACTCCCACCCTCACAGAGAGTTAGAACTGAATTATCCAGGACTGAAAGGAGAAGTGAATGGGAGGTGATGGGAGAGCTCAGGGAGAAGCTGCTGGTAACTGTAGAGACCACAGTGCTGTGGGATGTTCTGTATGGCAAATATGTTAATAAATAAAACACTGATTGGCCAGTAGCCAGACAGGAAGTATAGGCATGACTAACAGAGAGGAGAATGAAGGGAACAGGAAGGGAAGAAAGACACTGCCTGCAGCCACCGCCAGGACAAGGAAGATGTAAGGTATCAGTAAGCCACGAGTCACGTGGCAAAGTATAGATTAATAGAAATGGGCTGAATATAAAAGTAAGAGCTAGACAATGATAGGCCTGAGCTAATGGCTGAGCAGTTTAAATAATATAAGCATCTGTATGTTTATTTTGTAAGTGGGCTAAGCGACTGCCGGGGCTTGGCGGGACCCGGAGGGAAAACTCCAGCCTGCCACAGAAAGCAGGCAATCCTTCTGGACCACCTGTCCTGTGTCCTGAAGAGTTTTGGGGCTTTGGGGATGATCAAATGAATGTTCAGAAGACACCTCCATCTCTTGCCCCTCACTCTTAAACTTCTGATGCCAAAGTGTCCCCTTCTGAGGGTCCCCTTCCTTCATTTTCTTCTCTCTCTTCCTTCCTCCCTTGCTCTTTTCCTACTTATCTTCCATCCTCCTCCCATTCCTCCTCCTCCTCCTCCTTCTCCTCCTCCTCCTCCTCTTCCTCCCCACTTCTCTCATAGCACTGACTAGCATGCCAGCCATCTATGGACTGACCGGTCAACCTCCTCAGCTCTGCATTCTTCAATCACCTCTCACCTTCCAGCTGTACCACACACTGGTGAGCGGAGGCCAGAATCAGTCATTTCACTATGGCCTGAAAACCAGTGATTCTTTAATCCCTTCAACATTATTGGACAGCATTCTTTTACAAAGAGCAGTTCCTTTATTGAAAACAAACAAACAATAAACCAAAACCACCACCACCACCACCACCACCACACACACACACACACACACACACACACACACACACACACACACACACAAAGCCTTTATCTTTACCATGTATTCACTGGGGAGCAACTAGCCTCTTGGTGGCCTTGTTAGCATTTGCCAGGGTGGCTAGAGTGAGATGCTAACTGTGTGTCTTTTCCAGGCAGTTGCAGGTGTTTGAGCATGTTGGATCTAATGTGCATTTACCCAACAGGTAAGTATTTAGTGTCAACTGTGTGTCAGCCAGTGTTCTAGGAGCTTGAGATACAACAGTGGAGAGAGAAACCATCTCTCCCTTTATAATACTCCCTCAAAAACAGCAAGGCAAGAGGCAAGCCATTACAAAGGAGCAAAAGACAGAGCTATACAGGAAAACACAACAGGAAGAGAGGAAAGACTTTGGAGGGAAGTTTGCAGTTTTGAGTGCTAGGATCTCTAAGAAGAGGAGGCCAGTAAAGACTCGTCCAAGTCAGGGATCCAGGTCATGCGATGTTGGGGGAAGAGAGATAGTGTGCCAGGATGCCTGCAGGAGAGCTGCAGAATAGTAAAGGTCAGATGGGAGGGTGGGCAGCAGACCCTGAGGGGTCTGTCTTGGGGACCACTATCAGGATTATAACGTATACTCCAAATGGAGTGAGCAACCACTGGAGGTTTCTAGACATTTTCTCCATCATCAAACCACACCTCCAGCTCCCTTCTCCGAGGGAACTCAGTAAAGGAGTGACTTTCTGCGACTTAATGGGAACTCTTTAGTGGCTGAATACCTCAGTTCCCAGGGAGAAGGCTTACGTAAGAAGGACCAAGGATTCACAGAGATTAATAAGTGGTGAATCCCAAGTCACTGTCTATTAAGGAGTAAAGCCCTGCTCCAACCTAGTCCGTTAACTATCGGTTTACAAAAGAGAGCAGACACACAGGCCTTGATAAGAGACGAAGTAGGGTTGGGGGTTATCTATGTTGATGGATGGTGCAGCTCCCTGGCTCATGGCTTCAGAAGACTTCATCTCCATTTTCTCCTCTGTTTGGCAAAATAAATGCTAACATGCTTAGTGCTGTGCAAGGCTCTGCTCTTAATCTTGTCTTTTCTCATTGAGGTGTCTCATCTTTCCAAAAGACGACATTTCTAACATTGTGAGTGCAATAAACTCAAGGTCATGGAACACGGCTCTTAAGAAGACAGTTTCACGAGCTGTAAAAAGTCAGCACGGTTTGTCAAGTCAGCAGATCTCCCTTTCTGCAGACTAAGGGCTGACGGCACTAATGCCTTTCTTGGAGAGAGTGCGCTTGGGTTCTTGTCCTGTGCAGAGCTGTTGGTGGGAAGAACTGTTTGACACAGAGGACCTTGTGGAGCAACCTTAGCCATTTGCAACTCAGAAAAGAATTTTCCTTGATAGTTTTGTTTATTCTTTTGGCTTCTCTGTTGGGGAGATAGGACATCAGCCAGAGAATTCCAATAGCCACTAAAAAATGGTAAATTTTAGGAAATAAGGCAAGGAAAGCTCAGTTTTTTTCCTGATGGAATGACTATAGCAAAAGAAAATAAAATTCTGTGATGTTGTCTGTGTTGTGTTTAACGTCATAATTCATACAGAAATAACTATGATCCCACTATAGAAAACTGGTGTAACAATGAACAAGGCCATATATGACTGTGTGGAGGAATAGCATACTTTTTTGTATTTTAGTCATGGAAATTTGAACAGTATATTTACCACTAAATTCTCAATGTGGAATGCCTTGACTGAGCAAGACACCTTTATATATAGCAGAAGGACCACATTCTACTCTCAGGTAAGTAGGACAGTGTGGGTCCCAGCTCCTTCCACTGCTAAAACATCCACTTGGATGAGTGGTGTGGTCAGATGGCTTGCTATGCAGATAGAGCCAAGTTGAAAACTGCAAGATCTCAGTTGAGACTCATGATGAGCCTGGTAAGGGTGCATTGTTTCATACAATCCAGACAGTAGGCTGTTCATTTTAGCATACTCAGCCAATAGGCATAGAGCTTAGAGTTTAACACAAAAACTCAAGAATCATGAGTACTTCAAAGCATTTGCTCAGTATTGCTCCACCTGATACCAGAGAGCAACCCCATCCCACTCCTGTCATCCCTGGCAGTCCTTCCCAGATGCCCCTTGGTCATCGAGGTTGACTGATCACCCCAGCTGTGCATCTGGCAGATTGCTCAATCATGTGATATGCCCAGAATTGTGTTGGACCTTCCATCTCACACTACTAAGTGAGAGATGAGTGTTAGACTCTATCTAAGGAGTGTGAGCCCACCTACCAGGATCTCCCACCAAGGTCTAAGCTGCTTTCCCTGAGCTTTGATCATTTCCATGATGTTCTATTGGGGTGAGGGGTAAATGCATAAATTCCATGGCGGTATTTACAGTGAACATTATTAACTGTGTTTCCCACTGTCTGCTTTATTTGTATCTTGGAAACTCTTGACAAACAAGGCATTTTAAAACAACGGTGATCATGCAGCATCAAACAACAAGATTTTAATTTCACACAGCACATAGCTTTCCTACCTTTGTGTGCCTGTGTAATCTGTGGTGGGATTCCGGCTGACCCCAGCTCTGTGCTTTGGGACATTTGGCCGAGTCTCTGTAGAACCCATGCTCTCTCTCTTGCTGAGCTGAGGAATGACGATGCAAAATATGAAAATGCTTTGTTTTCTGTAAGTAAACCATTATGTTTCCATAAGAGAAGAGATCTTTGCACATTTCAGCGAAAGTCCTGCAGTTTAAAATGCATGGATGCATTGCAATCTCGAATCTGAGTCTGGGTGTTTCACGAGGCATCAGTTGCTGGTGTGTGTGGTGTACTGTGATTGAAAAGCAGCCTACACCATACAATACACAAATCAGCTGAATTCTCTCTCACCAGCAAACCTTTGAAATCTTATTTCAGAATCAATAGCATTTTTGAGTTTGAGAGCAAAGCAGGCCACTGCGTGGTCATAAAGGCAAAGTTGTGGAGTGGATTTCCTGGGTACCACACAGGGCCTTGCTGATGTCACTCACAGGGATCAGAGAAATCCATGAGATAAGTTCAGAAGTGGGAAGATCCTAGAGACAATGTGGTTTTACCTCCTCATCTCCCAGGTAAGTAAATAAAGAAAGGTTAAGAGGTGAGTAGGAATTCTGGGGTCTTTAGTGCTTTTAAGTAGTAGTGAGTAGTGCCTACACTGGTAGAAACCTGTAATACGGTAGCTATCAAATGCTTGGACTGTGGCTGGTGTAACTGACAACTGGGTGTTCAACTGAAATATAGTCAGAGGGGTGACCCTGGTGCTCAGCTTATTTGGTCATTCTCTGTATCATCCTGTGCTCCACTCTCTTCTGTTAAGCGTTGACGTCCAAACCACCAAAATGTCTACTTGCCAAAGTGTTGTGTTGTATAAGCGATACAAATACCAGGAGGCCAAGATGAGAACTTGAAAGGTCATCTGTATCTGTGATTGTGCAAGTGACACTACATTCATCATGGAAGTCAAGTTGTCATACATATTTATCTTACTTTTAATAAAATCGTCATTTCCATGACCTTTGACAAAGCTTTATGACTTTGAGGTGGCGTGTGCACATGTGGAGGTCAGAGAACAAACAGTTTGTAGGAGTCTGTACTCACCTTCCACCAGGAGGGTTCTAGGAACCTCGGCAGCAAGGACCTTTCTAACCACTGAGCAATCTCCAGGCTCTTCAATTTCAAACTGAACTTTACCTTAGTCTCCTGAATGGACTTGAGTGGAAATGAACCACCTCATTAGCCCCGGGTTCCTATATTTTTGGTAAAGAAGTAAAAACTGGACTGGATAGTAGTTATATACAGTCCTCTTGGGTCTTTCTCATTTTTAAAACAATTTCAAATGATCTATAAAATGAAAAGCTACTATTTCTCTCAAAGTCTCGAACCTTCCTAGTCTGCAGAGGCCCTTCCTTGCAGAGGCGTGAGCTGACTGCACTGTTGGAAACAGGCCCAGCATTTACTCTCTCTCTAGCCACTCGCTGCCCCAGACACTCATGAAACAGTCTCGACTTGCCTCCTGCGCTCAATTAGTTCCAGCAAATTATGAGAAGAAGAAGATCCTTGCTGAGTGGAGCTGGGCATGAATGTGCAGATCTGCCAACTAGTACACTATCAAGGCTTCCAATGAAGCTTGCATGATTCTGAAAGTGCTGCTCTCCAGACCACACCAGGCACTCCCCACATCAGACAGTCTGCCATGAGGAAGTCAGACAGGGGACCTTCAGAGAAGCAATTCAAAGGGGAGGGACAGGCTGGCTCCGAAGCTTGCCACTGCTCAGCAGCTTCAAAGGCCGGTACTCTCTGTTCACATGCTTCCGAAGACAATTGAGCTTTCTTGTCTTTGTAATGTCTGGCCCAGAAGTCTTGTTTTTTGACCTCTGCCTTCTAAGGGAAAACAAAAAAAAGTTTAATTAGACAAAATTTGCCTCAGTGAGTAACACTACCACCACCTTATATTGGCTGAATAACCTCTTCTTAAAATATTTTTGGTGTCCTTTTCTGAACTAAGGATCATCTACCCACACGTGTATTTGTTCCATATTTTCATCAAAAGGAAATCAAGGCAGTTTGAAAATGGAACACTAAGGTCTGCTCCATTATCTAATTTCATCTAAGATACTTGGCTTGATAACTGGGAAGGTTGAGGGCTGGGAATCTGAAGGAAGTTGCAGCCTTTCCCTCCAGGGAGTCTATGGTGGGAACTGCCTCCAAGAGCTCTGTGGTGCTGAGCAGCCCTGAGGAGCTCCCTGGGGGCCAGAACACAGACAGCTGCTGCTTATGGACCTTTTCTTGGATGCACATAAAAGAGGTCAAAGGAAATTATAACAAAGCTTCTAAAAAAATCCAGACACTTTGATGTAATGCATTAATTCAAAGAAATGGGGAAAACATACACAAATTGGGGAAAAAAATTCTTGTGAACATTTTTTGATCAAATCAGAATTACTAATATTAAAGTAAATAGTGACTGTTTTGGTATGTGTTCTGTTTTTAAATCAGTAAATGAATACAAATATCTAAAAACTGGCATGTGAAATCATCCAGTCCAAACCCCAAGGCAGAAAGCATTAGTTTCTCCAACCAAGCAATAGAAAAGATACGTATTTCAGTCCTTTATTGACTGGGGATTACAGAGCACCGCATCTAACAATCAGGCAGATAATGCCATCTGGGGTCATCGTAATGCTGCGTAGAATCTAATGACAAGCTGCCTTGAGATGAGATGACTTTTGTAGAAACACAATCCCTTTGCATTCTGTTTTGTTGATAAACAGACCTAGCAGCTGACAGCGAAGTAGCAATGTAATGTGTTTCTTTGAAGCAGATGCTGCATTCTAGCCAAGACAGAAAAAAAAAAAGTCACTCCATCAACTTGTACGTGCACATCACGAAGCGCTTAATCAGAAAGTCATGTGGGACTTTCTTTGCCATGATCATAAGACCTGAGGTTCTCTAGGGAAGTGTTCCAATATGAGAAAGAAAATACACAGCTCAGAAAGCCCATGTTTTCAATTGGCTGCCACACGGTTTAAATGATCTAAATAGGCAGCTTAATGTGGGGAGAAGGGTCATTCGAGTTGAGAAAAATCATGTTGAATACCCCCAGCTCGCTTTGGGTTGATTGTACTTTTTAAATGTGAATGGCCTCAGCTGACAGCATTCCTCATGATAAGAGGAACTCCTGTCTATTTCTAAATCTGTCATCTGCCAGTGACAAGGGAAGCATGTTTCAGCTCCTGGCTCCAGGCCCAGCTCCTCTGGGCATCATCCAGAATTAGGGATTTGTTGGTTACTTTCTCTTTATATTGCCAATATGCTTGCCTCCAATTTAGGTATAACCCTCTCTGTTCCCAGCATGTATACTGAGTTACTACGGAGGGAAAAAAATGGCGAGGTGCAATGTGGGCTGCATCTTTTCTAGCTGGGAAACCTGCTTTGATTTTTTTCTCTCTACGGGATGGGTTGGAGTGATGGAGTTCTACAGAAGCCACACTCCTCAGATTGAAAATGGGTTGCAAAGTTGAACACTTACCTGATGCTTGATGGCACTACAGATTCGCATTTTCCAGGCAACAGGAAAGTAGTCCTGTTAAAGGGTTGTTTTGTTTTGAGATTTGTTTTATTTTCAGTTCTGTGTATGCATCTGTGTTTGGGTATGCACATCATACATGTGTGTACAGGTTCTCTTGGAGGCTTTGGATCCCCAGGACTGGAGTCACAGGCCATTGTGAGCTGCTTGATGTATGTGCTGGGATCTGCACTTGGGTCTTCTGGAAGAGCAGTATCTGCTCTTAGCAGCTGAGCCATCTCTCCAGCCCAAACAGTATTTATGTTTTAGAAACACAGCATGAACTATTTTAGATGAAATAATGTAATACCTGTAAAAAAGATTGGGAGTTCATAGTTGTTGAAAATAGTTGATAGGTACAAAGATGGTTATTAGATTGTCTTGTTTCTTTTTATACATTGTTTATATTGCCCATAATACAAATTTCAAAAGATAGGAGGGAAAGCCTCATCCTCATATAGACCTCTACAGGCTCCCACCAAGCCCCAGGGAAGCTGGATGGAGTTGCAATCCTTCAGAATTATGGTGTTCACTCTCCTCAGCACCCAGAAGCCAGCACTCCATAGAGCTCTCTGGTGTTTGATCTCATAGTGTGGTTTCTTGTCCCTTACAGACCTCTGCTCTGCCAAACGGCTGGGCTGGACCCTGTGTTTGAACTCTTCTCCCACTGACTGGGAATCCAGTCAGGACTTGCACGGTTACAACTTCACCAGACTCAAATGTCCTGAGTCATTTCTCCAAGGCCCCTAAACACCACCAGTGCATTCTCTCATGGGTCTGATTTGTGCTGTACACACATGGGCGTGTTTTCAACTTCTACCTATTTTCATTTTCAGCTGGGTCCCTCTGGCCATACAATGGCAGGAAGTCTTTCTCCTGCTGATCCCGCAGTGGCCTTCCTTCTTCCTGTGCCTGTTTCTACCCCTTTAACTGTCCCCTCCCCACAACACACTCCCTTGTGGGCTGAAAGTAGCCCCTTTCAGAGCCTTCTGTGACTCTGGCTCACGTATTTTCCCGGTTCTGTGTGATCATTTTGACTCTTGGAGTCTAGACACAATTCTGAAGCAGGCTAGGCTGAAGTAGGGTGGAAGTGACAGCCCCAGTCACAAGCCTTTGGTCCCTCGTGCCTAACTTAAGTGTGCAAGGCTCTTTGCCTGCTGTGGAGCAGCAGCTGGGGGTCCAGTATCAGAGCAAAACAAATGTCAACCATCGTCTGAGAATTGGATGCTGCACCTTCTGATACAATCATCAGAACTCCTGAGAAGTGTTCTGGGTCCCCTCCCTCATCTTCCTCCTCAGATGGGTTGAGACTTCTCTGCTGAACCACCAGAATCAGAGCTCCTTGGGGGAGGAGGAAGAGTGGCGTGCTCATAGCATGGTCATTAAACACTAAGACTTCAGCCCTCCTGTGCTGTCCAAACGAAGGCAGACTGGAGCACCCGTACACAAGTTGAAAGTGTGAGCACCCCAAGTTTAAGTCATTGGGGTCCAGAGTATGTCAGTGCTGGCTATTCGCCCACAGTTCTACAAAGAGTTTGTGGCAAGGCTGAGACTCGGAAGAAGCTCCTTCCGCGGGCTCTAGCAGCCTCAGTGCTGAGTAGCCCTAGCGAGTTAATGTGCTCAAACACACCTGCTTGCTTCACCCAGACAGGCTTGAGAATTGCTTGTGCTTCTCAGCATGACACTAATTTTTGAGCTCAGGGAAAGAAGCATTCTGCAAACACTCTTCATTCCCCTCACAGCACATGGTGAGCACCAGGCTCTTTGCAGAAGTCCCTTGTGACAGAAACAAAACACAATGTAGCATTCATTCCAACAACCTTGCAGTCAACCCTAGCCCAGGAGCAAAATCCCATGCAGAGAAGTCAGTCCCTTGCTCCTCACAAATCCACGCAGGAGAGACCACAAGCGGGGCCTTGCAGCTGTGTGGAGACCAGTCGCTCTTCAGCAGGCGGCTCGCTGTAAATTCTACAGGAAAACTTGCTTTTAAATTCCACGGAAAATCTGGACGTTTTCCTTGGGTACCTATTAATGGCAAGAAGGAAAGCTGAAAACAAAAACAAAACAAAATAGAAAAAGAAACGCAGAGAATGGGAAGGGGGAGCAAGAGAGGGAACTGTGTGGTGGAGGGCCCGTGAACTTGTAGGCAATGACGTCTGCACTTGGCTCATTCTAGCTTGGCCATACTCTATAAAAATGCTGCAGTTAAGAGTTCAATGAACCTTGATTCCTTGTCAGATTAGCAAAGTCCTCACCATCGGGCTGTAAAGTTTCTCATGCTTATGTCTCAGAGGCTCCAGGTTGAGTGAGGCCACATAGAAACTGCAGCCAGGCCTCGCCTCAGTCAATTGCCTTCTGAGTTCTGAGACTACAGATGGAGGGAGGCTAGGGCAGCCTGTCTTCCAGTTTAGCTGAGCACATGGCACCAGATGAGATTTATCTTCTATCTTCAGCCAGGTAAACTCAGAACCAGACCCTGAAAGGACACGGGGCTCTTTGGTATTTTTGTCCTTTACACAATTGGATGAATACTTCCTGGGTCATGTCTCACAAGAGCAGGAGTAGTCAGTTTCCCTCAACTTGAAAATGAAAGGCACGTGTTGAGAATGTCAGTACCTTCCCCAAACCCTTCAGTTACTCACATCTAAACATGAAGTGAGAGAGAAATCAGCGTCCCATGAGGCAGCTGTCACATCAGTGCTCTTGGTTTTGATAGCTTGCTTCTACTTCAATTAACTGTCCAATGGTTGCTGGCCAGAGCCTGGCCAGGAATTACGTCTGTGGGTTGGCAGTGACATAAGGTTGTCATCATAGTGATGAAGGCGAAGAAAGCAGAACCATGCTAACTTTCAGAGAAGTGGCCATGTGACGTGTTCATGTCTACATGTCTGTCCTAAGGAAATGCTGCTAAGAAAAAAAAAATCCACAATTTTATGTTTCATAAAACAAATCTGAACTTAATTTGGACAATAGCAAGATAACTAAAACATGGGCTATTTTCTTATATTCAGTCTCTCTTTCTATTTCACTGTATAGCTGTGTCAGACCACAAACTGACAGAGATCCACCTGCCTCTGCCTCCCCGGTGCTGAGATCAAAGGTGGGCCACCACATCTGGTTTATGTTGTGTCTTGATCTAGAAAGGAGGCCACTGGAGGAAGAGCATGTTTCTGGGGACGGGTGTGTTTATGAACACATGTATCCCATTGACTTTATTCAGTTTATAGCCAGATAGTTTTTTTTTTATTTTGAATTATTTGGTCTTTGCTCTTTTATTTTATTTATTTATTGTTTTTTGTTTTGTTTGTTTGTTTTTTGAGGCATGGTTTCTCTGTGTAACAGCCCTGGTGATCCTAGAACTCGCTTTGTAGACCAGGCTGGCCTCGAACTCACAGTGCTCTTTTGATAAGGACTGGGCATCATTATTTAATGATGCATCTGTGAAACTGGGACTCTTTTAATGCTCTATAGTCATCAGGAGCCGTCAGACATGAACACGGTGATCTAGGCTATTATGTTATGTGCAGTATCCTGAGCACAGGAAAGCTCAAAGCCCACCCCCACAGTTACACACTTTCTCCAACAAGGCCATAGCTACTCCAACAAAGCCACACCTAATAATGCCACTCTCTATGAGCTTATGGGGGACAATTACATTTAAACTACCACACTCAGGTCATTTAGGAAGAGGGAACCTCAACTGAGAAAACGTCCCTACCACATTGGCCTGTAGGCAAGTCTGTGGGACATTTTCCTTATTAGTGACTAATATGGGAGGGACACCTCTGGGCTAGTGGTCCCAGGTTGTATGATAAAGCAGTCTGAGCAAGCCAGTAAGCAGCACTCCTCCGTGGTTTCTGCCTTAGTTCCTGCCTCCAGGCTGCTGCCTTGAGTTCCTGCCCTGACTTCCCTGGATGATGGACTGTAAGCTTAAAGAGAAAAGAAATCCTGCTCTCCCCAAGTTGCTTTGGGTGGTGGTTTTCATTGTAGCAAGAGAAAACAAACTGAGACACTGTGACTATGGCAACCACATTTCAGCAGGTTTCACTGAGACCAATCATACTTGTCTTTGTTCAAGGTCAGGGCCATTACAAGGAATCTGTAGTTGGTTCCACATAAGCTGAAACCATGTGCTAGAACTTCTCACCACAACTATATGTGTTCCTCAGTACAATTCTGTTCATTTGGTATTTTTGTACCCAAAAGTTTTTCTCCAGTAAAATGTTGTACAGTGCTGGTGAGGCCTCAGGGACCATTCAGTTGTAGCTACCTCCCCATGATTAAGTTTGCGAATCACTGCCACAGTCACAGGTCGCTGTTCTGAAGATCAGGGAAAAGAGGCTTCTGTGGTGCCCACACATCTGCTCGGTCCATCCTGGGTATCTAAGGTATTCAGTAAGAGCCTGATAAACACTGGTTCTAGAGGAAGCAAAGCCAAGCGGGGGTAATGCTGCACTTTGAGTATGGTTTGTCCCCTCTGAAACTCACTTTGCAGTTTGATTGCATTCCAGCAAGACTGGGAGGCAGGGCCTTAAAAAGATGAGCAGGTAGCCGAGAGAGACCAATGCCATGCTGCATTGCTGGGGTAAATGCCTCCAGACCTTGCCTGTGGCTGATGCTGCTGACCAGACAGGATTCCAACTGTCTTACTGGAGTCCTCTTGACTCTAAATGGGTGGTTTCTAACCTCCATGTGAGCACTCAGCTACCTCTCCAGCACCATGCCTACCCATCTACCACCACGATGATAACGGACTAACTGGAAGCAAGCCCCCAATTAAATACCTTCCTTATAAGTTGCCTTGGTTATGATATCTCCTCACAGCAATAAACCAGTAACTAAGACTTTAGATAAGCAGGACACATTTTGGAGTTGCCTGTAGTTTTTTGTCTTCCAGATGCCTCCATCTCCCTTGGTTTATAGCATTGTCTACACAGTCACTCATTCATTAAAGAGGTGGGTGGGGGCGAGCAGGGGACCAACCATGTCTGTACTTTGTACCGTATGAACCTGGTCTGCCCCTGGCTGGCTGAGGAGTCATCAATGACAGCAGCCACTGTTCACAATCCCCAAGTTGCCAAGATTTGAAAGTTCTTCACCCTGTGTCCCTTGGCTCTAGATGCAAGAAGGGATCATAGCCCAGAAAGGGGGTCAGTGGAGGGCAGAGCCTTATGCCACTCACCGCATACAATGCAGGTACTCACTGTTCCCGATGTCCTACCCAGACCACAATGACTGTAGCTGTCCAGTCGTTTTTCCACACAAATCGTTCAAACTGACAAAATAAATAATAGCTCAGGTGGTTGTGATGACAGTTGTCTCCATAACGGATTGGTCTCAAGGTGCTCGTGAGTTTTACTTAAAAACAACAAGTGTAAGTGAACAATCTTAGTAAAATGTGCTGGCGGGAAGCTGAGGACAGGCCGGATCGCCAGCTGGCTGTGTGAGGGACACTCCGAAACTAGCAAACCGGCAAGAGTTGGGGCCTGAGCTCTCTGCCCAAGACCGTATGACTTTGAGGAGACACAGAAAAATAGGAGTGGCACCCAGAGTGCCCTGCCTTGCCCATTTCATAGCCCTATTCCCTACCCCGCCTAGCTCATTGCCTTAACTCAAGAAATCTTGGTTGAAGTTGACTGTGATCCGTTGGGCAAGCATATTACTCCCTCCCTCCTCCCTCCCTCCTCCCTCCCTCCCTCCCTCCCTCCCTCCCTCCTCCCTCCCTCTCTCCCTCCTCCCTCCCTCCTCCCTCCCTCCCTCCCTCCCTCCTCCCTCCCTCTCTCCCTCCTCCCTCCCTCCTCCCTCCCTCCCTCCCTCCCTCCCTCCCTCCCTCCCTCTCTCCCTCTCTCCCTCCTCCCTCCCTCCTCCCTCCCTCCCCACTCCCTCCCTCCTCCACCCTCCCCACTCCCTCCCTCCCTCCCTCCCTTCCTCCCTCCCTCCTCCCTCCCTCCTCCCTCCCTCCCTCCCTCCCTCCCTTCCTCCCTCCCTCCCTCCTCCCTCCCTCCTCCCTCCCTCCTCCCTCCCTCCCCACTCCCTCCCTTCTCTACCCTCCCCACTCCCTCCACTATCCCCATTCCTTCTAGCCTCCTCCCTCCCTCCTGCTCTCCACTTTCTGTCCTTCCTCATCCATTTTTCTCCTCTCTTCCCCTTCCTTCCTTTCCCTTACCCCTTCCTGCAGCCCTCCACCCATTCCTTCTCCCCCACTCTCCATTCTCCTGTGTTCCGACCCCATTCTCTCCCCCTTCTCCTTCCTTCAGTAAATATGGGACACATGGGTGGTGCCTAGTTCTGAGCCAGATGCAGGAAGTCCTAAGAAAGGCAGTTCTGTCCCTGGAGAAACCAGAGGAGGATGGGGGCTAGGAGGAAGACATGTGTGTACAGTAGAGTGCATAGATGAGGTTTAAATCCCAACTGGAGAAGATCTTAGCCATGTTTACAGGGGGTATACATGCCTGTTGAAATGACTCATCTAGGAGCTTGGAAGGTGAAGGTTAAAAAAAAAAATTCTTCCCAATGGCTCCTTGGGAATCTGGTTGGAGTAAATCTTAAGAAAACGCTCTAAGTGCTGATTACCAGAATCACCTGGGAGCACCCAGGGGCCCCCTGAATCTGCAGAGTGTCAGAGGCCTTTGGGGCTCAGGTAAGAGCTGGGGAGCTTGTCTTGTAGCCGGCCTGCAGAGGAGCCATACCAGCCCTGCTGCACCTCTGCAGGGACTGTGAGATCTGACTGAGAGCAGGGAGCTGAGGCCTGGCCAGCATCTCTTTCTACTATTCTGACTGGAGGAAGTTTCTCCAGGCCTCCAGACTGTGGTGAAAAGTATCTGTTTGTTTCTTCCAGAAGACCTGATACAGAAAAGCCTCCAGACACAGCTACCCAGAATGGCAGAGCCACCGTGGCATGTGGCAGGCCAAGGAGTCCCAGAACAGGAAGAGGCCTTGGAGTCTCTGTTTCACTTATCAACGTGAGCCAGGCAACCCCATGTTCAGAGGCAGCTGTCTGTCACCTGACAGCTGTTGCCACACAAAAGAAGAAAGGACACCTGGAACTTCTGGGGTGCCCCTCACTTTTCCTGCTCCTGCTGTGGGGAATACACTCAATTTTCCCTTTCAGCACTTGAGATCCTTTACCAACACATCAAGCCTTTCCTCTCTAGTAAATCCCCTGGTCTCTGCCAAATGTTGAATATAAAATAATCTTTCCCAGGCCTGTCACACACACACACACACACACACACACACACACACACACACACACACACACCACATACACCACACACACAAAACACACACACAAAAAAAAAAACACACACACACCATACACACATATACACATCACACACACACATACACACACCACACACACACACCACACTCACACTCACATCACACACACACCACACACACCACACACACATACACACACACCACACACACACATATACCACACATATACACACCACACACATACACCACACACATACACACACACACACACACACACACACACACACACACACACACACACGCACACACACCATCAGGCTTATCTAGGTTATTAACATCTCACAGTAGGAAAGACAAGGAAACCTCCCTGGGCAGCCCAAGCTGGCCAGTGGTCTCCGAGGAAGCAGAAAGATCGGGGGGGGGGGGGGGGGGCTATCCTTTATCCTCAGGACCACGGGGACACTTGGAAGAAGGTGGCTGCTTGTCGCCCTAACCCTAGCATGCCTTAGCCCCTCCTTCTGACAGAGGTCAACCTCATTACAACACTGAAGCTCCTGCCTGAGGTGTCAAGCCAAAAGGACCGCTCATCAGAGGGCTGCAGTCAGAACCACAGTGGGGAGACACTTGGAAACACCCCTGACTGAGGGAGGAGAGAGTCTGCTCCAGAGACGCCCTGGACTCTGATAAGTTGCTGTGGGAGTGGAAAGGTCGCCACATCTCCCAGCTCACTCGGGCTTGTGGAGAAAGACTGGTTTAGACCAGGCAAAAGGAGCCCAGCTTTAACTTAACTGTCCCTGGGGTGTTGAGGCACACAATAGAAGTCTCCCCATCACAGGGCTACAACAGCTGGCAGTGAGGCCTTCCTGACAGCTGGAAGCAGGGACCTTGAAGGCTGCTGGGAGGATCTCCCTTAATTCCTGGGACTCTTTCTAGATATTTCCATCATTCTTCCAGCATGGCTACTTCCCTAAACTGGGAACATGATTTGAAAAGCTTTAAGTGGGGCCTTTTCTTCAGACTGAAGACAGGGCAGCTCCATCTCTGGCGGCAGGGTGAACAGCCAACCACCTACCCTTGTCCCTTTCTTCCTCATCAACAAAACCTTTTTGTTTTGTTTTGTTTTGTCAACTTTAAAGTCAGCATATAAAGCTCTTCACAGCACTTTTCACAGCTGAGCCATTACGCCCTTTCAGCTCATCCCCCACCCCGTCCTCTCTGTCTCTCTCTGCCTGATTCTATTCTTCCCCTTAAGCAGACGGCTCTGCTACCTTCATGCCAGGTGCATTCTATTACCCTCTCTCTGTGTGCCTTAGAGGTGTTTGGTGTTGCAATTCAAGGTGGCTACGTGACTAAGCTCCGGATTAACGATGTATAAATGGAGTTTCTGGAAACAATTTGCTGCCGTTTCCTATTTCCCACTTTATTTTCTCCCAGCTTTGGAAACATAATGCGCTCCGGTGGTACGGCAGCCACTTTGCAATCATGAGGCGAGCTTACAGATGAGACCTCAATTAAAGATGGTGAGCCGGGGAGATAGAAACTTATTGTGTTGCAAAGCCCTACACTGCCTAATCCAATCATGTTATGTTTTCATACTCTTTTTCAGAACATGTATTCAGCATTCTGTTTTCAGTTTCTTTAGGATCACTTTAGTCATTTATCCTGAAAAGAAGAAAAAAAAAATTTTTATTGAGTATTTACCTCCCTCGTGCTAGGTACCTTTCTAGGTGAGATCATGAGCTTTATTTTATGGAGCTTACATTCTAGCAGAGAAGGGACATCTTAAGTGTCAAGTGTGTGGTATATAAGAGAGTCACTGTGCTAGTCAAAAAATAAATAAAATAGACCCAGAGTGCAGTGTTGAAGGTTCACAGAGGGTGGGGAAAAGAGGCTACTAGTTTAAAGGTGTCTAGGGGAGTTAGGATTACGGGGAGATCATCTTGGGAATGGGAATAGCAAGTTCAAAGGCCCTGGGGCAAGAGGGCACCCACCAGGCATATTTAAGGAACAAGGGTGAAGGAAAGAAAGAGGGAGGGGCCGGGGGAGGGGAAGAGAGAGGGAGAAGAAAACAGTTCTGAAATTTGATGAAGAGAAATGAAGAGTCATAGGATAGTGGACACTTCAGTTTGCTTAAGATTTCACAATGAAGTTATAACTCATAAAACAAACAAAAAACTTTAAAACCTGTCATGAACTGTCACAGCACGGGTGTGTGGGTTCTTTCGGATCTGTGGAAAGAAAACTCAGAGCCACCTAAAGAATGAATTTTGCCTTTCACAGTTGCAGGGGGATCCAGTCTCTAAGGACTGAAAAACACTTTCCCTTCGCCCAGGGCATTTTTATTTTTCTCTATGTTTACAGTTTAGCCAGTTGATTTCCACATGTTCAAAACAACCTGAAGAAGCTCCCAAAAATACAATGCCAAGTGCAAGTTCCTTGATTCATCAGGTACCATGGTTTTCCAGGTTTCCTGAACCAGGTTTTTATATAGGCCTTTGTATCCTTGGGAGACTGTGAGACAAGATTCACATAGGACCAACAAGAGAAACAAAAGGTGTCTGCTAAACAAAAGATGGGTTAGGGCTAGGTGCTATTCTCTAGGGGCAGGCCAGTGGGGAAGCCACCACAAAGACCACTCTCTATGGACCTGCTGGGTTTCCATGGAGAGAGCTCCAGGTGGGCATGGATGGCTACTGTGCTGACTGGCTCACTGGCCGGGCTTTCCTCATGCTTTCCATGAGCGTCATCTGACTGCTGTATCCTACAGGGATCTGCTCATTAACAGGTGAGAAAGCCTGCAGGGTTGGAGCTCTTCAAATTTGGCTTCTCATCTAATGGTGCAAGCTTGGCCCTTCATCCCCGGGGACCTGAATTAGGTCGGATTTATGAAACAACAACAAAGCTTAAGAATAAACTTCGTGTAGTTCACTGTGGCTTATGCTAGCTGCACCTCTATTTCCCTGTGATCACCAGGGCAATTAGAACCTACTTGCTGCAGAAGAATTCAAATTAATTTGCGTGAATCGAAGGCAGATTAAAATGGAACACACCGGCTCATCATACAGGGGCCACTGGGAGTCCTGACCAAGCTCTTGAAGATCCATAGCCTAAAGGGCTTTCTGATTTCCTTGCATTTTTATTTAACCAACGGAAAACATCCCCCTTCCCTCCTGCCCTCCCTACAGGATCAGAATGCCCGACGGAGAACTTATTTCAGACCACCTTGGAAAGATTGCTGTTTCATCTGTCCATTTTTAACTCCATCTCAAAACACCTTAAGAGTTGACAGAGTGTGGAAAGGATAGAAGCCAGACCCTTGCCTTTGTCCCCACCAAGCCCTGTAAAACTCTCTCCCTCTGCATACTGCCTGCTTCAATCTTTCATTAGTCCCAAGACTGTGAAATCTCACTTTTGGGCAAACCCCACATGCGGCCTCAGGATACACCCTGCCCTGGAGGTGCTTATGCCCCCCTGGGGGCAGTGGCAAGGAGGAAGGGAAGGTGTCAGCTTTCAGCAACCCTATGGCTGTGCTCTGGTCTTGTGAGGCATTCTTTCTGTAAAGGGTATTTAGCTCCAAGTGTACTGAGAATGTTTAAAAAACAATAAGGTTTAGAAATAACAAAAGGCAGATGTTGACTTGTTTTGTGAAAAATGAAATCAGAAAATGAGACATCCATGGCCCCAGCAGATGTAATTTGAGGCAGAAATACTTCATGTTGGCTCCCAGCCCTGCTGGTGCCCAAGATACTCCTTGGAATTGCGTTAAGAGCTATGCAGTGTTCCTTGCAAAACACTGCACCATCCGCTCCATTTCAGGACACGGGGAGGGTGAAGGATTTTCTCTTTCTCCAACTTTACTCCAAAATAGTCACAAGTACAAGAATCACAGGTGGTAGGAATGTGGTCATCTCAAAGGTGGCTTTAGCAGAGCCATTTTTACAATGCTGCTAATATGTATCTTTTCTTGTCTGGGGCTTGGTGATCTCAGCAAAGTAGATCTCAGCAAAGTAAGCTCGGTTTCCCTCTTTCTTGGGGTATCTGAACTGTCTCACGTTGTGTCCCCGCAGATGTTTCCAGGCTCCTCCCCTCTCCATCCCTGACTGGACTGCTGTAGGAAGGAAAGCTACAGTTGGCAGTAACTTCGGGACCGGTGGGCCCCACCTCCCTTTACTCCATCTTCTGCCCAAGGGACATTGGGAAATTGTGTTATTTAATTGTTTAAGCACTTCCCTTCCGCCAGCACCGCCATATGGCTTAATGTTCTTCTGAATTGGAGTCTTTATGGCACAAGATCACCTTTCTGGAGAGGCAGCCACAGGTGTGTTAGGAGAGAATGGAAGGAAATGCACATCTGTGTGTGAGAATGTGAGGGCCGAGTGTGAGCTCTGTGTGTGCAAGCATCAGCACTGGGTGAATTCCTCGGAGTAACTATTCACTTCGCGTCTTATTCTGGAGCCCTGACTAAGAAGTCTATGCACCATCTCCAAACACATCCACTCCAACAGAGATACTGCAACACTACCTCTCCTAAGACAGATGACGCAAGTACAACTTAGCAAGTGAATCTGAGGCAACATGAACCCCGCAGATGACACTTGCTACGTGGCCACCTTACCTTGTCTTTTTCTTCTCCCCAGTAGTGGATGTGACTAAGTGTTAGATTTAGGTAGGCTGGACTAGGTTGGGAATCCAGCTGTGGTGTTCCTCACTGTGAAGATGTATGGCTGACTAAATGTCCCCAAGTCCCAATTTCTTCATTCGTAAATATTGCCTAACAATGTCCAACTCACAGGGAGACATGGAGAATTCATTCAGAGCATTGCCTGCCGCATAAATACAGTTCTCTGAGCAGATTAAACAGAGACTGGAAAAATTCTTTCCATATGTTCAGGTAAATAATTTGCAAGGTTCCAATTGCCTTCGAATTTGCCAACAGAGATTTCAGACTCATGTCCCTTGGCATGGTGGGGGCGGCTTAAGATGCTGCGGCTGGACAGGCAGGCCTTGAGCTGCTTCTTATCTGAACCCTGGAGGGCTGCACACTCCTAAGACGCACAAGGACTCTTCCTGCCATGCCTTTAGCGGGCCTGGACCACCGAGTTGTCCACTCAGGGGACAATGCTGGAGCTGCTTCCCCCTCCCAAGGTCTGTCTTCTTGGGACCCACAGTCCCCATCGGCACACAATAAACTGCTGCCGACGGTGGGCCTCAGGTGGCATACCACACCGGAGAGAAGCACCTTTGGGGAAAATACAAAGCCAAGATGCCTGGTTCCCTCAGTCCTTGTGGAGCAGCCTGCCGGCCTGAGCTATTACATAAGGAAGCCCTTGCTCTGCTCTCAGGGGATATCCCAGTGCTGTCAAAGCAAATGAACTGAGGAGTCAGAAGCAAGTTCAAACCCTTCAGCTGCCACTAGGATGTAGGGAGGGGTAGGGGAGTGGGGAAAACCTATTCTGACTTCATTTCCACACTACAACCCCATTCTAGAATGCTTTCCAGAGTCTGCAAGGCTAAACACTCTATTTCCCAGGCCCCGAGGATTAGCATTCACTCATGGTGCAGTGATTGGAGACACTGTTTGAGAATTAGATTTTGAATCAGTTATATGGTGCCTGAGGTTAAGTTCCCCAGAAAGAGATTTCTCTGTAGAGATTCACATGGGGAAGGTTTAGGAAGGACTGAGTGCCTTAAACACTAGAAAGACAAGAGGGAAGCAGAAATTGATGGAGGAAGAAGAAGCTGTCTTTGAATGTACTTGTAGTAAAAGAATCCTCAGTGCATTCCCACGGGGTGCTCTGGAAGAGGCAGAGTCACGCCCTCACTCTGCTTCTCTTGGTCATCAGGTATGGGCTTTGGATGTGGCAGCACCCGTCTATTAAAGCCAATTTCCAAATATAGAAACAGCTGCCCTAGCAACAGGGAGGACAAGTGTCTACATCCTGAACAGTCAGTGTGGATGGTCTACCCCAGATCCCAGAGCCTATGGAGGAGCACCTATGGGCTGCTGGAGTTCACTTGCTTGTACTAGTTTTCCTATCTGCATATAGGTTAGCCCTTCCTTCCTCCCTCCCTCCCTCCTTCCCTCCTTCCCTTCCTTCCTTCCTCCCTTCCTCCTTCCTTCCTTTCTTTCTCCCTCCCTCCCTCCCTCTGCCTCTCTCTCTCTCTCTCTCTCTCTCTCTCTCTCTCTCTCTCTCTGTCTGTCTTTCTGTCTTTCTTTCTGTCCTGGGAGTATTTACAAAACACAAGGTGGTGAACGGAAGTTGGCCATCTTAAATCTACAGATCATGATTTGACTTCCCCACCACCCTTTCTAGTTTCCCTTCAATCGTAGCTTAGGTGACTGGATGGGTGGGCTCAGCAGGCTTCTCTCAGCCTGCCACTGTAGCTCTGTACGTGTCCATTTATTGTCAGTCTTAGTCATCCTAGGAGGTGTCAACACAAGCCTGTGGTTTCGTCTTTTATGTAATGAGTTCTTTTCTCCTCCTGCTGATGGGGACTGATATTATTACCTAGCTCCTGACTCCTTTCCTTGAATTCTGGTCTCTTAATCTGATGAGCAGTAAAGACTAAAGCTGTAGGACTAAGAAACGCAAATTCTCCCAAGCAGGACATGGGGAATGAGGAACTCAGACTATTCATCTAACCTATGCTTTCTAGGTATGTGTTCTACTAGGGCCATGGCACCATATGATGCTGGTTGGTCTCCAAGGTCAGTGTCCTGGAGGATACTGTCATCCATCTAAGAACGAAGCCACACCTTTCTTCTCCTCTGTCAGCTAGTAGTTAGGGGCTCACTGTGTGGCCGCATAGGTGTATGGAGAAGACACCAGTACTAGAGTGACAGGCCACTGGGGCCACGTATCCGTGGCGCCTGAGCAGCCACACCACTTTTCTCTGGCAATAGATGCTGCTGGGCTTCCAAATATCTGACCTGAAGGATTGAACAGGGCTCAGTCAGGCCCAGTCATGCTCTAGGACCTGACTTTCAAATGGAGTAGAAGAGGATCAATTGCATCCACTTTTTCAGAAAAAAAAATAACATTTTAAAAAGATGTACTTGTTTTTATTATTTATATTTTATCATTTATATTTATAATTTATTATATATAATACATATAAATTATGTATAAGTATCTGCCTGCATACGTGCATGTATGTGTAGGACATGCATGCCTAATGTTCTCAGAAGCCAGAAGAGGGTGTCAGGTTCCCTGGAACTAGAGTTATAGATGGTTGTGAGCTGCCATACGGGTGCTGAAAATCAAACTCAGGACCTCTGGAAGAGCAGCCAGTCACCTTAATTGCTGAGCCATCTCTCCAGCCCACAGAGGTAATATTTATAAAGCCGATGTAACCTTTATAACAATTTTCTGGATTAACTGGAGATAAGTTTGAAAAAACTACCTGGAATTCTTATTGATGCTCAGTCTGTCCATGCCCACTAGTTCAGGGTGTCTAGGGGGACAGGACAGAGAGCTAGACCCTTAACAAGCACTCCCAATCATTCACTTCAGAGACAACAGAAGACCAAGCACTTTGCTGCAGCCCTCTCTGGCCAGCACCATAAGACCTTCCCACTGGCCTCAGGACCTTTCATCTATAGCAACCACCCAGATAATGCCCTGCGCCTAGGAGAGATTGGATATCCAGAAAGTGGCAGTTAAATGGACATCAGACATCACTAGTCAACCCATGAAACTGGTAACAGCAGGTTTTGAGTGGTTGTTGTTGCTGCTGTTTTAATCAAAGTGGTAAGGTAGGGGAGAAGACTGAAAACAAGGAGCCAAAACACACTAGATTTTGAGTGCCAGATTAGCCAAGACTAATTTGTTGCCTTTCCTTTAGTTCAGGATTCTTAGGAATCCCTCATGCTCTTTTGTCCTCTTGAGAAATAATTCTATGGAACATGCGCTTTGATGGATTATTTTCTTTGTCTCAGAGGCAAAGGGAAGTATGGCTTGACAGTAATGAATGACCCTGCTATACAATTACTTAAATACGATCTTCAGCAAAAGTGAAATGACTTGAGGCAACTTAACAAATGCCAGCTCTAAGTTCAGGAAATAATGGCCTGTGTCAAATTTGTTTATTAGCATGGGCAATTTGTTCTTAACTAGACATATTTTATACTCCAAGTCATGTTTTACTAGAACTACATAAAGCAATTGTGCAATTGATGATAAATATGTCACTACTGGTAAGTCATTAATTCAGATGATGCTAATTAAAACCACACTCACTGCCTAGAGCACAGAAAATAAGAATGTATCAGTAAATAAAGTAGATACAGCCAAATAGCAGATGATATGAAAAAGGTAGCAATAAGAAAAATAAGGACATGGTAGTGTGTGTGAGAGAGAGACAGAGACAGAGACAGAGACGGAGAGTCATCAAGCAACCTTAATTCACATGACATCCTATTGGACACTCTCCTCAGAACTTCCTGGGGAGCATTACTATAGATGAGGAAACCGGTAATCTGAGCAATTAGGCTGGTAAGAACACTTGCTGTGACAGTACACAGGCCATCAGTCTCGCTCTAGGTTCAGGGAGAGACCCTGTCTCAAAGAAAAAAGGCAGAGGGTGACAACAGAGCAGGACATTCAATGTCTTCTTCTGGCCTCCACATGTGTGCACAGGGGCATGTACACCAGCATTCACACAGATGAGCATCCAGCACACACACACACACACACACACACACACACTCACCACAAAATAATAAATACATTTTTAAAAATTTATGAAAAGGAAAGATAAAGCACCAGTGAGTGTGCCAAGCAGAAACTCTGTTGGAGAGGAGAGACCCTTCTAGCCTGCTGAGTCAGAAGTGGGAGGGAATTCTGTATCAGTTACTTTCTGTTACTGTGATAAACACTGTGACAAACTGACCCATAGAAGGAAGAACTAGTTTTATAGTCCCGGGGGTGTAAGAGTCCATCACGGTGGCGGTAAGAGGCAGGCACCGGGGCGGAAGCAGGAAGCAGAAGCAAGCACTAAGCAGAGAGCCAATCGGAACTGTCCCAAGGCTTTCGATCCCAAAGGCCACCTCCAGTGAAGTGCTGCTTGAGCAAGGTTGTGCCACCTTTACCTCCCCAAACAACCAGAAACAAGGGAACAAGGGTTCAAATGCTGGTGCCTGTGGGGGATATTGCTCTTTTAAACCACCACAAACTCTACAAGTCATGGGCTTCATGGGCAGTTGGGGAGGGCGGCACTAGAGATCACTCTTGACGCCTCTAAATTCCTCCTAGGTTGCCTCAAAAAGATTCTCCAGAAAATTTGGGCCCACCTTCCTACTGAAAAAGATAATGGACCAAAACATCTATTTGTTGGTATATGAAAGTTACTAGTTAAGTGAGAATTTTGACTGCCAAGATCCCCAGAAGGGAGAATCAGGAGTCCTGAAGGGTCATCTCAGTCAAGAGCCCGACTGTCACTTTCAGAATTGGTGACCAGGGACTGAGAAGCCCAGGAGTGTCCAGTAGTTTCACAAAACTGGGCATGAAAAGGTGGTGGGAAATGGAAGTTCTGAGCCCACCGAGAGGGAAGGGAACCTGGGAAATGTCCCTTGGGTATACTAACACACTGAAGGAGTCACACCCCAGGAAGATGAATTACCCAGACACCAAACGTGTCTCACAAGAACTGAAACTTATACTTGAGCATCTTGTTCCACAGTTGGGTTAAAAGAACCTGATTCTCAGATTAAACTCTGTCGAGTGAAAAGTAACACCATAACATTAGCCAGAGAGGTGAACTTTCTCTGTATAAATGTCTGTACACAATGTTCAGCATGCAAGCAAATTTAGTAAGTCATGCCAAAAACATCTTGATTGCAAACCTGCAGGAGAGCAGAAATCAGAAAATAATTTACAGACCTATAAAACAGTTATCACATAAAATCCACATCCGGAGTCATCTGACAGACTTTTAACACCTACATGAATGTGCCTGAGGAGTTACCTGACAGGAGGGAGTGTTCCAGAAAGAGTGTAGTGATAACAAGTAAGCAAGTGGGAGGACTTGAGCGAGACTCAGCAACCAAGCTGACGAGGCAGAAGCAACAACTGAGAAGTGTCTAGATGGAAGGCTAGAGAATTGGGGCAGATCACAGACAAACGCAATGGAAATAGCAAACGGGGCTGGCAAGATGGCTCAGGGCACTTGCCGCCAAGCCAGGTGGCCTGAGTTTGGTCCCTGAAACCCTCACAGGAGGGTAGGAGAGAACTGATTGCTTGAGTTGTCCTCTGACCTCCACAGGTGAGCCGTGGTATGCACGTGCCCCTGCCCCCAACAACTAAATTTTCAAAGTATAAAAATAACAGGAAGTGGTTTTATAAAATCCATGTAATGAGAGTCCAAATTAAGGAGGGACATGTGGGGGAAAGTAATATTTGAAGAGTAAATGGTAGTTAATTCTTTTAATGATGAAAAACACATTGATACAAGAAATTCCATGAACCCCTAAAAGAATAAACATACAGGACATCATACATGGGACAAAGAATTGACTCTTTGGGGGTATGAACAACAGTATACTTTAGCAATTCTATAAAACACTCTCTGGCTTGAAGTGTTGTTAATTAACACAGTGTAATGATCCCACCATGACCAATCTCAGGCTACTTAAGTGACAAGGATTGGGAGGAAAAGTAATGTGGTGGCACCATCCTACAGACATCCTACAGACATCCTAGAGACATCCTACAGACATCCTACAGACATCCTACGGAGCACAAACAGACAGCAGAGGTCACGGAGGAGTAATTAAAAGCAGTGAACTTTCAGTATTAATGTAGAATATTTCAGCTGTAACGTAGAATATTGATGTGTACATCTATGTGATTTAATTTTGATTAAGTTGTTCTTGTCAACAGATTTGGAAAATTCCTGAAAGCCACCAACCATCTCAGCCCTAGTTCACTGTTAAGGAGGAGTGATGCCCTGGGGCAACAGAAAGGTGTTTTAACTGTGGTAGGGTGATACAACTGCTTACATTCAGCAAAGCCTATAAATCTCAACACCAACAAAGTTGAGTTTCATGATTTGTAAATTATAGTCACAAATATTTAGCTGTAAAATACACACGGATAGCCTGTGACCCACCAATATTAACTCTTAGCAAATCTATCCTGTTATATTCCAACATGCTCCCCATTGGTTTTAATAATAAACCGAGACATTTTGAGATTCACAAATAGAAGAACAATTGAATGGCTGGCTGTATATCACATGATACCACATTGTTCAGCAATTAGAAGATTAAAAGCGTGGTTGCTCTAGGAGGCTGTGCGGAGGGACCAAGGTTAAGAGCTTTTACATCCCACAATACTCTGCCTACATTTTGAAAATTTACACGTACAAATATACTCCCTACTCCAATGATGTAAACAAACTGATTTCAACCAAAACAAAATAAAGATAATTTCAAACAACAAAACAAAGCTGCTGAGGTATGTTCATGGCCAGCACACCCTCATTATAACTCAAGGCCTTGGGTACCAGCTTATGAATCACCACTATGAATGAAAACTGAGGCCAAAGATGGAAATGCTCTGTACCCAAAGGCTCATATGCATGCAGACCAGAGCCCCAAGACTACACTCCTCTTGAGCTGGATAATCAGCCCACGGCTTGCACACACCAGGCAAACAAGGACCACTGAGCCAGTCCCCCAGCATGAAACCACAGTCCTCTGTAATGTTTCTAGACTCTTTCTGTAAAGCTCAGGGGAGGGAGAGGAGCTCAGAGGAGCAGCTGTGCCCAAAGACAGGTAAAGGGAGAGGCAAGTACGGCAAGGACTCTGGAAATACGTCTGTTTGAAGTTGGGGGAAGAGCACTGAAAAGGAAAAGTCAGAGGAACTATATAGCTCAGGGTGACCTGCTGCTGAAGATGTTTGGAGAGAACATAATACATACATAATCAACCTTATCCCTGTTGTTCGAACTGCTATTCAGACTCCACTAAGACATTTTCCGAGAAAGCCTCATTGCCATAGCAACTCGTGCAAGCATGTTGAAGTGTGAGGGGCCCAACACAACACCAGGTCTGGGAGCCTGGCTTTTCTGCACTCTGGGAGTTAGAGAGAGGACACTGAGAATGTGAGTGGGAACATGACGTCACAGTTAGTTAAATAACACTCTGTCTTCAGAGACCTGACTTCCCAGGACAACCTAGGGTAGAGATGAGAACAAATGCCTTTAACTCAGTGCCTCTTGGTTTTGATATTGCATTTCATTGTGGGAAAGAGAGAATGATGGCACTTCCATGCCCTCTGAATAAAGCAAAACCCTCGTGGGCTGTGCAGAAGGAAACTGAAGGGAGGAACCCAGGAACAGAAGGGCCCAACAGGATGGCATAGATGTGCCTTTTGAGTGGAAAATTGGATCCACTCAAGAGGAAGGCAATTGCCACACACAGACGTCACCAACTCTGAGCTCATCAGGGGAGAACATAGGCATTTGAGGATATTTAGTTGTCCGTGTGCTAATGAGGTCGAGGTCTGTGGTGCTCCAGACAGCAGCTGACTGAGGAAGCGGGGGGTGGGGTGGGAGTGGGGGGAGAAATGTGGGGGTCTTGCCAGTCACTCTGAGGTGGCTGGGGGAGCTCAGAGACAGAAGGAGAAGCTTTCCCGGTTGTGAATACTTGTTTTCTACTTACGCTGCTGTTTCTTCTCATGTATCAGTGCATGTTTACTAATAACAGCAGAAAAGAACGTGCTGTGGTCAGAACACAGTTCCTCATCTCTGAAACTCCAAGTGAAGCTGGGTGACCATTGTGATGGTGTTGTCAGATGGGAGTATTAAGGGTTGACTTGGTCATTAGGAAGGACTGGTGCTTTTCTCATGGAACTGGTTAGTTATCACCGTGTAGGCTGTGTCAAGGGTGACTGCCCTGGGTTGGTCTAGCGAACGCTCACTTGTTTCTCTGTCACGATACAAAGCAGCCACCAAGACCAAATGCCCAGCATGTGCTAGCGATATGGATTTCCAGTCTCAAGAACCAGGAGCCAACTACACTTCTTTCATGAATTGCTCAGCATCAGGCACTTTGTCATAGCAACAGAAAATGGATCAACTTTTCCCTTCCAGGCATTCACTCCTTGGTTAATTGACTTTTATCTCTAAATAAATGTGAAATGGTTTAGGATAAATGCATCCAAGGTTTCTGACAGTTGTCACTTCTAGGAAGCTCTTCTCAAAGACAGAAGCAGATGGTTAAAGCAGGATTGGTGGGCTGAGGGGAGAGAAAACATGCTTGTCAAACTTTCCTCCTCCGTGACCTTGTCCCCCCTGCTTACCTTATAGTGAGAAGGGCGCTTCCCCATTCCTCTTTCCTCTGCACATGTTCCCTGGATATCACTTGACCTTCTCCACTTGGGTCTGACAGAGCAAATACTGATGAAACTGAGGTAGCAGCGAGGCAAGTCGCTAACAAGCACCAGAAATACGCAGGTCTTCAGGTAAGCCAGGCAAGAGAGATTGCTGTAAAACAAGGGCAAATGTGAGGCTCCTGCCTTGATATAACTCTAGGGCCATGCATGGGATGCTTGCCACATAGATGGGGGAGCTCTCGTGGGTGAATCTGCATGGCAGGCTTGGAGGCTGAGGCCATAGAAACAACCGTAGAGGGATGATCATGTGAACTGTGGTCTGGTAAAGTCTAGGTTCTAATCAGTCAGGTTGACAACCTCTCAGTCTCAGAGAGGAGTCATGGAGTCACTGTTGGGGGAGAAGCACCCGTGTGTGAAGGCTGATCAGGGATAGTTACACAGGAGGAGGGCGAGGAGGGATCGTCCTCCTCACAGCTCTCCCATTGCTTTACTGATGTGTGACTAGACTCCTCAGCCCAACTGCTTACTTTGTTTTTCTGGAATTCAAGCTTCGCTTCAGTAAAAAAACATAACCTTCTATTTTTTTAAAAAAATGACAAAATAAAATACAACAAGATAAAGGCAACCCAGCAGAAGAAAAAGACTCCCAAGGGCAGGCACAAGAATCAGGGACCCACTTGTTCCCACACTCAAGAGTCCCATCAAATTACTAATCTAAAAGCTAGAATATATTCTCAGAGGACCCAGTGCAGGCCTGAAAACACAAAAACTTGCATAAGTGTGCAACAAACCAATCACTGGCCTTTATCACAGTTCCTGAAGCTTAAAAAAGACCAACAAAAACATCTCCACTGACTTGTGCCCTCCCTAAGCTCTCTTCACAGGTGGAATGTGTCCCACGCCGTATTTGCATTTGGTGAGAGCTATACCAAAAAAGCGCAAGACAAAACAAAATGTTAATTAGAGTGCTCAGATTGAGGGCAACTGGTTACAAATCTTCAAAATATGGACATTTTAATCAGGAGTACCAGATGGTAAATTAATAGCTCATAATTGCGTTTCTGTTGGCCGTTACTGTCAGCTTTAACAGTGTTTATTAATACACTTCATATTATTTACATCCACTAGGTCATCAAACATTTATCATCTTTATTGCAAAGTGCTCTTACGCTGTTCACAAGCATCCTAGCTAATCATAGTGCCAGGTAGCAAGCGTTGCTGGGGAGAACATTTAGGTGGATGTTGCCACTCTGGAGGCTTACAGTGCCTGCCCTGTCTCGTATTCATGCTCTGTGTTTGCTAGCAAAGTGAGTACAAAGAGAAACAGCACCCTCTCCTCCAGCTGAGCAGAGGCAGCTTGCACTGTTAGCCAGACGGCTGATGAACTCACAGGAAACGCTGATGAATGAGAACAGGAAAGTTTTCTTTATTATCGGGGTTTGTTTCATATAAGTTTTTCTAATTAATAAGAACACACATTTATATATAAATGCACATTCACCATGACATTTCCATGCATGTACAGAATGTATTTTAACCCTGTTCACCCCTATTACCACTGTCACTTCATACTCCTCATGATCCATCCCTTCCTGATCACAACTGGTCCTTCTTCTAACCACCCCCTCAATACTCATTGGCTTCAGCAAGTCTGTGGGGTGTGTGTGTGGCGGGGGGGGAGAGAGAGAGAGACAGAGAGACAGAGAGACAGAGAGACAGACAGAGACAGAGACAGAGAGAGACAGAGACAAACACACACACACACACACACACACACACACACACACACACACACAGACTGAATTCAACCTTTTCTGCCTTCTCTGTAGTAACAGTAATACTAGGAGACAGGAGAACGGTTCTTTTGCCAATTTCTTGGAAATATAATCATTTCCCCCCAAATCTGAAATTGCATTTGGCATTAAATGCTGATCCTTAAAGCCCCGATATGGAGCAATGAACGTAGAGAATGTCTCCACACAGCTGCCGGGGTAGGGGAGGCAGCCCTTCTCTTCTGAAGGAAGGAGCTGGAACTTGCCCAGTCAGGTTTTTCCTCCCTCCTCTGCTTCCCTCCCTGCAGCCCCCACCTCAGGCTCTGAAGAGTTCCCACTCAGAATTCCGTAGCTAGCCCAGGGAGCCTGAGAAGAGGATGGTAGAAAATATGAAATATTAGTACATTTAAAATATTTCTTTTTAAAGTAATATTAATAGTAATTTCACCATAGTAATTTCCTTCCCCTTTAAAGGAAAGAATAGTATAGTAAACATTTTCTTTTGTTGCTGTTGTTTTGTTTTGTTATTTTTGAGATGGGGTTTCTCCTGCAACCCTGGCTATCGTGGAACTCACTCTGTAGACCAGGTTGGCCTCAAACTCACAGAGATCCATCTGCCTCTGCCTCCCGAGTCCTGGGATAAACCACTGCCTGGCACCAGTAAATATTCTTAATAAAATAAAAAAATAATTAAAAATTCTACAAAAAATTGTGCCCATTGTAACTAGTACAGACACATTAAGGATGTTCCCAAACCGAAGTTTAGATTTTACAAACTCGTCAAAGCCTAGCTTAATGGGATTAAAGGTTCTTGTTACCATGCCTGGTTATTTCTCCATGGACAGAGGTGGCTACTGGGGAGTTTTAGAAACACGGAAAGCCTGTGCTATGGAGTCCACTGGCAACAAAATAAATAACTAATAAAGATTCATATAATCAAAATCAAAAGATGGCAGAGCCAGAGTGATGGCCTCTATATGCTTGGTGAGCCAGAGGCTACAGAACCTAGCTCACAGCAGCTGCAAGCTGAGAACCTATTCCAAGACCTCACCTGACCCTCCCTCATACCCCCCTGCAGATCCATTGATTCTGCTGGGCCCTGGAACTGTGTGGTGATATTGTGTTCTCCCAAATATTGTGCACCCTAATAAACTTATCTGGGGTCAGAGAACAGAACAGCCACAAGATATAGAGGCCAGAAAATGGTGGAACACATGCCTTTAATCCTAGCATTCCAGAGGCAGAAATCCGTCTGGATCTCTGTGAGTTCAAGGCCACACTGGAAATAACCAGGCATGGTAACAAGAACCTTTAATCCCAGGAAGTGATGGCAGGAAGCAGAAAGGTATTTAAGGCATGAGGACCAGGAACTAGAGTTGGTTAAGCTTTTAGGCTTTGAGCAGCACAGTTCAGCTGAGAGGCATCCAGTCTAAGGAAACAGGATCAGCTGAGGAATTGGCGAGGTGAGGAAGCTGTGGCTTGTTCTGCTTCTCTGATCTTTCAGCATTCACCCCAATACCTGGCTTCAGGTTTGTTTTTATTAATAAGAACTTTTAAGATACTTGCTACAGAACTGTCCAGAGACTATATTCAAAATACAACGAAAAGCCTCCATGATTCCTATCCTAAGCTCTTATAAGGGCAGGTTAGGCCAGCCCTTGCTTCCTAGCAGGGAAGCTTCATAACAAACAGGTTGTCACTAACAGGATGACAGGGACATTTTGAGGTAACAGGATTGGAAAGTGTAGAAGTATGTTCCGATATGAGGATATCCCTGTTAGTGAGACCTTTGCTGACTTACGTTCCAACACAGTCCTGAGCAGAGAGATCAGTGGGGATTCAGACAGCATCCACCGACCTCATCTCATTCATTGTCTGCTTAGCTCCACGAAGCAGCCCAGCAGTCTAGGTCACCTGTGTGCAAGTCTGAGCACTGTATTGACAAGCCCTCAGAGAGCAGCCCTCTCTCTGCACAGGTTTCTGTTTCTTCTGCTTCCAGAGGCCATAAACGTGTGCCCAGGAGTGTCTGAAACCCAGGGCAACTTTACCCAGCCCCATCATTGAATTCCGTGGGGAGAATTTTTGCAGAAATTCAGTAGGCTTAAGTTGAGATTCCAAGGAAACTCTAGGTGGCCACACTTCCACATGAGAACTCATACACCTGCTCTGGGCAGACTTCTGACCTGCATCTCCTCATTTGAAGGAAGAAATCCCAGTACAGCACAGCTGTGGCTGTGGTCTCTCTTTGGATACTGTCCTAACCTTAATTGTTTATCTACTTGGAACTTCATGTGTCTTATTGGTTTAAAAGACTATTTCTCTATATTGTCAACCAGTGGTGAAGTCTGTGATTAACATTTTGTAAACAAACAAACAAACAAACAAACAACAACAAAAAAACCCACAACTGTTTCCTTCCTGTGCTCTGCTCAGTGAGATGAGTGTAGAGGGCCTGAAATAATCACAGAGTTGGAGAAAGTTGGATAACTGGTGTGCTGATTCATCATCCATCCCTGTCAGCTTGGTGAGATTAGACTTAACTAAGAGGCACACCTCTCTGCAGGTGTGTGAGGATACTTCTGGAGAGGTTTCACTGAAGAATGGGACTGCACCATCACATGGGCAGGGTCCTAGGCTCAATTAAAGAGAGAAAGCAACCCACGTTCATTTTTCTGCTTCTTGACTGCAGGTGTCCTGGGACCAGCCGCCTCCCACTCCCACAACCATACCTTGCCCATTAGGATGGACTGTACCCTCAGACCATGGACCACAATAAGTCCTTCCATCCTCAAGTTGGTTTTGTTATCTATGTTGTCATAGTGAAGAGCAAAGCCTAGGAGCCTTCTGCGGGCTTCGTGCAGTGGTACTGGAATGGCTGGGGAGGAGGAAATCCCACAGATGTCAATGTTGAGAGTTTTAGCAACTTCAGCAGTGTGTCTAAAATTCAAAAGCAAACCCACTACAGAGAGGGTTCTGTTCCAACTCCATCTATCTCTCTGTCTCTCTCTCTGTGCGTCTCTTCTTCCCCTTTCTCCCTTTCCCTCCCTGTCTTCTCTCTCCCCTTCTTCTCTGCCAAAGCAGCTGTTTATGGTGGTCACAGACACTTCCAGAAACACTTAGGAATGTACTAGCCAGCATTTTGTCCTCCAGAGTATAGCTGAGTCTTCACATGGCTGTTGAGCCCGGGGATACACTTCTCGGGCAGGAAGATGGATCATGAGGTAGTTTATTTAGTCAAAGGATCACGAGTGAGCCAGGAGACATGGAAACTCAGAAAGCACAGTCGAAACTGATTGCCTGCAGAAGAGGAAACCATCTGCACCTGGCAGGCAGCTACCAAATCAGAACGATCTGTAATGGAAAATCTACCTCCGTTCCCCGGCAGGGCTGCCGCCCTCATCACGGGGAGTCGGGGTATTAAGTTTGGCAGTTCTTATAGAGCCTGCCATGCCAGGGAGGTTATTAAAACTGAACTGGAATGGTTTCATAACGCAGACTGGAAACAAGAGTGAGGAAAATGCTAACAGTGAAGTGACAGACCAGAACGAAATAAAGCTAGATCTGTGTGCTATCTGGATCAGATTGCAGAAGCTCCCACATGTTAAAACAGGCTGAAAAGTTAGTTAAATAAATCAAAATGCCAAGCCAGACATTTAACACCCCGGGATGACTGGCCAATGAGCAGAGTCTGTGGCTCACTTTGTTTACTAAGTGTTACTGTGAGGAGTCTGTAACTAAACTCCATCCCTTAAACATCTGTCCCATTCAAGGGATTCTCAGTCTCCAAGCTTGTCACTGCCACAAAGAACTGAAAGAGAATTTCCCACTAGAAGGGCAGTCCAGTAAAAAGAACCAGTGATGGCAAGAACAGATGAAGGTTGCTTTGATATAGTCATCAAGAGTGTAGGTCAAACCCTTTCGGGAAAGATGTGCAATAATACAACTCAAAACATTTGCTAAAATTGTGGAGGGCTTGACTTTCTTCCCCCAGCATCCTGCATAGCACCATAGGCACTATGAAAGCTGGTCAGCAGAGAGGAAGCATCCAGGTGAGTACCAGGTTGGTTTCTCCAAGTCCTGAGACCGAAGTTTGCGTTATCGTCAGCAATGGGATCTTGTAGTTGCAGTCTGGTGGGTAACCAAGAGCAATGACAATAGCTTAAATTGTTTGGGGGGCGGGAATCAAGCTGTGGGGGTCAGGTACCTGACTCCTGGCCCTGAGTTTTATGTGTCAATTATGCTTCTGAGAGGAGGGTTATTATTTGTGTCATGGGGTGACTCCATTTAAGTGTGTGTGTGTGCGTGTGTGTGTGTGTGTGTGTGTGTGTGTGTGTGTGTGTGTGTGTGTTACACAGTTTATAAAACAATAGATTTCCATATGGCTTTGTAAACACCCTAAGTATTAGTTATCCTTCCCTTCCCCACTCTTTCTTACCCTCCCATATAGTTGCATGAATGTTATGGGGGTAACCAACCGTTACTTTCTGATTGGCTTTAGGAGCCGCTCCACAGGAGGGGATGCGTACCTGCTGCTGTAATACTGGCCAAGATCCCATGGATAGAGCACTCACGGGAGTGAGGCTCCTGCTACCATTCCACCAAATGTACACAGAGTATCATACTGTCTCCTGCACTTGTACCTCTGTATCCACAGATTAGGGCAGCTCCCAGAACTCATCAGAGCAGTTTCGGTGGGCAGTGGATAGAGATTACCATGGCAACTCGCAATGAATCAAAGTACAAAGAACAAGCATCTGTGGGGTACTCAGCCACAGAATGGACATTTATATCACAGCATCCTCTCCTCAAAGCTCAGGGAACGTTATAGAAGAACGGGTGGAGAGATCATGGAGGACCAGGCTGTAACAGTGTCTTCTGGATATGATATGACCATCATTGTCCACACAAGACCTACACAAAATTGAGCCAGGCCAGTCAACATTCCAGCACAGATGGAGGAGAGGTACACAAGCCCCTATCCCTAACTCAGGAGCTATTTACAGTTAGTAGCTTCTGTGGGAAGGGGGGTGGTTTGAATGGGAATGGCTGCTATAGACTCATGGGTTTGAATGCTTGGTCACCAGGGAGTGGCGATATTAGGAGGTGTGGCGTTGGAGGAAGTGTGTCACTGGGGTTGGGCTTTGAAGTTTCAAATGCTCAAGTCAGGTCCAGTGTCTCTTTTTTGTTTCTGTTTGACCATCTGGATGTAGAACTCTCTCGGCTCCTTCTCTAGCACTATGTCTGCCTGCATGCCGCCATGCTTGCCCATGATGATAATGGATTAAACCTCTGAACTTTAAGCCTGCACCCAATTAAATGTTTTCCTTATAAGAGTTGCTGTGGTCATGGTGTCTCTTCACAGCAATAAAACCCTAACTGAGACACACATACAAAATAAAAATTAAGTTAAAAAATTTAAAAAAACAACCTATATGGTGGTTGACTGTAGCTCTGGACTAGCAGTGTCTCTCCATCCCTTTCCTCCATGGGCTAGGCTCTCTATGTAGCCCAGAGAGGTCAGTAGCTGTAGAGGAATCTTGTTCCCAAACTACTGATAGCTTACCATGTGGCTCATGTACAAGCCAAAAAGGTGGCTCTCATCTCACTAGGCACTCAAATCATATAGGGAACTTTAGATAATACACATGTCTGGGCTCTATTCTCACCAGTTAGCTTTGGGTTGGCTTAGGGTGGGGTCCATCAAGATCTGGGGCATGTCTCTACAGCCTGATATTGTCCCATTCCACCTTAAACAGGGGCACTGACCTGACTTCCATGTTCTTGCCAAGCATCTTCTCGGGCTTCGCTCTTTCAGGTGCCTTCTCTTTTGCCTCTTTCCTCCTAGATGACTATACCCACTACCTGTGAAGTTAGAATCAGCCTAATCAACACAATGTAGGGGAAGAGAGTGACGGATTCGAGGGTTCTGACCTAGTGGAGAAAGCTCATTGTTCGCATGACTCCAGTCTCTTTTTTAGAAGAAACTTTTTATGCTCCTCTCCATCAACAGCTCCTGAGAGGCAGCTGGAGCCAGTGCAGTGAGAACAGGGGGCATCCTGGTAGGATGCTTCTGGTCAGCGAACATTATAAGTAGAGAAGATGAAGTATGCACCATGAGGGCCCACCAAGTCCAGTACTTTGGGGGTCTCATGTCTCAGTTTTAACCACATGGAGTTTTCACTAAATGCCACAAACATGCCTACAAAGATTTAGAGATTTATTTGTTTGATTGCATGTATGTATTTACTTACTATTTTAACTACTATACTGTTGGCAAATATGCTTACAATATTTCAGAGTCAAAAGAATAAAAGTTTTATTTTTTTCAGTGCAGATATATGTCCATCATTTAAAAGTAAAAAGATAGTGGTATTGAAGAAAAGCAGCTTTAACAGAAAAGCTCATTTTACATTTTAAAAGAAATAGTATTATTGATCTCCTAAGTAAAATTTAAATGCAACATTGTTATAATATAAATCTGAAATATTCTGAATAGGCTCATAGCATTTCAGAAATTGCAAGACCCAACCCATCATAGGCTCCAGGGTATAAAATCCGAGAAGTCATTTGAAAGGTTTCCCTTTTTAAAAAGAATGCTCTCGGTGCTACAAAAGACTTCCTAGAGAGTGTTTTCCAGGTTCGATAGACCAGGAACCCAGAAGTCATTGCAGCTTCAGGAGATCAGACAGTGTGGATCAGACAGTGTGCAGCAGGTTCACACTCCCTAAAGACAGTCGAACGGGGTGATTCTTGAAGAAATATCAATGAAACCCAAGTTAACATCAAGACTCCAGGATACTGGAGGCATCAGAGGTTTACAACATCTTTTGAGGCAACCTAAGGGCAGTGAGTGGAACAATTATGCTGCCAGAGGCATGCTCCTAGGGCCAGGAGTTTAGCTCATGGTGCCAGAGGCGTGAGAGTCCGTCATTGCAGAGACACCGGGGACAAGTGGCAGGCATGGCAGCCGGAGTAGAGAGCTGAAAGATCACATCTTCAACCACACATATGCAACAGAGAGCAAACTGACAATGAGGTAAAGCTGAGAATTCACAACGTCTCTCTCGGTGATGTTCTTCCCTCAGCGAGATGTTCTTCCCTGCATCTCTCCATAACCTCTCCACACGGTGCCACATTCACTGGGGACCAAGTGTTGGAAGGTCTGAGCCTATAAGGTGGAGGCATCTTATTCAGACCACCACGCCGGGTCTGTTAGAGCTAAGATGACGCATGCGTGTTCCCCGGATGATCAAGCTTTTGTACAGAACCTGGTGTTTTCTGTGCTGGGCTTGGGTGTCATTTTCCTTTCCTCTTTCCTTCCAACACCCACATTCTTTTGCTTTTGGAATAGGAATGTCTCCTATGTGCAGTTCTGTATTGGAAGTGTATAACTTTCTTAGCTGACTTATACAGCATCATGGTTCAGGGGTTTCTTATACGCTATCAGCTTCTTTTAATATCAAATGACTAGAACTACTTAAAAAGCTGACAAAATTCAAATAATGCGATACCCTGAAGCAGTGACTTAAGGGACAGTGAACTGTTCGGACAGTAGGCCCCAGCTACTCCACAGAGACACCTGCCTGGGTGTTGGCTTCATATTAAGACTGTTTGCTTTGGGATAGATGGTTTTTTAAGTTGTTTGAGAGCTTCAGATATTCATATAATGTGTTTTGATCAAGTCTGTGACTTCTAACTCCTATCCTCCAGCTCTTTCCCTAACCCCGCCACAGCTATTCCCTCTCAATTTCATGGGCTCTTTTTAAAATCCCACTCAGTATATTTAATGCCACCTGTATGTGCATGGGTGTGGAGTCATCTACTGGAGTATGGGTAGCCTCACAAGAGCCTTATTCCCAAACAAAACCGGCTCTTCCTCTCCCAGCAGTCATCAACTGTCAACAGCTTCTCAGCTAGGGATGGGATCTTATCCCATCTCCCCACTCCATGCTGGGATTTTGTCTAGCTTGATCTTGTGCAGGCAGGCCTTGTGCATGCTGTCCTAGAGTTCGTGTGTGCAACTGCTCTGCTGTGCCTAGGAAACAGTGGTTTACTGTAGTCACCCAGTGCCTATGGCTTTACAGTCCTTCTGCCCCGCCTCTTCCACAATGAACCCTGGGAAGAGAAGGCGATAGGGATGTCTCATTTAGAGCTAAACACTCCACAGACTCTTACTCCTTGCACATCAGCCAGTTGTGAGTGTCTGCTAGTGCTAGTCAACACTTAACTGCAAATCGAAGCTTCTCTGATGAGGGCTGAAAGATGCACTAACCCGTGGATATGATGGTAAGTCTTTAGGAAGTCAGTTTAATACTATGTCTATATGTCTATTTAGTAGAATAGAAGTAGTATGTTTTCCGCTAAGGCCTATGACCTACCTAGCCACGAGTTCTTGTCCATGTTAACAATGCAAGGCAGAACTTCTGTCTTAGGGAGTGAACCTTAAATCCAATGACAATGTGGGTGGTTTTTCTCAGAATACTTCTACCACTCCTGTACCAGGGAGCATCTTGCCAGGCCAATCATTACTGTAGCTCATAGGGTTTACAGTTGGGTAAAACTGATGATAACTTTTCGGCCTCCGTACTTCTTACCTTATCTCCCTCTCATCATCATTCTTTATGCTTTTCCCACAACTTTTTTTTTTCTACTAAAATTAAAACTTATTTCACCAGGTACATGTCTTTGCAACCATTGTGATTTCTTGTCTTTCCACTTCCTGCAGCTTCTAGATGGAGGAGCCCCTTGGTGTGATTTCCTTCCACAGGCGGACACTCAGCCAAATTCCCTTCTCTCGGTTTGAAATGACTGTCCTTTAGGCCAGCGGTTTTCCAGCGGTGTTTCAAGCTCCTTGGAGGAAGACAAAACTCCCACAGAAAGAACACGGTAGCCCCAGATGAATCTGCTCTAAACCTGGGGGAGGTCTTTTCTACAATAGTTCATCTTTACAATATAGAAACAGCTTGAGAATTACTGATTCTAGATCCATAATCTTACTTTAAGACAAGAAATCTTAAAGAGGTTCACTAAATTGTTCAAGGTCACATATAGGACGTACGTTCTGGTTTAAGTCTAGATTTGGGGGATAGACCTGAGAATTGGGGAGGGTGTGTGGAGGGAAGCATCAGCAGACTCACCCATCTTGGCCCTGACAAAAGGTGTTCTGGATCTGGCTGGGCAGACAGGTTGGAATATGGCATACAAGGGAACTGTAGGTTGGGGTGAACAGTGTGGGTCCTGGCTGGGGCTTGGAGATTTGGCGATGAGTAAGCAGCGGTGGCCAGACTGGGCTTTGACACTGTATGTGGGACATGGATTAGATCCAACTAAAATTCAATATTTAATGATACACTTGAATTTCAAAACAACTATGAAAAACAAAAATAAATTTCAAAAGTGGGTTTTAGTAATCCTGGTGTTGGTGTAGTTGTTATATTGCTGTTCTGAAGCTACTGTGGGTTAGTAATAGGCCAGAGCAAGTGAATGATTAATTATGTGTATTCAAATTCCATCCATGCTGCTATCACAGAGAACCTAAATTCTGAGTGTATAGCAGGGAGAGACATGTGATGCGCCAAGAAAAACATGCTCTAAAGAAGTATCAGTGTGGACCACTGATAAACTTCATGTAAAAAAATACTAAGAAACAAGGGACATCTATTAATGAACACCAGGACTCCCAGATAGAGGTCTTAGGATAACTTTTTTCATTTAAAAAAAAATAAGATTTTCTACAGAAGTGATAGTCTTGGGCATGAAATACATGAGATGAAATGATTCAAGCCAGCTCAAAAAGGTGTTGCTTTAGTCAGGGGTCTCTAGAGCAGTGGTTCTCAACCTTCCTAATCCTGCAACACTTTGATACAGTCCCTCATTTTGTGGTGACCTCCAACCATAAAATTATTTCATTGATACTTCATAACTATAATTTGCTACTCTTATGATTCATAACGTAAATATCTAACATGCGACCCCTGTGGGGGTCATGATCCACAGGTTGAGAGTCACTGCTCTAGAGGAACAGAACTGATAAAATATATATTAGGCTGGCTTACAGGCTGTAGTCTGTCTAGTCCAACAATGGCTGTCTCCATGGAAAGGCCAAGAATCTGATAGTTGTTCAGTCCAAAGGCTGGGTGTCTCAGCTGGTCTTTGGGGCACATTGAAATTCTGAAGAAGTAGCTCTAATACCAGTGAAGGAATGAACTCTTCAGTGACAGTGAGGGCAAGCAGGCAAAGAGCCAGCCCTTCCTTCTTCCAAGTCATTTATACATCATATGGGCTGCCACCAGAAGGTGTGGCCAGATTTAGGGTGGATAGTCCCACCTCAGATGATCAATCAAGAAAATTCCTCACAGGTGTGCCCAGCTACTTGGGTTTTAGTTGATTCCAGAGATAGTCAAGTTGACAACCAAGAGTAGCCATCACAGATGTATTCAAGAGAAGACTGCTATCAGTTGAAAGACATCAAAAAAATTCTATATACTTTTTTATACTTAACATGACTTTAAAAACCTCTTTATCTCTTAAAAGCCCTCATTAGTCATCTTTAGAGATGGCTTCTAACCTGAGAAATGAAGAGAGAGAATCAAGCCTCTACCCTGCCTTTCCAGTAAGAAGTCTGAACAAGAAAAGACTTGAACAAGTAGCAACATGGACAGATGATCACCATTGAAAAATCGCTAATGGATTAGTAAGCTTGTGAGTTGATACTACAAAGAAACAGTCAGCAAAATCCAAATCATAGGACACCACAAGTTAGACACAATCCACTCGGACCAATAAGTTCAAAAGGACCATGAAAGTAGAGCTTAGACATTTAAAAGGCCAATGTGAGGCCTGTACTTGAATTCCGGCTCAAGCAAACCAAACTTTCAAATTACATCTATAAGACCATTGGAGTTTTGAAGACTAAAGCCTTGGTCCACTTAGTAGAAATGGGTGCATGTAGCTCGGAAGGAAGTTGTAGAAAGCCTGAGAGGGGGTGGGACTTCCCATGATGCATGGAGGGGTGCTGCACTTCCAAGCTCCTTCACTCATGATCCCTAATTAACACATCAGTCATCACCATAGGTGACCACAGAACAGATCTGACAAAGTAGGGGCTCTGCCCTCCAGAGGACTAGGCTGCACTCCTGACCCTGTCATCACACATTGCAACGTACAAACAACACTTGGTTTGATAGAGCCCTTAATTCCCATATTGGTAGACAGAGCTTCTGATTTTAAGCATGACTTATGATTCTGTGATGTTGGTCGGAGCTGGATGGCCAGCAGAGAGTGGACTAGAACCCATGAAAAAGCCAAAAGAGATACATTTTCTCTTTCACTAGCATCCCCAGAGAGTTTGGCTACTACAAGAGCAGACAGGCACATTGAATCCTCAGGGGTGGTTCTTCATTCCATTTCCTCTTGCTTTCCATTTTGAAGGGCCCAGGGTCCCTTTCAGTGTGTGAGAAGTCTTGTTCTGGGTAAAACAGTATTTTGGGTTCATCTGCACATTGCTGAAGTTAGTTTCTAACTGTTAAAGTTTTTTGGTTTGGGGTTTTTTTGCTTGTTTGTTTTAATGCCAGTGGCACAGCAGCTCGAGGCCTGGGGGATGTTGAATTTGGGAGATAGCCTCATCCCGAGAAAAGCATCCTTGACCCTGTGGGAGCTTGTAGCCTCTCCTTTGGGAGATGTGGGGCTGTCAGACTCTGTTGCCTTCTTGGCGGGCAACCCCGAGGGCTCCACCAGGTCAGGTCATGTACATGCTCACTCTGCTTTCCCCAACTCTGATAATTCACTTGAAAAACAAGTTTGCCATTCATTCATGACACGAAAATTCTCAAGTTTCTAGCATGAGAGAGGAATCAGAAATGGAGCAATGAGCAGTCCAGATGGCTCATGCAGTTCTCTTTTAGACTATGACATCACCAGTGAGTCTATAATTTCCTACCAATCCTCCCAAGCTTTCCATAATGCTTTGCCCTGAAAAATACAAAAGTATGGATTCTTCATCTTATGTTGTCTTAGCTTTCTGTTTCTGTCTCTTCGGAAGGGAGAGGATGGAGGGAGCAAAGTGAGCAGGACGGAATTGACAGATCCCAGGGACCTTTGCAGAGCAGAGGTCTTCCTGTCTGCATGTTAGAGCTCTTATCCTGAAAGAAAAGAGCCTCGGGAAAGAGTTCTGGCTGTAAAAAGTTGAGCCCAGAAGGAGAGCCCTAGTAGACAAAGGAGAATGTGTTTGCTCTGGCCTCTGCCAGTTGCTTCTGAGGCAGTCTCTGAAGGGGTGCTGTCAGCCTGAAGCTCGAATCCCAGACAGGCCCAGAGCTAAGGACAGAATCAAAGGCGGCTAAGTGTTAGTGCATGGGGCCAGCACACAGGTGTTTCAAGACAAGGTGACTTCTGAAAGCTGATCAGGCCACTAAGCCCTTGGAGCACCTGGTGAGACAGGTGAGAGGTTAATTTTGGAAACTGGACCCTAGCTTGTATCTGTCACACCCGTCTCCATGCATGCACTGGTACACACACACACACACACACACACACACACACACACACACACACACACACATGGGTGGGGGGGGGGTTTGAGGGAGGTTTTCCTTGTGAATCAAATTCCCAGTCCATGACAGTTCTGCTAATAGGTAGCATTCATACTACTGCCGTCAAGTTAAGCAACACACACAATTATATTCTTTGGATTAAAACCATGGCATCCTTAAGTTTTATACATCCTGGGAGAGTTAATTCCAAATCTTCCCGAAGCTTTCTAGGAAGTACATACAAAGCTCTCTGATGTGATAACTGTCTCCCCAACAGCTTTCCCAGGCTTCAGAGATGGGCTGGGGATCTAGGATCTCTTCCCTCCTAAGACTACGGATCTCTTGCAAACTGCACCATTGTGTCTCAGAGTTGAGAAGACAAATGGGAGACCCAAGCAGGTAACATCTGAAAAAGGCAAGCAGTGGGTAGACACATGCTCAGTGAAGAGGACTCCATGAAGAAGTCAAGGTAGCTCATCTGCCTCGGGAGACATTCACTTTCCCAGACTGGGGAGCAGCCAGCAGCTCTCATAGTAAAACTTGAATTTTGGCAGACTCAGCCAGCATGATGGTCACACGTACTAGGGTCCCGAAGCGCACTGAAGGAGGTTGCTCTAAGGGACAGGGATGGTAACAGTGAATGGAGGGAGCAGAGGGTACTGCCCAGGCTTGTGCATAGGACAAAAAGACATACTTATGGTTTTCTTGTGGAGGTTCAGAACCTCCTTTTAAGTAAAGGGCTTCTTTCTTACTGCCTGCATGTCTCTTCGGTGGAAGTGGTGTTCATTTGCTTCCTGTATTCTTTACAGAATCTCTGTTTTCCTTTTTAAAATTAGCAAACCTCAAAATAATCACCTGGCTAAATAGGGAGATGAAGATATAAAGATTTTCTTTCAAAAAGGGAAGTGCTCAGACACAGCTTGGAACAGAACTATGTATGTCCCAACAAATGCCTCACAAGTTGCAACTGGTCTAAGTAGAAATTGTATTTGTTACTCTATATGCAGCCTGGTCCAGGCTACTTGAACATGTTTAGAATGTTTACATCAGCCTACACATCACTGAACTCAAGGCCAGTTTTTTTTAATTATGTATTTTTTATTGTGTATGTGTAGATGTTTTGCTTGCATATGTCTCTGCACTGTGTACATGCAGTGTCTGAGGAGGCCAGAAGGGGGCACTGGAACTCTTATAATTAGAGTTACAGAAGGTTGATGGCTCTGTGGGTGCTGGGAACTGAACCCAGGTCCTCTGGCTGTTCTTAACTCTGAGCCATCTCTTCAGTTCCACCCAAGACCAATGTTATAATGAATTGTTGACCTCCTCATATAGTTTCTGGGACAGTGTTCTTACTGAAAGTGGAAACAGGAATGACTGTGGAGGTGCGCCTCTACCCCACTGTAAATGTGGGACATCTTATTGATCCTAAGCTGGAAATGGTGGTTATTTTTACACCGTGAACAATTTTCTTCAAATTCTGATTCTAAGTCACATTTTCCCCAGTCTACCTTTCATTGGAATGTTGTAAATGCTTGACTCAGGCAGTGGACAGTGGAGACCTGTATCTTTTTAAGGAACACGTTACTGTGTCACTTTGAGGTTAATGGTTCACAGTTTAATTGGACAGGAAACAGACCTCTGAGCTGGGGATGTGAGGTGATTCTGAAAGAAACGCTTTACACTTTTTCTATTTGCCCGTCTCTCTACACTGGGATAGTAACATCATATTGACTACACAGACATGTCTATACAATCCTGGGCCATAAATCAAAATGACTGCTCCAAGGTAGTGAAGAGAAAGGAAGCATGGATAAGTCACAACTTCAAAAGACTGACAGGGATGCTCATAAAGCAGGAAGGGAAGTAAGTGTGGGGTACATGCAGCGGTGGCAGAAACCAGCCAGCAGCTCTCAGGGTTACAAGAGGAGTTATTAAAAGGCAGAGTGGACTTCCAGTTTTCCTAGCTGGCTGGTAAGGTGAATGTAATCTCACTTAGAACAAAATGCAAAGGATCTCCCCTCATTAACAACTCTCCTGAGTACCCATAGCCCTCCCTGGAGACAACAGTTGGCTTCTGTTTGGGGTTATCCTTCAAGAACATTCTAACACAGTTACAGTTGTCTATGTACACAGATGTCTACATAAACATTTAAAAACTTTATGATAAGAAGGTAAACTTTATAAATCAGCGGCTTGTACTTTGTGAATACGTTTTACCCGATTGCAGACTGTGGCAACTGTGAACCCTGCTCAGTGTCTTTTGCTTTATCTGCCCTTTACAAAACCCGATCTTTCTGTGTTGAAATTAACGGGAATCTTCTTTCTCTAGACATACTTGGCATTAATATAGATCTCGCTGTGTGCAATTTCAGCTTTTGTCAGTTTTATTCCCTGCTGATTCTTTCCATCAGCCATGCTTGTTACATTGAATAGACCCCTGACAGTTTGCACGGGGGTCTCAGAGAGTCCAAGAGGGAAGTCGGAGCGACTCCACCCTCTTCGTGCTTCTCGGTTTCTCTTATACTCAACCCTGCGTTCTCCTGTTCCTTCCACCATGGAGCACAGAGCCACCAAAGTGGTTCAAAAGACAGTCAGTGTGCCCTGAGCTGCTCCGAGAAATGGGAAAGTGACATGAGTCATAAGGACGTGTCTGTGAAACAGAAATGATCTGACACTGGGGACGCCAGTGTACTGGCAGAGGACCCTGCAATCACTCAGAATGGCTCCCTGTGCCTCTCTGTTTGGTACATTCTCTTGACAGTGAGGCTCAGAATGGCTTCTGAGACTGACTCATCTATGTCATGGTACTCCGGGTACTCGAAAATACCCCCCAAATTTCTTTAAAATCAGAAAGCAAAAACAACTGTTAGGTCAAAGAAAAAGTTTTACATATACTATGTATAAATTCTTTATACTACTAGAGTCATACAAATCATTTTTAAATAAATGCTTAAAAAGCAATTCAAGACATCTAAAAGAGGCTTATAACAGTCGAATATCCATGAAAATGAAATTATAAGCCTAGAGGCAGCCCCAGGTACAGCAGCCCCTAGAAGAATCCTGGGGTAGAGGTAGTCCTGGTAAGTACTCCCTGGAAGATAACATTCCCCAGCACGATAAAAACAAAGCTTGCTTGTTCAGAAATACTCTACATTTATGTGGCCAGTATTTCCTCATTTTCTTGCAGGGAAAAGAAGTTCAAATACTACTCGACCATCGGAGTGGAGTCCAGCCTCCTAACTGCCTTGGTGGCTGCCCCCAGTGAATATAATCACCGAATTGCCGGTCCAGGTCAGTTTAGACACACAGAGGAACTAGCCATTATACCAGGTCTTTCATCTGGATGTCACTTCTGTCTTTGTACCTCATCACTTCCTCTGGGAGCTCCAAATAACTGCTTTGGGAGAAGCCTTCACAGCATTGCTAAGATGGGAACCCGGGTGGAACTTCGATTATTTAATGCAGGGCCAGACTGAGCAAGTCAAGGTGCTCACAGCCAAGGCTGGCAACCTGAATTTGTTCCCTGGAGCCTATATGATGAAAGGAGAGTCTATTCCCAAGAGAAAGTTGTCCTCTGATCTCCATATGCATGCCATGGCATACAACTGACCACCCACACAAAATTAAAATGTTTTCATTATTTATTTATTGTTTAACTTTTTATTGATTCTTTGTGGATCTTCACATCATGCATTCCAACCCCACTTATCTCCCCATCTCCTCACATCTGCCCTCTGCCCTTGCAACCTCCTCCGCCCCCGAAATCAAAGCCAAATTTAAAAAGAAAAACCAAAAACCAAACCAAACAAAGAAACAAAACAAAAACAAAAAAGAAGAAGAATCTTGTGGTAAAGCAATACTGGAGATGTATTATGAATGTAGCTATGCATGCCTCCCGCCCCGCCCCCCCAAAAAACCCCAAAATTTAATTTGTTTCTGTCTGATAAAATTTCTGTGAGAAGTAAAATAACATGTTTTTTTTTTTTTTTTTTTCTCGTGAGATGTCACCTCACTACACACCTCAGACTGGCTTCAAAGTCCCCATCCACCTGGCCCAGCCACTCCAGTGCTGAGAACTCCAGCCATGGGCTAATGTGACTTCTTCAGAGGGAAGCACCAAGTGCATCTCCTCTGTGGCTGCTCCCCACTTTCTCACCCTCTTCAGTACCTGTCATCGCCTCCCAAAAAAGTCAGACACAGAACGGGAGTGTGAAGGGCCAGTGGCCATCTGCTTTCTCTTTGAACTGGGTCCCATTGGCTTCTTGGGGCTTCTCTGCTAAGACAAAGGAGCTGGGCTGCACGATTTCTCTGTGTATCTTCCAGGAACAACAGACCCATTCTTCTACCTCCTCTACTCTTTCCTTTTTCTTTTTTCTTTTTTTTTTTTCTTTTAAGGATGCCATTCTAAAGTGCCCACCCTCATGTTGAGGCCTGCTCCCTCCCTCTGAGGTGACAGCCAGAAACAAGCCCTATCCACTGGACTTAGCATGCTCACATTCTTTCCTACTCCATGTCATTACAGACCCTCTAACACTCCCTGCTTAACACTCCCTGTTCCTCCATGGAGCTCTATACCACAGACATGACCTCAGAGCGATTTACCCTTAGCCCTTTGATTACATCATGGCTTGGCAATTTGACCTTTTCTCCCACCAGCTGGAAGCAAGAGTTTTGTTTTCTTCAATAGATAAATACGTAGCTTCCTTAACAGGCAGGCAATAGAAAGATTGGGCGAGAGGTGCTTGCGTTATGATTCATGAACTATTTGCATTTGAGTGGAGACAAATTGGGCCATTTGGATGTGCTGTGGATCAGCAACCTCATGCTGAGCAGCCCACGGGAGCTCTGTGGAGCTGTGATATCCCATGCCCCCAACCAGACGGTGCTGATGAAATTTCTGGGAGCCAAATAATGTTTCAAAAATAACACATTGTATTACGTATGAATTGTTCCCTTTCTAACGCTCCATCATATTAAGAAAGGAATCAGTCTCCTTTGCAGATTATACATGTACCTGCTCACACAACTGGTCACTTAGAAAGTGAACAAGCTGCTTGACAAGCTCTCTTCTACTGGGAGATTTCAAGGCACACACCATGCTTTCATCACTGAACACCCTGACTTGGAGATACTCCATGTTAATAATTTTAGATTCATAGAACATTTGGGCATAAAATGGAAGCATCCATGGGCTTCCTGCATCCCCATCAGAAATAAGCCCTCCTACAAAGCCCTTTAGTAGACTGATTCAGTTGTTACACTTGATGAGCCTGTAACTGGCACAATACTGTCTCGTAGAGTTTGTGGTTCCCATCCAGGTTCACCACCAGTGCGGCACACTCTGTGGCTTTGGATGGATGTGTCGTCACAAGTACCCACCATTGCAGGGGCCCTGGGGAGGAGTCTGCCTGCCTCCTATAGTTTGGGTGTGAAGTGTCCTGTGGAGGCCTAGGGTTAAAGGTTTGCTCTGTAGCCTGAGGAGTTGTTGAGAGGTCATGAAACATAGCTGGAAGAAGCTTGTCATTGCTTGATTTGTACCGTTAAGAGGGATGCTTGGATCCCAGCCTCTTCCTGACAGCCATGAGGTGAATATAACTCCTTTGCCATGTGCTCCCACCAGGAGGCACCATGGACCACAGCCCCAAAGCAGTACCGTCAAGTGATTACAAAGCTACATTAATTTTTTCCTTTTCACTCATCATCATCCTCCTCCTCCTCATCATCATCATCATCACCATCACCACCACCATCATCATCTTCATGTGAGCTATGCATATGAGGGCAACTGTATACCATGGTGTGCCTGTGGAGGGCAGAAGACAACTTTGTGGAGTCCATTCTCTCCTTCCACCTTTATATGTGTCCCAGGGATCAAATTCAGGGCACTAGACTTGTGTGGCAAGTGCCTTTACCCACTGAGTTGTCCTGCTGTCCCTGAACCTAATTTCTGATTCCAGGAACCCAGATAAACTTTTCTTTCTTTTAATTTGATTAGTTTGTGTATTTTGTAAAATGATGAAAAGCTGGCTGGAACGACCCCCCACACCCCATGCTCCCTTCAGGTGTCCGTTCCCCTGGACGCCACTCACCATCCCCTCAGTGTTACTTTCTCTAGAACACAGCACAGTGGCAGTCACATATAATGTAGCCTTTGCAGATGAACATTTTTCATTTAGTGATGTGTGTTGAACTCTCTTCCATGTCTTTTCTTGGTTTGATCAATCATTTCTTTCTATCAGGAAATAGCACTGAATCCTCTGGTGTAGAAGAGTTTCTTTACTCATTCATCTACTGAAGACTAGCCCTAATCTTCTGATTATCAGCAACATAGATAATGAGGCTGTAACATCCATGTGTAGTGTTTTATGTGGACAGCTTCCTACTCCTTTCTTTCTTCTTTTTTTTTTTTACAACTGTATCATTTCACATTATGAAGATATTTCATACATTCTCTACCTTTAGTGAACATTTAGGCTATTCCCAGGCTTTTGACACTACAAATGATGTTTTAATGCATAGCCTTGGTAAACGCATTCTTAAGATAAATTTCTATGAGTGGAATTTCCAGGTCAAAGGGCACAAGTATGTCATCATTTTGATGTATATTTCTAAACTGACCTCCACAGAGGTTGTTAAAATGTACCCTCCCCAGGAGTGTGTGGGAGTCCTGATGTTCCATGGCTTCTGTTATTCTTTCCTGATGGAATCTTTCTCCATCCATATCTTCCCACGACCTTGCAGGAAGGGCAGACCAGCTGTCTATTGGCCCTCTGCAGACCAGCTACATGGTCTTCTCTTCTTTTGTGTATTGATGCACTTGGTCATGGGTTCAACGACATTGGAGAGCAGAAGTTTTTCCTGAAGCACCTTCTATTAAGGGTCTTCCAGAAGGTGTACACATTTAATGGTAGACAAACAAATAGTAGCTTCTCACTAAACGTCTAATGACAATTAATAATAACAATTCTTGTGTATTTTGAAAACCCCTAAGTCTAATTAAGAATATCTTGGAGCTACTGACTAGACCACACAGTAGTAACACATGAGTCAAATGATAATGATCAATCAAGAAATTCTGGATGTATTGGGTTGTTATTTATTGTGCTCTGAGCACCATGGCTAGAAGTTTTAGAGTCCTCCAAGTTTTATGAGTTAGATGTTATAGTATCTGTCAGATTCACACAGGTCCTGGAAGAAGCATCCTGTTACTTAAGCAATGAGGATTTGATATAAAAACAGGCGAGAGCATGAGGTAGTGTGAGAGTTGCCAATGTCAGCTGAATAATCCACCCTGGATTCCCAGCTCCCTGTGCTGCACTGCGGAACGGCAGGTACAGTTTCCAAATGTTGCTCAGCACTCTTTGTGACACCTACCAGAGCTCAGAGACTCCCTATGCCTTTGTTCTCCTGGAACTCCTGAAAGGAAAGATTTGATTGGTTCTTTTCGGATTCATCCACTAGGTGCGCTCATTGTTCAACTGTCTGGCCCAACTTCCTCAGAGGCGGTTTCCCTCCTATGGGAGTCTTAAGTGGTGGCCTGTGTCCTGCAAATGGCTTTGTTATCTAATCAGCTGTAACTAGCCCAGGGGACTTAGTTTCACTTAAAAGTGAAATGGCATAAGTCATAAGAACTTACCTGGGGCAGAGGGAGAAGTCAGTTGAAACTGCTTTCTTCCAATAATAGTTGTATAAGGGAAAACATTTTAAGTTTTATAGACTTCTGCATGCCATCCAGTCTGATTACTATCTGCACACAGCACAGGCCCATTTTAACATATCAGCAGCTCGTGTCTTCTTTCACGTACTTGCTGTTAACCCATGGCCCACCCCTGGTTAGCCAGTGAGATACGGAAAATCTATTGCCTGCAGGGATCATTGGAGAGAACAAAAAGAAAACATTAATCCTTGGCCTTTGAGCTGCAAAATCTGAAGTCCAGATGTGAAACAAAAGACTCAGAAGATTATATGATCAGAAAAGAGCCAGTTTTCTGACCACCAGACACGAGATAAAAGTTCCTTGAGCTTGAGCGAGAGGGTGAAAGGAGAGCGTGGCTGAGGAAGTCTGAGGAGGCAGGCTGCACTGTTCCTTCTCCGAAGTTCCAACCCACGAGGAGGAGGAAGGGGTGAGGCAAGAATGAGAGACTCCTGGGCACAGCCTGGAAATGCTGTCAGGAGCAATCTCTCTCATCCCAGGCAAATAGGACAGCACTAGACTAGAGAGAGAGGGCAGCAGAGTGAGCCTCGGCAACAGAGCTGGAGGCCGCTACAGAGAGGACGAGCAGTAAAGACAGGCTACATTCTCAGGAGCCCGTGAGCCTTAAGCAACCTCACTCTGGGCCCCCAGAGGAATGCAGAAAGGTCCCACCAGTCTGTTTGGGCAGACCGTCTGGGGAAACAGAGCTCTTGCCTGATGTATGCTAGTGAATGTTTGAGCCCCCACATGGCTAGGAGTCCTACAGCAGATGCTCTGTGCACAGAAGGTGACAAAAGTTGACAAATTCACTCTGTGCAGACTTGGGAATTCTTAAGCAAATGACAGAGCTGTGCAATGGCTGAGATTTTCGTCTTTAGGGAAAGTAGAGGTAAGGAAAGACCTTTTTAAAAAGTTATTCACAGATTAAGTCTTCTGGGAGCTTTACCAGGAACGTACGCATCCTACAAGGGATGAGATGCCCTCCCTTGGAGAGAGAAATGCAGGGAAGTAAATAAGAAACATTCCTGCATGTAGACCAGAACATAGAGGGAAAGCTGAAATGCTGCTTCTCAAGATTCGTTTTGCAGTGTCCTGCTGTCTAGGGCTCCCATATGACCAGCACTGGGTGCATGCATGCTAAGTTGTTTTGGGTTCTGTCTTACTGAATACCCATGTTTCAAGTCCCCCAACCCTTTATTGTACCATATCACTTAGGAAAAACTAGCCTTAAATATTTATCTGATTCTCTCTCTCACTCTCTCTGTTTCTCCCCCTCCACACACACTTAAAAAGCCCACAAAGATAGATAAAATAGTAGATCCCCACATATCTATCACTCAACTTCGTTATCAACTCAGTCTATCTTGTTTCATTTACATTATAACCCATTTCCACACACTATGTTATTTTGAAGCACATCCCTGAAAACAAATCATACACTTTTGTTCATAACATCTTAAGGATATTAAACATTAAACTGATTCTTTAACATTATCAAACATGCAAATGTTGCTTGAATTTACAATTACCCTAACTTTTCCAAAGTTATACTTCTTATTTCCCAAATAGTGACCTTCACTGAAGGGGCTTGGCAGAGCTATCAAGTCTCTTAGTGTATCTATTCTGCTTCCACCACCCCCCATGTAATTATTGCTTAAATAACCCTGACCCTTTGTCTTGTAGAACTTCCCACAGTCTGCGTTGTCTGATTGCATCCCTGGGGCTTTGCTGCTCTGTCCTCTGGGTTTCCTGTCTTTAGATCCAAGAATCTTAGCCAGATGTTGATTCTCCTCTTTGTTTTGTTTTGAATTTTTTTTGGGTGTGTGTGTATGTTTGGGGGGCAAGAATTCTTCATCTGTGCCTGTAGCTTTCCCAGCAGGTAGATCACAATATTTTGTTGTCTCTCTTTTAGTATAAGCAGCAATATTTATGCTCGTTCTGAATAACAAGATAGTAAGAGTCTTATTTTCATGTATCTCCTTGTGCATTAGCTACAACAATCTATGAGAAGAAATTCCCCCATCAATAGTCAGATACCTGATGGTACTATTTATTTCAGAAAAGCCAGATAAATCATTGATTTTTCAAAATAAAGAGCTAGTTCCCTCTAATGATGACCAACTGGTTGTTTTTGTTTTACAGTATCATTATGAAACTCTTATTTTTATGTGTGTTTTGTGCATTTCAACTCATTGTAGCTCTTATGTATGCTCCAAGTTTCTTGTCTTCACCCCATGGTAGCTCATGATCTTGGTTTCTGTGTCTGGAAAGAGGCGCTTCCTGTGAGGTAGGACTTTCAGTTTTGAAGCAAGATCATTTTGGGGCAAACTGGGACAAGCTTGCCATCTTAACCTCACTGGTCTTTCTGCCTGTCGCTTTGGGTGACATAAGGAATTCTAAGTTCACCCTGTGAATTTTCTCCTTTAGATTTGGATTTAGCTATTTCTCTAAGAATAATTACTTTCTCTGACTAGGGAACAGATTTAAAGGACTCAATCTTCTGACTTCTTCTAAGCATCAGGTTTTGCTTTTGTATAATGACTGAGTTATTATTCTTACCCCATCTGGGTGGTTGTAAGGACCATATGCAAATGAGGCTTACAAAGCCTGAGGCCTGGGACACAGAAATCATGATGATGAACGCTCACTGTATCGGCAATGCTAACGATACACCACATCATCTCAGGGAAGCATCCATACATTTAGGGTGAGCTATGGTAAGGAAATATAGATGGGGGCAGGGACTCTTTAGACATACGCTATACAGTGTCTGTGAACTGGAATGTATTCTGCGTACTTCGTTATTTTTAGACTTTAAATTCAAACCATCAGTGAGTCAAACCTTTCAACAAAACATTAGGCTGTGCAGTCAGATCTGAACCCATTTGTAAAATGCCTTAGGATGTTTGGTTTTGACACCTGAGAAGCCTGTGCTTATGGTAAGTTTCTTAGCCTGCTACATATGTGGACAGTGAGGGGAAAAAAGTTTCATTCACATTAATTGAAAAATTGTATATTGAAAGAGACTCTGAAAAACTAGTATCGGAGACAAAGGCAGAAAATAAGCAATAGTACATTCCTTAGAAAATGGTGGAGTCCATTGTAATCATCAACTATAAGTTATACTGGCGAGTCATGAATGTCACTTCCACGTGGGTTATCCATCTGAGCCAGTCTTGGCCGCTCGTTATAGTGAGGCCCCGTGTTTGTGATGTGCACCAAGGAGAAGCAGATCAAAGAATTCTTGTTCTGTGAACCGTTGCAAACAACTACAAAGGGTCGGATGTGTTCAGTCCTGACATGAGCGCCTTTCAAAAGCGTAAGTTAATGCCTGACATATGTGAGTCCATTTGCACTGATGCTGCCCCTGATATCCTAAGAAAAAGTCAAGGTAGATTGTATTCATAAGAGGCAGGCAGGCCCTCTTATCATTAGCTCACAAATAATGCACCAGGATGCATTAGCCCTGAGCACTCCCCTCCAATGTTGAAGACTGGATTGAGTACTCTGGTATCATGGTACATTTTATCAGAGGGTTTTTAGTGCAAGAATTGAAAGCAAGGACATTACTGAGAAATAATGGTTTCAATAAGCAGAGGCCAACTTGATATTTTTCTCAGTTGAGTATTGTTTTTTTGAACAATGCTTTGAACTCTCAGAAACTCCTTCCATACTCTTCCCATGGGATTTTCTGGTCATTGCTCTTTTCTTTGATTTCAAGTTTTTGGTTATCTCTTTTTATCACTATTTATAGCTTGTTTCATGAAGCTCATCGTGAAATCTATTGAGAATTTCTTTATTAGAGCTTTTATTTCTTTAAGATTTAAAGTTGCATAATTTAGAAAAGATTATTTAAATTAATTAGCATTTATTCATTTGTGTGTGTGTGTGTGTGTGTGTGTATGTGTGTGTGTGAAGGCCATGGAGGCAAAAGGACACCTTTGTGGGGTTGGTTCCCTCTGTGCACCTTTCTGTGGGTCTTAGGAATCAAACTCAGGTTGTTAGGTTGGCATGGTAAGCCCTTATTTCCGAAGACATCTCACAGCCCCACAGAGTGTACAGTTTCTTTTTTCTTTTAACTTTTATTAATTCCTTGTGGATTTCACATCATGCATCCCAGTCTCACTTATGCCCCCATCCCCTCACATCTGCCCGAAGCCCTTGCAGCCCCACCAAAACAAAACAAAATTTAAAAGAAAAACCAAAACCCAACCCAACCAACCAACCAACCAAACAACTACAACCAAAAAACAACAGTTCACTCTTTAGTCCATACATCTTTACTTGCAAATGTCCGTTGTTCTGAGTCATTGATCTGCTTTGAGGCCTCTGGTTTCTGTTACACTACTGATAATGGGCTCTCACTGGGGCTCCTCTTGGATATTCTGTTGTCCTGTGTCATGGAGAACCTGCTGTTTTGGATCTGTAGGTTCATCCCCTTCACATGCTCCAGCCGTTCTTTGATGAGGTGGATGTTGGTTTGGGCTAACTCACAGTCCTGCTTCTGGACCTGAGTGGTAGTAGAGTTGATCAGCCTGCCAGCTTTCCCTCATCATCACTCCTTAGGTGAGCTCTCCAGCACTGCCTAGGCTAACTCACCCAATACAGCAGGCAGCAAGGAGCAGGGTCAGTTCTGCTCTCACGCCCTCTGGTCTGGCTCTCTTGCATTCATATCACCAGGGCCAGCTCTACCATTTTGCCTAGACAAGGTGCAGGGCCCTCTCTTCCAATTGTTATAAGGGGTATATGTGGGAGGTGGAGGCGAGGGGGTGGGGAGGTAATGCAGCTCTCCTGCTCTCATGGCCTCAGGGCCAGCTCACCTATACCCATGCCAGCAGGGTCAGCCCTACTGTGCTGCCTGGGCTAGGTATAGAGTCTGCTTTCTGGAGAGCTGCAGCCAGTGAGGGGCAGGATCAGCTCTCCCACTCTTACCACCCCAGGACCAGCCTCTCCCATCAGCAGTAGGTGGCAAGGGGTGAGGGGCCAGGGGCAAGGGGACCTCACCCTTGGTACCACATAACAGACAGTGGGGCTAGCTCTCCCATTCTCTGGCCTTCAGGGCCAGCTCACTAGTACTCCTGCCAACAGGGACAGCTCTACTGTACTGCCCAAGTGAGGTGCAGGGCCAGTTCTCCCCAGTGCCACAGCCAGTGAGAGACAGGGTCAACTCTGTTCAGACCTAGAGGATATAGTCTTAATCTTAGGGATACATCATTAAGTCAAAACTCAGATGTGTGTATGCATTTCTTTTGGTTATATGTGTTTTAAAATTATAAAATGATACTTTTCATCCTGGTTTATTCTTATTCTTTTTCCTTACAGGATAAAAGAAGTGAATGGAAGACTGCCTAGTTTGCTTCATATTCTAGTAACTTTGGCTGTATGAATGCCAATGCCTTGATATTTGAGATACTTTTTCATAAAAATTAAAGCTTCCTTACAGATGTCCATTTTCTTTATAAAATGTCCTTTTAAAAATATTTTTTGTCTTAATCTTCATGAAAATTTTGTCATAATTCTTTTAAAAAATGTCTTGGTTGCTAGTACAAAATACTCTGGTTGCTATTACAAAATACTTTAAACCAGATAATTTACAAACAACAGATATTTGTTGTTCATAGTTCCAGAAGCTGGGGAGTCCAGGATCAAGGTGCCAGTGGAGTCAGTATCTGGGGGGAACTTTGTCACATAGATGGACTCTTCTATGTCCTTATATGGCAGAAAGCAAAGAGGGCTACCTCAGTCATCTGGGCACTAATCTCATTTATGAGGGCAGAGTTCTCCTGACCTAATATCAAAGAACCCACCTTATCATATTGTCACCTTGAATGTGGATTTGGATGGAAATAAACTTTCAGACCAAAGAAATTAATGCTGTCAGGAGATCTTTCTGTTGTATATCCTGCTCCACTTCTGGCTGTCTGTCTGTGTAGCATATATTTGGATTGTGCATTACAATTCAAGCTTTGAGTCATTTTTCCTTCAGTAGGTTTACATTTTTGATATGAGAACTGGTCAAGAGTGGATCTTCCTTAGTTACATTTGCCCTTCATTAAGCTATACACACAAATTAAAGACATTTTTATTTATTTTTTCTGTGTCATCTTTGGTTTGTTATTGCATGCGTATTTTTGTTCTGAGAGTGCTGATAGGCTTACAGTGTTTCTGGGCCCCTTTCCTCATGACCTTGTATCTTTATGTACTGTTTTATCAAGTTTTACATTTTTTATATAGTCTCTGATGACTCAGTACAATGAGAAATCACCACACTTATATGGATCTCAGTCGCCTATCTCATACCAGTCAGTCACGGCTTGCTATAGCTGCCTATGCTGTACACTCAGTCATGGCTCTTTATGTCATTATGTTCCTGGTTGCTGGTTTATTGTTTAAGTAGTAGGTTGAGGGACCAAATTACCAAAGAAGCTCCTACTTACACAGCCTTTTCCCTTCTCCCCCTCCCATGTCTGGGTTGCGCTGGGGCCATTATTTTTAACTTATGTGCTATTCTGTAATCACAGCTCCCCCAACTGCTCCATCCTATTTCTGTACTGGACAGATGCAGTACTTTCTCTCACTGTAGCCATAGCTACTCCATCTCCTGATTGTCATCTCGGTTTTGTTTGAGAAAAGACATAGTTTTGTTTTGTCTTTTTTTTTTTTTTTGCTTCTTCTGATCTTCTTGCATCGTTTGAAATGTTAAACAGCAATTTGTCTAGGTAGAAAGTTCTTGAGCCACATTTATTATGAAGACTTGACAGCCTCACCCCACCTATGTTCTAGTAGTTACTGTTGCTATGACAACCTCTGAAGCCACACTTCAGTTTTCCTGGTACAGACATGAAGGTGTTTTTATGCTCAGAACCTACCCCTGTCCTTGAAGCATAGCAGCTTTCATAAGCCAAAGCTGGGGTGAATGTTTCTGACTACCCCCGAGCCATGAAGTCGCTGGGTTCGTATCAAACTACGGATGTAGATCTTATTGATCCTATTACATCTGTTTTGTTTCCTCTAATAGGGAGAAGTTAAAATTTCTCCAGGCTTCCTTTCTTCTTTTCTCACTAACACTCAAATGCTTTCTTCTTTTTTGTTCATTTTCCTCAAACATATTCTTTTTATCCCTGCTGTGTTCCTAGAGTACCTTTCACTCAACTCCACTGTTTATTGTCACTTCTATAATTACTTTTCATTTCTTTCCAGAACCCTGTAATTTTCTTTTTAATGAAAAAGCCCAATCACTTTCAGCCATTTGATTATCTCTCACTGGGGCCAACTAACTATTCTTTGTATTTTATCTGTGTGGTGTCATATTTTCTGGGATGTCAGTCCACCTTTGATCCCACCCCTCCGTGTGCTTTACTGGCAATACATTCTCATAATGCTCTGTGTGAACTCTTTTGGAAGAATTCCCCTTCTTGTTTTATGTGGACTGTGCCATATTGGTAAATTGTTGCTGTTCCTTTCTCAAAGGATGACATGGCAGAGAGGCCAGCAAAGTGAGCTGGGGGTCAACTACCACCTCAGATTTCTCTTTGCACTGTGGCCTTGTCAGGAAAGTCACAGCCTCAGCAGGGAAGTCGCCCCACCAGCTGTGATCATCATTGTGGGTCTTACTGACTTTCAGATGCAAGGTCAAATGCCCACTTCTTTGTGCTAGTCTTTAACAAGGATGCTGTAGCATGTCTTTCTTTTCTCATTAAGCTTGGCATCTTCTTGAAAGTAGCCCTACTCAGACCCCACTGCTCTAGAAGGCCAAGGGTTTTATGCAGGGGTCAGTTAGGCTCTGTGCCTCCTAGGCTCCATTCTTATGTGGGTTTCTGGGATCTAGCCAGACTTCACTGATTGGTCAAGTTCAGGTTCATATCAATTTTCTTTTGCAATTTTATTTTAGTGGTTTTTCTTGGTTTCAGAAAAAAAGAATGGTGAGGTATGGTGCTTCTGCAGCACCACTGGGGACCTTCACATGTCCAGGAAAGGATTCTGGATTCACTTCTCAAGCTGAATCTCATGACCAACATGATCTGAGGAATGAAAACAGGATTCAGACAACAGCTTGTGCATTCTCATATCCACAGCTGATGGCTGTCACATAGCTTAAGTGTATTCATTGCCATCTCCACAGCTGATGACCATCTCAGAGGACCCTGAGGTAAGAACAACCTCTATTAGTATAAACCCTGGTCTCTTTTATACATGCTCATTGAACCCCAAGTGTGGCCTCTAACTCCTTTGGAAAAAGTTCCCCATGGGCATCACTAAACAAATGTTGGCTAGAGAGAGTTAACCAGTCCTTGATCTATCTAGCCTAGCAGGAAAGAAGATATTTTGAAGAGAATTGTTGTTTTTCCACAGGCTTAGCAACTGCACCTGAATCTATTGATATTTTAACTACTGTCTGTGGATGCCCAATGATCCCAAGTCAGCACCCCACAGCCTGGTGGGACTGTCAACACTGGCTCTGTTGCTGCTACCAATGTAAGTAAGTAATTTTTAATTAAATCTCTATCCTTCTATTTACCAATAAAGACTTGGGAGTCAGATGTTGGGGTAAAACCTGCTAGTTCAGAGAGGCTGAGAAGCAATGAGCTGACCTTCCTTTTTGGCCGGAGACCCAGCAAGAGAGCATGTCACTAGCCATCCCAAACCAAAAAAAGACTGTGAAACTCCAAGTCCCCCTCTACTCCTTCCTGTGGGTCTCTCTATCCATCTTTCTGGCTTCTCCATATGGTCTATGGCTAATTCCTGTCAATTAGTTGCTGGCTCTGTCCCCTGACCCAAGGTTGATTTTATTAATACAGTCTCAGGTTTCACAGTGCCATTAAATATCCCACAGCGGAGAGTCACTTATGTTATCAGACTGTTGAAATAATTGGCACCCAAGAATTAAAAAGTTCCCCAGGACTCTCATGTTGTAGGAAGAAAAGACTGAGTGAAGCTCTGGGGCCAATCAAAGGGTAGCTTGTGTCCAGGTAGTTCACACAGTTCTTCCGACAACTGTTAGAGAGACTGGAGCTGAGACAGCCATGGGTCAATGATAGGAGGGACCACAGCTTGATCAGACCTTCTGGTTTGCCTTCTTTTTAGACCTCATTTCAGGATCCTGAAGGTGGAGGTCAGGGTCAATGAAACTCCATTTCCTCCTCTCCCACTGTGGCCATACTGAATGAATTGTCTCTGTCTCTTTAATTGACATATTAGGGACATGTAGCCAAACCAGTTTGCTAGGCATTTACCTTAAAAACTCTAGTAATAACTTTATCTTTGCAAGTATATAATCATTAAAGCAGTTTTTAGATATGGTAAACCATGCTATAATTCTCACAGCTTGCATTTGCTATATTTTACGCTGAAAAAATTAAATAACAATTTCCTCTCTTATTTTGATCTTTTAAGATGATCTTTTCAGATACTTGTTAATACATCATAGCAGAAAATATTTGGAAAATAGAGGAAATGTAGGCTTTGGTGAGCATGCAGAAGTGAGGTGCAAAAAAAGGAAAGAGTCATGGACCACCCTTGAAGATCATTCAGTGATCTCCTAGTCATAAAACGCAAGAGCTTTTCTGAAATCTCATTCCCTGTGTATTCTGGAGGCTTTGGGACTCAAGTATATCTGGCTGTCATGGTGTGATACCATAGAACAAGGCATGAGCAGGGAGCTTGCTGTTGAACATTGGAGGTTGACAGGGAGACTGCAGATCTATGATGGAAGAGACAATCATTGAAAGTGTAAGAAGGTTGGCTTGGCGGGGCTTGTCCATCTACTCTGCTGGGATGAGGGCAAGCTGCTCTACCTAAGACCAGCTAGCAGTTGCTGCAAGGAGCAGGGCATTAAGATACACATTACTTTGTCATAGGAGTTTTGCCGCTCTTGCCAATCTTTGTTCCAATGGTCTCTCCTTGAAGCTACACTTTACCATATTTTCTCACTTTTAATTTGTTTTGCCAGTCTGTATATATCTTTGAAAGGTATTCTAAGTGTTTTTCTAGAGCAGAAAAGGACATAGGAAAAGAGCAAGAGACAGCAGGAGAGAGGGGACAACAAATCATGCAATTTAAAACACAGAACATAGATGAGGAATTGGCAAGGTGAGGTGGCTGTGGCTTGTTCTGCTTCTCTGATCTTCCAGCATTCACCCCAATACCTGGCTCCAGGTTTGTTTTTATTAATAAGACCTTCTAACAATTCGTGCTATATCTGGCACCCAACATGGGGCACCAAATGTAGATGAAATTCTAAACAGTCTTATTAAATAAACACAGAGCCAAATACAGAGGTAATAGCTGAGAGATCAGAGTGAATAGACATGACTAGCCTTAGCTTACCACCAGCAGTAGTTTCCACAGAGTGAGATTCTTCCTGTCTAACATGTGCTTTTATTGCCTTCCTTTTCTGCCTTCTCATTGGCTCTAAGCCCAGCCACATGACTTCCTCATCACTGTCTGTCTATACAGACCTCCAGTTCTCTATGGTTAGTACTGGGATTAAAGGGTCGTGACACCACACTTGGCTGTGTCCTTGAACACACAGAGACTCTGCCTGCCATGTAATCGAATTAAGGCCATGGGCTACCACCACCTGACTTCTATTTATGGCTTGCTGACCTCCGATCTCCAGACAAACTTTATTTATTAACATCCAAATAAAATATCACATTTCAGCACAAATAAAGTATCACCATAGAACATGGTCCAAGGAAGCCAACTCTAGAAAATCTTCTGAGACTATGGGGAGGGAAACTGGAAAATGGGTAATAGATCCCAAAAAATTATTATTCATTTTCTAGGTAAGATAATGACATATAGATTTTTGAAAAGATTTTATCTGGTGGTAATATGCCACAAATTGTTTATAAGTGAAAGCCATGTATGCCTGAGATGTCTTAATTTGCTAAATGAAAAAAAAAATAGTAGACAGGAAATGGGAGAGGAAAAAAATCATAAAATTTTTTTGTTTTTTTCTTTTCCTTTTTCTTTCCTTTCCCTCCTCTCCCCCCACCGTGTGTGTGTGTGTGTGTGTGTGTGTGTGTGTGTGTGTGTGTGTGTGTGCGTGTGTGTGTGTTTAACCATGAACATGATGGCACCTTTCACAGAATGGATGTATTTGAAGAAAGTTCTAGAAGGTCTCAAAAGTCAGTGTGAGGGCATTTCACTGAACTCCTATCATGTGGGCTGTCTGAATGGCCATACAGTGTTTTCAAGGGGTTAATAGAAACCTTCAACTTCAGGTTTTAATGAGGAAAGCAGAAAGGAAGGAGCAGGTGTTTATCAAGCACTTAATGCATTCCAGTTCCCTTGCTTAGTGCCTTCTTATATGGTCAAAGCTTTCCCACAACCTGATTGGACAGATATTCCTTCTCTCCTCTCTGTGTCTGCATAACTGTGGTTTGTTGGATGGGAAAGCTTATCACTCTGCATTCCCAGTTACTCACACTTCCCACCAGAGTCATTACAAAGTAAGTTCAGAAGGTCCCCAAGACAATGCTTGGGCAGCCATCTTGGCTGGCTCTGGCATTCATGCTGTATTAATGGTGCACGTGGATATTTTCTCACTGGTGAACTAAGAGACTTCAAAGTCAGCCAGAACGATGTCCCACAAGACAAATGTTCCCTTGAAATGAGAATCTCCATTACTAGCCACATTCTGAAAGCCGCACAACGGTGGGTGTTACTCATAACAAAATAAGAAATTAAGGACTTGTGGCCTGGAGCCAAATGACAAGGGTTGACTGCCAGCTCTGCCGTGCCATAAAGGCAGTGACTTGTCATTTCTGTATGTTCCCAAGTCGATGTGTATAATGGGGAGAGCCATAGTCCCCTCTCTAGAGGTGATCATCAATTTTTAAATTGGTTTGTGCATCCACTGTGTTCGCCACGTGTAGCACCAGAAAGCTCCCTTCAATACTGACACACTCCGTGCGGCTTTCTAACTTAGAGCCTTTCTTTTTCTCTAAATTTAAATGAAGTCATGATTTGGAAAATGATTTTATTATTGAGCAACATTGTTCCAAAAAAATGTGTCATGTAAAATTTTCTAGGATTTACAATAAAATATAAGAATAGGTAATGTGAATTTTAATATTTTTGCTTTCTCCATATGTCGGGTTAACAAGCTATATTATACTCGTTGTATATACCAAATCTTGGAAACATTGTTTATTTACCCTCATAGCTCATTCCAACTTGGACCTCACATTTCAAGTATGTAATACTCTCATGCAGATGGTGGCTGTTGTGTTAGCTCGGGGAGAAAGCCTGCACCCTCACTTCACAGAACAGCAGGAAGGAAGACTGCAGAGACAGGCAGAGTTGGACAGGGAGCCCCCCGGCCTAATGTGGCACACAGGTCTTACAATTCCCTATAAGGTAAAGTCTCAGGTACTTGGCACAGATTTGGGCTAAGTGACTTCTCAAAGTCTTGCTATGTCTATAAAACTCACTGCCTTCCAGAAAACCAAAGAGGAGAGGAGTGAAAGATACTTTAACCAAATTACCTTGATTTTCAAATTTGCTCAAGGACCAAAATATGGCATCTTGTTTATAAGCCAAGGAGACACCTTCCCAGTCACTACGCAAAGACTGCCAGGCTCTATATTAAGTTATACTTCCCATGACATCTGTCAGGTATTTGTTCTGAGCTAGAGTGTGGGGAAATAGATATGAATAAAAGCCTGACCTACCTTGTGCTCTTTAAGGTCTTCTGAAGGAGTCTTGCATGGGAGTGTGTGCTCAGAGTCTGCACCCCTGCTGCTCTTCCAAAATTTGTGTTGAAATTGACTTGCCATTAAAACTGTGCTGATAGGCAGAGCCTTTGGGATGTGATTACAGGACAAGAGCAGAGGAGAGCATCAAGGGGAGAATGAAGACCATGATCCAAGGCCCAGAGAAAGGAGGGGATTTCTAGGCCTAGTTCATAGTGACAGGGTCCTTTCCCACACTTGGGGTGCATGCGGGTGTTGATGGAGAGCCTGGTCCATTCTGTCAGTGGATATTAAGGTGTGCTTGAACACTGGCCTATGTAGAAGGGAGGGACCAGGGGCAGTCCCTTACACACATCTTTTCCTTGAGGTCAAGTGCATGGTCAGCCTCTGAAGGAGACTCCCTGAACTCCTCTAATAGCTTTGGTTACCACCTCCTTGCATTTGCTTACCCAGCTGTGGCCATCTTGTGTGTAGCTGTCCTGAGACCAGGAGTTCAATGAAGAGGTTCTGTCCAAAGTACTAGAATCATCTTATACAATGGGGATAGCCAATAAATATTCTCTAGATGACTTTGAAAATTCAAAAATATTTGTCAAACATGAAATTCATATGGATAGCCAATGGGCACTCAGTATATTCATGTTTGGATTTATTTACCCACACAACACATTGAGGAATCTTAGTGGCTTACCTGACTCTCTTAGCTTATGATTTTAATGTCTATTTCTGACCCACTGGCTTATGTATGACATCTTATTGGGATTTATCAATGAACTTGCCATTTGTGAACATTATCTGTTTCATTTTAGCCCTGTTTGGTTCTTGTCTTTCGAGCATGCTGTCATCCTCCTGACAGAATACAGCCCTTTTCAACTGTGGAATGAGATGGAATGCTTGAAGGTACTCTGCAAAAGAGAGAGCTCTGCCATTGCTTCCTGGGTATTGAGATTTCATGCCTTCTAAGGTAAATGATAACTTTGGGGCTTCCATTTGATGTGGACTTTTTCAGGCATTTATTTGGTAGTTGTTTCAAAGGTGCCACCTTCTCCTCTGAGTATCCTGTCCCATATTGGCCTATCCCCCAGAACTTGGTCATGTTTAATGGTCTGGAGTAAGAAATTAGTGACCTAGCTTTTCCACCCACCCAGGAGAAAGATCATATCACACATTCTGGGCACAGAGGACCAGGCTACGGTGAGTCTGCTTGTGGGACAGGTTATTTCTAGTGCTATGGCTAACTGCATTTTATCTAACAAACTCCAGGGTCATTTCATCATCCATGAGGTGGGCTGAGCACAAGGGTCATGCTATCATCCATGAAGTAGGTTGAGCACCAGGGTCATTTCATTATCCATGAAGTGTGTTGGGCACCATGGTCATTTCATCGTCCATGACATGGGCTAGGAATCCTCTTTTTCTTCCTTCACAAGAAGGCAGTGGATGTCAAGGTAAAGCCATCAGCAGTCTTAGCACCTTACATGTGTGCACTGGCAGCCGTACAAACACCAATAACAATGACTGGTTCTTCACTTTCACAGCATATCTACATCTGTAGACAAAATGATACTTTGTTGCTAATATAAAATTCTGTTGGCTACATCCAAGGGGATACTTACATGTATTTCTGTCAAGAGAGAACATCCCCTCCAGGCCTTCCTGAGAAATGATATGATACAAAGGTCAAGGGTGCAGCTCTGGAGGCTGACCCCACTGGCTGACCTCGCACCTGTTACAAACCTGTCCATGCCTTGGTGGTGGAGAAATGAATCTATCCTTCTTGGGTTTCTTTGAGGTTAAATGAACTCAAGGTACACACTCAGCGTGGAGCAAACGCTCAGCTGATGTCAGCCAGAATCAAAGGGATGCTGAACAGCACTACCGGCTTTCTCTAATATGGGACTTCTCCACCATTTCAGTTTCTTCCTCTTTTCCTCTTCCCCAGACTCCAGCCACAGTCCACAGAGCTTGTCTTTGTTCTTTTCAATTTGGGTGGTGACAGCAGGTCAATAGATCATTTTTGCTAGCAATAGCTCATAATAACATGCAAGAGTTTGCTGCATCATATGTTAACCTTATTGAATTGTGCTCCCCCATCTATTAAAATGTGATTTATTTTTAGACATTATATTGCTGGATAGCAGGAAAATGCTCATTTTCCTGTCCACTTCATCAATCACCTTAGTGCTGAGCTGATGAGATCCCAACAGAGTGGCTGAACCATGATTTACTTCACACCAGTGCATCTGTCTCAGTTTTAAATATATCCACCTAAGACATGCAGGTCAACGGATGTGAGAAGGGCTCTTGGCCCAGTGTTTAAGGAACTGTTTTCTATAAGGGATTGAACTAGCAGAAGAGCAACTTGAATGAGGAGAAGAAACAAGAATTCCAAAAAGCAAAACAAAATCTGGGGGAAGATAGCCAAGCAGGCCTTGGGTGTTGACTTCTGGGAAATTAAGAGCCAGATTTCAGACTGAGACGAGACCATCTGTAACGGACACTATCTCCTTTCTCCAGAAAAAAACACAGAAATACAAGAGAGAATAGTTCTAGAAAAAAAAAGCTCCATTGAAACACGGAAGGACTGGAGAAGCCCATCCAACCCAGTGCTGTTTGGAGAACTGGAGGGGAGCTTAAGCTCTGCATGGAAAAATGGAAGAAGTTGGTAGTGATGGTGGGAAGAGGAGAGAAAAACCAAGAAACATGATAAATGACCAGAGGACTTTTAAACACTAGAGAGTCTAGCTGTCACTGCAGTATTCATGCCGGTTGGTACCCCTAATGCAGTAAAGTATGATATAAACAAGCTCCTCATTGGAAGGAATCGTGGAGAAAGACTATTTTACATCCTGAAGATGAACAAAAAACAACAGCCTTGAAACAGAGCAGAGAACAACAGGCAGTAGACACCAGAAACTGGGGCAAGTGTGACTATGACATGGCAGGAACCTTTGGCATGCATGGACATCATGGTATGGGTGCCAGCTTTGCACTACATTGCAATGCCAAAGACAGCTAACTTTAAAAAGTAGGGAGGGGCGTTTACCATGCTTACAGTTTTGGAGACTCTGGGGCATGGCCAGTGCCAGTTCAGTTCAGTTAAGAAGGCGCTCTCTTAGCTCTTGTTATTAGGGTGGAGGTACCTGTATAGAGTACAGTTTGCATGGACCAACTAAAGCAGACAGACCGGGTCTCACAGTCCCTGCAAGCACATGTCCCCAGTGACTCAGCTCCTCCTGCCGGCCCCATTCCCCAAAGTTTAAAACTTCAATCATAATGGACTATTGAGAGGGATAAGTAATCTTCACCAAAGCACGGATTTCACAAGCTTTGGATTTGGGAGAGTCCACCTGAGGGACAGCATGTCACCAAATGCTTGACCTACCACACCATAGACATAAACAACGTTCCCCTTGAAAATCCCGTTGACTCTTTGGCACTCGGTCAGTGAATTCTGGATGTTATTGGTCTTTGTTCCTATTCCCTATTGGTCACCTAAGCTGGCTTGTGCTTTTCCAAAGGAAAAAGAGCACCTGAAGGGGGTACCAGGAGCAGTTGGAGACCGATAATAACCAGAGGGAGTGTTGAACCAATTACCACGATTCTGGCACAGCCTTCTTAATTAGAAATCAAACCAAGATGCAGAGAAGACAAAAGTTGTCAAATTTGCTCTGTAGAAAACTCACAAGTGTTAAAAAAAAAGAAAAGAAAAGAAAAAGGAATGACGGGAAGTTTCTAAGCAGCCTTGGACACTTGAAGAACAGACTGCCATCAAAATCCCTGATGATTGTGAGTCCTGTGTGCGGACTGGTCAAAGGGCAATTTTGTTACAGCCAGCCCAGACTGGTTTTGACAGCTGCCAGCAAAGGCAAAGCTCTGCTATAGGTCCATTAGCACATTTGAACCCACCTGCTGCTGTGGCCCATTTACTAATGCGGATAAACAAGCCAGCCAGAACCTTGAACCTCAAAAGCATGAAAAGGCCTAAGTCTTTTCTGAACACTTGGGGCTGGCTGTGTGGTGTAGAGATAATGGATAACATAACTTCATGCTTCTGTAAGCAACAAATAAGAAATTTAAGCCCACGAAAATAAAAATATCTGTATGAGTCCTTAACGATTCCCTTAAGAGAATGTTTATGATAACTTAACGTTATTTTCCATATGGTAATCTTACTAATAAAACAAATCTGGAAAAGCTGTCTTGGGTTTCCTTACACATTACATGCCTTGTGTTTTATGGCTGTGAGGTCATAGCTGTGAAACAGCCCCTCTGACAACTTGGCTATGATGTGTGCTGTTGTATTTCAGTAGCTCCATGACTGTGCAGCAGGATGGATGAAGAGTTCATTCTGTGTAGTCACCGCGGAGACCATCTGCATCTCCACTTTTACCCATGAAATGCAAAGGACCAGAAAGCTGGAGACAAGATGTGGGACTGACTACAAAAGACTTTCCACTATGCCCACGTGAATGAGGAAGATGCCTGGCATGCCACTTTTCAAAGTGCCTTCTCCTTGGCGGGTGCCTCAACCAATTGATAGGAAGGGTTTCGGTTTTAGAGAGAAGTTGAAATAGCCCCCGCTGCTTTGAAAATGCAGACCGTGCCACACACCCCACTCTTCTGATTCTTTGATTGTTATTGTCCCCCTAGGGTCACCAAGACTGCTTGGAAGTCTCATTTAGAAGCTCACTAGATCAAGCTGTCCAAAGAGAAGAAAAGGGTAGCATCTAGACCACAATAAATATCCCAAGCAGATGTGAAAAACAGGGCTGAAAGAAGACGGCAGTGGAGCATAGCTGTATACCCAGAGAAACCTATGGTTTAATATGACCTCAAATTATCCTTTCATACTACCAACAAAAAAATACAGAGATAGGGCCTGGGGGAGGGGTCAGTTAGCAAAGTACTTCCTGTACAAGCATGAGGTTCTGGGTTAGGATTCCCAGCACCCACATAAAGGAGCCAGCCACAGGCTGTGCATATCTGCAGTTCTATTATGGGGACAGAGGTAGGAATATCCCCAGAGCTGGTTGACCAGCCACTTGAACCAACTGATTAACAGTCTCAATAACCCTGTCTCAAAAGATAAGATAGACAGTACATAGACACAGACATATGCGCACACACACACACACACACACACACACACACACACACACACACACTATACCCACCCACTCCCAAAAAAGAAACACAGAAATAGTCAATGTGGCTTTATTTAAATAGAGGAAAAATGGAAGCAACACAATTGAGAGGAAATACATGTCTAAAGATATTATGTTGTAGCTAGCTATCCAAAAAACACTGCATAATCATGATATATATATACTTACTGAAAGAAATAACTGTTTTATAGAATTTTACAAAAATATAAGATGCAATACTTCATACAATTATAATCAAAGTTGAGATATATAATCAATTTTCTCTGTTTAAAAATATTTGTATCTCTTATTTGCAAGAGTATGTGCATATACATGTATGTGTGCACATGTGTTCACACAAGTTCACCATGCATGCATGGACATCAAAGGACAACTCTGGGGGTTGATTCTTTCCTCTACCATGTGAGTCCCAGGGACTGAGAGATTAAATTCAGGTTGTCAGGTACAATAAACATTTCTACCCCCTGAGCAACCTTATTGACTCTTAAGAGATATATTAAACTACTCTAAAAATGATGTTCTTTTAATTATCGAAAGTTCTCCAGTGACCATCCTCAGGAAGCAGAAAGTGTTGGAGGAACAGACACAGTGAAGAACTTTAAAATGTGTTCCAAGTCCACATCTGAGCTTCTTGCTGAGGTAGGATGCTGCTGCACAGCTCCACACAGCTGGATACTTACTGTGTAGCCCAGTCTGGTCTTGAACTCATGGTAATCCAACTGCCTCAGCCTCCCTAGTGCTGAGATTATAGGTATGAGCTATTAAATTTTATAAAATTGGTAACATAAGCTAGACTTCCGTTTTGATCAAGATCATTAAAAAAAATCACCATCAGAGGAGAAATACCAACATCCATAATCCCCACAATGCTGCACTAACTGAGGTCTCTGCATCAGCACCAAATACGGAGACATGGGATGAGAACTCCTAGGACTGCACTTTTTAAAATCATAGTGGTGTTTGTTTATATGTCATAGCTTCCTCTTCTTGGGAGACAGGGCATTAGACTTCTTTCAGAAGGCACAAGTTTTTAAAATAATTTTTTCAACAACAATAAAATCCCAGCTCCAACAAGACCTGCACCTAAGCAGGTCTCCATTTGAGGACGCTCACTTGAGAAAGATGAACTGCAAGTGGCAATCTTGATCCTCTGCATAAAAATGTTAACTCCAAACACAAGTCATGACCTGCTCTGTTTCTTGTTTGGAGGTTGATTATCCAGTTCACCCCCCACCCCACCCCCACTCTTTGTCTTACTTTTGTGTCCTGTGGTCTCAATCCCCTGCCTCAGGAGGAAAGATGCAGTTTAGCTTCAGAAGGCATCAGCCCATCCTGGTGCATTTGAGCCCTTCCTGGTGAGTTTCAGTCCATCACCGGCAGGGAAGACACAGCAGGGTGCTCACTCTGTGGCTGTGGAAGCATGTGACCAGGCTATTCACACCAAGGTGGAACAGGAAGAAGAGGAGACCCGGATCAGGGACCATGCCCAAGTTAAAAAGTCATGCTCCTAGTGGCCTACTTCTGCTAGCTAGACCCCTGATCCTAAAGGTCACACACATCATACTGATGACAACAGAGGACAAGCATTTAGAACATGGGTCTGTGAGGGCAACTTCAGATTTTCAGCACCCACATGGAAGCCCTGGGAGCCCAGCTGCCCCAGCTGAACACATAGATGACAGGTGCAAGAGGCCATGCAGGCCCAAGCTGGTCCTTGTTTAATCGTGAGTGCAGACTCTCCTACAGACCAGATGAAAATGTTCTAGTCTTTTAGAGCTGCTGCTAACAGTAACATTTATTCACAACTTTATCACTTAGTACAGTCTACAAGTTGCTCATGTTTATCACTCGGACTGATGCAAGAATGCACGTCCACTGACTATGGAAAATTTGGCAAAATAAAGAATAAAGAAAAAAAGAACATTTTTTTTTCATTATCCAGCCTTCTAAAGAGGACACTTGTTAACCGTTTCATTCATTACCTTCCTCTGCATATGTGTTTACTGATTTCACACCACGTTTGGCTGATTTTTCTCACGTTTGCTATCATATGTGAACTCATTCAGCCACACAATGTTGGGGATTGATCTCCATTGATATTTAGACCTACACCACAATGCATATATTGATGTAAACTGCAGGGTGTGCAGATAAAATCTTTAAAATGGCCACTCTTCCTTGGGAGCCTATCAAGCAGAACAAGCAAGGGCCCTTAAGACCCTTGATACAGTTCTCTGAAAAATGGTATGAATGTGGAGGGGGTCCCACCAAAGATGCTTCCTCCAATCCCAAGTTCTCATCTATTAGATACAAGAAGGATGCTGGACCGATTGTATGTATGGTCTCAGTGAAATCCAAAACCAGAATAATCTTGCCATGAGTGAGTGAAGAATGTGTACATCCCCAAACTCACCATCATTCCCCCGGAAACCATGTCTTGCTTTGCTGACATTGAGTATTGCATCTTTCTGGGACATGAATTTCCCTGTCCTCTAAGAATGACCAGTAGAGTGTGGCTGAGGTGAACTGGCTTTTCTGTCACTACTGATGTTACCTTTTCCCTGCTCCAGTCCATCCTCCTCCTGATGGCTTTGATTATTCTCCTTCAGCTCAGTTTGTGGCTTCCCCTTTGCTTACTCAGCAATACATCTCCCTTCTCTGTATAAGTGAGACAGTTGTGTGGCTTGGTCTATTTAAGGAGCCCCTGGCAGTAGGATCAGAATCCATCCCTGGTGCATGAGCTGGCTTTTGGGAGCCCACTACCTATGATGAGACACTTTGCACAGCCTTGATGCAGGGGGAGGGGCTTGGACCTGCCTCTACTGAATGTGCCAGGCTCTGCTGACTCCCCTTGGCAGACCTTGCCTTGTTGGAGGAGGGAGTGGGGGTTGGGTTGGGGGAAGGAAGGCAGGAGGGGCAGGAGGAGGGAGGAGAGAGGGATCTGTGGTTGGTATGTAAAATGAATTAAAAATTCCTTAATAAAAAATATATTGAAAAAAAAAAAGCACTCCCACCCAACCTTATTTTGTTTTTTCCTTCCACCCAAAAGGTAGCTGAACCAAGACTAGCAGAATATTTTCTGTTCAGCAGGCCGTCCATTCTGCTGAAGCCCATGGCCAAGTTCTGAGATGGCCCCTTTCCCCAGCCATGCCAGTGCACACCTCCTCTGGGTCTGTGCACAACTTTGGTAGATGTTTGGACTTGTAAATGCTACAAGAAACCAGAGGAAGTCAGCTGGAACCTCATCTCATTCTCTCGGGGCTTCGACATCTTCAACTTGTGCTTCTGAGCCCTTCCTCATGTTATCTGCATTCATGGGGTCCTTTTATAAAGGCATTCAGTGGAAACGTCTAGGTATGACTACTCAGCACAGTTTGTGTGTCACCTCTTACCCGGAAGGTCAAGGGAACATTGCTGGAAAGAAAATGATGAAGAGAACAATGCCCCTCGTTTCCAGGATGGCACTGGCCATGGGCGTTTCAGAGTGGTTCATGGGTTAGCACTGTTGGAGCACTGGTTCCAACACAGTCTCCCCAAGTCCTCATTAACCAGTGCCGCACACCAGGAGTGGAGATGCAGGTCTCTAACCCCTGCACAGGAAAGGCAGAGGCCTTGGCCGCAGGAGACGTCATCTCAAAAACAGAAACAAGTACACTGAAGGAAGTGGGTGTGGTAGTTCAAATGTAATTGACCTCCATAAACTCATAGGGAGGGGTGTTATTAGGAGGTGTGGCTGTGTTGGAGTAGGTATGGCCTTGGAGAAAATGTGTCACTGCAGGGGCAGACTTTGAAGTCTCCTTTGCTCAAGCTTTGCTCAGTGTGACACTGAGCTGTGGCTGGGGTCGTAAGGCTCCTGGGCAACAAAACACTGGAAACCTGCCCCAGGTCTGGGGCTCCAGCGCACACATGGGCTAGTGAAGTAAAGGGAGAGAGTAAGGACCAAATGAAGTAACATTCAGACTGGGAAAGGTTATATTTAGGATATACTTGTATATGTGTTATATAACAATTAATGAAGAAAGATGCTTTGGAATAGAAAGAAAGCCAGGAGAGGTGTATGGGAGGATTTGGAGGGAAGGGAGGGGGGATGATATCATTATATTGTAATCTCAAAAAGTAAAAGACATAATAAAAAGAGTGAATAAGTCTGCTGTGTAACTCCACTGGCATAGCCGCGTGGCTCAGCTTCCACCGGCTCTGTGCTCCCACGACTCTCCCATAAAATGTCCACATGGACAGTCACTTTGGTTGAACTGTGTAAGTCCAGGCTGAATCAAAGGATAAGATATTGCTTCCAAAGATTCTTCTGGATGACACCATGGTTGTTTTGCTGCTTATGTGACTGTGGGAACATCAATAGACCCTCCTACTGAGGACCTATACGGTGAGAGACAGAGCAGTTGGTGTGTGGAACATAGAAAAATGAGCCCCCCACCCAGAGCTGCCTTGTAAGGAACTCCAGGTCCGAGGCTGCAGAGGGAGACCGTGTAGGGGTGTGGCCAAAGCAAAGCCTTGCCTCCTCATGGCGGGGGTGGACAAGGGATGGGCAGGGCGGGCGTGCAGCAGTAAGGCCACCAGGTCTACAAGGTGACATGGGCCTGAGGCAGCGAGAAGGAGACAGCTGCAAACACCCTTAAAGAAGTCAATCTACTGGACCAAATGGTTTGCAGGTGGGGCAACAGAGGAGATTGGGGACATACAGGGGACACTCATTACAGTCAACAAGGATTTTTTTTCCATCGTTATAACTGAACGGCATCATGAGCCAAACTCTTTGGAATATAAAAGAAAGTGTCCCTAGACAAAGGACTTCCCCACCTGCTTCAGTTCCCAGCCACATGTCTGAGGTCTCAATACTGCACCACATCCCCAGGGATCCTCCTTGGTGTCCACCTTTGTGGCCACCAGGCTCCAGGGGCGTAGAATCAGGATTGTGAGTCTCGCAGTTCCTGCAGGAGCCCAGCTTTTGCAGGCTTGCCCTGATTTAGTCTGCAGTCCAGTGTGCTGCCTTCCCCGAAGCCCTTATCAACATTTTACATTTCACCATGACTTTCCTGGGCTGAACGTCTGTGTTTTCAATTATGTAGACCCAGGTGAATTTCCCTTCCAGGGCTTAAGGTCAAACATCTCCAGTTGTGATTTCCTGCTACACAACTTGTCCTTTTCCCTTCTGTCCCTTTGGGGGCAGTTTCTCAATTGTCACCGGTGTTCCCAGATCCTATCTCCATCAGATTTCATCTGTATATTTCATTAAGAAGCCATGCCCCATTGGCTTAGTTCACTCGGCATAAATGGTCATTATGTAACCTTTCTCCACCAGACATGGCTAGACACACCTTCCTTCCTATAGCTAGAGGGAAAAGAAGAGCCAGGCTTTCTGGAAGGAGCTGACCTGGCCCAGTTCTCTCTGCACTGTGGATCCCCAACCCTTTGCTTCCACACTTAGTCATGTCTGTTCCAACGCAGGTATTTTAAGACACAATTGTTAAAGTTCAAAGGAACCAAAAGCCAGAATGGCTATGACAGAGTAATCTTGGACAGCAAGCAGGACCTCTGCTGACACATGCTGTCACATGGGCCCCAACAGGCTTCCCAGGGCCCAGTGCATGCTGCTCTCTGTAGGGGTAGGCTTGAGTCAGTCTCTACCAAGGCTTTATCTGCCACTCTCCTGCTCACTCCAGGTCCCATCCATGAGTTCTGCCTTTCCCCAGCCTGCACACTGCCCACACCATCTCTTCTGCTGTAGGGAGCAACCCCAAAGCTGCTTTGAAGATGCAAGCACCCCTTGGTACCATGGCAGCTGCCTCAGTGGCTCAAGAGTAAACATTTGCTTTGAGGTGAGAACTGTATTTTGTGTGGACAATTAGGTCCTCATTTCTTTCAAAGCCCAAATCCCCCTCCTGCTATGTTGACTTCGCTCAGCTCATCTCAACCAGAGAACAGAGACTGAGTTTAACCACAGAACATTTACATCCACTGAGGCTTTCTGAGGACCAGATCGGACGGTTACAGCTTTGAGACATCAATCTTGTTTAATTGCCAAGGCAAGAGACGAGGGCACAGCGGCTCAGAGAGGTTAACAAATTGCCAAGGTCACACAGCTGTTAACACACAGCTACAGGATTTATACCCAGAAGTTATGATTCACCATTTCCTGTTTTGTGGTGCCATGATATTTTATCTTTTCGACTGGACTGTGAGCGGGATTGTTGGAACTTCATCTAACTCTGTCCATTCTTGCCCCATTCTTGATGTAGTGTTTTCCCAAGGTGAATGACTTCTTTAAGGATACTGTGCAGATCCTGTCCTCACCCCAACATCTACCTAATCAGAGACGTTGAGCTTCAGCCCAAATTTCCTCTGACCCTTTTCCTAAAGGAAGATCTGTTTGTGAGGCTTGCGAAGAACAGTGTCCCTCCCAAGGGCTGGAGATCAGAGGTTCACCGAGGAAGGAGGGCAGGTTTTTTCCTCAAACTCCCCATTTCAGGTTTGCATCCTTACCACAAAGCATGTCACAGAACTATCAAACAGTGGGGGTTGACTATATTTTTATTTTCAGGTGCTAACTGGTTAGGTTTGTTGATGTGGTAGCAGTTTTGTTAATTCGGTGATTTCTACAGATGTCGGAATTACCTCCAAGTATTTGAAATGGAAATGGAGGTGGTTCTCCCTGTCTGACACGTTCACAATACATATGGACAATCACTGAAGACGTCTCTGTAATGACTCCTTTTATAACTGGCCAAGCAGAAGTGAAGATACTCTAAAGAGATACCGTTTCTCTTAATCTAAGATTAAGAGAATAATAATAATGAGATGGAGGCCAGAAGAGAGCGTTGGATTCCCTGGAACTGGAGTTACAGATGGTTGTGAGCTGCCAGGTGGGTGCTGGGAACTCAACCTGGGTCATCTACAAGAGGAGTCAGTGCCCTCAATCCTTGAGCCATCTCTTGAGACCCAATGGAAAACACTTTTATAAACCAAAATGCACAAACACAGCAAAATGTGCTTAGAGGACTGAAAGAGGAAACAGGCTAGGAAACAGGCATGCCTAGAGGAACTCTCACAATTGTGCTTTCTGGTGGGCACAAAATAAAATAAATAAGTAAATAAATGAATAAATAAACATGAAAACTGCTTTTAAAAATAGGATTGAGGATATAGCTGAGAGACAGAATGTTTGCCTTGCATCTACAGGGTCCTAGCTTGATCAGCAACACCACTATAAAAAGTTACCTATCACTGCATTACACACCAATGACCTCTGTTATTGTTATACATACAGAAAAAAAAAAAGCAAACAAAACCATTTGTTTAAGCACTGACTTTTAAACGTTCAGCATTTCCCATCAATTTACTGATTCTCTTAAAATCTGAGTGACATGAACAACCATTACCCCAAACGCCTTTACTATCTTCTTTGTAAGAGGTCATGATGGATAAAGGGGCTGTAAAACACAGACTAGGAACACATAAGAAGGAAAATTGTTTGTGGAGAGTGATAACCAATAAAAGGATGGAAAGAATAAACCTCAGAGCAACAGCCATCAAAAAATGAAATCAAACATCAAAAAAATAAGCTAGGAAAAAAAATTCTTTTACACAAAGAGCCCTGATAAATCAATAGTGAAATCCCAAAAATCCGATGCAAAATAGTTAACAATAGAAATGCAAAATCAAATTGCCCACAGAAAAGGAGATAAAGATAGCCTGTCAAGGTCTGACAGGACGCTGGATCTTCCTCAAGTGGAAAAGAATAGCACTGGAGGAAGACAAGGAAACAGGCTGACGAAAGTTAAAAGATGCATATCCGCCAGGGAGAAAACCTAGCAAACTATCACAAAATTAAATGTATTTCTTCCAAGATTCATCAACCTTGATTACTTAGCCTATGTACAATCATAGGTCAATTACATTATAATAACTGCTTTATTAGCTGATCTCATAGTTACCTGGGCTACCATAGCATACATCCTTGGAAAAACATTCAGTCCACACAGTCTGGACCCAACAGACACAGATGATGTGTAAGGCAGTTCTCAGCACGACACCAAACACTCCTTTATATGGCATGGGGTGAAAGAAAGTTCTCAGTTCCTCCATGACATCACAGGACCACGGTCACTTGTTTCTAGTAAGAGGAACTCAGGTGCCTACAATCAGTGAGTGGAGGGGATCTGGAACAATCTGGAATGCAGATGCCTGCACTCCTTCCATCAAACACTTCCCTCTGCAGAAGGATGAGTCAGTCATCAGACCGTCAGACTGTCAGCTGCTGCAGCCTGTGTGTGGATTCCCTGCAGGTAGCCGGAAATAGATACAGATGTTCCAAGAGTTCCAGCCACACAGTGGCACGAGCACACCCATTTTAGAGATGAGAGCACCAAGTTAGACCCAGACAGCAATCATCAGTAGAGCTAGTGTTTATGTTATTCCAAATCAGCCTGAACCTGATTTCTGTGGCACAAAAGGACATTCTAGAAAGAGAGCTAGGTAGTTAAGTACCCAGAATGTATCTACAAGCTATGGCAGACAACCAGGATTTCCTTGAACACAATTCTTGAGCAGCTACTGTGTTGTGTGACTCCTCTGGGCCTGGCTCCTGCCGCGCCACCAGGAGGGTCATCTATCTCTGGACAGGGGTGGCCCCATGGAGTCCAGTGTGGCCACATCTGCCTGGTGCAAATGTCAAATGCACGGTCCTCTTCTCTGACAAGGGAGGAAGGAGAAAGATGGGTGTTTGAATCAGCTTCCCTTTGCTATGGTGGTAAAAAAAAACAAAACAAAACAAGATCATCAAATTAAAGGAGGGAGGATCACTCTGCTCTGCTGCTGTGGAGATCTCAGTCTGGAGCCTTGGCCCAGCTGCTCTGGGTTTACTGTATGACCAACATGGCAGAAATACTCCTTATTTTTTTTGCTCCAGGACAAAGGAAAGCAAAGTGGAGCTGCCCATGTCCTCTTTGGGATCAAGTACACAGTAGGTCTGGATGCTCCAAAACAGACAGGGTCTCTCTTTTCCCAGGGAATCTACACAATTCTCCGCCATTCTTTTGTCTTACGCACCAGGAACAGGTATCAGAGGGGCATTTGGAATTAAGCTAAAACAAACTGGCTTCCAAAGCCACCCTTGTAGAGAGACCAACGGCTTTCATTGTCCCAGAACTGCCACTTGCCTCAAGTCAGGTCATCTGGCAGTCACGGACAAGTTCAGGGTGTCTGCTCCCTGCTGGAGTTCCAACCCCAGCTCACCCAGAGCCGTTCCTTCATGGAGCATCTGTCTGTTCATGCGTGAAATGGGAAGAAAAACAGAGCTCTGCAGGACCGCAATGCCCATGAAATGAGAGTGTAGAGTCATGCTTGGTAAGACAGCCTCCCTGTTGGTGTCTTCCATCCCATACAGCCAGGCTCTGAGCACTCCCAGACTGCAGGGCTGAGCTGGTCAGAGGCCCAAGTCAGTTTCTCTGTGACTCAATGGGCTGCAGAACCGGGGCCAGAGGCCAGAGTTCCTACTGTGCATTCTGCAGGTGGTTCACACCTCTTGCCCTGACTGACTGGCACATAATAGGCTCACAATAAATCTCTCTTAACAAACAAATGCCTTTGTCTCGTTCTCCTACCCACAGTTCCTGGAAGGAGACAGTGTCTTTCCTTCCTCTTGCTTTGCAAAGAAGCCTAGCTGGTGCTAAGGCCTGGCGTATGTTTACCCGTGATGATTTTTCCTGATGTGGTAACATGAAGCGGGAGCAAATGAGAGAAGGGTCCTCTTCCTTGGCAGCTGCGTATGGCCTGAATCTATGGGCAGCCTGAACATAGAGAAGCTCCGCTAGTCATAAGGCCTTTGGATCCTGAACCCCGGAGGTTGGGTGGCACAGCTTCGGACTCCCCAAAGGAGGCTTGGGCTTGGCTCCCATGTCTCCTGCAGTTCCGGCTCCACCAGGCTCAGCATCCTTGCCTGAGTTTTCCCCAGAACACCCGCCTGTCTGTCTGCAGGGTTCCCACTTCCTCCATAGCAGAGGAGTCCCAGGCAGTGGTGGGGTCCAGATGTGCAGGCAGGCTCTGCAGTTCCCACTCCTAACAAGCAGCATATGTTTCTTTGGCTAAAAGGTGTTCAAATGAAATCATTTTTTCCATATTACTTTGAAAAGTTTATTTCATCAAGCACAAAAATGTTTAATAATATGGGTTTCTTTTTCTTTTTTTTTTTTTTTTTGCATCACCATATTGAAGATGTTTCTCTTTTCCTCACCTGGGGGAAAGAACACAATGATATTTAACTCCTTCCTGAGGGGTCCAAGCCAGAGACTTGACAAAAATAGTGCTCTGGGGATCACGTGGTATGAATGATTGATCAAAAGTAGAAAACATTGGCTGCTCACAGCCCACTTAGCGAGGTGACACCTTGGGTTCAGTCCGAACGATGGTTGTAATAAAACAGAGCAGGCCCTGCCGCCAGGCCAGCCTTGCACAGCCATCAATAATCCATTAGGGGAGCACGTGACAGGCTGGCAGCTTCTAGAACCATCAGAGCTCCTTCCACAGAGAGCTATATTCTCTGGCGGCAGCAAAGGCTGATGGGAAAGTGCCCAGGATCCCCAGCGAGGCCTTTCATCCGCCACGAAGCACCTCCTCCTCAAGGTTCCCACCCCAAGTACCCGAATAAGATGAAGCTAAGCCACAGTCATGAGAACGTTCCTCCCTGGTCTAGGAGGCCCAGGCTAAGGCAGTCTGTGGGGAATCTTGCCTGGAAGAGGAGGAGAGGCCAGAGGCACACATCATGAAATGAAGCTACTCTTCTGTCTCACGTGTATCTGGAAGGCTGAAAATCGACAGGCAATTCAGATCCTCACAGTCCACAGCAGGACAAGAAGGCATGGGGAAACTGAGGTTTACCGTCCCATCCCCAGCCTGTGATCATCACTGTCTGAATCTCGGGCATCCTCGAACGCTGCACGTGTTCAAGGCTTGGTTCCCATTCTGGGAAATAACAGAATGTTGAAAGGAGGTGCTACTGGGAAGTCTCCTGGTCACCAGGGCCTTGTCTGTCCTTTCCTCTTGTCTTGTTTCCTGGGCTTGAAATTGGCCTTTTTGCTCTGCTACATATTCCCATCATTGTAGGCTGCCTCGTCCCAAGCCCCAAAGCGTCAGGACCAACCCACTTCGAATTGAAACCTCCAAAACTAGACCAAGGCGTGCTTCTTTATAAGCGGATTGTCTCAGGTGTGTGTTGCCATGGGGAAAGCTGAATGGCACACTGGTCTCCGCCTCTGGTTTTGTCCAGTATCAGCCATCATTTCCGAGCTCCACCTGCATGGCGCAGATGGCCCTTCCTCAGCCACACCTCAATATCAGCTCGAACACACCTTGGAAGGGCTCGGAAGTTCTGGGAAGCATCTAGGGGCGGTGGATGAGGCAGACAGCACGTGCTGGCTCTGTGTACAGCGTAACTGGGCATGGGGTGGGAGGATCTGTGAGCAGAAGGAGAAAGTGGAACTCTCTGTAGAGTAGGACCTTGGGCAGCCCTCACACTCAGACCCTATGAGCAGAAGCAAGCAACCAGCCAATGGGAAGAAGAGGCCCATTCTGACCCATCAGGACTACTGAGTCCATTGGTGAGATTGTTTCTGTAAACAGGGAGGTTCTAAGCCAAGCAGTGACGGGGTGCCAGAAGGTCAGAGAGCTGCTTTGCTCATGGGTGCAAGTGAAGAGAGATAAACATTTAACATTAACAAGATGAATCAGGGTCAGCTATTGGGGATTTGGCACAGACTGAACATGCAGGATCAAATTTTTATCTCTGGAGATATCCCCTGACTTTTTCAAACATGATGTCAAAGAAAGGCCAGACATTCAAGTAACCACAAGGAACCCGGAATATGTTTTTCAGAGTCATGGAGCTTTAAAGAACATCTCTTTCTAAAGAAGGAGAGGCCCATGGCGCCGTAATCAAGTGGTCTTTCAAAATCCTCATGCTTTGCAGCCTTTGTCTATAAAGCCGAAAGATAGATGATTTTGCTTTTCATTTTTAAGCACAGATGGGAGAGAAAGCACAAAGAGCCTGAGGTTCAGTGAGAGAGAAAAAAACGTCATCAACCAGTACTAGATGAGAAGTCTTTACATGGTGTTTGTCTGTTTTTGAGACAGAGTAGTCTTGGTTGGCCTGAAACTCCTCATGTAGACCAGGCTGGCCTCACACTCAGGGATGTTCCTGCCTCTTCCTCTCAAGTTCTGGGATTAAAGGCATTTGTCACTACACCCGGCTCTTTGCTTCTTTAGCAAATGAGGCATTGCCTAGATGTAGGCACAGGGAATGCTATAGGCAGTCACCTAACACTGTTCTAACCTCATCCATTTAATATGTGCATTTTAGCTTTCTGTGACTCCTGTGTGCCAAGGAGTTCAACTGCCTCTGCCACCTGTGCTGGGTCCTGCCCACATTCTCCACACAGCTTGTACTTATTCACACCCCTGCCCTGTGAGAAAATACACCAAAGGTCTGTACTCTCCCTCTCTTCATCCATGCCATAGGTCTTGTTCCATATCCAAGAGTATTGTTAAGACAAAGTAGACCCATGCTCTGGGAGAACAGGCTCAATAAACCCGCTGGTCTTAGGCATAGGGTTAACAGACTCTGAAGGAAGTAAAGGAAGAGAGAAGAGTCACCAAGTAGGAACTTTATAGAGTCCTCGAGCATGAGCACAGTGGTTCCTATTGATAGTCGGCTCGACAGGACTGAGAACTACCTAATGCACGAGCCTCTGGGCATGCCCATGTGGGAGTTTCTACAGTGGGTTAATTGAGAGGGGAAGACACTCCCAGAATGTAGGCTTCACCATCCCATGGACTCGAGTCCTGAAATGAATAAAAGGAGACAGTGGGCTGAGAACTAGCATTCATGTCTCTCTGCTTCCTGACTGTGGATGCAGTGTAAGCAGCCGCCTCACGCTCCCGCCGCCATGCCTCCCTCGTCTAGATGAATGCATCCTCCAACAGGGAGCCGAAATAATCCCGTCCTTCCTTAAAGTCAGGCATTTGGTCACATCAATGAGAAAAGTAACCAATCCATGGAGGGTCAGGAACGTCAGAAATTAAAAGTGGAAGCCGAAGAGAGAGAGAGAGACTGTTAGATGGCCACTACCAGCACCCGCTCCCTGCCTGATTCCTGTTACCTGATACAGGTTAGAGCACCAAGTGCAGAAAAAGACAACACAGAGAGACGTTTGAAGAGCAGCATGAAAACAATTAGGGCTGGAAGGGAACTTTCTCTGATGGCTTAACTCGGTAGAACCCGGCCAAGTGATCATGTGGCGTGAAGGAAACATGATCGCAGTGAATATGAACGGAGCATTCATGGGGCATAAACAAAGGCTTAGTCCACTCCAAGGGAAACATAAATTCAGTGATGTGATGGAAAATATAGACTCAATTGGAGGAGAATTGCCGTATTGGGAAGATCTATTAATCCGCTGACAGTCTCTCAAAGAAAGTGATGGCAGTCTGCTAGTTTGTCTCGTTTCACGGCAGTCTATCCAAGGACCTGGAAAATCCATCTCAGGGAGAGAGCCTTGTGAGCAGGCTGGGTGCCTTCATAAATCTTGTTCAGTTTTTCATCTTGATGATTTTTCTCTCCTGTTTCCTCCCATTCTCTTTTCCATTCTAATGCCAACCCCTCTTCAGATTCATAAACTCCTCTTCCACAGAAAGCTCATCCTGGCTAAGGGAAGAGGTTGCTGATGGGTGACCTGCAGTGGTGTGTGTGTAGCCCTTTAAGGCTTGCATATGAGGCTGTCTTCCTCTGCAGCTCTGGCCTTCCTGTGCTCAAAGGAGTCCCAAGTCCCCATTGCCTGGTGCTAAGAGATTAAGCCTCTTCAGATGCCAACACTGAAAATGCAGAGTTCAGACTCCCCACTTCCAAGGGCTGAGATGGATCAGGTGAGCCAAAGAATCTTTTCAGCTAGTCATGAGACTTCTCAACAGTCTTTTACACTCTTAAAGCAGAGATGTGACAATTTCCCTAATGCTCTTTCAAGGGCTTTCATATTTATCCAAATAGCTTTTAGCCAAGGAAAGGAAGAGGCCCCCTATCGTCCAAGTACCAAGTGAGCAATAGAGTCTTATAAGAATCCAACTGAAGAAGAATTTTGCTGAAAAATCCAAAGAGCAAACCATGTTTCCAGATGTCAAAAAGCCCAAGGTTCATGTGCAGAAAAATATGGCATTCCAGACTTCTCGTCTGTTCTTTCTGTGGAAGGACATAGATGAAAGTTCCAAGACAATGTTTCCTTCCCATTTGTGCTACTCAGGGCGCTGAGAGTGTCCCAATAACCACTTCAGTAAGTACTGCAGAAGCACACTACTGTGTGAGAGTGTGCAATACTGTCCTGAGAAAAAGAGGAGCTGGACCCTGGGTTTTATCTAGTGAAACAAAGAAAATGTTTGCAGAAATACAGGGATGGAGAAAATGATTTTGAAATATGTTCTTTGTTATAACTCTGTGGCCAGCACTTAAATAAAAGGGGATTTGAAGAAGAAAATCCCTGCTTGGCATCAAAGAAAGGCAATTCGGGCTCAGGCTCTCTGCCGACCCTGTTGTTGCATATGCAGGACATCTATACACCAAGCACTCTGTGGCTGAAAGTAGGAATAAATCCCCCACTAAGAAACAACTCCACTGTGTGGAAGCACATCACATCAGGCTCTGCTGACATACTTGGGGAAACCCAGCTTATCTTCCGGGATTTAGAAAGCATTTACTACAAAGAAGAAACCCCAAAGAACAAGTGAGCCTTTTGTGATGGTCCCTCTATAACAAAATACCGGAGGCTGGGTGATGCATAAGAAGGGTTATTTAGATCACAGCTTTAGAGTCTAGAAGTTGGAAGTTGAGCGGCTTTATCGGGGTGGCCTTTGGTGGGAGGTGAATTGGCTGTGTCACATTAGAACAGATGGCATCAAGGAGGGAAGGTGAATGAGACCGGGGGATCTCACAGGGAGACAGGAAGCCACAAGAAAACTCAGGCTCTTTCTGAGTATCCTGTGGTGGTATTGTGTTCCCCAAAATATTGTGCACCCTAATAAACTTATCTGGGGTCAGAGAACAGAACAGCCACTAGATACAGAGGCTAGAAAATGGTGGCACTCACACCTTTAATCCTAGCATTCCAGAGGCAGAAATCCATCTGGATCTCTGTGAGTTCAAGGCCACGTTGGAAACAGCCAGGTATGGTGACACACACCTTTAATCCCAGGCACTAATGGCAGAAAGCAGAATGGTATATAAGGCATGAAGACCAGAAACTGAAAGCTTTTGGCTTGGTTAAGCTTTTAGGCTTTGGAGCAGCACAGTTCAGCTGAGAGGCATCCAGTTTCGGAAACAGGATCAGCTGAGGAATTGGCGAGGTGAGGTAGCTGTGGCCTGTTCTGTCTCTCTGATCTTCCAGCATTCACCCCAATACCTGGCTTCAGGTTTGTTTCTATTAATAAGACCCTTTAGGATTCTTGCTACAGTATCCCTTTCAAGGTAACCAACCCCACTCATGGATCCCTTCTGAGGACACAGCTCAATGATCTAATCACCTCTGTGGTATGCTACCCACAAAGGTTAGCATGTAGGTAACATATTTCCCCAGTATTGCCATACTAGGGACCAAGGTTCCATACCTCTTTTGACACATTCAAATAATCAAAACCATGCAAACTTTAATGATGAAATATTAGCAACAATAAAGTGATAAGCAGGCACCAAGTTTGTACGTGAATGTGTGTCGATGCCGGGGCGTGCCTTCCACTCCACCTGTACCCTTACTTACCACTCTACCCTCTGCAAGTATCTCCTAGTTCCTCCCCACCCCTAATTTATCAATCCAAGTGTGTGTCCTCTGCCACAAAGCAACTTTGTCTCATACCTTCCAAGTGAGACATGTGCGTACCTTCACTGGAGTTCCTAAGTTTCCCAACAGGCTAGGGACACCTTGCCCACCTCTTAGTCAATTGGCTTCTTTGAGAACTCGCATCCTTTGCACTATCTCTGGAGCTCTGGGGGGCTGGGTTCTTGATATCACCTCTGGTTCTGATCCCTGATCCTGGATTTCCATTCACGCATCTATTTATCAATAGTGTGCACATCTTTTCTCTCATCTTATACTGGACACCCACCCCATTCCACCTACCTTGCCAACAGTAGGCTTTACTGAAAGTTGGGGCTTGCTATGGCTTTAATGTATGACCATCCTCCCCAAATTTGTACAATGGAACCTAAGACCACACTGTGGCAGTATAAAGTGGGGATTTTAGAAGGTGATCCAATGAGGATTCTGCCCTCAGGAAGGGGATAAAGAAGCCTCAGGAAAGCATTCAGATTCTTTTTGCCTTCCTGCCTCCCTCCATGTTAAAGTTTGGTATCAGCCTTCTCCAGACAACGAAACGGTAAGGCAACATCCCAGAAGCACACAGAGCTCACAAAGCAGTCAACCTCAGGCACCCAGAGTCTGAATTTTCCAGGTTCCAGAACCACAAGAAAGAAATTTCTGTTGTCTATACAACACCCAGGATATGACATTTTGTTAAAAAGAATAGATTAATCCTGAGCACATGAGGACAGGTGAGCAAAATACACATGAGGACACAGCAAAATACCACAAAAAAACCCACTACATTTTGACATCCTATGCCTAAAATGCCTCCGCACTGGCAACTGGGCGTTCCTTCCCACCCTTTTCTGCCTCTTCTGTAGTTTCCTCCCTTCTCCTTCCTGCTCCCTTCCCTCCCTCCTCCCTCCCTCCTCCCCCATCCCCCTCATTCCCCTACCTCTTGCTCCTTTTCTGCCTTACTCTGCTCTGTCCAATTCCTAAACTCCACCCCTTGGGTCTTGCCAAGGAAATGTTTACCTTAATTCCAGCAACAACCAAAAGCACTTCATTTCCAAACACTGTCGAGGGGATACCCCCACCGAGGACCACTGAACACAGCAATTTTGGTCTGCATCTCCTCTGTAATATTCCTAGTATTAGTTTTAACGCGGCACTTTTACTCTGTGAGGAAAAGTCACAAGGCATGACAAAGCCCACTATCAGAGCAGAGTTTTTTTAGGAGAAAGGAGGGACATAAGAGAGCGTGACCAGGCCTGTGGAAGACATGTCTTCAATGTTGTACCCTCTAGTCAGCAATGACAGTCATCTCTCCCCATCCCAACCATCCTATGAACAACCCAATTGCCTTTTGCACAACAACATCACAGCTCTTTGGCAATAAATTCTTCGGACTATAGACCCAGCCTCTGCTTTCTACCTAATCTGGCAATGCTGACCCTCCTCTCCTTTGCTTTCGCAGCAAAATCTGGCTTCTCCTCATTTTCACCATGTGTGAATTCTTTCTCGATTAGATCGGTGAATGCTGCTCACATGGTTCTTAAGATTCACTCACTGTTCATTACATCATCCGAGGTGTTTTTCAAAGTCCTAAGGGCAGGTCTCACCCTGGACCAGTTGAACTGGAATCTCCAGTAGACAGGTCTCAGGTATTCAAATATTCCCAAGCTCCCCAGAAATTCCATCCATTGTCACCCTGCCTGGGAACTGCTGGGACCCACCCAGCACCTGAATTTTATTAAGCTTGGTCTCTTCCTGGTGGGCTTCTTAATGCTTTTTCTGACTTGGATTTTCTAAAACCCACCCCCTCTAGGTAAGACATGAAATGTTGAATCCTGACAGACTGAGGATCCTGTTCAAATGCAGATTTGGGCCGGGGAGATCTGAAATGGATTCTGTATTGCTAACTGACTCAGTGTTCCATAATATGAGGCTGTACTTTACACTCCTTCTGTATGAATTAACATGTGAATTTCTCTCATGCTAAAAAAACCAAGGCAGGGAGAAAGGGGAAGCTTACTCTGTAATTTGTTCTCTGAGGAGTTATTTTAAAGTATTGCTAAGATTTGTGATCTTATGCAAGTATTTTTTAACAGAGCTATTTCTTAATAAATAAATGAGTTGATTAAAATTGGATTACAGTAAATTAAAACCGCAACGAGATAATATTTGACACTCACAGGGATGTTTATAATAAAAAATAATGAGCCAGCCCTATGGCACAGACCTGTAATCCTAGCTACACAAGAGGCTGAGACCAGGAGGGTCACAAGTTCAAAACCAACCTACATCAAGGCTCCCTGGGCAAATCAGCAAGATTCTACCTCCAAAGTAAAAGTAAAAATAAGGGCAGAGCATATAGCTCAATTACACAGCATTTTCCTAGCATTTCTGAGGCCCTAAGGTTCAATTTCCCGTACTGGAAAAAAAAAGGAAAACTGTAAGGTGTGTGGAGCACTCACCACTCTCGTACTCCGCTAGCTAAACTGTCCCACAGCACCACTGATCTGGAAAGAACCTGGCAGTTACTGCCCCAACTTCAATAGTGCGATCTCTAGTGACTTTGGAGTGATCTTTTCAAAAGCCTTTGGAGGAGCCGGGCATTGCTCTGGGCTCAGGTCTGGCTAGTTTCGGGGAAGCTTTTGGCAGACTATGGTTCTTCTACCCTGTGATGGAGAGAAGAGCCCCCTCACCCACCTCTGCGGATTAGCAGCTGACTTTTCTGCTGTTTGCTTTGTAACTCTCAAGCAAACCTGCCAGTTTCTGAGTTTTCAGAAACGTTGGTGAGGGGCTGGACCATACTTGACAATTTTTCCATTTTCAAATAAATGCAAGTTGTTGCAGATAATAGACTGAGCATTTGTGAAGGATGGCAGCCAAAGTGGACCCCGTAGAGCTGGAAATACTTTCTGAGATAACAGCAAATTAGACACAGACCAGACATGGAGGGTCAAAGTTAGTACCCTGAACTGATTTTTAACAGACAGTCTTTAAAAAACATGATTTCCGTGTCTTGAGTGAGCAGAGAGGGAATTACATTTTTCTTCAGTTTGTCAATTTTATGAGTTTTCTCCCTGTTGATGTATAGTTCTCTTTGACATTTATTCTGAAAATTTTCTTTTAAATTAGCAGAAAGAAAGCTTAAGAGACTCCAATCCATTTATTCGGTGTGTGGATCTGGTACCCACACGCTCACACACAGAAAGGCTGGCCTAGCGCATGCGGCCGGAGTCTCGAGCTACACAGCAGATGTGACCCAGAAAGCGGAGCAGGTTAGTCAGCACCAGTTTGTGGTTTCTGTGCTTCTGGTAATCCTCGCCACTGGTGCTCTCAGAGCTTTTCACTGTAAGGAAGGATGGAAACTGGTAGAGAGGAGAGACAAATCTTTGATGTGGTAATTTCCCCTCTCAGGTTTGTCTGTGATGCAAACAGCTGTAAACAGGTCCAATCAACTGATGAGGGCCCTGGGAGTACACAACAGGTGACCACTGGTGTTTGACAAGTCATCCCACCAGATGTATGACTCCCTGATGGGGAGCCCCACTTGGCAAAGCCATGGCGCCACTGGCTGTGGAAACCAGTTGTTTTTGGTCTGTAACTTTCTCAGGTGCCAATGTTGTACCCGTTTCGAGAAACCCCCATAGACCATCAAGGAGCCAGTTTCCGATGCAAGCACATAAGGGTCCTTTTATTGTCAGGTTCAACCTGGGCCACCACACAGCAGATGGAGGGAAATCTGGCAGTGGCCACGAGCCCAGGTGTAGAGAGTTTTTATAGTGAAAAAAAACACAAGCGGTGAATTACATGCTTGGGATTGGGTAGAAAGGATATGAGGCAAGGTGATTTTTTTGAAACTATTGGTCTAGACTTTTGGCCCCAAGCCACATTTGAAACTATTGGATTGTACTTTTGGCGGGAAACCACAACCCACTGAACATGATTATCTGGACTGCTCAGCAGGATTATCTAGATAGCTTCAAGGGCCATAAACCACAGACAGAATGTCTACAGAAATATACTGCCCTGAATCTGTTCAAGTTGTCATGGCACATTCCTGAGGTCCTTCCTGGAACTGAGTACAGCAGGTGGTCTAAGATGGTGGCCCTACCCTAACATGGAGTTTGTATTGCCTTCACACCACCATTATACCTCCCTATAAGAACAGCTGTGGGGTGCTTTCCACAGCCCTTTGGTAATGTGTTTTACATCTCTGGGCACACAATTAGCTGTGGATTTCTGTTTAAGCTGTATAATTCTGATGAACAGAAATATTACCAGAATATTCTTCTTTGTTGACACAGAAAAGTAGCAGTATTCTCAGTCTCAAAGACAACCTTTTATACATTTTGCAAAGACCTTAGAACAAGTCTAGTACGGACTAGCTGCCCCTACAGAATATACACAAAGACTAATTCCCAGATGTTGTTTATTGCTAAATCAAGGCCAGGCTGTTTACATCAAGACATAGTCCTTGCAGTAGCTCCCCTTCTGCATGTACCCTAACTGTTCAAGGTTCAGCCAATTGTTGACTGGCTGTGTAGAGCTATGTGAGAGCTTGTGGCTGCATTCCTGCTGAGCTACTCCTGGCCTGGCTCCAGAGAGCAGCACCTAGCCCTAATCCATCTTTTCTTTAACCACACCTTTTGTTTCTCTTATCACCCTATGTGAATTTTGTCTCAGAGTCTCCCAAGGACACAAAGGCCTACACAAAACTTGGTTCAGGAAACCAGGCAAACCGTGGTACCTGAGAAATCCAGGAATTTGCACTTGGCATTGTATTGTTGGGAGCTCCCTTAAGGTTGTTTTGAGCATATGGAAATCAACTGGCTAAACTGTAAATATTGAGAAAAATAAAAAATGCCCTGGGCGAAGGGAAAGGGGTCAGTCCCTAGAGCCTTGAGTCCAGAGAGACTGGATTCCCCTGCAGCTTAGAAAACTAAATTCATTCTTAAGGTCCCTCTGAGTTTGCTTTGACACTTCGAGACAAGAGCTGCTGCCCAATGTGAGTGAAGTGTGTGTGTGTGTGTGTGTATGTGTGTGTGTGTGTGTGTGTGTGTGTGTGTGTGTGTGTGTGTGTATGTGTGCTGGGTGAGAGCTGAAGAAGAAGAAGAAGAAGAAGAAGAAGAAGAAGAAGAAGAAGAAGAAGAAGAAGAAGAAGAAGAAGAAGAAGAAGCATGAAAGAGTGAGGAAGTGAATGGGTGAAAGAATGAGTGAGTAAAATGTGGTAGGTAGGCTAAAACTCGTTCCTAATTCCCCTCCACAAAAGTTTCCCACCCCTCCCCACTCTGAGGCATTCCTTTCATTGCCCTGAGTGGATCGTGGGAGCTGGTCTCACATGGTCAGTGATAATCAACTAGCAATCAAGAATTCTTTTCAGAAAAAATAATGCAGCCTTAGTGTTTAACAACTCATCCAGACAAAGTTCTTGGTTTTCAAATATATTAAATTGGGTTCCACAGGTAAAGGCACTTTCTGCCAAGCCTGAGGACCTGACTCCCATCCCTGGGACACACCCATGGGAAAGGAAGAAAGTCCTGAAGTTGTCCTCTCACCTCAACACACACACAAGAGTGCCCAAATGCATGCACTCACATTCTAAACAACAATTAAAAAAAGCCCTGTTTTTAAAAGTTTAAAAAATACATTAAATTGATCAGATCAATATATCGCTCTGAAAACCTTATGCCAAAACTATGCAAAGACTGGAGTTATAATAGTAATTTTGTTTTTCAGATTTGGGGTGTGTGTGTGTGTGTGTGTGTGTGTGTGTGTGTGTGTGTGTGTGTGTGTGTACACTCATTTGTGCTGGCACCATCAAGAACCAGAAGAAGGCGTCTGATCCCCCTGGAGCCTGAGCTATTATCGAAAGATGTGAGCTGCCTGACAAGGGTCCTGGGAAGCACACTTACGTTCTAGTCCTCTGAGGAGTAGCAAGTGCTCTTAACCGCTGAACCATTCCTCCAGCCCAGGACAAGATTTACTAATAAATGCAATAGCGAATATGTGCCAGGCATAGTTTTAGGAACTGGAAAGAGCAGGTGAAGACAACACACAGGCATGCCTGGCCTTGTGGGAAAGAGATATCAACAAATAATCATAGGAATGACTATGGAATTACAAATGCAATTAACATTGCAAAGAAAAGCCCCAGGGCTATAAGAAATGAGACTAGCAGCTTGGAGAGGTTAAGAAAGGTCTCCCAGCAGAGGGATAGCTATTTATAGTCACTTAAGCTGAACTCATGGAAGATGAGGGAGAGATGGCTGTGCCTCTCTTAAACATCGATCTTTTACTTTCTCAGAAGTATTAAACACTTATTCTTTATCCAGTGACACACACACACACACAAGCTGAAGTTGGCATCTTGAAGAAGAAGACACACACACACTCACACCTAAGTTGACACATTGGCTACATGATTGTGATGAGCTACGATAAAGCATAAACTATCAAAATCCACTCTTAAATACAAGCTAACCCCTGTGCCTTGCTGACCCAGCATTGGGGGAAGAAACTGAACTCACTTCCACCACACAGCCCATCCTTACCTTGCTCATTAATCACTGTTACTATACTGTTCAGCCCCACCTCCACCTCCATAGAGCAACATGTCCAACATGTCTGACGACAGTTTTCAGATGCCCAGTGCTCACAGTGTTCTCTGTGTAATCGTTTATCCAGTGTGATGGTTTCCTCTGGGAAGAGAGCAACAGGGAAAAGAGAAAAGGGACGATTAAAAAAACTCTATGACACAGGTCTCCAAGCTCTAAGGCGCGTGTCCCAGGCTATCCACCCACCGTAAATGGTCTTGCCCTCTTGGTTCCTCACTCGTCACTGTTTGAAAACACAATGACACTTGATCATATTTTGAATCTCCAAATGTCTAGTTGAGTCAGACAGAGGAAACTTTAAGTACTCAGGCAAGGGACATTTGCAAGAGCAGACATTCTTCAAGGCTAGTTTTGGGATCTCTTACGAATTTTCCCATATGTGTAAATTACTTTTCTATATGAACTAATAAGAAACTGTATGTCCTGAATGATCACATAGTTCGAGTCATTCTTAGTGGGTATTTCTCAACCTCCTCTATGCTGTGGGCTGATTTTGTCTACCAGAAACACTCTGCCTTGTCCCTGTATATCCAGTGTCAACTCAGTAGTACACTGTCTTATGTTTGTGGGTTCACAGTCATAGCAGCCATGTTTACATCCCAGTAAGGTTTTAAGGTGGGAAAGGACCCTCTCTGTCTTGATTGCCTCCAAAGGCTGTACATCCTTAACATGAAAAATGGTACAACTTTGCTGATAGACCAATCCGCAGGCCTCTAAGTATAGAAGAGAGTTTCTTCCATCTGTGCATCTCTAGTTCTGCATCTCTGTCACCTTCCCCAGTGGAAGAGAGGGTGAAGGAGCCTCTTCCAGTTTAGCGGTGTATGGTTTATTTCTTTTGGCATCTCAGACATGTCTCCTGCCGGCCTGTCCTCAGCCTGGAGAAGAGAAACTCAGCAGAAATAGCAGGTTTGCCTGTCCTCAGTTGACCTCCAAAGAAACTAGGACAGTGGGAGGCTGAAGGTAAGGCCTCTCCATCACGCACCAGCGGTCAAAGCTGGCTTTCAGTGGAACCTCTCCAAACAGCTGAAATTGGTGTCAAACCACCAGTCTGGGCAGCCTCTCCCAGGGCTTCCTCAGCCACTAAGTGTTTTACCCAGAGTGAACTCCACCCAGTGGTGAGCTAAGGTCAATCAAACATGCATTCATACGCCGGAAAGTGACATATCCAACTGGCCTAGCTCTCTGATGATACCCACAGAGTCCAGCTGTGGCTAGCTCCATGCTCACAGGTGCCGGGTACCCAGCTAAGCATGCTAGTGGCTTATGGGATGGGCGGGAGATATTTGCACAGGGCACCAACGCTTCTGCAGGAGTCATAGTGAAGGTTGCCACATAGCATAGAAACAGGTTAAGTTTGAGCTTCCACGGATCGAGGCTTCCATCACAGCTTGGTCTTGTGCAGGTCCTTTAATGGCACCTTGACTCTGTTTAACTACTTGTCAAATGAAGGTTACATAGAGTAGTTGTGAGACTTAGCAATCACGAAAGTAAAGAACCTGCTGTCCGGTAATACAGGATCAAACAGATGATAGAAAGGAGCAAAGAGCCCTCCCCAGATGATGGCCAGGTTCTGTTAATGCTGAAGCTGATGTGGTGGGTCTTGAGTCTACCCTTGAGGGCTGTGCATACTGCCTGATGGGTAGTATGCTGGAAGACACCAGCTCAGAGACAGAGCCTTGTCCTATCTTCTATTGCCTTGAATAGAGCATTTTGCTTCCCTGACTCTCATTTTCTTGAATTAGCAACTGGGACTGTTTGGAGTTGTTCATTTTTATGGCTTTGGGGTTGAACCTTTCCATTTGTCTCTTAATTAGGCAAGGGCAGGTGAGTTTGCAGCGTCCCAAGGAGCTCTCAGCTGAGGGTGTAGTGTAAATACATCATCATCAATTTGGATTTCTGCAAGAGGCAGCAAAGCAGGTTTTCTGTGGGATTTAGCCCTGAACGCAGCATCTACAGAGTGTCCCGGTCCTATCCATCTATGATCTCTGCCACACATGTGGTTATTAGACAATGGCCAGTGGACCAGTCTCAGCCTCCAGCAGATTGTCCAGGGCAGCTTGTTAGCGGCGGTGAGCTGACTTCTGGAAACATTTTCCATTCCATGCATGGCAATAAGTAAATATTTCCTTATTGGCAATTAATCAGATCAACCGTCTCTGACTTTCCCACAGTGGGAGCCTCAAGGAACCACGCAGAGTCACTAAACATAGCAAAGACATTTCTTCCCAAAGCCAGGTCTTGCTACTACCTCAGTTGCTGCTGCCTGAGCCATTTTGAATGGCAGGCCCTCTTCTTTGGTGCTGTGTTTCTTCTTTCCTACTTTCTGTCCTAGAACTCAGCTAAAAACAACATGCAATGTCATCTCAACATGTCTCAAAAAACGATATCCTTCATACCCAGGGGGGCAGCGACTCAGCTGGTCTCCAAATCACTGTCTGTATTTCCTTCTCTCAGCACCCATGGATTTCAGGGTAAGACTTCTTGGCATAGACCTGTCCTGTGTGGGACTTTGCTGTCATGGACCGTCTGGACCTAGCTCTTCCAAAGATGCTCTTCTTCCCTGTGAGAGTCAGTAGCGCTTTTGAAAGCAAACTGTTGGTAGTAATGCATTGGCAACACACACCTGCAGACTTACAGTAACTTTTCCACAGAACATCTTCCATGGGCAAATGGTACCATTCATTCATGTTCTCTCACTCTATTCCTCTGATGGATTTTTTTAAGGACTACCCATAAAATTTCTCCTGGGGACTCACTCAACTGGTAGAGAACGATTAAAAGTTTATTCTGCTGAGTGTCTCTGGTGTTTGGAAGTAGGGAGCACCCAATATCTTCTGAATAAATAAATAAATAAATAAATAATGAATGAATGAATACACCTTCCATTTATTTTCTATGAACCAGAACAGCAGAGTTGAGGAATCTTCCAGACACTAAAGGGCAAGAGAACACAGTTTTGGGCTTTCCCTCAGTTTCAAGGAGAAGAGGGTACAGGAAAAAGCATCAATATAAAGGAAATGATCAGCCATAAATGAAACACGCCTTAAGCTTTGGGAACACACACACACACACACACACTCACGCAGCCACACACTGGGCTGGTGATTGACAAGTTCAGTGAGGGATTTCCAGCTTCTCTCAGCTTCCCAGCATTTCTTCCTGAGAGATTGAGACCCATCCAATTACATAAGGGCACTTCGAGGGCACGGGAATTGTGGGAACTTCTCACATTGCAGTAAAACTTATCTGGACTTCAAATATCTCCTCCTCCACTTCCTTGTCAACCATCCTGTCCAAAAAAAAAAAAAAAAAAAAAAAAAAAAAAAAAAAAAAGATCTCAGATTCTCTCCCTTGATGTTCCTGACAGGTGTTTCCTTCCAATACAGAGCCCTATAGGAAACGTGAGAACCCAGAAACACAAAGCCATCAGTGATAATATTTTACATCTTCCACACCTCTCGCCTCCACAATTGGGTGGTTGTAACATGATCTGACCTTGACGTGCACAGCCTTGATTACAAGTGGTTGCAGTGGTCGGTGCTTCAAAGTCATGAAATGCTCAGGCATGCCGCTGGCTGCAGATGGGATGACAAAGTATCGCGTGTTCACCACAACCCCTCAAATTCATGGCACCTACTGCAAACTGAGTTCCTCATTGCACATTTGCCTGTTACTGACCCTGAGAACATTTTCTCACGATTATTGTTACATGCATGCAGACTTACATTTTTTTGCATGTGTTTTAGGGCTAACGAACGGCGTGTGTACGTATTAAGTACATACAGCTTTTTGATTGTTTTATCTTCTCTTTGGCTTAAGCTTGAGGAGCGAGGACACCCCAAAGGCCTAATTGCTGTGCTTCCACCCAAGGGTGGTGTTCATTCAGCACACATTCACTGAGTGCTTGTCCCAAGCCAGGCACTGTAGTAGATGAAAGGGATGTCAGGACACTCCCACCAAGCATGGATCCCATCAGAGGGTCATTTTTAATGGGCGAATGAACACATTAGAAATTCATATGCCACGTGGTGTGGATGCCTGGAGAAACAAGCCAGAGAGAAAGAAGGAAGGATAAGCTAAGTGTGCCCTTCAGATGGGGGTCGGGGAGCTTCTCTTAGGAAGTAGCCTCTAACCAGAGCTTCACAAAGCAAGAGCCGTGGGCGTACATAGGGGAGAAATGTCCCAAGCAGGAGACTGGCAGGTGCAAAGGTCCTGAGGTAGAGCCTAATTGAGTGTGTCAGAAATAATCAGCAGCTATGAGGTCATACATCTAGACGTAAACTTGAAAGTGCCTGTCTTCTCCCAGACAGGCTCCGCTCATCTCCAGGTGCCCAATAATCTGTGTGGAAGTGACTAAACCAGTAAAGTTTGGGGACAAAACTAGATTTGGACTTTTTATGAAATCCCTGATGTCTCCATGTTAGCTCAAATGTTGAAAACAGTCTGTGAACAAGACAAATCCAATCCAGAGTTTCTCTCTTGTGAACTCTACTCAAGTGAGTACATGACTTTCTTTTTTCCTTCCTTCTTCCATGCCTTACTTCCTTTCCCTTCCCTTCCCTCCTCTTCCTTCCCTTCCTCCCTCCCTACCCTTACCTCTTTCCCTCCCTCCCTCCCTCCCTCCCTCCCTCCCTCCCTCCCTCCCTCCTTCCCTTCTCTTTCCTTTCCTTTTTAAAGAGAGGGCCTCATATAGCTCAGGCTGGCCTAAGACTTGCTATGTAGTCTTGATGACAATGATTTCCTCATCCTCCTACCTCCAACCTCCTAAGTGCTGGCGTTAAAAGAGTTACTGTGTCAGGTTTATTTGGTGCTAGGGATCGGTCCAGAGCTACACACACACACACACACACACACACACACACACACACACACACACCAGGCAAGCACTCTATCAACCAAGCGGTATCCCCAATTCCTTAAAGTCAAGTTTTTCACCTTACTTTTAGACTGTAAGTTTTTTAAAATGCATAATACTATGTGGTCCAAACTAGCTTGCTTTTAGCTCCTGTAACATTCTGCTAGACGGTCTGTGGCTCTCACTTCCGTTCCTCAAATAGAAGTTGCCTGAAGACTCAGTCTTGATTGATTTAGTATTCCCAGTAATTATCTGTGCTGCACAAAAGTTTCAAAAGAAATCTAGTAAGATAATTCATCTAAAGGGAACCTTTGTCTAAAATAATGAATATATATTAAAAATACTCACAAATATATAAATTAAATCAGAAACCAAAAGCTATTTTAAATGCTTAAAACCTTGTGCAAAATTACATTGTAACCATAACAAAAATAATTAAAATACCAAGAATCCACTATCATGTACAAGTGTACCAGAATTCCGAGCATGCATTGGAAAAGTCCCCAAATACCATTCCATGAAAGCAAAAGAGAAGACACAAATGGGGCCAGCATCATCATGTCTTCACGTGGGTGCTGTCCTCTGCAGGGTAGCACAGGGCATGTCTCTGCTGGTTTGAAATAGGTGTCAGATGGAAAGAATTTTCTTCCAGACAGTGACCCTTTCATTCACGGCTTATCCCTCCCCCTCCCTGTGGGTTTGTGCTCAGAGCAGCAATATGCACAAAACTGACCCAGCCACCATATCGCCTTGCATTTGGCAGTTCCTAAAACCTTTTACTTGTCACTCTGGGAGGTCATAAGCCAGCTGAGAACACGACAAGCCAAAGCCAGTCCATGTTAAAGCCACTATTCCCCCTGCATAGCATGCTGCTCTTTTCACACATGTAAGGCTTAAGAAATATACATCTTTTCTAATTAAAAAAAAAAATCTGAGAATGGGTCATATTCTAAGTTTAAAGCTCAGCCACATATTCTCAACTTCTTCCACACAATTCAAGAGTCTGAAAAATTAAGACCCTCTAAATACTAATTTTAAAGCCAGATAATATGAAAACATTCTAATATTTCTCAGTGGAAGAAGAGAGGAACATAGGATTTGGTCTAGAATAATAAAACAGGAATGATTTCCAAGACATAATTTAATCCTTGCTCTTTTAACTTTGTCTAGGATCCATTAGATAGAAAAACAAAACTGATCTGATGCGGTGTTAAAATATGAACATCAAAGCATGCGCATTGGCTTGTTATAAGCAGCCAGAAGCCTTAAACCAGTTTCTCAAATGAGTAGAAATTCCAATGATTACATGTGAAAGTGCATGTATTATACACAATAACTGAAACAAAGAACTAAAGGAGAGTTAGCCATAGATTCTTCTCCAGAAGCTCCTACAATGAACACACACACATATTGTTAGTTTGTTTTCTATTGCTATGGGGTTGATTTCACCTTACAGGTTACAACACGGAAGGAAGCCAAGGCAGGAACTTAAGACAGGAGCTTGTAGGCAGGGACTAAAGCATTAATTCTTTTTACATATGTGTGCTGGCTAGCTTTTATCATCTTGACATGAGCTAGAATTATCTGAGAAGGGGAACCTCAATTGGGAAAATGAGTCTATTAGACTGCCTGTCAGCAATTCTGTAGGTCATTTTCTTAATTAATGCTTGATTTGGGAGGGCTCAGCGTACAGAGAGTGATGCCACCCTGAGCAGGTGGTCCTGGGATAAGAAAACAAGCTAAGCAAGCTAGTTAAGCAACACTCCTCCATGGCCTCTGCTTTAGTTCCTGCCGACAAGCTCCTGTCTTAAGTTCCTGCCTTGGCTTATAAAATCAAGTATCTATAGGTGTGGATTTACTTCTGGGTCTTCAATTTGAATCTATTGACCAGCCTGTCTGTTTTTATGGCAATATCATGCAGTTTTTATTTCTATAGCTCTGTATTACAGTTTGAAATCAGGAATAGTGATACCTTCAGAAGTCCTCTTATTGCACAGGGTTATTTTAGCTATCCTGGGTTTTTTGTTCTTCCATATGAAGTTGAGTATTGTTCTTTTAAGGTCTGTAAAGAATTATGATGGAGTGATGATGGGGATTGCATTGAATCTGTAGATTGCTTTTGGTAAAATGGCCGTTTTCCCTATGTTAATCCTGCTGACCAATGAGCATGACAGACCTTTCCATCTCCTGATCTATCTTCTCCAACTCCTTTCTCCAAAGACTTAAAGTTCTTGTCATACAGGTCTTTCTCTTGAGTAGTTAGAGTTACCCCAAGATATTTATATTATTTGTGACTATTGTGAAGGGGTTTGTTTTCCTGATTTCTTTCTCAGCCTGTTTATCATTTGTATATAGGAAGCTACTGATTTTTTTTTTATAGTTAATTCTGTATCCAGCCACTTCACTGAAGGTGTTTACCTGGAAAGGGGAGGGGGAAGGGAACAGGAGGGATCAGGTTGGGGGAAGAGGGAGAGAGAGAATATTAGGAGAGACAACTGGAATCTGGGCACATCTCTGGGATGAGCCAGAAGCCTAGAACAATGGAACCTCCCAGGAATCTATGAGGGTGACCCTAGCTAAGACTCCTAACAATAGAGAATACTGAGCCTGAACTGTACATCTCCTGTAACCAGGTAAGACTTCTAGTGGAGGGACTGGGACACCAACCCAGCCATAAACCCTTCAACCTACAATTAGTCCTGCCTACAAGATGTGCTGCCAAAGGTGGTGTGGAAATGGTGGTAGTGAACAACCAATGACTGGCCCAGCTGGAGACCCTTACCCCTGAGAGGGAGATCCCCCCCTACTCAGGACCAGGACCCAGAGGCAGAATACCCAAAGACCTAGGATAGAATCAAACATGGCTGGCAAAAACAAAACAAAAAAGTCAATGAAATGATTCCTAATAGTATTCTGCTGTACTCATAGATTGGTGCCTAGACCAACTGTCATTAAGAGAGGCTTCCCCCAGCAATTTATGGAAACAGATACAGAGAACCACAGCCAAACATTAGGTGGAGGTTTTGGAATCCTGCAGAAGAGAGGAAGGAGGAACTGTAGGATCAGTGGTTTTGAGAGCAAAAGAAAACCCATAGAATCAACCAACCTGGGCTCATAGGAGCTCACAGGGACTGAACCAACAACCAGGGAGCCTGCATGGGACTGACCAAGGTACTCGGCATAATGCTACAGTTGTGTAACTTGGCCTTCATCTGAGACTCCTAACAGTGAGAGCAGGGGATGTATCTGACTCTGTTGCCTGCTTTTGGGACTCATTATACCCACCATATTGCCTCATCCAGTCTTAATAGAAGAGGAGGTGCCTAGTTTCAATGCAACTTGATATACCATGGCTGGCTGATATCCTTAGGATGCCCTCCTGAAAAGAAACAGTGGAGGAGTGGTTGGGGCAACGGGAGGTAGGGGACAGGAGCTGGGTGCAGAGGAGAGAGGGGAAACTTTGCTTGGGATGTTAAAACAAAATAAACAAGTTAATTAACAACAACAAAAGAACTAAAATAAAGCCTTGGACATTGAGAAGAAAAACTTAAAAATGGGGGGGGAACAGAACTAATCAGAGAGTTCTCAAAAGATGAAGCACAAATGATTGAGAAATACTTAAAGAAATGTTCAACATCCTTAGTTATCAGGGAGGTGTAAATCAAAACTTCTCTGAGATTTCATATTACCCCAGTCATCGGCCAAGATCAATAAAACAAATGCACCTCGTGCTGGTGGGGAGGTGGGGAAGGGGGAACACTCTTCATTGCTGGTGGGAGTGCAAACTTGCACAGTCACTATGAAAATCAGGTAGCAGATACCTAGGAAGCTGAGAATTCATTTACCTTAGACCCGGCTACATCACCCTTGGGCATATACCCCAAAAGACTCTATATTCCACTACAGAGACACTTTCTCATCCATGTTCATTGCTGCTCTCTTCACAACAGCCAGAAATTGGAAACAGCTTAGATGTCTATCAACTGATGAATAGATAATAAAAATGCTGTACATTTACATGATGGAATGTTATTCAACTGTAAAAACATCCACAAAATTATGAGGTTTACAGGTGAATGGATGGAGGTTAAAAAGATATTCTGAGTGAGGTAATCCAGACCCAAATAGACAAATAATGTCTGTTTTCTCCTATATGTGAACAGGAGCTTTTAAGTCTTTGATATACATGCTACGATTTGTATAACCACAGAGGTTAGTCATAGATGGTATGAAAATTTTTTTCTCAAAAATCTTTGAAATAAACAAGACAATGAATAGTGTGTATGTTTAGGTCATTAGTCACTTTTACTTATCTCATGGCTCTGACAAAATATCCAACAAAAGGACAAAAGCAACTTGAAAGGGGGGAGGGAGGGAAGGGAGAGAGGCAGGAGGGAGGGAGGGAGAGAGAGAAGAAGGGAGGGAGGGAGGCAGGATGCAGGGAAGGAGGGGAGAGAGAGGGGGATGGGGGAGGGAAGGAGGGAGGGAGAGAGAGAAGAAGGGAGGGAGGGAGAGAGAGAGAAGAAGGGAGAGAGGGAGGGAGGGAGGCATGAGGGAGGAAGGCAGGAGGGAGGAGGGAGGAAGGGAGGCAGGAGGGAAGAAAGTGAGAGAGAGGGAGGAGGAAGGGAGGAGGGAGAGAGGCAGGAGGGAGGGATCTTTTTTTTTTTTTGGCTTCTGGTTCCAGGGGATACTGCTCAACATGGTAGAGAAGTTAAGGCCACAGAAGCAGGAGGCTGTTGGTAACATTGCATCCACTGTTGAGAAGTAGGAAGTGATAATGTATGTGCTCAGTTCACTTTCTCCTTTCATCCAACTCTGACCTTCCTATAGGATGGCATTGCTCACATTTAGGAAGGTCACCCCACATTAATTAACCTAATTAGTTAGTCTCTCAGAGACATGGCCAGATGCTAGCTTTTTCAGGGGTTCTAGATTGTGAGGTTGGCAATCACTATCAGTCAAAACAGAGAGACTGTTTTTGGAGATGAGATCTTGCTGTGGAATAATCCTCTTATACAATGTGAACATTTGTCACTCAAACTGGTTTAATAAAATGCTGATTGGCCAGTAGCAGGAAGTATAGGCAGGGCTACTGAACTCAGAAAGCTGGGAAGAGGAAGGACAGAGTCAGGAGTCACCAGCCAGACACAGAGGAAGCAAGATGAGAATGCCGAACTGAAAAAAGGAATCCAAGCCATGTGGCTAAACATAGATAAGAATTATGGATTTATTTGAGTGTAAGAGCTAGTGAGTAATAAGCCTGAGCTACCAGTTGAGCATTTATGAGTAATATTAAGCCTCCAAGCCAATTATTTGGGAAGTGGCTGCTGGGTATTTGGGAGTTGTAGGTGGGACAGAAACTTCTGCTTACAGGATCTAATGTAACCTGACTAGTGTCAAATGCACTACATCAGTAAGAATGACTTTGAACTTCCAATTCTTTTGCCTCCACCTCCAGAGTGCTTGGATCATAGACATGTACCACCACACCTGGGTATGTGGTAATGGGGGTGGAATTCAGAACTTCATGCATGCTAGGTAACTGCTTTACCAACTGAGTTTTTTTCCAGCCCAGGAAAGTAAATACTAGTGAAGAATGAATCACCAATGTGGTGGTTTGAATAGGAATGGCCTCCATAGAGTCATGTGTTTGAATGCTTAGCCCATAGAAAATGGCACTATTAGAAGCTTTGATCTTGTTGGAATAGGTGTGGCCTTAGAGGAAGTGTGTCACTGTGGGGGGCAGGCTTTGAGGTATCATCTGCTCAAGCTATGCCCAGTGTGGTACTCAGTTTACTTCTGCTGCCTATGGATCAAGATGTAGAACTCTCAGCTTCTTCTCCAACACCATGTCTGCCTGCACACTGCCATGTTTCCTGCCATGACGATAATGGACTAAACCTTTGAAACTATAAGCCAGTGCCAATGAAATGTTTTCCTTTATAAGAGTTGCCATGGTCATGGTGTTTCTGCATGTTTCTGCAACAGAAATCTTAACTAAGACAACCAACCTCAGAGATCAAGCAGAGGAATATCCCCAGAACACAGAGAGAACAGAAATATGAGGAAAAACATGAATGAAAGTTTAGGGTATAGAGGAATGGTTCAGTGTTTGGATTATTCTGGTTGTTGTTTTTTTGTGAGCTTTTGTTGTTGTTTTGAACCAGAGTCTTGCTGTGTAGCCCTAGCTGGCTTGGTACTCACTATGTAGCTCAGGCTGGCATCACCAGCCCTTTGTCTCAGCCCTTCAAGAGATGAAGTCAAAGACACAAACCACCATGCCCCCAACTTAATGCTTGTATACTTATCTGCTAAGGAGTTAAGAAAGAACACGGAATGTGCATTTATTTTCAAATATTCCCAATAACATTCCCTTATGTATATAATATGCTGGCACACAAAGTAAGCATGATTAAATTTTGAAAGGTTGAAATAATATAAACTATGTTCTCTGAACAGAATGACATTTAATAAAATCAATAACAGAAAAAAGAAGGGTGAAAATATCTTAAAACTGAATAATATTCTTCTAAACAGTTTCAAAGGAAAAAATCATAACAGAAATTAAAGTTTTTAATTGATTGAAAGTGAGAAACGCCTACTAAAATTGTGGAATGCACCTAACATCATACTTAAAATGAGATGTGCATTGAAATGGTTGTTTGGAAAAGAAAAAGAGGTTACTGTGACTAATTTCAGCACAGTGTGTTAGACTAGCCAGAGCAGACAGACAGACTTCTTGCCAGGTCCAGAACAGCAATGAGTGGAGGCAGAAAGCCGCCATGGCATGCGTGCATGCGTGCCTGCAGCATTCCCATTAGGTGAGCTGAAACGGAAGAGTAGCTGTTCCAACTCTTAAGAGAAGCTAGAGCAACTGGAGTTCTTGTAACTGAGTATAAATAAATGACCCAGCAACTATAGAAAACAATCCAGTGTCTTCTTATAACTTCGTACAGACATTTACCTTGACACCAGCAACTCTATTTCTGAAGTATTTACAAATGGTGTGTAAATATTAGGTCCACACTAAGACTTGCATGAAAAATGTTCATGGCAACTTTCCTTCCAAATTGCCGCAAGCTGGAAAAGACATAAATACCCAACAAACAGATGGCTAGGCAGTCAACTAGTCCCCCATGTAAAGCAGTGCTACCCAGAGACAAAAGGAAGGGTTGTTACACACTGAACCATAGGTGAAGCTAAAGAATTATGCTCAGTGAACACTATAAACACAAAGAGTGCATACCATATGCTTTCATTTAAATAAAAGTCTATAAAAGACAAATATAATGCATAGTGACAGAAAACAGATTAGTGGTTGACTGGGTCTGTGCGGGGGATTAGTTAGAACTAGGGCAGAGAGGAACTTTTGGGGGATGAGGTAACTTGCTGTATCTCAGTTGGGGTGGTGGTTTTACGGGCATATAAATTTGTCAGAACTCATCAAAATGAACACTCAAAATGGACACATTTTAAATCGGTGCAGTCATTATGGGAAACAGTATGGAAATTCCTCAAAATAATTAAAAATAGAACTACCACATGGTCCAGCAATCCCACTACCAGGTATATCCAGAGGAAATGAAATCAGTATGTTGGAGAGATGGCTACACTACAGCGTTGTCCATGATAACCTAGATCTGGACGCAGCCTGCATGTCCACCAATGGATGGATGGATATGGAAGATGTGCAAGCCGCTGACAACAGATCACACCATTCTGCCTTTTAACAACAATATTTTGCCATTTTCACCAACATGAATAAATCCAGAGGTTGTGTTGGAGGATACGGTGCAGAAGGTAAGTTCTGAATGAGCTCATGGGCGGAATCTAAAAACTGAAGCTCACAAGGGTAACAAGCACGGGCGAGTGAAATGTGGGGAAGAGAAGGCCACATTCAGTTACCTAGGAGACATATGCTCAAGCGATCTACTACCCAACATAGCACCTTACGGCTTGGATATGAAGTGTCCCCTCCATAAGGCTCAGTCATTGAAGGCTTGGTCCCTGCGGCAGTGGTTGGCGGTGAAGCTTTTGAGAAGTGATTGGTTCACAAAGGTTTTACCAATCAATTGATGACTTCAGATTTTAAGTATATTACTGGTAGGTGGTGGACTCTTAGTTGTGAGGCTGGCTGGCTGATGGAGGTCACTGGGGCCTGCCTTTAAATGGTGTCTTATTCACAGCCTCTCCCTGTATCTCTTGCTCTGTTTCTCGACTGTCATAACTGCTGTACTACCCTGCCTCAGCAGCAGCCCAGACGATAAAGCCAGGGGCCCTTGGGCTAGAATCTCTGAAACAGTGGGCCAAGGCAGATGTTTCCACTCTTTAATGTAGAGCCCCATCCCAGAACTCCAGACTCACATCCAAATCTTTATGCCATGTCCCTATGTAGGTTTCTGTTAAATATCTCCAAATTAGTATTCCAGACCTTTCTCCACAATTTTTTCTTCTCATAATGCCTCATCCAATGTTCAACACCACTTCTTCAGTTTTTTAAAACAAAATCTGTGGAGTCTTTGATATTACTTTTTATATTATGTCCTCCACCAAGTCTGACACTTGTTGTCAACACAGATCTAGCACCCAATCACTTCTCACTCCCTCCACCACCGCCATGCTCATCTACACCAGCACTATTCTTGCTTTTGATTACAATTTAGAATCATCTCTATAGTCTTTCTAATGGTTTCAAGCTCAGCATCCTCCTGCCTGGATCTCCCGAGTATTACCCCCACCCCCCACCACTCCTTGCTTTCCTGCTTCCCCACACTGAGCATCAAGTTCAGGGTCTCACACACTCTCTGCAGGTGCCCTACCATGGGACTGGATTCCCAGCTCCTACAGCTATTTTTGAGGCAATGTCTTTCCTTGAACTCACTCTGCAGTTCAGGCAGGTCTCGAACCTATGATCCTCCCACGTCAGGCTCCTTGAGTAAGTCCGACTTGTGTCCCCAGCCTTAGCTTCTGCTTCTTTCTCTATCATCAGTCCTGAACATACCAGCCAGAAGAATCCTGCCGAAACACAAAAGTTGACACTTCTCTGCTCCAAGCTTTTCTGTGTCCCTTCGTTTCCTTTAGAGTAAAATTCAGTGTTTGCCAACTGTGCCCAATGCAGCTCCTCTTCTAGCTCCAGTAGAGAGTGCTTGCTTTGCTGACCCCCTCCTTCTTCCCCAGGGTCTTTGCACTTACTCGTCTGCCTGCCACACTTCCCCCTTTATTAACTCACGCAAATGCCGCCTTGACCTTCCTTGATGGCCCACTTCAAGAAGCAACCTCCTTCCGCACTTTCTCTCCCTCCCGTGGTCTCCTCTCCACAGAACTCATTATATGCTAATATGCTTTGTCCTTCATAATGCTCTGTGTATCCATTTCTCCCAAATAAAGTTGTTCAAGCTCTGTCTGTTTTGTTCAGCACTATAACTCTGGCACCTAGAACTATGCCTGAATCATAACAGGAATTCAATGAGTTTGTTAAATTAATATTTGTATGAAAATGCTAACGTTAAAAATCTGCTTTTAAATGAGATTTTCCACTTCCAAACTGTTAACTATTTTATTGTTATTTAAGCTGTTATCCATATTAATGGGTTGCATCATCACTGTCATTTTCATATACGCATATCATTATACTTTGGCCCTCCCATTGCCCATCCCTGTCCCTCAATGTCGCTGGCCTCGTCCATAGTCATTGCTTATCATTGTTCTGAGAGTCTAGCCAATATAATCAGCTATCAAAACAAAATTTCACTTACTTAAAATAATTTCCATTATTTAGTGATGCACTATGTACTCAGAAGACCTGAAAGGAAAGAAGTAGAATCTGTGTCTGAGCGTCTATTAGTGTTGTCAACTGAACTCTGTTCTCTTATCATTCACAGTCCAAGCCCTGAACTCTAGTGCCTCCGATAATGACTAACCTGAAGACAGCGTTAGAGAGGTGAGTTAACAAAAAGTCACTACAGTGGGCCACAGCTGGTTCGACTAATGTCTTCATAGAAGATGAATACATACAAAAAGACCTAGAAGGTGTTCCTACACAGAGGGCAGATCGTGTGGGAGACACAGGACCAAGGAGGCTTCTGCAGTCATAGAGAACGTTGTGCTTTGACCTTAGACATCTAGCCCCCAGGGCTGGAAAAGCTGAATATCTTAAGCCCTGCATCTATATAGCTTCTTGTGGCAGCTAGACAAACTAGCACAGTTGCCAATAACCAGTTAAAGGATAAAAGGGAAAATACTTGCCTTCATAGTAGCCCTGGCCTAATAAAATGCCTAGCAACAACCTTATCATGTAAAAACATTGTTTTGTTTTCTTATTCTTAGCACCCATGGGACCAGGAATGGGGCAGGGTCATGGTTTCTTATCCCTCGTGTTGGCATCATCTGCTCAAAGCTGCCCAAACAACACAGTCTTTGTCCAACAGCATAGACTTACAAAGAAAGGGTGTTAAATATTAGATTGTGGTCTCAGATTCAATCCACTTCAACCTGGTTTACTGTGCTTTGATGGGGCTTACTGTGACAGCTAAACCAGATAAGGCTGAGAGATACCCAGGCCATTAGTATAAAACACACCTCAGAATATGTTTCCAGATGAGATTGAGAGGAGAAGACCAGCCCTGAGTGGGTGGCACCATTCCCTAGGCCAGACTCCAGGTGGAATGAGAGGAAAAGGGGAAAGCCCATGTGCACAGGTGTTCTCACTCTGCTTCCTGGTCACTATGGTGACAGCTGTTCCCCCTCCTCTAAACCTCCTATGTGAAGCACAGAGACCTCTGGAATCATGGTCTAGAGTAAATCTTCCTCATCTGAGGTTCTGTCAGACATTTTGTCACTGTGACAAAAAGTCCATTTGGATCATATTTTATTTTCTCACCTAAAGCAAAAAAGTAATCTCAACCACTCATTCCTTCAACAGTGACGATGTAAGGTAGAAGTCTTTGTGACAATGAAAATACTTTGTCCAAAAACAAGGAGTCAGAGCTCTGAGGTCCATGGTGTGTCCTAGCTTGCTGTGATAAAAACAAAAACAACAAAAACAAAAACAAACAAACAAAAAACCCTGACCAAAGGCAACTTGGGAGGAAAGGGCTTATTTCATCACAAACCATCATTAAGGGAAATCATGGCAGGAACTAACGTGGGAACTTGGAGGCAGGAACTGAAGCAGAATCTGTGGAGGAACACTGCTTACCAGCTTGCTTTATATATGGCCCAGGATCTCCTGTCCACAGTAGCCTGCCCCACTGTCAATCATTAACCAGGCAAATGCCCTTACAGACTTGCCCACAGACCAGTGTAATGGAAGCATCTTCTCATTCGAGATTCTCTCTTTCTGAATGACTCTGGCTTCTATCAAGTTGATGAAAAACCAACCGGCACATGGTGTGTGGTAGACGCCCTCCAACCCTTCCTCTGTTTAGCTGCTGCTGGCTCACAACACAAGAGGCAAACTCCAGAGAGTGGTTGCCCCTGCTGCTGCCCCATCTTCTCCCCTGCATAATCTGTAGCCATTGTCTACGTTTCCTAAAACAGTTCAAAGTTGTTGCCATGGGGATCAGACTCTTCCAGAAGGCCTCTCTTCCAACATCTTCACAGGGATGCTTCTTTCTCCTCGAGCTTTGGCTCAATTCCACCACCCACAAGACTCATCCAAATTCAAGCTCTACCCCTGCTCCATACCCTGCCATTGGAACATGTTCTCTTTCATGTCTTGTCACTATTTAGCCTTTCTCTGCATTTTCTTATTAGTGCTCTGGGTTTCCTCCACTAGACTACAAGTGCCCACAAACGCAGACCATCATTCTTGTCTTTATTTGTCAGGGCTGGCCCCACCAGAGCTCCACAACACCTTTAACTTCCAGTGATATGGGCCCATGAACACTTAAACGCATACACCATTAGATGAATAAAAAGGAATGGAAACATAGTTCTTGGGATGTGATTATACCCTTGGCCATAATTCCTTGGAGACCTGAATTACTAATAGGAACTTTCTCTTTTCCTTGCTGTTTTATAAGCAAGGGCCTTTTCTTTACCCACTTATTCCTCCCACCAAGAGGAAGGGCTTTACTGGGGTGGAACGTGATAGTCAATAAAGACCCTTGTAGCTAGAATTTTCCTGCCTGGCCCACAGTCAGGACAAATCTCTGTCACCCACCAGTCCCACAGCCGCTCAGACCCAACCAAGTAAACACAGAGACTTATACTGCTTACAAACTGTATGGCCATGGCAGGCTTCTTGCTAACTGTTCTTATAGCTTAAATTAATCTATTTCCATAAATCTATACCTTGTCACATGGCTCGTGGCTTACCAGCATCATCACATGCTGCTTGTCATGGCGCGGCTGGCAGTGTCTCCCTCCGCCTTCCTTGTTCTCTCTATTCTCCTCTCTGTTAGTCCCGCCTATATTTTCTGCCTGGCCACTGGCCAATCAGTGTTTTATTTATTGACCAATCAGAGCATTTTGACATACAGACCATCCCATAGCACTTCCCCTTTTCTTTTCTTTTCTTTTTTTTTTTTAAAAGAGGAAGGTTTTAACTTTTACACATCTCCACAGCCAACTTGGTGTATTTGGGAATTTGGGCGTAGCTTCTCTTACTACTTCCTGCTGGAGGGGGGCGCTGTATCTTATGGGGACACAAAGAAAATTTTAGGATTATGGAGTAGTCCGTGAGGGTGTATCATCTGAGCCAGTTGCCTTGAAACAGTTCTGGATGTTGGATCATCTGGGTCTTGGTGTCATCGGAGACCTTTCAGGGGGTCTTGGCTGGTCAAACCTGATGTATCTTAATCTGGAACAAATCCATAGCCTCTGGCTTTCTGTGGAAACAAAAGCAGAGTCTCCTTTCCAAAGCAACATATCCTTATATCCAAATTTTGAAGTCAAGGTACCTTTAAAATACACATTTTGGCATAACTCAACAGCTTTAGCAATCAAATGTTTTTTCTTTAGTTACGAATATCAAAGAGAACATAATCCAGATTCTCTGTGTGGTAGCCATCTTTACGTGGCTTATTTTTTAAATTACCTTGAGCCTATTGCTTTAAACTGCAGCATTCTAAGATTGAAACAGCTCTGTGGCTGCTGGCTCCACCCACTTCAGCTTCCCAACATGGCGGTGGTACGTTTTCTGCCAGCTCTGGGAGCCATCAACTCTCAGAAATAGTGGGTCTATGCTTCTATCAAAGCAGTGTGTAGCCCAGAAACCTCTTTTGTTGTTTTGAACTAGCAAAGGCTAAATCCACCACGCAGCTTAATGTGCCACGTGTAGAGGCCTCATTCCCGCCATATATCAGGTCAAGCACGCATGCCAGGAACCCGCCATAGTAGATAGTAGGTCGAACATGCAGGCTGCCGCTAACTTGAAAGAGACAACTAGGAACTGTTTTTAGCTTCATTTTAGAATCTTTTTTCTTAGGTTTTAGGTTGGAACTCTTGCCAACACGTTGGGCGCCATTTGTAGCTAGAGTTTTCCTGCCTGGCCCACAGTCAGGACAAATCTCGGTCACCCGCCAGTCCCACAGCTGCTCAGACCCAACCAAGTAAACACAGAGACTTATACTGTTTACAAACTGTATGGCCGTGGCAGGCTTCTTGGTAACTGTTCTTGTAGCTTAAATTAATCCATTTCCATAAATCTATACCTTGCCACGTGGCTCGTGGCTTACCGGCATCATCACATGCTGCTTGTCATGGCGCGGCTGGCAGTGACTCTCTCTGCCTTCCTGTTCTCTCATTCTCCTCTCTGTTAGTCCCGCCTATACTTTCTGCCTGGCCACTGGCCAATCAGTGTTTTATTTATTGACCAATCAGAGCAATTTGACATACAGACCATCCCATAGCAGGCCCTACTAGTGATTATATATGGATGAGCTTATCTTCATGAATTCTATGTTTCTGTAGAATCAGAACCTGACACTGATAAATGAGCACCTGCTCAGTAATTTGCTTTGTTGATTCAAGCAGGCCAGAATGGTAAAGTCAGATATTGAGAAAGTTCTATACTTATTGTTGCCATTGCCACCTTGATGTCACAAGTGGTCCAAGACATTGTAAACAAAGCACCACCAGTGATGGGATGCTCAAGGGATACCCTCCCTGAGTTAATGGGAACCATGCATCTGGTTAAACAGGCCAATACTTACAAAGGACAAACATGCATCAGTTACCAAACTCCTGCTCTCAAAGTGATTCAGAAAAGACAGCAATGTGCCTAGAAAAGGAGAGGATAGGCCTCACATGAGAAGAGCTTAAATCACATATTTTCATCATCATCATCATCATCATCATCATCATCATCATCATCATCATCAATGACCTAGAATTCATTTAGATATAGCAACAAGATTTGGAAAAGGAAAAATTATACAGAAAACTTATATGACTGAATATTAAAAGACATGCTAGTAGTACTGATTGGTCAGATAGTGTGGTCTTGGCAAAAATAATGGGGTAAAAACACACTATATTACATGTGAAAATGCAATGTCTGAAAAGAACCACAAATTAATGTAGAAATAATGAATTCTTCAGAAAAAATATTGAGATAATTGGATGAATCTTTAAAATAAAGATTATATAGATATAGAATAAATAAATAAGTATAGAATATATAAAGACTCAATAAAAATAAACATACACTACTTAAAAACAATTTCTAAGTGGATGGCAAAGTTAGATGTACAATGACGCCAGAAAGTTGGCATAGCAGTGCCTCTGCAGGGACTGAGAAAACTTTCTTATAAAAAGAGAAATTATATGCACCAAAGAATGAAAGTTCACTAGGCTGTACAAACAAAATATCTGTGCATCAAAATGCCTTTGTCAAGCAATATGGCAGAAAAACCTGAAGAAAAGGCTGTTGCATTCTGGAAAATGGTGTTAGTGTTCTCGATATGCAAATAACCACCATGAATGAGCTAAAAATACTTATACACTGTTTTAACCTAGGCCATTTATAAAGGAGGAATTGAGACTGTGTTCCCCCAAAACGAAGTAACTCACATAAAATTAACACAGTAAGTGGCAAAACCCAGACATGGTGGTTCTAGAATCCACACGCTTAAGCCACCACCTCGCAATGTATACAGTTAAAAGACAAGCAAAACTGTGGAAGATGCCAACAGTAGTTTTCTTTAACCTGAAGACCTATGGGTAATTTGCACTTATTTCCTTGGATGATGAGAGGGTACCCAACTACTGTCCACAGTACATCTCATCTTGGAGCCTTTCTTTCAGACAAGTGCATTCAATGGCAAGTCCAATGCCATTTTCTGAGCTAAGGACACCAAGTCTTTATTGATCCTAGATTAATACAGCCCCAAATTGGCTAACAGCCCAAATCATGAGAACTTTTAGAGATCACAAGGCCTTACTGGGGCTCTAATGTATGACTTTCTACCCAACACCATCTCCTTTTGAAGTGATATCTGACAGCCACTTGAGTAAGCCATTTGTTACCATATACCCTAAGCAGCAGACAATATGACCTGGGGACACTTTTTTCAGTGACACCACTGTTCTGAAATTGATGTTGGCTGCACTTTCACTTTGGGTCCTGTTCCTTCGTCTTCCCATAACCTCTACGTGATCTAGAGAGTCCCTCTCACCCACAAAAAGCAGACTATGTCCTGGCATGTGAAGCAAATCAGATTTTATCTCTCTCTCCATCCCAATCTTCATTTTACTTCCTACAAACATTCAGACATGTCACAGTAACATCCTGATATTAGTATCCAGTCTCAAAGATTCTGTTTCTCCCATGGTTGGGCTTCTCCTTCCACCAATTTTCCAAAGCCACCCCATAATAGGGTCAGCTTTCTTCTTCTGACCTTGTTCCCTGTTGAGTCTACAGAATCCCAAACCACAAAAAAGCAAATACCAGGAGGATATGGGGGAGACGTGACCAGACAACTTCCTGGTGACATACTCCAAGTTGTCCCAGTACCACGGACTGTTGTGGTTTCCTATATTTCTGTTCTGTATTAACCTTGACCTCTCTCAATGCTTTTCTGTACTTCTGTGGCAGACTGCATCATCTTTCACCCAAATGAAGCATCCTCTAGCTAAAACCATGTCTCTCCAAGGCAGGCTTCTATCACGAGAGACCAGAAGGCAGACTCTGATTCATAGACCTGTTGGAGGGTCTGGCACCCATACCTCACTGCTTCTTCAACTTCTATTCTGAAAATCCCATTTAATATTACTAGTAGAGTAGGATGTGACTGTCAAACAGCCATGAGGCAACACCAAAGTTCTCCACAGAACCTTGTGGGTAACAGCCACCTCCCTTCAGCCCACACTCAATACTGTCCCAGTCCCCCTTCCCAATCTTCCTCAATTGCTTTTTCATTATGTACACCTATGTCTGTGACAGTCTTCAGTCCTAAAAGGAACCTTGTGAGAGTGAAAACCATTTACTTCATTTTTCATTCCCCTGTCTCCTTATCAACATCTGGAACAAGATTTTTATTCACAGCAGGTGTTCTGCAGCCATTTTATTTACCTTGTCTGCTTATTTATCTGCTTTAAAGAATGCCTGTATATTTCAGGCTCCAAGAGAGTACATTTTCTTAAGATGACTCCACTATTTTGTTGCTGGAGCCAAGAGATGTGAAGGGAGGGGAGCTGGAAATAGAGCCAGCCCCAGCTCACTTGCAATGAACTTGCCCTGGGAATTCGGTATTGGCAGGGATGCACAATGACTCTACCTGCACATGGAACACTCTCCCCTCTGCTTTCAATAGCCAATCTCTCTCCAAGCTCTCCTATAACACACCACAACTCCTTGTTCAGAGTTTATTCAAGGATCATCTTTTCTGAAGGAGGTTTTCTGCTTTCTTGTCATGGTGCTGGGGTCTCTCTTCTCTGAATCACCATATAATAATGCATGGAAGCTCCTAATATATACTGTATTCCATCAACACAAGAGCACAATTCTCAGCTCAAAGAGGATAAGAGTTTATTCTGAGGTCAAGCATGAATGACCATGACCCAGGAAAGAGGTGTTCCACTGCAGAAGTGGTTATATTAGATTTTATTAATTACAGAAGAAAGAATGTCATAAGTCATGACATTTACCAAGTTCATCAGTAGGTGGGCTATAGTGCAAAGCAGAGAAAACTTGGCTATAGGCTTCAGACACTGACCAACAACGTCAGCTGCTGCTTTGTTGGAAGTTAGTACTCTGCTATGGATATATTTCATAGGATGCTAAGCCACATAGGGTGTTATGAATGGCATTCAATAAGACTAAAAATAGCTTAAGAAAATTTGACTCTGGTTTGCAACATCTCAGCTTCGTCACTTGTACAGTCTTTAAGATGAGTGCTGCTTTGCTTTTTACTAGAAATTTCCATTTAACATCTGTTAGATTTAGTTTTGCTACATATAATAATAATTATTTTTAATCTCCCAAAATAACAGTAATTGAACAAGGTAGAAATTTATTTTTCACCTTAAAAAAAATCGAGAGTGTACCATCCTGCTTCAAGGCTGTTCCATGGAGCTATTAGAAATCCATGCCCTCTTCCTGTCTCTATCCACCTATAGGCTTCCACTATCAAGTTCATCATCTTTCAAAATAGTGAGTTTCATGCCAGGACAAGTCGGGGGAGCACTTGAATAGCAGCTCCGCCCGGTGGATTGTCACCTTCTGGGTATTCTTTAGAAACCCACACAGCACATTCCTATTCACACTTCCTCAGAGAGGTTGCAGTTTGACAAAGCAAGCCATCATCCAACAGAATCCATTGTGCTCAGAGATCAGGAAACCGGATGCAAACTAGTGTAGTGGTTTGAATGTGAAACATCCCTCACAGGCTCATGTGTTTGAACATTTGCTCCCTGGCTGGTGGTGCTGGTTTAGAAGATTGTAGAAGGTTTAGGAGTTAGGACCTTGCTGAAGGAAATGATTTGCTGGGGTCAGATCTATTCTCTGTTTGCTGTCTGCCTTCTAATTGCAGATGTGGTGTGGTAAGTCCCCGGAGGCACTGCTACCATGCCTCCCCTGCCACAATGAACTGAACCTCTTCTTAAGCTTTAAGGCAAAACTCCAACCAACAAAGCAAACAGAAAAATCTCTGCTCTTAGTCTTGCTTCATTTCTGGTCGGGTATTTGCTCACAGCAAAGAAAATGATTTCTATAGAGGAATGGATAAGCAGATGTCAGGGTAAGCAAGTGGCTTCCTAACACACAGTTTATAATCTGAACAGAACTACTTGTTTTTAGATCTGTCTTCATTCCGGGCAATGAGCTATTGGAGATCCAGGATTAAACTGTCGATTCTGGACTGACAGTACTGTGTGTGGCTCCCACAAGAGGGCAGGGAAGGTATCTGCTCATTGGTTCTCACAGAGGAGTTAAAATCAAAAGACACAGTGACACAGCCTGTTGTGCGGAGACTCCCCAGTTAAGACCAGTCCTGTCCACAGCATGAGATCTTTCTTCATAAAGATGCAGAAATGAATTGACATGTCATTCTGAGGTTTAAAAAAAAAAGTGACGCAGGTCTACAAATTAACTCAACAAGCATTTACCACTCACATTCTAGACTCCAGAAAGAAATAAGGCCAGACATTTATCCAAAAGCCAAAGATGTGACCTGCAGCTCTAAATATTTTGCAGAAGCAGTGGTGGCGTCGTGAAGCCAAGCTACCATTAGAGAATCCCAGGCCATGTGTAAGTTCCAGAAAGAATGCTTTGCCAGCTTGCCACCTGTCTTGGCAGAGAGCCCTGTGTCACTTGCTTCTTCCTTCTGTTCCTTAGAACCAGACAGACATCCACAAAGCCATAGAAAGGGGCTAAATAATTTGCCTACCACTGGTGTGTTCAGAGACAAAACCAATCTTCTAGCTTACACTCATGTTTCTCACCATCCATCACGGAACACATTGCCTACCCAGTGCAATGGGTGAATGTCTTTCCGGAGTGTCCTGTTTTACTTTCTGCTTAACTGTCACCACCAGCTGCCAGAAAAGCAGTTCACTGCTGAGCTGGCATGAGGTCACCAACTTTTGATTAAGAAGGAGTTTTCTAGGGAAACATGGGGGCCACAGAAATTAATAAGTACTTAACAATCTTGTGGTGACTCTCCCAGGAATCTTACCAAATCTGAGTTCCCAGCTCCCTCCAGGTTACTCATCTTATAGGATGATGTGTCTCAGCCGCGGGGCTCTGAGGACCCAAGTGTGCCAGGAGTTCTGAAGTAATCTGTTCTTTGTTAGAGATAGATTCGGTTAAAAAATAATCACAAAATTGTTAACTTATTGAACTAGTTAGCCTATATTGACACTATGAAAAGTTAATGGTTTCAAAAATAAACTCTGTAAGAAAATGAGAACAGGCCTTTTCAACTTTTGATTACTAAATCTGAGATCCCATAAAATGGAATTCCATATGACCCTTGTTTTAGATGTCCACATTTATTGACTGTTTTAGGCTCAAAACAAGGCTTACTCTAGAGACATTTTGAGCTCATCAAATATGTAAATTGTTTTTCAAACACTTTGGGGTTACCACAAAACCTAAATTGTTTTTAGCTAACCAAACACTTTCTCTCTTCGGTTTCAAAGGCCAATTTCATTTTATGTTTTTCAAGAAAATTTGATTCAGATGTTTCTGATCCACTTGCAATTAAATAATTAAAACACTATTTTGAAAGAGTTGTTTGGTGTGCAAGAAAGCAGGAATGCTTTCCAGCCCTTTGTCTCGGCCTCCGTAAACCTGTTTTCTGGGGGGAAAAAAACCAAGGAAATCTTGTTTTGCCTATAGTAAACCAACTACAGTGGTACAGTTTGGTTGAAAGTCTGATTTCAGAGCAAATCTAGAACCATCCATTTGGAAAGGCATGGACTGTGTGGAGGACTCTTTTCTCTTCTCTGTTTCTAGGGAATTGGCAGTAGATCCTTCTGACCAGATACCTTCTCAGTGATGGGTACTTGGAAGAGGGGAACATGACCCAGGGGCTTCCATCTAGGACCGAGTTGGAGCTCCCAGGCTGGCCATATTTTTATTGATGATCTTGCTTTTGATTTCCAAGCATTGCCAAGATGGTTTTGCAAGCTGGATCCAGTGAAACATGGAGGTAAGAATAGGTGTGGGGATGAAAGCACTCAGGAGGCAAAGGCAGGTGGATCTCTCTGTGCTTGAGGTCAGTCTGGTCTACATAACAAATTCCAGGCCAGCCAGAGCCTCATAGAGAGATTCTGTTTTCAAAAAGGAGGAGGAGAAGAGGAGGAGGAGGAAGAGGAGAAGGAAGGAAGGAAGGAAGGAAGGAAGGAAGGAAGGAAGGAAGGAAGGAAGGAAGGAAGGAAGGAAAGAATTACTGATTTCATCAACTGGTTCTACTTCAGTCTGTCCTGCTGAATTGGAGCCCATTCAAGCCAACATATAGGAGCCATTGAGAACTCAATGCTTTGAGGGAACTCCTCTGAACATACTATTATCTTCTTAGATTATTATACACTTGATACTTGATTCTTAGAATGAACCCACTAAAATCAGGGTATAAGAAGTTGCTGCATCTAAAAACATAACATCACCTCCCCAAGACCTGGTGGCTCTGAGATTCAGAAGATGACTTTAGTCAATTTCCTTTAAGACAGAGACACTCACATTGTTGATCTCAGGGGGTTTTAAGAGCTGCTTTTCTTGACACAGAGCAGTCTGGATCATGGTGCAGGTATGGTGGACCTAATCACCTAGAATTCTCACTGGGGTGGAAATTGACTTTTCTGTTAACCAAAGCAAATTAAGGGAGTGTGTTTATTTCAACTCTGGTTGCAGAGGGATCAGAGGCCATCATGGCATGGAAGCATGGCAGCAAGCAGCAGGAATGGCACCTGGGGCAGGAGTCTGAGTGCCCACATCAGGAACAAGATGCAGAAGCAGAGAGAGCAAACCGGAAGTGGCACAAGGTGCTTAATCTCAAAGCCCACCTGCAATGATGTGTATCCTCTGGAAACAGTGTCACCAGCTGAGGAACAAACATTAAAATATCTAACCGTAGGATGGACACTTCTCATTTAAATGGCCACATTAGTTAAGGGGTTGTCACTTTCCTTGCTGCTATAACAAAATAAGAGCAGCTTAAAGTATTTGTTTTGGCTCACAGTCTGCAGGCTGCAGTCCCTCAGACTGGCAGCAGGAATCTGAGGGGACTGGGCACTTGGTGTCCACTGACAGGAAACAGAGAGTAAGGGATGCAGGTGCTCAGCTCATTTCCCTGTGATTCATTCTGGAAACCAACCCATGGAATAGTGGCACTCTGTTAGAGTGGATGTTCCTGCTTCAGGGAACTCAGTCTAGAAACTCCCTCACAAACATGCCCAGAGATTTGTCTCTAAGGTGACTCTAGATCTATCAAATTGACAGTATTTGATGTCATGGGGCATAAGCAGTACCTCTGCATGCTGCATGTGGTTTGGTGTTGAATTCAGTAATGCAGGTAGCAGTAGATGACTCTGTCCACTGAGCTAGACAGGCATAAGGCTAGAATGAGAACCCAAAACCTTTGATTCTCAGCAAAAACCTATTACTTTCTATTTTCTGAATTCAACTCGATTTCTGCTGCATAACCTCTGACTTAAATGTTTATGACTCTCATTTGCACATAGGGCTTACCTGTGTCAATCCCTTTATCTCAGGTTGAGAGTAGGTTGACTTCTCAACACCTATGTGACAACAGTTAACTGCCCCTTAGAAACACAACTGAAGATAGAAAGACTTCTCAGGGTGCTGGGGATTTTGCTGGCTCAGACCTGGCTGGAGGAGGGTTACACAGAGATGTCCAGGAGGGAACAGAGCTAAACATGAACCACAAGAGCAAGGGGTAAAGACGATGTAGAGGGAAACATAAGGTCACTACAAGCATTGCTTTGTTTGATTGTGTTTTGCTTTATTAAAACAACAATAGCAACAAAAGATATCCACATTTCAAAACACAAGAGTAAAGACTTTGGGTAGATTTCCTCAAAGGCAACTACTGAGAGTTTGGCAGAGCCTCTGCCCTTGAGGTTGGTTTAGATAAACAGGGGCATTGGGGGACTGTGTAATCTAAGCTTCTCCCCGTAGTCCATGCCAGCATTTTAGCTGCCAATAAGTAGACATGCTTTTTGCTTCAAAAAATAAAATGCGATTATACCCTTGCTATACCCTTGGCCATTCCATGGACCATCATAGGAAGAAAAGAAGAGATGGATTTTGTGGTGGTGTTTTTGGTAAGCTTCTGTTTAGAAAATTCTTTGGTGTGTGCTATCATAGAGGGGCTGGCTGCTGTGGGCAGACAGTGATCACCTAATAGAGTCCCTGGAAGTGACTTTCCTGCCAGGGACCATAATGAGTCTTTTTCTGTGCTGCCAGCTCCCAAATAATGACATGGAGACTTCTTATTAATTATGAAAGCTTGTCCTATAGCTTAAGCTTGTCCCACTAGCTCTTATAACTTAAATCATTTATATTAATCTATGTTTTGCCTTGTGGCTTTTTACCTTTTTTTAAATCTTGCACATCCTGTTTCCTCTCCATGTCCTCTGATGTCTCCCACATGCCTAGATTCATCCCTTCTTCCTCTCTCTCTCTGCCCAGAAGTTCCACCTAAATCTTCTGCCTAGCTATTGGCTGTTCATCTTTTTATTACATCAATCACAGAAACACGTTTTCACAGTGTACAAATAAGCCACAACAAGGGACACATGGCCTCCATTAGTAAATTCCCTCTTGCTGTTATATATATTTGATACTTCTCTAGATTGGACATGAAGGTTAAGGAAGAACCAAACAGGGAAAATTGGGGACATTTTCTACAGCTGTGACAGGGAAAACAATCCTATGTTCATATCACAAAGGTCTTAGAAATGTCATCATGTCAATACATTTTTGGTTACTATAACAGAATGTGTGAGACTATTACATAATTTGTAAAAGAAACGTTTACTTGGACTTTGGATATAGCAGCAGCATAGAGTTTAAGAGTATAGCAGTGGTATCTGGTTTGGGTGTCATAACAGGACAGAAGGCAAAAATGCAAACAGATGTGTGTAGAAGAGGAAAGCTATGAGAGGCAGCCTTGGACCCATGAGAAAGGCATTAATTCCCCTGAATGACCAAATCATGTCTTAAAGCTCCCACTTTTCAACACCACACAGTAGCAATTAAATTTAAGCATGAGTTTTGGAGGGGGCAAACCTTATTTAAATCAAGTTTCTTGATTTCTCTGCAGCAGTATTAACAATGAGAAGAATTGGCATCTTCAGACCCTTCTTCTGCCTTCCTCACAGGATCCACAGCCCTATTCTACTCAGAAGACCATCTTGTCTTAGTTTACAGGAACTCACTTAGTTTTAGAACTGGAAGGATTTTAGAAGCCTTCATACCAATAATGACTTCTTCCTTGAAATTCACAGAAAAAATGGAGGGATGGATGAAAGGTAGAAAGAGAAGGGGAAAGGGAACTTCAAGCCACTCTCCACTCTTAAAGTCACCATTTGGAATTCTCCAGGAGGGAAGAGTAACTTCTCTTATCTTATAGAAATTAGAGAGTGGATACAAGGCATAGTAAATCCTAATGACAGTATATTGTAAATGATTTTACTTATTTATTTGTACTGGGGATGAACCTAGGCCCTGACACATGCTAGACAAGCACTCTACCATTGAGTTTTATCTTCAGTTCTAATCCCCTGTTCTCTCTGTTCACATTCTCAGAGTTAATTTTCTTCTAAATTAGTGGTACCAGTGAACTACTGAAATCCATCTCATTCCCATCTCCATGGCTGGTACAATCCTCTCCATCTGGCCTTTCTATGTTCCTCTATAATGACCTGTGTGATGATTTTGATCCCACAGGATCAGCTAAGGTAACCATTCCATCTCAAGACCTTTACTTTAATGGTGTCTGGAAAAAAAAAACACTTTCAATGTATAAGACAGCATATCTAGGAGATTCTGAGTATTAATGCCTGGACATCTTTGGAGTGTTGTTCTACCTACTGCAAGATAACAAAGGCTAAAGGTGTGAAGGAAGGTGATGGACAAACTGCAGTCAGGACAGCCTGGTCTCCTTACCATCAGGCAAGATTCTCCAGAAGAACCCATCTCTCTGCATATAGAGTGTGTTAATACTTCCCACAGACATTGTAAGTACACAATACTAGGAATCCTCCCCACCCCCATAGCTTCAAGGAGGAACCAAAACTCCAGAAGTCAGCTGAACATGCTTTCTAATTTGAGCATCTAAATTGGGCACATGAAGGAAAGAAGAAAGTTCAGCTTGGTGGTTGGAACATGAATGGTGTCTAAGTCAGGGTTTCTATTGCTGTGAAGAGACACCATGACCACAGCAACCCTTATAAAGGAAACATTTCACTGAGGTAGTAGTTTACAGTTCAGAGGTTCAGTACATTATCATTGTGGTAACGTGCAGGCTACATCTTGAGCAGGAAGCAACAGGAAGTAGACTGTGACACTAGGCAGTATCTTGAGCATAGGAAAGCTTAAAACCTGCCCCCCACAGTGACACACTTCCTCCAAGGAGGCCATATCTACTTCAATAAAGCCACACCTCCTAATAGTGTCACTCCCTATGAGCTTATGGGGGCCAATGACATTCAAACTCCCACAAATAGGTCCCTGTGTTTCTGCAGAGCAGCCATTTAGCTCTGTGAAGGGCACCACTGGTGGGGGGGAGGTGCACAGATGGTAGTGTTGCATTTGAACAAGTAGCTCTGGTGAGAGATTTGGATAAAATTATCCAGAGCTATTTTATATTATAGACAAAATTTTAAATGCACAGGGGTCTCAGACCACTAGCATGGGGCTCCATCAATGTCTTACCAGGGACCAAAGCTGAGTAAACAGAAGCTTGGCCACCTGGGGCCTCCTTATCCTCCTCTGTCTCCAATGGTCTACTCAAGGAGCAAAGATAAACAGTGTCTCATTGGGAGGGGGAGGAGCCCCATTCTCGTAAAGTTGCATCCACACATCCAAGGCTGCCTGCAAAACTTTTCATTAAAGACTTTTAGTGCAAGAGAAACACAAGCCAAACTTACATCTATAGCTTTTCTCCCCCTTTATTTATGTTAAAATAAAGTCAATTCTTGTATCAGGCCTAGGTGCCAATGTGAAAAGAGCCAAGTTGTCAGCTTTCACTGCCCATTTTCACAAAGAGAACAGGTTTTTTTGTTGTTGTTGTTTGTTTCTTTGATTGTTTTTTGTTTGTTTGTTTGTTTGGTTTGGTTTTTGTATTGTGTGTATGTGTACACAATTCTCACACACACACACACACACACACACACACACACACACACACACACACACACATGCAAGAACTCCCAAATTTAGTAAAAACTGAAATTCTACTCCTATTTTTATAGCAGCATTATTTTGCCCATGGTGGTGGGGAAGATAAAGAAACAGGAAAAAGAAACTATTTGTCATTGACTTGAAGACAGATTGGTAGTGAGGGGTGGAAATCACAACAATTTTAATTTTTATTCTGAAGGCCTCGGTCAGTGATTTGGACAAAAACATAAAAGGATGTCAAATAGTGCTGATACATGAACCTTGAAAGTTCACCTTTTATTTTTGTGGAAAAGGAAGAGAGGAAATTGAGGTGAAGCTGCAAAACTTTCATGTTTTTTTTTTCCTCCAGCCAAACCTGCAGAAGAGAAGTTCTCTCCAGTCACCACTGAGTGTATTTTGGCAAAGCTCAACTGCCAAATGTCCTTCGAGACTGGTTCTCACCACTGAGACACCGTTTCAGCTTTTCTCTGGGGCAGTTGCCATCTTCCCACATCTGGGCTGTTCTCTTCCCTCTAGCCAAACCCAGTTCCTTTAAGGACGCCACTGAAAGTCTTCAGTGCTCACTGGCAGGCAGCAACAGAGCACCATCCTCCAGACTCCGCTGCACCGCTGGATTCCTCATCACTGCAGAGTTGCATGATGAAACACAAATCCATAATCTCTGAGTAGCTCGGAGCATCAGTTCACACAGAAGAATCTTATAGGCCTGCAACCAATAAAAAGCAACCCCCCCACACACACACCTTCTGATTATAGCTAGAAAAATATAACCAAGGGAGGCGAGTAAGACAAACACGGCATCTGTAGGAAAGCTGTTGTCATTGAGGAGGGGAGGGCTGCAGAGAAACACCAAAAGCGTATTCCATTGCACTCCATCAAGACATTTAATAAAACTGCCATTCTGGACACTTTACCGGGCCTACTTTGGAATTGTTTTCACAGTTACTCAGCAGGAAACCAACATTTGAACCCACCAATCTTTGGAGTCACAAATTCAATTTTAAATTTTTTTATTTAAAAAGCCTTGAGAATATCTATCACTCCAGGCAGAGGGATGATAATAACATTGAATTTTATGAATTATTACTTTCCAATCAAGGGTGACAGACTTGCTTATATGAACAGGGAGAGACTTTTCATAAGCAGCCGTTGTGTTCCATCCAACTTCTCCTGATTCTATTTTGCCAAAGAAAGGAAAAGGATATTACATTTTAAAATAAAACTCTTCCAAATAAAATCCCAGCAGTGCTTAGCTCCGGAGAGCTCTTGCGGTGCCTTTTGGTTGTAAATGCTGGAGTTTTATGTCACTCACATAAGCTCAAGTCTGTCCATTTAGACCTAAAAACCCAAGAACAGCTGGAGTCTTAGATCTGAGTCGCTTGGACCCAACACAGCATGTGGACTCCAAACCAGAGCAGTGTTCTCTCAGCCCACCGTAACTCATCACTTTTTATCTCAGCTTGCAGGCTAAGAACCAAATACTAATGGCTGCCAATCATGAGGACACAGCAGCACTTACAAACTGGGTATCAACCAGGTCTTTGCTAATGTTTTTAAAGGGTCACTTCAAAGGGAGGTCTGGATTCTTCACATCCAATCATCGTCACAAGACAGACTTTTAGAGATACCCAGTGTCCTGCTCATCTAAAGGAGATGCATTTTAAATAAGCAAGATGCAGACAGACCCTCTACAGTCCACAACCATTGATTTTAAGTCAGAACTTGGCCTGAAGTTTGCTGAGCAAATCAAAGAGGAAAAGAATTGTAAATTAAATGGCTTAAGACAGGCCATTTCTTAAAATCCTTTAAAATAATTTACAAGTATTTCTTCCACTATAAATAACTGGCATGTTCATTACAAAGAATATTTTAAGAGTGACATGGCAATTATAAACAGTGCTTATCTATAGGTCTTCCATGACCCTGTAAGAGGCAACTGCTGTCTCTGCATACTGAATTCAAGTTACTCAGTGTGTGAAAAGACAGTAAACTTTTAATCTTTAAACATGTCTTATTAAAACATGTGTCTCACAAAATCAGATTGCCTTGCTTCCATTAGTCTGAAATAGTAAATTTTTTACTGCAGTCCTTGGGGCACATATATTTCCAGACTGTTAACTCATTACAGGACCTAAGTTACTTAACCTCTCCTAACCTAGGTTTACTCCTTGTGGAAATAATGTTACTCATTTGATCCATGAGTTGATGTACATAAAGAACTCAGGGAAAAGTAGAACAAAGGACTAATCACAGTTACTCCTCAGCTGTAATCAGAAACTAGGAGACAGAGAAATTGATTGATGGCTTCTTAAAGCCAAGTTAGAATCCTGTAGATATTTGAACTGTGAGTATAGAGTAAATAAAGTGATTTTGGGTCACAGTACATGCCCCAAAAGGTTAAGTTCATCTACCAATCCTTAAGAAGTCAATTAAAACAGTCAAATTAATAGTAAAATGCAGAAAAGGGAGATTTATTCAATGTGGCCATATTGGAAAGAGAGGCAATGAGACCCAAGGACACCCCCACACACCCTGTTCATTTTCAGGATCCTGAAGTGATGTTAAAGTTTCAATAGAAGATCAGAGATGTGTACATATAAGGCAGTCCCAGTCAAGGTGTGAGCATATCTGCCACTGACCATCATTGTCTGGGCTTCAGTGTTTTCTCATTAGGTGGTCTGACAAATTGACAAGTTGTAAATCCCTTTCTGGGAGATGGTGCCTTTTCTTTCTCCCAGCATAAGATTCCTGGAGGAAATTTCTATTGTTTGAGGTTCATGTTTCAATCACTTTAGAGCTTGAGGAACAATTCAAGTGTCTCTTTAGAATACCATCCTTTCTGCCAGGATGGCTACGATTTGACAACAGCACAAGAGGGAGTGTCTACAAGTCAAAAGTAGACAGAGAAGGATCCATTCAGCAAAGACTCTAAATAATCAACAGGTCATGTTAGTTGGGGCCCATAGTGGAATGCATGTGTTACCACAGCCAACACTAGCACCACAGTGCCAGGACCATGCCGTTTTGTAAAGTTCCTCTGTTTTGGTTAAACGATGACAATTTCTTGAAACCAGCATAATTAGCATTCCCATAACTAAAATAATGGTTTTCCTAGATTCTTGCCACTTCCCCTGCAGATCCCAGGTGATGGCTGACTACAAGAGATGCTATGGATCACTGACATTCTTTTATTTACTCCTCACCATGCTCTAATCACTCCTGTAGAGACCCACAGATGGCACCAGAACTAGGGATTTGGGTGCAGAGGACGTTAAGTGAGAGTGGGAAAACCCCACAGAAGCAATTGGACATATCCAGTTTTGTATTAAGGTTAAGGTAGTGGTATTTTATTCTTCGAGAGCAAAAACTGTATATAGAAAAAATTAGGCTGTAGCAAGCATCTCTCTGTCTAGGTTTGTCTCTTTCTCTCTCTCTCTTAATTTCTATCTATCAAATTAGGTAAAAATATAGGGTTAGGTATAGGAATATTGTGTAGTAAGAAACTTAGGGTAAGAGTAGAATTTCCCTAGTCCCGGACCTGAAAACAGTGTCCAAGAACAAGCAGCCACTGTAGATTTAGCAGTCTGAGAAAGTAAAGCTGCCATGGGGCAGGGAAACAGTAAGCAGATGTTTGTATATCCACTTGTAGAAATTTGAAAACTAGGAGAGTTAAGGTAGAGCTGCAACAAGTACAGAGGTTCTTGGAGTTTGTAGAGGAACTGTGTCCTTGGTTTTGAACTATGGGACTCTGGACACAGACTCCTGAGGGAGAATCAGAGTTGAAATGCAAAAATATTATGAGGAACAAGGACCTAAAAAAATTCCCATAGAAGCTTTTGGCCTATGGGCATTAATTTAGGACAGCTTAGATCTAAGCCCTGAGCAGCATGAGGGAATTTTCCCTGAGGTGGACATGAGCAGAACAAAACCTTCCACTCCACTAAAACTGCTGCTAGATGAGAACACTTTTACAACTTCATTCAATCAGGGTCAGTTCCCTCTTGGCCAAGAAGCTGAGTTTAAGGAACAGAAGTCTTGGGATGAGACAAGGGAGGAACTAAAGGGCTAAGTTAGAAAAACTTAGCAATTTCTGTTTCTCAAAAACTGGAAGCTCTTCAGGTCTCTCCTTCCCAAGTCTCTCTTCCCTTCTATAGGGGCAAAATTAGACTCACCTCAGGGGTCATCTATCAGAATGAAAAGGTCTCCCATAATTGCTCTGACACAAAAACCTCCTGGAACATGACCAACCCTCCCTGCTAGCATGGTGTCTCCTTTTCAGGACAGTATTTGGGAGGCAGTTACAGAGGGGAAGAGGTGCAAGGCTTTCCAATGTTCCCAGTAGTTGAGCAGCAAAACACCCAGAGAAATATTATGCAAGTGCATGTTCCAATTCCTTTTAAACAACTTAAGGAGTTAAAAATGACTTGCTGCCTGTACAGCCCAAAATGCTGTTTTTCCACAAGCTTTGTTAGAAAGCTTAGAAGACTTACCTCCTGGGAATTGAAAACAGATGACCAAAGCTTGCCAGTCAGGTGGTAATTAAAATGCTAATGCCACTTATCAGGCCACTTTGAGACCCTTTAGAAATTAGGGCTCACAGCAAGGGAGAGCTGTTAGAACATTGGGAAGTTGCTTTGGGTTTTGAAAAAACTTAGGGGCAATTAAGAAACCTGGGTTGTGCCTGACATACAAGAGAGGGAAAACATTGGGTTACTAAAAGACTGTGAAGGACAAGGCATCTTTGAGAGAGCTCAGGGCAGTCTTAAGATGTAACTTCAAATAATTAAGAAGGAAGAATTGTACCCTCACTCACCAGATGAAGTTCAATGACTGCCTGAATGCTTGGTGCAGTGTGTGGAACAGAGAAATGTCAGCTCTGAGGACACCACAGCAGCTGATGAACCAATGTTCCTGACATTGATGTTCCATCCTGCAGTCTGGGGAAAGTAGGAGACTAAGGGGGTCCCCCAGACTGCTGAGAAGGTGTTTGGGACAAAGATTTTGTTGCTATTTGGTATTCAAGGACGGAGACTGTAAAAGCTGGAATGAAACAGATCCCGAAGCCACACAGATTCTGATTGCTAGTGGCAAATCAATGCATGGTTCCTTTAAAAGATTATTTCTGAGTTTTACTAGCTGAGCAAAAAGGAAGCTCAGAATGTTAATTTCACCTTCACCCAAGGGCAGCTCTCCTAGAGAAAGCTAATTGAAAGTGTCTCTGTAGCTGGGAGTGAAGTTTCAGCAATGTTTGAATTGTTGCATTCAGGGGAACTGCAATGAATTTGGGTAAAGCCAGTGACTGTCCACCACTGGGTGAAATTCCACTGGTTCTTGAAAGGCTAGGAAGGCATGATGGAGAAGGTGGCTAGTGGGGAGCAATGTCATCACAAGCATTGCAGCCCCTGACGGCAGCACTCACCAAATCCTGGGGTCAAGGGAGCTGGATACAAAGACTCTAGAGCCGCTGACAAATTAGGCTCTGATTTTAAACTTTCAGGAGAACTATAAGACTGTTAGTAGAACTGACTTTTCTGAGTTTTTACAACCTTCAGAAATGAAACAGTTTTGAGTTCACCTACAATTTTAGCTATGGTGACTCACGATTCATGTATCCTCTGTCTTGTTGGAAGAAAATGTTAATAGTTCTGTTAAAAGATCTCTTTAGCTGTTTGCTAAAGATTGTAAAATAGTCCTATAGAGCATTTGCTTTTGCATGGAAGTTTGTAAGAATTGTAAATATGTATAGTACCGTCCATGCTAGTTGTAAATATGTATAGTAATATTCATACTAGAATTATGTTAATATGTTGATATTAATGAACCATGGTTTAGTGAAGCTAAGGAAGTCTTTAAGTTTGATGCAGTTGCATCAGGAGTTTATTAATTTATTTAATGCATTTGCATCAAGAGTTTATTGATTTAAAAAGGGCTTGGCACAGCTAAGGCTGTTACAGACATCTTAGACCCATACAAAAAGGACATTCCATCTTGGTCATCCTCTACTCCTTTACTGGGGGGTGTGGCAGCCCAAGGGATTGCTGTGGTTGTTCCAACTATTTGTAAACTCTTAGTGGGAACCTGAGTCAGAATTGAGTTAAGCTCTGTACTTCCCTCTGCCAGAGGCTGGTAGTCAGGGACAGGTAATGTTCTTCTTGCTAGCTGCCAACCTAAGACAGAGTACACTTGATGGAAAGTGCATCTCCAGGACAGGTAAGGCTGATTAGGGAAGACAGATGACCTATGACAGACATAGTCTATCTGAGAGGTATGAGGGGTCCTTTAATATATTAAGATGGAGGAGCTGTAGAGGCCCAAAGAGGTTTCCTAGTGAGAACTTACTCAGGGTCTAAGAATCTGAGCTTGCTTTACCCAGCAGGGCTATGTAAGGGGATGATTGAACCACTAGCGTGGTTACCAGGTATTTGGAAGGGTCTGCACTTGGCTGTGTGATATGCTTTGATCTAGGAAGAGGCAAGTCTTTTGCCCCACCCCTTGGCATTGTTACAAAAAGCCCTTTTGAAGAGACAATAGGGGCTGGTGGATTTTGATCCAGGTCTGTCTCTTCTTTGCTATCTTTCTATCTAAAAGTGTCTTGTTCCTCTCTCCTCCTCATAGGAACCCTTTAAGAGGTGGGAGCTGGCCTCCCACACAATTCTAGCAATGTCAATCTCTGACCCAATTAGTAGGCTTCTGACATTCCTTCATCTCTGCCCCCCACAACTCTCCATATTCTGTAAGCAGACAGCAGTCTCTGGTTCTCTGAGCTGTAGATACCCCTTCCAAGGCTTTCTTGGATCAAACCTGTTCTGTTGCTGAAGTCACTTATTTCCTTGTCTGTCTTTCCTTTTATGGATCTTTTTCAAGCCTTTTACTTGGACCTTTGGGAGACATCCAAGATTCAAACTATAGCCAGGAACAGTGGTACATAACTGTAATCTTAATACTTGGGAGATAGCAGCACAAAAGTCAGGAGCTCAAGACCAGACTGGAGTACATGAGACTCAGTCACAGTTCCTCCTCTCCTTCCAAAGGATCCAAACTATAATTAGGTATGATGGTGTTACATGCTTATTATTCTAGCAGTTGAGAGGCTGCAGAAGGCAAATTATGAGTTCAGAGGCACGTAGTGAGACCCTGATATATATCCAAACTAGGCATCAAGAAATCTTTCCATTTACCAGGTTCTGTGGCACATTCTCTTCATTCCACTAAGGAAAGAGACCTAGTAGGACCCAACTACTTCCTTTTGTTTACAAATCTAGACAGTAGAGGACTGTTGCTAATATGGCTCTAACCCTTTCATTTATGGTTCTACATTTAACCTCACTTGAGAGAGATGCTCTACTACACACAGGTTTCATTTGATGCCTCTCCTTGCCTAGAAGGAGTTGCACTATGGGAGCTACTTTTGCAATAAAGTTAGTCACCATTAGGTAAAGAGAGTTTTTTGTTTTCTTGATTGGTGTGTGTGTGTGTGTGTGTGTGTGTGTGTGTGTGTGTGTGTGTGTGTGTGTGTGTGTGTGTGTGTATGGAGGTCAGAGGACAATCTCAGGTATTGGTTCTCCTCATCCTCCTTTTTGAAACAATGTCTCTTGTTGTTTACCTCTGCATGTGCCAGGCTACCTGGCCTATGACCTTCCAAGGATTCCAAGGATCCTGTCTCCACTCCCCATCTTGAGGTAGAGGCACTGTGATAACAGACACACATTACTGCATCCTGGGGATCTGAACTCAGGGCCTCATGCTTGCGAAGCAAATGCTTTACACACGGAACCATCTCCCCAGCCCTGTTTGATTAGGCTTATCTTAAACTTCTGATACTTCTACCTCAGCCTCCTGAGTGCTGGGATTATAAGTACACCCAACCATCCTGGATGACTACACACTGTAGCCCAGGCTGGACTCCCTCCTCATTGCCTCAGCTTGTGATTACCAGAAAGTATTACCACAGCCAACAAGGTTTTACATCTTAAAGTAGATGCCTCCACAGGTCTGGTCAGAGGGAATGTGAACTTGAACTCCTTAGCAATATTATATATTAGCATGAATTATTTTTTGAAATATAAGAATTCTCCTTCCCTAGCAACCCTTTTCTTTCTCAGTTTTGCCCTTACTTATTGACAAGAATCCTAGCTAAGTTACTGAAACTCTGTCACCCAGCTTCTACACACTGTAACCTGGGAGTCTCATGCCCTGACTCCCAGGGACGGTTTTTCACTTAAGTGACAAAAAAAAAAAAAATCTCTTGGATTGGCTCATATAGTAAGGAGCCATAAAGGCTAGTTTCATGACCATAATTATTTTTAAATCCATTACTACTAGTGATAGTGTAGCCTTGCCAGAATGTCAGGGAGATCCCTGAATTCTGAAGAGTGAAGTGGTTCTGTGTACATCTCAGACTCTCTTTAGCAAACATGGGTGCATTAAATCCTCAACTATGCCTATGGACTTCGGGGAGTAAAAACCACTGAACACTATCCTGAAAACTTTAACTTTACTTAGTTTTCCTTTTTATGAAATTGCTGTACATTTTGAGCAACCCGGTTACCAGTATTGCCTTCCAAAAATATAGGCTATTCAGATAAATATAAATTTCAGATAAACAATTTTTTTTACCAGAATGTATGCATGTTTCATGTGAACACTAAGGTTATTATTTATGTGGAATTCAGTTTACATAGGTGACTTGAATTTTGATCTGCTAGTCCTGACCTCCTTTCTCAGCCTTCTTCTCTTCACAATGTTAAGGATCAGCTGACTCCATTTTTTTTTTTTTTTTAGTTAAACAATTGTTAGACTTTGATCAAATCCTTAGCTAAAGGTCAACTTTTTTATTGGTTCTTCATCAATATCTTGTGGATTACACATCATAAATTGTTTCCATTGTTTTGAGAATTGACAAACCATAAGATGTTTCCTGGTATGTTAACTGTCTGACCATAAACCCTTAACATGTCTCTTTCCCATGATCATAAAAATAACTGCAAAATTCCACTTTTAATCACTTGCTCACTTGGTATAAAGAGACCACTCTGTCTTTAATCTAGGCCGTTTTCATTCTCCTATGATGGGAGACTGAAAATATGGCCCAACTGTTATTGAATTTTTACTTTGTAACATCTTGGTGCTAGCTCCTGATGTTCGACACCATAACAACAGGCTTCAGTTGTTCACCTGAATAGAGACAATGACTGAGACTGAAAAAGATCATACTTCCAGGTGTGTCTATGAGGACTTTCCAGAAAGGATTAGCTAAAGAGGACACCCACCATTCAAAAGATTGGGGATGATACTCAGATGGAATAAAAGAAGAGCAAGGAGGAGGACCACTAGGGCAGTGTTTTCCCTCTCTGTGCTTCCTGGCTGCCACAGTATACCCCTGCCACACACTCCTGCCACCATAATATTCTGCCCCACCTCAGATCCAAAGCAATGGGTTCCAGCTGTCTAGAGGCTGAAACCTGGAAAACCATGATCCAAAGCAAACTGTTCTCCTTTGAGATGTTTTCTCTCAAGTATTTGTTACAGTGATGAAAACATTAGTCAGTGTTTCCCTAACCTCACAAAACACTTCCTAGGAAATATTTATTCATAAAAGGTTAATATTCACCAGTCACCTTAACTTCTGGAATATGGTAAGTTGTATTCTCTTCTAGAAGTTTACATTATATGTAAAATGCTATTAAAATCTTGGGATGGGCCGGGCGGTGGTGGCGCACGCCTTTAATCCCAGCACTCGGGAGGCAGAGCCAGGCGGATCTCTGTGAGTTCGAGGCCAGCCTGGGCTACCAAGTGAGTCCCAGGAAAAGCGCAAAGCTACACAGAGAAACCCTGTCTCGAAAAACAAAAACAAAAACAAAAACAAAAACAAAAAAAAAAAAAAAAAAAAAAAAAAAACAACAACAAAATCTTGGGATGGAGGGACCTGTTTAATTTTGTTTACCTAGTACTCAATGTCTCTGTTTACAAACTATCATTTTCCACCTATTAAAACCCACTTTCTGGGACTTATGTGCTGTCTACAAAGGAACACTTCAGATTCAAAGGCATTAAAAGCTGAACATAAAAGACTGGAAAAGATCCTCCATGCAGACTTTTCTTATCATGGACAGAGCAAACTTTAAAACAAAGACATCACCAGATGGAGAACATTTAGAAAACAATCCAATTTTTAAAAGGTGTACAAAAATAAAATAAAGGCCAATACTTCAAACAGCATATTTATTAGCATATGTACCTAATAATAGAGTCCCAAACCATAAATCAAAAACAGCACTGAAGTGAGAAATTTTAAAATTGATTACTTGTAGCTGGTGATTTTAATATCTGACTCCTAATAACAGATAGAGAAACCATAAGAAGACAAACAAGAAAATAAAACTTGAATTACACTATAAAGCCTACCAACCCTAACAAGCATCTGTAGAGCATGCCACGTGCCAGCACAATGCATATTCTTCTCATGTGCACATGAGATGTTGTCCAGGGTGCACCATATATCAGGTTAAAAGTTTGTTTTTGTAAGATTAAAAATAACAAAATTATATCATATGTGTTCTCCAATGACAATGGAATGAAATTAGAAACCAGTGGCAACAGGAAGCTTAAAAGTCCACAAATATGTGAAAATTCAGCAATACAATCCTAAACAATGAATCATTCAAATGAGAACAGGGTAAATTAGAGATACTCTGAGATGGATGAGAGCAGAAAGTCAAGGTCTGGGGTGACATTCAGTGGCAAAGTGCTTGCTGAGCACAAAAGAATTCCTGAGTTCAATGCCCCTCCCTCCAGGAAGACAAACAGATAGACAGAGACACTGAGAGTCAGAGAGAGGGAGGTGTACATACCAAAACACTTATGGAGTATGGTGAGAATTGTAAGAAATGACTGTAAAAATATATTTTGAAATTCATATCTATTTTGAAAATGAAGATCTCAAATAAAAATAAGCAAACCTTATACCAGAAACCATGAGAAATAAAAGCAAACTGAATTAATAAAAGCAGAATGAAGCAAATAATAAACATTAAAGAAAAATGGAGCAAACAGAAACAATAGGGAAAATTAGTAACACTGGAAGTTGAGTCGTTACAAAGATGAACAAAGCTGATGAGCCTGCAGAATGACTAAGAAAGAAGACAAAAGAGAGTGAAAATCAGTTACTAACATTAGCTCAGAGAAAGAGATTGCTACTAACCTTATAGAAACAATGAGATCTTACATAGACAATAAAATGGAATGCACTAATACGTAGAACAATTTAATCTAATAGGTTATATAACCAAGTGGTAGTAAACACTCTCAGTAAGACTAACATGAAAGATCCTCCATGAAGTGAAACTGACACAGGAATAAGTAGAAAATCTGGATGAGCCTACTCAAGGAAGATATTAAGTTAGTAAAGAAAAACCACAGCTAGACGGCTTCACACAGAAATCCTACAAGGTATTAAACAAACATTTAAGACCAACATTTACAAAGTCTTCAAAAAAAAACAGAATAAAGGGCAATATTTACCAACTTACTACATGATATTTGTGATACTGGGTATCAAAACTAACCAAAAACATCACAAGAAAAGTACAAATCAATATTCCTTATAAATATAGATAAAGTTAATGAAATACTAGCACATTTAATTCAGTGTACAATATTTTTAAAAGATTATAAAAAATGACCAACTAGAATTTACTCTAGAATGCAAGATTGGTTCAACATACCAAAACTGACCAATGCCATATATCATGTGTACCATGTGTGGTGGTTTGAGTGAGAATGGCCCCCATAGGCTCATATATTTGAGTGCTTTGTCCCCAATTGGTAGAACTGTTTGAGAAGGACTAAGAGATGTGGCCTTGTTGGAGGAGGTATGTCACTGGGGATGGGCTTTGAGGTTTCAACAGCCTAGGCCATTTCCAGTTAGCTCTCAGCTACTGCCCCAATGCCATGGCTGTCTGCCTGCTTCCATGCTCCCTTACCTGATGGTCATGAACTCTAACCCTCTGGAACCATGAGCCCTCAAATTAAATGCTTTCTTTTATAAGTTGTCTTGATCATGATGTTTTGTCACAATAGAACAGTAACTAAGACAGCACACTCATAGAAAGAAGAAAATTCTATCATCACAATAGACACAGATAAAGCATTTGATTAAATCCAAGATACAAACAATCCATGTTAAAATATCCAATATGTTAGTATACAAAGGAATTCCCTCTTTCTAATTTACACCAAATAAACATAAACAGTTAGTATTGTGCTTTGTGGGACTAGAAAGATGGCTCAATGACTAAGAGCACTGGCTGCTCTTCCAGGGGACCCATGTTTGATTCCCAACACCCACATGGTGGTTCCCAACTGTCTGTAACTCCAGTGCCAAGTGATCCAATGCCTTCTGTAGGCATCGAATGCATGTGGTGCTCAGACATAATGCAGGCAAAATACCCATACACACAGAATAAAAATAAAGGGGGGAAATGTAATATTATGCTTCACGCTAGAAGTTGAGTGCCTTCCTATTTAGATTAGGACAGATGTTCTTCCTAACTACCTATTTTCGGCATTGTTCTAAAGCTTTGACTTATACCAATTAGTGGAGAAAAATATATTGGTCTTAGTTAGGGTATCTATTGCTATCAAAAGATACCATAACCATGGCACTCTTATAAAGGAAAACATTTAACTGTGGTGGCTCAATTACAGTTCAGATGTTTAGTCCATTATCATCATGGCAGGAACCAAGGCAGTATGCAGATAGACATGGTGCTAGAGAAGGAGCTAAGAGTTCTTACAGCTTGACTCATAGGCAATAGGAAGTGGTCTGAGACACTTGGTGTGGCTTGAGCATATATGAGACCTCAAAGCCCACCCCCACAATGACACACTTCTACCAATAAGACCACACCTACTACAACAAGGCTACACCTCCTAATAGTGTCATTCCCTTTGGGACCCATTTTCTTTCAAACCACATCATACTACTCATTGGCCCCCAAAGGCTTGTAGCCATATCATAATGCAAAAAATGCATTCAGTCCAACTTCAAAAGTCCCCATAGTCTATAACAGTCTCAAACTTCTTTAAAAGTTTAAAGTTCAAAGTATCTTCTGAGATTCATGCAATCTCTTAACTATAAACATGTAATCTCTTAACAGGGGGATTACAATCAAAATAAAAAAAGCATATCACACACTTCTAACATATAATAGCACAGGATATACATTACCATTCCAAAATGCAGGGAAGGGGGTATAGTGAGGAAATACTGGGTCAAAGTAAGACCAAAAACCAGATGAGTAAACTCCAAAGTCTGCATTTCCATGTCTGATGTCAAAATGTTCTTCAGATCTTCAACTCTTTTCAGCTTTGTTGACTGCAATAAACTTCTTTCTCTTGGGCTGGTTCTACTCCCTGTTAGCTTTCCTTAGCAGGTATCCCAAGGCAATCTAGGTTTCAACTTTACAACTTCACACAATGGCCTCTTTAGACCTCCATTCAGGGACACCCCTGGCACATGCCTGGCCTCAGCAGCTTTCCTTAGTCTTGGAGGCAAATTTCATAACCTCTTTCTTCTATCTTTGACTCTAAAGCCAGAACCGTGTTGCCAAAGCTGTCAAGTTCTGCTGCTTGCTAGGGCTGGAACATGGCCCTCTTGTTCAATTATATCTTCACCAACTTTCTGTTTTCAATGGTTTCCTTCACTGCCTAAGCTTGGCTGTCCTGAAACTGAATCTATAGACCAGGTTGGCCTTGAACTCAGAAATCCACCAGCCTTTGCCTTCTGAGTGCTGGGACTAAAAGCATGCACCACCACACTCAGCTCTAAGTTTGCCTTTAATTCCTTTTCACAATTTGGAAACTTAGATGGGTGGGATCTTGCACTTAGATCACCACTAACCTTTATTCCATTTCTTAATCTGTTTCTCTCCTTGAACACAGGACTTAGCTCCTTCTACTTTCTGGTGTTCCTTTTCTCCTCAAATTGTTCATTTTCTTGCTCCTTTTTCATTATAAATCTTTGTTAGAGTTACCACTAATAACCACACAGCAGAATCTGTACTAGTATATTTTGAGATTTCCTCTGCCAATGTAATTAATCCAAATGTCTTCACTTTAGCTTTAGGCATACTTTTCAGAAAATGGCAAAAAGCAACCATATTCTTCATCAAAATATCACAAGAAAGATCTATAGGCAACATATTAAAATTCCTCTAATTTGAAACCTCTTGATTCAGCCCCTACAGTTCAAATCACACTCAGCACCACTGTCCTCCAGGCTCCTACTAGGATGGCCCATTGAGCAGCACTTAAAGCATCCCACTGCTTTTCTAATCCTCAGTCCCAAGGTCCATATTCCTTTAAACAAAAGCATGGTCAGGCCTATCACAATAATACCCCAGTCCCTGATACCAACTTCTGTCTTAAGGTTTCCATTTCAGTGAAGAGACACTGTGACCATGGCACCTCTTATAAAGGAAAACATTTAACTGTGGTGGCTCAATTACAGTTCAGAGATTTAGTCCATTATTGTCATGGTAGGAAGCAAGGCAGCATGTAGGCAGACCTGGTGCTAGAGAAGGAGCTGAGAGTTCTTATATCTTGACTCACAGGCAACAGGAAGTGGTCTGAGACACTGGGTGTGACTTGAGCATATATGAGACCTCAAAGTCCACCCCCACAGTAACATACTTCCTCCAACAAGACCATACCTACTCCAACAAAGCCATACATCCTAATAGTGATACTCCCTTTGGGGGCCATTTTCTTTCAAACCATCACAATCTTTAAGAACATTTATACTAGAAAAAAAATGAAGAAATAAACTTGCCTGTGTTTGCTTATCTTGAACATAGGAAATGCTAAAGAAACCACATAACTCTTATCACGGTCAAAAGCCAAGTTCAGCAGCATTATGGCTGAACTCCAGGAAATCACTTGCAGTTCTCTACCATAGCAATACACAGTCAGGAAATAACATTAAGAACATTTTATTTATATAAGCCTTTAATAAATACCTAGAAATACATTTAACAAAGTAAGTTACATACATTGAAACTGCAAAACATACTCAAAGACATAGTCTAAATAATGTTAAACTGTCTGTACACATGGACCTGGGACTCCGTGCTTTAACTACCTGTGCTAGGCCATATATTCCTCTTTGTTTGTTTGTTTGTTTGTTTTATCAAAATCTCAGCTGGAAATTATAGAGACCTAGAAAAATCAGAAGAAGAAAAAGTTGGAGAATTAACTTTCCAATTTTTGAAGCTATTGTACAAAGCAATAACAGTCAGGACTGAGGTGGGGGCTATGGCGGTCATACAGATCACTGTAATAGGATATTTTTAATAAGAATATAAAGACATTTCAGTGGTGCAATGCTTATAAAGAAATGGTGCTGAAACAATAGGGCATTCTTACAAAAGGCTGAAAGTAGGATACTTCACACCATAGTCAAATGCTAAAATGTAGACAGTTACAAAATGCATAGAGGCCTAAACGTAAGAACTGATGCCATAAAACACAGAAGAAATCACAGATGTGAAAGTCCATGTCCTTAGTTTAGCAAATGAGTTCTTAGATATGATACCAAAAGCAACAAAAGAAAAGATATTTAGACCTTATCAATAATTAAAAGAAACTTCTTTGTTTTAAAAGATATTACCAAAAAAGTAAAAATAGAGAGAGAGAATTGTATATAAAGAAAAAATGATGACGATTCAAAAATAAAGAAACCAATTTCCTAATTCAGATAAGACAGAAAAGACCCAGAGGATATGAATAAATATTTCCAAAGAAAATATGCAAATGGCCAAAAAGCACCTAAAAGCTAATCATAATTAGTTATTAGAAAAATGCAAATCAAATCACAAAAAGATGCCACTGCATATAAGACATTGCAGTCACTTTGGAACAGTTGAGCAGTTCCCTCTCTAGTGACTGCTGATGAGTGTGTGCTCTCTTCTGAGGGTAATAAAAATGTTCATGTCTCCAAATGTTAAATGTAGAATAATAATATGCAATAGCATTTCATCCAAGAGAACTTAAAACATGTGATAAAAATGTATAAATGAATATTCATCATAACACTAATTATAATAGCAGAAGAGTGGTGAACACAACCTAAATGTCTACTAACTAGTGATAAATGTGATATATTTAAACAATGGAATATTATTCAGTGATTAAAAAGAACAAAGTTCAGATGCAACATGGGTGAGCCTTGAAGACTTCGAGACAAGGAGGGAAGCCAGATGCAACAGGCAGGCACACAATTGTTCCATTTTATGAAATGTCTAAAATTGGCAAGCTCATGACTGAAAGGGGTGCACTGTCTACCAGTGGTGGGGGAAGGGCTGATGGGGAGTGGTGGCTAATGGTGCAGGCTTCTTCTTGGAGTGGTGAAAATGTTTAGGGATCTGACAAGACACTGAGTGATCCTTTCAAACAAAGGTGTGCAAGAATTGTATCTCCACTAAAAATGATGTATCATCCCAAATACTCAAATTAGAATATCTTGCATCTACGGCTAATGAGACATGGAGAATACTACTAAGATAAAGATTAGAGAGTCTTCTAGAACACACAGGAAATCAAAACTATGGACTATAAGGCCAATCTGTCATAATTCCTAAGTGAACAGCAGGGGGAGCCCTTGTTAGCAAAGAAAAATCACAAAAATAATACTTATAATAAAACTAATAGATTTTGTTCATAAAAAACCCTGAAAAACACCAAATAAGGTAACAAAACCACTAACAAATCCGCTATCCCAACAGCCACTGCTCTTCCATCTGTGTCTATCCATGCAGTTTCTTTCCCATGGGCGGACATACACAAACAGTTTACATGAAGAGCGCAAGCCAGCCACGGCTCTATGGTACATATGGCTTTGAAGCCTCTTTGGTTTCATTTCATATTAATTGTATATTTCTTTCAAATCCTTTAATATCCTTGGGAATGTAATTTTCTGCAAACTGTAACTATAGTAGCTCTGTAATTCCTTAAACACATTTTGACAGTTTTTTAGTTATAACAGTACAATAAACTTCTTGTACCCAAACCCTTAAATATCCTAAAAAAAAAAAAAAAAAGTCCCTAAGGATCGATTCATTTCAGGGGAACTATTATGTGAAGCTCTATTTACAACTCTAGGATTTTGGACATGTAACCATATTTCAGCCAGATCTTGCACTTCCTACTGCAGTACATGAGTTTCCCCATTCCTGGATTTAAACAGTGTGTGTGTGTGTGTGTGTGTGTGTGTGTGTGTGTGTGTGTGTGTGTGTGTGTGTGTGTGTACATGTCTGTTTGTGTACCTGTGCATGCACATGGAGGCAGAAAAAGGCACTGGGTGTCCTCTATCACTCTTGGCCTCTTCCTTTGAGTCAGGGTCCCTCCCAGAACCTGAGGCCCCTAGGTTTACAGCCCTGCACCAGATTTCTGCTGTTTCTAGGTCCTGGGTGCAAAACTATGGTCCTCATCACTGAAGAGCAAGTGGTCTTAACCACTGAGTCATCTCTCTAGTCCCTGTGTTTCTGAACCTTTACCAAAATACATAATTACTGGATTTTTCCCTAAATTTAAATTATGCTCTAATTTGGTAGACATTATCTTCTTTACATTATATGTTAAACAGTGAATTTGACTTTTTTCAATATTTATTGCCTAATTTTTCCTTATACAGATTTTTTCTTGTAAATAACAGAAATTTTCAGTTTAGTATACTTCTATTTCAGTTACTGGTTTCTGGAAGCTCTTTATAGATGAACCATGGTAACTGTTACCTTAAATGTTGCACTTTTCCTTTAGGTATTTTTTGCTTCATGATTTTTTTTTAGTTTTAACATAAGCGTTTTAATTTTTGTGTAATAAATAAATCTGTCTTCTCCTTTCATAAATCCTTCCCCATTTTTTTCTCTTAAGAAGTGTTTTTCCACACTGGGAATTGATGAAACCTTACCATAATTTTCTCTCCTCTTTTGTGTTTTCAGTTCTTAAATTTTAATTATTTAATTCATCTAAGATGAATTTGTTTGGGAATAGGATTTGGGCCCCTTTCTATCCTCAAAAAATGAACTGCACCCTCACTATTCAGTAGAATAACCTTCAGCTTCCTCCAGCAATCTGAAGTCACTTTATCATGATAAATTTTGAAATATATTGAGTGTGGTGAGGGAATCAATGCTCTTCTGGTAAGTGTTGTAGCAGTATTTTGCTATTAAAGTATTAAGAATTTTTAATTCTTTATCTCTTTCTTGGTTATCCATGCTTCTAGATCAACTTCACAGTCTCATTTCCATTAAAATATATCATATTTCTTATTTTGATTAGAGTCATATTTGTCTTAATTAAAAAAGTCATTATCAAAATTATGAAAATCATCAATTTATTTGATTCTGCCTCTGCTTTATTAACTACAGTTTTATTGCTACATTGAGAGGGGCCCTGTGCCTTTTTAACATGTCCAGGTTTGTTGTGAATTTTAGTTTTTTTCTTGGTGGCTTGGCTTGGCTCTCTTTCCCACCAGTATGGAAACTCTTCTGCCCTCTGTCCTGCTTCTGCACAGCATCCAGGTACCAGGGTGTTCTCTGAACGCACCTGCTTACCATCTCCTGGGTTTCCTATATAGACATCCCTTCAAAAACCTCTAGTTTTTCTCTACAGTCATGACTTTGGGGCCTCAAACTCAAATCAAATGTTTGATATTAAACCTCTTCATGAGCCTGATTAAAAATTAAATAAATAGAAAATATAGGCTAGCTAAGTGGCTTAGCGGGTAAAAGTACTTTTTATACAAGCCTGCTGACCTGGGTTTGATCCCTAGAGTCCCATGAAAATGAAGGACAGACCAACTCCATAGACTGTTCTCTGGCGTGCGTGTGTGCACTGTGGTATGTGCATGCTCACCAACATACACAGTAACAATAAATAAAATAAAGTTAAAAATAACTGAATGAAATGACCACAGAAGAAAGTACAAACAGTTCTGGAACATACAGATGTTATCCTCATACTTCTCCCTACTTCTCACATCCAGTGAAAGAATTGAGACTTGCCATGAGATTGTTTTAATGTAACAACAACAACAACAAAAAGTATTGAATATTTTAAAAGAGGCATTGGTGGGTGAGAGCAGGCCCTGGTTTTAAACAGTCTGCTGAGCACCGTGTCTTTTCTGCTCAGGCTACTGGAGTTGTAATCTGGCGCACAGTGGAATCCATCCTTTCTGGGTACATTATTTCGTGAACTTTGACAAACATCCTGTTGTGAGCATGCTGTGTGCAGTGGCTAGTCAGGGTTGTCAACTTGACTCCATCTGGAATTAACTAAAGCCCAAATGGCTGGGCACACCTGTGAAGGAATTTTGTTAATTAAATCATTTGACGTGGGAAGACCTACTTTTAACCCAGATCTTCTGAGATGGGAAGACTCACCTTAATCTGGGTCACACCTGCTGGCAGCCTACATAAAGGACATGGAAGAAAGGGGTTTGCTCTCTTTCTCTCTGCTTGCTCTCACTGGCAAATCCATTCCCTCACTAGTATTAGAGACTACTTCTTTGGGATTCCGGTGAATACTGAAGACCAGTTAAGACATCCAGCCTTGGGCTGGAGAGATGGCTCAGCCGTTAAAGGCTAGGCTCACAACCAAAAATATAAGAGACATCCAGCCTCATGGACTGAACAACTACTGGATTCTTGGACCTTCTGTTACAGACAGTCAATGTTGGACTGACTAGCTGGACCTCAGCTTGCAAGTTGTTCTAATAAATCCCCTTATCTATCTAGAATATATTTTTTTTATTCTTTAAATTGTGTTCCTCTAGAGAACCCTGACTAACACACTGTGTGAGAAACACAAACACATTCTACCTTCCCATGGTGTAAGTAACAGTAAATGTATAGGCTACAGGTTTGCATTGGTCGCAACTTGCCAAGACATCCCTGTTTCTGTTGATTGGCAAACACAAGCTACCTTCTTCCCATCTCAACTTCAATTGTCAATTCTTTGGTCATACATCACACAGCAAATACAACTACATATAAAATATGTAGGTCACAGGGTGGCTGCAAAGACTTAAATATACTGTAACAGAGTTCAAGGAGCTCCAAAAAGACCTTCCTTCATGGCAGGCAGAGAGCTAGCATCCACACAAAGAACTCTGTAGGAGTCAAATGGCGAACCTGTTGAAGGGCTGCCAGGGGGCTGTTGCAGACTGAGACAGTAAGCCCAGAGTTGAACAGAACCTCAAAATTCTGTCAAGCTGCTCAGGTGAGGTGGGGGACCAGAGAAGAGAAAGGTCAGCCCAGTGGACACAGATAAACAGGCTGATGGCAACTCATGTAGGCCAGGTCAGCAGCTTATGGACCACACTGAGCTGAAGGGCCCGGGACAGTGAGGAGCTCTCTGCCAGTCAGGCCCTTGAAAGCACACACTAATGGCCAGATGACAGGTCCAACAGGGCTGTCAATAGGGTAGTGTTAGGTGCCCTCTTTTGAATGGGGTCCAGGTAAGGATGTCTCACTATCTGCAGCCTGGTATGCTTAATCAGTTCTCAAGCTCCATTTTAATGATATGGTTCCAATATGCTCAGACATCCCAATTAGCTTTAATAAGTTTATAATTTTACAAATTTTTAGAAGTTCTTACTTATTCTCATAGGTGGTGTAGAATGTCGTTGCCACCAAGCTGCCCACCAAGGTGCTAAGTCATCTCACTTCTGTGTCTGCATTCAAGATGGAGTCAAATGCTGCTTACAAAAGTTGAGTCACCCAGTGTGAGATCCAAAGTTTCGTGTTAAGCTTCAATTAATATGCCTAAGAGATCCATGAAACAAAATGCCTCTGATCTGCAAGACCGTTCCCTAAAGACAGATAGCTCCTGAAATGCTGGAGGCTATTGTTTATGGGAGATAACAAGTCACATGTTTTCACTTCCCTAAACAAGTTTATTTGACCCATCTGCACCGGATGTGTTTGATCACATGTGGATGGGAGGTTCACAGGCAGGAAATACATCAGGATATGTGCTTGCCCCTGACTGGACCTGATGGGAAATGCAACGAATTGTAGTTTTTCCTTCTTAAGGCCTTACAAAACTTGATTCTGGATCATTTTTTTTTTTTCTGGAGAACTAGAGATGGACCTGGCCAGAGCCCATCTGCTTAGCCAATATTTAATTAAAACTTACTTCAAAATTGGCTTTAAATTGTGGTGGTGGTCTTATTCTTGACAAGTGGGATTAACACCAGGGCAGTACACAGCCTGAAAAGCCACTGTGTTATACAATATGGTGTAACTTGGAGCAGGGAGAAGGTTGACCCAACATACATAATCCGGCACCCACCACAACACCTGGACAAATGATTCCTAACCTTGAGAAGTTCTCTCAGTCCCTGTGAGGCCTTCCTTCCATCCCCAAATACTTGCCAATCCCAGAGTCATTTGCTTTTGCACATTAACCTTCTAATTCTCAACTTCTAACCAGAACCAAACTGGCCCTCAGCAGCAACCACGTGGCCTGGATGCATTCTGTTCAATGCCACCTTTCCTTGGCTGACAAAAAGCAGATCTCTTTGTCAACAAATATAAAGTCCAGTCCCACCCAGCAACTTCTTCCCCTTGTTCTGGCTGCCAGGGGCCAACATGCCCAGACTAGCCTACTGTCAGGATGGCTGAGCCAGCGGAAGAAAGAAAGTTCTCATGATATGACTGCATTCTTATTTGTCTGTCCATTCGCTATCTAGCTCAGCTCAGCACCATCTCCGCCGTGTGTGTGTGTGTGTGTGTGTGTGTGTGTGTGTGTGTGTGTGTTGCCGATTCTGAATGTATCTTACATATTTATATCCCCACAAAATGGAAGTGCATGAACCAGAAAATTCTGAGAAAACAGTGCTCTCTTTTGAGTCTTTTGCTCTCTCACCAGACTGCTGGGTAGCCAGGGCCTATGATCCGCTGGTGAGATCAGTCTCATGAGTCAAAATGCAGTATCAACAGCTGGGGAGGGCTTGAGCTGAAACCAAGTTCATGAAATGGTTGTGTAGCTGGAGAAGCACACCTTTGGGCATCCTTGCAGGAGGTTGGGGCTGGTTTTCATTGTTGTCCTGTCTGCAGAGGCCACTTTCAGATCTGCCTGCTGTTCGGGACGCCGAGCTGCTTCCTGACGTCACTTTCACACCACTGTGAGGAAGCCGACCCTGGGTTTTCTGTTACCCTGATGCAGTGTTGTCTGTGAACACACGGCATAAAGAGGAATACCTTTCCTAACTCAATCCGCCCTTGGGGCCGTTAGAAAGATAGATCACAGTACTTTGGTCTGCCCCGGAGTGACTCGAAACCAGCGGTCTGCAGTGCTTAGGGAAAGCCTGGAGTCTCGTCTGCTATAGACAGCTCCTGGCCTCCCGGCAGGTCATAAAGCATTTTACATTTTTCAGGGCCACTCAACATTCTTGGCTAATAACCAGCCCTGGGAGAACCTTTGCAGCTTGTGCTAATTCTCACCCTGGAGAAAAGCGAGGGGCGAAACCGATGGAAGGAGACGGCTTCCTGAAGGCCGTCCACGCAGCCTGATGTCACCGCTGACATCAGGAGAATTAAAAAGGAGAAATGTCTGTCTTTCCACTGGGTCCTTCACAGGGGAAACACTTACCCCACTGGCCTGGTCCAGGTCAGTGAAAGCCTATGCCATGTTGGCCCCTGATAGGAGAATTGCTGATTTAAATGGCGCTTTACCACATCTGTGCCCAGTTCTGCCTCTGCCTGTAGGTGCTGACTGGCGGGAACTGCCGTCACAGTGCAGAAGCACATGGATCAGTCACACTTGGGAAGGGACTGCAGCCTTGGGAGACAGTGGTGAACATTTAATCGCCGTCTTCCTGTGGTATGTCACTGAGCCTCAGGCTTCCAATCTGTACTACCAGAAAAAGGTAGTAGGAAGACTGTCTAGCCCTAATGTCACAGGACTCCACTGATGGCTTTTAGGCACCCCATCATTCCCTGTCATTCCCTGACACCTCCTAGGCACAACCTGCTCACTTGATAACACCCCAACCTTACACATGCAAATTAACACCCACATGTCCTCCTAGGAGTGTCCTGTGGGGACAGGTTAGTTCTCTGTCATCGCCTGGGTCCCCATTCAGGATCAGTCCATGTGGAGGAGTTGGGAGAGGGGGACAGCTGCCTAGGGAAGTTTGGTGACAACAGAGAAAAGACTTTTGTTTCTCTATCCCTGTCTTACAAGGCATCAGATGTTCCCACACATACATATCCATTATGATAGTCACTTTTTTCAAAAACAAGGCAATAATACTGTGAAAACTTTTATTGAACTAGTGTTTGTCCACAAACCAGGTACTGTGCTAGGTACTTCCCTCACGCTTGTCTTATCTCATTCTAGGAGGCATGTAATGCAGTCGCAATATTGTAATGGGTGGGAAACTAAGGTGTGGGTGTTTTAAAAGACTTAGCCATTGATACAGTGGGTGACTACAAGGATGTACAAACTAAGGTCAAACCCAGAAGCCTGTATCCTGAACGAGAGGTGGTCTTTGTGTGTATTGTATGCCCCAAATCCTAGAAAGCGCTTGGTAAAGACAAAAGTAGCCTCCTGCATGAAGGGGTGGCGAGGTCTGGTTGAAAAGAGGACTGAAGCAAAAGCTTTGCCAGTGAGGACAGAGAACCTGTGGGCTGCCCCACGGGCCACTGGGGCCCTGTCAGATCCATCTGTCTTTGCAAGCAGGCTGTCATTTAAAGACATGTGCTCTTTGGGGTGGAAAACCACCTGGACCCAGCAGCGGTGAGGACACGGTGTCTGTGGGTGTGGATCAGCCCTCTCTGTACAAAGCGGCAGGGAGGTGCGTTTAGTGGGCATGGTGAGAGAAGTGGACAGAGGTGCCTTCCCCCGAAACAGAGTAGTAAGAAAGAAGTTGGTGCTCCAGAGCTATAGGGAGGCAATGAGGGTTTGTAGGCAGGCAAGTGATGCGCTCGCTCCCAGCCTCAGACACTTGTAAAACTTAGTTTATTTTGCCCCAAAGAAGTGCTATACAAATCACCAGGACCAAGAAGGAAGTCAGGACCCCATCACGAAGGTAAATTCCAGCATCTCATAACCACATAATTCACCAAGTCCCAGCCTCTGCTACAGTTCACACACACACACACACACACACACACACACACACACACACGCACACGCACACACAGGCCACTAAGTGTGAGCATGCAGTATGGCAGAATCTGAGTTTCTATGGACAGCTGTGTGCCCCTAGACTTGACTTAGCTCTCTGCACTGCCTTCCTGAGTCTTGCAGGCAAATGGCGATATTACCACAGCTGTTAACCCAGAGGAGAGCACAGAGCAGATACACAACAAATTTCACAACTTTGTAATTTGCAACTTTAAGACATTACATAAATTTCATTTTTTCATAAGAGCTGAACAGGGCTGGAGAGATGTCTCAGTGGGTAAAATGCTCACTGCACAAGCATGACAACCTATGTTCAGGTTCCCAACACCCAGGCTAAAGCTGGACATGGAGGCATGCCTCTGTAACCCTATTGCCAGCAGTCAGAGACAGGCAGATCCTGGGGACTTGCTGCCTAGCCAGTCCAGCTGAAACATCAAAAGAATCCTGTCTCCAAAAATAAGTGGGAAGGGTACTCAGTGTCAACCTTTGGCCACCCTAGGACATGCATATACCATATGTACTGAAAAATAAATAATAAAAGAGTAGAAGGGCCAGCTACATGTAACCTAAAATTTTATTTGTCTTAAAGGTAGAACAGGAAATGCCAGAGTTTTGATTCAAGTCATTTGGCCATTCAGAGTGACAATATCTATAATTGTTGATTCGCAGAAAAACTTAAGTTACATTGAGTTACACAGATTACAATACATTTCATACCCATTTATACTTTCCAATTTTCTGTTAAGTAGTAAACATGAGGTTCCTAGAGCTTGTTTTCAACACCTGGAATTGGGGATTAAGGGCCCAAGTTGGCATCCAGAGATTCTGTTCCTCTTCAGGGCCTTTTCCTTAGAACTCTGCTGTATCACAGCTGCTCTGGACTTGCCAGTTTGCAAGCTATTCCTTCAAGGATTTCTCATCAAAATACATGAGCAAACTCCTAAGCAGCAAAAACTGAAAATGCCATGTGATTTTCACAGTATGTGTGTGTGTGTGTGTGTGTGTGTGTGTGTGTGTGTGTGTACAAGTCAATGCCTGTGGGTAGATGTGTGTGGAGGCCAGGGGTGGCTCTAACAGGGCTTTGTCATTTGCTTTCCATATTATTTTTGGGGATGGGATTTCACAGTGAATCCGGAGCTCATTGGTTTACTGGGAATGACTGATCACCAAGCACCTGGGATCTTGTTGTCCCTGTCTCCTCAGCTCTGGGATTACAGGCAAAGTGCCACCACCCTGGATTTTTAAACTTTGGGATTTAGGGGATTGAAATCATGTCCTTGTATTTGTATGTCAAGCACTTTTGCTGTGGAATGTCTTTCTGTATGCTGTGAATATATGTTACTCTCATTGGTCAATAAATAAAGCTGTTTGGCCAATGGCGAGGCAGAATAAACTTAGGCATTACATTCAAACTGAGGACAGAGATGAAGAAGGGTGGAATCAGAGGAGATGCTGCAAGCCACCACCAGGAGAAGCAAGATGTAAGAGAACAGGTAATGCCATGAAGCCACATGGCAAAACATAGGTTAATAGGAATGGGTTAAGTTCTAAGAGCCAGCTAGCAAGAAGCCTAAGCCATAGACCAAACAGTTTGTAATTAATATAAGCCTCTCTGTGTTTATTTGGGACGGAATGACTGTGGGACCAGGCAGGACACAGGAAAACTTCTGGCTACACACTTTGCTACCTGGCCCATATCCCCTGCCCCTCAATTCTCAAAATAAATAAATAAATGAAAGTTGGAGTGCCTCCACAGGTAGGAGGTAATGTCTTGACATGATGGGGGGTACCTGGAGGGTGCTGCAGAGCAGAGTAGGCTGCTGGAGGAAAAGGCCTGCTATCAGGAAAATTTGCATAAGATATTTGATACTTTTGTTCTTCGCACTAACACAAACCCATCTAACATGATGCTCCAGGTCAATGAAGGTCTAGAGGACCTGGTGGCCAGCTCAGAAGTGTGTAAGTGAGTTATCCCAGCAGGATCACACCTAACTATCCTTTGACCTTGACACTGAGGCCTGGCCTAAGAGATAACAGAAAACTGAGTTAAAGGGTGGGATTTGGAGAGAACAGGCTTCCATGAGAATCTTGGAGGGTGGCTAAACACAGACCTGACAGGTCCTCATCCCTAGCATTCTGGTCAGGTCAGTGACCCCCTCATTCATTATAAACTTACTAATGTGCTATACTATGTTGAGAAAAGTCTTGGGCTCTCAACTGCTGTTACTAAATACATTTCAGGCAGCATTTTAAGGGCATTTGGAATTGTATCAAAGAAGTCTTGGTGAATAGCGAGTGTCCTTACAGGACCATCTACTGTAGGACTATGCACTTACATTTTAATTGAACCTTCGTGTTGCTAAGTTAAGTAAGTTTCCTTTGGTAGCACGGGAGAGCTTATACTCATTTGTGGTGGACAAGCCCTTGCAACAGACCACACTGTAAAGCTCTGTGGTCCTGGCACACTCTACACTCTCTCTCCCTAGAGAGGTTATTTGAAAGTTGCTTTTCATTTTCTTAGCTGTTTTTCTCCCAAGTCCAGTAGGCCCAGGCATTTCTTCTGCACCCTCTCTCTCTGACTCCCTCTTTCCCTGAAGTTTTTGTAGCAGTTCCTTTAGCTTTAGGTTTCTTTTTCTAAATTTAAAATCAATCACAGCTTCTGGCTATAAAACTGTCTCCCTAACCCTCTGTGGCTGTTGTTGGCCTGGTCTGTATATTAGCTGGAGTCACTGAGACCCTTCAGTTACTCTCCACTTAAACATTAGCAGCCATGTTTACTCTTGGTAATTGTCCCTTGTTGCTTAATGCCATGCCCATCAGCATCTTTTTAACTTGTTCAGCAAGTCCTTGGCATCCACTGTTTGGATTCTTTGCTCTTCCCTTCCACAGTCTTGACCCAAATCAAACTAAATGCATGTGAGGAAAGGTTTGTCCTTACTTTTGTTTTGATTTGCTAATGCAGTTTGCTTTCTTCCCCAGAAAAGAAGAAAGTGTGTTTTCAGTGGCAGCTCAACCACCTTCTATGCAGAAGCCTTAGCTCTGCCCAGACCCTGGTCCATGTCATATCAGAAAGGGAGCAGGGCTTTGGTTGCTCTTTTGGAGGTCGCTGATCGAAGTAACATAGTGTGCCCCACCCAAAGAAACCCCACTGGGAATGGCCTCTGAAGCTCTACTCAGCAGAGAACTGAAAACTGAAACTGTCACATCACAATGGATGCATGACTTAGTGTGTTTTGAGCACTTTTTCCTCATCTGCTACTATCTTGGAAAGTTAATAGAGTACTTCCATCATGAAATGATCTGGGAATCCTTTCATCATGAGATATCCATCTGATGTGAGAGATCCTGTCTAAGGTCAGAGGAGGCAGAAGAAAAACCTGACAGAGTGGTTGGGTGCCAGAGACATGCAAAACTCCTAACAGGAAGTGAGTAAAGAATGTATCAGAAGCTAGGACACGATACTATCTCCCCAGGAAGCAGGGAACAGTGCCACTATCTCCACACTCTGCATGAGCTCGACCTTCTCCACTTCAGGAGACTCAGCACCTCAAACTCCAGAGTCAGTTCCAAGAGGACAAGCGTCACCTTGAATGTCTCACACTCCTTCAGGAAAGTTGATTTTGTGTTCAATATGAACAAGGGAGAGAAGGACAAGTCAAGGCCTTGTCCTTGAGTTTCACGGCCTCTCAGCTCTAAGTCTATTTGCTTGTGAACAGAGGTCAGGATTCTTTCCCTACACCACCGGGGAAAGCTTTTGGCTACAAAGCTTAGATGTGGGTGGGATGTGTAGGGTCAGGACTGCAGCCAGTGATAAGAATTCTTACCTAGAATGTGTGAAGCTCTGGGCTCCATCCTAGCACTACTAAATAAATAAACCTAGAAATTCTGAGGACTGAGGCTACATTGAACTGCTGCAGATGGACAAACTCCGTAAAATGTAGTTTTGTCAAGAGAGGAGCTCTTGGGCTAAGTCCACAGAGTCTGTTCCCCATTCCTACATTTCTAGGAAAGCCCTGGAGAAGGGGGTGGATTATGTGCTCTCAACTGTGAGTAAGACTGTCTAGGAGTGGGGATCTGCCTGACCCCCCCCCGCCCCCCATTACAAATGCACACTGGTAGCACATAGTCCAGGGTGGACATCACTGAGAACTCCTGACAAGTCCAGAAGACACATGCATCCCTATTATCCATGCCACTGGCCACCAGATCTCCATCCTTTAGTGCTCAGCTCTGTGACATCACCACCAAGTCCCCCAGTACAGCTGTTTTGCTGCACAAATTATAACAAATTGTACACGTTTCTTGGAAAGTGTCTGAAGCACAGGGCTGTGCTGATGAGGGTTTTAAGGCTCACAGCTTCCTCCCACATGGCGCTCAGCAAGGAAGTCTGCTTGGGTCCCTCATGTGTCCAGATACAACTGTAAACAGCTGTGCTCCAAGTCACACCTCCCTTTGGGATTGTCATTGCCCAGTGATCCCCCCACCACTAACAGTGTGAGGCTTTCTCCTTCGTTTTTTTTTTGTTTGTTTGTTTGTTTTTGCACAACTCTTCTCTTGGCTCTTTCTTTAATAACCCTTTCTTTCCCACTCTCAGCCTAAGTTACCCATTCAACAGCACCACTATTAAGTTTTTATGGATATTGTGTGCCTTTATATCTCCTCCTAGGGGAACACTCAGTAAGGTATTGGAAAGATGTGTTATTTAATTTGAGATATAAACTATAACAATCAGAGACAATGAAGTCACTTCTTTTGATTAGGAAAATCATCTCCCCATTTTTTTGTGAATGTGCACACATGCATGAGCTTACCTGTACATGTTTGGACCTGTTTCCCTCAGAGTGTTCGTGTGTATACATGTGGGCCCGGTCATGAAGCTCTTTCTGAATCAAGTCAGTGCCTTCCCAGGACCCTGTGCTAGCCAATGGGGAATCGGACAAGTCAGCTGCAGGCGTAGTTGACAGGAGTTCACAAAGAGCAAACTGTGGGACTATTCCTAGGAGGCCAGGGCTGCGGAGGCCAACTCCCCACCCTTCCCCACACACAGGCTGCACTGTTTATTCTATCAACCCTGTTTATTCTTTCAACTCTGGTTTCTCAGCCAAACAGCTCATCACACGCTGCTTGATTGTGGAGACATACAGAAAATACCCAGAAAGAGCCACGGGAAGCAGAGCCCACCGATTCATCCCCTGGGGCACTGCTAACAAGCTGGTCTGGGGTTTCTCTTGACCTCGGTTTTTCAACACTTAGAGAAGTAGTACTGCCAGTTGCTCTCGTTGTTAAGCAAAATTGCTGGCATTATTAGGAGCTCAATATGATCTTCATCATTATCATCTCTCTCAGAACACGTCTGACCAAACCAATCAGTTGATGAAAAGATTCGGATGTCCAGATCATGGCACATGGGCATTGGATGTTAAGGATAGAGTCATCCAACATTTGCCCAATATTTGCTGATGTAAACCTGGATTCCAAAAACTATAAATGTTTGACTAAATGGCACTTAACTTCAGAAAGGTCATGGCACCAAGTCAGAATTAACAAAAAGCCACCAAATAGCAGACTGGATGAGGCGTGGCAGAGACAGTGAACTCAGACTTAGGTTCTGTGCTGACTGCGGAATGTGGTGCAAAAGACATGCCATCCCTGAGCCTGGCTGCTCTCAACAGGAAAGTGAGGAAGAGTCATGTGAAGGTCCAAAGTGGGAAATGCATGCACACACATTTTCTCAAGTTATTAAGCCCTTACTAAATGAAAACTCCCGGACATTCTTGTCCTACACAAAGTATCTTTAAAAGTTGTGGACTTGGAATATTTTTAAAACACATCAAGTAATGAATACCTTGATCAGGGAGTTTTGACTTCCTAGCCAGATAATGGAAGATCTTGGAAATCCAGACCCCTCAAAGCAGATCAGTTTATGTGCCAGGGACAGAGTCATGCCCAGCAGACACTCAATAAACATTTATTGATACTGGGAGAAGTTTGGAATCACTTGTGGTCATTCCTAAGATATTACACCATCAACATGAACTCAACCACCACAAAGAAAGCTGGGTGACGCTGCTGCTTGAAAGACCATATCGTCCCTCAGTGCAGACCTCACATGACAACCAACTCATGGAACTAGAAGACGACATGAAGACAGTTGTTCTAGAAATGGATAATGTCCTACCGACTTCCGCGCTGGCATTTTTCACCTACCATCATCCTGACTCCGAGAAGGAAGAATGCCAGGAAGAATGCTATGTCCGCACAGCCAGAGCAAACCATCGACCATTTAGCAAAGGACTGCCAACATTGAAATGGCACTTTGACAGACTGGATTACTCAACGTTGTCACATTCAATGTGGTCTCCCAGAGGGGAGCTCCCACACACAGAGGGGGACACTGAAGAGATCAGATAGTTCTTTCTTCCTTTCTTCTTGGTTTGTCTGTTTCTTTCTTTCTTGTCCAGTTTGAGCATGCATTGTGGCACTGGAGGGACGGCTCCAGAGGAGTTCATGTTCGTGCCCTGAAATACACCTTTGCTTTTCTTATCAACCCTCCTCTCAGTCGAGAAACAACAGTCTGTCTCCGTGGAATGAAGAGAGAGCAAAACCTGCAGCGTTTGGAAAGGCATCAATTAATTAATGCTAACCTCTCCTTGAGATATCAAACAGAAACAAAGGTACGCCCTCCATCCTTAAGAATGAGTCTCTTATCTTTAAGAAGAAACACCTGTGTCTTTGTGGCATAAGACACTTTCAATACACACATATTCATGCACACACACAGAGAGAGAGAGAGAGAGGGAGAGAGGGAGAGGGAGAGGAAGAGGGGGAGGGGGGAGAGAGAGAGAGAGGGAGGGGAGAGAGAGCCATAGGTGAAAAGAAAGGCAGGCACAGGGACTGTCCTCTGGCTTCCTTTCTTAGTTATTTCAACTTGTCTGGTACAGAGCAGAACCGTAATAATAGTAAGCCCTTTGCAAGAAATGAAAGTGTCTCCATGATAAGAAAGCTTAGCTGCAGATGGGGATGAGAATGTGGAATTTATGGGCCTGCAGCCCGAAATGTATTTATTTTCATATACTTTGTTGAAACTGCAGACCTGTTTGAACCTATCCAGACTTTGCAGGCCTGCTTAGGAGAAGCTCGCAGCCTCCTGGGTTGCTCCATGCATGGCTGGTTCAGAGCCTGCTGACCCTGCCTCTAGGCAGCAGCACATAGGTTTCCTCTATTCTTGTGTTCCTGCAGACTGCCTGGACCATTTTAGAGGCTACATTTGCTGTGTGATGGGTTAGTCTCCTTTTCAAATTAAATTCATTCTTCTGTGATGCACACATGTACCAAAACAGGGTATGGTACCCCGCTGACATTCAGTTTTCATGTTCTTGCATAACAGTTTAAACAATAGCTTTAAAATTAACAGTAATGAGAGCCATAGTTACATTCTGCTAAGGTCCACTGCTTTATTCATTTGGCCATCATTATAAATCAAATATCTGAGACAGACTAACTGATGAAGGAAAAAGCATGGTTCAGCAGCTCACTGCTCTGGAGGCTCAACATTCCGCTGAAGCAAGCAGTTCCATCTCTACCCTGGAAGGAGGCTGTTACCAGATAACTATGAAAGTTTCACTCAACTCCCTTCATTTCCCTTCTGAGTGCAGTGTTTCTGTTCCCACGACCCAAGGACCTCCATGTAGTCCCCACCTTTTAAGGCTGCCACCATGGACCCCTTGTATCACAACTTTGGGCACCAAGCTCCCAACACACAGATCACTGAGACACGCTATCCAAACCTGAACAGCCACTTCCTACTTTATCCTAGTGAGGTCTTGTGCTCCCTCTTCCCAGCCACCAGCAACAACGTCACTGATGGAGGAGTGACTGGAACACCTGGCAAGAAGATGACTCAAAATGTAATTCCTTCGGCTATAGTCCCAGCACGAAGGCATGTGCGCCTAAGTGTGTAGCAAGGGTTATCCAATTTACGAATGAGAGAATGAGCAGATGGCACCAGGAGCATTTGAAGGATCTCAACTATGTAGGAACTGGAAATCATATTGGAATCCAATTGCTAGAACAAATAGGACATCAGCTAATGCTATCCATGTAATGAAAGTGTCACCTTTTTATTTTTTCCTTTTTAAACTTTTAATTGAGAACTTTTTCACACATTATATTCTGATTATGCTTTTTCACCTCCCCTAACTCCTTCCAGACCTCCCTCATGTCCCCAACCCACCCAACTCCATGTCCTTTCTCTCTTAAAAAACGAAAGAAAACAAAACACAAAAACCAAGAAACACACACACACACACACACACACACACACACACATCCTCACAAAAATGGAAACCAAAAATATACAATCAAAACACCAATAAAATAAAAAAATGCTCAGATAAAGAGAAATGCTGCAAAAAGTCTATAAAAGTGCAATTGAGTTCCTGTGGCCATCTACTGCTGGTCATGGAGTCTACCATTAAGTGTAGTTTAATATACCCAGCAATACTCCATTTGAAAAAACTAATTTTTGCTTTGCAAGAGGATGTCAATTGGAGATAGCATCTTGATTAGACATGAGAGCCCGTGTCCACTTCCTGTCTTAATGCTGGCCCCACAACTCACCTGGATCTGTGCAGGCCCTGTGCATGCTGCCACAGTCTCTGAGAGTGCACATGAGCATCAGTCCTGTGTCTGGAAGACACTGTTGCCTTGGAGTTGTGCATCACCTCTGGTTCTTATAATCTTCCCATCTCTGAGTCTTGAAGGGAGGACTTTAATGAAGATTCTCAATTAGGACTGAATGTTACAAAGTCCCTCACTCTCTCCACATTGTCCAGTTGTGTGACTCTGTGTTAGTTCCCATCTACTGAAAGAAGAAGCTTCTCTGATGATGACTAAGTGAAATACTCACCTCATTCAGGATTGGTTTTCTGCATCATCCCTTTATCTGTTAATTCCATAATTTCATTTTTCTTAACTGAATAATATTCCACTGTGCAAATGTACTACATTTTTCTTAGTCACTCATCAGCTGATGGACATCTAAGCTGTTTCCAATTTCTCACTATTATAAATAGAGCAACAATGAACATGTATGAGCAAGTATCTGTAGTAGGATGTACAATATTTGGGTATATACCCTAGAGTGGTATAGCTTGAGGTAGATGGATTCTCAGCTTCCTCAGAACCCACCACACTGATTTCATAATAGTTATACAAGTTTGCACTCCCATCAATAAGGAATAGTCTTCCCTTTTCCCCACATCCTCAATACCATCTACCATCATTTGTTGACTGGGATAAGAGGAAATTTCAAAGTAGTTTTAATTTGCATTTCTGTGATGGCTAAGAATGTGAACATTTCTTTAAGTGTTTCTCAGCCATTTGTGTTTTCTCTTTTGAGAAGTCTCTGTTTAGATATGTACCCCCTTTTTAAAATTGGGGTATTTGTTTTCTTGATGTTCAGAGTATTTTAGTTCTTTATATATTTAGATACTAACTCTCTATCAGATGTGTAATTGGTAAAGACTGTTTCCCATTGTGTAGCTTGGCACTTGACCAAAATGATGGTGTCCTTTTCTGTACTGCGTTTCAGTCTCATGAGGTCTCATTTATTAATTGTTATTCTTAGTACCTGTGCTATCAATGTTCTATTCAGAAAGTCCTTTTCTGTGCCAATGCATTCAAGGCTATTCACTCTATCAGATTCAATGTACTTGGCTTTATGTTGATGTCCGTGATCCATTTGGAGCTGATTTTTGTGCAGGGTGATAGATATGTATCTATTTTCATCCTTTGATATCAGCTACCCTGTTTGACCCAACCATTTGTTGAAGATGTTGTCTTTTCTCCACTGCGTATTTTTGGTTTCTTTGATTAAAATTGGGTGTTTGTAAGTGGGATTGCTGTGGGATGGTCTGTATGTCAAGTGTGTTGCTGATTGGTCAATAAATACATCACTGATTGGCCAGTGGCCAGGCAGGAAGTATAGGCGGGACAAGGAGGAGAATAAAGCTGGGAAGTGGAAGGCTGAGTCAGAAAGACACTGCCAGCCACCACGATGACAAACAGCATGTGAAGATGCCGGTAAGCCACGAGCCATGTGGCAAGGTATAGATTTATAGAAATGGATTAATTTAAGCTGTAAGAACAGTTAGCAAGAAGCCTGCCACGGCCATACAGTTTGTAACCAATATAAGTCTCTGTGTTTACTTGGTCGGGTCTGAGTGGCTGTGGGACTGGCAGGTGAGAGAGATTTGCCCTGACCGTGGGCCAGGCAGGAAAACTCTAGCTACATGGGATGTCGCCTTTACTTTAAAAAAAAATAGTCTTTTTTTTTTTAAAGTGAAGATCACATTCTTACATTGCTCCTGAACACAACTTAGCAGCTGTTATGTTACACAGCCTGCGTTTCCACCAACAGCCAATAGTATCCCATGAAAATGGAAGGTCCTGGAGAGCAGGCCATCTTCTGATGGACCTATTTATAACATGTCCCTATGAGACAGTGAAAGAATGTTCAGCCATCCTTTTTCCTGCTTTCAAATCTAATGCTCTATTTGACCTCAGTAGCACGCTTTTTGATGGGGGGAAGTTGCCTTATCTAACAAGACAATGGAGACTGTGGGGCAAGTTGGAAACCTAGAGCATACCGCACAGCCTGCAGGCAGCTCAACAGGCTTGAGAAGTGTCCTTTATAGGGAATTTAGTTGGCCTGAGCTTCTGCTGGGCAACTCAGCCTGTCTGAGAGTGAATTTGGTCAGTTTCAGAAATATTGTGAAGCTTCTAGGTTGTTTACTTCCTGAGCACAGGGAGCATCCCTGTAAGATAGAATGTTTCTCCCTCAGCAAATCCTGTGTCTCAGCCAACTTCCTTAGACCCTCCTACTGTCTCACCTCCCTTTGACACCCTGAGTCTTAACATGATTCCCTTTTAGATGGACAGTTTTAACTCAGAGGAAATTGCTACACAACAGGAACATGGTTCAGTGGGTGAAGTGCCCACTGTGTAAGATAAGGAACTGAGTTTAATCGTCAGCACCCAGATGTGGCAACACGTGGCTTTAAACTCAGACTTGGGGCCAGAGACAAGCAGATCTACACAAACTGTTGAGCTCCGGTTCAGCAAGAAATCCTGTCTCGAAATTATAAACTTATCAAGGAAAACACCTAAAGTCAACCTCTGACTTACACACACACACACACACACACACACACACACACACACACACACACACACACGGAGCAACCTCAGAGTCCCTTCAACCACAATGGAATATTATCCTGCCAAGAAGGAAAATTCTGCACTATACCATGACATGGGTGAACCTTGAAAGCATGATACTAAATACAAGAAGCCAGTCACAAAATCACCAAGACTTCCTGCAGTAGCTGAGAGGCAAAGCTCATAAAGAAAGCGTAGACTGGGGCTATCTGGGCTGGGGGGCAGAAAATGCGAAGCTGTTTAATGCTCTAGGATTTCAGTTAGGAAGAACGACAGTGTAGTTGAAATTGCTTATGCAACAGTGAGCCCACACAACACTACCGATCTGTCATTGCGTAAGATTATAGCATGTGCTTTTACCACAACAAAATCATTTAAAAAAAAATAGAGTTGGTGTAATCAATCCAGATGCATGTTAGGACAGAGAATGGCTTCCATTGGAGTGAAATCCAAATGTGCACCCAGGCATCCACAATAGGATCTAAAGGAAATGAACCCAAGGATGCCAACCTAATTGTGACGGACCTCAGACCATGTCATAGAAGCCTAAGATAATTTAGCAGAGGTAGCACCCTAACAGCCAATGGCCCTGTGGTGGCCACTAAAAGCCAGCAGGAGCCTGAATTGGGTACACTGGCAGGACTGGATACAGGCCTTTCTTGGAACTGGCTAGAATTAGGAGTACCCCTACATCTGACTTCCCCACGTGCATGAAAATGTCGAGTGAAGAAATGCTCAGCCTGACGTGTACTGACCAATGGGACAAGCTTGCTGATGATCCTAATCTCATTTCTCTCCTTCCCTCAAAACTTTTGTTTCAGGCCCTAGATGTTGGGCCCCTTGCAAGGCCTGCTGAGAAAGCTATTTCACTGCCCCAGGGTAACATACTCACTCTTCCATGCTGTAGTCCAGATTGCCCACAGCCCAGCAGAGAATGAGCACTCACTACACACAGCAAACTGTTTTTATTTCCCCATAAACTTGATTAATCTGCACAATAAAACAACGTGTCCTTATTTTCTCTCCCTTTTATCTTTCCTTCTTGACCAATAGAAACTTTCTCATTTTTATAACAGCTGACATGATGATGTGGAATGCTGACGGAGACCAAACATTAAATCCAGTTGAATTTTAAGCTCCAAGTCCTTTACCAAGTCAGATGAAGCTGCTCCCAACTCCATGAGGCCAAATCCTGGGATCCCTTGGTTTCTTCTGAAGTCACAACATTATCCCACCTTCTCTCTAACTATTCAATGCTATAAAAACTGAGGAAGTCCATTCATTTAAAAGATTACGCAGTTAACCTGACACTCGAACCATACCCTAAAAACGAAAGTTCACAATGCCCTCAAACACATATGCTTCCATCCTAGCTTTCTTGTGAAAATGACCTTTCACTTGGAACAAGTTATTGTCAACGTTCAGGTGCCTTCAGAACCAAAAGAAGTTGTCTCAAAGACACAGACATAGGCCGTGTTTCACTGTGCCCCAAGTCAGTAACAATAACTGGGGTCATGAGTTGAGGTGACCGTTCTAAATTCCACACAAACCTCATACTCTAGTATATTTAGAGGAAGTCCCTCGAAGCTTTCATGGTTGCTGTCTTCTGCTGAGCCGTGTGTTGGCTTTGTTCCCATTAACTCTGCAGCCAGTATAACTCAGTCCCATCCATCCTAAAACTCTAGTCTTTCCAATTCAGGCAGTGTCCTTACAAGGAATAACTCTAGGACGCCCAGCCAAGAAGACAGTTATGACAAGCACAGAGAAATCTATGACATGTTTAAATAGCTAAGGAGTCAGCTACTGGGAAAAGCAGGAGAATTAAATGAAAACGTCAACTTTCAAGTTAAAAAATCCAAGCAAGTCACAGGCAGGGAAGGAGAGAAGAGCTGGAGGGGCTGACAGTGCCTGTGCTGAAAGACCCATTTGTTCTAAGAGCTCTCTCCTCCCCTGCCTTTCTCTCCCCGTGCCATGTGGGCTAACACACAGCCTCTTGTGACCCCTTCTGCCTTTTTATGGTTTGGATGTGTGGTATATGGGTGTGTTTGTGTGTGCATGCTGGCCCACGCTTCTACATGTGGAGGACAGAGTCTGTGTGGGCCTCCCCATCCCTAGACTCTACCTTGTTTTCTCAGACAAGGCCTCTTACCATTTTGTCTAGAACGCTGACCGACCAGTGAGCCTAAGACCTTTCTGTGTCTGCATTGCTGTCCCAGTGCTAGGGTTAGAGACCTGCTGCCATGTCTGGCTCTTACATGGGCGCTGTGAACCCTAACACTGGTCTTCACACCAGTGAAGCAAACTCTCTTATTTATGAGCCATCTCCCCAGCCCTGTTTATTATGATTTGGATATAGACGCTCACCGGTGCAACTATCCAAAGAGAATTCAGCCCATGGGCCATGTGGAAATGCTCTAGCCAAGCTCTAAATCTGTGTTTCAGACTGGTTCTTTCAGTCCGGTGTCACTGTCCTTTACATCAGAACACATTTAGAGTCGTGAGTGGAGATGCTCCTGTTGGCACAGCCCAGTGTGCCCACAAAGAGCAGAGGATCAGGGTAAGTGTTTTCTTTCTACGTTCTTTTTGGCTTTTAGGGATAGCCAGCACCACTCTGTGGAAGGGCTTCAGAAACACACCATACACTGGAGGAGAAGGGTCATGTCTGAACAGGATACCTGGAAATAACCTCATTGGCCTTTCATGTGTCTGACTGAAGTCTCTCACTCTTTTCTTTCCCATGTTTTAATTCTCTCCATCTTTCTAAGGAGATGCTAAAGTATATAGGAAGTGGGAGGTTCGCTGAAGTGATAATCCATGGTGCAGCTTCCAGAAGACCATCGACCATGAGTTTTTGTGTTTATGTGGCTGTTTGGGCATCACCCAGACTCCTGAAGTAATCCTTCACTCATGCTTTGTAAGCCAGCCCAATGAACTCATTGATTTACCAAGCTGGATACAGGATCCAGTTTGGTCTGTGATCAGTGCCGTATCTGGGGTTAATATAAGGCAGGCTAGAAAGATGGAGAGAATTAAAACATGGGAAAGAAAGGAGGAAAATTGAAGGTTCACAGCTAGAAAAGAAAGATGTGATTTTTACACATGATTCATGGCTATTTTAACATTCTCACATGAAATACCATAATATAGAAGGAATATTGTCTCTTTATCAGCAACTTTCATAATGAGATAGGGGTGGGGGTTGAGAGAGGGTGTGTACAGGTATGCATGTCCATGCTTAAACACAGAATCCAGAGGGAGGCATCGGTGTGCTCTTCTATCACTCCCCACTGTATTCCTTTGAGACAGGGTCTCTCAGCAAGCCCTAGCTCTCTGCCATCTCTGGGGTTATAGGTGTGTGTGTGTGTGTGTGTGTGTGTGTGTGTGTGTGTGTGTGTGTGTGTGTGTGTGTGTGTTCATGCCCAGCTCTTTGCATGGGTGCTGGGGATTGAACTCAGGTCCCCAGGCTTTCTTACCTGATCCAGTTCTCTTGCCTTCTGTGCTGGAATGACTGGCTCAGCTTGTGAGGGTGAGAAGCTCCTTTCTCTTCCCATCCCCCCTTGGAGGATTTCCCATCTTTCCATCCTCTCTCAGAGGACGTTTGCCCCTTCCCTTCTCTAGTGTTCTGGCTCCTCAACAATCTTCTGCAGATCCTTGTAGACAAATTCTTAGCCTGGATATCCCTGCTGGAGTCCAGCCAAACATTCTCCACACATTTGAACATCTTAGGCACCTCAAGGTATGAGAAGCCTGACAAGCATGGACACTAGTCTCCAGGTCTTCACCTCTCAAAGTACTTTCTGATGACGTCACCTGTTGGCACACCTGCACCAGCCTTGAGTGTTTCTTGGCTTATCTTTTGGTGGTGTCTTCCAGTCAACCCTTTAGCAAATCCCTTAACTCTGCCTTCATATGACATTCTGTGTCCTGCTGTCCCTGTCCTTCTCTGCTCTTTTCCTCACAGGGGCTGGGGGGACAGGGGAGGCTGTTGTCAGGGGCCTATGAGATGGCAGAAATACTTGGGTGGCCATTTGGTGAAGCTATGAGGATTACTATCAAGCTAGTCTTCTTCTTCTTCTTCTTCTTCTTCTTCTTCTTCTTCTTCTTCTTCTTCTTCTTCTTCTTCTTCTTCTTCTCCTTCTCCTTCTCCTTCTCCTTCTCCTCCTCCTCCTCCTCCTCCTCCTCCTCCTCCTCCTCCTCCTCCTCCTTCTTCTTCTTCTTCTTCTTCTTCTTCTTTCTCTTCTTCTCCCTCTCCTTCTCCTTCTCCTTCTCCTTCTTCTTTTCCTCATCTTCCTTCTCCTCTGTCTTCCCCTCTCTTTTCTTCTTCTTCTCTACCTCAAATGGTCACTTAAAAAAATCCAAACAAAGCAAAATGAAAGAAAAAAACATCCACAAAAAATGTCTTGAGATTGTTCAGTGTTGGCCAACTACTCATGGTCTTGGCGCCTTCCCTGAATTGTGGTTAATATATGCAGCAAGACTTCATTGGAGAAAACTGATTTTCCCTTTCCAAGTAGGTATAAATTTCAGATGGCTTCTTGGTTAGGGGTGGGACCTGTGTCCACTTTCCCTTCTCAGTGTTGAGACCCCAACTGGCTTCAACCTGTGCAGGCTCTGTGCATGCTGCCATAGTCTCTAAGAGTTCACATGTGCATCAGTCTTGTTGTGTCGTGAAGACTCTGTCTCCTTGGTGTCATCCATCATCACTGGCTCTTACAATCTCTATTCCTCTGTTTCTGTATAGATCCTTGAGTCTCAAAGGGAGAGGTTTGATGAAGACAACTCATTTAGGACTTAGTGCTCCAAAGTCTCTCTCTACACACTGTACAGTTGTATGTGTCTGTGTTAGTTCCTATCTACTGCAAGAAAGTTTCTTTGATGTGGGTTGAGCGAGACATTGATCTATGGGTACAGCAGTATGTCATTAGAAATCATTTTATTACTTCGTTCCTTTAGTAGAATAACAGTATTGGATTTTCCCCTAGGCCCATGACCTATACAGTCACAGGTTCTTGGCTAGTTTAGCACAGTTAAGTATGGGTTCCCTCTTGTGGAGAGGACCTTAAATCCAACCAGGAAGTGGTTGGTTACTTCCTTGATATTTTTGCCACTATTTTCCCAGCATATCATCCAGGCAGGTCTTCATTGTAGGTTGCAGGATCTATAGCTGGGTGATATTTATGATTACCTTTCTCCACCAACAGTATGCACAGTACCTTCCATCACCATGAGTGTTAGTCAGTAGGGGTGAAACTGCTAATTAGGCACCTGCTTGACTTCACCCTGAACAATGAAATAAATAAGTGTTGTCTTCAAGGGCCTTACTGACAGGCTGTGGAGAGCAGTCCATAGCTTTGGCACTAGCCTATGATGTTGGGAGTTTCCATGGGGCCCTTTTGGCCAATGACTCAAAAAGATATGATTTATTCCTGGCACTGTAGATTTTAGTTGGTGGCATAAGATGTTTAGTTGGAGCATTATTGCCCCCAATAGATGGTGATCTCATTTAAACATCTTTCATATTTTATATATTAGTATGTCTATATTTTAGGAAGCTTCTATAGTAGTAGGTTTTCATATGCTTGTTTTTGTTTGTTTGGGACAGAGTCTATGTAGCCCTAGCTGTCCTGGAACTCTCAGTATAGACCAGGCTGACCTCAACTCACAGAGACTTACCTGCCTCTGCCTCTCAAATTAAAGGCATGCATCGACATGCCTGATTTTTCTTTTTAGATTTATTGGTTTTATTTTTCTGTATATAGGTGTTCACTTGCAGGTATGTCTGTGTTCCACATGTGTGCCTGGTGCCTGCAGAGGTCAGAAGGCAGGGTCAGATTCCCCTGGGAGTGGAATTACAGATATTTGTGAGTTGTTCTATGGGTGATGAGAACTGAACACTGGTCCTCTGCAAAAGCAGCCAGCACTCTGAACTGCTGAGAGAGTGGACAATCTTGTCTTGTTCCTGATTTTAGTGGAAATGTTTTGAGTTTCTCTTTATTTAGGTTAATGTTGGTTGTTAACTCCATACACAAAGACTTACAGACAAAAACCACATGATCATCTCATTAAATGAAGAAAAGGTCTTGGACAAAAATGCAATATCCCATCATGATAAAATTCCTAGGGCTACAAAGGACATACCTCAGCATAATAATAAAATCCATTGACAGCAAGCTAGTACTCAAATGGTTGAGACCTGATGAGTAAGGCAGGATAATTTTGTGCTGGATTAACAGACGAATAACCACCATTACAAGTACTTCCTTCGCAAAGGGACAGTCACACACGGCTGTATCTTCTCCTCCTTTTCCTTAGGTGTCAGACTTGGAAGTCAGTTCTTGAGTTTTGCAAGAAGGGTATGGGTCAAATTCTTGAGCAGAGAGGTAAGATGATGACTGAGGAGCTGATAAAAAAATGGTCTCAGCACCATACTGATAAAAATACATGGCTTTTTTTGGGGGATTTTAAAAAACTTTGAAAAGAAAGGGGGGGTCTGGGGAAAGAGCCATGCTCAACAGCTTTCAATTACCTCCACATGACCACAGAGTCTAGAAATGTTTGGGGGCTGTTGCTACAGAACAGACAGTGGTACTGGATTGTGTGTGTGTGTGTGTGTATTACAAAGTATGTGTGTATATATCTCGATTTTTTTTAACTTTAGTTGTGCTTGTCAATGTTAGAAAAATGTGCCCTGCTTTATCATGTTGAGTTGGCATGGTACAGGAACTGACAGCCATATCAGTGTAGAAATGTTAAATTCAATTGCTTTCCAACTGTATGGGGGCAATGCACTGTATTAAATGTGCAAGGTCCTATCTATGTGGGTTTGATTACAAAAACTAATCAAAATTCTCTAAAAATGGAAACCTGAAGAGTGGATGATGCTGGGAGGCTGACCCCTGCACAGCAGTCCACACACCTGTGCTGCCCCATACACTACCAAATGGCCACTTCCTGTGCAGAATGTCCGGCTCATCTCAATGCTTCTCACCATGTGTTTCAATCCAGATCTAAATAGCACCCACTTACTAGGTTTGGCTGTATGACTCTAGACTTAAAATCAAAATAAACAAATGCTTTAATAAACCATGTCATAACCAGGAAACATGGTAGATAGTCAATTAAAAATCATGGTTACAGGGGTTGTAAAGCAATTACCAAGCACGCAAGAAGACCGGAGTTCAGATCCCCAGCTGGGCACCGTGGGAGGCAGAGTTAAGTGGATCCCTGTAACTTAATGATCAGCTAGTCTTGCCAAATCAGTGAGTTCTAGGTTCAGCAAAAGAGGCTGTGTCAAATAAGGTAGAAAGTGATTATGGAAGTCATGCACATTGACCTCTGACCTATACACACAGGCAATCAACCAACTTGCATGCACTTGTGCACATATGTACATTCCCCCCACATATACACAGAGGTACGTATGCATGCAGGAACACATGTATACATACATAATGAACCCCACATACACCCACACACACAGAGTAACTCTCAGAAACCATTTACCAGTGTGGTGAAATTACTCCTGGGATTAAGTTAACTAAGAGAAAAAAACATGGTTGTATTTTCACAGGATGTGTCAAAATTTCTATATGCAACTTCATCAACTATATATTAGAGAGCTCATTTGCCCTTAGTTTCACTAGTAGTGGATACTGCAGGCTTTTAAAGAATTTGATATGTGAAGATTTTCTCTAAACCTCAATACAATCTATAGGAGATATAAAGAGTTGCTAAGACAATACCACTCTGGGAACCATTATCCCATTCAGGTTAGAGGAAATAGAGTTCAAACTAAACAGATCTGAACCACTGGGGAATCCAACAGTCTACAGGCAGCAAGCAGACCAAGAGAGAGCCTGGCTTACAGCTCAAGTGGGGATGATCTAAGTCATCTAAATAAAGAAAAATGCCACAGACAGCAGCAAACAGAGTTGTGGAGATCTTGGACCCGTGGTTGCTAGTGGCTCCTTGCCTCTGAGATTAGCATTGCTGTTGATGGTGGCAGCCAATACTGCCAGCTCTCTGCCTTTTGTGTGTTATCCCTGTTTGTTCTGTCATTGTGCTTGGGTCTAGAGTTGTCTCTTTAAAAGCCACACCAGGGGTTGCAGTTGAGAACCAGGATGTGGGGACATCATCTAACCACAGGCTGCTTTCAGTGGAGTCTGGACCTTGATTCTGATGAGGTTTTCTAAGGCAAAAGTTGTCCCAACCACTTCTCTAGAGTTCCATGCCTAAAGCAAACAGGATTAAACACTAGAGGGAAGAGGAGGACCAAACCATCCAGTGCTGCCTTTTGCTCACATCCTGTCCATCTTGCTAATCCCCAGAGGTGGGCACTCACCACAAGGCATGGCGGTCATCTCAGTTTCCAATGCTCTTGGCATGACTGTTGAGTGACATCTCAATTATAGCCCAATTGCCCTTGATTGCAGGGACCATCTGAACCTTTGAGAGCTCACTCTTAATCCTGCCCAGAAAACATAAGATCACATTCCAGTTTGGTGGTTGAATGTACCAGATGGTTCATGGGGCCAAGATGCTGTGGCTCATGAACTTTTGGGGGCCATGTGCTTGCTGAAGAAAACTGAGATTCAGCCACTTGGAAAAGCTGACCACAGGGCTGAATCCTTGGGGCTGTTTTTATGGAGCCTAACTTGAAGTCTGCTGCCTCACCATTAGTAAAGAAAGAGCCAGCATGGAAAGAGCCAGGACAGACCGAGAAGACCCCTCCTCAGACCTGCAGAGTCTGTCATCTGGAAGTGCCCAAGCGGCTAGAAACAGTTCATTTCAGTAGCTTCAAACAACAACAATAATGGCTTCTTTCTAGAAGCCCTACTGTGTCATATGATATTCCTTGCAATCCAGTGTGATTAGAAATGTCTCTAAAACTTCATAGATGAGATGCTTTAGAGTGAAGTTTGGAGATGTAAATACGCCCAAGATGCCTCACTGCACAGGTGAGAAGGTCAAATCTGAAACTTCAAGGTTTGTAAGAATAAAAACCTTGGTTTTTCTAGTGAAGACACCTGAAAGAACACAGAGGCTTCCAGAGAGGGCTGTAACTCTCCGACTTTGCTCACTCAGCCCCTGCATGGACACCTTAGATCTCCAGAGCTTTTCCTCATTCATCATAAGCTTTTGTCTCTTATCTGAAGACAGGTAAGATGTCCTGAAGCAGAAGAACCTCACTGGACACAAAGCCCTCTGTTGGGTTTTAAAAGCAGTTCACCATTGTCATAACACAAGCCAGGGCATCATAGTTCCTGGGTTATGGTTTTCATGTACAAAGCCTCCAAGTGGAACAAACAAACTGATATTCACATCTTCATCTCAAACTTCTGACACTGGGTTTTGCAAATAGTAGGTGTGATTTTGATTCAAATACACAGAGATGTCTCTATCTCCCTACCCCATGAGCTTAAAAAAAAATAGACACTAACATTTCAAAGCTAAAAATTAAAATATAGAGAAGAAAGTCTCCAGGGCCATAGTACCCACTTAAAACGGGCTTACTGTGAAAAACAAAGAATGAAGTCCTGACTCCACGTGACAGCTCTAACAAGCATCAGGTGACAAGTCACAGTGCATCAGTGCTGGGGGACTCCAAGGAGGATCTGTCTCTGAGGCACAAAACAAAGAAAGGCTTAAAGCAGAACAGCCATAAGGAAAGGCTCCTGTCAAGACCCAGCCTAGGCACTAAGTCTCACCAGGGATTTGAAGTGTCTGCTACGGCGGGCAACCAGCACAACCACCCCCTCTACAGTGCAGTTCCTAACGGTGTTGATCACATAACCTGCCTGAAGCCCAGCAGTGGGAAGTGAGCTCATGTCTAAGGATAAAGCTTCACTCCCATGTGTATCTTCTGCCTTATTGGTGGCAGCTTCCAGCAACAGATAAAGGTACATATCATACAAAATAAATCAACAAAACACTGTCAGGAGGACATCAGCAGAAACAGGCTTGGCACCTATGTTGAGAAATCAGATGTAAAACGATTATGGCCAAAATTGAGACACTTTCATAGTTATATAAATAAATGATCAAATAAATCAGGAACTAGAGAGCAAAAAGGCAAGTCCCTTGTAGAGTCCCACACAACATGTGTGGTTAAGGGGAGGAACCTCACCCCTACCCTCAGCGGGCATTGCAGAACAGCTTCCTTCTGAAGAGGGGAGAAGAGCAGCCTCAAAGTGAAAGGTCTGGCAAACTGTCCCCAGCCAGGCGTCACAGTCAGCACTGAGCATGAGCATGAATGCTGCTAACATATCTCCTAATTTGATGCTATGAAAATGGGACTTTCCTGTCCAGTTTTTCTCTCCCAAACTCATGACCATGGTCTAACCACAAGAAAAACATCAAACAAATCCAAATTCAAAGACGTCTTGTCTTACTGGACCCAAAGTCGCCAGTATTATCAAAGTCATCATAAACAGGAAATCTGTCACAGCCAAGAGGGTCACGGGAAGACATTGTATCTAAATACAAATGGGTCCAAGAGAAGGCTATATGAACCAAGCTTTAGTTAATAATAATTTATTAAGAGTGACTTATAAACATATATTTAATGAACCATGTTAATAGAATAATAGTGAGGGACTGGTTATGGGGTACAAAATTTCTGCAAACCTAAAACCATCCTAAAAATAAACTTTATTAATAAACAAACACATTAAAGAATGCATAGATGACATTCATAATAAGCCAGGCAAGCAAGGAGGAAATGGAGTTACCTCATGTCTTAGTCAGTGCTCCATTCTTGCGAAGAGGCATCATGACCACAGCAATTCTTATAAAAGAAAGCAATTAATTGGGGGCTTACTTGCAGTTTCAGAGGTTTAGTCCATTATCAGCATGGCAGCAAGCAGGCAGACATGATGCTGGAGAAGGAGCTGAGAGTTCTACATCTCGTTCTCCGGGCAGTAGGAAGCAAAAGAGCCACTGGGACTGGCTTGGGCTTCTGAAACCCCAAAGCCCACTCCCAGTGACACATTTCCTGCAACAAGGGCTTACCTACCCAACAAGGCCACACCTCCTAACCCCTCTCAAGTTGTACCACTCCCTGATGACTAAGCATTCAAATACATGTGTTGTGGGATAATCTTTTTGTACAATGTGAAGATGTGTCTCTACTGAGGCACATTCTGATTAGTTTAATAAAGAGCTGAACAGTCAATAGCTAGTCAGGAAAGGATAGGCAGGATGTTCAGGGAGAGAGAATCTCAGCGGAAAAGTCTGGCTCAAGGGATTCACCAGCCAGACATGGAGGAAGTGGGATGTTCTGTACTGAGGAGAGGTAACAAGTCACTTGATAGATCATAGATTAATATAGGCTAATTTAAGTTTTTATTTATTTTATTAAATTAATATAAGTTTTATATTATTATATTATATTATTAATTTTATTAATTAATATAAGTCAATTTAAGAGCTAGTTGAGAATAAGCCTAAACTAAGGCCAAGCTTTCATAGTTAATAAGAAGTCTCCATGTCATTATTTGGGAGCTGTTGGTCCAAAGAAAGGCCAACTATATATATGAGCCTATGAGGGTCATTCTTATTCAACCATCACACCTTACTAAGAATCTTAAGATGGATGTCATGCTTCATATCTTTAATTCCAGCATTCAGGAAGCAGAGGCAGGCAGATCTCAGTGAGTCTGAGGCCAGCCTGATCTACATAGTGAATGTCTAACCAGTCAGGGCTACGTACTGAGACCTCTCAAAAACAAAAGCAATATGTATGTATATGTACGTATATATTTTTTCTTCATCAACACAATTTTATACCTGGAAAGGCAACCTGTTTAAATGAAAGAGGTACATTTTTCTTATACAAAATTCCAAGGAAGTTAACTATCAGCAGTATTGCACTGTAAGACAGAAGGACATCATCCAGGCTGGAGGAAGTGTTAGGCAAAGATGCATGTCTCCACAGAGAGAGTCAAGAGTTGATGAAAAGGGAATGGATGGAGGTTTAGGAATTGCACTTGAGCACTCTGCTTATACTGTATGTAAAGTTAAGGAGTGATGGTGTATAGGATAGAATTAGGAATACACCTCTGCAAGGTGCTCATACTACGTATGTAGTGACTGAACTCTATTTAAAGGTAAACATTGATTCACTAAAATGCATTTTAAAATCTAGGTCAGCTGCTAAAAGTGAAGGGAGAATAGAACAGATTGTAAATAATGAGTCACTATCTTGAGTAGTGTCTATACCCTAATAGGCCCTGCAACATTATTCACAAGGGCTAAGACACAAAACATCCTAAATATCCACAGAAAGATAAAGAAATGGTGATGTGTCCATACAATGGAACGTGGCTCAGCTCTAACATAAGGAAAGTCGACAGTTTTACAAACACGGGTGGACCATTCACCGATGCTCACACATGATGAGCTTTGAAGACATTTCAGATCTAAACCGTGAGGTACAACGTGAGGCTGCAGCTGCACCACATCATACTTAACATCCTTCAACATCGACCCTTACACATCTTTAGTACAAATAACAACGACACTGTGATTTTACATCAAGAGAGCAGTAGGCAGCCCTGGGAGGTTCTGCATAGGCTTGTGGCTTGGGGTACAGTGTTGGTTCATGAGCACAAACTTTCCTCTAGGCTCATCATGCAATATACACCAAGCAGTGACAAATTTCTGTATTTCAATCATACCTCAAGGAAATGATTTTAAAAGTCAATATTGAAGGACCTAGAGAGATTGCTCAGCAGTTAAGAGCACTTTCTGCTCTTCCAGAGGACCTGGGTTCTGTTCCCAGCACCCACATGGCCGCTCCCGATCATCCATAACAACAGTTCCAGGGGACCTGATGCCCTCTTCTGGGCTCTGTGGACACTGCAAGCACATGGTAGAGTTACATGCTAGCAAAATGCTCATGCATATAAAAATAAGTGGTTTTAAAAGACAATATTGAAGATCAATTGTTACAATAAAAAATTAATTATTCCCACAAAGATTGAAGAAGGCAAACTTAAATGCAGAACTAAATGAACACAGTGAGCAAGTTCACAGGCTTTAACCTAGTTGGCTAAGTAATAATGTTAAGCATAAACAGTTTCAATACTTCCATGGAAAGGACAGAGCTGGACAAAAAGCAAAACCAGAAACTCACTCTGAGTATCAAAAAGTCTTTACATAAAGCAGAAAAACAGAAGCATACCAGACCCTGTTGGTAGGGCTGTAGGTGAGCAGGCCCTGAGGGCATGAGAACAGGAGAGTTGACCCGGCTCCCCTGCCCCTCATCTGCCATGTGGTAGCATGGGTGGGGGAAAGATGCCCTCCCCCATCCCACTCCTGGCCACCTGCAGCAGACAGGAGAGCTGGCCCCAGGATCATGGTCAGTGGGAGAGCTGGCTCTGCCCCTCACTGACTGCAGCACACAGGAGAGTGGACCCTGCATCTCCCCTGGCCAGCACATTAGAGCTGACCCTGTTGGCAGGCATGCAGGTGAGCCAGCCCTGAGGCATGAGAGCAGGAGAGCTGAACCTGCCACCCCATTGCCTGCCATGTGGTGGCATGAGTAAGGGAAAGATGTCCTCCCCTCCTAGCCTAGCCCCTTGCTACCTGCAGTGAGAGTTGGCCCTGCACCTCACCAAATGCAGCACTTGGGAGAGTGGGCCCTGCACCTCACCTGGGTGTGGTGGTATTGTGTTCCCCGAAATATTGTACATGCTAATAAACTTATCTGGGGTCAGAGAATGGAACAGCCACAATATTAAACATACAGAATAGGCAGTGGTAGCACACGCCTTTAATCCTAGCATTCCAGAGGCAGAGATCCGCCTGCATCTCTGTGTGTTCAAGGATACAGCCAAGCATGGTGACTCAAGCCTTTAATCCCAGAAAGTGAGCCTTTAATCCCAGGGGGTGATGGCAGAAAGCAGAAAGGTATAAAAGGCGTGAAAACCAGGAACTAGGCTGGTTAAGCATTCAGGCTTTCAAGAAGCAGTTCAGCTGAGATTCATTCTGGATGAGGACTGAAAAGCTTCCAGTCTGAGGAAACAGGATCAGCTGAGGAACTGGTGAGGTGAGGTAGCTGTAGCTTGTTCTGCTTCTATGATCTTCCAGCATTCACCCCAATACCTGGCTTCAGGTTTGATTTTATTAATAAGACCTTCTAAGATTCCTGCTACACCTGGGCAAAACAGTAGAATGGCCCTGGTGGTATGGGTGTGGGTAAGCCTGCCCCGAGGGCGTGAGAATAGGAGAATTGGCCCCAAGCCTTGCTGCCTACTACAGTGAGTGAGCCAGCCAGGGCAATGCTGGAGAGCTTGCCCTGGTGGAGTCGATGAGGGAAAGCTGGCAGGCTGACCAACCCAGCCATCACTTGGGCCCAGAACCAGGGCTATGAATTAATCCACCCCAATATTCACCTCATCAAGGAACTAGGGGAGCAGGTGAAGGGGCTGGACCTGCAGATCTAAAGCTGCAGGATCTCCACGACACAGGGCAACAGCAGGATATCCAAGAGGAGTCCCAGTGAGGGCCCAGCATCGATAGTGTAGCAGAAGCCAGAGGCCTTGATCCAGACCAATGACTCTTTGCAATGAACACTTGCAAGTAAAGATGTATGGACAAAAAAAGATACATACCATAAAAACAATAATTAGACCAGATCTAGAGTAGTCATATTAATATATTTAAAGTACATGTTGGGCTGGAGAGAAGGCTCAGCAGTTCAGAGCAGAGACTGCTCTTGCAAAGGACCCAAGTTGAGTTCTAGCACCCATGTCAGGTGGGTCACAACCTCAACTCCAGGTGGTCTAATGCCTATGATTTCCTTGAGTAAAAAAAAATCTCCTGGGATTATAGAACCTTCTGAGTCCACTCACTCAGCAACAGAGTTGCAAGAGTCCTTGTTTTCCTTTTAAATTTTTGAGAATTTCATGTATGAACACTGTATTGATATCATTTCCACCTTCCAACTCCTCCCTGTCCCCTCCACTCCCTCTCATTACTCTTGACCCCTTCTTCATTATTATTGTTTCATATGCACATAAACACACGTGGTTATGTGAAGACAACCTGCTGAGTCCATTTAGTGTTGCTTCGTGGGATCGGATAGCGCATCAAGAAGGTTGTCCCTGGGGAAGACTGATTCTCCCCCTCTCGGCAACCCTTAACCACCTGTAGCTCTTCATCTAGGGGTGCAGCTTTGCGAGATGTCATCATGCAATTTGGCATGTCAACTGGTGTTGTCAAGGTATGGGTCTTATTTAGGGGACCATATTGTTGACAGTTCATGGATGTCCTTTTCCTTGTCATATATCTTGTGTTAAACTTCCTGGTCCTCTGGCTCGTACACTCTTTCCACCCCCTTTTCCATGATGTTCCCTGAGCCTTAGGCATGGGGGTGTTCAACCACAATTGGTACACCTACAACACAACCCCCTGCCTGAGCAAAAAATGCACAGGATGCAAACAATCAGGGTGGTGGGGAGAAGGGCACATAAGCCCCTACCTCTAGCTAAGAAGCTGTTGTTAGGTGATGGCTGCTAGGGGAGGGAGAGTTGTTTATCTTTAAGGGTGGCCACTGGCAGGTGACTCATGCCTTAGTGGATGAACTCATCCCCATGAGCATTTGGGCTACACTAATTAAACACAGTGGGTTATTCTAAAACAGAAAAGAATAGAATAGAATTTGGAAAGGAGATGTGTTGGAGACAGAGGAAGTCAGAGAGAGAGAACTGAGGGTAGATATGGATCAAGATATATTGATTGTATACATGTACAGAATTTTCGAAGAACAAATAAAAACGTATTAACTCTAAAATGTAGACGTTATCAGGTGAAGAGAAAAACGATGCATCACAAAGAATGAGTTTTATCACATGCAAATTTGAAAACAATGCAACAGAAAGCAAACGGAAGAGACCCAATAACTGAATGAGGTAGTCCATCCTTCAGAAGAAGGCTCTGTCCCCACCAACCATGCCATCCAGGTCACTGACAATGGCCTCAGGCAAGCCATTTAGAGTTGCAGTTCACAAAAATGTACTGAAGGAACAAAACAAGCAAAAGAGCCAAGAACACCTTCAACTCTAATGAAGTCACAGGAGTCTTCTTTCCATGTGCTAAGCCCATGGTTACAGGCCAGCGCTGCAGAGCTTGGGCCAACATCACCAAGTCCTTTCCTTTCAGCAAAGTGAGGGTGCTATTTCAGCTGTTTTAAGCAGCTTATCATGATTTTGTAAAAGTCTGGCCTCAAGACTTTGGATCCCTTCTTAATAACATTTAATGCTACCATCATGTAATTGGATCCATTTTGTCAGTGTAGTGGGAATATCAGCAAACTGTAACTCTTTCCCTGTCTTCTGGCATCCACACCCTCCAATTCCAGGATCCAGCACACCAAGAACCCGAAACAGGGGACTACCCCAATGCCACACTGCAACACACCCACCCAGGCCCCCACTCAGAGAGCACAGGACCTCTGCAGGGCTTCTCAGAGCCTCAGCCTTGACCGCCCCCCCCCCACCATGTTGTAGAGTCTCAACTTGTGCATGGGGCGGTCTGGGAAACACAATCATACAGGAGATGGTACTTCTTACACAGGTTACCCCCTCGACATTAAGGGTCTGGCACCTTGCCACCCAGCCAGCAAGTAGCCTCATTGTTATTGAAACCACGTGTTCATTAGCAAGGTTGGCACCAGTTCAAGCTCCACTGTCCGAAGTTGGTTGTATTCCATTCTCGTCCAGACAACGGGGCACTGTAGGACAGTTTGGGCATGGGAACAAACAGTCTTGTTTGACGAAATTCGAGTCTTCAACTGCTAGAAACATGATCCAGTTTCTATCTTGACACATGTCTGCACTGATGTTTCAGAGAGAGACATGTTTTGAAAGAAAATACCACTCTTTCAGTGCTATCTTTGCAAAATTGTACTTAATTTTTTTTTCCACGGTTTACAGGAACGGCCAGAGTCCCTGTTTCTTGCTGAGCTAATCACTTCATCCCTGGAGATCCGTGCAGAAGTGTTTCACTTAACATAAAGGAGTGACTCTGGATGGTTGCTTTCAATTAGGAAAGCCTGAGAGAGTTCTGAGAACGGCGCTCACTCTCTTCTGTAAAAGGAAGGGGGAGGAGTGAGCAGACATGAGGGAGGGAAGGAAAGAGAGAAAAGAAAAAGAAGACAAGGGGGTTTGGAGATGGGGAAACACCGAGTGAAACCATCAATTTCTCAGCCTTCTAGAAATGTATGCGCCATGCACACTCCATTCTACTCTGGTAGAAAGGCACTCAGGAAACATACACGTCTTTTTTAATTATTATTTGTGCTTATGCTTCTGTCTCACATACAGGTCAAACAGTGTAGACTCTCTTATATTCTTTCATGGGGAAGGAAACCCAACTTTGCCCCACAAAATTGCCAAAATACTTATTTAAATCTTTTTGTTGCATTTTTTTTTTTTTTTACAGAAGCAATCCTTGTAGTTTACATGTGTTTAAGTCCTATCCTGCATGTAGGGCATGATAAGCAAGTGGGATTTTATCCATTTAGAAAGGTACACAGTGGTAAGCAGCTTAAGTATCTTTGTGTTTGCTGCTGGAGATAGGGGCCTTGAAGATCAGAGTTTACTCTGTATGTTCTGTGAGATATTATAATGCCCCCATGGAGAGAGAGAAATCTATTAAATTTTTTTTTTCATAAATTTGAGGATGACCCAACCTCACCCTGAAGCAGCCATATTACAGCCCCAAAGAAACAGGACTCTCAGGTCAGTGTAGAAGTACCAGCCAATAAACTACACTGAGGAGCAGAGCGCCCTACCAGTGATGATGTGTTCTCCCTGGGAAGACGGGGCCGAGCCAGCACTTTATTACCCAACAAGGAATGAGGAAAGCAGCCACGAAAGGAATTAAACATTAATTTTCTTACTGAAATCATTGACCACATGGGAAAGGCTACGCCAGTTTCAACGAGCACACTCGTGTTCGGGGGTTCAGTTTATTTCTCTCTTAACTGGTGTTGAAGGGTGAAGTCCTTACTGGACAGTCAGCCTTGAGTAGTCCCCATGGCTCTGTTCTGATCACTGTCCTGAGGGCTGGGAGGAAACCCCAACTTGCTACACTAGTGCTTCCTGCTTCCAAGCTCTAGATCATCCCTGTGCTTTGAGCCCTGGCAGAGCAGACAAAGGTTCTGCTCAAATTCAACAAAGCAAAATTTGATACCAGAAGACGCAGACCCCTTTCGCCAGGTAAGTGAGGGTTAACACTGGCATCCAGTGTGCTAAATGTGTTCATTTATGCATGTGCTTGCATGTCCAGTTGCAACCACTGGGCTTAGGCTCTTTGTCCCTATGACCTTTCGCAGGAGGCGAAGAAAGACGTCCATTGTTTTCTTCCACTGGGTGAGTTTAAAAACATTGTTCCCCTAACAACTGAAAAGGCCAGTCAGAAAGGGAAGGACGAGGACAAAGACTAAGTGTTCTCCCCCAGGGAGGGCTCCGCATAAAGTCAGCCACAAGACAGCAGCTGCCTTAGAAACTGTACCCGTGTGTGTGAGATATGCCATGGGGTTAGCCCCTACTCAGCTTCTTGTGCGTGTGTCCTAAACGCTGGCATTGTTCCTCTCAAGCAGAAGTGGGACAATAAGAGAATCACGTGAGTCTACGGTGGGTTGGGAAAGAGAGAAATTAATCAGCTGACTGCTGCTGTAGCATAAATATCTAACACAATCAATTTACCAAGGGGAGAGAGGACATTTTGGCTCATGGCTATGGAGGTTGCACTTCTGGCTAACTGGCCCTGTTTGCGGTTGGGCCTGTAGCCGGCCAGCAAGTCACAGCAGGGAGTGTGTGGCAGAGCTTATGGAAGTCAGGTGGTTGATGGAGTTTGGGCTGAAGTCTGAATCACAGAAGGTCCAGTGTGTCCTTGAACTCTTCCTGGGATTATTTTCCCAATACCAGAATGTGTAATTTGGGTAGATATACTTAGAAGTTGGCAGGATTCTCACATTAGATCCCTGACCTGTGGAGTGAGGGCTATTATGGTTGGAAAAGCTAAATGGATGCCTTTGGATTTGCCTCTGCCTGGAAAAACAGTGACCAAAAACAATTTTTATCCCTGGAGGAATCACGGAAATTAGTGCCACCATCAAGGACTTAAAGACGCAGGAGTGGTGGTTCCCACCACATCTCCCTTTAACCTTCCTATCTGGGCAGTGCTGAAGACAGACAGTTTGTGGACAATGACAGTTGACTATTGAAAATGTAATCAGATAGTGACTCCAATTGCAGCTGCTGTACCAGATGTGGTGTCCTTACTTAAGCAGATTGACACATCTCGTGGTCCATGGTATGCAGCTTCTGATCTCGAAATGCCTTTTTCTTGGTACCTGGCCATAAGAACCACCAGAAGCAATTTGCTTCCAGTTGGCAAGGCCAGAAGTATACCTTTAAGTTTTAACTCAATAATATATTAACTCTCCAGCCCTGTGTCATAACTTAGTTCAAAGGGATCTTGATTGTCTCTTCCACAAAATATCACACTGGTGCACTATATTCATGACATTATACTGATTGGACCAAGTGAGTAGGAGGTAGCAACCACTTTTGACTTGTTGGTAATATATATGCACATCAGAGAATGGAAAATAAATCCAACCAAATTCAAGGGCCTCAATAAAATTTTTAGAAATCCAGTGGTGGAGAACATACAGATGTATTCCTTCTAAGGTAAAGGATAAATTATTGCACCTACCCGATCCTCAAGAAAAAAAGAAGCATAATGCTTTGTGGGCTTGCTTGAATTCTACAGACAGCAATTCCTTACTTAGATGTGTTATTCTGGCCCATATATCAAGTGACTCAGAAAGCCTCTAGTTTTTAGTGGGGCCTGGGACAAGACAAGGCTTTTCAACAGGTCCAGACTACTGTGCAGGCTGCTCTACCATTGAACTATATGGTCCTGCAGACCTGATGGTACGTGAGGTGTCAGTGGCAGATAGGGATGCTGTTTGGAGCCTTGGAAATCTCCTATAGGTGAATTACAGAGGAGACCTTTGGGATTTGGGAGCAAGGCTCTACCATCATCTGTAGACAACTATTCTCCCCTTGAGAGATAGCTCTTGGCCTCTTATTAGGCCTTAGTGGAAAATGAACATTTACAATGGGCCACCAAGTTACCATGCAACCTGAGCTGCCCATCATGAGCTGGATATTATCTGACCCACCAAGTCATAAAGTTGGATGTGCAGAGCAATAATCCATTATCAAATGGAAGTGGTACATATGTGATTGGCCCTGAGGGCACAAGCAAGTTACATGGAGAATTTGCCCAGATGTCTATGGTTTCTACTCCCATTACAAAGCTATCTGCTGTCAAGCATATACCTATAACCTCACTGGGTATGCTCTATGCTCAATTGAGTGTGGAAGTGAAAACTAGGTCCTGGTTTGCCAATGATTCTGCAGACACTACCCAGAAGTGGAAAGCTATATCATTATACCCCCTTTCTGAGCAACCTGAAAGACACTGGCACAGGTAAACCTCCACAGTGAGCAGAACTTTGGGCAGTGCCCATGGTCATATATTTTGTTTGGAATGAGAAATGGCCAGGTGTATGATTGTTCACTGATTCATGGCTGTAGCCAAAGGATTAGCTGGATGCAGGGACTTGGAAAGAACATGACTGAAAAATTAGTGAGAATCGGGGAAGAAATATGTGGATAGATCTCTCCAAATGGACAAAACGTGTGAAGAAACACCACGACAAAGGCAACATATAGAATAAAGAGATGATTAGTCTTACAGTTTCAGAGGGTGAGTCCATGACTGTCATGGCAGGGAGTGTGGCAGCAGGCAGGCAGCCATGGCCCTGGAGCACTATTTGGAAGCTTACATCTAACCCCAAAGAGAAAGCAGAGAGAAAGAGAGCTAACTAGGAATGGAATGCATGGGCTTTTGAAACCCCAAAGCCCGTATTCAGTGACACACCTCCCCAACAAAACTATACACATCCTAATCCCTCCCAAACAGTTCCACCAATTGGGAACCAAGCATTAAAACAGATGAGTCTTAGGGGGTTTATTCTCATTCAAACTATCACACATGGCTAAACCTCACATAGAGAGAAGATCATAGTCCCATCATTTGCCTCAAGGGCATACCCTCTATGGCCTAAAATCTTCTTAGGCCCTACCTATTAAATTTTCCATTAGCACATGGGTGTTTGGGACACATTGCTAATTAACTATAGTACAGAGATAATACTAGATTAACTTGTAATATGTAGCACTGTGAATGGACAAAAAATCTAGCTGTTTCTCAACTTTCAGACTGACAAGAAGTAGCCTATGATAAAGGTTTTTTTCTGATACTTTCATGCAAACTAGTCTCATCAGTGAGCCCACACAACCTTCCTCTTTCTGTATGCAAACGATGCTCCTTTTATGGAAAGACAGGAGTGTGTTTTCCCTCCCCTTAAACCTTGCAGGCCCTGTGGCTACTCTGATCAAAAAATTGTTGAAAAATATTCTGGGACTTCCAAGCCTACACATAAAAAGTAAAGGGAGCTTTTGCTTCCTCCCACAAGGATTCCATGAAGCCAGACTTTGCAATCTAAGACCACCACTTATAGAGAAGGGAACCAAGGAAAGCTAAGGCTGAGGACCCAGCACTCACTGCAGTTCCAGCCATCTACAAGGACAGAAGTCTCGCCCAGCTGAGGAGCTGTTGACTGTAATGACAGCTTGCCTGTGGTTTCCTGTGCAGTAATCAATAAGTGAAACTACTCTTCCAGGTGGAATTTTTGCCTATTTGGCAAAATGACAGCTTCACACTTTAAATGGAACACAGCTTAACATATAGGTATTTGTTGATAGGGTTGTGGGTTGTCTTGTTTGTGGGTGAGTGGAAATTGGACATTGAACAGTTCCCATTAAAAAATATTTGAGCCGGGCGGTGGTGGCGCACGCCTTTAATCCCAGCACTCGGGAGGCAGAGCCAGGCGGATCTCTGTGAGTTCGAGGCCAGCCTGGACTACCAAGTGAGTTCCAGGAAAGGCGCAAAGCTACACAGAGAAACCCTGTCTCGAAAAACCAAAAAAAAAAAAAAAAAAAAAAATATTTGAATGAGCTTAGTAAAATCTGAATTAAATTACTTTAAGAATGCACACGATTTGCCCAATGAGAGGAAGTTTTTGGCATAATGTTTTAGGATGTCATCAGTTCCAAAGAGCAGTTTGAAGCTTTCTTGTGCTTGGGGGTGGGGTGGGAGTCTTGAAGCTTCCCCTTTGTCTCTGAAGGTCAGTGTTGAGCCCCTGAAATACTGAGTTAACAGACAGATAGCAACAACTGACTGTAATGTTCTCACTTAGAAGAACGTAATAGCAGGAAACCCTGGAGTAATCCAAAGGTTTCTACATCCTCTTCACAAAACAAAAACATAGAGTAATACCACAGGGGTAAAGGCTGTGCTGTGTAGGTGATGTGGCCCTCATGGCAGTCTGCTGTGGTCATCTCCACCCGGGGTCTTCTTTTTGAACAAAGAGCTTCCCTGGGTAGAAAGGTGGAGTGGCCAGGAAAGAAAGCCTGTGCCTGGATGTGTGTTTCTGCTACTAATGTAGATAAATGTACAATTCAGTTTTTACTGAAGAACCGCTTTTCAGGGCCCCTCTGTGCATGCGGAGGTCTGTATTTTCTTTCTAACTGAAAATACACACACAAAAAATAACATTTAAGGTGGGATATTTTTACCCTCTCACCTCAGCTAATGCATTCTGCATGCAGACTGACCAAAGTTTTCAGAAAGGAAGCATCCTCTAATTTTTCTAGGACTATATACCACAAAACTTCAAACCCATTCTGAGTTAGAGGCATGAAAACAAAACAAAAAACCCCTCATCTACCCAGCACTTGGTTTGGTTAGCTCACTGACAATTTTGTTTCTGTATAAAAATTACTTCCTCTGGAATGATTTGAAGTATAACCAAGGAAACATATTTAGCCATAAATATTTTTGTGGATTTTTTAGATAAAAGATAAAAATTATTTTTAAATAAAAACACAGTATTACTATTATACCCAAAAATGTTGACAGTACATAAATATTTAACAGCTTTAAGTATCCTGCTAGTATTTAAAGCATGTTTTTGTTTAATTGTTGTGCTTCTGATTGCTAGTTTGATTTTCTTTGAGACTCAAAACTCCATTCGTTAGGACATATTGGCCAGCTTTTTATTTGCTTCATTTTTTGTTGTTGTTGTTGTTTTCTTTTGTTTATTTTTAATCTGTAAGGTGTTCTTGCTTTTTTTCTCTTGCAGTCTGGGTTTTGAGGACAACAACCCACATAACATGAGGAAAGAGAGGTGAATGTATGTGTTCATGCAGTTATATGCAGGGGAACACGTATATGGAGGTCAGAGGTCAACATCTCGTCTTCTTCAATTGGTTTTCCACCTTATTTTTTGAGACAGAGTTTCTCATTAATTGTTTCTCTTTCTATGTATGACATTGATTATTGGTTTTCAGAGCCCCTCTGTGCATGCAGAGGTCTGTATTTTCTCTTTCTAACTGAAAATACACAAACTAAATAACATTTTTACCCTTCCACCTCAGCTAATGTATTCTGCATACAGACTGACCAATGGAATTCCCTAGCTAATTTTCCTATAGGGTTACTCGTCTTTTATATTTCTACTCTTAGAAGTTCATTTTATGTAAGAAGAGATAGTGTTTTGTTGTGACATAATTGCACCTTTTGTTTTCACGGTGGATGTTTCGTGTCCTGCAGCATCTATATGTGTCTGCGTTCTCAAACACCTGCCTCTACAGCCATTCTAGGGTGATTCAGAAAGACCCCACATAGCACTTCCCAGAACTTTGAAAGCCAGAGATCTTTTCCACATCTAAATCTCTATACTTGAAATTCATCTTCAGTATATGGACAGGATCTGCTATATGTTAGCAGAAGGCCATCCAGTTTTCCCAATTTTCTCTCACAAGTTTGCATGTGTAGCAGAACCTATTTTTGGATTTTTAAAAATTCTGATCCATTGATCCATTTGTCTAGTTTGAACTAGTGCAGATCTTGTGACTGCTGCCACGTCTCTGCAAGTTCACATACGTGTCAGTCCTGTTGTGTATGGAAGACACTGTTTCCTTGGAGTCATCCATCACCTCTAGCTCTTATTTCTGCTACCTGTGTGGCATCGAGCTCTGAGCTTTGAGGGGAGGGCTTTGATGAAGACAATTCTATTAGGACTGGGTGCCAGTCTCTCGCTCTCTAGACATTACCCAGTTGTGGGTCTTGTACTAATCTCCTTCTACTGCAAGAAGCTTCTCTAATGAGGGTTGATCAATGCACTAGTCTACGGGTATAGCAGTATGTAACATGAATCTTAAAAGGACTTATAATAAAAAAAAAAACCCAGAGCCAGATATTGGGGTGAAAGCTGAAAGATCAGAGAAGCAGAACAGCCAGCCACTAGTTTACCTCTACCAAATCCTCAGCCTCAAGAGAATGAGTTCCTGTTTCCTCAAGCCTTATACATCTTTATGTGTCCTGCCATATTAGTTCCTGGGATTAAAGGTGTGTGTCACCACTGCCTGGCTCTGTTTCTCTCATTCAGCCCAGTGTGACCTGGAACTCACAGAGATCTGCCTGCCTCTGCCTTCCCAAGTGCTGGGATTAAAGGCTAGTAGCTGGCTCTGACCTCTGATCCCCAGTTAAGCTCTACACAATATATCACCACAGCAGCATGCCATTAGGAGTCATTTTATTGCTTTGTTCCTTTAGCATAATAGTATTTTGCTTTTCCCCTGTGCCCATGACCCATGTAGTCTCAGGTTCTTGGCCATTTTATCACTGTCAGGTATGGGTCCATCTCGTGGAGAGGGCCTTAAATCCTACTTTTTTTAGGGGGTTGGTTTCTCCCATGCCGTTTGTGCCACTATTGCACCAGCATATCTTACAGGCAGGTCACCAATGTAGGCCACAGGATTGGTAGCTGGATGCTGCTGATGATTACCTTTCTCCTGCAGTAGTGTGGAGAGTGCCTTTCAGGACCATGAATGCTAGTCAGTAGAGGTGAAACTTCTAGTTGGGCACCAGCTTGACTTCTCCATGTCCAATGACATGTTATCCTCAGCAATAGGCTCTTACTATCAAATTGTAGAGAGCAGCCAATAGCTTAGGTGACAGACTGTGGTGTTTGCGGGAGGTCCATGGAACCCTTCTGCTTGGCTAAAAAATGTTAAGCTGTCACTTTTTTGTCAATCCTTTCATTCATTAATTTTTAGTATTTTCAAAGTGTTCTTCTTTCTCTCCTGACTATATTAGAGTCGTATCTGAGGTGTTCATGTGCAGCTGCATTTTTAATGGTCTATATTTCAACACAACTTTATTTCCAATTCTTTATTCTTACTAATCTTCATTTTTCTCCAGTCTCATTTCTTAGTTTTTCTAACTATTATGTGTTTTGCTACTATTATCAGTATCTATCACCTATCATTTTCTTCCCCGTCTATCACTTCATATCTATTATTTCCTTCAGATCTACTTTGAACTCTTATGTGAAGGTTTTGTCTGCTTTGTGGCTATCTTTTTGGAGCACCTTCAATGTTTGAAAACAGATCTCTGTTGAAGAATATTATTTTAAGGTGTGTTACTTCTGTTTATGTTGTATTTGTTTAACTCTGTGAAGCTGTGTTACTGTGCCTATCTAAAACACCTGATGGTCTAATAAAGAGCTGAGTGGCCAATAGCGAGACTGGAAAAAGGACAGACAGGGCTGGCAGGCAGGAAGAATTAATAGAAGAAGAAATCTGAGAGAAGAGAGATCTAGGAGCAAGAGAAGGAGGAGGACATCAGGACACAGCCACCCAGCTACACAACCAGCAACAGAGTAAGAAAGAAAGGTATACAAAAATAGAGAAAGGTAAAAGCCCAGAGGCAAAAGACAGACAGGGATAATTTAAGTTAAGAAAAGCTGGCAAGAAACAAGCCAAGCTGAGACCGGGCATTCATAATTAAAAATAAGCCTTCGTGTGTGATTTATTTGGGCGATGGGTGGTGGGCCCCACAAAAGAGCAAAGAGTAAAGAGCAAAAACAACCAACAACAGATCTCCTTGTTTGTTTTGGTTGTTTTCCTCTCGTGTCTTGCTTATAGTAACTTTAGATAGGACCTATTGGCCATCCTTTTGTGCTGCTCATGTCGAAGTTAGGTTGATGATTTTATACTTTTACAATAGTAGTGATAACCCTGCCTAACACTCTACCGCCACTTGTGTTTGTTGTGTTGAGGGAGAGGGCACTTCCATGAAGCATCTGAAAACATGGCTCATCCTTTCTGAGATGCGCCCCCTCTATGCCTGCACATTACTGTTTCCTTTGTTCCTATTGGCCTCATCCTCTTCAGTTTAAGTGCGTTCTCCTCTCAAGGTGTGACTTTGTTCTGGACATGGTTGGTTTCAGGACTTTTAGAGTCAGAGAAGCCCCATTCATAATTAGATGTGGCTTCCTTGTACTTACCTTGAGCTGGGTTATAGGATCCTGCCTCCAAGAATAAATCAGAGCAGAACACTGAGGTTTTCCATGAATAAAATGGTGACTTGGGGGTTCCTCATCATCTAAATCCATCGAGCCTCCTCCTCTGCTTCTTGTGAAGCTTGGGTTTTTTTGCCATTGGAGTTTGGTCCTCACACACGCATGCTGTGTATTGTAGATTTTTTTCTCTGCAGTCTGGTCTCGTGACTCTGCCTGTTCTTATTGGAGGACTCCCTGCTACAGACAGCCTTCCACAGTCCTTATACAACAGAACCTGAAAATAACTTGGTAATTTCTTCTATTCAGATCAAATCCTATCCATGTATCTACAGGAAAAGTTAAGGGAAAATAAAAGGTAAGAGTCTGATGAAACATCACCTAAAGCTTGCCATGTGCCACAGCCTGTGAGGCTGATGTTTAGTGTTCTATGTGTGCCTTTTAACACTCTGGGTGCTGAGACATGGCTATGGAAAGGCTCAATGGATGATATCATTTTAAACACTTTACATCTTTATATAGCCATTCTTTTTACGGCTTTAGATTTCTCCTTTTTTTGTCATAGAACAGCTCCTTGGGGCAGTATGCATTGTGGGAGAATCCATTCAGCCGTTGGTAACAGTTTCCCATAAACAGATGTCATTGCTTTATTGTCAGATTAAATGAATTACTATCTATAATATACATAAAAGAATTAGTGGAAGTTTGGTGTGGAACATCTCTTTTGCTTTATAGCCCCACTGAGGGGATTCCCCCATCCCTATATACTTACTTACTGCTATATACTTACTGCTGTATTCTCAGTATTTAGGCTGTGTTCCTTACACTTCTAAAGGATGGTGGTGTTTGTGGGTTTCACTCTGTCATTGACCATCTACTGTCCCACTCACTCTAGTGCCTTTTTACGTCACTCTCCCTACAACCATCTACCAATTGTCTTGTTTCAATCTTACAGGGACAGAGAAAGTGCCAGATGTGCCCAATCCACCATCTTCTTGCAATGTAGCAGCTATCTGGCTGTTGCTCATCTTCCTGTGAAAATACCATCAGGGTTCAGTGTCTTCTTGAATTCCTAGAATGCCAGGGGACTTACTATGACTTATCACACAGCACTTAGTGTTTTATATTGTTTGTTCTTAGATAGGTAACAGTAGATACCAAAATAATTCAAGGTGGCTAAGATCAACCACTTCTATAGAAATGTCTTGTAAGTCTGTAATTTCAAAAAAAAAACATGTTTCTACATGTTGCTTACAGTTATTTCACTAGTATTTATTGGATGGTAATCACAAAACAGTTCGATAACTTGCTCTTTAATTTTGGTAAAGCCCAAGCTCTCTTTTTTGACACACTGAACAAAGCCGTTACGAAAATACACTCAAAGAAGCCATGATGTTTCAGGGTTAGGATTTCACAGTGGGCACCAGGAACAAAAAAAGTCCTCTTGAAACAATGATGGCAATGATGTAAGAGCTGGATTTTTCAAAGTACATAGGGATGGGGGATCCCCTCAGCGGGGCTATAAAGCAAAAGCAAAGCGAAGTCTGTTGAGCTACACAATAGAGAACCATTCTGAAATACAGTCCAGGAGAGGACTTCTGCCATCTGCACAGCCAGCTGGCCCAGAGCAGGGCATCTTCTGCACTTTCCAGCCTGTTCACAAATTAGAATCACCTGAGTGGCAAGCCATAATTAAGAGACTGTCCTGGTGGCCTTAACTGATACAGGAAGACTCACCCTTTGGTAGCAGTCCAGATCAGAAGGGCATGGCAGAAGGAAGATCATCCATCTTTGCTTGGCCTTTTCTTTGCTCTGTAACTACTACTGCTGATTCTTTTGATCATTTCAGAACCCATGTTTCCAGGCTTCCATCACTGACTCAAGACCAGCAGTTCTCTACAAACACTCCTGGTTTTCAGCATCAGATTGGGACTGCTAGAGGCACCCAGCCTCCAGGACCACTGGGTTCCTAGCCTCTCAGTTGTTAGACATCTGCTGTTACAGTTTTAATGTAAGTGGATTTAATAAGTTACATGTATACATGTCTCTAAATATATTTTATAAATTTATATGTAAGTACTGGATAGTTTTTGTCAACTTGACACAAACTGACATCATTTGAGCAGAAAGTGAGCCTTGACTGAAAAAATGCCTCCATAATATCGGCCAAGAGACAAGTCTGTGGGACATTTTCTTGATTAATGATTGGTGTGGAGGTCCAAACTCACTGGGGGTGGTGCTATAGGAAAGCAAACTGAGCAAGCCATGAGGAGCAAGCCAGTAAGCAGCACTCCTCCATGGCCTCTGCTTCACTTCCTGCCTCCAGGTTCCTGCCTTGAGTTCTTGTCCTGACTCACTCAGTGACAGACTGTGACATAGGATGTATGAGCAAAATCTGCATTTAATTTGATTCTAGAACTTGAATTTCCCTTGTTATTTATTCAGTGTCACTTTGACATTTATTCCATCTTATGTACTGTATCATTTCTGTAGTGTCTCTTGCTACTGATGTCCAGGGTTGATCGACTGTGATCTGATAGGATACAAGAAATTGTTATTACTGTATCCAAGACTTCTTCTATGGCCTAAGATGTGGTCTGTTTTAGAGAGAGTCCCATGGCTGATGGAAGGAATATTTATTCCGCAGCTGTTGGGTGGACTGTTGTGTAGAACAGTCTGTTAAGCCCATTTCATCTATGTTGCTGTAGTTATAGTTTCTTTTTTCATTTTAAATTTATTTGGGGTCTGGATGATCTGCCTAATGATGACAGCAGAGTATTGAAGATCATGTCACTGTTCCTGTATCTTGAATCATCTGTATGTTGGTAGTGTTTGTTTTATGAAGTTGCGTGTATTAGCATTTGGTGCATGTATATTTATAATTGTTACTGCTTCTGGGTGGACTGTTTTTCTACTAGTTTTATGTGACTTTATATCTTCTAATTTTGGTTTGAAATTTACTTGGTCTAATATGATAGTCATTTCTGCTTACATTTTACTTATTTCGAGTCTTATTCTTTTATCCCATTATTGTGTGTCTGTCAGTAATGGGAACTTCTTACAGACAGATCTCCAGCCTTTCCTCACTGGTGTGAACTAAGCCAGTCACAGCTACCTGGCTATATTCATGACAATGAGCTCTGTGTGTGGAGTAGAAGATGCCAGACACTGTAGGAGTCAAGTGAGAAGCTCTCATCAATGGAGCGTGAGCTGCTCTGGGAAGTCCCCCCTCACACCAAAAGTACTTTGTTGATGTGCCTGTGAGGGTGAGAAATGCCCAAGCTACTGTAGTATATCCTTTAAATGCAGTTTATACTAGGGTGGGAGGGGAGGCTATGTCCCTGAGGGGCCCTTCTAGCCAGGTAAGGTTGGCCTACATCACCCTGGTGAACCCACACTGAGCTGCTACCGCCCGCTTCTCAGAAGTCAGAAAGCTGTGTTTGGACAGAAGACCCTCCTGCTGCCCCATGTAGTGAAGGCTTTGTATCCCACCATACAGATTTGTATCTTTGAACTAGGGTCCAAGTCAGAATTTCCTGAACCTCCCCCAACTGGTAACTAATATTTAATGATAAAACCACTGAAGAAACTAAGAAGAGAAGAATCCTATCTTAACATAGTAAAGGCTGTATATGAGAAACATAGCCAGCATCATACTGAATGGAAAAAAAAATGAAATAAAGATAAAAGGAGAGAGGGGAAAGGGAGAGAGCGACACAGATAGATAGATAGATAGATAGATAGAGAGAGAGAGAGAGAGAGAGAGAGAGAGAGAGAGAGAGAGAGAGAGAGAGAGAGAGAGCGCTTCTTTTACTTCCATAATGGCTTTAACCCACTCATGAGCCATTATGGCCTAATCACTTTTCCTTAAATCCCGTGTCCAGCACTGTTAGATCAAAGATCAAGTTTCCAACACAGGCCTTCTGTAGGACATATTCAAAGAAAACCACTATTTTTCCATTGCTAACTTCCTACCATGGGACACAGTTATTACAGTCAATGAAGCACCTGCATCAACTACAGCACATGGCTAATTTCCATGGTACCCTCCATCTGTTCCAGTATTCCAAACTGAATCCTTCATAATATCAATTTGCCTTGCTTTTTAGGCTCCTCTTCACTGTGACAGTTCCTCTGATATCCTCATTTTTGATGGCCTTGAGACCTCAGTGGTGCCCTGGTTAGGGATTTTGTAGGCTACTGTGATGCTGGAATTCCTGTGGGACTTTCTAATGCTCACACTGGTGCTGTAGGTGATTGATGAAAGATCCCCGAAGTTAAGTGCAATTTTATCCCATTGTATCATATTGTCAACATGACCTATAACCATTGACCCTTGACCTTGGTCATTGGCTGAGCAGTAGATGCCAGTCTTCACTCCTGTAAAGTGATTGTGCCTTTCTCTCTCCAATTTCCATACAAAACTTGAGAAGTTACTCTGCCTATGTCAGGATTATGCTTCCTTTCTGTGGAAGAGTAGAGTAATCTATCTCCATGCATTATTTGGAATAGAGAATTTTTTCATCTATGTTCATTAGGGAGATTGGTCTGTGTGAGGGGTGTCCCTTCATGGAGGCCTGGAGAGGCCATGGTGTGAAGCTGTGAAGTTGAAGCCTGGTTTGCCTTAGAGACCCCAAGATGTTGGAGATATCAGAGTCGTGTGATACCTGCCACGGAGAGCTGCTAACAGGAAGTGGAAACAGCCCAAAAAAAGAAGTGTGTTGCAGTCAACAAAGCTAAAAGGAGTTGGAGATCTGAAGAGTGTTTTGACATCAGATGTGGAGATGCAGAGTTTGGAGTTTGCCCAGCTGGTTTTCATTCTTGCTTTGGTCCAGTATTTCCTTACTATCCTCCCTTCCCTATGTTTTGGAATGGTAATGTATATACTGTGCCATTACATATTGAAAGTATGAGATCTTTTTTATTTTTATTTTATAGGTGATTACAATTAAAAAATTGAATGAATCTTAGAAAATACTTTGAACATTGGACATTTAAACATTGCTAAGACTGTGATAGAACTATGGGGACTTTTGAAGTTGGACTGAATGCATTTTTGCATTATGAAATGGCTACAAGCCTTTGGGGACCAGACAATGGAATGTGGTTGTTTAAAAAAAATGGCCCCCAAAAGGAGTGGCACCATTTGGAGGTCTGGGCTTGTTGTGTGGTCTTATTAGAAGAAATGTCTCACTATGGAAGCAGAGGTGGGCTTTGAGGTCTCATATATGCTCAAGCCACATCCAGTGAGACAGACCACTTCCTGTTGCCTGCACAAGATACAGAACTCTCAGCTACCTCTCCAGTACCATGTCTATCTGCCTACTGCCATGTCCCATCATGAAGATAATGGACTGAACCTCTGAACTGTAGGCCACCCAATTAAATGTTTTCCTTTATAAGAGTTGCCATGGTCATGGTGTCTCTTCACAGCAATGGAAACCCTAAGACAGTCGTGTTGTCAAACTGCCTTCAAAATATGTAAATTCCAATCCATAGATAGGTGCTATTCCCAACTTTGGTCAGAGGAGCCTCTTATTGCAATGAGGAGTGACTAACACACAGATGCATGCCTGTTCAAAATACTGATGACATGTGCCTGTGAGTGAACATACCAAACAGGCTGGCAGAAAAATGGAAAGAGCAGAAGATGGGTAAGAATGCCATGAAATGGCTGCTGCTGCTGACAACCATAGCAGTTGTCTACATAAACCAAGCCTCACATGGATCCAGCATGGATTTGGGGAAGGGGCTCCTAAGCCCCACCCCTAGCTACTGGCAACGGATGGCTACTAGAGGAGGAAGAGTCATTTTTCTTTAGGAGTGTGGTCACTGGAAGGTTGGTCCCCAGTTTATGACCTCACACCTATGCACACATAGACAGCATTAACTGGACTCATGGGTTAAAAATAAATAATTATAAAACAAAGACAGGAAGTTGGGATTGAGACTCAATGGGGGAGGTTTCCAGGGAGCATTCGAGGGGAGTAGTGAGGGTAGACATGATTAGGGTGCATTACATAGATGTAAATAATTTTCAGAGAACAAATCAAGGAAAAAAAATTCTTTGTGGGACCAAAGTACCTTTTCAACTCAAGCTTTTATAGCCCTATTATGAGCTTTACGGATTCTGTCACCTCCTGTTTTGAAAGGACTTTAAATATTTTCAATCTTTCCTAAATAATTATAAACACATATTAACATGTGTGTTTGCCGTTGATGATGATTTTCAGGAAACATATTACAAGACTACAAGGATGTTTATCATTTGAACAAGATGTAAAAACAATTACTTTTCTCTTTGTTGGTCATTCCTGAGTTTGGATGCCCTGCTACTAAAAAACAAACATGGAGAACCCGCCCCAAACAATCACATCTTGGTGGGACCAGTTCTGCAAAACTCTAAGTCACTACTGCCAGCGATTTAAACTGTGCAAGAAAAAGCAGAACAAGATCAGAGCAGCAGCGGGTTTTCTTTTGTTTTCATTTGGGAAACATGAATTTAACTCTGATTTTCAGACATTTCCAGAGCAAGAAAACTGCTAATTTGGAGGCATAAACCTAGTATTTAAGTAACACAGGCTATGTGATACACAAATAGACCAGAAATATATCTTCTTTTTTGTACCAAGACTTTGGGATGAGGCTCCTCCCTGAAAGAGAAACACCAAGTACCAGGAGTCCAGTTAGAATTCCCAAGGGAGAGACAGGGCCAGAGGTGGTTGGAGCTTCCAGATGGTCGCTTCATGCTACCCAAAGAGCAGAAGTAATAAGAGGACATCTGGCTAAGCAGAAGAATATTATTGTAAAAGAAACATTCACTGCAGACCTGAGTATTAAATATTTAAAAAAGAACCAGTTAAAAGATGGGACCAATGCCCAGCAGTAGTGGCACATGCCTGCAATCCCAGCACTTGGGAGGCAGAGGTAGGTGGATCTATGAGTTTGAGGCCAGCCTGGTCTATAGAGTGAGTTCTAGGAAAGCCAAAGAGAAACCCTTTCTCAAGAAACAAACAAACAAACAAACAAAAAAGATGGGCCTATTCCTACTTGACAGCTGAGAAGTTGTCTCAAGGTTTTGGAGGTGAGTCACACAGTAACTCAGGCCTTTGAATTTTATTCCCTGAAATACTTTTACTGCAATGTCCTTCTTTTCTTTATTTGGATGTAAAATGAGTTTATTACAGGAAAAAAAATATATGGTCTCTCTACCATTGAGGTCCTGAATACAGTTTGTTAAAATTTGAGTGAGAGCCAGCAATTAATTTTAGTGAGTAATAGTGTTCAATCCCTGGTACCCACTTAGTAGAAGGATAGAACCAACTCCCACAAGCTGTTTGCTCACCTCCAAACATGCACCATAGCATACACACAAGTGAACACACACACACACAAATCAATAAATAATAAAAATATTAAAATATAAGTTAGTATCTATGTATATATGTACTATATGACTTTCTCCAAAACCACTAAGAATCATTGTACCTTCTCTGTGCCCTGAAGGTAGACAGGGCCATGTGACTAGTTTTCACCAACATAATATTGAATTGATATATTAAATTGAAGTGATATATGAAAATAAGTGCCGTTGTGCTCAAGCATCTACATGTTAGGATGGTGATAACTTTTAAAGAAGCATCTGTATGGAGGAGAATTGCTCTAGACAGTTGTCTGATCTGGGCTGGACATGACTGTACTTGAGCACAGTGCACAGGCATTTGCCTTATCAACACAGCATAACATAGCTGCATTACATTAACACAGTTAACATTACTGCAAGGCACATCTCTCCTTCCTGCTAGTCTTCTATTGGATATAATCTAACACACAATTTCCTGGTTATCAGAATCCACTTTGATTAGGAAGGAATCGATTTCAAGGATTTATAGTTTCATCAACAACCAAGAGGACATATCTAATGGAAGTTGAAGACATTTAAAAAATGTTGGTTTTAAAATAAATAGTGGTACCTCTATAGGCAACTTATGTCTAACTCCTAATAATGTTATCTTTTTTGGCCCACTGATAGATAATTTCCAATACATTGGTATTTCATGTTTGATGAGCTTGATCAATACTCATTCAGCAGCCACAGTTCAAGCACTGGTCATTGACAACAAATTCCAAGCAAGAACAGGAGGAAGTGTGAAGAAAGTTCTGTTTATCTGAATTACAGAGTGTGGAAAGACCTGGAAGCCAAGCAGAGAAGTCCTTGTGTGCAGGACTGTGAATCTGGACTGGCCTCTATAGGCAACGAGAACTTGTAAGCATTGTTTTTAGGAGCACTGTGTACAATTTTATTAAACAACCACAAAACCCTAATCTGACAGCTGAGTGTGAACCAGAAGGAGGTGGAGGCCAGCACCCCATGGAAGAGTCCCTCCAGGCTTGACTGAGGGGTGAAGAAGGGGTCAAGAGTAGAGGGAACTTGGGAAGATAATTGTGGAACAGAAACTCAGACTATTGGTGTGTGGTCCACCTTGGGTGACAAGTGAAAGGAAAGAAGCAAAGATCCCCGTGAGGTTTAGGGGCACACAGGAAAAAAAAGAAACGACCTGTGTTCAGCTTTACATGTTACCAAGTCACTAGATACATAATTTAGGGCTGTATCTCACTAAAAAGTTTCCTTTAGAGATGTCTGCATGGTGTCCTTAGAAATGTTGTGAGCTAGTTTTCTTTCTTCCTGCTCTAATCAACGGTTATCACAAAGGCCTGAACCCAAATGGCAGCACTCTTTAGGGCCACTCTAGCTACCCCAGATGCCTCCCAGTGATCTCCCCCAGAAGTATCCTCCTTCTTGGCACTCAACCGCACACATGCCTCTCAATCCGGTTACAAGTCTCTGGAAGATGGAAAAGCACATGCTCCCATATATGCTTCATGGCATCCTGATCATGAGATGAATATATGCAAACAGGGAGAGAAAAACCACTGCTCAGGTGGGCAGGAATTTGCTGTTGTTCCTATTTGTACTATGCATACTCATGCCTGTTCAAATCCGTGCAAGTTTTAACAAATAAACTTAAGCACCGTTAAACCAGTTTCATTGCATATAATTTGCTCCAGTTACTGAAAAAAAAAAATGTCATGTGAACTCACATAACAGACAGATGAAAATAAGTGGTCTCTCCCTTTTTGACTAAAGTCCACCTTTAACTCCACTCACATATTTCAACAATGATAAGGAAAGAATGGCTATTAAAGAAAAGATTTACATGCATGGTCTAGCCCATCTATAATCCCAACACTTGACAGGATGAGGCAGGAGAATTGCAAGTTCAATGCCTGTTTGAGCTACATAGAGAGACCAAATGGTGATGCTGCTGCAGAGGAGGAGGGACAGGAAGAGGAGGAGAAATGGGAAGGAGGAGGAGGAAAGAAGAAAGACACTATTTGCATATAGCAAGATGAATACAGAGAGAACATTCCTTGAAACCTCAGCAGGACTAGGAACAAAGTCTGTTCCCACTGCAGGCCTTGCTGTTCCCATATAAACTCTGTAAATACATGCATTACCCAAGTGATCATCTGAAGAGGTTCTCATGCAATTTGACACTTCAGGGAGTAAGTTTGTCTCCCCTCTCCCAACTATAAAACTGAAAGACAAATATGAAGTGAGTAATCTGAATATCTGTCCAAAGCAAAGTTGCCCCAGGCCCCGGGGCTAGCCCTGTGAGACAGAGCTCAGGTTGTCACTGCTCGCCTCAACCATCCCAGACTGGGCTCAGCCCATTTCTAAACTTAGTGAGAAGAGCCCCAGGGTCGAGAGACAATCCCCAAAGCAGAACATGGTATTTCAAATTACTTCCAATTGAGATGTGGTGTTTTTCTAGACATCCCTTTTCCCTTCCCACCCTCTTTTCTCCAACCCAAAGGCATTCTGTTTTTTTAATTAAAAAGAAATAAATTCCTGTCCTAATTTAATTACATAACTATCATGAAAATGAATTCAGTGAATAAAATTGTCATGGGGTAAATGATAGGATTCCTTCTTCCCCAAGCTTTCTGCCTAATATTAGACTGCCTTCCAGGATTTACTGGAGTCATTAAGTGAACATCCTTTGACGACGAAGCAGAGAGTTTTGGAGAGCTCTCCAGAGTGCAGCAGGCTAACGTGGTCTGTGATGGACGACTTTGATTGAGTCCAGGGACCTTGCCCTTTCAATGCTGAAGTCTGCACTTTGTTCACCAGACGAAGATGCTCAACGGGGATCCACAGTTCAAGACCCACACTTGGAGATGGATGAGTGCAAGGACACAGAGTACCTTGCTTCTGCCATGCAAACGTGATAAATTACAGTATATTAAGGAAGTGTTGACACATGTGGGAATAAGCTCTTGACAGGCTTGCCAGTAATTAAGGCTCATTGTATATAAAGGCACTAGAAAACATAGCAGTCTGGGTCTTTCTTCGGGTCTTCTGCCAAGTGGGATTATTCATAAGCTCCATGGAAAATACTTGTATCTACAAAATCTTCATGGCTCACTGGGTGCCAAGGGTGAGAAGGAAGAGAGACTGAATTTTATGAAACGTTAAATGACCCTCAGCCGGACAGGTACAATAATGCTCCTTCTACTGCCCCAGAGAGCAATGTGTATTTAAAGATAAATCATCTGAAACACATAGAGACATGCATGGGCCTGTGGAACCCTTAGGGAAGGCAGAAAGTTTCAGTTCCCACTCTTCCCCTGATAATGTATCTCCACACCTCACCTTGAAAACAGAGAAGGATTGTGTGTCACATTCCTTAAGCCTACCTGGTTCCTCATCTGTGGTCACTGCCAAGAAACCAGGCTTCTTGTTTGTGATAGTAACTAAGTGGACCTGGTGTTGACAAGCCCAACACCCATAGCTGAACTTCAGACCAGAGCCAGCAGCAGCCTCCATCCACAATCTTCCCACTTGGCTCCTGACCATCTTCACAACCTCATTTCCTGAGCCAGCATAGCCCCAGGAACCAGCTCCCAGCCAGGAAGAGCCCCAGGAACCAGCTCCCAGCCAGGAAGAGCCCCAGGAACCAGCTCCCAGCCAGGAGGAGCCCCAGGAACCAGCTCCCAGCCAGGAGGAAGCCCAGGACCCAACTCTCAGCCAGGAGGAGCCCCAAAAAAGATGAACCTGAGTCACTTTGCCTGCTGTCCAACAAGATACATGACATTCATGAGTTGCAAGAGCTGTGTTACATGTTACTCTGGCACTTTTAAACCATATTTTCCTAATAATTTTTTTTATTGAGTGATAAGAAATAGAACTGACAACCAGGCCAGGTGTAATGTAAATTCTTGGAATTGTGTATCATGAGGAAACAAACCAAACCTCTTGTTCCCTAAGAGTTCCTGTAAACAATAGCCTCATGCTGAGTAATTTTCACTGAGAGCTGTTATTCCAAAATGCACCTCAGAGAAGGACACACTCAGCCTGGACACCTGGCTGACAATGGTGACATATAACCCTTGCCACAACACATTAAGGGTCCAAGCCAGACAGTTGTAAATCACATTTTCATTAGCCTCCAGTTCTCCTGCCAGAGACCCCAGCCACTACATCCTTAGCCGCTAAAATGTGCCCATTGTCAGAACTTTCTAAGAACCTCAGCAAGTCTCTAGCAATGGCTCTGAGCAGAGCTTCATAGGAGAGCAGCCTAAGAGCTTCAAATACATGTATTAGCATCTAGGTATGCGAGTTACTTCTCTCATGATGAAAAAATACCTGACAAGAAATAACTTGGGGAAAGAAGGCACTATTTTGCCCTACAGTTTGAGGAGACGAAGTCACCATGGCAAGAAAAGGCATGATGGCGGAGCATGAGTCACATTCATTGCAGTTGGGAATCAGAAAGGACAGACGTGGAGACAATGCAGTCTCAAGACCCAGCCCCGGTGACCCACTTGCTCAGCCTCCCAAGACAGGACCACCAGCTGGAAAGCCAGTGTTCAAACTCATGAGCCTGTGAGGGACGTTCTACTTTTAAACCACAGCACCGGAAAACCTTCTTTAAAGGGTTTTAGACTATTCTAACATGTAGCCAGGGTGCAAGGCTAGCTATGAGCCAAGAGCGGACCTCAAGTCCTGTTAACAGCCATGACACCAGAGCTGCTCAGAGGCCCCTGGAATGCAAAGTGGGAATTGGTCCCAGATTTGGCAAATTGTGCTGTCACTCATTCTATTCACAGTTACTTCCTTTCCTTCAAGAAGAGACAGTATATTGCAGAATAATAAAAAATTAACTACTCTGTGTATAATTAGAAAATTTGGAAATAAAGTATAAATTAAATTTGAAAACCCCAAATCGCAGCATCCAGATACCAGTGCCTGGACTACTGAAGTGTTTGTTGTCAATGTTTCCATCTCTGCACACAGTAGCAGGCACGTGCCTCTGGGTAGGATACCGAGAACACATAGGACTCCGTAGGAATGCTTTCCTTTCAATCTCATAGGAATTGTTAGCTCCTTGAAGCCGTAATAGAACTTATTGTTTAACTTTGTGGTTCTAAAGCCTTTTCTGGATATAAATCTTTGGCAGTAAGGTTTTTTTTTTTAAATAAGTATATTTGTTTATTAAATGCTTTTTACTTCTGAAGTCAGTTGATCATTTGTAATTTCTAATAAAACAGCACATTTATTTATAAATTCTCATTTTGTTGACATCGAGCATAATGCAGCACCTCTGTATATCTGATGCTACATTCTCCTAGAAGTTCTCCTTCATAAAAGTGAGGTAAGTGGAAGTGAGAGAACACCCAGGGCCCTGGTTTCAGAGACTGTACCCTAGTATGCCATTGACATTTCTAGTGCCTCCCCTGACTGCTCCTGACAATATAAAGTGAGAGCCACCATGGAAGGTTACATATGACTCACATGAATGGCATGATGTTATAAAAAGGACCACCATAAAGATTCTGTTCCAGGGCCCGCTAAGTGGGAAGCACCTTCCACCACTGGAACAGGATTATAGTATTGGCCTGTTCCTGGGGAAGGAATTTGTGCAGATGGACTGAAGTCAATTGCCTTGCCCAATCCAGAGCATGTTTGGGAGGAGCATAGTTTATGCATGTGGTCCTGGGGAGCTAATGAAGAACATCCAAACTCATAAATGCTACATGCATCCCTCCTATAAACAGCTGGACTTCACAATTAGATCCAATGACTTCTCACTTCCAAGAACTCAACCACCTCTGTCATAAGATGTTCATTACATCTGGACTTGCATCTTTGCTTTCTTGGCAATGTGTGATATTCTTGAAAAAGGACCTGGAGTGAGACAGGGAGAGCTCCCAGCTCTGGACAAAGAATGAGGCATCTTTCTGGACAACTGGATGAAGATATACGCTCAATACTCAGTGGTTGTCCAAAAAATCACAGAAAAGAGGGCAAAGGAAGTTTACAAGGATTAAGGGAAATGTGGGATGTACTATCATTCTATTTCATAAATTATTCAAGTCCTATCTTCATCATTCAGGGTTATCTTCTCCCCAAAGAAAAGAATAGCTTACACACACACACACACACACACACACACACACACACACACACACACACACTAAACATAAGTTAGGCTGGGTGCAAATCTTCCCAGGCTGAGAAATTAGAACACTTGGGACTTTGGTTTAGGGAAGGAAGGCGGGAGCAAATTCAGGGTAATTAGACAATGTAAAGTGATGTGCACAAGTACAGCAAAAGAAATGAAAACCAGAGACTGGACAAATGACTTGCCATACTATGCAAATTAACCAATGTTTTCAGGGCCCAGGTAGCCATAGGTACAAAGATACAGCACTCTTAAGTCATCTTTTGTTAACTGGCACAGATTACTAGAGCATTCATCTCAACTGAATGAAGATATTAATTCATTAATTAAAATGAAAATCATTAGAATGTCAGTCCTTGAAATACTAGCAAACAAATTGTTGTCTTAACTTTTCTGTACTAGAAGAAATTGCGAGTGACTAACTTAAATGTTATTAGCCATGCTTTGAAGAAATGTACAAATAGATCAAATTAAGAATTTGTGAGTGAAATATAGTTCTAACTACACAAAGGACCATCATAAAAACACCATTTTCCTGGAAGACTCAACTCAGTACATCTGGAAGTGGTACAACCCCCCAAAAACTTTTCAACCGAGACTCACTGGGAAACGCTTACTATTGATGGCAAGCTAAGTACATGGAACAAAGAAAGTGCCTGCACTTGTGCTTTTCATGTGGTGAATGTGGTGCTGTTCCCATCCCCGTGTTCACAATCATCAGCATGGCCTGCAAATAAGTTAGCATGTTACAAACACAATAGTTAAAAACCTTACGTTGATGGCAATGTACAAGTGTTACACAATTATCTCCCCTCTGTGCTTTAGAAGCAAGTGGGAGCCTCAGAAGTCCAAAGCACAAAGACCCGAGCTCACCATTTAGTTCGACAGAATGCTAAAGAACTGGGGGACAAAGGAAAGCCAGAGTGAACAATCCTTCCAAAATTATCACCCAAAACTCTTGCTCTTCCAAGGTTCCAGCCTTCTTCTGGAAGTCATTCTCTCCTCCATCTCTGGCTAATGTCTTCATAGTCTCGGGATTGTCAGCAACTCAACAGCTGGTCACAACAAGAATTCAAGATGGCACACAGTAGTTAGCACACTTGGTTTGGCATTAAACCAACCTAGGAAGAGTCTCAGACACATCACTCATGAAGTGTCAGTCTTGGCCAGTTACCTAGACTCTCAAAGTCCTCATGGGTACAGACCACAGGAGGAGACTCTCCAGCAGCCCTGGAGGAGTTTAAGGAGAAGGGAATGTTCATGGCAGAAGAACTAGAGAATAGTAGCTTTCAGCATAGAAAACATTCAGCTACCTCTTGTGGCCCTGAAGACATTGCCCTGTGTAAACTGTTCAAAGTTTCTAACAATCAGCGTGAAGGTGGAATCAAAAGTCTTAGAAATGCTAGTACAACCGCAACACAATTCTCCTCCAGGAATCCAGCTAGAGACACAAACACACATCTACATGCAATGCTTGTGGTCATGATTGTTGTTTTAAACCGTCTTCAGGCAATTGCAGATGGGTGTCGAGTTGTGTGAAATAAACACGGAGTGGTGCTGTGGACTCTTTGCATGCCCACAGCATTCTTCCCCCCTTATTGTTGAGTGGTACTCCATGCCATCACAGACTACCACTTAACCCTTCACCCTTGCAGGACATTGAGGTTGTTTCCAGTTTGGAGCTATTATGAATAAAGCTGCTTTGAACATTCACCGATAGGTTTTTATGTGACTGTAAGTTTTTATTTCTACAGGAGGAATGTTCAAGAGTTCAGTTGGGCTGTATAGTAGTTCATATTTCATTTTTAAGAACCTGCCAAGCTGTTTTCCAGAACGGCTGCACCATTTACAGCCCCTTCAGCATCGCGAAGTTCTCATCCTTAACTTTCTCCCCATAGGCGGACCTGCCACCAGTGCCATTATGGCATGTGAAGTTATCACCCTGGTACATGCATCCTGGAGTACTTCTGTGAAAGGAGGAACCCTTACATCTAAATCCTTTCTTTCCAGTGCTCAGGGCACAAAAGTTTTCTGCTGTCTTTAGAAACTTTTCTGAAAACAGCTTAAAGGAGACGCAGCACAGGGGTTTGCCATCGGCTGTGATGTGGAAGAACATGGTGAAGTTGACCATGGCTACAGCAAGTAGTGACAGGGGACAGTGCCTCTCAAAGCTGCTCTTCAGTTTCTATTTCTTCTTTCTATGAAGAGCTGAACAATGGTCCTTCAGAGATACTGCATCCTGACCCTGTGACCTGTGAGTGTGAGAGGCAAAATGAAAGTTACAGAGTCCATGAAGGAGAAGCAGGCAGAGTTAATGCCACTGCAGAGGATAAGGGAGAACTCAATGCCGTGAATATCGCTCTGTATAAATAAAATGTTGATTGGCCAGTAGCCAGGCAGGAAGTATAGGCAGGACAAGCAGAGAGAAATTTCTAGGAAGTGGAAGGCTGAGGCAGAGAAACTTTGCCAGCTGCCACCATGAGAAGATGTTAAGATATGGGTAAGCCACAAGCCACGTGGCAACTTATAGATTAGTAGAAATGGGTTGATTTAAGATATAAGAACAGTTAGCAAGAAGCCTGCCACGGCCATACAGTTTGTAAGCAATCTAAGTCTCTGTGTGTTTACTTGGTTGGGTTTGAGCAGCTGCGGGACTGGCAGGTGAGAGAGATTTGTCCTGTCCCTGGGCCAGGCAGGACCAGGAAAACACTAGCTACAACTAAATGTGATTGATGGAGCAGGGGAGAAAAGGTGAGGTGACAAGGGTCACAGGCCAAAGATGTGGGCAGGGTAGTCAGTTCTTCCCTTCAGCCTCCAGAAGAGCCAAACTGTCTCCCCATCCCCTTGTACAATGATCCCTGGGCCATGAATGGGACAGGGTGTTGATTCACACATTCCACAGAGGGCTGAGCACTCACAATCACTTAGTCTCAACACTTTGACTAGTTGTGAGTACCTGCCTTAACTGCTGACCACTGAAAAACAGAAAAACAGAACCCCTACCCCTGAAAATCCTACTTTGGACTTCTGCTCTTCATCACTATAAATGAATACATTTGTGTATTTTAGGCTACAAAAATGTGTGGTCATTTTCTATAGTTAACATAGGAAGCAAAAGACGTTGTTAAGCCAGTTTTTAAAAGGCAGGAACGCATTGAATTCCATCTTTTCCTTTTTGTCTACTTTCAGAGAGCTAGGTTTTACCTTCTTCATTGATGTTTTGAATTACATTGATGGTGTTGTTGAATTTTTCTGACAGTAAACCATGCCTGCATTGTATGGGAGGAAGTCATGCTTAGTCATAATATAATTTTAAATATATTCTTGGATTTGATTTGCTAACATTTTGCATGAGGCTAAGTGCCCTTTGATTGCCTTGTTTTTACTGAAATTATCTATTCCCACCAAAGTGTGTTGCATTCTTCTATGTTGCATTTGTTTAACTCTGTGAAGCTGTGTTACTTTGTCTGTCTAAAACAACTGATCGGCCTAATAAAGAGCTGAACAGACAATAGATAGGCAGGAGAAAGAAATAGGTGGGTCTGCCAGGCAGAGAGAATAAATAGAGGAACATAAGAGAAGAGGAGAGGAGAAAGAAAAGGAGGAGAAAAGATGCCAGGAACCAGCCACCCAGCCACCCAGCCAGACACAGAATAAGAAGGAAAGAAAAGATATACAGAAGTAGAGAGAGGTAAAATCCCAGAGGCAAAAGGTAGACAGGATAATTTAAGTAAAGAAAATCTGAATAGAGATAAGCTCAGCTAAGGCTGGGCATTCATAAGAAAGAATAAGTCTCTGTGTGATTGTTTGGGAATTGGGTGGTGGGCCCCCCAAAAGAGTAAAGAATAAAATACCAACTACACTCCCCTCATTTCTCTACAAACTCAGCAAATAATGGCATTCTTATCTCATACCACCCTCAAATCAGGGTGCCTTTGACTCATTATCTTCCCACATAAAAATGTCCTCAACTTCTGGTTTTACTCACTGCTTCTCAAAGGTTATAAAACTGCAAGAATGGAAGATATAAATAATTTCATAGTTCAGTGTGTGTGTGTATGTGTCTATGTGTGTGCATGTCTGTGTGTGTGTGTGTGTGTGTGTGTGTGTGTGTGTGTGTGTGTGTGTGCATGTGTGTGTGTGTATAGGAAATGCTTGGTACTAGGGCTTAGTGCTAGCTAACTACTAGTTAACTCCAGTTGTTGTTTTGAGTCATTGTTCATTCCGTCTCTGTGATGCACTTTCCACCCGTTATAGATTTGAGTACAAAAGTCTTAGTCCACCCCTACTTTAGTCACCCTTAGAAAATCAACATGTTGATCATTCTTGTCAGACTCTCATCCACTGCCTTTTCTTTTCTCCTTAACTAGAAAGTTTTTCTCTCTTCCCCTTGTCATCCATACTAAAATTCCTCTCTCTACCAGCCTCCATGCTTGGTTGCAGTATAACTCACATAAGAAAAAGACAGCCTTCCCAAAGGCAAGTTAGCATTAGCAGTGTTATACAGCACTATAAAAAATATATTCAATCTCCAGCTACCTCAGCCAGTTCCTAGGAATTCAGTCTAAGGATGATTAGCATGAAACAGCCACAAGGGTGTTCACAGAAGAATTATTTAAAATTCTAAAAGCAAACAGAAACCTGTATCAATAAATGACAAAATGACTTTCAGTATGTCTCTATAGTGAGATATTAGAGTCATTAAAATTAATAGAATAGATTTGTCAACATAGAGAAATGTGCACAGTGTATTCCTGATTCAAAATGAAGAATGCAAAAACTTGTACAGTATCATCTAATCTTTGTAAAAAAAAAAAAGTCTGTGTGCATCTATTTGTGTGTGCAAAGAAACAACGTGAAACACATTCATCAAAACTTTTACTTAGGTGGCTATCTCTGTGCTGTGAAATTTAAAGCAACTTTTACTTCTTTTGTATTTTGCTGTAGTGGTTAATTGATTTTTCTACTAGCCATGTTTATTTTTATAACCTTAATATACTTGAGCTGTCTCTACTTGGAATTAATATGTCAATGTGTCCATTATATCTCCATGGCAATGCTGTGCAACAAGCCACCACAAAACACAAGGACAAAATAAGAAGGCTTTCCTCAGCTCACAGGTCTGCTAGGCAGGACTTCTGACTGTCCAGTCCACTTATGCTCTGTGATGAGCTGGCGGAATAACCAGGAATGGATGCTCCAGGTTAGCAGCAGCTAGGTAAAGGTGTATACTCTCTTGTTTACAAGTCGGCAATGCTTGTTTCATGGTGGAGGTCAGATTCCAAAAGACAAAGTGAACTCATCCATGTCCCCCAAAGGCCCAGCATCATTTCTACCTCCTTCCACCAGATGGCACAAGGATCAGCCAGCTGAATGCAAGACTAGGGAAACATACTCTTGTCTGGACTGGGACAAAAGCTGTATTGCAGAAGTTAACTGAACCATGGAAGTAATCAACATACATGAGTCAGATGTGCCCACCACCAATGCGAAGGCAGACAAATCAGGAAACAGCAGAAAGCATTTAACCCAGTAGGTATGTGGGAGGAACTCATGGCCACCAGGGAGGGCACAGGTGCCAGTTGTCTGTCACTTGACAAATGTTTCTGCCATTTTTTTTAATACTAGCATTCCTTTCAGGTTTTTCTTGGGGGGGGGGGGCAGTGGGAAGATCTCAGTTGACTCATGGGCAGCATTTACTAAAAAATATTTTGGCAATCAAATGCTTTATCTGGTACTATTGCTCTAAAGCATAGGATTGAGGATCAGATTAAAAAAAAACTATTCTAGTTGCATATGAATCAAACTTCTCAAGACTTCTAGACAGACACATTGTTGGAAACCTCTACTTTCTGTGTTTTCGTTCTGTGCAAAATGTGTATGTTTTTCCAAGGTTCAGTTGGACATGGCTTTCACATGATCACCCCAGATAAACAGACAAGGATTTAGTGACTGTTAAAGCATGTCCTCTGCTAACCTGTAGATGTTGACACAGACACTTGACAGGTAGATAGGAACTGTTTTTAAGAAAGGCAGGCATTCTGAGTGTGTATTTACCCAACCTTTTAAAAATTAAACTTAGAATTTCTACACTGTATAATGTTAAACATACCATCTATTTTAAACTTATTACAGTGCATAAACATGTTTATAAGGACTGTATTCTTTTCTAAAACATTCCTTTTCATCCAAGCTAAAGAATTTTTATGTGTTTTGTAGCATGTGTTTATTTAACCAAAGGCTTGAAAGTTTAAAGAAGTATAAATTCAGCCGTATAAATAGCTGAATCGTAGGAAGGAAATGGGAATTCTGAGACACCATGGATGAAACACGAAGGAAATGTTGGCAATGAGTGCAATGGATCCCAAGACTAAAATGAAAATCTGGGCTGATGATGATAGAGGATAACATTGTTAAAGGGGAAGACTTGGAAAGAAGAAAAAGAAAAAGCATGGAGATTAATCAAAGAGGCTATACCTCCTGGTAACAATTAAATCAGGAAATTCTTCAAAGATAATATGTGGATTAAAATAACACAAAAGCAATGCACACAGATTACCAGCAAGAGTTATAAACAGAGCAAATATCATGCATTGCATTGGGAAGTTCTAAGAGCTGATAGACAAGGGTACATTGTGTCAGGAATGACTAGTATACAGTAAGAGATGATCATGTGTTACGGCTTATTAATCTGAAGCTTATAATCACCTCACATGTCTTAGTAAATTCCTACAGCAGATCATCTGATGTGTATCCTCTACAAAGCCAGGACTAGACTGAAACACAGACCCAGACACACAGCACATTATAGCAGACTTGGAGGCAAACCAAAACCTTAACCCATGAACCTCGTCCTTACTTTGGATCCACTTCACCAAGCAGCCCCTTGAGATGTTAGATTGATTGCTGCTGAATGGAGTTGCCAACTTGTAACTGCTACTTTAATTCACACAGCCCTGCTGTGCCGCAGAAACTGAAGTTTGAAATCTACCCTTCTTTTGTTTGTTAGACAAACTGCAGGAACAAATTAACTGTTAGAAACCCACAGCTCCACCCGTTTTCTCACTCGATTCGTTCAGGCTCAGTGGGAAACTCGGGCACCTGGTTCTGGCCTGGAAAGCCAGCTGGATGATGGAGCTGTGGGAGGCAGGACCCTTGAGAGGAGCCCCTGGGCCCCTCCTCTCCGCTGTCCCAGGCCAGCTCACTGTGTCCCACAGAGATTATCAAGCTGACTCAGACAAGAGAATGTTCTAGTAAGACATTAGAGTCAAGCCTGGGAATACTCCTTTCAAAACCTTTCTTTAAGTTTTTAAAAAAACCCTTGTAAGCCCTTCAATAGCTGACAGGGTAGCCTCTCCAGCTCCCTGCTGTGTGTACAGGACAATGACATTCCACTCCATGGAAGAGAGCTGGAGAAAGGGAAAAGTGCCTGTGGTGTTTACTGCTTATGGATTGCCGACTTGGTAAGATTTAGAATCTCCTAGGAAACAAAGCTCTGAGCTTGTCTTCGAGGGTATTCCCATCAAGAATTCACCAAGGAGGATCTACCATGAACGGCACGTGATGACACCATTCCCTGAGGTCCAATAAATAAAAAGCAAAAGAAGGAGCCTATTGATCACCTGTAGTCAGCTCCCTCTGATTCCAGCCTGCACACAGTGTGACCAGTGGCTTCATGTTCCCTCTGATTCCAGACTGCACACAGTATGACCAGTGGCTTCATGTTCCCTCTGATTCCAGACTGCACACAGTGTGACCAGTGGCTTCATGCTCCCTCTGATTCCAGACTGCACACAGTGTGACCAGTGGCTTCATGTTCCTTCTGATTCCAGGCTGCACACAGTGTGACCAATGGCTTCATGTTCCCTCTGATTCCAGACTGCACACAGTGGGACCAATGGCTTCATGTTCCTTCTGATTCCAGGCTGCACACAGTGTGACCAATGGCTTCATGTTCCCTCTGATTCCAGACTGCACACAGTGTGGCCAGTGGCTTCATGTTCACTCTGATTCCAGACTGCACACAGTGTGACCAGTGGCTTCACGTCCCTGCCTCCATGCTTTCCCCCACCAAGAAGGACTGCACCCCCAAACGATGAACCAAAATAAACCTTTCCTTCCTTTAAATTGTTTCTAGTCAGGTGTTTGGCCACAGAAGTAACAGATACAGAGTCCATAGGTGCATAATTTGGAAATCGGGCTGCCTTCCCTTGCTTCATTCTCTCTTCACCTACACAGAGAGGGGGATTACGACCCTTGAGGTGGCATTAACTGTTGTCAATATAAGGCAGCAAAGTAGAAGGAATGAGACAAGGACAGAAGACAAGTATGAGATGGGGACACACAATAAACACCACTAGTGACAAGCTGGGACAACATGTGACATGTAAAAGACAACTGCAGAGTAATGGGGGAGCAAAAACAGGTCAACGGGCAAGACAGAATTCATAACGTGCACAGGGGACAGAGGCTCAGAGGTGACGCTGAGGGGGACGGCAGAAGACGCGGAAGCTGGCTTGTAAGCACAGACTTCCTTCTTGTGGTTTGCCTGTGGACGTGAAGACTGTCCAGTTCTGTTCCTAGGGAGCAGGCGCTGCAGTGGGAACAGGCTGGGTACCGAGCAGAGGCCCATCATTTCAGATGAGACAGCTGATGAAGTAAAATGCAAGATGGGGAGACCCTGGGTACACGGGCCAAAAGAAAGTCCCTCAGGCAGTGGTGTAGAGGACACTTGGCGACCGCTATGAATCTTTATAGCAGAGGACATGGCCTTCCAGTCAGGCCATTTTCTGCTTACTTGAAAAATCCTACAGTGATTTTAGTCACTGACTGTCTGAGGAAGTGGCTGGAGGAGGCAGGGGATCTAGTCACCTCATGGGCCCAAGCCACCTAACCTCCCTGTCACTCTCAGGGTCTTGCTTCCCAATCTCATAGCCTTGCTGAGTTTTCCCAGGAAAGCAAGGAAGCCATGACAGTTTCTGGAGGTCATGCACACTTCACAGAGCCAGAGAGAGTGAGTATGAGCAGCAGCGCACTTAGGTGGCCACTCAAAGCCAAGGAGCCACAGTGAGCACAGAGCTGGGGACACCGAAGACAACAGGCCACCAAGAGAAGATAGACAGGGGAAAGTACCTGAACCTTTTCTCAGTGGATTTCCCCCCATTATCAACTCACTAGTTTGCATTTCTCTTCATAGACCACTTCAGATGTTCAATTCAAATGTGGTTCTGCTTCTTGAGAGCATTTCCCAGAAGCTGTGAACTCCTGGACTCTGAATTCCACGTTGCTCCTCCCCTTAACTCTTGTTTCCAGGTCCTGCTATCCATTCCCGAATGGCTTTCTTTCCTTGGTCATTCGTTGTCACCGGAGCACGTTCAGAGTCTATAGTGGCAAGAATCCTGGGGTTTAACCAGCACTCCTCATTGGATTTGAGGCCTGCATGGAGGAAATACATGCCTGACATTGTAAACCTGTTCTAACCCCTGTGGGTAGGTAGGTCACAGGCCCTACTGGGAGTATAGTACCGATGTGTTGCTTGATTGACATGTAGCTAAACGACCTCCTGAACATTTACACATTCGTAGACTAGAGCTGCTGTCAGCCTGGGTCAGAGCCGCTTCTTGCAGCAGCGGGCAATGCAGTCTCATGACTGGTCAAAGTGCTGAGAAGAAGTGGCTCTTGAGACTGATTATCCCTAAACAAGACGTCTGAGTCATCCCTCCCAAGGCACAGGGACATCACAGAAGAGGAGGCAGAAAGTTCGTGAGCACCAGAATAAGGAGAGGAACGTGACGCTGTTCTCTGGATATAGCATAGCGGTGGCAAGAATAAACACACAGCCATTGTGACTACTACACAAGCCCTGCACACACGTTTCCTGTATTTCCACACGGAGGAAGGAGGGGATTAGCTGGGAAGGGGAGGGGAGCCGCCAGGAGTCGGGGAGGGATGAGGGGAGCAACCGTGAATTTGGTCACAACCCATTCTACACACATATGTAATTACCAAAAATAGATCGTTTTTCAAGATTAGCAACCAGTGCTAAGGCCCAGTTTAACTCCACGTTGCTTCATTATTAACTGTGAGCTCTGCGTTGCTTCATTATTAACCCTTCGTTGCACTTTGGGACTTGGTTTTCATTTGGCCTGGCTCCTGGGATCCCGGTTTGAATTGAGGGATTTTTCTGCCATGTCTCCCTCTCTGATGTCATGTCCCCATGCATATGCATGTAAAGTTATCTAAACAATGTTCTTTTTCTCAGCTTCATTCCCATTCACTTGAAAATAGACCTAACATCTCTAAAACTGCAGCTCACTCTGAAGGTATGCTTTCTCATGAATTTTACACATTTTGCAAGACTTTCTCAGTCATTTTGAAATCTTTTAGGAGACTCCTAAATGAATTTCTGAATCTTTCATAAAGATAGGCTCAGTGGTAAAGCCCTTGCCTACACAGGCCCTGAGGTTGATTTCTGCTCAGTCAGCCAATTACTAGATCAGAAAAGTGAATCCAATTACGGCAACACAAGGAAAAATTGTCTTGAATGCTAATTTCCATCAACAGTATTGACACACCCTCTCCAGACAGGATCCAATTGAGAACGGGTTTAGTTCCAGAAAAAGACCCTGTAAGCTGAGGCAATTTAATTTATAATCTCATTTTTAATATAATGCAGAGGGAGAAATTCCTGACCAACTAACTAAGGAATTTACTCTAATAATCTGAATTATGCTTCAACAATTCACACAGTAAGAGACTCCTTTTCGGGGGCGGGGGGGCAGGGAGAAAAAAGAAAGAATTATTATTAAAGTCATACATGGCCATGGAGGAGAACTAGAAACTCCCATCCTGAAGTCTTGCTGTAGCAGCCTAGAGGCACATAGATAGCACTGTGACAGTTCCCAGGAGCAACAGGAGAGTCACAGGCTAGCAGTTGTTCCAACTAGTGGGAAACAGCTTTTCCTTTAAATAAATTGCATTTTCAATGAAGGCTTTAAAGCACATCACATACAGGGCTGTGAACCACGTAGCTGCACACAAATCCGTCCACAGCAAAGGGAAGGCTCCTCATGAACTCCAACAGTGCGAATGACATCCAGGAAAGTCTTAGCTGGTGGAAAAACAGTCTTCACCCATTTTCTGCTTCTCCACACAACCATCCTCCACAAGGCCTCTTTAAGAACAGGAATTAGCAGTGAGAACAAAGAAAACAGAAGTGTTAACTGAGGCACAAAGTCCGAGGGTCTTCTGCTTTGTCTCGGCGCATCCCACTCCGGCCTCCCCCTCGCCACCTCCGCACACCCCACCATCCTTTTCCTCACTTTCACATCTCTGTTTTGTGGAATAAAGCTGTAACTCAAGCAGCCTCGGCACTAACAGATGTTGCAGGGAATCACTTTAGCTAGAATCCTCTCTCCCTGCGCCCAGTTCCCAGCCTGTTAATGCCACCTGCCTTAGCAAAGAAATTGGTAACTCTAAAGTCAACGATGCCAAAAAGAAAGAAAAGAATCTCTCTCTCTCTCTCTCTCTCTCTCTCTCTCTCTCTCTCTCTCTCTCTCTCTCTCTCTCTCACGCACGCACGCACACACACACACACACACACACACACACACACATTAATCTCTTTCAATTGAAAGTTTTTACAAAGAGGAAGTAGCTCCAGGAACTATCACAGCCTATTCCTGGCGGGCTGGTGGAGGAAAGCCACAGCAGACGGTTACTCTAGCAGGCCAGTGCAGGCCAGATGCTGCTGTATATTAACGAGCCTGGTGACATTCAGCACATCTTCACATGTCTCTTCTTTTATAACACTCCCTCTTCCCTCCGATAGAAGAGATCATGTTTCAAAAACCATAGGATATAATGCTGTAATACCACTGTTGTTGGCATTTATTTTATGTTCTCTACATCTGGAGCTTTCTGAGACACCGGAAGTGAAGGGTCGTTAACAACAGACCAGGAAATCCCAAGCCCAGGGCCTTGGGAGATAAGTTGGAAGGCTCGACACTTTTCTGAACAGATTCCTCATTTTATTAAACACAACCATTGATTTCTAATTGCTTGCTGTTTCCCAGAATACAGCAAGAAAATGTGACACAATCGCTTGGAATTCAGGAAGCGAATAACGCACCAGTGCCTTGGCAAATAATTGTCCAAAACCAAGGCAGTATTAACCAGGAAGGGCAGCACTGAGTAATGCCTAACCAAGAACTTCTGACTGAGCCCCATTAACAAGCTGTAGGGGGCAGGTTTCCACCTCCGAGAAGAATCCCCACAAAAAGCAGTTTATTCAAGTCTACAGCCAGCTTCCAGAGTAGAGAGGGCTGAACAACCAAGCTGGGGGCTCGCCTAGGACCACAGAAGCAATACTTCTGTCTCCGTCTACCTTGAAAATATGTGTACATCTAAGTCACACCCACATCCTGGCAGCCAGGGAGTCTGGGAGATGAGGTTGCTAGTTTTGCAATCCCTGTGGTCTAGGAAGGCACAGTAGGAGACTGAATTGTTCACTGAGTGACAAGCCCTCGGTACATACGTCAGTTCACAATCCCTTCTCCCCTTATACTCCACACTGCTAGGAAGGAAATGGGGGAACCGGTGGTGAAGACAGCAAGGGTGTGTACGAACCGATGGTGTAGAGTTAACACAGCTGCCAGTGTTAGGCTACTGTGGGATAAGACTGGCCACCACAAACAAGGTGGCCACTGCCTATGTAGTAACCAGTCAGGTACAATGACATCTTGGAATAAATATCCTTCTCCTCGTGTGTGTGAGGGTGTGGGGGGCATAGGGAGGGGCTTAAGCTTATTTGCTACTGTGCTTCCTCAGCCCTACCCACAAGTCAGGGGTCACTTCTCTAAATGAAGCAGTCATGACCTAACTTGAGATGCCTCTGGCCTCCCTCCCAAAGAGCAGAACTTTCTGGTTCACCAAAGGTTCTACTAAGAGAGGGCAGCAGATGCACCATACCTCATCCCTCTAAAGAAACACAGCAACATCTTCCATGACCACCTTTTGGGAAGTTGGGGTCTGAGTTCTGGTGCTGACATGGTCTTAGAAGCAAGTGTGAGTATCCCATACAGACCGTCTTTTCCCCTTTGGACCGCTACATATGACTGGAGACAGGTGAATGGACTTAATTCTTATCTTTACCAAAAGCATGTGGCTGTCACCACCTCTCCTTTATCAGGGCTGATCACTCTCAGGGTCATGGTTAATGGTGTGCTTTCTTAAATTAAGTAAGTGCCTTGATGCTGTGCCGCATAAATCATTGCTCAACCATCTTTTTGAGACCAGGATGAGGTATCCCTGTTGGAGGAATTTGTTAGATCATTTTCTTCTGGAAAAGTATATTTGTGTTGCTTCTTTTGAAAGACCCTCTGTGTGTGTCTGAGATCTCAGGGGGTCATGTCTTCTGCTAATAAATGATGACTGTGATAACCGTGCGAAGAACAGAGAGCAGTGGAAAAGCATCTGCCTGCTAATATCCAGGCAAAACAGCTTCTCTCTGCAAGGGAGGCTTCCAGAGCATGCTCACACTCTCAGGTGTTTCACAGCAGGCCTTTGCTCTCCTGCTCTCTGGGGTGGTGTCTACACCTTCTGTCCTGATTCTAAATCCCAAGTCCACACCATACACCAAGCAAATTTTTAAAGAGTACATTCTATGCCAGGCACAGGGGATGGAAATAAAGAGGAGATGCAGCCCTGTGGAGCTTAAGTCCAGTGGCATCTTTGAAAAGATGCTTAACACATTAAGCAACATCCTTCCAGTGGCGAGGTCCACGTGGAATTTCTGAGAACAAGGCACTCACCTTTGAACTCTGCTCCCACACACAAAGCAAGTTTAGCTACAAAATAAAATTGTGTTAGTGTTTGGAGAGTGTGCCCACTGTGCATAAACAGTGCTGTGCTAGGCCCTTAAGGAAAGCTGGCTGTGTTTCTGCTCACCAGGAAGGAGCATGGAGTGGAGCTGACCCACACTGAGGAAGCATGGTGCCTTTGGTTAAGGGTCTGTGTGGGTACAGCAGTGCCAAAAGCCTCATGAAGACTCCATTTCCATGAGAACTGCTCACATGTCCCTCCAGCCACCTTTCTGGGAAACAGGACTAAGAAGCAAGACAGTCCAACTCAGCCCTAGCTCTCTTGACAGTCTAAACAATGCTTGCTTCCATTTACCTAGAGGAACAAGTATATTTTAAACTGAAATTTTCTTCAAATAGAGTTTAGATTAGCAGGAATTGTTTAAAAAGAAAATGTTTCAAAAAAAATTTTTTTTTTTTAAAAAAGTAGTTCTCTGGAGGTTTTGTGAAATCCATCAGCCTAGCTAAGTATTCCATCTCAGGTGAAATTCAACCCATTTGGTTGCACAGAAGCTTGAGTCTTGGGTGATATTTCATGCTATAAATCAAGGTGGTCACATTGGTCTTCCTTGATTCTGTATTAGAAAGGAAGGGCCTTTCTTCTGAGGCCTCTTTCTTCTTTCATAGTCTTTATGATGACAAAGATTGGTACTGGGCACTCAGAATTTGACCTAGGTAGGAGATGAGCTCCATCTTCTAGAAAACTAGCCTGTCCTTCACGTAAAGAAATGATGGCGTTTCATTAGGGACAAAAGGTCCCATCTCACAACAGTTACTTGAGCAGGTCAGCCCTGGCTTTAAGCAAGGGTTAAAGAATAACCAAGAACAACCAAGTGAGATGCACATGGATGATTTTCAGAGCCTACTGTAGCAGGAGGTCAGCCTCCATGTACCGAAAGCCAAAAGCAAACAGCGGAGGCGGGGAGGAGCTCAATTGCTAGTGTGCCTGCCTAGCATGCAGGGAATGCTGGGTTCGGTCCCCTATACGGCAGGCATAAACCAGGCCAGGTGGTCATCTGACACACAGAGTTTGAGGCCAGCCTGGACTGACTACTTGAGAACCTGTCTTGAACTAGGCTGCTTGACTCAAAGATCATCATAGCATCTCAGTTTTATGTCTTTAAACACTTTTATACTTTAAACTCTACTTTAAAGTGGCTCATGTAGTAAAACAACTAACTTCAAGTTGTAAAGATTCATTTTTGTGCTCGTCCAATCTTTTCCCAGGTACGCAGTTCTGCTTATCCACATGAGCAGACCAGCACAGAATTGGAATGTATCCAACACGAAGAAGGCCATCTGTGCTGCTAACATTCGACTTAACAATGGAAAACTGGAAGCTTCACTCTTAGGCCCGGAAGAAGAGGAACGGATCCACCATCGTCACTTCTGTTAATTGTGGTGCTGAAGGACCTCGTCAAAGCAGTCAGACAAGAAAATGCATCCAAACCGAAGAGAAGGAGAATGTGTCTCTGTTTGCGGATGACACGATCTGAGACAGCAAACTTTGCAGGCTCAACAGGACAACTGTCAGAATGAAAACGTGGACTGACTCAGAAAAGTTTTCAGGATCCACAACCAGCATGCGAAACGAAGTGGTGTTTCTATACATTCACAACAAGTCCTCTGAGAAGAAAGAGAAAGCAACCCATTTCCAACACCCACAAGAAAGACACCTCTGAGTAAGTTTAGCCAAATATTTAATGAAAGATCTTTATACTGAAAACTTTAAAACATGAATAAAGGAAATCAGAGAAGACAGAAGAAATACAAATGCATCTGATGTTCGTGGACTGGAAGAATTCGTGCTGCTAAGTGTCATATTACACAAATTATATAAACTTTACTGCAATCCTCATCAAAATTCCAATGACATTTTTCCCAGAAATATGAAAACAACTGGAAAATTCATGTGAAACTAGAATATTCTCCTGTTGTAGTTTTAATGTAACTGGCCGCATAAGCTCATAAGGAGTGGCACTATTGGGAGGTGTGGCCTTATTGAAGGAAGTATGTCACTGTGGGGGTGAGCTTTGAGGTCTCTTCTGCTTAAGCTTTACCCAGTGTCGCAGTCCACTTCCTGTTGCCTTCTGATCAAGATGTAGCCAGCACCACCTCTGCCTGCATGCCGCCATCCTCCCACCATGATGATACTGGACTGAACTTCTGAAACTGAAAGCGAGTCCCTCCAATTAAATGTTTTCCTTATAAGACTTTCTGCGGTCATGGTGTCTCTTCGCAACAATAGGAACCCTAACTAAGACACCTCCAAACCAGTTGAACACCCAGAACAAAGACAAAGCTAAAAGCTCCACACATTGTGGTTTCACGCTATGTGCCAGAAGTGTATAGATTTAAACAGTGTGGTGATGTGGAGACAGAAACAGACACACAGACCAATGGCACAGAACAGAACTGCAAACCTCACACATTTATTGTCAATTGCTTTTTTTTTTAATAAGGACACCATGAGGACAGTGAGAGAAAAGGATGAATATCAGTAGATGATGCTAAAAAAGTGCATGGCAGCAATGCAAAAGGATGGCACAGGGCATACACCACATCCAAAAACAACTCAAAGGCATGTAAAACAGAAGTCCTGGACCTGAAAATCTATTAGGAGGAAACACAGAGGGAACGCTCTTGACAATGGTCTTGACAATGACTTGCTTTTGACATGGCATCAACTCACAGGAGGCAAATGTAAAAATAAACAAATGAGATTGCATCAAGTTCAAAGCACTCTGCATAGCAAATGCAACCGTCAACAATAAATGAAGGTAAACTTATGCAAGGGCAGAAAATATTTTCAAATATTTCAAATATCTGATAAGGGGATAATATCTGAAAGACCTATGCAACTATGTAACACAGAGAGGAGAAACCCTTGATTTGAAAAGGGGGCAAGGGAATAGACTTTTCTCAAAAGACGACATGCAGTTGTCCAACAGGTGTGTAAAAAGTATCCAATATCACCAACTATCAGGAAAACACAAATAATCCTGTGACATATCATTTTCCACTTATTAGGATGGATATTATTTTTTAAAAACAAGGTAGTAAATGTTGTCAAGGATATAGTAAATGGGAGCTGTTGATGAGAGTGTAAATTGGTTCATCCACTGTACAAAATGGTATGGAAATCCTCAAAAAAAATGAAAATATGATCTGGAAAACCCTCTTCTAGATTTTTGTCCACAGGAATTGAAATTGGGGTCTTAAGGGGACTAGAAGCACCATATTCACAGCAGCATTATCCACAACAGCCAAACTGTAGATACAACCTCAACGTGCAAGACTAAATGGATGGACAGACAGACAGACGGATAGATAGATGGATTAAAGATTCTGCCATAACATGGATAGATTTGGAGAATGTTAAACTAAGTGATATAAGCCAAACACCAAAAGACAAATATTGTACAATCTCACTTACATGTGGAATCTAAAATAGTCAAACCAATAGAAGCAGAATGCAGAGTAGCGCTTGCCAAGAGCTAGAGCAGATGAAATGGAGACTGTGTTTGAGAATATAGAATTACGATCTTGCTTAAGCTCTGGAAATCTGCTATACAGCAGACTGTCTATACCTGCAGTGTGTCTTTTATAGTAACTTATACGACTGTTCTAAGAGAGTGGGTCTTATGTTAAGTGTTTTTCCTCATTACTTTTCTATTGCTGTCATAAAACACCATGGCCAGGGCAACTTAGAGAAGTAGAGTTTATTTGGTGCTATAGTTCTAAAAGGATAATAGTCCATCACCATCAGGGTGGGGTAGTGTGGCAGTAGGCAAACATAATAACTGAAGGAGCAAGCTGAGAGCTCACATCTTAACCCATGAGCAGGAAGCAGAGAGGATGAACTGGGAATGTTAGACTTGAAAACCTCAAAGCCCTCCCTCAGTGACTTACTTCCTCCAGCAAGACCACACCTCCTAAGACTGCCTACACAGTGTCACCAATTGGGCAATCAAGCATTCAAATGCCTGAGACTATGAGGAACATCACATTCAAACCAGTACAGTATCATTACCAGATTTAAAGGGGTTGGAGGGAGAAAGAAATTTGGCAAGTGAAGAATAAGACCACAGATGGTTTCATCAGTGTTGATGGTTTCATTGGTGAATACTTGGCCTCACACCCGTTTGTGGACAGTTGATGTTACTATCTCATTGGACTCCTGCTTTTTGTTCCCCTGGGGGGAAAATTAGCTCCCAGGTTGCTACTGGATTTTAGAAAAGAGTGGACACTCGAAGAGGGGAAGAGATAGATCTATCATGCTGGAGCTTTTTGGTTCTTTTTTTTTTTTTTCATTTTCAGATCTTTAATCTGTTTCGTTAGAGATTTCTTTTTTTTTCTTTCTTTCTTTCTTTTTTTTTAATTAAAACTGCTCAACCATTAGCTCAGGCCTGCTACTGACTAGCTCTTACTCAGTCCATCTGTTAATCTATATGTTGCCATGTGTTCCATGGCTTTACCTGTGTGCCATTACATGCTGTTCCCTGGACAGCAGGCTGGCATCTCCCCTGACTCCACGATCCTCTTCCCAGAATTCTCCTCTCTGCTTAGCATGGTGGAGTTCAGAAGGAGTCTAACAACTGAATGGTGGGTACTAACCAAAGAGGAGAACAGACTTCTGCCCAAGTTTTAAAAACTAGCTGTAAGGTTTTTAGAAACTAAAGATTTTATGCCACCTACAAACCATCTCCAAACCAGGAAACTGAAAAATGCAGTGATATGGGGTGTTTGGCACACTCCCTGAGGAATCTGCTTCATCTACATAACCTAAATAAAAAAGATAAATGTTTGCATGGAGTCAGGGAAAAGTGCAATCTTGAATCATCTGGGCAATTGCCTAATGTACTAAAATAAACCTCACCATAAACTTGGCTTTCTTCACTCAACACTGGGAGAGCTGGAAGTAATAAAAAGGTGAGAGGAGAGGGCTTATGTGAGCCTTCTGTCTGCGAGAGCTGTCGCTGTCAGGGTTGAAGGGGAATTCAATACTAAATCCCTTTTTCTGACTGCTTGTAGATACACGTCTTCAAAACAGAAAAGACCTGAGGAGAGGGTGGAAAGAAAAGAGAAGAGAAGCTCAGTTTCCTTAGACTTCAGTGCTATAGGCAGGGTCTCCATCCACTAAGGAAAATTGTCTTAGCCCTACTGAGAAACAGGAGTTATCAGAAAAGTGCTCTTCATTACAGTCAATAGAACAGCACCTGTACCCTCAGTTCCTACACGGTGTTCACATCACCTGTACCCTCGGGTTCCTACACGGTGTTCACATCACCTGTACCCTCGGGTTCCTACATGGTGTTCACATCACCTGTACCCTCAGTTCCTACACGGTGTTCACATCACCTGTACCCTCGGGTTCCTACGTGGTGTTCACATCACCTAAATCCTCGGGTTCCTACACAGTGTTCACATCATCTATACCCTCCAATTCCTACAGGGTGTTCAGATCACCTGTACCCTCAGTGTTCCTCCATGGTGTTTGAGTCTGGAACCCCGGACTTGGCAAAGAACTTTAAAAGTATGAACAAAGAGAGACAGAGCCAAATCTGACTCTACAAGCTGAGTGTCTTATTTAAGTCACAAAGGTTTTTATCTACAGATAAACTAAGAACTGTAATAGGAGTATTTCTGCTCCATGCTCAAACTCTCAGAGGAGAAAGCTACCAAGTAAACTGAACTCACAACGTTCTTTACAAACAGTAACAGCTAAGTAAAACACCACAGTAACTCATCCTCACAGACCACAAAGCACAAAAGGCAAAATAAAATGTGATAGTGAGATTGCAGAAGGAAGCATACAACAGTCAAAAGTATCTTTGCAACGTAAAACTTGTGTGGGAGTGAATGAAATGCTAGAAGTTGCCTTGATCCTGCTTTAGTCCATGAAGAGAATTACTTCCTGCCAGGACAGTGTCAGGTGGCAGCTTCAAGTCTAGCCACTCGTAAACAAGCACACAGGTGTGGTGACAGCTAGTGGCTGTGAGTTACCGCCTCTGGCTTTGTCTTGTGTCCTCATTTCACATATCCATTCTTCATTCCAGTACATGGCCCCTGAGGTGAGTCTGTCTCCCTTGGACTTGGCAAATGTACCTAGCGCTTTATGTTGATTCTTGACTTGGATCTGAGCAAGTCTTTCCTCGCTCTTCTCGGCTCTTTCTCTCAAGCTGACATTTCCCAAACACCTATGATCTGCTTCTGTGCCAACCCCTAGAGACACTTGGCTGCCTTCACTTAAAAAGATGATTTCAAAATATATAAAGCACAGACTGGCTAGTTACAGAGGGAAAAGAACAAATTATAGCTATGATGAAAGATTCTAAGGTTCCCAGAATAGTTTGTATAAAAACTGAACACAGATATAAAAGAATCAAACAGAGAATCCACAGGCTTAATCTAATGGGTATGTATCACATAGAAAATACTGTTCTTTTTAAGCATGCAAAACGTAATTCCAAAATATCCTTGAAGCAAATTAAAGATCTACAACACACACACACACACACACACACACACACACACACACACACACACACTCACACACAAAATCAACAACAACAACAAAAGCCACTAAGATACAGACCACTCTCCAACTCTAATGTGGGAAAATAAGGATTCAGAAAAAAATTATTTCATGTATTTAAAACTAAAAATAGACTTCTATGAAAAATATTTCTAAGTTATAAAGTAAACCAGAGGTAAACCAGAGAGAGAGAGAGAAGAAAATAAGATAAAGGAAGAAGTGACAGGAAGAAAAACAGTGTCAATGAATTCAAACCCACATTCTTTGAATAGATAAGCCTTTGTCAAGAGAGAGCAGAAAAGACTGTACAGAATAAAGAATTTTAGAAATGATAAAAGGGACAACATAGAGCTGGAACAATGTCTTAGTGTGTTCATGCTGCTGTAACACAATAACTTAAACTGGGCTGTCTATAAACAACAGAAGTTTATAGCTCATAGTTCTGGAAGTTGAGCAGCCCAACATCAAGGTGCAACACATTCAGTGTCTCTGAGGGATCACTGTGCTGGCTAGTTCATGTCAACTTGACACAAGCTAATATCATCTGGGAGGAGGGAGCCTCAATAGAGAATGTCTCCCGCCTCCATAAAATCTAGACAAGCCTATAGGGCATTTTCTTAATTAGTGATTGAAGAGAAGGGCCCAGCCCACTGAAGGTGGGGTTACCCCTGGACTAGTGGTCTGTGTTCTATAAGAAAGCAAGTTGAGCAAGCCATGGAGAGCAAGCCAGTAAGCAGCACCCCTCCATGACCTCTACATCAGCTCCTGCCTCCAGGATCCTGCCTTGCTTGAGTTCCTGTCCTGACTTCCTTCAGTGATGGACTGTGATGTGGAAGTGTAAGCCGAATAGATCCTTTCCTACCCCACTTACTTTTGGTCATGATGTTTCATCACAGCAATAGGAACCCTAACTAAGGCACTCCCAGCTGCTCCAACTTCACATGGCAGGAGAGGCAAATGCATTCCTCAGTCCTCTGCATTAAACATTTCTCGAACTCCCAGTGTCTTCATACTACTGTGTTGGGTATGAGTGTCAACATTTAGCAGGGAGCACACACTCAGACCATAGCTGCAATGATGATAACATTGTATGAGAACCAAAGAGTTTCAAGAAGCAGCAGCAACCCTAAATAAACCCGCATCCACTAAAGAAAGAGAGTCATTTGTATAAGGAAGAAAAGACTATCCATAAAGCCGCACTGTCACTCCAGGACCAGACATCTATCAGGTAGATTCAGCAGACCTTTAAGAAATACACAACTGCTTTTGTATCCAAACTTTTGCAGAACTTTCCCAAAAGTCAGGGAAGCTCTACAATTCTTTTTAGAAGGAGAACAAAGTCTTAAAATGAAAACAGAAAAGGGCAGTTTAGGCACTAAACCACTCCCAGGAGCATAAACATTGCATCTAATGTTAGCAAACCACGCAACAAATAAAAGGACAACTCACTAGGGTAAGGTCTATTACTATCAACAGTGTAGCAATAGATTGAAGAAAAATGCCACCAGACACAGACTATTATGTGATTTGTTTAAAGCCAATATCCTTTTGTGCACATTTATGTGAAGTGTGAAGCACATTATCTGATATGATAGTCTTTAATGAAATAAGTACATGAATCTATGTGTGATTAAAAATCAGTCAATATAAGGAAAGAAAAAAATGTACCTGTTATAGAATACTATTTTAAGGTGTGTTACTTTTCTTTATGTTGCATTTGTTTAACTCTCTGAAGCTGTGTTACTGTGCCTGTCTAAAACACCTGATGGTCTAACAAAGAACTGAGTGGCCAATAGCAAGGCAGAAGAAAGGACAGGTGTAGATGGCAGGCAGAGTGTTATATTTTAAAATGGCACAGTGGTCACAGTGGGTGGGAGCTTCAGAGAGAGATACATCCTGCAGACCACACTCACATGGAGAGTTTTATTGAGGGGAAGGGAGCTGAGAAGAGGAAGAAGAAGAGAAGAGAAAAAGAGATAGGAAAGAGGGGAGAAAGGAGGTGCAGACATGACCTCATGGGGATAGAGAGTGAAAGTGGGTGGAGCCCCACGCTTTTATGAGGGGAGGTAGCACATGTGCAGAGAGACCATGTAGCAATGAACGCACAATGTTGTCAAGACCCTGAGCAGGCCAAGGTACCACCTGTGCACTGGCCAGGTCCCCAAGGGGCAGATCTGAATGCTAACATAGAAAGAATATATAGAAGGAAAAATCCGGGAGAGAGGAGAAAAAGAAGAAGCCAGAGAAGGAGGAGGAATCCAAGGGCCAGCCGCCCAGCTACAAAACAAGCCACAGAGTAAGAGTAAGAGTTATAGAATAAAGAGAATGGAAAAACCCAGAGGCAAAAGGTAGATGAGATAACTTAAGTTGAGGAAAGCTGGCAAGAAACAAGCCAAACTAAGGCTGGGCATTTATAAGTAAGAATAAGCCTCCATGTGTGATTTATTTGAGAGCTGGGTGGTAGCCCCCCCACAAAAGAGCAAAAAACCAACAACACACACCAACTTCAAAAATGTACATCTGGAGAAGGGCAAAAAAGAGAGTTGGGGAGGGCAAATTCAGACACAGCTGCTGTGTACTGAGCTGAGTCTGATCTGCATGAACTTGCCCCCCTCCACTATGACTATATTTTGACATGGGACCTCTGAGGAAGAAACTAAAGATAAATGATAAAGCAGGAATGGAGCACTGATCTACAGATCTATGTCCTAATAAGACCAATGAATGCCTCTGTTCTCCTTCCTTCCCTCTCCATACCTCCCTTCCCCCCTTTCTCTCTGTCAAGCACTGAGAAAAGCCATGGGGAGGACACCAAAAGTGTCCATCGGCAAGCATGCTAGAGAGCCTTCACCAGGAACCAAAGCAGCAAGTGTCTATTCTTGGATGTCCCAGGTTGGTGAACTGTGAAAAAAATAAACACTGGCCTCTGGCATTCTCTTACAGAACCTGCATTTACAATGGCAAACCATTGACATTTGCCAAATCCAAACAGTGACTCTACAGGAGATTATCAATAGGCCCTTCATAGTATGTACCATCAGTTTATCTGACGGATGTCACAAGGGAAACACCAGGAATTTGGGCCACACTAAAGACAATGATACCAAATCCACTCTTCCCAGGGAATCATGAAACTCTTGTAACATTCAACTGACTAGAGGCTTCTTGGCACTGATGCCCCCTCCACTCATGTTGGGTCCCTTTCTGGCCATCCAGTAAATAGTCAATAGGTTGGAAGCATCAGCTATCTCCTGTTCCATTCCTCCAATAGCAGGAAAACAGGGGGTATTGGCATAAAATACTTATTCCACCTCTTGATATGGGAGGAAGGAAATCTTACGACACCCCTCAAAAACTCCAGATCAGTGCTATGCTTGCTCACCTCCCACTGTGCCAGGCACTGTTGCTGATTAGTCAATAAATAAAACACTGATTGGCCATTGGCTAGGCAGGAAGTATAGGCGGGACACGGAGGAGAATAAAGCTGGGAAGTGGAAGGCTGAGTCAGAGAGACACTGCCAGCCGCCACGATGACAAACAGCATGTGAAGATGCCGGTAAGCCACGAGCCATGTGGCAAGGTATAGATTAATGGAAATGGATTAATTTAAGCTGTAATAACAGTTAACAAGAAGCCTGCCACGGCCATACAGTTTGTAACCAATATATGTCTCTATGTTTACTTGGTCGGGTCTGAGTGGCTGTGGGACTGGCAGGTGAGAGAGATTTGTCCTGACTGTGGGCCAGGCAGGAAAACTCTAGCTACAAGGCACCATGATGTTAAGTGCACATCTGCATAGTAACACAATGGCTTGAGCTTGCTAAGGAGTAAGTACTTGAACACTTAGTAAATAATGGGTGGTATTAGTGTTGCCATTTGATGATAGTTCAGAGCTCACCGTTTGTCTAAGTGTTACATGGATCCAGAAGGATGTTATAGATTGGAAGTCCTTACCCTGGCCTGAGCCATGGTGCCATGGTTTTCCAGGTTTACAGTGCATGGAAATCACTAGGAAAATAACACCCAGCTGCTGAGCCTCTCCCATGAGGTCCCCACCCACGTCAGGAGATCTGCAGTGGGACTCAAATGACTGAATTTCCAGAAGTTTCAAGCTGCTGCTGCTGTGGCTCAGAGTCTACGTGCTGAGAACCATTATCCCTTCAGAGTCACCCAGAGAAAGTAAGATAGTGTTACCTCAACCATTCTGAATGAGGTTACCCAGACACAGAAAGACAAACATTGCATGTTTTCTCTCATCTGTGGATGTTAGCTTTGAATCTTCAGATGTGTGTGTGTTACATTTGGAATAACCACAGAGGCCATTGGCGCTGGCATATTGCTCAAATTCATCTTCCTGACACCTCCTTCCCACACTGAACTTGTATTCAGAAAATACTGTCACCTCTACTTTCAAAATCCATCTCACTCCTCTCTTCATCTCCACCACATCCAGCTTGGCTGGAGCCATTACCACTCTTCACTAGGCTACAGAGTTGGTGCTGTCTTGCTTGTGTTCTGCTGGAGGTTACAGAGGGTAACCAAGGCGGTCCTTTAAACATCAGAGTCAGTGTATCTCCACTGCTCAAGTCCTCCAGTAGCTTTCCCGGTCACTTGGAACTAGATCCAACATGGTTATAATAGCTGACAAAAGTCTGCTCTATCTGACCCCTAGTTTTCTCTCAGACCTGAATTCTAACCTCTTTCCGAGTTCTCTGTAGAGTTGATCACCTAACTGTTGTACAGCAATCACAGTGTTCATATCTCTACAACTATTTCAAACTTTTCTCTCTTTCCTTAAAATACTCTCACACACAAATCCACTCCCAGCTGCTAACTCTCCTTTCTGCGCTCTGAGAAAGAAATACCAACTCCTCTCTGGAGTTATCCATGCCCTTTCACTCCCCACACCCCACTCTCCCCTTTCCCTTGCCCCTTCCCGCCTGCTCTCCCCATATCCCCCCCACCTCACCTCCCCTACTCCCCCCACCTCAAAAATGTACTGACTATGCTTCCATTACAGGTCATATTCTTCTTGCCTACTGGATCTATGCTTGTTGGTTTTTGTCAACTTGACACAAGCCTAAAGTCACCTAGGAAGAAGGAATCTCAACTGAAGAATTGCCCAGATCAGATTAACCTGTGGCTATTTCTGTGAAGCATTCCCTAATTGCTAATTAATGTATGAGGTCTCAAACCACAATAGGCTGAGACATCCCTAGGGAAGAGGGGCCTGGAATGTGTAAGAAAGGTAACTGAGCAAGCCAGAGTGAGCAAGCCCTACAGTCTTTGGTTTCTGCCTTGGATTCCTGCCCTGGCTTTGATGATGGACTAAGCTGCAAACCGAAGCAAACCCTTTCCTCCCCAAGTTGCATCTGATCAGTATTTTGTCTCAGCAACAGAAAAACAAACTAGAACAGGACCCCTTTCCTCACAGTTCCGTTAGTTCTCTTCTGTGTAATCAGTTTCTTCCTCTTCCTAGGTTATTCTTATCAGGATGAAAACATGCTCTACTCTCTCCTTTCTTTAAAACAGAAAGACACAGTGGCTGGAGAGATGGCCCAGTTGGTAAAATGCTTCCTGTACAAGTGTGAGGACCTGAGTTCAGCTCCCTAGAGCCCACATAAAGAGCTGGGAACAACGGCCCACATCTGTAATTCCAACAATGGGCAGTCAGATACAGGGAGGCCGCTGGGGCTTGTTGGTCAGTCAACTTACCAGAATCAAGGAGCTCTAGGGTCAAGAAGAGACCCTGTTCCAAAAAACAAGGTGGAAAGTTCCTGAAGAGCACATCCTGACACAGACCCCTGGCTTCCACATACATCCACACCCACACACATGCATGCACATCTACCAACACATATACACATAAATAAACAGGCACACTCACTCTCTTACTCTGCTTTCCATATCTAATGCCCACTAGGACAAAAGTCCTATACTGATGCTTTCTCTTCCTGCATTTACTCCAGATCTCATCACAAATCCTCAGTGTGAATCTTAAACCAATAAGAATACGTGTTAGAATGTATCTTGTACAAGCCAGTGCTGTCTTTTGGCATAGGCCACCACTGCCTCCAGAAGAATTTCAGTTGACCTCAGGATGCCATAAAAGTCAGGTTTGGCTTCTGGTTAGGACTGCCTTCCTGCTCCCTTCCTTCTCCACTCTGAGAGTCAGCTGACCTCATGCCCTGTCGTGATTCTCTTCTTCTCTTTAACTAGCCCCCCACCCCAAGTTGTTCTCTTTGCTATTCCTCTAACACAGCTGCCTCACAGGATTCTCCAGAGGCAGAATCCTCTTTAATAAGGCAGGTCATCTGGACTGAGTTCCCTCACACTGTCTTAGGGTAGGCAGCCTTTGCCTTAAGGAGGGATGCATAGTAACGTTGCTCAGGTTTCCTGCCTCCAAAGCAGTCAGACTGTTCCTATCAGCTCCCATGTCCCACATCCTCACAAGGTGGGCTGCAACAGGCTCTTTCTCTGCTTATTCAAAAGTCTTCCCTAATTCCAGCAGTTCAAATGCTGAGTACCTCGTGACCACCCTAGCATCTTGTACAGGACCATTGCAAAGGCCCTCAAGTGCACATTAGAGTGCAGGTCCCCCCCTGCACTCTACTAAAGGTTGGACTTGAGGGGTATCTTCAATCACTTTTACCACCTCCCTCTCATCATTCTATTTATCTGATTTACTTACCAAATCAGAGGCTAACACAGGATTCTGGTCTCCTCTTCCTTTCTTGTTGTAGTCGCTTGTTTACATGAACAAGTTCTTGCTTGGCCACCAATCTTGGCCTCAGATATATTTCCAACTACACACAATGACCACACAACCTCTGCTGCTGCTTGCCAACCATTTCCACCATTGTGTGTTCATCTCAAAGACTGCAAATTTTCCTGTTTTCACAGCATTTCTGTACTCACATGGTGGATCCCTACTCATCAGGCAGGCATGCTGCCCCCTACCACATCGATTGCAACTGCCATCCAGAGACTCCTCCCACAGATACTCAATCCTGAAGGCTCAGCCTCTATTGCACATCTCACTACCCACAGCAAGAACCATGCAAACACTGTCACGGCACAAAGGCACACTAACACATATCACACAGGAAAAGACAAATGTGTCAGAATTGCCTCTGCAGATGCTCCTCTCTCAGGCTGCTCAGCCTCAGTCGCATGCATGCCTTGCTGCCCAGAGCCAGGACCATGCACTCACTCCTCCCCAACTCACCTTTGGTTCTGTTGTGTCTCTGCTCAGGCACTAGTTAAGTTGTGTAACAAGACTAAATTTCTGGGGAGATGACACACACATCTATTCATCCCAGAGAGGGAGCCCGCAACAGACCAAAGTACGGATATCACCAATGTCCAACTTGGTGAGTCAATGAGTTTTATTGGGGTTACTAACAAGAATATGGGTGAGGGGTTACTTACGGGAGCAGAAGTGACTCAAAGATAGCTACATCAACAAAACCCACCCCAGCATGAGTGACAGCTCACAACAGCTGGGAACCTGGAACACACTGCAAAGCCTAGAGGCAGCTTAGCAGGGTGAGGGTTTTCTTTCCAGGTGCCGCAGTTGGTCTAAACCTCTTCCAGGAAGTGTGGCTGGTTTCTGCTTTTTTTAGGCAGCTGGTCTGGTCTTGGTCTGAGAGTCTTCTTTTCACTTGGCTTATCTGAGAGTTGTCTTCTTTGCCATTTGGCTTGTCTGAGAGTGACTCTCAGCCATCTTTATTGCTTACTCTGGGATGGAGGGGTCTAGTGAATCTGGTCGGTTTCAGGGACTTCCTGAAGCTCCTACTTAAGGAGCTTTCCTGCGGGGTGGAATATTTCAATCTCACAAGAAACTATTACACAAGAATTAGCAAGTCCAGCACTCAGCTTGTGGAAAAACTCTGCGCCCAAATAACAGAACCACAGATGAAGTGACTCCATAAAGAACCTGTGATGCATGACCTGGAAGCAGACTCTCCGTTGAAAGGGACCTCAGATTTGGACATTACATAACTGGTTAAATAAAGTTGTATTAAGCTGTTGTTATAGCAACTATCATTATTTTAATAAATGTAATATCTAAATTCTCATCATCTTAATAAACATAACAACTTATTTTAAAATGGAAGGCTTATTGGATAAGTAAATCTCCAGTGACTAAACCAGGAAGAATAGCAACTGGACTCTAAATGCTGACACCCATCTCTAGCACTCAAATGCAGCACACTTGTGACATTTGAACATAAAGTTTTGACAGCAGTGATCTGCTTCTCAGTGTTTAAAGCTGTCAATGGATTGAATCTTTTAAATTTATATAAAAATAAGATATGTTTGATACTATTAAAAATCAACACTTAAGACCTCTTTTTAAAAAAAAAAGACTTAGTTTTAATTATATGGGAAAGGGGCCTGGGCACATTAGTGCCCACAGAGGATGGAGGTGTCAGATCCCCTGGAGCTGGAGTTATGTGTAACGGTGAACCACCTGACCTAGGTGCTAGGAACCAAACTCATGCCCTCTGAAAGGAACAATACATGCTCTTAACTACTGAGCTATCTTCCCAACCTCCCTGTGACCTTTCCACTCATACCCTGCTTGTGAGAAGCAAGAAGCGCTAGAAAGAAGAAGAGAGAAATAGTCGAGATGGGGTGTAAGGGCAAGAAAGAAGGTGTCCTGGGGCCGGGGCTGAAATGTGGCCAGGGTGAGGGGAGAAGCTTTGGATTCAACAGGAAAGTAAAATTTCATTTTTCGTAGATAGGACTTTCAAGGACTGAAAATTGGTTAATGATCAAAATGAATTTAAGAAAAGAAGGGCAAACAGAAAATAAACATGACATGATAGATCTAAATCAACTCACATCAATAATCATATTAAAAGTAAATGTCCTAACCCTTGAGTTCAAAAGCAGAAATTATCGTGCTGTGTAAAGGAACACGGCCAAACTATGTATATATGATTATAGAATTCACACTATAATAAATTAACAGTAACAGGATTAAAAAAATAACCTCACAACAGATTTAACATACTTTAAAATGTTAAAAGAATATATATGGCTATAAACAATTTTATGCCAATAAATTCAACATAGGTTTTTTAAAAATTCCAATCACTTGGGATATGAAAACAATCAAAGTTCACTCAAGAAAAGAATAAATAAACATATGAACATTTGGTCATATGAACATATGATCTGTATGAACAATTTCATGTAAAGATAAATATAAACCTTCCCACATACTCATGGCCTAAGTGCATTTACAGGCTAAATCAACATTTCAGAAGAATCAAAACAGTTTTCACTAATTCTTTCGGAAAAATCACCAAGATCAGAAAGGAAGATTTATGCCTTTACTATTAGCAACAGAACAAATAAAAATGCCATGAGACCCAAGAAGAAAATTTAGCAAGCTGGGGGATACAAAATCAATATATTTATTTTTTTTTATTTCTATATAATAGCAATGGACACTAGGAAACAATTAAAAATATTGATAGTGGCAGAAGGTATAAAATACTTAGGAATAATCTTATAAAAGGTTGTAAAACCTGTAAACAGAAACCAGAAAAATACTTTTGGGGAAGTTAGAGATTTTACATAATTAGGAGTCTTGAAAACATAGATGCTAAAATAAAACATTTCAAGATTTTATTGTTGTGGCAGCTCTCATTATTTCAATGGTATATTTTAACTTTTCTTGGTAAACATCTTAATAAACACAACCACAGTTTAGAAGACTCGATATTGTTAGGATGTCAATTTTCCCCAAATTGATAGAAAAAAATAACGTAACCCCAATCATACTTCCAAGAGGCTTCTTTTATAGAAACAGAAGCAAAACCTAAAGAAAAGAAAATATTTTTACAAGAAAAGCACAGGCTATATGAAATATTATCAAAATACATAAAATCTGAAAAAATTAAAATGCACTCTGCACTGTTGAAGAAAATAAACTGCATGTCTTCAAAAGTTAGTATGTAAATTAAATGTAATTTCACGTATTAGCTCAATAACTTTGGCTAAGTGGACTCACTTAATTAAAAAATTACATGTGAAAGAAAATGTACCTGGGAAGTATGAGAAAGCAACAGGGAAAGATTTCAGCTGAGAACTGTCAGAATATCAGAATATACTATAGAGTTCTGTGATGAAGAAGGAGGAAGTTAAGGAAGCAATGATACAGAACAGACACAATGACACACTGAAGAGAAATCCCTGAGAACTTAATATAAGGATGATGCATTTCAAAAGGATTATTTAACATAATAGCTTCTAATATGCTAGACACTTATCTACAAGAAACTAAAAATGATCTGTTTCTTATAACAAATACAGAAAGAAATTTCAGATGGATTAAACTCTTAAACTACAAAGTTGAGAACATGTATTTCAGCTCTCACTGATCAAGTACCTGTTACTTCTTAGCTGGGATTAGAAATATAGCAGCTAAGACTGCCTATGTGGACTACATCACAGCAAACCCTTAGTATAGCTGTGGACTTCACAAGCAAGATAATGAACAAAAGATAAATAATGGCTTAATTTATAATATGCTAACAAATTAAAAAGAAATAAATAGCCCAATAAAATAATAAAGTCACCTTATAGATAAGAAAATCAGTGGGTAACAAACATATGAATATATGAATTCACAAGTAGTGACCATGGATTCACAAGTCATCATAGTAGTGGGATTATCACTTTACATCCACCAAATGACATAGTCATAGCTATTCAACACCTCTTAGGAGGGGGTGAAAAAGATAATCTCAGATATTGCTGGTAAATACAGAAAGTGATTTAATCTTTGGGGGAAGCAAACTGACATCATTCTTATAATTAAAACATACACTCATACCCACGCAGCATTGAAAGAGTAATTATAAAGACATATGTAGGAAAGTAATGGTTACATCACCATAGTAATGATAGAATGGATAGAAAAACCAGTAACAAAAGGAATATTTATTAATAGGAAAAATGTCTTTTGAAAATTCCAGTCAATAAAAACAATCAACTCAGAGGCACTCAAAAAGACAAAGGATTAGAAGTTTCCTCTTTTCAACCCTGTGAATAGGGAACGTCAGAGGAAGGAAGGAAAGGCCACATTCTGAGGGAGTGAGATAGGAAGAGCATTGGGAATTAAGAAACAGATAGCAGAACACCTAGAACATGGAGACACAGAAAGATGACACAGAGAGAAGGACACCAGCTGCAACTCCAGGGTTGCAGGCTGGGCTTTGAGGATCCAAAGCCTTAACCACATGGAAGGCAGCACCATTAACAGCAAACTGACATCCCAGCTACTGGAGAAACACACAGTGTTCACAAGTCTTAGTTCCAGTGTGTGCATTCGATACAATAGAGCCCCCCTCCCCTGCACAGCAGGCTAGTGTCTGGGAAGTCACCCATGGCACAGTTCACCATATTTGGGGGTGTCAGTGGGAAATGACCACAATGGCAGGATGTTCAAGTAATGAAGAAGTTAGGCTGTGGAGAGTCTAGATGTTGGAAGCTACACTCCTAGGGTGAAGAGCAAACTTCATCCTCTCTGGTTTACAGAGGAGGGTGAGAGCCTGTAGCTGGCAGGAGGTTCCTCTGCATTAAGAGTTGTCTCCTTGCTGTGTTTCTCTGCAGCAGGACCTGGACATCAGAGGGCAGTCCTGTCAGATGGCTGGATTTCCAGACTCCTCTCCTCAAGTGGAAAGCCAGTATTCAAGTCTTGGAAGAAAAATAGAAAAACATGAATGAGAGATTCAGAGATAAAGATTCAAAAATGCTAGGGAATTTTATAAATAACCACTAAAAAAAATTTCAGAAGATACTTAAAGAAATACTACATGCAGAAGAGGAACAATACACAAAATCAGAAAAAAATCTCATTAGAATAGATAGATGTGAATTAGAAAACAATGGAACATTAATTCAGTAAACAAGCAAAACTCTAAGGTAACTAAGGAGACATTAATCTTTCAAATGATTACCCTAAGTGTGGATGGTCTTAACTACCCAGTCAAAAAAATGCAGAATGTCTACTATAGAAGCTTCCTAAAATATATACATATACATATTTTTTAAGATGCAGAGTAGCTGATTGGATTAAAAGCCAAGATCCAACATTTGCTGTCTGTAAGAAACATACATGCTGTGGGATAATGCTCCTGTACACTGGTTTGATAAAACACTGATTGGCCAGTAGCCAGGCAGGAATTATAGGTAGGGAAAGAAGACTAGGAGAATCCTGGGAAGAGGAAGGGCAGAGTCAGGAGTCACCAGCCAGACACAGAGGAAATAAGATGACAAGGCAGAACTAAGAAAAGTTACCAAGCCACATGGCTAAACATAGATAAGAATTATGGGTTAAGTTAAGTGTAAGAGCTAGTCAATAATAAGCCTGAGCTAATGGCTGAGCAGTTATAATTAATATAAGCTTCTGAGTAATTATTTTATAAGCAGCTTTGGGACTGTGGGGCTGGGCAGGACCAGAAAAACTTCCTGTCTACACTTATATCATTGGCACAGACAACACAGACTAAATGTGAAACCATAAAAATTATATTATAAGCAAATTGAATCCCAATGCAAACAGAAGTACTTATAATCACATCTGGCAAAGTAGACTGTTGTGGAATATTAGTTCAAGATGTGTTACATTCACTTACGCTGTGGAATATTTGATTAATGATACAAAGATGTGTTGCATTCTTTTATGTTTAACTCTGTGAAGCTGTGTTACTTTGCCTGCCTAAAATACCTGATTGGTCTAACAAAGAGCTGAATGTCAATAGCTAGGCAGGAGAAGGATAGACAGGGCTGCCAGACAGAGAGAATAAATAGATGGAGAAGTAGAGAAGAGAGATAAAAGGAGAAAGAGAAAGGATGCCAGGGGCCAGCCTCACAGCCATATGGCCACCCACGGAGTAAGAAGGGAAGAAAGACATATAGAATAAAGAAAGTTTTGTAAAGGTAGATGGAATAATTTAAGAAAATCTGGCCAGAAACAAGCTAAGGCCAGGCATTCATAAGTAAGAATAAGTCACCACATATTTATATGGGAGCCGGGTGACAGCCCCCTCCAAAGGACAAAGAGTAAAAAAAAAACAACAACAGCAGCAGTAGATTTCAAGATCAAATTGGGAAACACAAAGAAAGTCACTACATATTAATAAAAAGAACACTCCTTCAAGAGGATATAATGGATAGATAGATAAATAAACAGACAGATAGACAACCAATAGCATCAGAGTACAAATTCTTCTCAGAAGGCTTTATAACTTTTTCCACATTAGATCATATTTTAAGGAATTAAGGCAAATCTTTCAAAATATAAAATAATTTCAAAGTAATTTATTGTACCTTATCAGATCATGAGAATAAAAGCAGAAATCAATAGCAAGAAAAAAATATATAAGATATACAAACACAGGAAGGTTGAACAGTACACTTTTAAATAATTGCCAGGGCAATAAAGAAATGCAAGAAAGAGGGAAATTTAAAAATTCCCTCAATCAAATGAAAATGAAAACACCACTTCCCTCTTTGCTATAAGCTATAGCCAATTCTAAAGGCATTTTTAAGGGAGCAGATTACAGCTATGAGAATTACATTAAAAAGAACAATACTATGATCTCAAATAAATATCCTAATTATGTATTCCAAATGACTCAGAAGACATCAGATTAACCCCAAATTGTTAGAAGGAAAGACATAATTAAAATCAGACCTGATTAATAAAATGAGGGCCAAAAGAACAAAGGAAACAAATATTGTTCTTTGAATAGACTACGTGGACAATTGGTTAGCCAAACTAATCAAATAAAGAGGAAACCATATTAGCAAATTATGAAATTCAGAACATTATAGCAGATAACACTTAAATCCAGAAAATCACTAGGGGAATATATATATTCCAACAAATTGAAAAATCTAGATGAAATAGACAGTTTTAAGTACATATGACCTACAATGGAAGAAAGACCTATGAAATACTTAGCAGATCAATAACAACAGTGATACTGAAGCTGTGATAAAGTCTCCCAGCAAAGAAAAGTCAAGGTCTGCATGAATTCACCACTGAATTCTACAAGATTATGAATGAAAACTAACTCTGATGCCCCCCAAATTACTACATGAATTACAAAGGAAAATAACTAAACTCATTCTATGGGTCTAGTATTTTCATGATACCAAAACTAAATAAACACACACACACACACACACACACACACACACACACACACACACACACACACACAGAGAGAGAGAGAGAGAGAGAGAGAGAGAGAGAGAGAGAGAGAGAGAGAGAGAGAAAGTTCATTCTCCCAATGAACACTGTGGTGATTTGAAATGAGAATGGTCCCCATAGGCTCATATATTTGAATACTTGGTCTCCAGTTGGTGGCGCTGTTTGGGAAGGTGTGACCTCTTAAGAAGAGGTGTGTCACTGCAGGCAGGCTTTGGGTTTCAAAAAGTCCCCATGATTCTCAGTTAGCTCTCTCTGCCTCATGTTTGTGGATCAAAATGTGAGCTCTCAGCTACTGCTCCAGCACCATGCCTGCCTGCCTGTTGCCATGCTTCCTGCCATAATGAATATGAACTTACCCTCTGAAATAGCCCCAAATAAACTCTTTCTTCTACAAATTGTCTTGGTCATGGTATCTTATCACAGAAATAGAAAAATAACTAAGACAAACACAGATACAAAAATATTCAGGAAAATTGTTACCAACCAAATTTGACAACACTTTAAAATGTTCATACACCATGATCAAGCCAGTTTCTTTTCAGAGGTGCAAGAATAGTTCAACATAGTAAATCAATAAACACAATACAGGCCACAAGTAGAATCCTGGACAAACTCACACATGACTTTAATAAACAGAGAAAAAATCCTTTGACAAAATTCAACATATCCTTGTTCTCAAAGCCTAGATGAAACAATAGAAGGAACATTAGAAAGGCCACATACAACAGCCTTACCATTAACATCAGTAGGAGCAAGGCAAGACTAGCCAATCTCCCCAACAGTGTACTGGTTCCTAAACCAGAGCAAATGAAAAAAGTAGAAGAAAAAGGGAGACCTTGAACCATCCCTGGCTGCAGATGACACAGTCTTATTCTTAACAGACTCAAGAGACTTCTCCATGAAACTCTGAGACCTAACCAATACTTTCAGCAAACTAACAGTATAAAAAAAAAAGTCAAATAGAAAAATCAGTATTTTTTTCTATTTACCAATAATGAACATGTGAGGAAGAAAATCAGGAGAACTGTGCCACTCACAATGACCCTCAAGACCTACCTAGGAAACCTAATTAAAAAGGTCAAAGACTTCTCTCTTGTGAAGAATACAGATTTTAAAATACATGAAGGTAGAAAGGGGGCTACTTGGGAAGAGCCAGGAGACTGGGGCACAAGAATTGGAAAATAGAAGGGTGTATGCATGTACAAAAATGGAAAACATATTTTTGTATTTTACAGTTGATATATGCTAGGAGGAGGGAGAGTGATGCAAATAAGAACATATACACTTCAAAAATACATCTTCACATATATTGGATTTTAAATATTTTGAGGAAAAAGGATTTTTGAAAACACCAGTACATTAAATAATTGTCATCTCTGGTCATTGAGAAAATACAAGCTAAAGTCATAAAATGATTTTCTTTGGAATAGAGAAGCTATTAGAAACTGGCAACACTGTGGCTATCCATGTGGAGAATGAAACATTTTTGATGCATTGTTAAGTGTAGAGTGTTGGTACTTTATGAAGGAGACTGGCACTGTTCATGGAAATACCCACTTTAGATATCCACTAAACAACCAACAGAAGTGTATGCAAAGAAAACATTGTCAGCCACACCAAGAATATCACAAGCTAAATGTGTGAAACAACCTATGAAATTTGTATAGCACAAATAAAAGATGTCACTAGCCTTCAAAACACATCCTAAAACAGAACTCACTAAGAGAGAAAAATGATGCGTGGTTACTATGTGGTGATTGCATCCTGGAATAGAAACAATGCAAGTTTCCATGTGATACCACAGATCTATATTCATAACAGAATGATGGTAACAAAACACGAGACACTATGAAAAGGAGCAAGGGCTTTAGAATAAAGTTGAATTCATCCTTGAAAGTATATTTGCAATCTTATTAAGCAGGAAAAGTATCCAGACAGAAGAGCACAAAATGTTAATTGCTGTCATCTCTAAGTGGTGGCATTTTTTTAAGTTTCCTTCTTTTTTGAAAAGCTACTTTGGTTTTTTAAGTTTTCCATGAGAGTGCATGTTTGCTTAACTTCTAACCCTTCCAGAACACAGCAATTTGGATGTGAGTTGAAATACAGAGACCCCCAGCTCCTGACGAAATAATGATGGAATTTTACTGTGTAAATTCTATTTTCTCATCTGTTGATTAACTACAGATCCAAAATACCTATCTTCTACTGAGGGGAATGCCTTTCTGTATGCTGTGAATATGTGTTGCTCTGACTGGTTGATAAATAAAGCTGTTTATCCAATGGTGAGGCAGAATAAGGTTAGGCAGGACATTCTAACTAGACAGAGAGAGAGAGAGAGAGAGAGAGAGAGAGAGAGAGAGAGAGAGAGAGGAAAAAGACAGAGCAGAGGAGATGTTGCCAGTCGCTGCTGCAATGAAAAGCAAGATGTAAAGATACTGGTAAACCACAAGACACATGGCAAAGTATAGATTTATAGAAATGGGTTAATTTAAGATATAAGAACTAGATAATAAGAGGCCTGCTGTGGCCATAGTTTAAAAATAACATTAGCCTATGTGTGTTTATTTGGGTCCAAGTGGCTGTGGGACTGGTGGGTAAGAGAGATTTGTCCTGACTGCGGGCCCAGCAGGACACAGGAAAACTTTCAACTACATCCTACCAAATCAAATACTTTACTCTCCATGAATCCATGGACATAGTGGGGAAGCAGGTGGGTGCTGCTGACACTAGCAAAACTTTTAGTTGCTCTAGTAGATATTCAAAAGACAGGGACATACACAGAAACTTATGTGCTTGTTTATAAACATCTCATGACTTGTGAGAACGGGTGTCAGAGGAAACTCTACAAATTTTCTAGGAAAGCATTCTCAGGTTTCTTCTCTAATCATAGAAAAGATGATACATGAGTGGAACCATCACTCCTACTTTATGCAAACAGCCGAGCAGTCAAATGCATAAAACTACATCCAGGAGCAATGAGATCATGAGTAAGGGCCCCAAACACCACAGCAATGAAACTAAAAGAGGTTCATAACCTACAAGTCCTGACAAGTTCCCTCAGGTTCATCGTGTACCTAATAAAATATTTTGAGGGACTCCCGAAGGACAATTTCACACCCAGCCATCATAACTTTTTGGGCCACCTCTAACAAAACACAAGGTGTCCCTGGTGGGTGTGTTTACAGATGCACTTGTTGCAAAGATAACTTGGGGAGACAAGTGGGGAGTTTTGATTCACAGATGGAAAGAGAAAGGGAGGAGAGCACATTTGCTTCTAGAACAGAAAGTGACAGTAAGTAGCAGGAAATGGAAGGACAGGAAGTGTCTACATCACCCTCCAGTGCAGCAGGGTGCTTGGAATGAATGAGTCTCCAATTTCCTTCTACACTGATTGATTCTGGGTCAGGAAAGAAGAATGTGACTAGTGAAGGCTTAGGATCTGTGAATTCAAACAAACACAGCAAACCCACTCTGTTTGAAGATGAACTCTCAGGCTTTTACAACAGCCATCCTCCTCCCAATTCTTGCATTCTATTCTGCTACCTTCTAGAGTGAACTTTCTAAAACACAAGTCATATCATGTCCTAAAAGTATCTCCTCATACTTAAAACCAAATCCCCTCTGAATGTGGTGATATTGTGTCCCCTAATATATTGTGCACCCTAATAAACTTACCTGGGGTCAGAGAACAGAACAGCCACTAGATAGACATAGAGGCCAGAAAATAGTGACACACACACCTTTAATCCTAACATTCTGGAGGCAGAGATCCATCTGGATCTCTGTGAGTTCAAAGCCACACTGGAAACAACCAGGCATGGTGACACAAGCCTTTAATCCCAAGAAGTGATGGCAGGAAGCAGAAAGGTATATAAGGCGTGAAAACCAGGAACCAGAGTCAGCTAAGCTTTTAGGCTTTTGAGCAGCAGTTCAGCTGAGATCCATCTGGATGAGGACACAGAGGCTTCCAGTTTGAGGAAACGAGATCAGCTGAGGAATTGGCAAGGTGAGGTTAACTGGCTGGTTCTGCTTCTCTGATCTTTCAGCATCCAACCCAATACCTGGCACCAGGTTTGTTTTTATTAATAAGACCCTTTAAGATTCATGCTATACATCTGTGGCCTAGGAAGTAGGTCTACTCCTTAGTTTTCTGGTCACAGTTCTGGTTTATAGCTATGGAGGGACCTCCCCAGTTACTCCTGTGAGCCTTTCTCCTGACAGTTCTCTGGCCAAACACTCTCTCTACAGAGAGGCCACCTCTCTCACAAAATGACTATCTTTCCTTACCTCATGATTTCTCCAGCACCTTACCATTCTCATTAGTCACATTTTAAATTTTTTCTAAAATGTTTATTAAAAATTTTTCCTATAATTTATTTTGATCATATATTCCCTTATCTCAACACCTCCGAGGCCCTACCCATCTTCTTACCCACCCACCTTCATATTCTTCCTCTTTCATTCTCAAAAATAAAAAAAAGTAAAAAGCAAAACAAACCAAAAAAAGAAAAGAAAAGAAAGAAAGAATACAAACAACAAAATGCACACACAAAAACATGGATTCTGTTTTGTGTCAGCCAACCCTTTCTGAGCACAGGGCCTGCCCTCAAATGTAGTTGATGAATCCAGTGACACTCCATTGACGAAGACCGGCTTTTCTTTTGCCAGTAGGCATCAGCTGAAAATGGATTCTTTTTTCAGGGTGGGACTTTGTGTCGACTCCCCTTCTCAGCTCATGGACCTCATTTGGCTTGATACTGTGGCATGCTGCCACAGCCTCTCTTGTGAGTTCATATGTACAGCAGTCTTGTTGTGGTGGTAAAGCACAGTTTCCTTGGTGTCTTCCAACTGCTCTTGCTCTTACAATCTCCCCACCTCCTCTTCTGGATAGTCCCTAAGCCTTGAGGGAAGGGCTTTGATGAAGACATCTCATTAAGAACTGAATGCTCCAAAGTCTCTCACTCTCTGCACATTGCTCAGTGGTGAGTTTCTGTTAGTTCCCGTCTACTACAAGAAGCTTCTCTAATGAGGGCTAAGTGAGGAGCTGATTTATGTGTATAGCAGTATGCCTGTCATTAGGAATCATTTTATTGCTATGTTCCTTTAGCTGAATAATGGTATTAGGTTGTTCCCTAGGCTAATGACCCATCCAGTCTCAGGTGTTCGGCCACTTAAGCAGTGTCAGGTATCAGTCCCATTTCATACCGGGGGCCTTAAATCCTATCAGTCTCCCTGACCAGAATAATACTCTATGAAAATAGTCCTTTGTCATCTTCAACAATGAGAACCATGCCTGGCACCTGGCAGTGGCTCCATAAATATCTGATGGGAGAGAATGAATTTGGCTCTGTATGGAGAGATTCATGCCAAGCTTGCACTGAGCATCAGTCGAGTGAGTGATTTACAGGAATAATGGAGAAAGCACTGTTTTTACTCTGTCAAACAAAACATATTGGACTTCTGGTGCTCTGCTAGCTTCTAGGTGCTATGGGCACTCTCTGTGGAGTATGCCTCTAAGACAAGCCCTGAGTATAGGTTTCTGGTAGCCGAGTTCTCTGTGCTGCTTCCCACAGCTCCACAGCACAGGCTCAAGGGTCTTTGCCTGCCTATAACATAGAACAAGGTGTTAAAAGTAAATTCAGTTTTGTGCTTTTTATAATAATGTCCTGAAAAGCACATGAAAAAATACAGAGGTCCCTCAAATGCCAAAGTAACCCATTCAATGACCAAGCCACATCTTGTCTTTGCAGTTAGACGGTTATGTATCTGTGGATTTAAGAGATATCTGAGTTCATTTAAGTCGCAAGCACTGGTGCCTGAACTTAGAGGTGTACGTCTGTCTGATACACAACTGTTGGCACAAACACTGATGCTGCCTTCTGGAAACAACGAGGTTGCTTGTCTTAAAAGGGAAACCAACCTGTTTGTCTGAACTATGTCCCATGTCCCAAAGGAGGAAATACAGAGTGAACAGCTGGCCTGGGATATTCTAGACTGGATAGTAAACAATGATTCTCCACCATTCCCTTACAAAACCTGTCAACCAGCTTGATTCCCCAAGCTTTGAAAATAGTATGGGGAGGGATCGGCTTCAACCACATGCAGCACAGGGGCATGCCCTCCTTTGGCCAGGACTGGGAGAAGTCTGACTTCAACTTTTTGTTGTGGACATATTTGTTTTTAAACACCTCAACCAACAGAAAAAAAAAAGTCAGTAGACACACAGTGGCACTTAAACTATTCACGAGCTGGGCTCTCCATCCAAAGCCCTGAGAATCTGATACCCAGGCTGCTGCAGGCTACCCTTCAACCTCAGGATGCTTAGGGTTTAGTTCCCTCAAGTTCCTGTTCTGCTCTGTCTGTCTCTGAGAGAAACTTGGGGTCCCAGCCATTAGCTCTGCAGCACCCAGAACCCTAAGCCCTGAACTATATCCAGCATCACCAGGCCTTCAGTGGTGGGCAAACAGCCACTGGCGCACATCAGCTATGCGAACACACTGGTTACTGGTTGTAGCTGGAGAGTTTCTCTCCAGCACCCACCAAGCCCCGGCAGTCCCGCAGCCCACTTATAGAATAAACACACAGACTCTTATATTATTTAAACTGTTTGGCCTAATGGCTCAGGCTTCTAGCTACCTAGTTCTTAAATCTTAAATTAACCCGTTTCTATAAATCTATACCTTGCCATATGGCTTGTGGCTTACCAGTATCTTACATGTTGGTACTCATGGCAGTGTCTGGCAGCATCTCTCTGCCTCAGCCTTCCACCTCCCAAAATTATTCTCCTCCTTGTCCCACCTACCCTATCCTTCCTGCCTGGCTACTGGCCAATCAGCATTTTATTTATCAATCAATCATAGCAACATATATTTACAGCATGCAGGACATCCCACAGCACTTCCCCTTTTCTGTTTTTTCAAAAAGGAAGATTTTTAACTTTGACATAGTAAAACCAAATATAACAAAACAATTATCAAGCAAGAATTACAGTTACAATATCTAGTCTATTTATAATATCTAGTCTATATGTATTTGGCAGAATTAAAGAAGATATCCTATCTATCCTATATTTGTGAGTCTAAGGTTTCATATCTAACTTATCTTTTATCATAACTAAGGAAATTATAACTATCTAGTCTTCAACTACATCAAAGACCTCAGAAGGATATAATATTACCTGAGAAATGGGAGAAGGACGCAAGAAACTTTCAAGAGTCTTGAGAGAGTAGGCAGAGATAGCTGGCAGCCTGGACAGTCACCCAAAGTTCTTTTGTAAAGTTGGGGCATCTGTCTTCAGCCCACAGGCCTAGAGTTTCTCAGTCACTTTTCTCTGTGTCCTATAGAATGTCTGGCAGTTTCCTCTTCGAAGGAAAACCATTTTGCCAAGCAAAGTTCAGTGGTCACCTTTCTATGGGTCCTGCATGTCCAGTCGATACATTTTTTCAAGCAGTCCAGGCAAGAACAGTTTCTTGCCCAAATGGCTATTTTTGTCAAGAAGAAGATAAACTCCATACGGAGTGTCTTTGATGCTCATCCTCCTCTCTGAAGTAAACTGGTGCTGCCAGGAGCAGACATGTCTCACTGTCCAGAAAGTCTAAATTTTTACAACATTTTAAATGCCATATTCTGTAGGTCTTTGAAGTGTTTGAAGATTACCAATCTATCTGAAATATATCTATGTATACCTAGAAAACTTAACATGCTACAAGTTTAACTATCATAGAAGACTAATTATTAATCTGTATTTCTTAATTATCCATTACAATCTAAATGAGTTACATAAACATAATACCTCAAACGAGATTAGAAATATATATATACAGTGTAACAAAATTAAGTTTAAACTTGTATCAGTAAACTAAAATCCATAGCAATGTAAACATTTCTAAACAAGTTGTTACTCTGTAAAAGTTCATTAATCTACCCTTTCATCCTGTTATATCTGTATCATGTCCCCTTTTCTTCTTTAGAAAGAAATCACATTTATAATCAACCTGTCTTAAATACAAATATTGGTTTTTCTCTGTTCCATATCAGAGGGCTCTTCTGTTATGGGACACAAGAATCTCTCAACCTTTTTTTTTTTTTAGGAATATGCTTGGGTTTAGAGAAGGAGTGAGCCAATTCCATCTGCAAAGCCAGCTTGGTATATTTGGGAATCTGGGCATAGCTTCTCTTACTGCTTCCTGCTGGATGGGGGCACTGTATCTTATGGGGACACAAAGAAAATTTTAGGCTTATGGAGTAGTATGTGAGGCTGTATTGTCTGAGCCAGTTGCCTTGAAACCATTCTGGATGTTGGATCATCTGGGCCATGGTGTCATCAGAGACCTTTCAGGGGGGTCTTGACTGGTCAAACCTGATGTATCTTAATCTGGAACAAATCCATAACCTCTTGCTTTCTGTGGAAACATCCCATATCAACTGGTTCTCACTGCCTTTCCCTTTGAACATCACAAGAGAAATTCCTTTATCTAATTTGGGCTATTTCTTGGTTTTCCTCTACCTCTAGTTTTACTCATAGCGTTATTCATTGTGACGATATTTTGTTTGTGCTCTAACAAATAAAAATTGCCTAAAGATCACAGGGTGGAGCTAGCCATTAGTTAATCATAGAGGTCTGGAGGTCTGTATAGACTAGAGACAGGAAGTGATAATGCGGGCAGAGATAGGAGCTCAGCCCCTTTTCGGTCTGAGGAGTCATGGAGGTAAGAGGTGACAGTGGCTGCTCCTGTACTTCTCTGATCTTTCAGCATTTACTCCAATATCTGACTCCAGGTTTTTATTAATAAGACCAATTAGAATTCACACTACTTCTGGCACCCAATGTGGGGCTCGAACCCATGACACTGGGATTAAGAGTCCTATGCTCTACCAACTAGGGTGCAACAATTCATAGGTCTAAAAACTGCCTCATGTCACTGGAGGCCCTTCATAGTGCCTACAAAGCAGGTAAAGTGAGAATACACAAAGAACCCCAGCAACAATGAACTAGAAGCTAAGAGACCAACTTCGATGATCTCAGAGCAGGGTCCAGGGCTATGAATGTTCCCTGCAGAGTTACCACCTTCCATGGTGAGAAGCTGCTGGCTGAGCCCCAGGAGGACACACATCTGTCTCCTAGATCCTGGGAGGTAGGAGAAGGGAGGGAAGACCTCAGCAAAGGGTAGCAAGACCCTAGCCAGATAACAGCTTTGAAAAGAAACTTTCAGGCTTAAAAAGACTTCCTTGGGCATCAATACAGGGTCATGCGGACAAGGGAAGAATGTCTAAAGTCTCCTTTTTCCAGAACCTAAACTGTACTGGCCATAGTCAAGTTACTGAACCAACATGTGTTGAATAAATTACAAACTAAAAGGAAAAGAAAAATAGTCAGAGGAACTGGGCAGCCAGAGGGAGGACACTGAGGGAGTCAGCTTTATGTGGGGTCAGAGAGGCTCAGTCCCAACCACTCACACCCCTACTGAGGCCCTGCAAGACTGTGGAACCCAAACGCCCATGTTACTGAAGTAGAGCAAGGTCCACTGCTGGTGTAACTGTTGAGAAGTGATTGATCATGAGGGCAGTATCCTCATCATGCACTGGCATATACATTTAAAGAGTTATAATTAGGTGAGTGTATGTCATTCCTTGAATAAAGGCCTGGCTTCCAGGGTCTAGAGTTTACTAAGAACCATCAAAGGTATGGATTTTCAAGACTGCCTGGAAACATACATCATTCAGTTCCCTAGAGTCATATTCAAACTGTATCAGCTTTGCTTTACAGTTTCTCTGTTACAGTTGTGTTCATAGGGCCATCTTCAGCTCCCTTTGTCTCGGGAAGTCTTTCAGTATAGGGTCACAGGTATAAAAATGGCTTCCAATTTTTCTAGGGAAATATCTATTTCATCTTTTAGGTAAGTCCTGTTGATCAAGGTTCAACCAAGTGGAGCATGAGAAGCAGGCTGCCATGAGCTTTACTGTCAGTCTTGGGTACAGTTACTTTAGCCTGGGGAAGAAAAAAGAAGAAGAAAAAAAGAGGAAGAAACGGAGCCTCAGACCCTAGAGAGCCGAGGACATCAAGGGCCCAAGTGAGCACAGTACTCCTCAGCCAATGGCTGATCTGCCCCTGCTAGGACAAGTTTCTCATCTAAAGTAGATATTGTATTTGCTACTCACACAGATTCTTGCCTTCTTTTTGAACAATTCCCTGAACAGCAAAGCAACTCATTCCAGAGGCTAAACTGTGACCTGAGAATGAAGGTAAGAAGATTAACGGTGACGGCCAGCACTGATGTGACCAAGCCAAGTCAGCTCTGTGCTGGGTTCGTTCTGTGTACATTGATTCCCACAAGCATCCATTCAAGTCGTGCCCTTGCTCACCTTTACCTGCTGAGCCATCCTGCCAGACCACTTACCCCCTCTTAAAGAACAGGAAAGACAGATGCCATACCATTAAAAAAAAAAAAGCCAAAGCTATAATCATGGACAACTTTGGGATTCCTGCTGCATTCCCACATCCAAACCCAGGGTACACATGAGGAGCTGGGAAGACTGACATCTGAGCCACGGTTCTGCCTCTCCTCGCTGCTGGTGGCTACCAAAGACTGACTCTATGGTATTGACCAGCTCATCTCAGCAGCGTAGGTCCATAGGTCCAAAACAACACCTAGCAGTGAATTTGTCACTCCAGACACTGGATCCATTCCTTAGTACATGACTCAGCTCCTGGTACGGGAGACGGAATAGCAGGAAGTCCAGGTCAGTTATACATGGAAATAATAACATCTCAAAAACACCTGTACTTGTAGAGAGTCAGCCAAGGCTTGGAAACATCTGTCTAAATGTTCTCTAATTTGTCATTTAACATGCATTACATGGCAATTATTTTGAAACACACAGTATCTTCATGCTTGTGATCAAAATTTAAATAATTATTCTCCCATTAGAGAGGACTCCCCCCAATGAAATGTGAGTCACCTTTTCCTTACTATCTTATTTCAGTGAGCCAGAATAAACATATGAACCCGTTACCATGGAGACCAAAGTCACCAGAAGGACCCAGCCTCTCATTAAAAAATTGACACACCATCAGGGGAAAATAGATGGATGTTGAAGTTATTTTAGGGAAAATCGTGACCCAAATGTTGAGGTTAAGTCAGCCACCTCTTTCTCCCCAGAGAAAAGGTCTCCAATGAAAATGACTTGAATAAACGCCACAGATATTTATAACAACAGTCTGGTTAGGGGATTTATTTGCTATTTGTCAAGCAAATGTCCCCAAGGATTAAAGGAGCCCAAAGAAAATATTTTTAAAATAATAAATGAATGTTTTCTGGGGTGGGAAAGAGCTATATTTGTAGTCAGTGCCATAACTGCTGGACTGAGTCCTCAGAGTCTAAGTCACTGTGACTGGACAGTCCTGCTGTGCCTTTGGGAGAGATCAGCAAACCACACATATCCTAGCTGGCCTGCCCAGAAGAGAGCCGAGGTTTCTTAAGTTGATACCCCGAATAGTAAATTTTTAAAAAGAGAGAGAGAAACAAGACAGACCTGTTCAGGTCTCAAGGCTCAGGTCTACAGGCCCTGGCGCCTCTCTGTTAAGTCATTCCTTTAGTTTCTGGGGAGAAAAAGTAGAGGAAGACATTTCACTTCTCAAGTGCACCACCCAGAAACATCATCCTCAATTTTAAATACAGCAGCACATGAAGAAATGCTGCTTGTTTTTTTTTTTTCCTTAAGGGTACCTGGGAAAAGGTTGTTATCATCATCACAACTGACCAGTTGCCTTCTCTGAGCCTCCAGGAGTTTCCCCAAGAGGAACCTGAGTGTACAGTGATGTCTAGGGCTGTGTAGAGGGAAAAGATGTTTCCAAGGACCAGAGAAGCCCTGAGGGTGAGGGGACAGATTCTTCCTCCCACTTATTTCCACTTAGAAGTTAGCTGCCAGGCATCCTAGGACCTGTCTCTAAATATTTCTATTTTTGTTCAGGTATAGATATCTGGGGGACACTCATTTTAGCTTAAAATATTTTTCAATAGTCACCTACTTGACAATGTGTTAAAGCATTGTTTTTCTTCATTTTAGCATTTTTCTGGCCCCTGAAATGTGTGTGAAGCAAGTGCATCATTGGACTCCACGAACATGCTCTAGGGGGGAAGGGGTCTGACAGGGTCATTGAGATAAAGACAGTAGACACTGCTCAAGAACAACCAAGGTCAGGGCAGCCAGGGACCCAGGGGTCCCAGCTGAGAGAAGCTTCTGCTCAAAGCACTTCCTCTGGTTCAACAAATAGATCCAAACCAAATCTACAAATGGAAACCTAAACCCCAAACTGACAGGCAAGATCGGCCTGCTGGCTTCGGCAGCGCTGGTTCCAGCCTTTGTGTGCCCTTTTGCTAGCCAAACCCCACGCCTCACTTTGCTCGGAGTCAACTGGAGATGACAATGCCGCCTTTCTCTTGGGTTTGCTGTAGACTCAGTGGAGTGATGAGACTAGGAAAAGAGAAGCATGGCACATTGGATCATGGGTAGTCATTACTAGTTCCCAAATTCTGGCTCCTCTGCCAGCTTGCCTCTGTGAACCTCAGTTTCTTGTGTAAAACGGGGACTCTCTTAGGGGTACCAGGATCATTTAGTATCCAGGAAAAGATGGATATCATCATCACAATTACAATTGTTTAGCATCACACTTAAGATACTCTGTGCTGGCTAGTTGTATGTCAATTTGACACAAGCTGGAGTCATCTGAGAGGAGGGAATTTCAATTGAGAAAATGCTCCATAAGACTAGGCTGTAGGAAAGCATATGGGGCATTTTCTTAATTAGTAATTGATGTGGGAGGACCAGCCCATTTTGTGGGTGGTACCATCCCTTGTATGGTGGTCCTAGATTGTCTAAGAAAGCAGGTGGAGCAAGCCTTGAGCAAGCCAGGAAGCAGCGTTCCTCCATGGCCTCTGCTTCAGTTCCTTCCTCCGGGTTCCTGCTTTGACTTTCCTGGATGAAATAGACACTTTACCTCCCTGTGGGAGCCCAGCTAGGAGACCAGTTCCCACATTTTACAGACAGCTATTCTTGAGGAGATAGGGATAAAAGATATTAGAAGGATAGAGGGAAGAGAAACAGATAGAAACACAGGACAGCCTTGGGAGGGCCTGGATCCTTATCCACCAGCCCCTCCTGGCTCTTCTAAAGGGCTATTTATAGGAATGCCAAGGGGTGGAGCAAAAGACCTCCCCCTAGCACAGCCAAGTGCAGACCTTTCCAATCACCTGGTAACCATGCACATGGTCAAGCAATCCTCTAATGCAGCCCTGCTGGGTAAAGCAAGCTCAGATCTCACTAGGAAACCTTTGTGGGCCTCCACACCTTCCCAAATTGCAGCAGTAGGAATCCTGACTAAGAGGACAATGCCTCCTGCTCCTCTCCCTCCTCCTCTCCCTCCTCCTCCTCTTCCTCTCCTCCTCTGGCTGTTGTTTCTACCTCTGATTGTCTAAAAACAGCATAACTACCACAGTTGCAATGAGACAGTAGCTTCCTCCTCTGCGTGAGGGATCCTTAGACTGTTTTAACATTCAGAATAAGTTACCATATGCTACACTCTTTTACAATGTTTGAGGCTATTTAAAAATCTTTATTTTCTGTGCCTGATGCCAAAAAACCTGTCGAAGTGGATGGCTCCCTCTTCTAGCTGTGTCGTGCTGCAGACAGAGCCCGAGACAACCAAGGCTTATTATGTTCACTTGTTTATAAAGGAGCAGCTTAAAAATAATCTTTAAAGCTAAGGGAATGTTAATATTTAGATCCATCGAAGGGAAAATAATAACAGTTTGTGATTTCCTCCCTCCTCACTTTCAGGGCAAACAGTTTTAAGGGAGGATTTTATTTTGTAACATAAATTGTTTTCTGTATAACCCCAAAGATGTGAGTGATTAATAGTGAGCTACAGAGAGATGCCCACAGTGAGCAGCTTGGGCAGAGACAAATATAAACATGTATCATGTTTGTGAAACATAGAGCTTAGGGGAAATAGTCCATCTTGGCAGATGTTACTGTTGGGCCAAAACATAAAGGGAAGAAGTCTTGAGGACAGAGTTTATCAAAGAAAACAAGATCCAAAGCACATGTGCAAGTGTGCAGGTTTGTGGTCCATCGTTGTGGGTCAAATACATTGACATTTGTATACCATTGTGATTCTGATTTAACTGTAAGTACCTTAACCAACCACAGAATATCTCCAACACAGCCAATTAAGTGTTTTTCCTACAGCAAGTCATGAGCATTTTAAGACTGTGTAATGCACCACCCTGTATGGTCTGTTATCACTCCCAGTAAAAGTGATGGCATCTGATGGTTTCTGAGCATTGAGGAAGGGCCAAATATGCTGGCCTAAGTTCTCTAAGTCTGTTGAACTTAACTGCCATAAGATCACTAGAAAATTCTATCATTGCTTTAGAATGTATTTAAGCTTAGGGAATTATGGATTGAGCATGAGCCCATTGGAAATAAAAGCCTGTCTCAAAGCCATCAAATGGCACTAAACAAGAAAGCCCTCAAGGAGCCCAGGAACCTCACCAGCTCACTATGAAACCTATGAACCCAGCACACTAAGCTTCATATCCTTATCCTGCTCCATGCATTCCTTCGGCCACTCTGGCCACCAGCCAAAGAGCCACAGCAGTTAGGTTCCACCATTTTTTTTTCGGACATTTGTTAAGTAGTGCAGCTAGACTCTTGGCATGGCCATATGAGATGTCCACTGAATATATCCAGGGTTGTCACAAGCAGTGTTTAACATGCACCTTCTGGAATTGTGTAACTGGTGTGACTTCCTTGGATTCTGTGTGTGTGGCTGGTGCTGGTTAATTTCAGTTGTCAACTCGATTGAATTAAGAAACACCCACAATGTTGATGGAGCACACCTCTGAGTATATCATTATAGCAGTACTTCCAGAGTCATTTAACTGAAGAGCAAAGACCTACTTTAAATATGGGTGACACCAAGCAGAGTCCTAGACTGGACAGAACAGGAAAAGAAGAAAGCCAGCTAAGCTTCAGAATTCTGGGCTCTCTGCTTTCTGAACTGCCCAGATAGGAGCATCTACAAGAACCAATGAAGCCAATGGTCATTAATTGAAACTCTGAAACCCAGAACCAAATGCTTTCAGTTGAATTTCTCAGGTACTTTTTTCAAAGCAACAGAAACTTATCTACACATTGACTTAACAGCATTTGTCTTTACTGTCTCGACTCAAAGACTATTGCCTTCTTGAAGTTCCCTCAGGGGCCTTCATCAGCACCTTTTATCAGAGTCAGTCCAAGAGCTCCCTGTCTTGATGTGGTTAGAGGATACTCACGCAGAGTCCATGGTGGGCATGGAGATGCAAAGATGCCTAAGATAAAGCACTGGCACTACAGGCCAGTGGAGGAGCCAGCAGCCACAGCACAGAGGAAACTACACGGAGGACTTAGATTGCACTCAATTTTAGGTTCTGAAAAAAAGCAAAACTTCAGACACATTCAATTTAGCTGAGCTTAGTTGAGCAAATATGACTTGCCCTCGGAAACAAAACAGGCTTAGGGAAAAATCCACTCTGCTACATAACCAGAATGCACTTATGGATAGACTATGGAAATGAATTACAGCCCAATGGTTACAAGGTGTGCAGTTTGCCTAATTTGAACATGGAAGTTTTGACTGTCTGCAACTGACTGAAGCTTGGTGACCATGGTTGACTGATCCTTAACTACTGCTCCAGGAATTTGCTCCCAGTTTAGACTTTCACTTACTTTGCTGAGCTAAGGTGGGGTCTTCCTTACACAAAGGCCCAGGATGGAGGCATCTTCGGGCCAAATACAATTTAAAATTTGTATTATGTCACAGGCCTATGTTCACCATCCTTCCAGCCTCTATATTCTTTTCTTCCAGTTCAGTTAGTAGTCTACCTCTCCCCGGGTAAAACACCGAGCAACTTCTTAATGTCTACAGCGGTAATTCTAGGTTTAGGAATTCCTAGTTCCAGAGAATCGGACACAGTATCACGTGGAAGGAGGCCTATGGTTGACTCCATAAGCAAATGGTGGACTTTAACATGCTTGACTCTTAACTTGTGTGTTTCTCCATGACAAACACCTTCACCCGAATCCTTTACCACACCTCCCCATCCTCCAAATGAACACTATCAGTACTGTGAACCCACTGAAGTGCCACCTTGCCTGTGGCATCTTCCCTCATCCTCCCAGTGTGTGCAAATCCTGCCTGTAGAACGTCCTAACCCCTCTGCCTAACAGTTACTTTGAATTTCTTGTTTCTCGGCCTCCCTTGATGGATTTCAAGCTCCCTTGACTTCCTTTCTGTATTTCAGCATCCAGTAGGTTGTCTTAACACATACAAGACAGTGTACACACTGAAAATTTCACACTGATGTTCTACACATTGGAAACATATTCCCTCATTTCCTCTCAAGATGCAAACAAACAAACAAACAAACAAACAAGGGAGGTGTGACTCTTCCCTGCACCTCTTTTCTAACAATATCATCTGAGTTCATACCAATAAGCATCTCTGATAACTACAAGGAAATCACCACAGCTGAGACTTTTTCTTCTGACCAACTATACAACCTCATGTCTTTTATTTCTACAATAACAACCCTTCAAATTATATGAGTTTAAATTATACAAAATTTAAATCTGAAAAATTTAAATGACGTGAAATTGTTTGACATCCCCCTTAATCAAAGAGAGGGAGAGAGAGAGAGAGAGAGAGAGAGAGAGAGAGAGAGAGAGAGAGTCATATTATTCTTTACATCTTCACATTTTATGTCATAGAGCCTGGACCAACAAATATTTCCTGGAAATATTCAAAATGTTATACTCTCTTGTGAAAGTATAACCTCACCCAAAGCCCCAGTTCTTACCGCATATCTAAACAGCAAGCCATTCATGAAGCTTTCTCTCTGATTTTCTTGCTTCCCCATATTCTCTGTCCTCTTCTCCAGGCACCTCCAAGGAGAAACAGCCAGACTCCAGTGGAGTGCCTCTTTCCCTCTGCGCGCCCCCAACCTGCGCCTCCTCTCTCACCAACACTCAGAAGGAATTGGTTGAGTTGGCCAACAACTTGCAGATACTTTCAACTCAGCAAAGAGGTAGAGTTATTTTACTTCATGATTTGAGGAGGGAAAATAAAACATAATATTTTCCTTATTAAAATAGCACCTTTTCCAGCTAAGAGGGGAAAATTAAAAATGACCCCTACCCAATGCTAATCATGTTTAGTTTAAAAACGTCCCTCCTCCACATTTTAAGACCTTCTCAGGCACATGTATATACATACGCACATGAACCCATGCGCTCACAGGTAAATATACTCACGTAAGTGCACACAGGCATACAGAGAGGTACAGATTTTTATAAGGCCCCACATACTCCCATCCTCTCCCACAGTTCCTTCCCACTGAACTTTACCTGGCAGTGTTGCCTGGCACTCTGCAGCAGCTTGCCATGACCAGAAGCCAACCATGGTGCTGCCATTCCTGTTCTCTTCCCAAGGTTTTGACATATAACCCAGGTGTTTCTCCAGGGAGCATCTACTGATTCCAGGGTGACCCCAAGGTGCTTCCCACTGCCATGTCTGTGTCAGCCTGAATTCGACTTGTACTCAGCCTGAGGTTCGTTGTTAGGTCTTCTCTAGAGTCAGTCATCCAAGGGGGATGCCTGAGGATGGGAGTGGGCTCCGGAGTCAAGTAGCTGTTGGTTCTGGGTCCTAATTTCTGAGCTAAATGCATCTTGTTCTATTTTTGATGAAATGAGGACCTAACCCCCCTTGCTAAGTTCCCAGTCGCTGTGAACACTAAACATGGTGTCCCATGGGACAGCTGTCAAAGTCCTCCAAGCTGTCAAAGTCCTCCCTCAAGGGCAGAGCCTTCTCCTCCTCCACCCCAGGGTGCCCCTGCTGCCATGATGCTGGATGTGAGTAGCAGCACTTCCCCGGAGGTCCAGCCCTGGATACAAGCTGGAGGTGTAATCTTAGTTGGCAAGGAAATGAGACAGATCTTTAACCATTCAAGGTCAATGTGCTGCTAGAACTGAAGCGGAAAATGAGCTAGAGTGAAAAAGCAGACAGGTCATGACACAGATCATTTCAGTACGTGCACGCCCATTTTATTAAGCATGTGTAAAAAGAAAAAAACCAATGTCTAACACCTTCAGTCAGCACTGCCTTGAGTCTTGCAGGGACATGCAATAAAAAGATGCTTCCTTCAGCCTTTTTAATGGACCAAGACCTTACCACAATGCTTGGAATCAAAAGACAGGCGTTTGCATGAGGTTACAGGTAACTCTAGCCCTTTGACTTTGCACCATGACATTGTCGTCAACAAAGTTCATGCCTGAGGGCCATGTAGGAAAGCTACAAAAACAAATCTTTTTATGTTCTCATTTTGTGATTTTGCATTGGGCTACACTGGTAGTTCTCCTTGGCAACCTGTGACCTATGTGAAGGCTGGATTTCTATTTAATCATTTCGTTAGTGTCGTTATACATAGAGAAAGCACCACTCTGTCTTGGCCTTCCATCTTCCTCTCCACCTCAGACACTTGAGTCTTACTCGATACACAATGGGTGTGATGTAAGTAAATATTTCCAATTTGCACAATTCCTTTCATTTAGTATCACTAAATTGGACAAGGCACCATGCATCCACAGGAGTGGTTTTGGTGAAAAACACAGCATTTCTCTTCTACTTACAGACAGAGCCAACCAACATATGGAAAGACACAGATATGCTTGGCTTGGTGCACATCTGGTCCAAAACCCACCATCAGCTCACTGCTGCATCTGAAACGCTCTCAGCAACTGTCATAGATACACTTTCACACGTTGCTAACAAGATATTTTCTTGGAAACGAAATAGACAGGTATATCTGTCAGTTCAATTTCTGCAAAGGAAACAGAAATGTTTGGCTCAGACGTCTGCACTGTCTCTGGAACAGTATAACTATCACATGAGAAGGGCGTTAGTCACAGACGCCAGAAGCTCAGTGATTACTTACAAATAGCAGAACCACCAGACAAAAGAGTCCAAAGGTATGTGTGTGTGTGTGTGTGTGTGTGTGTGTGTGTGTGTGTGTGTCCCTCCCTTGTTTCTCAACATAGCCATGTATGACACTTGCTAGAAAGACATGCACTAGGGTCTTGTTAGAGGCATCTATCTTCAAGCACTAAAATACTGGAGTCCTTAGGAAATGAAATCCTTATAGCTCTTTAAGGGGACTTTTATTAAGTTTCTTTAAAAAATTAAAATGCAGTTGAAATCACTGCAAGTTTTATCATAACCCTTATTGGAATCTGTAACAAGATATCCGACTGTCATCAGGTCCAAGCCCAGTGAAGTGGGCTCCCAGAAGGTCTCTGCTGACCCAGGGAAGCACTTACGGCTCCCTAGTACTTGGTTTGCATTTAGCATTTTCTCCTCTGCAAACCCAGGACTCCTTTAAGGTCTATGGCTCAGTATACAGGGCTTTTCAGGGACTTAGCCCTCCTCTCCCTTTCCTGCCCCAGCTGTCCTACCAGCCACACAGACTTCCATCTTTCCTACTCAAACACTTTCCTTTGAGGGGCTAGCAAGAAACAAACAAAAATAAAGACTACTAGATCTTCACCATGGTTCACAAACAGAACAGACGCCATCAATCTTTAGGCTGACTTCTGACTCATTTTGTTACCTGGGTGAATGAGTAAGGACCTTTGCTTCAGATCAATGAGGACTTTCAGCGAACCCACCACCTCTCCCTCCCTGAAGGAGACAATATAGTTGCTGGCATGGCATGAAGTATACCATACACCCACCCCAACACCCCCTCTTGAATATGATAAAAAATACATTCTGGAGACATTGTTAAGAATCTTCCTATGTTGAGGAGCAAAAGAAAGGAAAAGAGAAGAGGAGATGGACTGAGGCCCCCAAGAGAAAGAGACCCCATGTCGGGCTCATTTGAGTTAAATGAAGAGAATTGCATTGATGAAAAAGTATATGACTAATACTTGAAGTCCATGATCAAGAAGAGAATTGACGTGAAAAGCAGAGAACTGTGGGGCCACTGGGGGAGTTCAGTCCCAGGAGAGCAAGCTGGGTCTGCTGGACCTACAACCACAACCACATCGTGTTCAGCCTGCTGGAGCCAGGTCCACAAACCACCAGCACAGGTGTGTTTGGAAGAGTACGTCTAACAGCAGCTGAAATAACCAAAAACAAGGTGGTAAATGGCTTCCATGGGCCAATTCAAGGGACAAATTGGCAAGGTACAGATTGTTCCATGCTGTACTCTCTCCAGCTCTTTGAGAATTCTACATCTCTCCCAAGGTGCCCTGGAAAAGACACAGTGGAAAGGTTGAGCCTTTTAACTTTTTATGTGGTTTCTAAAGGCATCTTAATTTTTAACAAAAAGTCCTTAATAGTGTTCTGAATAAAAGACCAGGGTACTTAAGAGATCTTTTTTATAATGCCAAAGTCTTTGTGCAAGGTATGAATATATATTTTAAAAGACATGGTCTGGCAAGTACTGACAGCCTTTAACACATACCACGTTCTCCTCCTGCTTCCTGCATGGGTCAATACTGTGGCTGAGGACAAGCTCATCAGTTCTCTGCACTGGCTCTGCTGCATTTAAAAGTGAAGAGTTTAAAGTGCAAGGTAGCACAGTGGTCATTTCCAACAACCTCCACCGTTGAAACTTGTCCATCAGCCCATGTCATGCTGGTCTCTGACACTTTCTGTGAGGCCTGAGCAGAGGAAAGGAAATGTGTCTCAAGCACATTTCTGGGGATAAAGGCTGCATGGGAGTTGGCATTCACAACTCAATAAGACAGCCACTCTTAAGTGCAGACTGGAATCCTTGAAACTCTCTTGTCATTCACTTAGTGCTTTACAGTTTACAAAGTGCCTTCTTCAAGATTCAGAGACATTGCATGAGTCTCCAAGACTCTGGCTTGGTGCCTGGGCAAACTCATCATCACAGGTTGTCTTTCTGCATGCAGGTTCAGACTGGAACACCTGTGGCCAGGGTGACATCGCAGTGTGTAATGATTGATAGCTCAAATCTAGGGTCATCTGGTAGAGTTGTCCTTGACTTAAACTCAAGGTGGATTTGTAGACATCTCTCAAGGATGAATTAGCAGTGTATTCAAAGGACAAACTCAAACCACTCCCAGAACCAGAGTACTGGAACCACCACAGGATCAAGAATGAAGAATGGGAAGCCATATTACAAAAGGCCAAATATTATGAAAAGAAAAAAATTATATTTCATATGTCCTAAGCACTGGAGGAATTGCTAGGACAAATGTAGGACACATAGTAGGACAAATGTGTCTTTCAGAAAATAAATCAATTGATTGAGTCTTGTTACTTTTGTCCATTGAGGAAAAGTCAGGAAGAGAAAACACAAGATTGCTCCATTCAGAAATAATGCGATCCTGGGCTGGGGCTGCAGCTCAACAGCTACATAGACCATGTGCAGAGGAGCACGCTCGTAATCCCAGCACTCCAGAGGTAGAGGTGAGAGCATCAGAAGTTCAAGATCCTCCTCAACTACATAGTAATCTTAGAAACATTAGACCCTGTCAGAAGGGGAGAGAGAGAGAGAGAGAGAGAGAGAGAGAGAGAGAGAGAGAGAGAGAGAGAGACAGAGAGACAGAGAGACAGACAGAGAGAGACAGAGACGGAGAGACAGAGAGACAGAGACAGAGAGAGAGAGACAGAGAGAGAGAGACAGAGAGAGAGACAGAGAGAAGCAGTGGGACTCCCCTGCACTGAGCATCCCATCTGTGAAAGCAGTTTCTTTTAGCTTCTTGAATTAGTATAATAAGTTTTGAAATTTCTGAATTCTAATTTGATTTTTCTTTAAAGCACTAAGAAGTTAACAGTATTCTGTGAGCACAGACAGTATAGACCGACTCAAGACAGAAAGCTAGACAAGGAAGTAGAAGCATCCCCATTTACTCACACATATGCAACGTGACTCAGTTTCTAAGCAGACATGTTGGTCTATAAGTTAGCCCTTTTGCATCATGTATAGAGGGGGAAATTATAATACATGCCATGGGTTGTTGTGAGGATTAGATGAGTCACTGTGTATTATTTGGCACAGCGGCCAACATAACAAATGATAAATAAATGTTAGCTAGTCTTCCAATAAGTGCCTTGGTTTCTATAAATCATAAAAAGTGATCCTCACGCACATGGGTGCAGTCAGTTTCCAGTCTATGAAATGTGATCCTTCTCGCCTCTCCTTGGCAGGAAACTTGACTAGCAAAAGTTATTGATCCAGGTAGCAAGGTCCATAGAGCTCCATGCCTGTTTCCACTCACTGAAACTTCCAGAGGGTAATTGCTTCAGGCTGAAATTGCCCATGCTTGGTCTCCACCCAATGGAAACACACTCGCTTTGGAAGATGGAAGCAGACTCCATACTTCTGCCTAGAGTTGAGGGAGAAATCATCTATTTTTTTTCTCTCCCAAAGTTATGTATTTTAGCTGAACTCATTTTGAAAAGATCATTAAATGCTATCCATTTACACTTTTGAACCCTGAGTTCAGCAAAAGTGAGACCATCTGCTTTGCCAGTAACCCAGCCACTTGTTTTGAAGCACCTGTTTTTGTTTTGTTTTTAGGGTCTTTTTTTTAATAACCTGCTAAATGGCCCTAAGTTGAAAATTTGTTTTTCAGGTCCCCGTTTTTCAGCTAAAATCCTTTAGATTTTAATAGACTCTCCTCTAGTTTTTCTCTCATTTAATTTTCTAGCATATGTGCAGCTCTGAGATACTGATAAATAATTTTTGAAAGTATTTTAACACATATTAAATGCCAATCCAGTCTCCCTACCCACTGGACCTACACAGCTCTGGCCCCTGTCTTCAAGATGCCAAGCCATTCAGATCCAGAATCTGGAAGTAACACATTTGATTTGCAATGACTAACATGGACAGAGCTTCATCAGCCAGCTCCAGCACAGCACTCACCGTGAGGATGGGCATGAGCAAATGAATGAATGGGCAATGATCAGACCAAACCAACACATGGTTTACCGCATATGTGACCTCTCAGAATCCTTTTTAGAATGCTTATGACATTGCCTTTCCCCAAATGAGAGTCTCTTCTCTCTTTGTCCTTATCACCACCATTGACTGTTAGAGGAGCAGAGATTGAAGACCATCAAATTCATAATCACTCAGAGCTAAGGTAGTCTAGACTGTGTGGTGAAGTTCAGTGTGCTGGAAGAAAAATGGTTCCATACTGACTTCATGACCCATGTCCTCTGCCATGCTCCTTAAACAGAAGAACTGCTGATTCTTATCTCAACTAGGAACACTTGGCTAGAAGGAAAGGCTGGAGGAGGGTGGCATTAATCCGAGAAGGTGGCACTCAAGTGTCTTGTCTCCTTTGATTCTGAATTGTGGGAGCCCACAGAGGCTTCCTAGTGAGAACTTACTCAGGGTCAGAGAATCTGAGGTTGCTTTACCCAGCAGGGCTACATAAAGAGATAATTTGGCCATGGGCATGTCTACCAGGTGTTTGGAAGGGTCTACACTTGGCTGTATGGTGTGTTTTGATCTTGCAAGGAGGAGGTCTTTTGCCTCTCCCCTTGGTATATTATAAAAAGCCCTTTTGAATAAACTTCAAGGCTGTTGGGTATTGATCTAGGCCCTCCTGAAGCTATCCTGTGTTTTCGTCTTTCTTCTCATCAGCTAGGTCCCTCTTTATATCTGATATTTCCTCTCTCCTCCACCTTAAAAAAACCTTCAAAAGATGGGAGCGGGCTCCCACACTGCATCAGAGCAGCCATATGGACTTGGTAATCCCACCAGGGGTCAAAAATATAGAAATGATGCTACAGAAAAATCTATATTCTATTTAAGCTCTATTCCACAAATCATAAGCTCTAGTCAGGCCCTGGGCCTCTAAAAAGACCAAGCCATTTGCCTTTCCTGTATTCCCAGAGATTTCACGCAATGGGAAGGAAAAAAGAGAGTGTGATAGGGCAGTGCAGGAAACCTAATTACGATTTGTGCGATGAAAAAGAAGAGTGTGTGGAGAAGGAAGGTGAGCAGGAGAAGAAGAAAGAACAAACAGAGCCTCCTTGGTGCCCATCTTACTAAGATAAGGGAGTAGCCAGCCAAGCCTGCCTGCCACCGAGACCTCACGCTCCTTTAGTCCTCCTCCATCTGTGTCCCATCCACTCAGCCATCCCGACTTTGACTCTTCCAAGGCTTCTTTTACAGCAAGGAGGGAATCCATGGCAACCATCTGATCTATAGGCATGGTTTATTGTCTGATGGTTGCTGCTAGCTGGCTTAGTCTGCTCTGACTGTCACTGCAAAGTACAACTGACAAAGTGGCTTCAACCACAGGCATTCCTTTACTCACAGGTCTGGACCGGGAAGTCCACGGTACCATGTGATTCTGGTCGAATGAGTTGAAGATGACCACGTTCTCACTAAGTCTTCAAGTTGTCTTTCCTTGGTACATGGTGCAGAGAGTGAAAGGCACCATTCTTACCCTTCTTACAAGGAGCCCATTCATGAGGTCAAGGGCACTAGCACTCATGAGCTTCTTGTGTTTGAAAATGTCCCCACAGGCACATTCAGAGATGCTTAATCTAATCAAGTTGAAAATCAAAACTAAAAAAAAAAAATCACAGATATGAAAAACGCTACCATTCACACTCATCTTTGGCATCTTAGAAACTGGCTACTCGAGGGCTCAGATGATAACTCAGTACTTGAGGCACTTGCCACATCTGTATCCCCAGAGTAGCCAGTTTTCTAAGGTGTCAAAGATCCCCACAGCAAGTTGGTTAACAAGACTAGCCATATCAGTAAGCTCTGAGTTTGATTGATGAATAAGGTGAATGAGAAATTGAGAATGATTTTTGATTAAGTTCACATCTACACATGTATGCATTCACACAGGCAGGTACATCATGTGTGCATCACACACACACACATACACACACACAAACACACACACACACACACACACACACACACACACACACACACACACACACACAATCACTGCCAGAAAGGCAGCATTTTCAACAAATGGTTCTAGGTGAACCAGATGTCCACAGGTAGAAGAATGAAATTAGATTCTTATATATACCCTGCACAAAAATCAATTCCAAGTGGATCAAAGACTCAGTGTGAAACCTGAAGCTCTGGGACTTCTAGAAGAAAACACAGGCAGCATCCTACAAGATATAGCCATATAAAAAGACTTTATAAATAGAACTTACTTGGGAATTAAGGCCAGCAATTGACAAATGGGCTCTCATAAAACTAAAAAATCTTCTATACAGCAAAGAAACAAACCAAGTGAAGAAGAAAAGTACAGAGTAGGAGAGAATCTTACCAGCTATACACCTGGTCAAGATTAATATCCAGAATATACAAAAACTAAAAACTGAATCAAGAAAACAAACAACTCTATTGAAAATGACCTGTAGATATGAACAGAGAGTTCTCAAAAGAAGAAATTAAAATGGCTAGGAAACAGCTTTTAAAGTGTCCATCATCCTTAGCAATCAAGGAAATACAAATTAAAACTATTTTGTGATTTCATCTTACCAAATGGCCAAAATCGAGAAACCACCAACAACAAATGCTGGTGAGTATGGAGAGAAGAAACCTTCATTTACTGTTTGCAGGAATGCAGACTGGTGAGGCCACTCTAGAAATAAGTGTGGAGAAGTCCCAAAAGCTGAAAATAAAACTACTATATGCCCACTCTTTTGCATATGTCCAAAGGAGACTCAATGTCCCACAGATCTAGCTCAGCTATCATTATTGCTTAATTCACACTAGGTGGGAAATAGAAACAACCTAGATGGCCTTCAACTAATGAGCAGGTAACAAAATGTAGTACTGTGGTGGTTTGAATAAGAATGGCCCCCATAGGCTCCATATTCATATATTTGAAGGTTTAGTCATCAGGGAGTGGCACTACTTGGGAAGGGTTGGGAGGTGTAGCCTTGTTGGAGGAAGTGTGGCACTAGTGGAGCTTTGAGGTTTTAAAAGTCCAAGTCAGGCCCAGTGTCTCTCTTTCTTCCTGCTGTCTGCAGAGGCAGATGTAGAACCATAAGCTCCTACCCCAGCACTATGTCTGCCTGCATGATACCATGCTCCCTGCCATGATGACAATGGACTGAACCTCTGAAATTGTAAATGAGCTGGGTGGTGGTGGCGCACGCCTTTAATCCCAGCACTCGGGAGGCAGAGCCAGGCAGATCTCTGTGAGTTCGAGGCCAGCCTGGACTACCAAGTGAGTTCCAGGAAAGCGCAAAGCTACACAGAGAAACCCTGTCTCGAAAAACCAAAAAAAAAAAAAAAAAAAAAAAAAAAAAAAAAAATTGTAAATGAGCCCAAATAGAATTCTATTCACTGATAACGGAAAATGAAATGAGCTTTTCAAGCAAAAGTAGATAAAAGTAGAAAATACTGTATTAAGTGGGGTATCCCAGACCCAGAAAGACAAACATCACATGCTCTCTCCTATTGGTGGCTCATAGCTCCAAATCTTTAGTGTGAATATATAACCTGGAATAACCACAGAAACCAGGAAAGTAATAGGGGACCATGGGGGGAGACAAAGCCCTAGAAAAGGGGATAGTAAGTCACAGGTGCTGTGAATGAAGAAATTGAGACAAAAGAGGGGGGACTTTATTTGTAGAGGGGAAAGGGAGGACAAAACAAAGCGAGAAGGAGGAGAAAGACAAAGAATGCTAATGATGATCAAAAGCCATAGGAAAATACATTACTGTATATTTATTTAATTATACATATATTAAATGAAAGTTTATTAATTTAACTTTATTATATTTAAAATTAAATTTAAAATTAAATTTAATATAAAATGTATATTTTTTTTAATAAAGTTATGCTACTTGGATGATGATGCTCTGTCCAAGAGCCAAAGTGAGGGTTTCTGTGATGGTTGGTTTTATGCCAGCTTAAGACAAATATGGTGGTTTGAAAGAAAATGGCCCCCAAAAGGGAGTGGTATTATTAAGAGGTATGGCTTTGTTGGTAGGTGTGATCTCGTTGGAGGAAGTGTACCACTGTAGAGGTGGCTTTTGAGATTTCATATATGCTCAAGATACCACCCAGTGTCACAGACTATTTCCTGTTACCTGCAAGATGTAGGACTCTCAGCTACTTCTCCAGCACCATGTCAGCTCGCATGCCATCATGCTCTCCATGATGATGATAATGGACTGAACCTCTGAACTGTCAGTGAGCCACCCCAATTAAATGTTTTCCTTTATCAGAGCTGACATGGTCATGGTCTCTTCACAGCAATAGAAACCCTAACTAAGACAACAAACTAGAGTCATTTGAGATGACGACCTCAGTTGAAAAATGCTCCTACCATATTGGCCTACGAGCAAGTCTGTGGGGCATTTTCTTGATTAATGTGGGAGAGACCTACCCATTGTGGGTGGTGCTACCCCTAAGCAAGTAGTTCTGGGTAGTATAAAAAAGCACGCTGAGTAGGCCATGAGGAGCAAGCCAGTAAACAATACTCCTCCATGGCTTTGACTTCAGTTCCTGCCTTCAGTTAATACCTTGGCTCACTTCAGTAGACTGTAACCCAGGATATTTAAGCCAAATAAACTTCCCTCCAAGTTGCTTTTGGTCATGGTGTTTTATCACAGCAATAGAAACATGAATTAAGACACTATCTAATTTAAAAAAAAAAAAACAAGTGCTATTTATGGGATGTTTCCCTTTGGGTTCTTGGTCCAAGAGATTCCCAACATGGTATACATTATTGCCTTCTAGAACCTGAAGGTAAAACCCAATTTTTGAAGACACTCCACACTTTGGACACAGGATTTGGAGGTTATCAAGTGGGAACTGACCTGGAAAACTTCTGAGAACTAGCTTGTATAGTATCCAAAAGTGCTATGCAAGCTGCCAAGGAGAAAAGCTATAAACAGTCCTACCCAGCTGTAAAGCCTCTGAACCACAACAATGACCATCGTGGCAGGATATCTAAAGGTGCAATAGTGGCGTTTATATCCTGGGGGTAACCAGCAGCTCTCCAACTAGACTTAAGGTCCATTCACTAGGAGGAATTCATGCTTGGAACTATAAACTTAGCCAACTCCCCATGGCTGGTGAGGCCCTGGAACCTAGAGGAGAACCTACTACTGAAAGAACACTGTTCTTTCAAACCAGTATGATTCCTAATGGCATTCTAAATGTCCTTATACCCACAGATAAGTGCAGCTCCCACCCCTCATCAGAGAAGCTTCAGGTTGCAACAGATAGCCAACACAGAAATTCATAACTGGTCCAAATGTATAGAACTGCCTGTGAGGTACCCAACCCCAATGGATACATCCACATGACCCCTACACTTAAGGCTCAGAGAACATCACAGAAGGGGACAGAAGACTGTAAGAGGCAGAGGACCAGGACATCTCCTGCAGGATAGTATCATCTGTAATTGACAGCGGCTGGACCTATGAGATCTTAATAATACGGTCACCTAGATAAGCCCTGCACAATGAAAATACCAACTGACATCTCAGTGTAGACAGAGATAATGTGACAAGGCCTCCCTCCACAGACAAAGAGCTATGGACAATCAATGACTGCTAAGAGAGGGAGAACCAATCCACTCCAAGGATGAGTCCCCTGATAGGTCATCCAATCTGAAGTGTTCAGCCCTAAACACATATTCACAGAAGAAACACTAAATCAGTTCATCAGGTTGTATTTATATATAAGTATGTGTATGCATGGACACTCAAGTATGTGGTATGCAAGTCCATATGAAATAATAAAGAAGAGGTCATAAATTTGAGATCGGAGGCACAGGAAGAGTTGGAGGGGAGAAGGTGTAGAAATAATATAAACACAAAACTCGTGTGAAAATCTCAAAAAAAATTTAAAAGGTTGCAATAAATAGATAAATAGATAAATAAATAAATAAATAAATGAGAGACCATAGTAAAGGTCTCCAAGGTGAAAATATTTAGAATAAAGAACTATTATTATTAAAGTTACACTAGAAATATTTTAAAATTCCAGGAAACAGATCATTGTAACTAGAAAAGAGTAAAGGGGACTGAGTGAGGGAGCTACAGATACTCTCCCCTGGAGATATGGTCCATTACATCCTACTTGGAGGAAGAGTTGCAAATGGGTGTGAATGAGAGAGGTTGCCATTCTATAAAGAGATTCCTACTAGGCATCAGAGGGCCTAGATTCAAACTCCAGCCTGGGAACTTTGAACAAGCCATGTCTTCCTATGCTACAGTCTCTATATTCAGGAAGTGAGGGATTTACAATTGCGAATTTCCTGCTGTTCTCAGAGTTGCATTAAAAGTACGAGGCACACATCTGCAACCTCAGAAAGGAATAGGGAACATAACCTCAAGCTCAAGGCCAGCTTGGCTATATGAGTCCAAGCCAGCCAGGGAACACATTGAGATCCTGCCTTCAAAAAACCAAGGGCTGGGTAGAGCTCATTTCCACTACAGAACATTTTCAAAGCATGCGCAAGGCCCTGAGTTTAATCCCCACCACTGAGGAGAAAAACAAAACAAATCAAAACAAACAAAACCCAGGCAGAGTAGGAAAGCACAAGGCCATCTGTAGTGGCAAGTACCCCAAGAATATGGGTCTCAGATATCTTATAGGAGTCTGACCTAAGACAGCATTTACACTGCACATCTAACCCTCAAGCAATTTATCACCCACAAGAGTTGGCTCAGCCCCAATCAAAACTACTCAAAAGACATCAAGAAGGCCACTTTATACCAATTAAAAGGAAAACCCATCAAAGGGGATTATAATTCTAAACATATAATCACTGAACACAAATGTACCCAACCCCACACACCCACACGCACCAAAAAAATGAAAACAAAACAGAAAAACAAAAAGCCCCAAACCACTCCTAATCACTGATTAATCCCAAATGCATAGTAGTGTGTAACTTAGTTCCTCACTCGCCCCAGTAGACAGGACATTCCTATAAAAGATAGCATCTGAGATAAATGACATCATGGATCAAATGGACCTACCAGACATCCACAGAAAATTCCATCCAAATACTGCAGAATAGGCATTCTTCTCAACAGGCCACAGAACATTCTGTAAAATAAATCCAAAGCAAGTCGACAAATATAAGAATACTGAAATAGTTTCTTGTGTTCTATCTGATCAGAGTGGGATAAATCTAGAAATGCACAGCAACAAAAATTATAGAACATATATAAATTCATGGAGATTAAAAAAAAACATTCTACTGAATTATTAATGGTTCACCAAAAAAACAAATCCAGGAGAATTTTTAAAATTCTACAATGGGATGAAAATGAAAGCTCAGCATACCAAAACTTATGTGATAAAATGCTAACATTTCAAAGACAGAGATTTATAACTACAAGTGCCTACTTTTAAAAATACAGAGATTTTAAATAAACAACTCAATAATGCATTTTCAGGGCTTGGAAAAACATGAGCAAGCCAAACCCAAAATCAGTAGATAGAAATAATTAAAATCAGAGAAGAAATGAATGAAGTGGTGGGGGAGAAGAATGCAATGAATCAATGAACAAAGAGTTGATTATTTGAAAAGGTAGACAAGACTGACAAACCCTAGCCACACTGACCATAAGAGGGAGAGAGGAGATACAAATTAATAAACTTAGAGATAAAAAGGGAGACATTACAACAGATATCAATGAAATTTGGGAAATCATTAGACATACCTTTAAAACTCATTCCACTAAATTGGAGAATCTAAAAAGAAATGGATGAATTCTATATTCTTATGACTTACTAAAATTATACTAGGGCAATAGAATCAATCTAAATAAATCTATAATAAGCAATAAGATGGAGCAGTAACAAAAGAAACCACCAACTAAAAAAAGTCCAGGCCAAAATGGGTTCTATCCTAGTTAGGGTTCTGTTGCTGTGATAAACACCATAACCAAAAGCCACTTGGGGAAGAAAGGGATTATTTATTTTACAGATTACAGTCCATCATCCAGGGAAGCCACCTCAGAAGTTCAGAGGCAGGAACTGAAGCAGAGACCATGAAGGAACTTTGTTTCCTGGCTCACTCCCCATGGTTTTCTCAGCTTGATTTCCTATGCAAGCCAGGACCACTTCTCCAGCAGAGGCAATGGCCACGGTGGTCCAAGCATTCCCACATCAATCATTAATCAAGAAAATGCTGCACAGACATGCCCACTGGACAGTCTGATAGAGGCAAATCTTCAACTGAGGTTCCCCTTCCCAGGTGACTTTAATTCAGGTTAAGTTGTCAGAAACTAAACAGCACAGAGTCTTTGTTGAATTCTTCCAAACCTTTGAAACAGAACTATGCTAACACCAATGCTTCTCAGAAGAATCCATAAAATAATAAAGGAAGGAACACTGACAAAATCTTTTTATATGCTTTGTATTATCCTGATACCCAAACCAGATAAAGACACGTTATCAAAAAGAAAACTATAGACCAATCTCCCTGGTAGATATAGATGCAATTTTTTTCATCAACATACTTACAAACAAAATTCAAGAATCATTAAAAAGTTAATCCGCCTTGATCAAGTTGACTTCATTCCAGAAATGCAAAGATGGTTAAACAAATGCAAATCAGCAAATATAACAGATCACTGTATAGACTCAAGGACAGAAATCATATAATCAACTCAACAGATGCAGAAGAGACCTGTGAAAATACCCAATATACCTTCCTGGTAAAAGCCCTGAAGAGAGCAGGAATGTATCCCAGCATAACAAAGATTCTATACCAGAAGCCTGTAGCCAACATAGAACTAAATAGGGAAAGTACAAAGCATTTCCTTTTCATCTCTAAGGGTTTGTCAGTCTTGTCTACCTTTTCAAAGAATCAACTCTTGGTTCATCGATTCATTGCATTCTTTTCCTCCCCCACTTCATTCATTTCTTCTCTGATTTTAATTACTTCTATCTACTGATTTTGGGTTTGGCTTGCTCATGTTTTCCCAAGGCCTGAAAACGCATTATTGAGTTCCACTCTTTGCCTCCTCCTTCTCTAGTTCTATCTTCTTCTTTCTCTGGAGCCTAGATTTCTCCTTCTATTTATTCTCTCTGCCTGCTAGTCCTGCCTATCCTTTTCCTGCCTAACTATTGGCTGTTCAGCTCTTTATTAGACCAATCAGGTGCCTTAGGAAGGCAAAATGAAATAAATGCAACACATCTTTACATATTTACATAATTAAACAAATGCAGCATAAACAAGTGTAACACACCTTTACACGGTTAAAGTAATATTCAGCAGCATAAACAAATGTAACACATTTTTGCCTAGTTAAATTAATACTCCACAACAAATAAATAAATAACCTGGAATAAACCCAACCAAGAAAGTAAAAGATTTCTACAATGAAAACTTTAAACCCTGAAAAATGAAATTAGAGAAGACACTAAAAGGTGAAAAGATATAGACCCGTGGATTAGAAGAATTAATATTTTGAAAATGGCTATTCTACCAAAACTCAATCCTTATCAAAATTTCAGCACTATTCATCACAGAAATTTTTTTAAAAAATCTTAAAATGTGTAGGCAAACACAAAATACTCCCAGATGGCTAAAATGATCCTGAGCAAAATAAATGCTGGAGGTGTCACCATATCTGATTTCAATTTATACCACAGGCTCACAGTAACAGAAGCAGCATGGTACCAGCACAAAAGCAGACATAAGTAGTACAGTTCGATAGACAAGAAGATATAAACCCAACTTCAGCTACCTTACTTTTGAGAAAGACACCTAAAATGCACATCCAATAGGAGAAAGCCTCTTTAACAAAGAATTCTGGGGAAATTGGACACTCTAATGTACCAGAGTGAATGCAGATCCCTATTTCTCATCCTGTAAAAAAATAAACTTCAGATGGATCAAGACCTTAGTATAGAACTCTAAAACTATAAGAGAAAAAAAAGTAGGCAAACACCTCAACTGGTAGGCATACACAAGGAATTTCTGAACAGAGTTCCAGTTGCTCAGAAGAGAATGCCAACAATCAATAAGTAAGACCTCATGAATTCAAAAGCTTCTAGACAGCAAACAAAACAGTTAAACAAGTGAAAGGCAATCTACAGAAAACCCTTGCCAACTACACATACAACAGAGAATTAGTATCAACAATATACAAAGAACTCAAAACTAAACATCAAGAAACAAACAACCCAGTCCAGAAAAGAAAAAAAATGAGCTAATGAAATGAACAGACAGTTCTCAAAAGATGAAATACAAATACAAGAGATGAAAAATGCAGGATAGGGGAGAATGTGTGCAAGGAGCAATATATATGAAACATGGAGCAATGTATATGAAAAAATTAAAAATAGCTATAAGTTCATACAGATAAATAAATAAGTCTGACACATGTGTCCTTTTCCCTGAGAAAAGGCACAATTCTTTACAAACGTTCACTCACAAGCCCTCAGAGAAATGCAAGTCAGAGCTGTATGACTCCATGAGGGCACTCGGAAAATAACTCCAAGTTTTCAGTTCGTCCTGGAGTTCTATATTTACAGTTCTATAATTACAACTTACACTTTCAAAGCTACCCATTGTTTGTCAAGCTTTAAAGTCCACAATTGCTATCTATACAAAATATTGACTTACACTACATCCAAATTAATTTAATAAAAATCACTTTATAACAGGGGACTGGGGAGAAAGTAATGATAACAAATGCTGGAGAGGGTGTAGACAAAAGGAAAATCATATACATTGCTGATGGGAATGTAAATCAGAAGCTGTTATGGAAGTTTCTCAAGAAAGTAAAAAGACCATATGACCCAGCTCCAGCAGCACTCCTGGGTACCAAGGGCTCCAAGTGAGCACATCACAGAGATACTTTCACATCAGTGTTTATTGCTACACTACTCTTAACAGTTATGTTAGGGAACCAACAAAGGTGTACATCAACAAAAGAATGGATAAAGAAAATGTTCCACATGTACATATAGAATGAGAGAGAATTTTTCAGCCATAAGGATGAAATTCTATCTTCTGAAAAAAAAGTATGCAATTAAATATTAAGCTAAATAAATCAGTCTCAAAAAGACAAGTACAGTATGTTTCTCTCATTTATCTTTTCTAGATTTTTATATTGATATATGTAATCGTGTGTGTGTGTGTGTGTGTGTGTGTGTGTGTGTGTGTGTGTGTGTGAGAGAGAGAGAGAGAGAGAGAGAGAGAGAGAGAGAGAGAGAGAGAGAGACATAGAAATTGAAACTGTCTAGAATGACAAAGGAGACTGACAGAGGGGGTAAAAAGGGAAGATGGAAATATTCAACGAACAATGCACACTTGTATGAAATTTTTGAAGTTATAATTTAAAACTAATAAATACATAATTATGCTACTTAGGTCATTCCCCTGGTTGGGGATGGTGTAACAATCTCCCTAGTGCTCCATTCTACACGTCTCCTGGTGCTGGGTTTGTTTGTACTCATCACTGTTGGGCACAGGTGCTCCTCCTTGCTCCAGCTCCAACTTCCATTTTTCTTTTGAAAATAAGGCTTACAGAGCAGCACGTTGGCTGTGAGGTGTAGAGACCAAGATGAATCACAGAAGCAGGCAGATGGCATGAGCACAATTGTGTCTTACACCCACAGGAATCTTCCCCCAGGGCCTTTCTTCCCAGCATGCCTTTCCTTGATTCTCGTTACCCAAAGGACAATGAGAATATTCAGGAGCTAGAGACAGCTGACTAAAAGGAAGAATATAGCACAACAATTCTTCTAGATATAGCATGTGCACATGCTCACACACACACACACACACACACAAAAAAAAAAAAAAAACCGATGGGAGAAAGTTATGACATCTGTGGACTCTGCCCCATGTTTCTGTGAATCTAAAAACTATCCTAAAATTGAAATTTATATTAAAAATGAATAAATTATAAAATAAATATTTTAAAGGCATACAAAATTTAAGTCTAGATTTCTTTATTATTGCAGTTGGTCAACCCTGCATTCTTCTAACAAACTGCTCACCCTCACTTCCTAGCCCTGCATCTCCTCCAACCTGGTAAGTGGCTCTGAGCATGATCACCACATTTGAACAGCTCTGTGTTTGGCTCGGTTTCCTTTTTAACAAACAAGCATCAGAATACAAGGCTAGTTCTCCATCCCTTCACAAGGAATCTCTCGGATCATGTCATCATGTCTAGGTCAGCAAATGGATCTCCCAAGGAAGGGGAAACTATACAGTTATGGAAAGCCAGGGTGATGGAACTGGAATGGGAGGATTAAATGGAGAGGGGAGGAAAGGGACGAGGAAGGAAATATAGGGAGGGGCATCTAACACTAAGGACCATTTGAGAATTTGTATGTAAACCTACTACTGTAGAACCTTTTAAAATTACACACACACACACACACACACACACACACACACACACACACACACACACACACACACACACACGGACAAAATCTAAATGGAATCACAAAAAAAAAAAGCAAAAAAAAAACAAAAACAAAAAACAGAGAAGACAAAGTCCCAACTAGCTGTCTCACACCAAGTGAAACCTCCAGTGCCAGAAATGGGTCACATCTAACTGAGTTGTTGGCCAAAGGGGCCCCGTGGAAACTCTCAAGCAAATCAGGCTATTGTCAAGGCTATCGGGGTTGTTCTATACAAACTGATGGTGAGGCCCCATTGTTGAAGACAACACCTACATATTTCACTGAACATAGAGAAGTCAAGATGGTGCCTAACTAGAGTCTTCACCCCTACTGACTAGTGTTCATGGTACTGGAAGGTACTCTGCACACTACCAGAGGAGAAAGGTAAGTGCCACTACAGCTACAGACTCTTTGATAGACAATGGTGACATGCCTGTGTGATACATTTGTGCAACAGAGGCACAAACATTGTGAGAAGTAATCAACCACTCTTAGGGCCTATTCCGTGAGATAGAACCCATGCCTGACACTGAGCAGGTGGCCAAGAACCTGAGACTAGATAAGCCAGGGGTCTAGGGTAAAATCAAATGTTATTGTTCTGTTATAGAAATATAGCAATATAATGACTCCTAACAACATTCTGCTGTACCCATAGATTAGATCTTACTCAGTCATCTCAGAGAAGCTCCCCCATGCAGTAGATGGGAACTAATACAGAGACCCACAACTGGAAAATGTTCAGAGTGAGAAACCTTGGACCACTCAGTCATAACTGGAACTCCTCCATCAAATCCTTCCCCTCAAGATTCAGGGAACTCCATGAAAAGGAGGCAGAAAGAGTATAAGATTCTGAGGAAATGAATGACACCAAGAAAGGCATAACACAAATAGGGAAGTTGGTGAAATGATTAGAAGGCAAACCCCTGGACTCATAAGTAAAAGAAGAGTAGTAGCTGAAACCAAACAGAGCTAACCTGCCTATCAGCTTGGTTTCTAAGATGTGAGTGCTGGACTTCAAAACAACCCAGAGATGCAGTTACACAGTTAAGAGGCCAGAAATGACTCAATTTCTTGTGGGTCTTGGAAAGCCTAGAGCAGAAGGTCACAGCTGCAACCCCAGAACAGGAAGTACAGCAAAGGCCAACAGGGAATGTGAAGCAACAATACCCGCTGCCATAAGTGAGATAGACATTGGAGGGAACTGAAACTCAGGCCACTATTCAAGAGCTCTTCATATATTATATCACACTAACTTTATTTATATTGTTTAAACTTTTCCAGGAACTCTGCAATCTCCTCCCATGAAGAGAATCAGTCAATATATTTGGCCCATATTTTGAAAATTCCTAGACATGAGATGTGTTGGCAAAAGTCACATTCAGTAAGAGACTTGTCATGGTGTGCTAATTCTATAATAAATAGCCTCAAGTCCCAAATATCAGGAATTAACACCTCAAATATGCTTAATACATGTAGGCAAACAGGACTTTGATGTAGGTGATCATTCAGGAACCAGGATCCTCCCACAATCTTGTTCCTCCACCTTAAATGAAAGCTCTTGGGCTCCTCCCATAATGGGGTTCCTCCACCTAAATGTAAACTCACAGATAGGGCAGGGAGTTGAGCATGGAGAAAGCCCGCCCACTCTTACCTGACTTCAGCCTAGAAACGGCCCGAGGCTTTTGCTCACATTCTCTTGGAAAGAACCAGTCCCATGACTTTACTGTAGGCAAGGAGCTGGGAAATAGTTTGTGTGCCCAGGAGTATGCACTAGGTTGGGTGATTATTAAGATTGTCAGAAGTAATTATGAGAGAAACACAAAAGCTGCCCAAACATGTTGGAGTTCTATGGTTTCATACTCAGAAAACAAGGCTGTCTAGACAACTTTCTCTTAACACTTGGGTCAGCGCCACACTGGATAGTGTTTATTCATAGGAAGCATAAACGGCCTTCATCCAAATTTGGATTCAGCTACTTGCCTCCTCTGAGACCAGCCTGAAATAAGTTAACTGTCCTCTTTGTAGCTCTATTTTTGCATTTGTGAAATAAGGATATTGGCACTTGCTTCAAAACGGCCATAAAGTTAAAGTGATAACTTTTACCTGGAAAAGACCCCTCAGGGTAATGCTCAGCACAGGGGGCCCAAATGGCTTTACATTATAACAAACTAACAATGTCTATGATACACACCAAGCAGGAACCATTTCTCTCCATTTTCTAGAAAGAAAAGTAGATCCTGGTGGTTAACCACTCCAAAGCCGTACAGCTAGTCAGCACAAGGCAAGAACTGGTACCCTGAGAGTTCTAGCTTTGGAAATTAATCTCTATATTATCTACACCGCCATTTCCTGACTCTCAGTAAGTATTCCATGCTGTTATTGCTACTAAGCAATTTTATTAATGTATAATTGACATATAATACAGCACATACTTTACAGCTCTCTCTTTCTCCTCCACCCCGTGTGTGTGTGTGTGTGTGTGTGTGTGTGTGTGTGTGTGTGTGTGTGTGCGCGCGTGCGCGCGCGCGCATGTGTCCATCACCATAATCTCTTCTGTGCCATCCATGTGTCTTTTCTGGTAGTGGCAGAGATGAAAAGTTCTTCATATGTTCTAAAAGCAAGCCTATAATCAGAAAGTGCTTTGAAAATATTTCCTTCCAGAACATAGCTGAGCTATCTCACCAGGCCTGAGTTACATCCATTTTCCTGAAAACAATATAACTTCATTTTCTTTATGTACATCTGATTTTCCTCACCCATGACAATGTTGTTGAACACCAAATTTGTTCCTTAATGTACTGCAGACAGAGCTGCAATCAATACCAACATGGAAGTATCTATTTAATATACTGATTTCTTTGGAATGGTATAGTTTGACACATCAAGTTGAGCCAGGACCAACCTCCTTCCTCCCCCTGCATCAAGGCTGAGCAAGGTATCCCAGCATGGGGAATAGGTTCCAAACTCAAGGTCAACTCAAGTGCCAGAGACAGATCCTGATCCCACTGCTTGGAGTCCCACAAACAGACCAAGCTACACAACTGTCACCCACATGCAGAGAGCCTAGGTGGGTCCCACGCGGGCTCCCTCGCTGTCAGTCCAGAGTCTGTGAGCTCTCACTATCTTAGGTCAGCTGTCTCTGTGGGTTCCACTGTCATGATCTTGACCCCCCTTGCTCCTACAATCCTTACTCCCTCTCTTCAACTGGACTACCAGAGCACAGCCCAGTGCTTGACTGTGGATCTTTGTATCTGCTTCCATCAGTTACTAGATGAAGGCTCTCTGAGGACAATTAGGGTAGTCACCAATCTGATTACAGGAGAAGGCTAGTTCAGGAAACCCCTCCACTATTACTAGGAGTCTTAGCTGGGGTCATCCTTATGGATTCCTGTGAGTTTCCCTGGCACCAAATTTCTCCCTGACCTCCAAAAGGACCCCTAGAGATATCTCTTTCATTACTTTCCCTGTCCATCCAGCCCACAACTCGACTAACCTGATCCCCCATGTTCCCATCCCCCATCTTGTCCCCTCCACCACCACCACCCCACTCTCCGTTTACCCAAATCTCATCTATTTCCCTTTCCCTGGGAAATCCATGTCCCTCTTAGGGTCCTCCTTGTTACCTAGCTTCTCTGAGGCTGTGGATTGTAGCCTGATTATCCTTTGCTTTATATCTAATATCCACTTGTTATGAGTACATACCATGTTCATCTTTCTGGGCCTGACTTACCTCACTCAGGATGAATTTTTCTAGTTCCATCCATTTGCCTGCAAATTTCATGATGTCATTTTTTTTTTTACCACTGAGTAGTACTCCATTGTGTAAATGTACCACATTTTATTTATTCTTCCATTGATGGGCATCTAGATTATCTAGGTTGTTTCCAGGTTCTAGCTATTACAAATAATGCTGCTATGAACATAGTTGAGCAGGTATCCTTGTGGTATGATTGAGCATCCTTTGGGTATATGCCCAAGAGTGGTATCATTGGGTCTTGGAGGTAGATTGATTCCAAATTTTCTGAGAAATCTCCATACTGTTTTCCAAAGTGGCTGTACGCATTTTCACTCCCACCAGAAGTGGAAGGACTCTTCCCCTTACTCCACATCCTCTCCAGCATAGGCTGTCATTAGCATTTTTGATCTTAGCCATTCTGACAGGTGTAAGATGGTATTTCAGAGTCATTTTGATTTCCATTTCACTGATAGCTAAGGATGTTGATTCTTCAAGTGTTTCTCGGTCATTTGAGATTCCTCTGTTGAGAATTTTCTATTTAAATTTGTACTTCATTTTTAATAAGATTATTTTGGCATTTTGATATCTAGTTTCTTGAGTTCCTGAGTTTTTGAGATCAGCCCTCTGTCAGAATGTAGAGTTGATGAAGATCTTTTCCCATTCTGTAGGCTGGGTTTTTTGTCTTATTGACAGTGTCATTTGCCTTACAGAAGCTTCTCAGTTTCAGGAGGTCCCATTTATTAATTGTCGCTCTCAGTGTCTGTGCTACTGGTATTATATTCAGAAAGTGGTCTCCTGTGCCAATGCATTCAAGGCTGCTTCCCAGTTTCTCTTCTATCAGGTTCAGCATAACTGGATTTATGTTAAGGTCTTTGATCTACTTGAATTTGAGTTTTGTGAGGGGTGATAGATATAGATCTATTTGTGTTCTTCTACATTCAAACATCCAGTTATGTCAGCACCATTTGTTGAAATGCTTTCTTTTTTCCATTGTATAATTTTGGCTTCTTTATCAAAAATCAGGTGTTCATAGGTGTGTGGATTTACATCAGGGTCTTCAATTTGATCCCATTGATCTACCTGTCTGTTTTTAAGACAGTATCATGCTATTTTTTTATTACTGTAGCTCTATAGTGGAGCTTGAAGTCAGGGATGGTGATACCTCTGGAAGTTCCTTTATTATACAGGATTTTTTTTAGCTATAGTGGATTTTTTTTCCATATGAAGTTGACTATTGTTCTTTTGAGGCCTGTGAAGAATTGTGTTGGGATTTTGATGGGGATTGCATTGAATCTGTAGATTGCTTTTGGTAAGATTACCATTTTCACTATGTTAATCCTACTGATCCATGAGCATGGGAGATCTTTCCATTTTCTGACATCTTCTTCAGTTTCTTTCTTCAAAGACTTAAAGTTCTTGTCATACAGGTCTTTCACTTGTTTGGTTATAATTACTCCAAGATATTTTATATTATTTGTGGCTATTGTAAAGGGTGTCCTTTCTCTGATTTCTTTCTCAGCCCGTTTATCATTTGTATATAGAAGGGTTACTGATTTTTTTTTAGTTAACCTTGTATTCCACCATATTACTGAAGGTATTTATCAAGTGTAAGAGTTCCCTGGTAGAATTCTTGTGGTCACTTATATATATTATTATATCATTTGCAAATAGCAGAAGTTTGACTTCTTCCTTTCCAATTAGTGTCCCCTTGATCTCCTTTTGTTGCCTTATTGCTCTAGCTAGAACTTTGAGTACTATATTGAATAGATATGCAAAGAGTGGACAACCTTGTCTTATTCCTGATGTGAGAGGAATCACTTTGAGTTTCTCTCCATTTGATTTGATGTTGGCTGTCAGCTTGCTATACATTTAGGTATGGTCCTTATATCTCTGACTTCTCCAGAATCTTTATCATGAAGGGGTGTTGGATTTTGTCAAAGGCTTTTTCAGCATCTAATGAGATGATCATGTGGGGTTTTTTTCTATGGTATGGTGGGTTTGTTTATATGGTAGATTACATTGACAGATTTTTCTATGTTAAACCATCACTGCATCTCTGGGATGAAGCCTACTTGTTTATGATGGGTGTTTGTTTGTTTGTTTAATGTGTTCTTGGATTCATTTGGCAGTATTTTATTGAGTATTTTTGCATCAATTTCATGAGGGATATTGGTCTGCAATTCTTTCTTTGTCACATCTTTGTGTGATTTGGGTATCAGGGTAACTGTGGCCTCATAAAAAGAGTTTGGCTATGTTCCTTCTGTTTCTATTGTGTGGAACAATTTGAGGAGTATTGTATTAGCTCTTCTTTGAAATTCTGCACTAAAACCATCTGGTCCTGGGCTTTTTATTTTTATTTTTCGGTTTGGAGACTTTTAATGACTGTTTCTATTTCCTTAAGGGTTATAGGTCTATTTAAATTGTTTACTTGGTCTTGATTTAACTTTGGTATATGTTGCCTATCCAGAAAATTGTCCATTTCTTTTAGATTTTCCAATTTTGTGGAGTACATGTTTTTGAAGTATGACCTAATGGTTCTCTAGATTTCCTCATTGTCTGTTATTATGTCCCCCTTTTCATTTCTGATTTTGTTAATTTGGATTTTCTCTCTCTGCCTTTTGGTTAGTTTGGATAAGGGTTTGTCTATCTTGTTGATTTTCTCAAAAAACAAACTCTGTTTCATTGATTCCTTGTATTATTCTCTTTTTTTCTATTTTAGTGATTTCAGCCTGGAGTTTGACTATTTCTTGCCGTCTACTCCTCCTGGGTAAGTCTGCTTCTTTTTGTTCTAGAGCTTTCAGGTATGCTATTAAGTCACAAGTGTGAGATTTCTCCAAATTCTTCATGCAGGCACTTAGTGTCTTTCATAGTGTCTCATAGGTTTGCATATGTTGTGCATTCATTTTCATTGAATTCTAGGAAGTCTTTCATTTCTTTCTATACTTCTTCCTTGATCCAGTGGTGATCCAGTTGAGAGTTGTTCAGTTTCCATGAGTTTGTAGGCTTTCTGTAGTTTGTTTTGTTGTTGAATTCTAACACATGGTGATCTGATAAGATATAGGGTATTATTACAATTTTTGTGTCTGTTGAGATTTGTTTTATGACTGAGTATGTGGTCAGCTTTAGAGAAGGTCCCATGAGGTGCTGAGAAGAAGGTATATTCTTTTGTGTTTGAGTGAAATGTTCTGTAGATGTCTAGTAAGTTCATTTGAGTCCTAACATCTGCTAGTATCCTTGTTTCTCTGTTAAGTTTCTGTCTGGCAG